>NC_064627.1:157180398-158430398 GCF_023864275.1 Schistocerca cancellata
GATGGTTTTCTTTGACCGGAGATGCTACTATTCGGTCGAGTAGCTCCTCAATTGCCATCACGAGGCTGAGTGCACCCCGAAAAATGGCAACAGCGCATAGCGGCTTGATGGTCTCCCATCCAAGTGCCAGCCACGCCAGACAGCGCTTAACTTTGGTGATCTGTATGTGTGTGTGTTGTGGCTTATGGGCGCTCAACATCGAGGTCATCAGCGCCCTACGGTGATCTCACGGGAACCGGTGTATCCACTGCGGCAAGGCTGTTGCCACATCTTTATATGAGATTTTCCATTAATCATTTTGATCACCTATATGGTCCACATCCTTCATTGTTTTGTCCCTTTTGTTAGCTATCACTTACATCTGTCATCTAAACACTTTCTCTTCTTCAGTGTTTTATATATACATCAATAAATATTTTCGTCACCAACTGTGGTAGTTTCATTTTCCTCCTATTATCCTGTTCCGTTTGTAGTCCACTTCTCTTTATTTATTTATTTATTTATTTATTTAACATTCCATAGTTTTAACGTTCTTTACTCACTGTTTTCCAGCCAACAATCACTGCCAACAATCTCTTCGACACCTACCAGTATCATCCATTTCCGTCGATTTCGTGTTGCTGGCGATATTTTTGTGCCATTGGCTATCTTTCTCTGCCACAGGATTTTTTTTTTTTTTTTGGGACATTTCTGCGCCATCTGCGAACTTTTTTGCGTCATCCGCGATCTTTTTTGCGGCACGCGCGATCTTCTTTTGCGGCACGCGCGATCTTTTTTGCGGCACGCGCGATCTTTTTTTCGCCACTCGCTATCTCTGTTTTTGAGCAACGTGTGTTCTTTTCCCCTCATCTGGACATACTTGCTTGGTCTGTTCAACTTTTTCCGTAGTTTTCTTATTTAGTGGTCTTCCTTTGGTATTGAACATTACCAACACAATTTCTTTCTTTCTCGTCCTTCCCTCCGTGTTTTATTCCTTCTTATGATTACTATTTTGACTGTAGTTATTTAATTTCCCTACCCACCAGTGACCCACTATGTACCCTAATCCTATACCACATTACTTACATTCATTCCGGAAACATGCATTCACCGTAGCCAAACTGCAATCCCATATACTTTTCCTCTGGTCCTGCTTACCCTTTGGAATTACCCCTAAAGGACTTATCTTAAAAGTTCCCATCTCTGGGTGCAATTCCTCCTTCCACCAGTCTCTCCTGGACTTCCAGAACTTTCAATCCTTAGCCCTTACCCAACTTCTCCTGAATCTCTACACTACTTTATGTAAACTGCCACTCACAACAGCTCCTATCTCTCTTCAAAGTCCTCCACCTCTCAAACCCTTGCTTGGAGAACACACTCAGGAACATCATCCTAGAAGCCAGCTGTAAACTTGAGTTCCATGCCACACACCACCTGAAAAAACTATCCACAGTGCTAGTGCAACACCTGAGAAGTGGGGTCCCTCTCCCTATCCCTCACAAACACCAACCACAACAGAACCTTCTACAAATCCCCCTCATAGCCAACAAACCTAGCCTAGCCACCCTACTCAATCTCCCAATCCCAGCACATACCCCACACAGACCAAATCTCAACTATAATCACAGTCAAATGCCACATATCACCAGTCCCAATTCAGTTCTGAACCTCTCATCCAGATCCCTCTCTCCTCCAGAGACATCTGTTCTATCAAAAGGCTTAACCTTTAGCCCCATGCCTAAATTCAACCACATTGCTGTGGTTAAAGATCTCCTCTCATTCACCCGGAACCTCAACTGGAAATATCACTTCACTACCCAAACACAGCCCTCAAATACTAGACCCAGTGTTGAACCCTGTCTAGAACAGCTCCGACAGCCTTCTCAAAGGGATCCTCCTCCCCTCTTCCAAAACCATCCCTTGCAGACATTTCAGGAATTCCTCACATCCAGTGTTACCTCCCAGTCCTTGAAAAACATCCCGACAACCCCCAACATCACCCCAGCTGAATCCCGTGCCATTAAGGAGCTGAAAACAGACCGCTGTATTGTCATCCTCCCGGCAAATAAAGGCTCCACAACTGTGGTACCTGACTGTGGAGTATGTGGCAGAAGGACTGCGTCAACTCTCCGACACCTCAACCTACAAAGCTGTTACCCATGATCCCATTCCCTCCATCCAGACTGAGCTGCAGAAAATCCTAAAAATCCAAGGTCCCTCACAAGGCCTCACAACGGTTTCCATAGACATACTCACTCCACCTGAGCCACGTACCCCTACCTTCTACCTATTACCCAAAATCCACAAAGAGAATCATCCTGGCCGTCCCATTGTAGCAGGCTTCAAAGCCCCAACAGAACATATCTCAGCTCTGGTAGACCAACACCTCCAGCCTATCACCCGCAGACTCCCATCCTACATCAAAGACACAAACCACTTCCTAGAACGCCTCAAATCATTCCCACTCCTCTCCCACCTGAAACCTTTCTTGTCACCATAGATGCTACATCTCTTTACACAAACATCCCACATACCCATGGTCTCTCTGCCCTTGAGCACTACCTATCCCAACGCCCACCCGAAGATCTTCCAAAAACCTCGTTCCTTCTCACACTTACCAAATTCATCCTCACCCATAATTACTTCACTTTTGAAGGCCAGACCTGCAAACAAATCAGGGGAATGGCCATGGGAACCATGATGGCTCCATCCTATGCCAACCTCTTCGTGGGCCGCATGGAGGAGGCTTTCCTGAAGACCCAACAGCTGCTTCCCCTGGCCTGGTATAGGTTTATAGATGACCTTTGTGGTCTGGACTCATGGTGAAGAAACACTCCTTAATTTCCTCCATAACCTCGACTCCTTTTCGAATCTGAATTTCACCTGGTCCTTCTCTAAAACCCAAGCTACCTTCCTGCACGTTGACCTTCATCTTGTTGAACCTCATATCCACACCTCTGTCCATATCAAACCCACAAACAAACAACAGTACCTTCACATTGATAGCTGCCAGCCATTCCACATCAAACGCTCCCTTCCCTACAGCCTAGGTATTCGTGGCAAACGTATCTGCTCCAGTGACGAATCCCTCAACAATTACACCAATAACCTGACCAGTGCTTTCCTCTCCTGCAACTATCCTGCAGACCTTGTCCACAAACTGATCTTCCAAGCAATACGTTCCTCCCCATCCAACAACAATGTTCCTACCCCCAGACCACACAGAAGCATCCCCCTTGTCACCCAATATTATCCTGGCCTCGAATACATCAACAAATTACTCTGCCAGGGATATGACTTTCTCAAGTCAACCCCTGAAATGAGATCATCCCTTGACAAAATTCTCCCCACACCACCCAGAGTTGCCTGTCGTCGCCCCCCTAACCTCTGTAACATCCTTGTCAAACCCTACAATATTCCCAGACTACCTTCTCTACCCAGTGATTCCTGTAACTGACCCTGCTGCAAAACCTGCCCCATGCATCCCCCCACAACCACCTACTCCAGCACCACTACTGGTAAAACATACACAATTCAAGGCAGGGCCACATGTGAAACTACACATGTCATTTATCAGCTGACATGCCTGCACTGCACAGTCTTTTACATCGGTATGACAACAACTAAACTGGCTGAGCGCATGAACGGACACAGATGAACTGTCCGCCTAGGAGATGTCCAATACCCAGTAGCAGAGCATGCCCTCCAGCATAATTATAAGGACCTAGGAACCTGCTACACCATATGTGCCATTTGGCTTCTCCCACCCAACACCAGTTCCTCTGAACTGTGGAGATGGGAACTTGCACTCCAACACATCCTTTCATCCCGCTATTCCCCTGGACTGAACCTACATTAAACAACCTCACTCCCCTTTACTCTTCAGTCTTCTCCTCTTTCCCTTTCATCTTTAGCCATTCATGCATCTTTTCATCCCACATAGTTGTGTTTATCTTTATACTATATACCTCTTTACTTCTGTATGCATCCTCTTTGGTTTGAGGCTGGCACAATACTTACAGTAGAATACCTTTGGCTTCCGTCTGACAACCATGCCTCCATCCTTGCTACCCTCCCTGCTTTCCTTTCCCTGTTGCTTCATAACCTGGGTTGTGAGTAACTGAATCCACTTTCCCTTCTTCCCTTTCTTTCCCCTCTCTCCTCCCTGATGAAGGAACAGAGTTCCGAAAGCTAGGAGCGTAAATTTTCGGTTCTGTTTTTTGTGTATCTATCGGCTGTACTGAGCTGAGGTAAGTACTGGCCAGCCCTTCTATCTCTTTGTTAGTATTTGTTTCACATCTTTATATGAGATTTTCGATTAATCATTATGTAAATGATTTCTAATGTTTCCACACCACATCATATGACAGTGTACTTTATCTCTTTTTCTCTGCAAGTTTTAGTTGCAATAAATTCCTTACACCAAATACTTTTCTTATTTCAGGATAAACTAGGCTGTAAGCATTTGGATGAGGGTTTGATAACATGTTAAAAAAGATTTTGATTGCTTTACTAATTACTCTAGATCCTTAATTGGTCTTTACAAGACCCAAGTGCCAGTTCTGAATTGTCTAACTTTTACTTTTCTGTTATGCCTCTGTTTTTGTAAATTCTACAGTTGTTCAATGGTCTTCCTAACAATTTCTTCCCTTTCCTTACTACAACCACTTTCTATGACCCCCAGATCTTCATTTTTACTAGTTTCCTCTTAACAACTTCTCTTATGACCAACAGGTTATTGTATTCACAACAATCCCTTTCTATGCCCCAGCTCTTCATTTTCTCTCTACAGCTCCTCTTTTTGGAACTGGAACACAGTAAGGTCTTAAGAAAAATAGCTCATGAGATTTCAAATTTAATTTATGCTGATATTTCCTCACTCATCCAGGTATCTCACTACACACATCTTGATCTTCAAATAAAAATTCTTTCAATTGCCTTTATTGTTGATCTTCAAGCTTACTATCCTCATTCGCTTTTGAATTCACCAATCCACAGTACCCATCCTCATCATGTTTCTGATCACTAATGTATTCTTCATCAATTACATACCCTCCCCTCCTCTGCCCTCATTACAAACAATCCCTTTTATCTGATTAGCTTCACCACTGCAATTTAATATCAACAATTTTGTTTTCCCAGTGACCCCACTCATTGGTTCTGTAAAAATGAATTTCTCAGTTCCCCACCTAAAATGTACCTTTGCTTTAACAATCCAATAAATCCCCAAAATTAAATCCTCATTAAGCTCATGTATAATGAGACAGCCTTGTACAAAGAGTACACCATCAACTTCAGACTCTATTCTTATTTGAAACCTTACTGTTTTACTGATCCTGCCTATTGCTACCTCAATTTTGACACAAAGAACAAGTAATTCAACAAACTAGTTACTGTATTTCATTCTGTCTCTCAATTTCTCAGAGATTCTACAGATTGGACAGCCAGTGTCCATTAAACAGTTCCCTTCCCAGTTAGCAGTCTTAACAAATATGTAAGGATTCCCTTGTAACTCTCCATTTTGTCTACTTTCTTTTTCAAATAGCAAATCATTTTTTACTTCTTCATAACTAATACTACCCTCGCCCCTATTATTATCATATTTCTTACCAGAAACTGGCTGCAAAGCTCCTACAGCCATATTAGGCTTCTCTAAATTATTCTCATTTTTCTTTTTCCACTAGACTGGATGTAGTTCATTGCAAATCTCTTCTACTTTTGCAATATCATTAACATTATCATCCTTATTTCTGTAATGATTATAATGAACTTTTAAAATCTTATGATATTCATCCCCCCCCCCCCTCCATCGGTTAATTGTCACCCCTACTGCATCAGTCTCTCCCATTAAAACATTACTTTTAATCTCCACATATACCATAACACCTAACTCATCATTAGATAATCTCACTTCTCAATCATCATCACTGCCATCTACAACATAATCACTTATAATATCACAATATTTCTCAATATTATTTTTACAAATTGTGGAATCATTATCAACTTCCTCAGCTTCACAAGTCATAGGATCATTAACAGCCTCCTCATTGAAATGAACACTTTCTGTTTGCTCTTTTGGCACAAGATTGCCAGATTGACTAATTTCAGAATTAAAAAAAACAGATAAACTCACACTTCTCATGCCTTCATTACTCATAAGATTTTTTATGCCATAAAGATCAAAGTTGTCATCATTACGAATGCTTTCACCTCCAATATTCTCACTATTCTCTTCACTATACAAATTATGAAAAGCTTCTGCATCCAGTCTACATCCATATCTTTCTCCAGTTTCTAAATCAGTCATATTGTATTCATCAAACTTCATTGCCATCGAAAATTTTCTATCATCACATTATCTGCCCATCTGGTGAGTCCCCTTACAATTTAATCTGTGGGATTTCTCATTACCTTCTTTGGTAATATGGTGTTTTGGGTGATTTCAATGATTTTCTCCCATCCCAAACTGACAGAGAATTGTTGAGGTGACCTTCAGTTTCCTGATCATTGCCTCTGTTGTTTTGTCCCAAGTTATAATATTCTCTGTCATCCACGATCTACTCCTGTTATCTGTTTCTCTGTTTCTATTCCTATCTCTATCACTCTATTGATTAGTGCTTCAATTTCCTCACTCCCCCCCCCCCCCCCGCCCCAACATTATAGTCATTTCTGAAGTTATTCCTATATCTCCTGACGTAGTTATCCTGATTATTGTTCTGATTCCATCCATTTGCTTGATATATGTTACTGCTACTAAAGTTGCTCTGTCTTGATTTCCATTCTGTTCTAAGGCTGTAACAAGCTTGTCCACAAAATTTAGGGATTCCTCTTGAGATTCATCTGATTCCCACTGCACTCTACTCAGAAGTCTCATTTTCTAAGTGTTTCAGATATTTAAGCACTTAATACACTCCTGGAAATGGAAAAAAGAACACATTGACACCGGTGTGTCAGACCCACCATACTTGCTCCGGACACTGCGAGAGGGCTGTACAAGCAATGATCACACGCACGGCACAGCGGACACACCAGGAACCGTGGTGTTGGCCGTCGAATGCCGCTTTGCTGCGCAGCATTTGTGCACCGCCGCCGTCAGTGTCAGCCAGTTTGCCGTGGCATACGGAGCTCCATCGCAGTCTTTAACACTGGTAGCATGCCGCGACAGCGTGGACGTGAACCGTATGTGCAGTTGACGGACTTTGAGCGAGGGCGTATAGTGGGCATGCGGGAGGCCGGGTGGACGTACCGCCGAATTGCTCAACACGTGGGGCGTGAGGTCTCCACAGTACATTGATGTTGTCGCCAGTGGTCGGCGGAAGGTGCACAGGGCCAACACCCGGCATCATGGTGTGGGGAGCGATCTCCTACACTGGCCGTACACCACTGGTGATCGTCGAGGGGACATTGAATAGTGCACGGTACATCCAAACCGTCATCGAACCCATCGTTCTACCATTCCTAGACCGGCAAGGGAACTTGCTGTTCCAACAGGACAATGCATGTCCGCATGTATCCCGTGCCACCCAACGTGCTTTAGAAGGTGTAAGTCAACTACCCTGGCCAGCAAGATCTCCAGATCTGTCCCCCATTGAGCATGTTTGGGACTGGATGAAG
Source organism: Schistocerca cancellata (assembly GCF_023864275.1). Taxonomy (NCBI): domain Eukaryota; kingdom Metazoa; phylum Arthropoda; class Insecta; order Orthoptera; family Acrididae; genus Schistocerca; species Schistocerca cancellata. The sequence continues at coordinate 157,187,995 of NC_064627.1, forward strand.
CGTCGTCTCACGCGGTCTGCACGTCCAGCACGAACGCTGGTCCAACTGAGGCGCCAGGTGGAAATGGCATGGCAAGCCGTTCCACAGGACTACATCCAGCATCTCTACGATCGTCTCCATGGGAGAATAGCAGCCTGCATTGCTGCGAAAGGTGGATATACACTGTACTAGTGCCGACATTGTGCATGCTCTGTTGCCTGTGTCTATGTGCCTGTGGTTCTGTCAGTGTGATCATGTGATGTATCTGACCCCAGGAATGTGTCAATAAAGTTTCCCCTTCCTGGGACAATGAATTCACGGTGTTCTTATTTCAATTTCCAGGAGTGTATATTATAGATTAAAATTACATGATAGCTGACACTTCACATGTTGGAGTTGGTTTCCTCCAATCAGAGTGCTCGGTGACACACTGGAAACATTCACCATTGCCAAACTGACATGGTAATTAGTTCACTTCCTGTTCCTTGACTGGCTTTCTTTCTTGATGTATTTGGATCCCAAATCCTGGGTGTGAGCCTTTTATTTCATATTTTATCATACGTAATAACCACAGGGAAAATAGCATACACACGACAATGCTAATGAAATACACACATTTCATACACAGCACTAACCAAACACTAGTGGATCCTTCCACACAAGATGTGATTCAGCATCATTTACACAGTTATTATGACCAGCAGAGGTCAGCTTAATAATAATAATCATAATAATATTTATTCAACATCGAATGATACATTTTGTATGTACAAAAACAGGTTACAGCTCTTGATACATAACACAATAATACAGTCTTCTGAATACTTCATTGATTAAAAAATGTTTAGATTGAAAATAAAATAGTTTACTTAACACAATTTACATTTTTTTTCAAAGCACTTATTCTACATATAATTAAGTATGATATTCTTCTAATGGGTAAAAGGGATTTTCTGTAGCTGAAATTTAAACTTAACTGTGGGAACGGTCATAATTGTCCTGGTCCATACATTTACTAATTTGAAACCTGCTTATTGGGGACTCTTTTCATAGATTGCTGTTTTGTGGCTACTGATGTAAAATTTTTCATAATTTGTTGTATTATAGTAATGAAAATCAGAACAAATATTAGCCTGCAGTCTTTTAACAAGAAATATGGCTTTTAGAATGTACATGTTTAATATAGTTAGCACACCAGTTGTTGGAAACAAGCTACGGCATGATTCCTTATATTTTTCTCTAGAGATGATCCTTATAGCCCTTTTTTGACACCTTATTTAGATTTGCTTCAGTTTTTGCTCCCCAAATTTCTATTCTTTAATTCAGTTGAGGGGAAAATAAAACATGGTATGCAGTCTTTAGGACAACAGTGTCTTTGCAGAACTTGCTAATCATTTTAACTCCTAATATATATTCTTATACAACTTACATGCTAGAGTGTCATCATGTGTGTTCCATTACAGATTGCTTTGAACTGCTTAACCAAGGAATTTTACACTAAACTCTTCTTTTATTAATTCATTGCCTATGTATAGTTCAATCTCATCATTAAAATTATGTTGTTGAACTCCATGACATGTGTTTTACTGGTGCTTACATTTAAGTGGATTTAAAGTATTAAACATTTTCATTTGTCACATTATTACAATGCATCTCCAGGTTGTTAAATGGTTTCTTTTTGCACATGATGGATGCATCTGCTGCATACAGAACTACTTTGGGACTTTGAGTGCAATATTTTATGTTATTTACATAAGACAAAAACAGAAGAAGACTCAAGACCGAGTCCTGGGGCACTACAAACATTACATTACGTAAGCTTCACACAACGTTGTGTGAAACTGAATTTTTGAAGGCTGTCAACTAACCCTTGTGAATGGAACATCAGAGTCATAAACAAAAAATTTTTTTCAATGTAATGCTGTAGCATAATGGTTAGCATATAAACCATCCATGTGGAAGGTCGAAGGTTCCAATCTCATCAATTCCAGTGAACGTTTTTTTTCATTTTTTTATTTTCCAAAGCTAATCAAAAGACTTTGATTACTGTTTTTATTCAATTACTAGGTGTGAATGTAATTATTTTACTTCTTTGCCATATCATTTGATTACCATACTGACTTTTTTTATTTGCTCTTATTTTTCTTCCTATCATTCTTTTTTCGTTTGGAATCTACTTGTGTTGCCTATAATCTTCAACCAAATGCCAACCAGAACATCTCATCAGTTGGTATTGCAGCATCCTGTGTAGCCAGTGTCTGGATACTTTCAGGTAACCAACAACAGTGAGAAATTAGAGTTATATTTTGCTGCCATAACTGAAACTTTGCTGCAGAAGTTGGCTATGTAAACAAGCATATTATGAATTTTTTCGGTCTTGAGTTTACTTGTTGAGGTTAGCCTAAACCATGAACAGAGATCATCATTTTAGTTCTGCTGCAGATTGTTGATCACTCTTTTCCCACATACATTGGGACATCACAAGGTTGCGTTTAGATTAGAACATGAGTTTAAACTCATGGCTGCAATAACCGTCATCTGCAGCAGTTCATTCAGCTAAAACTTTGTTTTTGAATAGTTCTTTCTATTATTTACAGGAATTGTTTGGACAATGTGTGATAATTAGTGAAATTTGTTTAATTTTAAGCATTCCTATAAGCAATGACTATGTAGCAGTTGTTGACAGAATCTGTTTCTGCAACTTTCATTACTACTATAATCTGTGTTGTTATCTGAACATTTGAACATCATGTATTTGCTTACATCTTATTTAGACTGTAAGCCTCATGAAGATTTACATATGGTTATTACTGCAATAATCTGACAAGTTCTTTATCCAGCAATACACTTGCATCAAGGTCCGTGGAACACAAAAGTAAATAAATAATAAATAAATGAATTGGGCACTTAAAATCAGCTGTTGACAGAGAATGTCTGATTTCCATCATACCTTGCACCAGCCACTTCCAATGTTGCTCCATGTTTCACATTAAAATAGCAATTGCAAAGTGACTAGCCATGGGCCATGTGTGTGTGTGTTGCCTATAACCGAGTGGTAGCAGGCAGTGAATGTGGCAACACTGTAGTGGCAAGTGAAAGCTGTCACTTATCAAGTAATTTTAAATGGACTATCATTATAGTATTATTAACTCTACAACTCACTGTTTGAACTTATAACTTCAGATTCATCAAAATTGAGGTACATTGAACAACCACACACATGAATACTTCCTATAGCCTCATTGTTATGAATCTGGTTCCGTGCTATATCACTTTTTACTTTCAACTCGTGACTGCTTGTTAAGTTACTGTCTTGATTTCCATTCTGTTCTAAGGCTGTAACAGCTTGTCCACAAAATTTAGGAATTCCTCTTGAGATTATCTGATCCCAACTGCACTCTACTCAGAAGTCTTATTTTCTAAGTGTCAATCTGAGTTGGTTCATCAAATGGTTTGCTTAAATGAATTAATCCCCTAAGTTGCTTTTTTAAAATTGTGTTGGCATCCTTCAAAGTACTGTTTTTCTACTGGCACACTGTTTTGGTTACTATTACTTGCCACATTGATAATAAAACACAGTTCTAAACACTTTGAATGAAAATTTCAGTTATGACTCTAAATTTCTAGTCCTCACATGTAATGTCTAGTGCACAGTAAAACAAATAAGCAACCAAAGAATTTATCTCAGTTGTTCATGAGAACATAGTTATATGTTACAAACATCACTTCCTTCTTGGTGTTCCCTTTGTAGTTATTGTCTCCTTTCTTTGGTGTAATATAAATGGTCAATGTCTGGTCTCCATGCTGGTGCTTTCTTTTAAATTGTCCATTGTATCAGCATCCATTGTTGCGTAAATCAACAGTGGCAGCTGGTTGGAACTGATTCTGTCTTGATTAACAAATAATACATAGGATGTGATTAATTTGGATTTCATTTTGCAGCACACACACACACACATTGGAAGATGATTGTATAGTTGTTACAGGAAAAACAAAGATACTGGACTGCAAAGAAAGCACACACATAGAAAAGAGACACGATAAACAAAGAAAATAAAAGTACCCCTCAAGAACATATATAAAAATAAATTTGTCCTTTTTACTCATCTCAACACTCCCACTTAAAGAGGACACATATTATTTAGCATTTAAGCATTTACAAGTTTCTTACAACCGTCCTGAATGCTTACTATATTCAGCATCTTCATCTGTGTCTGATGTGTCACCTCTGGTAATGGCTTGGTTAGTAAATCAGCCTGATGGCTCTTGGATGAAAAATGCTTCAGTACAGACTCATTTTCCTTTTACATATTGCACACAAAATGATACCATACATCAATATGCTTGCTTCTCTGATGAAACTCTGGGTTTATTATAAGTTTCACTGTCTTATATTGTCAGTTTTCAATTTTGTCTTTATTTTGCTAAATAAACCCAAGTAACTGTAAAAACTTTTCACCCAAACAATTTCTCTCACTTTCTGACTGGTTGAAATGTATTTAGTCTTAGTTGCAGGAAGCACTACCACTTTCTGTTTTGATGAACCCAATGTAATAATGGATTCACTATGCTTTAACAACATACCAGTTGTGGATCATCTAGTTTCTGTATTACCAGTACAGGCTGCATCACCATATGCATGAAGATGATTTTCCTGCTTTGAAGGAAAATAAAATCCATAGTGCCTTCAACATATTTCAGGATCCTTTTTTTACAGCACTCCAATGTGTTTTTGTTGGTTTGTTAAGGTGCTGACTGGCAATTTTGACTGCAAAATTAATGCCTGGCCATGTTCCTATTTACAAATAGACTAGCCACTGCTTGCCTATATGGAACACTGAACATGATCTTCTCCCAACTTTTAAGCATATCAGCACATGTCTGATGATGATGATCTGCAGGTACTGTTACAGTGTTAGCATCCTCCATCCAGAAATGATGTAGAATCTTCCTGGCATAAGCCTCTTGCTGCAGAGAACTAGAACTATCTGCTAACTGTACTGCTTACAGGTCCAAGTAGTCACCCAGTTTTCTAGATGCGATGTCAAATTCTCCTCCTTGTTTGTTTAGCAGAAAGTTTATGATAGCAGGGTCTTTAGCAGGTATCAGATCATCATCCACATGCACTGCCAAAATTAATGGATTATTTGTGTCTTGACTGATGAATACACATGGATCTGCATTCATGGGCTGAAGTCCAAGCTTTACAAAACTGCTGTGAAACATTGGTTCCAATACCTGGAAGCTTTTATCAGGCCTTATAAGTTTCAATCAATCCCATCTTCAAAACCTTTTGGTTGATTCATATAAATGTTTTCTGGCAAATTTCCATAAAGAAAAGCAATTCAGACATCAAGTGGCTGCAGTGGATAACACTATACAAAATAAGTCAAATCTAGTCATTGGACTGTAAGTTTCCAGATAATCTATACCTGTAACTTGCTTGAGACCTCTATCCACAAGCCTAGCTTTGAATATGGAGTATCATCACAGTTAGAATATTTGATTTTCTTCACCTAACGGTTTTCAATGGCTTGTTAATTTTCAGGTAGATCCACTACTGTCCAGGTTTGGCTAACTACTCCATCAATTTTATTTGCAGATGAGACATCTGTATTAATTGAAAACCAGGAGCCAGAAAACATCCCTCTCTACATAATAAACACAATGAACAAACTAGAAACATGGTTCCAACTGAATGGATTAAGATTGAACATCCCCAAAACCCACATGGTCCAGTTCAGAACAAAACAGTCAAAGCCCCAAAAAATTAAAATAACTCATAAAAATCAGGATATAGAAGAAGTAGATTTTGTAAAGTTTTTAGGGTTAAACCTAGATAAAAATTTAAATAGGAATAAACATGTTGACTACCTGTTAAACAAATTATGTAGCTTTGCATTTGCTATGCAAATATTAGCTGGTGCAACAGACATGAATACAAGGAAAATTGCATACCACAGCTACTTTCAGTCAGTTGTAAGGTATGGTATTATTTTTTGGGGAAATTCAAGCAATATATTGCGCTTACTAAAGCTACAGAAAAGAATAATAAGGAACATGTGTACTGCCCATCCAAGGACATCATGTCACCCACTATTCGAAAAACAACAGTTATTAACAGTTCCCTCCTTACACATCTATGATATTATTATCTTTCTACATAGCAATTTAGAGTTATTCAAGAAAAAAAAACTGTTTCAATCATGCATATGACACAAGAAACAAAGACAATTTTATGCTTCCCACTCATTGCTTAAACCTATATGCACAGTCCCTCAGTATATGGCAATGAAAATTCATAACAAGCTAAAAGGAAAGAATTTTCTGAGTATGAACCTAGAGACACTGAAAACAAAGCTATATGATATACTTGTCAAATGCTGCTACTACACTGTTGAGGAGTTCATGAAGGATGAACTGAACATTTGAGCAGGATAAATTAACATATAGTCTTGTGTGTAAATGTAGCTGTCCTTCACAAAAGGGAGGAAAGAAAAATAAAAGTTTATATTAATGTTAAAATTCTTTGTACCAATTGGGCCTAAGTTGTGTTATCCATTTTTTGACATGTCTCCTGTACACTAATCACATGATTAGAAATTGTATGTTATGAGATGAATAAAACACTATTCACTATTCACTGTCATATGTTTCTGGTTCAGCAATCTCTAAAATGGGTCCATGAGTCTCATGTCTTGCTGGCAATCTTAATGATCTGTGATCTCTTAATTGATATTTCCCATCAAATTGAACAGCTTCATCTGCTGCTGCCTCCTGTTTGCTGTTATCATCAGAATGTGCATCATTGTCTGTCTCTCCACACACTTCTGTAGAATCCTGTATCACAACAATGTTCTGAAGGTTGTCTCCTACAGATGATCAATTTTCTCAGGTAGGGAAAGGTCCACTGCTCTAGGAGTTGATGCTCCACATGTGCTGCAGTTTTCTTTAAAGAGTCTTTCCATAAAAGTAGCATCTATGTGATTTTTACTTGTTGCTGGTTTGGAAACCACACACAATAAAATTTTATGTTTTGGCTGTGACCAGTAAAATACCCCTTCTCTAGCCTTTGCATCCCATTTTTGTCTCTTCCCTTTAGGACCATGGACATAAATTTCTTCACCAATTTTCTCAGGATTTTTAAGCTTGGTTTTCTCCCTAGACACAGCTCACATGGGCAACTTCCCTTTCTTTACTTGTTCCAGTCCACTTCAGTGTGAATGCCGCATAATTCACAACTTCTGATCACAATTCATTTGGCACTCTGCTTGCATGCATACAAGTCCTGGTTAACTTGACGACAGTTCTATTTTTCCTTTAAGTGACTCCATTCTGTTGTGGACTGTATGGCATTGTTTTTTGGTGCAAAATGTCATGCTGATCAGTCAAATTGTTAACCTCTTGATTACAAAACTCTAAACCAGTATTTACTCTTAATATCTTTATGACTCTGCACAATTGTTTCTTTAAAGAAATTTCTCAAACATCCAACTGCATCTGATTTATTCCTGATGAAGTACACCATTCTCCAGTGACTACAGTCATCTTTCAACATCAAGAAGTATTTTGCACTGCACGTGGAGTCCTCTTGCATTTTACGACACTAATCTGCATGTACAAGCTCACAATTTTTTTAATGTAAATTGCAGTTTACACATTTTACCAATAATGCAGTCCTCACATTGGAACTTCTAATCTTCAAAATTTATATTTGAATTTAACAAAACTTGTTTAAATTGCATGATATACTGATATGCTACCTCATGTGCCACAAAGAAAGAGGTTCACAAGCAGTAACATTTGCACAACACTCACAATTTGACAAGACCTTAAATTTTATTTTCAACAGTTTCTCATGTCTCTCCCACAGCAACATCATTGTCACCCTTTAAAAATTTATGCATTCTGTTGTCAGACTGATGTGTTGTACCTCTAACAGAAGGTGCTCACAAAGAAAACAGATAATCAGTTAACTCTGGAATGTATGATATTCGCCTACTTTATTTCTTCGTTGACAGTCCTCGGTGATGATGTACTGTGTTGTGATATGGGCTAAAAAAGGAGGTTGGAATTTCAACACTGACTCCTGCAAATAATGTAGCTGACAGGTGCACAGTTGCATTTCATAGGTCTTTACTTTCACTGTTCACAACCCCCCAATATACACAGTTAATATGGACAGTACACTATTTCTTAACTTTCGATAAGCCTCATTAATAGTTTTCAGGCAAACATCAGCATACTGCTACCATAGTTTACTGTTGACTATGTATGAGCAGTAAAAACCTAACAACACAGTTTACAGTTCTTGCAGAATAATACGATAAGTATTAACAGACACTGTCATTGTTTTAACACATGGCCTAATTGTGTTATGCTTATTCCACTGTTAAGTTGATGCATTGTTGTTGTTCTAACCAGCACAGATTCTTCGTATGAAAATCGGCCATCAACTGACAATCTTAGGACGAAAACTTGGGCCTTTATATATCGTCACAATAATAGGTACTAAAACTATACATTGTTTGATGTTTAAGTTACAGAAATTATAATTAAAACAAAACTCTTTAATTTAACCAAATATATAGAATAATTCTATGTTTTTAACAGTTTCTTCTACCACAAAGGTTAGGCCAAATTATTTGTTTAAACAATGAAATTAACAGATATAGTAACACAAACAATACTTTTGACAAAACTGATAATTACTTTATAATCAATTAAGGGAAATTAATTATATGTACAATACTAAACATAAAATTAGATCATTCTTTAAAACTGAGGGCCAGAATATACTCAAGTATGTTAATGGTAATTAGTCAGAAACGAAAAAATGAATTTTAAGGAGGCAGTTGGAAAAACAAGACAGGAAGTAAAAATATCCCAGCTTGCTTTATCACATCATCCCCTTATTGGATTGACCAGACAGACATTACAAATAGCTAATTGGGCAATTCAGTGATTACAAGTGACCCCAGAAAGTGGGTTAAAATTCTACACACAAAATAACACTACGTAAGAAATCTTATGAAAACTACAGTACATATATTTTTTTCCAAATTTATACTTATATTATCTGGCCATATGAAAATCCCCATACAAAATATTTACATGCAGTGTATTGTACAATGGCACAAAATATCCACAAGCTATACTTTTGACAAAAATTAGGCATATTCATCATAAGTGATGTCCATTTTTGGGTAAACAAGGATTACATTCTAAGACACATATCACTTTATACAAGTCCTGTCTTGCTTAAAAAAATAAATCCTCATGGGTTGCAATTCTCTTTTTAGACAGAAAATTTCACTTGCTCAATGTTTACTGTTTTTCACAAGCACTTTCACACTTTTAATGAGCCCTTTACACATTTTCTCACCAAGTTGTCCATGTCTTCAACAGGTCCGAATGGCAGTTAGTAAAGAAATGCACTATTATCAGTTCCCTTGGAGGTGGTTATAATCTGCCACAGCACATGAAAAAATTGGACAAAATAAACTACTTTAGTACACTCACTTTTACTTCTAAATATAAGGAAATTTTTTTTTAACATAATGGCAAATGATGGTCATTAATTCATAAATAAATACATTACATATCTGTAGTCCTCATAACATCACAATAATAGCACTAAAATTGACTATAGTACAAAGGGCAGGGACTAGTAAAATTTTCAAATCAAGTGCACATTACACTCCAAAACATTAATCTAAGTCATAACTGTCCGAAACTGGTTAAACTTGAAAGATCTGGGTCTCTTTCCCACTTGTAAAATAGCAAAAACTCAAGATGTGCAGTAACATAGATTTACTAACCATTGAATCATGAAAAAAACAATAGCGTCACCAAAACATAACTTAATTACTACTCAGATAAGAACTAAGTGGATGGAAGTTGTACCAAATCATTGCCCCAATTCTCTACTCAACTCTGGGCACTATTCTCATTCAAACAGAAAATTAAATCCTCATAAAATTGTTGTGACTCGCCGATCATTCAAAGTGCCGCCGCGCAATTACGCGCGTCCTCTACGTGCGGCGCTGTCTGCCAGCCATGCAGCAGCTGCGCCACCTAAGCGGCCAGCCGAGCAGCGACCGCTTGACTGGGACTCAGTGCTCATTCGAATGCTAACGTGTACACATGTCTTACTTGTCAACTTACTCTGTGACTTATATGTGTTGTTGTGTCGTTCCGAAATATATGTGTTAAACTTGAAGTTCTAACAATTGGCGACGTGGATGGGATTTTTCCTTTTCACCGTTGAGTCACAGGGTTCCATGGCTACTGCCGAGCAACTATTGCAAAATCTCCTTGAACAGCAAACGCTTCTAACAGCGGCGATTCGCGATTTCGTCGCGGCGTCAAACGCGGGGCGTTTCTCATCGTTGGCTATACCTCCTTTTCCTCCTTACGACGAGAAGGCGGAAGACTGGTCTTATGAAAAAAGTCTTCGACAGCACTTCTTGGCATTTCATGTCACAGACGAACAACCATGTAAGCCTATGTTCCTTTCCTGGATTTCACCTCAAATGTATCGGTTGTTGTCGCAGTTGGCTTCTTTGAAGGATCCTGCGTCTTTGTCCTTTGCTGAAATGTGCTCACTTCTATTTTCAAAAGCAAACGCATGTGGTAGCCTCTCGTGTTGCCTTTTATCGTTGTCAAAAACAACCAAATCAATCCTATCGCGCTTGGGCTGCTGAACTTCACGGCCTCGGTCGAAAGTGTCAATTTGTTACTGACGTTCACAAAGAACCCTATGCCGATGCCATGGTACGGGATGCTATTATCCGGTCGGCGCCCGACAAAGAAGTTCGGCAACGTGCCCTTCAGTTGGCGAATCCGACTCTAGATGTTCTCTCCATTGCGCAGTCTTTTGAAATTTCTCGCGCCGCTGGGGCGCAAATAGAGGCGTGGGGTGATGTCGGGGAAATACAACCTCTGTGCGCTGTTGACGACGCGTGCGGCGCGTCCCCGCCGGCCGACGTGGCCGCAGTGCGCTCCCATGCGCAGCCTCGGCCTAGCCGTAAACAACCCGCTAGGAAACTGCAGCAAAACCCCCGGCAACTTCCTTCATGTCCGCGGTGTTTTACGAAACATTCACGCGAGGATTGTCCCCAACGTTGGGCTGTGTGTCACAATTGCCAAAAGAAAGGTCATGTGTCTTCCGTTTGCAAATCCGACCGCATACATGATGTTCATGAACATGACGCTGATTCTGATTCTGTGTTGTCTGTCAATTGCACTTCTTCCCTTTCAGGAAGTTATTCCTCACTGTCCAAATCCTTGAGCGAGATGTTCGCATGCAAGTGGATACCAGTTCTGCTGCCACTATAATTAATTTTCAGATGTATCTTCAGCTGGGTTCTCCACTCCTGTCCCCTGTCACTCGGCAATTACTGACGTACAATAAACAGAAGATTTCTCTCTTGGTACTGTTTAATGCTGAGGTATCTCACAAATCCGTCGTTCGCACTGTTCCCATATTTGTGGTCGACCAGAGCAACGCAGGAAATCTTTTTGGTTTCGATGCCTTTCGCGTTTTTGGGTTCTCCATAGATGACTCTGTCAATATTGTCTCTGATGCTATTCCTTATGCTCAACTGGATTCCTTGTCGACGACATTTTCGTCCCTTTTTTCTCCTGGGTTAGGCCGTGCAAACGACTTTGAAGCTCATATCACGCTCAAACCCTCTGCTCGGCCTAAGTTTTTTCGGGCTCGGCCCATTTCTGTGGCCCTTCGTGATCGGGTAAAACGGGAGTTGGATCATCTCACTGCTTCAGGGGTCTTGCTTCCTGTCACTTCCAGTGAGTGGTCATCTCCTGTCGTTGTAGTTGCTAAGCCAAATGGTGATATTCGTCTCTGTGGCGATTTCAAAGCCACTGTAAATGCTCAATGCCTCATCGACACTTACCTTATGCCCCGTCCTGAAGAACTGTTCACTAAACTTGCTGGAGGCCAGTATTTTTCTAAAATTGACCTGTCAGAAGCTTATCATAAACTTCCTCTCGACACTGCTTCCCGGCAGTTTCTGGTCCTTAACACGCCTTTCGGCCTCTATCAATATCAACGCTTGCCATTCGGGGTTGCTAGCGTCCCTGCTCTCTTTCAGTGATTCTTGGAACAATTATTGCTCCCTGTCCCTGGGTGTATCAATTACATGGACGACATTGTTGTCACTGGCTCCACCACTGAAGAACATCTTCAAAATCTCCGCACACTTTTTCATGTCTTAAAGACTGCCGGTCTTAAGTGTAATCTTCTGAAATCACAATTTTTTCAGGCATCTATCACGTACTTGGGGTTTCAACTCTCTCGGGATGGTATTCGTCCGCTTCAACAAACTGTTGCTGCGATCGACGCCCTTCCTCACCCTACATCTGTTAAGGAACTGCAGGCCTTCTTGGGGAAAATAGCATACTATTACAAGTTTTTACCGTCTGCAGCTTCGGTGGCTCAGCCGTTGCATCGCCTGTTTCATAAAAACGTGCCTTTTCACTGGTCTGCATCATGTGAAGCGGCTTTCCAGAAGTTGAAGACTATGCTGAAACAGGCCCCATGCCTGGCTACTTATCGACCTGGCCAACATCTTGTTCTTGCCACAGACGCCTCTCAATACAGGGTCGGTGCAGTCCTTGCGCACCATTTTTCTGACTGTTCGGAACAACCCATCGCTTATGCCTCCAAAACGCTCACGGATGCCCAACAAAAGTATTCTCAAATTGAGAAAGAAGCTTTGGCCATCATTTATGCTCTTCATAAGTTTGGCGTTTTTCTCTATGGCTCAAAATTTCATCTTGTTACGGATCACAAACCACTTGTTTCCTTGTTTCATCCATCAATGTCACTTCCCGACAAGGCTGCACACCGCCTCCAGCGTTGGGCTCTTTACTTGTCCCGTTTCAATTATGAGATTCATTTCCGGCAAACGGCTTAACATGCAAATGCTGATGCTCTGTCTCGCCTTCCCATGGGTCCTGATCAGGCATTCGATAGGGACGAACTTTTGTGTTTCCACCTGGATGTTGCCGAGCAGCGGGTTGTGGACGGGTTCCCCATCACTGGGGACAGGCTGGCGGCTGCTTTGGGTTCTGACCCTACCCTCTCCCGGGTTTTACGCTGTATTCAGAAGGGTTGGCCAGATCGCCCGTCCGCTAAGACTTATGATCCGTTGCGGAAGTACTACACTTTGCGCTACCGCCTCACGGCTAGGGATGGTGTTATCCTCCTCTCCACTGACAATGCTTCGCCGCATGTTGTGGTACCTGCGTCTTTGTGTGCTTCGGCCTTGCGACTCCTTCACCAAGGGCACTGGGGTGTGTCTCGCACGAAATCTCTGGCGCGCCGTCATGTGTACTGGCCTGGCATCGACTCTGAAATAGCACACATGGTCGCTGCCTGCGGCTCTTGTGCTTCACAGGCCGCTGCCCCGAAGTCATCTTTGTCACCGTGGCCTTCGCCTGAGAAGCCCTGCGAGCACATTCATGCTGACTTTGTGGGACCCTTTTTAGGTACTTACTGGTTCCTCGTAATTGACGCCTACTCTAACTTTTCTTTCATTGTCTGTTGCACGTCACCTACCACTGCGGCAACCACCAGTGCTCTCGCCCGCATTTTTTCTTTGGAAGGCTTCCCCTCTACTCTTGTTACTGATAATGATCCGCAATTTGCCTCTTCCAAATTTGCGGATTTCTGTGCTCGTCACGGGGTTACGCATGTCATGGCCCTGCTGTTCCATCCACAATCCAAAGGTGAGGCTGAACGACTGGTCCGCACATTTAAGGCTCAGATTCGGAAACTTCTGACTTCTTCTGCTGCTGATGATGCGCTTCTCCAGTTTCTGGTGTCTTACCGTTTCACCCCCATGGGTGACCACAACCCAGCTGAGCTCTTACATGGCCGACAGTCCCGCACGCTACTTCATCTTCTGCGGCCTCCCACCTCACGGCTGCGGGTGCCTTCACTTGGCCGGTTCACCGCCAACGACCTCGTCTGGGTATGGGGATATGGCAGGTGGCCAAAATGGAGCCTGGGCCGCATCTTAAGACTCCGTGGCAGACGCCTGTATGAAATCCAGATGGACACGGGTGTTGCAGTGCATCATTCGGACCAGCTTCGGCCTCGGGTGCCAGCAACGCCTGTTCCGAATGCTGCCACACCACCTTTGGCTCTACCTGACGCTCGGGATCTTGGCATCTCTCAGTACTCACAATGCAGCCCTCTCACCGTCATCGCGATGCCAGCACCAGAACGGACGCCACCAGGAGACGTGCCCATGCAGGCACCGGAGGACCATCCTCTGTCAGAGCAAATCTACTCGCCTCCTCCTCCAATGGACGCTGACACATCGCCCATGTCTCCTGTCATATCAACTGGACTTGCCGCAATGGGCAGTTTGGTGCATGGGGCCCCAGCAGATTCGACCCCTACGTCTCCTGTCATCTCAACCTGTTAGCATCGGGGACACTTCCGTCCGTACGGGAAGCCTCCTCCTCGAGACTATACGGCGAGTCAAACAACGCCTATGGATGTTGTCCATCTCCAGGACACCTCCATCAAGACCAGTGCAACAATTTCAAAGGGGGGGAAAGTGTTGTGACTCGCCGATCATTCAAAGTGCCGCCGTGCAATTACGCGCATCCTCTACGTGCGGCGCTGTCTGCCAGCCATGCAGCAGCTGCGCCACCTAAGCGGCCAGCCGAGCAGCGACCACTAGACTGGGACTCAGTGCTCATTCGAATGCTAACATGTACACTTGTCTTACTTGTCAACTTACTCTGTGACTTATGTGTTGTTGTCTTTCCAAAATATGTCTTAAACTTGAAGTTCTAACAAAAATGTTGCCAAATAGCTGACCTGTCAGAATATTCACAACACTCCATCACCACAGTTATCAGTTAATCAGCAAAATTACTTTTCTTCAATCCAGTATTACCACTTTAAGTTCATAATTCCTCAGAACACAAATAGAAGTTTTTAGATAACCTATAGATAAAATGATGCAGCATTATATGACTTGAGCCTCACTAAAATATTTCTCTTCCTGTTAAACTATCTTTCCCAGCCACAGTGTCAAGAATTGCACAATATACACAGCACCCAATGTTGCCTAGTTCAAAAATAGATAATATAGTTAAACACAGCAGTTACAGTTATCGTTTTCATTACTCAATCATGTCTGTCAGTTCCATTATTTTACTTACCTTTCTTACCTCATTTACTAGTGGAGTGCATTCTCAAAAGATATCCCTACTGTAGATACAGGCTCCCTAACCATTAAGACTCAAACATTATTCATTATTTTATTATTTCATTATTTCTTCATTATCTAATAAATAAACACCTGCTCTGCTTATCCAATGCAAAACTGATTCTACTGAAAACACTCCACAGTAACAGATCCTTAGGCTAAGGCAAACTTAGCCCTCATTACCGATCAGACAAAATTATCACTTAGAAAAACTATTATTTCACTGTATTCCATCAAACTGCTTGTTCTAGCCTGAAGGGCGATATACATACAACTCTTGCTTATTCTTTCCATACACATTACTCCAGACAACTATGTTTTAAGTTCTATTTCCTTAATGTTAGAAAAGGCTGTACCAAGGCACACATCTATAGGTAGATAGTTATCTCCATACACTTATTGCTGTGAACCCAAACACTTCAATTATACCACAATTAATGTTAAGGCCTAGTATTCAAGATGGTTTATACTGCATGTTGCCTCTGCTGCTGCACTCATGAACTGATTACTTCAGGTGTTAATTATAGTTTTAAGTTAATCTGTACCTTCTCCTTCACATATGCTGGCACCTCTCATTTTCTGTTCACCTTACCTCTTTGACAGAAATTCTTTAACTGTGATACCAATTTACTTTAATCATATTTCATAAAACCAGAATAAACACAGTATCTCATGGATTTCTATCAAATACCACAATTTTTGTCCATCCTCTTATGATTGCATCACACACACACACACACACACACACACACACACACACACACACACACACACACACACACACACACACACAAAATTATAAACACTAGAGAAAACTTTTATAAAATATTCCTATACTAAAATATCCTGCTATACAAAATCACATGAAATTCAAAGACAGAATGTTTCTGATTCACTTATAAACTACAGATAAGATAGGTGAAGAGTCTGACTGCCTCAGCAAAAATTAAAATGAGACAGACAGCAGGAGTAAGCATTATCGCCACACAATGAATCTAACACAGAATGTTGAACCCCCTACTTGTTAATTGCACAAGAAATTAGTCCCAAATATACATCAATGCTGAGATTTCGAATCACCAAGAAATTGCACTCCAACAGTTGTCCTGCCAATTCCACAGTTAATAGTACCTCTCTTGCCACACTCAGTGATAAATAACCACTAACACCAATCATTTTTATTCCTGAAACATGCATCACCACTATACTCTGTGTTCTTAATAGAATCAAAAACTGTCAGTGAAATGCCATTCAAATCACTACCACTGTCCAGTAAACACTTAACATGAATACCTTGCCCACTTTCTGCTACTACAGGGTGCCACCCTTTATTTTTACTTTCCATGTATCTTCTTCATACAACAAATCCTCATTAATTCTTTCTTTACTTAACACATTTCCCTCATTATCAATTATAAATTCAAATACCCCATTCTCATCACTACTGGATTCGTCACTGCTATCGTCATTACAACTACTGTCAGTCAGACTCACTGTCACTTTCGCTATACTTTAGATTTTGTACCTCTTCCACCTTTTTCTCGGTTTCAGCCAATTTTGAATCTACATTTTTATTTACCTTCACTGGTTTTTCCTCTACCACTACTGCAAGCTTGGTTTCTACCATAGTTTCTAAATCATTTTTAATCTGATTTATTTGGCTCTCAAGCTTAACTCTATTATCAGCACAAAATTTCTCAGAAGCCTCCACCCTCCTACTATAGTCATCACAAAGTTTCTTTCTGTCTTCTATACATTTTCTACTCAATGTTAATTTCTCATTAGTATTATCACAATCTTTAACTACCACCCCAACCTTCTTATTTAATTCTGAAAGATTAGAGCTGATTACCTTAATTTCCTTTTTAATTTCTTACTTCAGTTCATCCTTTAAGCTAGTCATACCAGATCTAATACTACTAATGTCCTCTTTCATACACATACTACTCATAATCTCCCTTAACATTGCTTCCAACTTTCCCTCTGCCACAAACTTTTGCCGTTGCTGACTTTTGCTGCTAGATTCCTCCGCCTTAACCTTAATGACTTTATTCACTTCAGTACTGTTTTCGTCCATTTCACTCACATCACCTCACAATGTAGATGATGCTTTTATCATTTCATCTACAACAGGACTTTCATCCCCATCATTCAAAGTTGCATTCATTCATGTCTGATTTATAAACACTATCATCTACAGCTTTGTTTTCAGTCACACCACTACCCTGTTGTCCATTGTTTCCCATCACACTGTCTTGTTTGTTAAGGCCACTCATTATGTGTCACATAATATTAAATGGCTTTTTCTATCAAATTACCTTATTGTTATTCACTCTTCTCCTGCTGCTGCTACTGCTGCTGCAGTTGTCATCTCGATTCATCATCTGCACAGCTGCGTCCCCTTCGTGCTAATTAGTTGCTCCTGTTCTCAATGGCTGCTGCATAGAACCCACTCACTGATTTGCTGCTGTCACACTGTGGGCATGACACCCATGTGCTGATTGGCTGTTGCATTTCCTTCATTAAAATCACTGTACTGTAAACCGCTCTTGAGTTCCCTGTCAAAGTTCGCAAGTCCTAGTTTATTGTGCCCACATGAAATTGTTCTCATCCATGGCACCATATATGGTGTACACCTGCTATATTTCTTTGTTGATGGTCCTCAGTGTTGATGTGCAGTGTTGATACTGGCTGAAAAAGGAGGGGTGGAATTTCAACACTGAATACTGCCAATAATGTAGCAGACAGGTGCACAATTGCGTTTCACAGTTCTTTACTTTCACTGTTCACAACCCCCCAATATACACAGTTAATATGGACAGTACACTATTGCTTGACTTTCGATAAGCCTCATTAATAGTTTTCAGACAAACATCAGCATACTGCTACAATAGTTTACTGCTGAATATCTATGATATTCACACAGTTAACAGTTCTTGCAGAATAATATGGTACATATTAAACAGACACTGTCATTGTTTTAACACACATCCTAACTGTGTTACACTTATTCCACTGTTAAGTTGATGCATTGTTGTTCTAATCAGCACTGATTCCTCGTCTGAAAATCAGCTGTGGACTGACTATCTTGGAACCAAAAATTGGGCCTTTATATATCATCACAATAATAGGTACTAAAACTATACATTGTTTGATGTTGAAGTTACAGAAATTATAATTAAAACATAACTCATTAATGTAACCAAATATATAGAAAAAACTGTTTTTTACAGTTTCTTCTATCACAAAGAGTAGGGAAAATTATTTGTTTAAATAATGAAATAAGTGTGGCAGGGGTAAAATACAGGGAGCGAAAGGTTATTAATAATTTGTACAGAAACCAGATGGCAGTTATGAGTCGAGGGACATGAAAGGGAAGCAGTGGGGAAGGAAGTGAGACAGGGTTGTAGCCTATCCTTGATGTTATTCAATCTGTACATTGAGCAAGCAGTGAAGGAAACAAAAGAAAAATTCGGAGTAGGAATTAAAATCCATGGAGAAGAAATAAAAACTTTGAGGTTCGCCGATGACATTATAATTCTGTCAGAAACAGCAAAGGACTTGGAAGAGCAGTTGAATGGAATGGACAGTGTCATGAAAGGAGGGTATAAGATGAACATCAACAAAAGCAAAACGAGGATAATGGAATGTAGTCGAATTAAGTTGGGTGATGCTGAGGGAATTAGATTAGGAAATGAGACACTTAAAGTAGTAAAGGAGTTTTGCTATTTGGGGAGCAAAATAAGTGATGATGGTCGAAGTAGACAGGATATCAAATGTAGACTGGCAATGGCAAAGAAAGTGTTTCTGAAGAAGAGAAATTTGTTAACATCGAGTATAAAGTGTCAGGAAGTCATTTCTGAAAGTATTTGTATGGAGTGTAGCCATGCATGGGAGTGAAACATGGATGATAAATAGTTTGGACAAGAAGAGAATAGAAGCTTTCGAAATGTGGTGTTACAGAAGAATGCTGAAGATTAGATGAGTCGATCACATAACTAATGAGTTGGTCTGAATAGGATTGGGTAGAAGAGAAGTTTGTGGCACAGCTTGACTAGAAGAAGGGATCGGTTGGTAGGACATGTTCTGAGGCATCAAGGGATCACCAATTTAGTATTGGAGGGCAGTGTGGAGGGTAAAAATCGTAGAGGGAGACCAAGAGATGAATACACTAAGGAGATTCAGAAGGATGTAGGTTTCAGTAGGTACTGGGAGATGAAGAAGCTTGCACAGGATACAGTAGCATGGAGAGCTGCATGAAACCAGTCTCAGGACTGAAGACAACAACAACAACAACAACAACAACAACAACAACGAAATTAAGAGATATAGTTACAGAAACAATAATTTTGGCAAACTGATAATTACTTTGGAATTAATTAAAGGCTGGCTTTGCTACCATGTTTTTGAATAGCACCAAATAAATATTTAAAGAGTGCCAGTGAATTGTCTTCCAAATTTTTATAATTAGTACAGAATTTATATTTGTTTATATGTCAACAATAGAACTTATGTTCCAATACAGTTACTGATTTCACCCTATAACAAAACATATCAACTAGGAATAGTCAAAATAAACCAGGAAATTAATTTCATCCACAAAACTAAGCACAAAATTTGATCTGGTTTCATATTGTTTGAAAGTAGGGCCAATTTCTTTTTTATGAAAATGCAGATTATACTCGTGTATGTTAATGGTATTTAGTCATAAATGAAAAAAATTAATTGTAAGTAGGCAGATGGCAAAACAAGAGGGGAAGTAAAAATATCCTAGCTTGCTTAGTCCCAAATGTACAGAACACTGCTAGTGTGCTTCTCCTTCCATTTCTTTCCAGCGTAGGCCAGAGTATTAATGTCTCCAGATCCAAGAGCAGGAATGTATTTTCCATTACCAACACAAACAGGTCTTGTCTCATGAAATTCCGTATAGGTGGTGAACCAAGAATGTTGATTAGACTGGTGATCAGTTGCACCTGAATCCATATACCATGCATCTCCAGTTGTATTTGAATCAGTTGCACTGAATGGTGCTTCTCCATTGGGTGAAGATCGTCTGTAGTTGTGAATTTTCACTTTTTGCAGTCTTGGGCCTAGTGATGCGGCTTGTACCAATAGTGACAAGTGCCTGATTCTGCAAAATGTTTGTGTTTTTTACAGCCATTTTATGAGAGCTCTTGCTTGCTGCATATGCTGAACTTTCACCTTTAGCAATTATGTTCATTCTGTCTTCCTCAATGGCAAGTCTGGAGATCAGACTGCTAGTGTTTGTTCACTTGCTTGCATGGAATCCCATGCACTGATAAAGTATTTGTATGCTACTGGCAAAGTCACCAGAATTTTCATGACTACCATCTGCTCAGGTATTTTCTCACCTAGAATCTGCAAGCAATGTGCAGGATCTTCAGTTCTAGCAATATGCATTATTATATCATTAACTGGTTTCTTTTGCAAGCTATATGACTGTTTCAGTAACATGTAAGCACTGGTTCTGGAATTTTGTTCACAAATAGACACTAGTTTGGCTCAAATTTGTTTCCATGTGTTGCAGTTCATAATACGCAGCATAGTTTTGTCTTCAATTGACATGGCTATAATTCATTGAGTGGTTGTGTCACACTTTGTCCAGGCAACAAACAACTTGCTGTATGCAGCATTATCGGAAGTTTCGTAAGGCAGTTTATATGAATTGTCGACAACAAAGTACTGTGTGATTTCAACATTATGCATACTTGAAACTTCCATGCAGTCTGATTATTGACACATTTGAGTTTATTTATGTGGATGATCTCACTTTCCATCTTGATGTTAAATAATATTTCTCTTCACACTTGACCAGAAAACTAACCTCACATGGCATAACAATATATTTTGAATTATCATTTCAAGCCATATATGAACTTTTCACAAAAATGTTAACGCACACGCACACGCACACGCACAAAAACACTGGAAGAAGACTGAATGTTGTTACAGGAAAAACAAAGCTACTACTTTCATTACAGAGGTGAAGCACAGCATGATTTTTTTCAAAGATCTAAGCAGCTTTATTTCTTATAAATAACTGTGCAGACAAGTGTTAAGTATTTAAGACTTCTGAATTAACATCACAAACCAATGAAAATCAGACACAACAATGAAGTAAACATTAACAGAGACATCATGAAAATTCTAATTGATGTCACAAGTCTTTTATAAGCAGGAGCTAGCTTTCAGAGATCATGATGAGACAGAAGATTCCCTGAATTTTGGAAATTTCAGAACCATTTTTTAAATGTGTGCTCAACAGAAATGAAGATTTGAAAGCAAAGTGGAAGAAAATGAGCTATTTCCAGGTATTTTCAAAAAGTATACTGAATGAACTGATTGAATGTATCCGCATATACACAGACAGAAGCAGACGTTTGTAAAGGCAAAGAGTTTGGGCAGACATGTCAGTCGAGGCGGAAGTACAGAGGCAAAGATGTTGTTGGAAGACAGGTGATGTATGAGCGGTGGCAAATTGAAATTAGAAATTAGCAGAGATTGAGGCCTGGCGGATAGCAAGAAGAGAGGATATGCTGAAGGGCAAGTTCCCATCTCCGGAGTTCTGACAGGTTGGTGTTAGTGGGAAGTATCCAGATAACCCGGACGGTGTAACACTGTGCCAAGATGTGCTGGCCGTGCCCCAAGGCATGTTTAGCCACAGGGTGATCCTCATTACCAACAAACACTGTCTGCCTGTGTCCATTCATGCGAATGGACAGTTTGTTGCTGGTCATTCCCACATAGAAGGCTTCACAGTGTAGGCAGGTCAGTTGGTAAATCACGTGGGTGCTTTCACACGTGGCTCTGCCTTTGATCGTGTACACCTTCCGGGTTACAGGACTGGAGTAGGTGGTGGTGGGGGGTGCATGGGACAGGTTTTACACTGGGGGCAGTTACAAGGGTAGGAGCCAGAGGGTAGGGAAGGTGGTTTGGGGATTTCATAGGGATGAACTAAGAGGTTACGAAGGTTATGTGGATGGCGGAAAGACACTCTAGGTGGAGTGGGGAGGATTTCATGAAGGATGGATCTCATTTCAGGGCAGGATTTGAGGAAGTCGTATCCCTGCTGGAGAGCCACATTCAGTGTCTGATCAGGTCCCGGAAAGTATCCTGTCACAAGTGGGGCACTTTTGTGGTTCTTCTGTGGGAGGTTCTGGGCTTGAGGGGATGAGGAAGTGGCTCTGGTTATTTGCTTCTGTACCAGCTCGGGAGGGTAGTTGTGGGATGCGAAAGCTGTTTTCAGATTGTTGGTGTAATGGTTCAGGGATTCCGGACTGGAGCAGATTCATTTGCCACGAAGACCTAGGCTGTAGAGAAGGGACCGTTTGATCTGGAATGGGTGGCAGCTGTCATAATGGAGGTACTGTTGCTTGTTGGTGGGTTTGATGTGGACGGACGTGTGAAGCTGGCCATTGGACAGATGGAGGTCAACATCAAGGAAAGTGGCATGGGATTTGGAGTAGGACCAGGTGAATCTGATGGAACCAAAGGAGTTGAGGTTGGAGAGGAAATTCTGGAGTTCTTCTTCACTGTGAGTCCAGATCATGAAGATGCCATCAATAAATCTGTACCAAACTTTGGGTTGGCAGGCCTGGATAACCAAGAAGGCTTCCTCTAAGTGACCCATGAAAAGGTTGGCGTATGAGGGGGCCATCCTGGTACCCATGGATCATCACGGATAGCCTGGGCTTCAGCAGTGGTGATGTTGGGAGTAGGATTAAGGTTTTTTAAGAAGGATAGAGTTATGTGCGGTTGGATATGGGTGTGTGTGCGCGAGTGTATACCTGTCCTTTTTTCCCCCTAAGGTAAGTCTTTCCGCTCCCGGGGTTGGAATGGCTCCTTACCCTCTCCCTTAAAACCCACATCTTTTCGTCTTTCCCTCTCTTTCCCTCTTTCCTGATGAAGCAACCGTTGGTTGTGAAAGCTTCAGTTTTGTGTGTATGTTCGTGTTTGTTTGTGTGTCAATCGACCTGCCAGCGCTTTCGTTTGGTAAGTACATCTTTGTTTTTAGATATATTTTTACCACGTGGAATGTTTGCCTCTATTATACCCATATCATTAATTTGAACCCAACAATTACGTTTGTTATTGTCACTGTTGCGTTTCGAAATCTTTTCTGTCATCTTATTTTCTCTCTCTCTTTTTGCCACTAGTTTCACTTTTTATTCACCTTCTCCTTTTTACCGTAATCTACTATACAATTTTATCCCGCCTGTATATACTCAATAATACGTAACCCACTTCCAAACCATAACCAAAAAAATATTTTTTCCGCTTTAAACACTAACGCTGCTATAAAATCCACTGTTTCTAGTTCACAAACAGTTCCTTTCACCTATTAAACAACCATTTCGGCTAGTTCTAATAACTTTTGCTTTATTTCCATTTCCGTTTTTCCCACATCACTGATCATTTTTAGCCGCTTCCCACATTATTTCTTTGTCAGACGATTGTTAGCCTTATTTTCATAATATGCCACCACAAAACCACTCCTTTCAATAAATTTACACGCAGTTTTTTTGAAATTTTCCCGAATTTCTCCACCCTTTAACGTGTTTTGGCGGCAACACAACCACCTAACCTTTGTGCACATCGTTGTCGACCAACCCAAGTTCACCACAGGATCAACATAGCCCATCTTTAACCAACACTTTTTCACCTTTTTTTAACACCAGATCTCCAGTTGCTTTCTAGTTCACCTTTATCTCTCCCCATATATTTTTATTTTCATTTTCATTTCAACCTCATGTTACACTTTCCACCTTCTAATACCATGTCACTCTCCCAACACCCCACAACGACCCCATTAAGTTTTATTTACATTCCATCCACAAACATGCCTTCACCCTAGCCAGGTTACACTCCCATATTTTATTTTCTCAGGCTTGTCTGACATTTGGCATTACCCCCAAAGGCCTCACACTTAAAGTTCCCATCTCTGGCCGC
This sequence comes from Schistocerca cancellata, assembly GCF_023864275.1. Lineage (NCBI taxonomy): Eukaryota > Metazoa > Arthropoda > Insecta > Orthoptera > Acrididae > Schistocerca > Schistocerca cancellata. The sequence continues at coordinate 157,212,198 of NC_064627.1, forward strand.
AACCCTTCTTTCCATCAGTCCCTATACCAATTCCAAACTGAAAAATCCATTGCCCTCACCCACCTAATCCTTCACCTACACATCAACTCAGCCAACGAACACACCCATCAACTCCTATCTTTAATAAAATTCCTCAGTCTTTCCTTTCCCACATCCACACTGGCTGTTCAGAGCATCCTCCTACAGGCCAACCGCAAATTAGAACAACATGCCACCCTCCACCTCAAAAAAACTATCTAATCTCCTGGTTTCCCACCTCCAGAAAGGCAACTCACTCACCCTTCGCAACTTTCCAACAAACCTCAACCTCCTCTCATTGCACACAAACCCAGTCTCTCCCATCTACTCAATTTCCCACTTCCAGCTCCACTCCCTCCAAAACCTCAAAATTCCAATCAACACAATCTGGAACCACAACATCCTAATTCAGTAGTTAACCTTTCCTCCAAACCTCTCTCCCAATCCGAAACCTCTGTCCTATCCAAAGGCCTCACCTTCAGCCCCACTCCCAGATTCAACCAAACAGCCTTTGTCAAAGATTTACGATCCTACACTCGTACTCTCTGCTGGAAATATCACTTTGCCATGAAGAAAAATGATCCTAATCCTACTCCTAATGATCCAAATCCCCAAGACACTATCAAAATTGAACCCTGCCTGGAACAGTTCCGTCCTCTGTCACAGCAGGACCCACCTCCTCATCCTCAAAATTACCCTCTCCAAACCTTCCAGGAATTTCTGACTTCCAGTCTTGCCTCTCAATCCTTCTTAAAAAAACCTTAATCGTACTCCCAACATCACCACTGCTGAAGCCCAGGCTATCCGTGATGTGAAGGCTGACCGATCCATCGTCATTTTTCCGGCGGACAAGGATTCCACGACCGAGGTACTTGATCGTCGCGAGTATGTGGCTGAGGGGCTGCATCAGCTTTCAGACAACACCACATACGAAGTTTGCCAAGGTAATCCCGTTCCTGATGTCCAGGCGGAGCTTCAAGGAATCCTCAGAACCTTAGGCCCCCTACAAAACCTTTCACCTGACTCCATCAACCTCCCGACCCCACCGACACCCTGCACCCCTACCTTCTACCTTCTTCCTAAAATTCACAAACCCAATCATCCCGGCCACCCCATTGTAGCTGGTTACCAAGCCCCCACAGAACGTATATCTGCCTACGTAGATCAACACCTTCATCCCATTACATGCAGTCTCCCATCCTTCATCAAAGACACCAACCACTTTCTCGAATGCCTGGAATCCTTACCCAATCTGTTACCCCCGGAAACCATCCTTGTAACCATAGATGCCACTTCCTTATACACAAATATTCTGCATGTCCAGGGCCTCGCTGCAATGGAGCACTTCCTTTCACGCCGATCACCTCCAACCCTACCTAATACCTCTTTCCTCATTACCTTAGCCAGCTTCATCCTGACCCACAACTTCTTCAATTTTGAAGGCCAGACATACCAACAATTAAAGGGAACAGCCATGGGTACCAGGATGGCACCCTCATATATATATAATGTTTTTCACTCCTGGAATTGGAATGACACCTTACCCTCTCCCTTAAAACCCACATCCCTTCGTCTTTCCCTCTCGTTCCCTCTTTCCTGATGAAGCAACTGTGGGTTGCCAAAGCTTGAAGTTTGTGTGTTTTTTATTGTGTCTATCCATCAGCGCTTTCTCATTTGGTAAGTCGCAGTATCTTTTTTAATATATATATAATAGAGGGAAACATTCCACGTGGGAAAAATATATCTAAAAACAAAGATGATGTGACTTACCAAAGCGCTGGCATGTTGATAGACACACAAACATACACACAAAATTGAAGCTTTTGCAACCAACAGGTGCTTCTTCAGGAAAGAAGGAAGGAGAGGGAAAGACGAAAGGATGTGGGTTTTAAGAGAGAGGGTAAGGAGTCATTTCAGTCCCTGGAGCGGAAAGACTTACCTTAGGGGGAAAAAACACACATCCATCCGCACACATACAGACACAAGCAGACATTTGTAAAGGCAAAGCATGTAAGGCGAAGTATTTAGACAGTGCAAAGGGTGTGTGGCAAATGGTTCACAGAAGGCAACAGATCACAATGAGATGGGTGAGGTTGCACCACCCGGAGCACTTCCTGAGAAGATCGACACCTCACCCTAATGGCATTGCAGTACAGTTGAGAGTCCTCCTCGGCTCTGGTGAAACAGCAGATGGATATGTTTATGGGTGAGAGTGTATACCTGTCCTTTTTTCCCCCTAAGGTAAGCCTTTCCGCTCCCGGGATCGGAATGACTCCTTACCCTCTCCCTTAAAACCCACATCTTTCTCTCTACTTCCCTATTTCCTGATGAAGCAACCATTGGTAGCGAAAGCTTGAATTTTGTGTGTATGTTTGTGTGTCTATCAACATGCCAGCACTTTCGTTTGGTAAGTTACATCATCTTTGTTTTTTTAATATCCCATGCAGCCTCCCACCACCACCACCACCACCACCCTACTCCATTCCTGTAACCCGGAAGGTGTAAACGATCAAAGGCATGATTTATATATATATAAATATAATGTTTCCCTCTATTAAGAAATAGGAATAAATTAATCAACCTTTTAAACTCCACAAAGTGCTTGACTAATTCGTAGCCTGAAGCTTCCATGAATAGAGGTGAAATGATGGATGAATGCTATGGCAATCCAGCGATGCCAAATACAAAGGTATACTTTGAGGTATTGGGTAATATTGTAACACAGCTGGAAACAATATTTTTGGAGTGTGGTTAATTGCTCTTTCATAAATTAGGTGATGCTACTTAGTTCATCAGTTATGACTAGTGTTTTGCTGTAGACTTCTTGGATTCATTATAGTGCTCTTGGTTACATGTAGAACTGGAGGCTGTATTTTCTTCCCAGCACAAAGGAACATTTTGCTCTGTCAATATGGGAGACATTACCAAAACAATGATGGAGAATGAAACGGACCTAATTGTTATAGAATCTTTCAAATTATTTCGTCCAGTAGTCACTATTCCTGCAACAAGTGTTTCAGTTCAAAGGATTTTTTCTTGTCTTAAACATGTAAAAACATATTTGAGGAATGGTATGGACCAGGATCGCTTATCAGCTCTTTCTTGTGCCTCAGTTGGAAAACCGGTACTGCAAATATTTGAAAACTGAGAGACATAGTATGCCATCAAGAGATTCACGAAGAAGAAGAATCAAGTAAACTTGTTTTACAAGCAACCATGCAGAAATGCCCAATCTATCAGTTTGTTTGTAAATAAAAATGAGTATTACTATTATTAACAATAGTAGTAACAGTCCTCATTGTCTTACTCCAGCGTACCTACCATCCAGAACAATAAAGATGAATTCAACATTAATCTAGACATCCAGCAGTTCAAACTGGAGCAACTGATTGTAAAAGCAGTGGGTGAAAGCATGGTGGTAGAGGCAAAACATGAAGAATCTGAAGATGAGCACAGTTGCATATCATACCACATGCAGGATCACTATTTGCTGCCGAAGAATGTAGTTACTGAACGGGTGCCGACACAACTGTCATCAGATGGCGTCCCCACAATCACAGCACCAAAGAAAGCTCTCCCTCCAGCAGAGGGTGGTGAGGGAGTAGTACAAGTTGTGCTGATGGGTGTTCCAGCAGTTACCAAACAGCAACAGCGGGCAGGATAGAATATGGAGCAGTGAATAATCCATTGCTGGTGTAAAAACTAAATTTTCTATTGATTGATTGATTGATTATTTTTTTTGTATTGTCATTGCTCTTTCACTCAATAAATTTAACACTCCATTTCTCTGCTTCTCATCATGGAGGTGTTACATATGTGAAAGACTGAAAGACTGTGTTTAGTGATTTTTGAATCACTTACATTTTCTGTAAGTGTAAAACAATGTTTCATACAAGAGTGTTTGAAGAATGCATTTTGTGTACTGTAGTAGTGATGCATAATTCTCACATCATAAGAGTGATAGTATTTGTGTTGATGTTCAATAAACATTTTCTATGGAAAAAAGTTTTAGCTTAGTAGTAATAGTAGCAGCAGTGATAGCTGACAACACTGTGTGCGAACATTAAAAGGGAAGGAAAGGGAATTTTCTGTTATGTTTCCTGCCCTCCCTAGAATTTAGGCCCATGATCCACCATTACAAATCAACCGGAAACTCAGACTTCTGTTAGAAAACCTCATTATCAGCCCAGTTGTAATCCCAAGATCACCCACAACAGTTAAAATATAATAGGGCATAACAATTAATTCATTTCTTGGCAATCTCTGATGCTGCAGTAGCTTAAAAGAATTTTGTGAGTATCTGCTCCACCAAAATTTGTTGCAAATTATGAAGTTATTGATGGTGTAACTAATGATTTGGTAGTGCCAAGAGAACTTTTGAGAAATTCAGGTTGACATGATGTTCTCTTTCAGAATTACACATTTATTGCATAGAACTGAAACTAAACATGCTCACAAAAATCTGTCATAAAATTGAGGCTCTGATGCCTGATTCTTCACCACTGATATATATTTGTAACAATCACTGCTTACATCATCCATTACAATCAAAAACTTGCTGGTGTATAGCACTGGCCACATCCAGTTACACATTAGTTTGGTTCTCTCGCAATGGAACATCAAAGTTTTACATGCCTTTTAGCTTTCAAAATTGAAATTCATCAAACATGTTCTACAACAATGCTTTTTCTTAAGTTGCTTATAACATGAAGATTATTACTTGGAAAGTGCTTCTAACATTTGCACAAGTTTATTCCATAAATATTAACAAAAAGCTAGTTTCACTTCCTGTGAAAGATATTCTGGAATTATAAAATGAAAATAGTTTTTGTTTAAATCTTCAAGCATCGATTACTAACAGTCTAACTAGTGCAGAGATATTTGTGTGCTTGCTAAGGTCAAAACAAAATTGTCATAAATGAATCAGTATAATGAACTGAGTTCTAGAATGTCTAGATAAATGAAAAAATATTGTTACAAAATTTATATAATCCCATAAATGTGACAGCCTCACACCTGAAGTCAACACTTCATGTCCTACTCATCCGAATGATCATATAGTAGCATGTTTCATCTTCAGCAGTGTAAGTAAATCCAGCCTCATTCTGTGTTTCTCTCCCATCTGTCTGCCCCATGACTTAATTGATCAAAAATTGTGTACATTTCATTTTAATAAAATTACCTTTAAATTTATTTTCAAACAAATTTTAACAACTGCAGTACAACTAAAATTATATTGGTTTTAAAAGTCGAGTAATTGAGCTAACAATGCGTAAGTGGACTTGCTTGGCCATAGCATCTCCTTTCCTCAGAAGTGACTTAAGTTGATAGCCTCAATTTGAAAAACTGTCTGAATATTCCAACTATGTTCGACAATAATGAATGTGACACCACTGATTTTCAGCTTCACTAGAATGAACATTTATTTTCTCACACACTATTGAACAGTGGCTGCTCTCTAACACTGAATAGTACTTTACTAATTGTTTCACAAGTAGTACTCATAAAAACTGTCGTATCAACTTTCTCCCAAAACAAGGTTCTTAAACAACCAAGGATGTCTCCCTTATATCTGCTCATTACAAATGTAAACACATTCAGAGGTAGCTCATTTAACCAATTCTTTATCACAGAGATGTAAATGCTATTTGTTGAATAGATTTTTTTGTCCATCCAATTATTTTTTTTAGTAATTGATTACTATTGTCATTGATACTCAAATTAGTTTTTTGGAAAAATGAAACAGATTTCTAGACAGAAGAGCTAGATTAGAGCTTTCTAATGAGTTGGGTCAATCTTCTCAAAACTACTGATTAGATCACTTGAATTTTGGCATTACGCACTGTTGTAACAATTTCAATAACCAATTTATCTTAATTAATAAGATGTTTATGAAAATTAAATATACCATAATAATCAGGCAACTTTAAACTGCACGGTAAATAATGAAGTTGTATAAATTACTACATATATAAGAATTGAGTGATTTGTGTACTCATGATGTGTAGAATACCTGTATGAGTGAAATCCACTAAAAGGCAAGAAAAAATTGTAGTTATTTCAGCAGAGAAGAATAATTGCAGGTTGATTAATTCAGCTTTTGTATGTTTCAATGGCACAGTTGCTCCATTTCATAAATCTGCAGTGGGAAACTGTGGTACCCATGCCAAATGTAAATCATTAACTTAAGTATCAGAAACAAGCACTCATGTTAAATCTGTGTTGTCTACTACACTGAAGCACCAAAGAAACTAGCATAGGCATGCAAATTCAAATACAGAGATATGTAAACAGGCAGAATATGGTGCTGTGGTCAAGAGTGTTAATATAAGACAATAAGTGTGTGGTGCAGTTGTGAGATTGGTTATTGCCACTGCAATGACAGGTTATCAAGATTTGAGTTTCAATATGGTGTTATACTTTGTGCAGCCTCTCTGAGGTAGCAATGAAGTTGGAATTTTCCTGTATGACCATTGCACGAGTGTATCGTGAATGTCAGGAATTTGGTAAAACATCAAATCTCCAACATCATTGCAGCTGGATAAAGATCCTGCAAGAATGGGACCATATGACAACTGAAGAGAATTGTTCAGCATGAAAGAAGTGCAACCCTTCCCCAAATTGCTTCAGATTTCAATGCAGGGCCATCAAATAGTGTCAGCAGGTGAACCATTCAACAAAACATCATTGATATGGGCTTTTGGAGCTGAGGGCCCACTCATGTATGTGTGGATGGATATGTGTGTGTGTGCGAGTGTATACCCATCCCTTTTTCCCCCTAAGGTAAGTCTTTCCGCTCCCGGGACTGGAATGACTCCTTACCCACTCCCTTAAAACCCACATCCTTTCGTCTTTCGTCTTTCCCTCTCCTTCCCTCTTTCCTGATGAGGCAACAGTTTGTTGCGAAAGCTTGAATTTTGTGTGTATGTTTGTGTTCGTTTGTGTGTCTGTCAACCTGCCAGCACTTTCATTTGGTAAGTCACATCATCTTTGTTTTTAGAAGTATTGTATGTGTAATACTATGTAGTACTGATCATAAATTTCAATCTGCTGATATATATGCCAGATATATGAATTAAGAATGGAAAGAACCTGTCAAGGTTTAAGACTCATATTTGGAAAATGCTGAGGAACCAAAGATTTTTGCACTCTCAGTTCAAAAAAGGACATAAAAAAGGTGACAGGTAAAACTTAGTAGAAATCTGTGTGTCCTTAAGAAGATCAATGCAAAATGCATACAAATTCCACCATCATGCCTTAGTGAATTATCTTGCCAAGAATTCAAGAAAATTCCTCTTGTACATAAATTCACTAAGTGGGTTAAAGGCTTTTAGCCAGTCACTCATTGCCTAATCAGCTACCAGTATATAAGAAAGCTAAAATAACTGGTATGCACAATTACAGACCAAAATCCTTAATACTGCATTGTAGCAGAATTCTTGTACATGATCTGAGTTTGAATATAACAAATTTCCTTGAGATAGAAAATCTTCGGTCCAAAAATCAGTATGAGTTTAGAATGCATCACTCGTGAGAAACTCAGCTTACCCTTTTCTTTCATGATATCCTACAAACTATGAATGAAGGGCAGCAGGCAGATTCCATATTCCTAGGCTTCCAAAAAGTGTTTGTCACAGTACCCTACTGCAGACTGTTGACGAAGGTCTGAGCATATGGATTAGGTTCTTAAGTGCTAAATCCAAGAATCAGTTTACTATGAAGATGGAGAATTATGGCCATCTTAATTTTTTAGATGTCTTTTATCAAGTGAGGGAATGGGACATTGGGGCAAGATTCCAACCACCACCACAGACAAAAAAAGAGATTAAAACCGTGGTATACATGGCATACAAATAAACTGACTTATTAAAAAGATGAGGTTGAATATCTATGGTCAACATTTAAGGAGAATGGTTTTACTAACAAGGAGATAGACTGGCCGCTTCACCCTAAGGAGATAATTAGGATCAACAAGGAGAAATGGCTGCCCAAGGGAAAGTTTTACTTTTGTTCATTAGCAAGATTACAGGTCACACTGGGGATGTGTTGAGCAAATATGGTGTGGAAACTATCTTCAGACCAGCCAGGAAGATGAAAGGATGTTTAAGATTGGCAAAAGATACACGATCTCCTTTGACTACACCACCTGTATATAAAACTCCATGCAGTTGTGGACTGGTTTTTATCTGTGCCATGAAAAGGAATGTTAACACTCTTCTGTTTGAACACAAGAGGAATTGCCACTTGGGACATACGGAAAATTGGCCATAGGGGAACATGTTTACCAAGAGACTGATCATGAAATAAAATTCAGTGTTATGATCACTATATGTGGACTCTGATCACAATCTATTGGTTATGAACTGTAGATTAACACTGAAGAAACTGCAAAAAGGTGGGAATTTAAGGAGATGGAACCTGGATAAACTGAAAGAACCAGAGGTTGTACAGAGTTTCAGGGAGAGCATAAGGGAGCAATTGACAGGAATGGGGGAAAGAAATATAGTGGAAGAAGAATGGGTAGTTTTGAGAGATGAAGTGGTGAAGGCAGCAGAGGACCTAGTAGGTAAAAAGACGAGGGCTAGTAGAAATCCTTGGGTAACAGAAGAAGTACTGAATTTAATTGATGAAAGGAGAAAATATAAAAATGCAGTAAATGAAGCAGGCAAAAAGGAATACAAATGTCTCAAAAACAAGATTGACAGGAAGTGGGAAATGGCTAAGCAGGGATGGCTAGAGGACAAATGTAAGGATGTAGAGGCTTATCTCACTAGTGGTAAGATAGATACTGCCTACAGGAAAATTAAAGAGACCTTTGGAGAAAACAGAACCACTTGTATGAATATCAAGAGCGCAGATGGAAACCCAGTTCTAAGCAAAGAAGGGAAAGCAGAAAGGTGGAGGGAGTATATAGAGGGCCTATACAAGGGCAGTGTACTTGAGGACAATATTATGGAAATGGAAGAGGATGTAGATGAAGATGAAATGGGAGATACAATACTGCATGAAGAGTTTGACAGAGCACTGAAAGACCTGAGTTGAAACAAGGCCCCGGGAGTAGACAACATTCCATTAGAACTACTCACAGCCTTGAGAGAGCCAGTCCTGACAAAACTCTACCATCTGGTGAGCAAGATGTATGAGACAGGCGAAATACCCTCAGACTTCAAGAAGAATATAATAATTCTGATCCCAAAGAAAGCAGGTGCTGACAAATGTGAAAATTACTGAAGAATCAGTTTAATAAGTCACGGATGCAAAATACTAACGCGTATTCTCTACAGACGAATGGAAAAACTGGCAGAAGCTGACCTCGGGGATGATCAGTTTGGATTCCGTAGAAATATTGGAACACGTGAGGCAATACTGACCCTAAGACTTATCTTAGAAGCTAGATTAAGGAAAGGCAAACCTACGTTTCTAGCATTTGTAGACTTAGAGAAAGCTTTTGACAATGTTGACTGGAATACTCTCTTTCAAATTCTAAAGGTGGCAGGGGTAAAATACAGGAAGCGAAAGGCTATTTACAATTTGTACAGAAACCAGATGGCAGTTATAAGAGTCGAGGGGCATGAAAGGGAAGCAGTGGTTGGGAAGGGAGTGCACTATCCGAAAATTACCTCGAGCAATTAAACAGAGAACCGACTCGTGGAGATAACATCTTGGACCTACTGATAACAAACAGACCCGAACTTTTCGACTCTGTAAGTGCAGAACAGGGAATCAGTGATCATAAGGCCGTTGCAGCATCCCTGAATATGGAAGTTAATAGGAATATAAAAAAAGGGAGGAAGGTTTATCTGTTTAGCAAGAGTAATAGAAGGCAGATTTCAGACTACCTAACAGATCAAAACGAAAATTTCTGTCCCGACACTGACAATGTTGAGTGTTTATGGAAAAAGTTCAAGGCAATCGTTAAATGCGTTTTAGACAGGTACGTGCCGAGCAAAACTGTGAGGGACGGGAAAAACCCACCGTGGTACAACAACAAAGTTAGGAAACTACTGCGAAAGCAAAGAGAGCTTCACTCCAAGTTTAAACGCAGCCAAAACCTCTCAGACAAACAGAAGCTAAACGATGTCAAAGTTAGTGTAAGGAGGGCTATGCGTGAAGCGTTCAGTGAATTCGAAAGTAAAATACTAGGTACCGACTTGACAGAAAATCCTAGGAAGTTCTGGTCTTACGTTAAATCAGTAAGTGGCTCGAAACATCATGTCCAGACACTCTGGGATGATGATGGCATTGAAACAGAGGATGACAAGCGTAAAGCTGAAATACTAAACACCTTTTTCCAAAGCTGTTTCACAGAGGAAGACCGCACTGCAGTTCCTTCTCTAAATCCTCGCACCAACGAAAAAATGGCTGACATTGAAATAAGTGTCCAAGGAATAGAAAAGCAACTGGAATCACTCAACAGAGGAAAGTCCACTGGACCTGACGGGATACCAATTCGATTCTACACAGAGTACGCGAAAGAACTTGCCCCCCTTCTAACAGCCGTGTACCGCAAGTCTCTAGAGGAACAGAAGGTTCCAAATGATTGGAAAAGAGCACAGGTAGTCCCAGTCTTCAAGAAGGGTCGTCGAGCAGATGCGCAAAACTATAGACCTATCTCTCTGACGTCGATCTGTTGTAGAATTTTAGAACATGTCTTTTGCTCGAGTATCATGTCGTTTTTGGAAACTCAGAATCTACTATGTAGGAATCAACATGGATTCCGGAAACAGCGATCGTGTGAAACCCAACTCGCATTATTTGTTCATGAAACCCAGAAAATATTAGATACAGGCTCCCAGGTAGATGCCATTTTCCTTGACTTCCGGAAGGCGTTCGATACAGTTCCGCACTGTCGTCTGATAAACAAAGTAAGAGCCTATGGAATATCAGACCAGCTGTGTGGCTGGATTGAAGAGTTTTTAGCAAACAGAACACAGCATGTTGTTCTCAATGGAGAGACATCTACAGACGTTAAAGTAACCTCTGGCGTGCCACAGGGGAGTGTTATGGGACCATTGCTTTTCACAATATATATAAATGACCTAGTAGATAGTGTAGGAAGTTCCATGCGGCTTTTCGCGGATGATGCTGTAGTATACAGAGAAGTTGCAGCATTAGAAAATTGTAGCGAAATGCAGGAAGATCTGCAGCGGATAGGCACTTGGTGCAGGGAGTGGCAACTGACCCTTAACATAGACAAATGTAATGTATTGCGAATACATAGAAAGAAGGATCCTTTATTGTATGATTATATGATAGCGGAACAAACACTGGTAGCAGTTACTTCTGTAAAATATCTGGGAGTATGCGTGCGGAACGATTTGAAGTGGAATGATCATATAAAATTAATTGTTGGTAAGGCGGGTACCAGGTTGAGATTCATTGGGAGAGTCCTTAGAAAATGTAGTCCATCAACAAAGGAGGTGGCTTACAAAACACTCGTTCGACCTATACTTGAGTATTGCTCATCAGTGTGGGATCCGTACCAGATCGGGTTGACGGAGGAGATAGAGAAGATCCAAAGAAGAGCGGCGCGTTTCGTCACAGGGTTATTTGGTAACCGTGATAGCGTTACGGAGATGTTTAACAAACTCAAGTGGCAGACTCTGCAAGAGAGGCGCTCTGCATCGCGGTGTAGCTTGCTCGCCAGGTTTCGAGAGGGTGCGTTTCTGGATGAGGTATCGAATATATTGCTTCCCCCTACTTATACCTCCCGAGGAGATCACGAATGTAAAATTAGAGAGATTAGAGCGCGCACAGAGGCTTTCAGACAGTCGTTCTTCCCGCGAACCATACGCGACTGGAACAGGAAAGGGAGATAATGACAGTGGCACGTAAAGTGCCCTCCGCCACACACCGTTGGGTGGCTTGCGGAGTATAAATGTAGATGTAGATGTAGATGTATCCTATCCCCGATGTTATTCAATCTGTATATTGAGCAAGCAGTGAAGGAAACAAAAGAAAAATTCGGAGTAGGAATTAAAATCCATGGAGAAGAAATAAAAACTTTGAGGTTCACCGATGACATTATAATTCTGTCAGAAACAGCAAAGGACTTGGAAGAGCAGTTGAATGGAATGGACAGTGTCATGAAAGGAGGGTATAACATGAACATCAACAAAAGCAAAACGAGGATAATGGAATGTAGTCGAATTAAGTTGGGTGATGCTGAGGGAATTAGATTAGGAAATGAGACACTTAAAGTAGTAAAGGAGTTTTGCTATTTGGGGAGCAAAATAAGTGATGATGGTCGAAGTAGACAGGATATCAAATGTAGACTGGCAATGGCAAGGAAAGCGTTTCTGAAGAAGAGAAATTTGTTGACATCGAGTATAGATTTAAGTGTCAGGAAGTCATTTCTGAAAGTATTTGTATGGAGCATAGCCATGTATGGAAGTGAAACATGGATGATAACTAGTTTGGACAAGAAGAGAGTAGAAGCTTTCGAAATGTGGTGCTACAGAAGAATGCTGAAGATTAGATGGGTAGATCATATAACTAATGAGGAGGTACTGAATAGGATTGGGGAGAAGAGAAGTTTGTGGCACAACTTGACTAGAAGAAGGGATCGGTTGGTAGGACATGTTCTGAGGCATCAAGGGATCACCAATTTAGTATTGGAGGGCAATGTGGAGGGTAAAAATCGTAGAGGGAGACCAAGAGATGAATACACTAAACAGATTCAGAAGGATGTAGGTTGCAGTAGGTACTGGGAGATGAAGAAGCTTGCACAGGATAGAGTAGCATGGGGAGCTGCATGAAACCAGTCTCAGGACTGAAGACCACAACAACAACAACATCAAAAACATCACATCATCATGCACATATTTATAGAAAAGTTATTGAAATTTATAAACATCATAATAATTTCGGAAGAAAAGAGTAAGTGTTAAATTAGATAAAATGTGGATGAAACTTCCTGGCAGATTAAAACTGTGTTCCGGACTGTGACTCAAACTTGGGACCTTTGCCTTTTGCTGGCAAGTGCTAGATCATCTAGAGCAACCAAGCGTGACTCATGATCCATCCCCATAGCTTCAATTCTGCCAGTACCTAATCTCCTATTCTCCTCTGACAATAAGAAGTTACTCTGCAAAATGAAAGCATACCTGCCTAGGCTCTGTAGATTACCCATGGTGCACAAACCAGAGGTTCCTCTGAGACCTGTTGTGAGTGCTGTAACGTCGCCCAGCCACGAGTTAGCGTGACACTTTGACTCATTGCTGCAACCTTATGTTGGTGGAACTGACAGTGATATTAAAAATTCATATCATTTCATTGACCCAGATAATATCCTTGTTAAGATTAATGTTGTGTCATTATATACCATGAGCAAAGTTGTCTCATGCATTGTGAATATTTCTCCATCAGATATGGTTGGTTAGTCAGACACTAAGTCCCCACAACCCATTTTCAATGCAATAATGTTTTTTTGTGAACAGATTGACAGTAGCTATGCGCAGTCCTCTCAGTCCTGCTGTGGCAAGTTTGTTTATGGAGACCTTTGAACAATCGACTTTGCAGATTGCCAGTGAAAGACCATTTAGGTGTTACCATTATGTTGATGTCATTTTTCTGGTATGGACAGATAGCACAGAAGAGTTGGATGCCTTTCTGACACATCTTAACATTACCATTCCAAGAATGCAATTCAATATGGAGATGGAGCATAATGGCAAACTGAATTTTTTGATTGTATTGTTACCATTGCGCCATTGGGTATAAGGGAAAGCCTTGCATACTGACTGTTACCTTCATAAAGATTCAACCACCACCCCAGATAATATAAGGTGTGATTAAAATCTTGGTAGACAAGGCACACAAGATTTGTGAACTGACTTATTCCAAAGATGAGGTTGAACATCTACACACAACATTCAAGAAGAATGATTATTCTAATAATAGGGTAGATTGAGTACTTTGCCTTAGGGAGAGAATCAGGATCAATGAGGCAAAATGGCTGCCAAAAGGGAAGGTTTTTCTTTCTTTATTTTATTTCTTTATTGGTCCTGTAAATTGTGTTTAGGTACATATTTTGCACAAACGATGTAGGACAAGTCAGGTTGGTACAGTATACACATCACACACATTGTTATTTTGAAAGGATAAATAAGTAAAAATTATTCAGCACATGTTGAATATTGATGACAAATTTAATATAATGAAATAAAATGATAGACTTATTAAGAATATTTGAGCAGTTACGCTACACTTTTCTGGTACTCTAAAAACTTGGAAACAGAATAGAAGCAGTGGTCAAGCAAGTACTCTTTCAGTTTCACTTTAAACTTTTGTAAATTTTGCATCTGTTTCAAATAGGGTGGCATGTGATTGTACAGCATTATACCAGTATGATACACTCCTCTCTTACAAATGTTTGTACTTACTGTGTTGACATGCAAGTAATGCTTCTTCCTAGTATCATGAGAGTGGTAATCACAGTTATACTTGAAGATATTTCCATCTTTTAAAATACTTCCTTTTGTGAAATTTAATATTTCATACATATATAAGCAAGGAAGAGGCAGTATACTGAGATTTTTAAATATTGGTCTACAGGAGTCTCTGTACTTAGCATGGTTTATCATTCTAGCAATCTTTTTCTGTAGCCTAAATGTTTTGTTTGTACCTACGGCGTTCCCACAAAAGATAATACCATACATCAGCAGTGACTGAATACTTCCATGGTACATTGTGATCACAGATGTACGGCTTGTATTTTGTGTGAGGATTCTTACTGCGCACGTAAGTGTGTTTAGCTTTTTATTTACATGGTTCATAAGAGAGATTAAAGATCACATTGTGGAAGTGATGAGTAAGTATGCTGTGGAAACTATTTTCAGACAAACCAGGAAGATAAAAGAATGTTTAAGATCGGCAAAAGATATATGACACCCTTTGGCTACACCTGGTGTACATAAAATGCCTTGTAGTTGTGGACTGGTTTATATTGGTATCATGAAAAGAAGTGTTAACTCATGTCTGGTTGAGCACAAGAGGAAATGATGCATAGGACATAAGGATAAATTGGCTATAGCAAAATTTGTCTGGCCAATAGGATCATGAAGTAAAATTCAGTGAGACATATATCATATAGAAAAGATCATATTATCATGCACACATGTATTAAGAGGCTATTGAAATTTATAAACACTGTAATAATTTTAATGGAAAAGAGGGAGATGTAAAATAAGATAAAATTTGAATGTCAGTGTTGTACCATAAGAATGACGATGGATTACTTTCAACCGAGTATGTTGGCATTGGTGCCATCCACATTGCCTATATATTCAGTGCTCCCTTGAGTTCTGGTTGCAATTCACTGCCTTACCTCTGAAGATGTCTCTTGCAGTCAGAGATGAAATGTTAGGGGAAAGTTTTGTGTTTTGACCATGTCCTATCAGCCTGCAAGTTTTAAGTGAAATCAGTACCAGCCATGATAGCCCAAATTGTATGACAAACCATATTGTTACTTTCTGAAAAATCGTGATATATATCATACAGCCAAATAGCATTAAATAAAACATGCAACATGGATCATTATAAGAGGATTTTTAGCATATTTCAAAGCAGCTTTGCAATATTTGTTTCTGTGTGGGAATTAATAATCATAAATATCATTAAAGATCCTTATCTTTTTCTGATGGTCTGGTAGAGAGTTTGAAGTTGATCTATGGCTTTGTTGCCTGGTGATATTGTGACTAAAACATTACCCATTGACATTTCTTTTCCCTAAAAATGGTTTTCAGTAGCATTACCTAGAAAATACATATAGTAAAAAACATTTTACAAACTCATAACATCTGAATCCATCCTCACATGACCATCCATCTGGACTGAATGAGAACAAAAGCCTAACTGAATACATTGAAAGTATGAAACCAACCAAACCTGCTGTTTGTGTGCTACACATATGTGAGGCATGCCTTGAAAGTAAGTACTGTTTTGTAAAAACTCATAAAACTGTTATTGTTTCAAATCAAAATTTATTTTTACAAAAAAGGGCATTTCTTAATCTGATGTTCTGCACAGCTGCCACTGTTGTTGAGACATTTGTCATAGCAGGAAACCAACTTGTCTGTGCTCTCTAAATAAAAAGATGTGGCCAGTGAAGGCAGCCAGTGTGGAACACTGTTCTTTGTGTCATCACTACTGTCAAAGTGCCTTCCTCTAAAATCAACACAATGGCTTGACTGAGCAATTCACACTTTTTGTTTGGACTGCACACTGCAGTTTTCTCAATGTTTCACAGTATCATACTGCATTAACAGTTTCATCTCCGGGGAGGAATCCAACAAGTAGAAAACAACGCAAAAACTCTCACCAGTGACTGTCTTTACTGGCAGCATCTTTCTATGAAGAGGACATAGAAAAGTTGGTTTCCTGCTATGGCAAATGACTGAACAGTAGTGGAAAGTATGTAGAAAAATAGTTTAAGAAATACTCTTTCTTAGAAAAAAATTTTGTTTGAAAATTTTTTTTCTTTTTTTTTATTTATTTATTTATTTATTTATTTTTTTTTTTTTTTGCTAAAATGGCACTTACTTTTCACACCAGCCTCGTATAAGTTAGTTTTTGATGGCAATGTTCTAGAAAAGTAAGCTTTTATAATTATAGTATAGTGAGAATTGATTAAAGCTTCCAGAACAGCTGCAGTAGTGAAGAAGTCCACATCAAGAATAATTACAGTTTGCCTGCACAGAATTCAAGAATCAGTAGTTCAGAATGTGACAGCAAAATGTTTGTTGTCTGAACATATACACATTCCCAGGCTTAGAGAACACTTCATTCTGGCTTCTCAGTGCAGGATCCAGACTACATTCATGTTGGAAAATCAAAGAGATCTGGATAAGAATGCTATATTAACAGAAAATCAAAAAGGAATTAACAAATTTTTGAAGGAAAACTAAATGAACAAACAGTGCAGTTCTGTTTAGCAAAGTCGCCAATAGCTGAAAATATGATGTCATGTGGAACACTAAAAACAATGGTTAAAGAATTTTTAAAAGAATTAATTTGTTAATGAATAATGATTAAATCAATTGAGAACAATTACTTATCCGAATAATTTATTAAAGTAAATTACTTTGAAGATTGGTGGACTATGTCTCTTTCATCTATTCATAATCACACAGCAGCAGCCCATGGAAATAGTATCTTTTATGCATCAACCTTCAGAAATGGAGTTTGTTTAGCACAGTGATGCAGATTCCTTGCAGCAACTCAATGCAATGAGCTACTCAAGCATTATTTAGTGAATCCAACTAGAATTTATTTGACTTTTTTGTGTTGTTTGGGGATAAATAACCTGTTGTGAGAGCCAAAAGCACCTATTTAGTGAAGAGATATGAAGGCTATTCATGAAGTAAGTTCCATCTTCATACAGTGTACATAATACTAGAGAGAGTGACGTCATTGCTGTGGTGGAGTGCACCTTCAACGAGTGCATTCTGAGCAGCAGAGAGTCAAGGTCATGTCTTTGTCCTTGTCTGCTTTCTAAATGTGTGCTATAATCACAAGTTTCACCAGTTGTGAGGTACATACTGTAATAAGGTTACTTGTGACAAAAATCTGCAAAGCTAGTGAAACCCATGATGAAATTTGTGAAGTTTATGGGCAAAATGAAATGAGTGAAGTATGTATAAAACAATGGTGGTACACTTTCAAAAATAGGTGAACCAATGTCTATGATGAAGAGAAATGTGATCTACTGAGTATTTTGAATGCAGACCTAATTTGTTTGGTTAACAAAAGGGCTAGAGAAAACCACAGGTACAACATCTTCTGTACAAAGTGCTCTCCAAATATCTGGGCTACTGGAAATTTAATGCCAGATGGATAGCTAAACTCTTTGCTGAAAAACAAAAGGCTCTGTGTATGGCAGCAGCACTGTCTTTTCTTGTGCATTACGAAAGACACCAAAGCTGACTGCAACAGGACATGAGAGGTGGGTGTGGTTCTTGAATGCAGAAAGAAAACTTCCATGAATATGGTGGGGCCATACTGGTCCACTAGAAAAACCCACAAAGTGTTGTCAAACACTTGCCTGCAGGCTTAGCAACTGTCTTCTGGGACAGAAAAGGAATTTTTCTAGTTGAGTTCTTGGAGAGAAATGCCACTCACTCTGGAAGTTACTGTAACACACCAACAGACAATCACTGATTTAAATGGTAGTTTAGAGATTAATAATGCTGGTTTAAAACAGTGCTATTTGTAAAAGTAAAATCTCAAGGTGATGAGTTATATTCAAATTATACTTCAGGCTAAAAACTATGAAACTGAGTTACTTTTTGTTGCAGTTATGATCGATATGTACTAGCTCAGTATGTACAGTTAATTTTTTTTTTTTTTTTTAGAAACATTTGAAATTACAAAATATTTGGCATACTTAAAATTTATATTATTAATTATGCAATATGGTACTTTTTATTGTGTTTCTTTCTGGAATCATTTATAAAATAATAATATAAACTACTAGAAATTCATTTGTCATGAAAGATTTTAAAGCCTTTGGAGTTTTGATATTAGCACAGAGTGAAATAGTAGTTGGCATGCCTCTGATGTAATTGGATGTGTTTTTGTATTTTTGAAGAACTATGTAATTTCAGCATATTGAATGTGAAAATTCAAAAGACAGTGTGATATAGCAAAAATGTGAGACAATAAATTATTGTGAAAACAAAACATCTGCACGGGCTTTCTTCAGAATTATTTACAGCAATTGGAACCATGAGAACCTAAAATATGAAAATTTCAGCTTGAAGAATCAGACCCCTAGACATGAAGAACTGGAGCCAACTATGAGAAAAGAAGATAAGTAAAAAGTTTATTGTAAATCTTACTCCTCTTGAAAGATATTAAAAGGGTTAACCATGAAGACAGTTGCAACAGTAAAGGAAGGAGGAGTAGATTATAAGTTCAGTAATGATTCATATGATATAAAGATTCAATGAGATGTTAGCTTAATACCTTTTGACAGATGTTACATTTAATCAACCTGTTTGGGAAAGACTATTGAATTTTGATGCACAGTTTCTACTGAAGTGGTAGAACAAATACACAGCAGCATTTTGCCTACAATTTAAAAATGGTTACTTAGATTTTACTTGTCCTATGACATGGGGTGTCTATTTTTCTGAAGTATTAGAGGTTTACATGAGATTCTGTACTGATGTTTTCATAAAATGAAGTGTAAATTATTGAGTGCTAACATTTAATAAAGTAATCTCTTGTGAAAAAGTCAATATTATGTTTAATTATACATTTACATTTAAAACTTATTGTTTGACAAATACTAACTTTAAACATTTTTGAAAGATTAAAAGGAAAGGAAAAGGTAAATGTGAAATTGAAATCAGATGGCCTCATTCATATATTAAATAAATTGAGGTATTTGGATTGATTATGTATCCAGGATAATGTCTTGAATGCTCTTTTCAATACCACAGGTATGCAGAAGTGACAGTTAAGTGCCATTGCCCTCAGGAGTGTTTGTGATCTGTATAAACCATTCAGAGTGATAGGCATCACCCTACTTGTCCATTACACTATTTCCTACTTAGATTTCTGTATAATGGTTTCTTCCTCTTCTACTAATCTATAATCTTTAAATTATATTTCTCTCATTATCATAGCTGAAATAATAAAGTAATGGAACAATATCCCATACTTCAGTAATGATAAAGAGCCATTAACTTTTCTCTTGCAGGTATGAGTGAAACTAAAAAAATACTGACCAGCAATGATAGCATACAGTTTTTAATATTGTCTACCTCATTAAAATACCTGTGTTTTTTTCAGAGTATTAAGAAGTGTTCTGATATGACATGCATGTATATGATATGGATAAGAGTGAATGTTGGCAATACACAGTAATGTTATGTGAACAAGGTCTTATAGAATCTACTTATGCTAACACATGTTGCCTATCAAAGGAAATTGCATAATAAACTTGTACACAGTTGAGGTTACTACAAAACCAGAAAAAAGGTGCATTACCTAGGGAATTTTTGGAGAACTAGCTTTATGAAAGCCAGGTATTGTCAATGTCACATCAAAGAGGTGAAGAAAGGTAAGGGTGAAGGTTATCCTTGTATAGTAGTTGAATGACATGCTAACAACCATTTAAAATACAGATGAGGTCTGCATGGGGACATTCAGAGTTGAGGAGTACACTTATGAAACAACTTCTAGGGAAGCTCAGTAATAAATTATGGAGTCTAGACAAAGTAAGAACAAGTTACCATCAAAATATAGGAGGAAAGAAGAGATTGTATAATAATATGCAGGATACTGTACCTTTATGTATAAACTGTTTGATGGGTAAGGTAGATATACCAAAGGATGGAGGACCTGCACATTAATGGAAGAGGATGGGGATGTAAATAGGGACACAATAACTGTGGAAATTCAATAGTTCTTAGGAGGTTGCCATCTGAGGAAAGAGGTGCAACTGAGAGTTTTTACAGAAGTGGAGTACTGTTGGTTTTTAGGCTTACTCCAGAGCTATAATCTAAAGAAACCTACCTGACTTGTAATGGTACAATTTACACAATAATTTAATAAATGAATAATAAAGATGTAAGTGTGTCACATTTGTCTGCTGTTCACAATATGTTTAATAATCTTTATTGATATGTGTATGAGTAGTAGCAGAACTGGAAGTCAAATATTGAATGGTGTCTAATCATGGTGGACATTTGCTAACTCTTAATGACACCTATTCAAGTGATAAACTTAAACCAGTTTTCAAGTCTTTTAGAACAACAAACAAGAAACTTCCATTCATCATTTGCAGCAGACTAATTGGAGCCCAGTGTATAAAGAAAGAGACATTAATATTAAATTTAACCTATTCACAGATGAATTAATATCCCTGTTTGAAGCACTATTTCAGTAGAAAACTATCAAAGTGGAAGCCTGGATTGCAAATGCATTAAAAATTTTATGTAAGTAAAAAAAAAAAGAGTTGTATTTATTTCAAATACTTTCTGATGAGCCTGAAATAAAAGAGCATTATAGATTACATTATGAAATCTTGAAGGGAATTATGAAGTACTCCAGAACCTTACATATTAAATTTGAAATTTAGCTTCAACAACAACAAAAATGCCTGGGGTGTTATTAAAAGCCAGCTGGAGAAGGAAGATGAAAGTGAATCTTATGTAGAAATAAGACATGGTGGAAATATGACTGAAGAAACTTCTGCAGCTGCATGTGACTTTAATAATCACTTTGTAATTGGCTGTAAGAGCTCAGTCACAGATACTATGAACCTACTGGAAGTAAGTGGACTGTGTAAAATAAGACAAATGCACAGAGGCCCTAGCACCATCAGTGAGGTAAAGAGGATTATCACCAAAATGCAGAGTAGTATTTCATCTGGCTTTGCTAATATTTCCACAAGGGTACTTATACATTTTAATAGTGCTATATGTGTAACACTTTGTCATACACTTAATGAATTCCTTTAATAAGGTATCATCCCAGACATACTGAAGTATGTTGTTATGGAACCGTTATTCAAGAAAGGGTATAAAATTAATGCCTCAAATTATCTCTCTAAAGTTCTGAAGAAACTTATGCATAAGAGAATTATGGAACATTTGAACATCCACAAGGCACTTAATTGTTGTCATTTCAGTTTCCAAACAGGCCTATCAACTGATAACTCTATATTTTCCTTCACCAATAATGCTTGACAATAGACTGGTTTCAGTTGGTATATTTGTGATCTAACGAAGGCTTTTGAATGTGTGAATCATGAAATCCTCCTTACAAAAGCAGTATTTTATGGCTTAAGTTACACTAGGAATGTGGCTTAGATTGTATCTAACTGACAGAAAACATATGGTATCAGCTAATCATGAAGATGTTACAATAGCTTCATCTGACTGGGGAACAGTAAGTACAGGAGTGCCACAGTATTTATTTCAAGTAAATAGGTTCCAAGATGTGCTTCACTTGTCATGTGACTGCAAACATTACCATAAATGTGAACTTTTACCATATATTGTGGTTTTAACAACTGACAAGCATCAAAGGAGCACTGCATGTGTAGACGTGCCAAGTTCCACAAGGTGTACTTTTGCTGTGCATATTTTTACTAGTGCCAAACCTGTTTGTAATTTTATTTTTGACAAGCCTTTGTGAAACATGCAGTACAGTCTCCTCTAAAAAGCATTAACAAGGCGTGAGTAACAAATGCACAATGAAACATGATGTACAACCAAAAAAGTTTTTGAAGATGTTATCTGTGCAAGACAGTCAATAAAAAATAGTTTAAAATGCAATCTAGACTTTAAAAAATATTTAATGAAACTCAATTATTTCACATGATTAAATGTTGTGGGTGCAGTCTTCAGTCAAGAGACTGGTTTACTCTGATGCCATCAGGGATTACCTTCTAAGTCTACATGCTGCATAATTTTTCAACATGCTCGGCAGACACTGTGGCATTAGCTAATGTGCTGGTTTTGACCATATCAAATTTAGAGAAAGATTTTGTTCTCCAAATGGATGCTTCTAATCCAGAATTGCTGCAGTCTTCTTGCAGGAAAACAAGGCAGAAAGACAGCCTATTGGCTATGCATCGAGATCTTTGTACCCAGCAGATAAGAAGTATCCTCCTTATGAGTTAGAGGTATTGGCAGTGTTATTCAGGTTAGGGCATTTTGAGTGTTACCTTGAACATAAATTGTTCTGTTTGGAAACTGACAAACAAGCATTGTCTTGTGTTCTGGCCCAGCCTCATAGACATGACATGTAGCCAGGTGGCCTGTAAGAATTTCAGTGTTCCATTTTTAGGTGCATCTTATCAAGAGGACAGGTAATCAAGTGGCTGATGGCTTAAGTTGGGTGTTTTCTGAAGGTGAGTCAGGTGAATGTAGAAAATGTAATAAGGAGAATGTTTGTTTGGAAGCAGTGTTTGAGGAGATTCCAGGATTGTTTTGAAACCTGAGTGAGCAGCAGAATGAAGCTCTTCAGTTAGCTCTGATAAAACAACAGCTGTGTGAAAGTGAACACGTTGCATTAAAAACAGGATTCTTTGTTTTTGTATTCACTACGACGGCAAAGACAGGTAGCATCTTCCCAAGGAGTTGGTTCCTTCCATATTCCAGTACTTTCATGTCCTTGTATGTGGATCATTTGAGTATATATAAGACCATCATGAAGATAAAGCAACACTTAACCTAGCCTACCTTAAATGGAGATGACTGGAAGTTAGTAGGCCATTGCCAAGTATATTGTAAGGCTAAACCCACTCAGGAAGTGTGTAAAGTGGAACTAGCTCCAAATCAGGAGGAAAAACCTATGGACAAAATTTTTGTCAATTATCTTAGCCCTTTGCTATGCATCAGACACAGAAAGAGGTTCCTTTCCTGACAGTTGATGCCATTTACAGGTTTGTGTTCCTAATGCTTAACAAGTCAGGGACCTCAGGAACTATGATTGAGCTTTTGACTTCTGTATTTGCTGTGTTTGGCCCTCGCAGAGTGTTGGTAAGTAATGATGCACCAGCATTTGTGTATAAAAAATCTATGTGGTTCTGTTTTGATAATGGGGTATCTCATGCAATAACCACCCTATTATCACTCCTAGCTGTCTTTTGCTGAGTGGGTGAACTGAAATTTTAAGTAAGCACTTACCATCTTTCACTCACACTCACAGACCAAGTGGGATCAGTCAATCAGTTGGTTGAATTTTTCATTGAACACTGCTGTGCATGAGGCCTGCAAATGACTCCTGCCAGTTTGGTGTTTACTTACACAGTAAATTCTCCCCCCCCCCCCCCCCCCCCCCCCCCCCCCCCCCCCCCCCACTATCTTGTGGGGGTTCAATAATTTGCTCCCAGAGGACAGTAATCCCAAGACCGTAAAGAAAAATTGGGAGACCACAAAGAAGAATATTCAGCTGTCATATAAAAGGGAGGCCACTCGCTATAATCATAGAAGGCATATGGTCTTGTTACTGGCGGGTAGCACAATATTTTTGAAAAATTTCTGGGCACAAAGCAATGGTGCTCAGAAGGTCACTGTTAAGATGCTTCCAAGGTTTATGGGGCCTTATAAATTCATTTGAGCTATCTCCACAGTCAGTTTCCTGATCCAGAATTCATCTTTGCAAAAAATTATCAAGGCCCATCTAAGCCAACTCAAAGTGGCCATGAGTAACCGGGATGCCAGGGCAGAGTCAAGCTGCTCACTCACTCGCCCTCACCTGTTCAAGCCTAAGGGGTGGGAGGGGGGGGGGGGAATTATGCCATGTGGGCACGTTTTCATATGAATAGTTCCTACTTATTAGCCTCTCTGGCCTCAATAGCATCTCCAGCAGTTTGTCACCTGCAGTGGATAGGTCTGTGGTCTCAAAGTTACAGGTGGTTGAGTGGTATGTTTGACAGACACTGGAGAAAACACAGTGATGTCGTGATTGACAGTACCCTTGGCCCCAGTGCTGGATACACATGGAGTGCTTGCAGGGAGCGCACCACCCCCTTGTGGGCCCACCCGCATTGCCATCCCTGCCGCCTCTGACAGCCAGCCTGCATACTATTGGTTTGTTTCTTTTGTCAGTCAATTCAACTGAATCGAGTTATTGAGTAGTTGTTTTCCTATGTAGCACATGCATCCATGTCATCATATTTTATGCATTTCTGTCTGGCACATAGGGATCAACTTAATGGCTTAGCTCTGTTGAACACTCACACTGACATTGATTGTCCTATTGGTGATGTAATTACCCAATTTGCCAGGAAGGATGGGCATGCAGAGTTCATCATTTAAGGAAAAGAACCACAATTGTAACATTTTTATATCATAAGATGACATTGTCTTGTATATTTGTATAATCATTTAAATAAAACTTTCTTAAGCTTTGCAAGTGACTTGATTATTATTTAATATGGTAAAAGTAAAGGTAGCTCAAGATATCTTTAGTGCTCCCTCCTTGAGGTTTACTGTATCCCCCACTATAGTTGGCCCACTGCTACAAGTTGCATTTTCGGGTGTGTGTGTTTGGCGGGATTGAGTGTCAGCTGGGACCATGAAAACTGCTCATTGAAAAAGCTATGTCTGTGCAATGCATGCAACCTGACTTGTTCTCGGCATTTAAATTTGCAAGAAGCTTGTGTCCACAGTGGTGACAGGTTGGGTTTCGGTCTGCCAGTTTCAAGAACCAGGTGCAGGGGCATCTGTGAATAGCATCTGTTGGTTCCTGAATCTTAGCAAACTTGTCACAATACCTACTTGATGGCAGCCATTGGTTGAGCTGTTCTCAACTTATGTTTTGATCTGCAAGAAGTTATGATGAGCATCTAATTATCATGTGCTATGTTGTACTGTACAGTGGCTGTTCTAACTTGCCTTCCTGGTTATCTAACATGACACGTAAACATCTTCATTCATGAATACTTTAAATTATTTATATTTCTGAGAATGTGTATGACTAAACTAGTAGTAGTCAAGTTCTGTCACTAAGTTTGGCTGCACCTATAATTAAAATACATTATTTATTTTAGAATCAGGTACTTCATGCACAATGACCACCTTTTTCAGCTATATTTACACTGTCTATTTGTGTGGTAAATTCAAATTGTTGATTAGTGGTTTGTATGTTACAGGATAGCTTGATGTATCTATTGTTTATATTGTGAATCCAGCTAAAGAGACATGGGTATGATAAAGGTCTTTACTGAGAGCATCTATCTCTCTTAGCAGCAATTACCATCCACACTTAACGGGAGCATGAGAAATTTCCTGGCACTGCAGCTCCCGCTTGTATCATACTTTGAATTTAATGTTGACAGGTTATTCTGATTGCTTGGAACTAATAGTCTTCCTCCTAATTATCTGCCAACAGTCACATCATAGTGGATGGCTGATATATCTGTGTGTGTGTGTGTGTGTAAAAAATAGAGGGAAACATTCCATGTGGGAAAAATATATATAAAAATAAATATGCTGTAACTTACCAAACGAGAAAGTGTTGGTTGTTGATAGACACAATAAAAAACACACAAACACACACACAAATTTCAAGCTTTCGCAGTCCAAGGTTGCTTCATCAGGAAAGAGGGAAGGAGAGGGAAAGACGAAGGGATGTGGGTTTTAAGGGAGAGGGTAAGGAGTCATTCCAATCCCAGGAGTGGAAAGACTTACCTTAGGGGGGAAAAAAGGACAGGTATACACCTGCACACACACACACACACACACACACACACACACACACACACACACATATCCATCCGCACATATACAAACACATGCAAAGAGGTTGGGCAGATATATCAGTCGAGGTGGAAGTACAGTGGCAAAGATGTTGCTGAATGACAGGTGAGGTACGTGCGGCAGCAACTTGAAATTAGTGGAGATTGACGCCTGGTGAGTAACAGGAGGAGAGAATATATTGAAGGGCAAGTTCCCATCTCCAAAGTTCTGATAGGTTGGTGTCAGTGGGAAGTATCCAGATAACCTGGACGCCGTGACACTGTGCCAAGATGTGCTGGCTGTGCACCAAGGCATTTTTAGCCACAGGGTGATCCTCATTACCTACAAACACTGTCTGCCTGTGTCCGTTCATGCGAATGGATAGTTTGTTGCTGGTCATTCCCACATAGAAGGCTTCACAGTGTAGGCATGTCAGTTTGTAAATCACGTGGGTGCTTTCACACGTGGCTCTGCCTTTGATCGTGTACACCTTCCAGGTTACAGGACTGGAGTAGGTGGTGGTGGGAGGGTGCATGGGACAGGTCTTACACCGGGGGCGGTTACAATGGTAGGAGCCAGAGGCTAGGGAAGGTGGTTTGGGGTTTCATAGGGATGAACCAAGAGGTTACGAAGGTTAGATGGATGGTGGAAAGACACTCTTGGTGGAGTGGGAAGGATTTCACGAAGGATGGATCTCATTTCAGGGCAGGATTTGAAGAATTCGTATCCTGCTGGAGAGCCACATTCAGAGTCTGACCCAGTCCCGGAAAGTATCCTGTCACAAGTGGGGCACTTTTGTGGTTCTTCTGTGGGAAGGTCTGGGTTTGAGGGGATGAGGAAGTGGTTCTAGCTATTTGCTTCTGTACCAGCTTGGGAGGGTAGTTGCGGGATGTGAAAGTTGTTTTCAGGTTATTGGTGTAATGGTTCTGGGATTCAGGACTGGAGCAGATTTGTTTGCCTTGTAGACCTAAGCTGTAGGGAAGGGATTGTTTGATATGGAATGGATGGCAGCTGTCATAATAGAGGTACTGTTTCTTGTTAATGGGTTTGATGTGGACAGATGTGTGAAGCTGGCTTTTGGACAGATGGAGGTAAACATCGAGGAAAGTGACATGGGTTTTGGAGTAGGACCAGGTTAATCTGATGGAACCAAAGGAGTTGAGGTTGGAGAGGAAATTCTGGAGTTCTTCTTCACTGTGAGTCCAGGTCATGATGATGTCATTTATAAATCTATACCAAACTTTGGGTTGGCATGCTTGGGTAACCAAGAAGGCTGCCTCTAAGCGACCCATAAATAGGTTGGCATACGAGGGGGCCATCCTGGTACCCATGGCTGTTCCCTTTAATTGTTGGTATGTCTGGCCTTCAAAAGTGAAGAAGTTGTGGGTTAGGAAGAAGCTGGCTAAGGTAATGAGGAAAGAGGTTTTACGTAGGGTAGTAGGTTATCGGCGTGAAAGGAAGTGCTCCATCACAGCAAGGCCCTGGATGTGCGGGATATTTGTGTATAAGGAAGTGGCATCAATGGTTACAAGGATGGTTTCCGGGGGTAACAGATTGGGTAAGGATTCCAGGCATTTGAGAAAGTGGTAGGTGTGTTTGATGAAGAATGGAAGACTGCATATAATAGCTTGAAGGTGTTGATCTACATAGGCAGAGATACGTTCTGTGGGGGCTTGGTAACCAGCTACAATGGGGCGGCCGGGATTTTTGGATTTGTGAATTTTAGGAAGTAGGTAGAAGGTAGGCGTGTGGGGTGTCGGTGGAGTCAGGAGGTTGATGGAGTCAGGTGAAAGGTTATGTAGGGGGCTTAAGGTTCTGAGGATTCCTTGAAGCTCCGCTTGGACATCAGGAATGGGATTACCTTGGCAAACATTGTATGTAGTGTTGTCTGATAGCTGATGCAGTCCCTCAACCACATACTCGCGATCATCAAGTACCACGGTCGTGGAACCCTTGTCAGCCGGAAGAATGACAATGCATCGGTCAGCCTTCATATCACAGATAGCCTGGGCTTCAGCTGTAATGATGCTGGGAGTAGGATTAAGGTTTTTCAAGAAAGATTGAGAGGCAAGGCTGGAAATGAGAAATTCCTGGAAGGTTTGGAGAGGGTGATTTTGAGGAAGAGGAGGTGGGTCCCACTGTGACGGAGGACGGAACTGTTCCAGGCAGGGTTCAGTTTGGATAGTGTCTTGGGGAGTTGGATCATTAGGACTAGGATTAGGATTATTTTTCTTTGTGGTAAAGTGACATTTCCAGCAGTGTCTACGAGTGTAGGACAGTAAATCTTTGTCGAGGGCTGTTTGGTTGAATCTGGGAGTAGGGCTGAGGGTGAGGCCTTTTGATAGGATATATATATATATATATATATATATATATATATATATATATATATATATATATATATATATAATTTCATTGAGTCATTTCTGAAAGTTATGTAATATCTACCAACAGTAATGTTGGAAATAAATTTAACAAATTCTGGAGGTAGCTCCTCAGATTTTCTTGTATTCTTTTCTGTGTTTTAGTAAAGAGGGTGGTGTTTTTAATAAATATATTAATAAATTTGTTGCCCAGTATCCTTGCACTCAACACCAGCTCACTACACTTGACAGATTTCTTGAACTTGACTCCTCTTAGCTTGATAAATTTTTGGAGTATCTGAGATGTAGCTACCTTCACTAGTTTATGCAATTCAAGCCAAATTTCTGACCGACTTTCATAGATTAAACAGGATTCTATGCTCATTGTTTTGATGTCACTTACCCTTGGTCCCCACTGGGTCAGTGTGGAATAGTATTTTCTGCTTTTTACCACCGCTCCCTTCGCGCTTGAGACACGCAAATAAGGAGGATGATTAAATATGAGTGTGCAACTTATTTCATAATTTTGCAGCTGTTTGTACCATCTAGGTGAACATACAAATGTGTCTCTATGAACAAAAATTGTGAGAAGTGGTGGTTATCCAAGTTATAAAAATGCACATTTCCTCTCTGATATGCCCTCACCTGCT
Organism: Schistocerca cancellata; assembly: GCF_023864275.1. NCBI lineage: Eukaryota > Metazoa > Arthropoda > Insecta > Orthoptera > Acrididae > Schistocerca > Schistocerca cancellata. The sequence continues at coordinate 157,241,430 of NC_064627.1, forward strand.
TACTAGGAAACATCACAAACTAACTTTGTGACATTCATCTGCTTTATTTCTTCATTGATAGTTCTCGGTGTCTGCATTGTTGCATTGGCTGAGTGGGGAGGGGGGTGGGAGGGTCGACATTGACTACTGTAAATGATGTAGTCGACAGTTGCACAATCGTGTTTCACAGTTCTTCGTTTTCACTGTCCACTACCCCCCAATATTACGCAATTCTATGGCCAGTTCACCATTGGTAAATGTTGACAAGCCTCATTGCAGAACTAAACAAGTTTATGTACTTACACAAAAATAGGAGACCTTACTTTGGGATTACTCTCGTATAAGCTTTGTGTTATGCGAAAAATTAGTAAGGAAGAATACTATTTTCTAAGTTTAAACAGCAAGCGTTACTCAGTCACGCAAAAGTATCAACAGACTCCAGCTGGGAAGCGTAAACATTTTAATACCGTTTATATCTCAGGATGGCAATAACCTCGACACCGTTGTTTACGACTGCAACATCACCTAGCAGGAATCTGACCAAGCCGTAAAGACACCAATAAATTCGTTAAGCAAATGTAGCTGAACTGAAGATCGCTTACAACTTCATCACGTAAATTCCTATGGGATCAAATTGTTGAGACTATGCCTCGCGGGTTTGAGAAGAGGTCATTATGAATAATGTTGTAGAGTGGAGCCTCTTCTCGACGATATAAATACTCCCCCCCTCCCCCCCAAGCTTAGAAAACTCGATCAATAAGATTGATGGCATTCACGTCGTCCGCACTCGATCGATTCTTTGGTTACGGTACGTTGAGTGAGAGACTATCCTAGTGTTGGTCTTAACATGCTCTCTTACGAGAGGAATGGCGATCTGCAGCCACGGATAATGAAGTCCAGCATCCAGTACTGAAGTCAGCGTAGTCTGAAGCCTACCGTACTGGTGGGCTAGGTTCAGCGTTTAGCATGGGATCCCATATCACAGTCTACCTCAGAACATAACTCGGGCCCGACTACTCCCTGAAATGGCGTGTGAATCTAACACACACGTCAAAGTCACTGCCATCTCCAAGCAGCTCTACCGACAGGGCATACCTACCTCACCAGCAGGTGGCAAACTGCCGCACTAGGGTATCATCAACTTCCAGTCCAAGCTGATGCAGCGTCCTCGGCAGCCGTGAGAATGCTATTGGATTTGGAGGATTCCTCTCCGGATCACTTAGAAACCAATTGTTGCACAAGACATGGCGACGACTTGTGTTCTGAGTAATAAATGGAATAATCTTGATTAGTGTTTTATTGCGTCTAACGACGCCACACAGGTCCTCGGTCTGGAACCTGACAAAACAGTAGATGTTTCCAGACAGGCATAAGGCGACCCCTACATTTGTTTATTTGATCTAACTGCATCTGTATCTATATAAAGTAACTTGGGTTCAGAGAATTTTGGCTTATCAAAGTCTGATTGGAGTTCAGAGAGGTCCAGAACACACACACCTATATAGAAAGCTTTCGTGAACTGCACGGAAACCTTACTCATCTCCACAGTGACTACTTCTACATTGAGATAGTGACCTATTTGAAATTTGTCCTCGTGGCACAAACTCCTGCAGTATAGTACCTATCCCACCAGTAAACTAAATGAACTTCATGGTACTCTCTAACATTCTCCAAGATTTCTCCAGAAATCGAATTATTCATTAATTTGTAAAAGTCTGTTTAGAAATTACACGTCATGAGAGCCCTGTGTTTCATATTCAAATCAATGTACCCCTTCAACCAGGGATGATACTAACGAGGTTCATCCTCAACCTGAGACACTGCTGGAGGTTTCTGTAAGGGATAATGTCTGTTCCTGAACATTGTCAGCAGCTTCAGGAGCTCTACCTCTACAACATATGCCCCACCAGCATCTTCAGCTACATCAAGGGTCTCTCCTTCCTTCATTCTATCGATCTCTTCCTTGGGAAACCACCGGGACACTCCGTATGGTAGATTTTGTTGAATGGCTTGACCATAGAGGTTGTTTACATCCAGGTAAAGGGTGTAACTTAAATCGTCAGACGGCCTATACTTCTACTCTCTCATTCACGGTTTATTGTCTTGATGTGCATGTGAATGCACTGTCAAAGTCCCCCCTAATCTTGCATTCGAAGGAGAACGTTATGTCAATACTGGTCACAAGTTCGATGACGACACGTATCCTCCTTAGCATTGCGTCCCACAAAAACCCAGGCGCGGTGAAATGGAAGGCAGGATCCAAAACGTGTGTGCCCAGGTATACATTCCAGAACATCCCAAAGATGTTCAAAAAATTGGTGGTACCACACTCCTGCCAAACTTTTACTGAGTCCTCATACTCCGCATTCGTTGTGGCAGTGCTTGTTAATTTACTGGAGAATGCACATACACTCCTGGAAATTGAAATAACAACACCGTGAATTCATTGTCCCAGGAAGGGGAAACTTTATTGACACATTCCTGGGGTCAGATACATCACATGATCACACTGACAGAACCACAGGCACATAGACACAGGCAACAGAGCATGCACAATGTCGGCACTAGTACAGTGTATATCCACCTTTCGCAGCAATGCAGGCTGCTATTTTCCCATGGAGACGATCGTAGAGATGCTGGATGTAGTCCTGTGGAACGGCTTGCCATGCCATTTCCACCTGGCGCCTCAGTTGGACCAGCGTTCGTGCTGGACGTGCAGACCGCGTGAGACGACGCTTCATCCAGTCCCAAACATGCTCAATGGGGGACAGATCCGGAGATCTTGCTGGCCAGGGTAGTTGACTTACACCTTCTAGAGCACGTTGGGTGGCACGGGATACATGCGGACGTGCATTGTCCTGTTGGAACAGCAAGTTCCCTTGCCGGTCTAGGAATGGTAGAACGACGGGTTCGATGACGGTTTGGATGTACCGTGCACTATTCAGTGTCCCCTCGACGATCACCAGTGGTGTACGGCCAGTGTAGGAGATCGCTCCCCACACCATGATGCCGGGTGTTGGCCCTGTGTGCCTCGGTCGTATGCAGTCCTGATTGTGGCGCTCACCTGCACGGCGCCAAACACGCATACGACCATCATTGGCACCAAGGCAGAAGCGACTCTCATCGCTGAAGACGACACGTCTCCATTCGTCCCTCCATTCACGCCTGTCGCGACACCACTGGAGGTGGGCTGCACGATGTTGGGGCGTGAGCGGAAGACGGCCTAACGGTGTGCGGGACCGTAGCCCAGCTTCATGGAGACGGTTGCGAATGGTCCTCGCCGATACTCCAGGAGCAACAGTGTCCCTAATTTGCTGGGAAGTGGCGGTGCTGTCCCCTACGGCACTGCGTAGGATCCTACGGTCTTGGCGTGCATCCGTGCGTCGCTGCGGTCCGGTCCCAGGTCGACGGGCACGTGCACCTTCCGCCGACCACTGGCGACAACATCGATGTACTGTGGAGACCTCACGCCCCACGTGTTGAGCAATTCGGCGGTACGTCCACCCGGCCTCCCGCATGCCCACTATACGCCCTCGCTCAAAGTCCGTCAACTGCACATACGGTTCACGTCCACGCTGTCGCGGCATGCTACCAGTGTTAAAGACTGCGATGGAGCTCCGTATGCCACGGCAAACTGGCTGACACTGACGGCGGCGGTGCACAAATGCTGCGCAGCTAGCGCCATTCGACGGCCAACACCGCGGTTCCTGGTGTGTCCGCTGTGCCGTGCGTGTGATCATTGCTTGTACAGCCCTCTCGCAGTGTCCGGAGCAAGTATGGTGGGTCTGACACACCGGTGTCAATGTGTTCTTTTTTCCATTTCCAGGAGTGTATATTGGGCAATGTGGTCTCCTTGAGTTTCTCTATCGAATCCAGGTATTTGTGTGAAAAGACTTCGTTCTTCATCACAAGCTGAAACTTTGCGTTATCTTGCAATGTGGCTTCAGTGATAAGTATATCCTTGGGACGCATCTTCTCAGCAAGCTTCTGAAGAGATGCGAGCATGAGGAGAAGCGAATCCAGTAAATGGAGCAAAATTCTTGACGTGATTCTCTTTGAGAATGAGATATACTTCTCAGTAGTATCAGGAATGACACTGACCTTATCATCCTGCAACCCGAAATAACGCTAGTGTTGAACTAGAAAGTGGGCACCATACCCACCCAGGTTGTGGAACATTAGGGGTATATAATCTTGGATATTAATAAGCGCTTCATCTGTATTTAGTTCTTTATTATTGAATGACTACCAATTTCGTGGCACTAAAAGCCACATATTCAGTTGAACATATATATGACAATAAATACTCAGATAGCTCTAAGCATTATGGGGCTTAACATCTTAGGTCATCAGTCCCCTAGAGTTAGAACTATTTAAACCTAACTAATCTAAGGACATCACACACATCCATGTCCGAGGCAGGATTCGAACCTATGACCGTAGCAGCAGCGCGGTCCCGGACTGAAGCGCCTAGAACCGCTCGGCCACAGCGTCTGGCTCTGTATAACAATAAATCCAGAAGGATTAACAACGAGATATACACTGATATCCCCAATAAGGCAATACCAATCGCCGTTATTTAGGTTTAATTTTAGGCTACAAGTTTCGACAACACATTATGTCACTTCAGGTCTGCTTAAATAACCTTCATGTTACAAAATATAGCAACACTTTTAACTGGTCTCGTGAAGATTATTATGGGCATGCGTGCTCCTTGGACAGTTGTCAGCAACTTGAGTTGCTCAACGCGCGAACAGCGTGCGGCACGGTTGGTTACCACTTGGTGTCCGAACTGGATTTCGCGACAGTTGACATCGGTTGTCACCTAAGATCACGTTGGGTCAGCGAAAATTCTGCGGTTCGAAATAATTTAACCGAATTTCAACGTTTAATTGTATACGTCCGTTTACATTACAATTAGAGGATTCAATAACAAGAAAGTCAATAAAACAAGAATTATCAGATGTCAAAGAAAGAATAAAGCAATGTCAGCGATATTACTGCTAAGTGTTAACACTTTGCATCTTGCGTGCTTCTACACATTTTTGTACAACCTCTACTGTCTCTTATGATTTAATTGTCCAAGAAATTTGTTATAGTGGTGAACATTAATATTTTGTTTACGTAAGCAGTTTCAATTATTAGAGATTACGGGTAAGCTTGAAATCTATAGCTTATAGTAGAGAGACGCAAAGAAAGAGATTAACGTGTTACTTTCTGGTATACTTCGCTAGATGATGTAGCATTCGTATATTTACTAGAACATCAGTCAGTCAGTCAACGGAAAGTCAAACATCGCTTACATTTTATTGCTACCTATATACGCTATCCGAGAATCTTTTGATGGCCAGATGCCTTGGCGTGTATGATTGTCAGTACCGGTACGTTACATGAATAGAAAAGTGTACTGGAACGACTTTATATCGTGTTGTATATACAGGGCACACTTATGGCAAACATGCACTCGCTACATAAAAAATGGTTCAAATGGCTCTGAGCACTATGGGGCTTAACTACTGTGGTCATCAGTGCCCTAGAACTTAGAACTACTTAAACCTAACTAACCTAAGGACATCACACACATCCATGCCCGAGGCAGGATTCGAACCTGCGACCGAACAGTCGCGCGGTTCCAGACTGTAGCGCCTAGAACCTCTCGGCCACTCCGGCGAGCTCGCTGCATAAGCAAAGGTGCTTGTAGTGACTATCTCTGCTTTCAGAGCACAGTAATAACATAACAACAATAGTATATTACCCCGATACAGTGGATGATCGAGGTATAAATTGATTCTTACTGCTCACTACACATGTAACGGTAACACAGACGTCTCCTCCATTTCTGTAATGCCTTTCGCTGCAACGTAGATATTAAAAAATAAAAAAAATAAAGTGACACACTAGCTGGAAACGCTCGTTGGCGAATATTACATTCCTACTCAACAGTACCATTTCGTAATCATCTTCAATCTTCACACAGACCGCGTGAATATGAAAGCGTCGAAACTGTTTATTATTCATACAAACTGCCTGTCAAAGTCACTAACGATAACAACAAAATTATTTGAAAACTTACAAAAGACGAACATCTGAAAATCCTTGCAAGACTACACTAGTCTTGCGGTTTAATTTGAAAGGCAACAGGCGACTCTAAGTTTAAATCCTGACAGCGATCACTTTAACTCGTAAGCCTTGCACGTGTTTATTAATAATAAAACAGGACAAGCAACGCAAGTTTATCGAGGCGGCAAATAAATCATGAACTATTGGCAACACAAGTACACTGGATGGTTTTTGGTTGGCAAAGACTGTGGTTTGTCTGTTTAATGTATTTACCCTGGCTCAAAACATGGATAATGCAGTCTGAAATTTTCTAGCTCTGAATAGACTTTATTCTACACAGAAAATGTACTACGATGGTGCAGCTGAGAACAAGTGGCGACACTGTGACTCTGTTTATCCTAACAAGCTGGAGCAGCAATACTATACCCCCTTTCTCGATGTGTAGTGCTGTCTCAGGTGACGGACATGGTGCGAGCGTCTGCCTGTAATTCTTTATCGCGGGCACGAAATAAGCAAATTCGCTTGCTAGCGATCTGTTAGACGGATTGCAATTACTCTCTGACCGAGCTCTGCAATATCGGCAGATTCCAGCGCGTGACACTAATATGACTCCCTTATACGGCAGTGTTCACAAGGAGATCAAACGGCAAGGCGCAGACCTGATACAAATAAGATCGTCAACACAGCGAGTCCGGTGTGACTGAGGTCTAAACTGTCGGTGCAGCTAAGACTTCACCACTAATTCCCAATGCCAGTATGAAGTCATGCTCAGAACGAGTGTCCCAAGTGCGACTGCCCTCACAAGGGTTTTTTTGCCAATCAAAAGAGTCCACGAGTGATGACATGTCTTCCCTGCAGCTCGTCTGCTCTATCTTCCAGCCAATCTTGAAGTTAATAATATTCTTTTCCCTGCTGGAGATGCAGCCAATCGCTGACTCGTAAATTTCCGCACAGAGGAAGAAGATAATGTGCTCCAGAATTGTTTTCTCCACAGCCACTTCAGGCAGCATGTTTTGAGTTTTCGTTTGGATCTAAAGTGAACAACACATTTATCACAGAGCTCGTTATCTGGACAGGTCAAACGTTACAGTATGTCCGACCAGGGGTCTCCGCTAAATTAAGAGAAGTGCTATTGCGTCCCAAAATAGAACATAAATGTTGCATTCCATCCTAAAATTCTTGAGAATGCCTGAGACTTCGCAAAAAAACTCGGCAGGTAGAGGGACGACACTACCTGATGGCTCGTCGGTAGCCTTTGGTCCAAGATGAACATGTAAACTCGTGGATTTTTATGGACGCTATCTCTTTACACAATGGGCATTTATGACGCTGTTGAAGCGCCTTGGCTGGGCGACGCTCTTCTCTCCCACACCCCAGTCCCTGCTGTGGCCAGAAACGCCAACAGTTAGGTAGACAGTTTTTCATCTCTTCGGCCGAAAGGATTGTCTGCACACCAGTGCGACAAATTCTTGGGACCAGCGTTCTGTCCTTGGTAAGTGCTTTGAGATGCTTCTCTTCCTAACAGCTGTACATGCCTTCCAAGCCCCAAATGTACATTGCAAGATTTATTATAAATAACCAAACTGCTTGGTTGTTCTCAACTCCAGAAAATACTATTCGAAGGACAGCTACCAAAATGATCTCGCATGCATTAACAAAGCACATGCTCCCATCAATGCCTGCTCAAGTTGATAACTTCCTGTCGCCTCACAAAAATCATGTCTAGGGTGTAAAGAGTAGCTTTTAATGTGAGAAGAAGTGAGAGAGTGATTCATCCTCTCCCACTTCCCCCGTGCATAGTGCCTCACTTCGAAATGTTATAGTGTGGCATGGAACAGAGGACATCATAAAATAGTACTGAGATTTCTCAATGATAACTTTGCCAAACAAGACTGCACATGAAAAAACCATCCTACCTTGACCTCATTCAGCACAGGGCTAACTCACACAAAGCTACATGTCTGCAAGAAGATCATATAAACATTGCTGAGTGTAGTATGATTCATGTGGACCCTAGGGTCGATGATTACTACGACTACATGGTTAAAAAGGTCCTGTAGCACTATTTTTACTCACTAATACAATTTCTGCGCTCAGAGACGACTATCGTCCCTAATCATATTACAATTGCACGGAGTTTAAACCGTTCTCTGCTGAGTGATTTACTCCTGCTCACTTATCCACCAGGTTTCAGTGATCCATAATACATAAACGGACAATAATTATGATTTAAAAAGTACACTCATTATCAAAATCTAAACAAGCACATAACATGTGTCATTTGTTGTGCTTTTCTCCTAGGGCAGTGTAATACTGTTTCTACTACCTACAAGACATTTGCATCTCACCCTTTTAAAATAGACTTTACGTAAATGTTTGACAGATTACCATCAATGGAAAAGCTGTATAAAAAATTAAATCAGCATCGCAAGGATTCGTACAGAATAACACAAGGGTCCTGGAGATACGATTCACATTTACAACTTCACACGGATGCGCTAAACACACACACAAATTGTCTCTGGATTGGCTGGAGCATCAAGGTTCTGCGAGGTTGGGCCAGAGTGTGGGTTGCCCTTCAATCACTGCTTGATGTAGGAACAGCAGTTGATGGTTCTGGTCCACCATCTTGCCCATGGTAGCATGAGGAAGGCGGCTGGGCTGTTGGCATCATCTCGGTCTGGCAGCAGTTGTAGTCTGGCACGCTGTCAGGTCTGACAGACACGACATCTGGTGGAGAGAAATGAGACACTGGCATCGATGGACGACGCCCAACATCTCCAACTCAGAAAGTGACGTCTTTGCCCTGGTCTAGTCTTTCGACCCAGTAGCTAAAAGAGTGCAATCTTCAATCGGATTATGTGATGAGGCAGAACTGCATTTGGTGCACAACCCATCTCTCAGTGCACTAGTGGGTGGCGTGTGATTTCTCCACAGTCGCCCATGCTCGTCTATATCATAGTGCAAGACAGCAGGAGCAACTTGCCCATATTGAGGCCATCCGACCCTGGACGCCACCCGTAGGTGGATATGTCAATCTGTAGAATATCTCCAGGACTTGTTGGGGTACTGGCTCGTCTGCAGGTTGTTCAAGAGCATAGCGTGATGTCAGGGACGAGCCTCCTGTCGGACAGGTCCCATTCACAACTGCTCAGTTAGTGGTTTGCTGTATGTCGTCAGTTACCCATTGCCAGGCTGACTGCTAGACTGTTGAGGGTGTGGCATGAGATCACTGGCAGGCCACCCTTGTCTGGCAGGCTGCCTCCATTCATGGGCACACAGGGTAGGCTGGTTTATGGCAGCCACAGCATGTGGCGCTCTTCCACCTCCGCTTTCACTCTAGTTAGGCTGCAAAAGTGACTGGTTGACCCCCACCTGTCCTGTCATTCATTCAACGCTGCCAACTGGGTCTCTTCTCGGCAACTTTCTGAGCCCCCTGTGCCACAGGCGTTCTCCTTCAAGCTGTCAAGTGGTCGTGATAGCCGTCTGGAGGGTGTTAGCTCGTGACAGCCCACAGGATGCTGGGTTTGACAGCTCCCAAGATCTGCACAGTCCTCATAGTATGCTTCAGTCCCAAGGTTTTACATCGATTTTTACAAATGGTTTGTTATGAATAGAGCAACAACACAAAATAATCTTTTTGAATAAATGCAGTACATACCCATATATGATTATCTCAGTGACTGTAATAAAAAGAAGAGAAGAAATGAGTGTTATCCTATTGACTAAATATTACATCCTTAACAGTTAAAATTGTCTTAAAAATATGATGCAAAGTGTCTTTGGTTTGAGTGTGAGAGTTGTTTTAGTACCATTTCATCTCATGCATACCCCTACTACAGGCCAGAACTTCAAGCACTCATCACTCAAACACGCTCATTCCACACAACACTTAGTATTAACTTATTTTCTTCACCAAACACCTGTCAACTTTACTGCTAAGCCCCTCCTACTCTTAGATTATGACTACGCTACATATACTGCTCCTGTTCTTAGTACATCTGGTGGTGTTGTCATCCAATGCCGAAGTGGTCTGAAACCATGCTCCCATTCAACTGCATAGATGCTCCATCTCATGACAACTGCTCCTGCATTTGCATGTCTGTAACTTATATGTGTCATTAGTTACCACTTATTTGTTGCTTTACATGTTACAAAAATGCCTCCAATCTTCCTCTTGCGGGATCTCCGCTGTAATAAAATACAAAAAAAAGGATCCTCACCAGTGGTCCCCGTTTTACTACTGTCTGCCTTTTTCTGAGCCTAAGGTACGCCACACCACCCTGACTTGAATTGTACATGATCGTGCCTCATAATACATTTTGAGCCGTGTGTGGCTCGTGTTCCCGACATCATGTATTTTACACCCTGTTTCTTTAACGTACTTCCACCTCGCTACGTTAATTTAAATTACTACTGTCACTGCCCGCATCTCGTGGTCGTGCGGCAGCGTTCTCGCTTCCCACGCCCGGGTTCGATTCCCGGCGGGGTCAGGGATTTTCTCTGCCTCGTGATGGCTGGGTGTTGTGTGCTGTCCTTAGGTTAGTTAGGTTTAAGTAGTTCTAAGTTCTAGGGGACTTATGACCACAGCAATTGAGTCCCATAGTGCTCAGAGCCATTTGAACCACTACTGTCACTGAGTCGCTGCTTTGGTTGACCGTGAGCGGCGTTAGCTCGTAGTATCTTCGCTTGACTGCTATTACTTCCCAGTTGTCGTCTGTCGTGCGGTTAGTTGGAACGTGAAAGGAGTGCCGTTCGGACCTGTCAGTCGGTTGGAACGCTTCTGGAGGGCAGTCCGGACCTGCCAGTCGGGGAGTTTCAATGCGGCACTAGTGCAGTCGGGTTGGAGCAGCAGTGAGGTCTGCGTCGACATGGCTCGCCCGACCATTGCCGCCACGCATCACTTGAGCCGGGCCACGGTCTTGGTGGACCTACCGGACGACGGCCGACGAGTTTTGGCTCGCGGTCGGTTGTTGCGTACCAGGGAAGTTCTCCGCGAGGTGCAGTCGGCTGGGGCCGCTGGCAGCCCCTGCGCAGTGTCGGAGCATGTGTGGAGCTGCCCGATCGGTATGAGCTTCGTGGTTAGTCGACTCAGGACGTCAAGGTTGAGTAGTGATTTCAACTACCGCAGCCACGTCTATTCATGTTGTGGTAGTTCGCTTCGGTGGTTTGCTGTTGGGGAGGTTTTCCAGTGAGCAACACCGAGTGGTTCTACTGCTGACATTTAGCCGCCATGCAGTGCAATTAACTATTTTGGTCGACTACGATTTGAGTGCGTTAGTGTAATTTTCTGTCTTGTGGCCGTTAGTGTTCTGGTTACCTGCCATGGGCACTGACGTAAATTCAGGAAGTGTTCTTTTGAGCGAGTTAACTACTACCGTCTTTCAAATTCAAGTGTAGCAGCGGAATTTTCTGCCTAGTGGCCGTTAGTGATCCGGTTACCTACCCTGGTCACTCACGTAAATTCAGGCAGCGTCCTTTCCTCACTTGCTGTCGCAGTCCAATATGGTGTGTAATTTTTTTGACAGCTAATACGTACTCCATTGTGGATTATCTCGTTTGTAACATTGCCGGTTGGGGTTCTCATGTACTGATTGATGGGAAGCAAGTAGTTGTGTCGGTCGGTCTGTGGATGGATCAAGTGTAGTTGGGCTCACCACCTGTTTGACCTAAGTGCACGAGGGCAGACCGACCTCCCTGGAGGCCTTCTGAGTGCCACCGGTGTTTAATTATCTGTTGTCAGCTGTTTTGAATTGTAGGATTGTGGTTATTGTTTGTTTCTTAAAATTTTGCAAAATTAATTTTTAAATTGATCTTTCAAGCTTAGACACTGCAGCCTTCTGCCTTTAAAGATTATGGTAATGTATTTTGAAATTTTGAAGTTTGATTGTGGCCCTCAGCCATTGGCATTGCACCTTGCATATGTTATTTCTTTAAATTGTTTTATTGCTGTCTTAATTGGATTTTTATCTTGTTGATTTTTAAGATTTCTTGTTGTTAAACATGCTGGCCTTCTGCCATTGAAGGTCTATGGTAATATATTCTGAAGTTTTGAAATTTAATTGTGGCCCACAGCCATTTGTATTGCACCTTGTATATATTGCCTTTTGGGTTTTAAATTATTTTATTGCTATCTTAATTGAAATTTGATTTTTTTAAGATTTCTTGTTGGCCTTCTGCCTTTAAAGGTCTATGGTAATATATTCTAAAATTTTGGAAATTAATTGTGGCCCTCAGCCATTTGTATTGCACTTTGTGTGCGTTGTTTCTTGAATTATTTTATTGCTATCTTGATTGGATTTTTATCTTGTTAAGATTTCTTGTTGGAGGCCTTCAGCCATGGAAGAGTTGCTCAATTACAATAAATGACAATTAGAAGCAGAAACTGACCTCAACCCTTCGCCCTTTCACCAATCCTATTACCTGTTCTGCCCGGCGGGTTTAGCAGGCGTTTCACATTTCGCTCGCGGCGCTCTCATGGCGCCAGCAAAATACAAAGACCTCGAGAAATCCTTCATCGCACGGCTGGCGATGACCCAGAATCCCAGCAGAATTAGCGTCTCCGTGCACCTAATGCGTGGGCAGCTACTACCACTCATAGCACAGCCGAAAATAGAGACAAGCTTGCACTGTGGCATGGCCGCAATCTTGTCACTGCGTAACACTGGAAAGCAACGTAAGGTCGCCTCTTGGTCAGTATACAAGATACCATGGGAAAGGACAGAAATGTACAAGATACCATGGGACAGGACAGAAATAATCTTACGGACAATTGTGATATTACAGAAGACTTAGCTACGAGAATTATACAGCTGAATTAGATGTTCATAATTCGGTCGTTTCTTAACTAACATTCTTGTTCTCTTGGGGTGTGACAATGGACAACGACAGTGTGGTCCAAAGACGTAATAGCTATTTGTCACGTAGGTAAAATGCTGGTTGGACCAAAGCTTAGCAGCACGGGGTAGCCGCGCGGTCTGGGGCGTCTTGCCACGGTCCGTGCGGCTTCCCCCGTCGAAGGTACGAGTCCTCCCTCGGGCATGGGCGTGTGTGTTGTTCATAGTGTAACTTAGTTTAAGTTAGATTATGTAGTGTTTAGGCTTAGCGACCGATGATCTCTGCAGTTTGGTCCCATAGGACGTTACAACACATTTCCATTTCCATCAAAGCTTAGTTCAGTCAACGTGCGTCGGTTCTCATGCCACAAGAGGATCTGTCACTTATAATGAATTTATATTCAATCCTGACTTTGATTTTCCAGCAGGCAGTGAATGCGTTGATACGATGATATAACAACCACGCAACTCATTGACCAACTTCCTCAAGGAGTCATAGCGATATCTAATAAATGACAATTATAAATATATCAATTACAGAATTCAGTAAACGGTTAATGTAGACTACGCTACACAATATCATCTAGAATTCGCTATTCCATTAAAGTTCTGTGTACTAATTGATTCTTTACTCTGACCTAAATGAGCTACATATAGACTTGCTCTACAAATATTTTGCCTTCATATATTAACACGTTAATGTTGCTCGTTCCGATAGTTTCTGCGGCATTGTTTAGAGCTGTGTCCGCTACAGCTTAGGGCCAGTTTCCACTCAGACGTTGTGATGTTACAAAATAAAAGTTGGAAATTGAGATTTAGCTTACTGTTTTATCAATCACAATTGGCGTAAGAATCATGGATTGACCATTGTCATAAAATATTGCATTATGAGATGTGAATAGTTTTTACTTGCAGTTTCGCGTGGCTTGAGGCAGTCACAACTAGCCTGCTATTGATAAGAAATTGCGTTATCGTCTTTCTAATTACTTCATGCTCGTAGATACGATAATACCCGGTTGTGAAGTTATTGTTATGACAAAACAATTTCCTAAGGGACCAGAAAGTTCTTAAGGGCGCAAAAACAACTGTAACATCACACAAAAGGGAGATTCAATATTAAAGCTGATGCAAGAAGACGATAAAACAGTTTTCTTTTTATCAATGTAACACGCACATTGGACTGCTGATCTTGGTGTCTGTAATATTAGCAAAATGCATAATTAAAATGAAAATAATACTGAGGAGATAATAGAAATGAGCACTGCTAAATGATTCAGTATTCCCAGAACAAATATTTATTATAACTAAAACATATATCGTACCTTAAGCTTAATACTACAATGACGGTAGATTTTTATGTCCGTATCATGTCCATTGAGCGCTCTTTTATATAGCCATTGTCTTCTTTGAGTCGCTCGTGCGTCGTCACGGTAAGTTATAACAGTTCTTTACACTTCACTCAAACTTAGACATAACACGTTTATATACATTTAGTAAAAATTAGATCAGACTACCACAAACCTGCGTCCGTCTTACTCGAGAAAAACAGTACAAGTCCTTTTTAGCGCTCAAGGCTTCATTTGTTCTCCAGCGAACAAAATAGTGAAGGATCGCATATCCATCCGTATTTTTCTGTTTATATTGCCGCCCAAAGACGACGAATTACATTATTTAGAAAATTCCACCGTCGCCATGCGACGCCTCATTATACATTAATCATTATTTATAAACAAGTATTTGCCTTCTGGCTGAAAGTATTAACTACTCGTATTTGCTGTTTTAATGAAGTCAAAAATAGCGAATATCACAACGTCTGCTACGTTTCCCCTGTGACGGATTGTGTGGCATAATCTGGATGTTATGATTTTGTTGATTATTTTGCTAACATTGACTGTTGTTCTCCCGGTTGTTTCTCTACTGCTCTGGTTCTCCAGCATACTGCTGAAACTGGTTTCGATTTCGTTGTTCTCTTGACTTCCTGTTTTGCCGTAACTGTTGTCATTGCCTCGCCTACCTCAGTTCTCTCACGGTGGCTGGTTATTCTCTCTATAAAATGGCTCTGAGCACTATGGGACTCAGCTTCTGAGGTCATTAGTCCCCTAGAACTTAGAACTAGTTAAACCTAACTAACCTAAGGACATCACACACAACCATGCCCGAGGCAGGATTCGAACCTGCGACCGTAGCGGTCTCGTGGTTCCAGACTGCTATTCTCTCTATAGTTCGAGTTGTTTCCCTGTGCTCGATAATGCCACCATTTTGTCTGTCGTCGTTCCTTTCTGACGACCCTTCTCAACTGCGGCCATTGTTTCTGTTCCTCTCTTGCGTTTTGTATTTTGTTGACTTAGTCTAATTCGAGTATCGCACTCTTGACTGAATCAGTGGGATTGTTGCGCCTTCCGATAAGGAGTTGCTGGCAGGTCAGAGGTAATTTGGCGTGACAGTGCCTCATGATTTCCTTGAGACTGCGCGGCTGGTCAAAAACCGATTCTGCTTAATTAATGACTCAAAGAACTTCATCAGACTACAGAACCCTGACGCTTCTAGGTGTTTACCCACCATAATCTCCTACTTTATTCATTCTTGCCTGTCCTGCGACCAGCATGTGTTAAGGAATGCTTCCTTGAACTATTTATATGAGCGACAGCAGTGAGCAACACTGTATGTTCCGCGATCGGCCCCTCTAAAACTGCCGGCTGGGGAGTCCGAGCGGTTCTAGGCCCTTCAATCTGGAACCACGCGACCGCTACGGTCGCAGGTTCGAATCCTTCCTCGGGCATGGATGTGTGTGATGTCCTTAGGTTAGTTAGGTTTAAGTAGTTCTAAGTTCTAGGGGACTGATGACCTCAGAATTAAGTCCTATAGTGCTCAGAGCTATTTGAACCATTTTGAACTCTCTAAAACTCCGCAGATAAAATCCAGCTTGTATTTCAGTGGCCACGATACCGATATATTGAATGTGTAAGAAATGTTTGTGGTCGAATGGTTCGACGTTTCCTGCGAATGAATTTTGCCTCGTTTCGACAGCACGCGTCTCCATAAATCGGTGTTCAAACGATCCTTGTGCACTGTTCAGGCCTCCTCTTGTGTACTCAGATACACTGAGTAATATTTCCGTCCGGCGAAGACGTACACAATTGTGTTCTGATTCGGTTTCTGCCATACTTCGCGTCACTGACGGTGGGCGCTCTATCGTGCAACCTATGGCGGCTGGTGTGTTCTCCTGTGGCATTTGCTTTCGTGCCGGTGATAAGGCTCATACTGCACATCGAAATGTCGTAAAACATGCTCTTCTCTCGTACCATGATCACAAGGGACCGCTGCCGTACCAAACCGTGATTCTAATTGCGCAACCCGCTGACGTGCTTGCTGGACATTTTTTGCTACCTAGTTTTGTTGTGAAGTGATCCGGATCTGGTTTTCTTTAACCTCAGGTACTTCTTCCTGTTAGTTCTTGACCTGTTCGATGCGCTTCATAGTTATCGCTAGTTTTTTCTTGCGGTTCCTGGACTATCCTTCTTCCCCGTTTTTGGAGCTTGGTGAAAACCTTTTTGGTTTTGAATATTTCGATTTTGGCCTGTTCTTCATTAGCTAACAAGGCGTCCTTACTTGCATGATGGGCTACTAATCTTGCCGCCCTGGCATCGCGTTTTGCCTCGTTCGCGACCTGTCGCGTCTCTGGTGACGTTATCTTGACGCTTTCTACCTCTTCTTTAACAACTGCGATTTCCTACTTAACGAGTTCTACACCTCCAGCAATCCGTTCAGCTACCATCCGTATCTCCTTCGTCTCCTTAGTGATTAATTCTCTCATCTCATTCGTGGCTATCTCCTCCCTCTCCTGCCTCCTCATCTCTGCTTCTTGCATTTCCTTCTCCGATTCCTGTCTCTTCCGATCTGCATCTGCATGAATCACAAGAGATGCTCACATTGAGATTCTCCGGTAATACCTCCAGGATTAGACGAACGCCATTCCATTGCCCTGTGACGTTTTGTTCGAGAGTCTGAACCACCATTCTCACTAATGATACCTCTTGCCATGCCTGCTGATTGTACATGGAACTCTGCTGCGGTTTCACTCTCGCTCTCATTGTCTGACTGAATTACCTCGTCATAATCAGAAAATTCTGCGTTCGACATATCCGCAAGGTCAACTACTGCATTCGACACAGAATCCTCCGCAACTTTCTCTCGATCAATGCTACTGGTCTGACACTAATGTATTTGTGACGAGATTCGAATAGTCTCATTACTTTCGAGCAAAAGTGGCTTGCTTCTAGTAAGTATGTATTCAGATTCCTCTCCCGAGAGATTTCAATTGGTCCTCATCGCAATCCACACAACTGTCTCTGAAATTTGCTCTAGCGAACCACTAATTCTAAATTTCTGGCAACACATATCAAATGAAAACAACCCAGATCTATGACAACATACATGAGCCTCAAATAATCTACCACCCCAGACGTTAACACAACGCCGTTCTCTGTCAGGAACAATCAACAAGTGACACAGAAATCACGACAATAAATGAATGAAAATACAAACAAACAACACACAAAAATTTAGAAATTGTCAATGTATTTCGCGCCAGAAATTCTTATGGTTAAGCAACATTAATTTAGCTCAGTGCTCCAAATGAATTTCAACATTGGAAAACAGAAGAGTAGCAGCGGAAATTGCATCTGATAGTCACAGAAGGTGCCATCGTTTTGGGATCCTGGCAGAGTCACCAAATTGCATGACTACACTGGTCTTGCAGTTTAATTTGAAAGTCTACAGGCGACTCTAATTTTACACCTGACAGTGATCACTTTAACTCGTAAGCGTTGCACGTGTCTACTTGGCCAGGCATCTGCTAAATTGATTCTGCCCTCGGACATGATTGTTGTTGCTAGCTTGCACTGTAGGTTATCACTCTTATCACAATCTTAAATAAAGCTTGAATGCTGAAACAGCTTAATGAAATGGTGGCCATGTCATTATTGTAGTCAATTATTGATGGGTGATTGGTATTTCAACACAGGATTGATCTTGTACAAAAAAATGGCAGAAGTTTATTGATCATAAAACAAGACAAACAACGCAAGTTTATCGAGGCGGCAAATAAATCATGAACTATTGGCAACATAAAAGAAGCAACAAATAATAAACACCGGATAGTTTTTGGTTGACAAAGACTAAGATTTATCTGTTTTATCTATTTACCCTGGCTCAAATCATGGATAACGCAATCTGAAATTATCTAACGCTGAATAGACTTTGAAGAATTTATTCTACACAGAAAATGTACTGCGATGGTGCAGCTGAGAACAAGTGGCGAGACTGTGATTCTGTTTACCCTAACAAGCTGCAGTAACAATACTTACCCCCTTTCTCGATGTGTAGTGCTGTCTCAGGTGACGGACGTGGTGCAAGCGTCTGCCGAGTAGCGATGTTCATTGCCTGTAATTCGTTATCGCGGGCACGAAATAAGCAAATTTGCGGTCTAGCGACCTGTTAGACAGATCACAATTACTCGTTGGTGGAGCTCTGAAATCTCGGCAGATTCCAGCGTGTGACATTCCCGTTCGCTGGTGATGCCATGGACCAATTTGACTCACTTATACAGCAGTACACGCAAGGAGATCAAACGTCAAGGAGGATACACACACGAGATCAAACGTCAAGGCGCCAGACCTCCATTCCCATCAAACCTTGGTAAACGTCTAAAGAGCACCACGCAACCACCCCCACAAGGGTTTCGTGCCAATCACAAGAGTCCACGAGCGCCATGTCTTCCCTCTAGCTCGTCTGCTTTACCTTCCAGCCAATCCTAAGCAAAGTTGATAAGTTTCTTTTCCCTGCAGGAGGAGCAACCAGTCCCAGACTCGTAAATTTCCGCGCAGGGAAGAGAAGACTTTACGCTCCCTAATTTTTGTTACCATGGCCGCCTTAGGCGCCGGCCACTTCGGCTGAACGGTTCTAGGCGCTTCAGTCCGGAACCGCGCTGCTGCTACGGTCGCAGGTTCGAATCCTGCCCCGGGCATGGATGTGTGCGATGTCCTTAGGTTTGTCAGGTTTAAGTAGTTCTCAGTCTAGGGGACAGATGACCTCAGATGTCCCATAGTGCTTAGAGCCATTTATTTGAACCGCCTTAGGCAGCGTGTTTTGAGTTTTTGTTTAGGCCTAAAATGAACAACACATTTATCACAGAGATCATTATGTGAACGGGCCAAACGTTACAGCATGTCCGACCAGGGTCCTCGGTCAAACTAAGAGCAGTGCTTTTCGGCCCAACATAAAACATTTCATAGCCTCCTTAAATCTTGCATTCCATCGTAAAATTCTTCCAAAGGCCCGATGCTTCCCAAAAAACTCGGCAGGTAGAGGGATGACACTACCTAATGGTTCGACAATTGCGTCTGATCCTAGGTGAACATGGAAACTCGAGGATTTTTTAGGACGCCATCTTTGAACACAATGGGCGTTTACGATACTGTGAAGCGCCTTGTTCGGGCAACCCACCTCTATCCTGCACACCAGTTCCTGTCGTGGCCAGAAACGCCTAATATTTGGATCGAGGTACGTAGTTTTTCGCCTCTTCGGCCGAAGGCATTGTCTGCACACCAGTGCGAGAAATTCTTGGATCCCCAGTAAGTGCTTTGAAATGTTCCTCTCCCTAGCAGCTGCACATGGCTTCCAAGCCTAAAATGTCCACTGCAGGTTTTATTGTTAAATAACCAAACTGCCTGCTTGTTCTCAACACCAGAAAATACTATTCGAAGGAGAGCTACCATAAAGATCTTACATGGTCCCAACAATGCCTGCTAATGGTGATAACTTCCTGTCGCCTCACAAAAATGATGTATAGAGTGTAATAACTACATTAAATAGTAGCCTTGAATACGAAAATAAGTGAGAGAGTGACTTGTCCTCTGTCAACCTTAATGGTGAATATGTTTGCTTTCTTTATGTACAAATACTTATGTTTACTCAGGTTTAATGTTGTTTTACGCATCATAAATGGTAACACCGATAAATGATACTATGAGCCATTTTTAGCGATTAAAAAGAAAGACATTCTAAAAACACAGAAACGCAGAACTTTACACTAAGAAAACTTGAACTGAATGAACAATGAGAGACATTGCTCTCCTCTTACTTACAACGATAGCCAATGTTCCTGCTCTAGTTCAATAATATTGTCACGCCCACCCCCCATGCACCCCAACCCATGCCATGTTCACGTTTCACAAGTTGCAGAAATGCGGTTCTCATGTCTTTATGAGACATGTTCGGGAAAAAATTCGTTTAAATACCGAAAAATGAATTGAGAGCCTAGTTGCTTTTTCTCAACATGAAGATTTTTGTTTATAATATCTGTGATATGATCTCTATAATACACACATCAAAAAAAGTTTTGCATCACCTTGGTTCCGAGAGTTCCAGAACCTGTACAGAAAATTGGAATAAACATAAAAATCATTTCCACCCTTTTTATTGCTCATGAAACCCACACATTGCATGTTGTACCACCATAGAGCGAGACCTTCAGAGGTGGTGCTCTATATTTCTGTACACACCGGTACCTCTAATGCCCAGTAGCACGTCCTCTTGCGTTGATGCATGCCTGTACTCGTCGTGGCATACTTTCCACAAGTTCATCAAGGCACTGTTGGTCCAGATTGTCCCACTCCTCAAGGGCGATTCGGCCTAGATCCCTCAGAGTGGTTGGTGGGTCACGTCGTCCATAAACAGCCCTTTTCAAGCTATCCCCGGCACGTTCGATAGGGTTCATGTCTGGAGAACATGCTGGCCACTCTAGTCGAGCGATGTCATTCACTTTGCGACACTTATCGGTGAAGAGAACGTGACACCAATCCTGAGCCGTCCATTCGGCATGCTGCATGGTGTCGTGATTGCAAAGATGGACATCGCCATGGACGTCGGGGGTGTGAAGTTGCGCATCATGCAGTCTATTGCGCACAGTTTGAGACGTAACACGACGTCCCGTGGCTTCACGAAAAGCATTATTCAACATGGTGGCATTGATATCAGGGTTCCTCCGAGCCATAACCCGTAGGCAGCGGACATCCAGTTCAGTAGTAGCGCTTGGGCGGCCTGAGCGAGGCATGTCGTCGACGGTTCCTGACTCTCTGTATCTCCTCCATGTCCGAACAACATCGCTTTCTTTCACTCCGAGACGCCTGGACACTTCCCTTGTTGAGAGCCCTTCCTGGCACAAAGTAACAATGCGGACGCGGTCGAACCGCGGTATTGATCGTCTAGGCATGGTTGAACTACAGACAACACGAGCCGTGTACTTCCTTCCTGACGAAATGACTGGAACTGATCGACTGTCGGACCCCTGCCGTGTAATAAGTGCTGCTCTTTCATAGCTGCTTACATCTTTCGGCGGGTTTAGTGACATCTCTGAACAGTGAAAGGGACTGTGTCTGGGGTACAATATCCACAGTCAACGTCTGTCTTCAGCAGTTTTGGGAACTGGAGTGATGCAAAACGTTTTTTGATATGTGTATACATGATATCCATATATTATATGTAATATTTATAATAATGCTTGTGATGTCTATGATATGATGTGGGAAACGCATGAGTACTGATACTGGAACACTGACATTTAAATTCCTATCATCAACATTTTCCAAAAACCAACGATCAGCCGGCCGGAGTGGCCGTGCGGTTCTAGGCGCTGCAGTCTGGAGCCGAGCGACCGCTACGGTCGCAGGTTAGAATCCTGCCTCGAGCATGGGCGTGTGTGATGTCCTTAAGTTAGTCAGGTTTAATTAGTTCTAAGTTCTAGGCGACTGATGACCTCAGAAGTTAAGTCGCATAGTGCTCAGAGCCATTTGAACCATTTTGAACCAACGATCATCAGACATCACTGATCTATCTGGTACAGGTCCCAGACTGACGAGCAGCATTCAAGTATCAGGGTATCATGTCTTGTTAACGAATAGATGAATCACGAAATTCTCTAAATTATTCTGAAACCAATAATTTTTGCTTCGTCTCACTACTTATTTTACCCCAGTAGTCGTCGACTACGATTCCTATTCTTACATATCGAACATGAAAAAAAAAGAGTTATTGATCTCGCTTAACATAGTAAATCGATATTTGACTGTCCTATTACTCGGCACGTGTTTCTGGATATTTCCGCGATGATTATTCTTGTGAGACTGGCGAGTTACACCATCATGGTTGCCCCTTAATTAAGGGACACGCGCCATTCGCAGGTATTCCATTATCGTTGGATCGTGGGATCAAAGAGCGTGGCCTGACATCGCACCCGGCATACTTTCGCCAGCTGCGCACATTAAATGCGACGCAGGCGTGCCAACTGCAAGGCCGGCATGCTCAGCACGCAGCCGGAATAGAACCCGCTGCTCAGAATGACACCTTCAACTTAACCTTAACAACACGTGGCATTTTACATAGCGCGCATTATCAAGGAAGAGGGGAGGAATACATTACGCCCACACTAAAAAAACTGAATAAAAACACAAAATCATAAATTTATTGTTCCTGACCTATGTTAACAACACATTTTAACGAGATATTGATGTGTAAGTAGGGTGCATAACCTGAAGATATATTTAGCACACTCTTGGCAACATCCACGTACTTTCAATAACGTGTAAGCCCGATGGGGGATGGGGGTAAGGGTATACTTTATGGCCATCGTAGAAAAAATTTAAGAAAACGCAAAATTCGTTAACTCCTATTGGCTTTTAATCACGACGTACTTGTTAAAGAGATACTGATGTATAAGGAAGATCCTGAACCTGGAAATATTGAACATGTAGTTCAATGGAAAGTCACATCTTCGACTAAGACACATTTTTAGGTTAAGTATGTATGGAATGTGGTAGAGGAATTCATTAAAAACAATACATAACTTTTTCATAAATTGTTCACAATATTTTCAAAAGGTGAGCATAAAATAGCCTCCCCCCCCCCCCATGGTACTGTGAAGTTGAATGGATATACCCCACCCAGTATCATAAGGAAACGTGGAGCTCTAATGTCGGAACGTGCGGGCCAACAGTGTTAGACACAGTTTAACATGTTGCAAGACAGTGGCTCATTACATTTTTCAAACTAGGAGCATTAAGAGTTATTCCTGCTGATAACTCTAATGATCTAAATATACACTGAATAGCCAAAGAAACTGGTACATCTGCCTAATAAAATGTAGGGCCCCCGCGAACACACAGAAGTGCCGCAACACGACGTGGCATGGATTCGACTAATGGCTGAGGTAGTGCTGGAGGGAACTGACTCCATGAATCCTGTAGGGCCATGCGTAAATCCGTAAGAGTACAAGGGGGTGGAGATCTCTTCTGAACAGCAAGGCATCCCAAATATGCTCAATAATGTTCATGTCTGGGGACTTTGGTGGGCAGCGAAGTGTTTAAACTCAGAAGAGTGTTCGTCGAGCCACTCTGTAGCAATTCTGGACATGTGGGGTCTCACATTGTCCTGCTGGAATTGCCGAGTGTGCAATGGACATGAATGGATGCAGGTGATCAGACAGAATGCTTGCGTATGCGTCACCCGTCAGAGTCGTATCTAGACGTATCAGGAATCTCATATGCCTCCAAGTGCCCACGTCCCACACCATTACAGAGCCCCCACCAGCTTGAACAGTCCCCTGCTGACATGCAAGGTCCATGGATTCATGAAGTTATCTATATACCCTTACATGTCCGTCCTCTGGATACAATTTGAAATGACAGTCGTGCGACCAGGCAACATCTTCCCAGTCATCAACCGTCAAATGTCGGTGTCGACGGGTCCAGCTAAGGCGTAAAGCTTTGTGTCGTACAGTCATCAAGGTTACACGCGTGGGCCTTCGGCTCCGTAACTCCATATCGATGATGTTTCGTTGGATGGTTCGCATGCTGACACTTGTTAATGGCCCTGCAATGAACTCCGCAGTAATTTATGGAAGGCTTACATTTCTGTCGGCCGCGCGGGATTAGCCGAGCGGTCTACGGAGCTGCAGTCATGGACTGTGCGGCTGGTCCCGGCGTAGGTTCGAGTCCTCCCTCGGGCATGGGTGTGTGTGTTTGTCCTTAGGATAATTTAGGTTAAGTAGTGTGTAAGCTTAGGGACTGATGACCTTAGCATTTAAGTCCCATAAGACTTCACACAGATTTGAACATTTGAACATTCCTGTCACGTTGAACGAGTATCTTGTGCCGTTGTTGGTCCCGTTCTTGCAGTATCTATTTCCTGCCGCAGTTCTGTGGAGATTTGATATTTCACCGGATTCCTCATATTCATTCACGGTACACTCGTGGATTGGTCGTAGGGGAAAATCCCCACTTCATCGCTACCTCGGAGACGCTGTGTCCCATCACTAGTGCGTCGACTATAACACCACGTTCAGATTCACTTAGATCTTGATAACCTGCCATTGTAACCAATCTAACAACTGCGTCAGACACTTGCTATCTTATATGCGCTTTGCCGACCGGAGTGCCGTATTCTGCCTGTTTACATATTTCTATTTGAACACGCACGCCTATACCAGTTTCTTTGGCGCTTCAGTGTATATCTGCAGGCTGATAGCAGAAGAATGGGAGTACTGAAAAAACCTGTACACCGAGTCAAGACACCGTCTGACCTAGACAGTTTGGTAGCAGAGTTAGAACATCTACAACAAGCGTTTACATACGACGGGTACTCAAACAGTGATGTCTGCAAAGTATACATCCCACCAGACGACCTAATATAACGGGAGAAGAAAAAGAAGAGGAGACTAGGAGGGTAGCCTTTCTAGCGTATTCAGTGCCTATATCTGCTAAGATTAGCAGGAGCCTGAGAAAACACAAAAACAGAAGCGTGTTCCGCCAGCCAAACAAGATCAGTTCGCTCCTTATAACGGTCAAAGACGATCCGGGGTTAAGGAAAGCTGGTTTCTACCATATACCACGAATCTGGTATGTCTTACATCCATCAAACCTCCAGAACAATTGAAATAAGATGTAAAGAACACCAAACACATACCAGGCTATGACAGGCCACTGAATCAGCGGAAGCAGAACATTGCCCGGAACTTGCACACGCCATGTACACCACTGGCCATTAAAATTGTTACACCACGAAGATGACGTGCTACAGACGCGAAATTTAACCGACAGGAAGAAGATGCTGTGATTAGCTTTTCAGAGCATTCACACAAGGTTGGCGTCGGTGGCGACACCTACAACGTGCTGACATGAGGAAAGTTTCCACCGATTTCTCATACACAAACAGCACTTGACCGGCGTTGCCTGGTGAAACGTTGTTGTGATGCCTCGTGGAGAAATGCGTACCATCACGTTTCCGAATTTGATAAAGGTCAGATTGTAGCCTATCGCGATTGCGGTTTATCGTATCGCAACAGTGCTGCTCGTCTTGGTAGAGATCCATTGACTGTTAGCAGAATATGGAATCTGTGGGTTCAGGAGGGTAATACGGAACGCTGTGGTGGATCCCAACGGCGTGGTATCACTAGCAGTCGAGATGTCAGGCATCTTATCTGCATGGCTGTAACGGATCGTGCAGCCACGTCTCGATCCCTGAGTCAACAGGTTGGGATGTTTGCAAGAGAACAATCGTCTGCACGAACAGTTCGATGACGTTTGCAGCAGCATGGACTATCACCTCGGAGACCATGGCTGCGGTTATCCTTGACGCTGCATCACAGACAGGAGCGTCTACGATGGTGTACTCAACGACGAACCTGGGTGCACGAATGGCAAAACGTCATTTTTTCGTATGAATCCAAGTTCTGTTTACAGCATCATGATGGTCGCATCCGTGTTTGGCGACATCGCGGTGAACGCACATTGGAAGCGTGATGGTATGGGGTGCCACTGGTTACACGTCTCGGTCACCTCTTGTTCGCATTGACGGCTCTTTGAACAGTCGACGTTACATTTCAGATGTGTTACGACCCGTGGCTCTACCATTCATTCGATCCCTGCGAAACCCTACATTTCAGCAGGATAATGCACGACCGCATGTTGCAGGTCCTGTACGGGCCTTTCTGGATACAGCAAATGTTCGACTGCTGCCCTGGCCAGCGCATTCTCCAGGTATCTTACCAATTAGAAACCTCTGGTGGCCGAGCAACTTACTGGCTCGTCACAATACGCCAGTCACTACCCTTGATGAACTGTGGTATCGTGTTGAAGGTGCATAGGCAGCTGTACCCGTACACGCCATCCAAGCTCTGTTTGACTCAATGCCCAGGCGTATCAAGGCCGTTATTACGGCCAGAGGTGGATGTTCTTGGTACTGATTTCTCAGGATCAATGCACCCAAATTGCGTAAAAATGTAATCACATGTCAGTTCTAGTATAATATATTTGTCCAATGAATACCGTTTATCATCTGCATTTCTTCTTGGTGTAGCAATTTTAATGGCCAGTAGTGTATTATACGAAAGCCAGGAACCTGGCTCTTCCCAGATTTTGGGATAACGTGTTTACTGAATCTATCAAAATCAAGATGACTGAGAACCTGATAAACCGAGCACGCCAGCTCAGTACAGCGTGGAATCCGGCCCCTGAATTACTAAAGAAACAACGGAAAAAAGCTCCCTTCTCCGCCAACGAACGTCAGAGAGCCAGGGGCATAATTAACGGAATCGAATCGCTTATGGAGCACCGGGCGGAAATTTCCTCCTTGGGAGACTATTGTAGCACTTACGGACAAGAGAAGGAACAACTTTAACTACCCGAAACCTCAGGCACCACACATCCTAGAAGTAGAAACAGTACCGAACTCCAGACGGCAGCCACTCCCACGAGAGTCAGCTACGGCGTGCACTGACAGAAAATGCAATTTCCACAGCAACCCGCTTCTGCAGGAAGCACACCTCACAGGGGCGTAGCGAACCCACAAGGCCAGGAGAATGATAGCGGCACGATAGAATGCCGGAGCGGTCGCCAACAGCGCAAGAAACGCCTGCAGCGCGTCGGTAATGCTGGGAAAGAGCATGGCGGGCACGGACCTAGTACGGAACGCCTTGGCATGGCCGCCACCGGGGAAAAAGCGAAAACGGCGCGGACGGAGTACGGAACGCCTAGAGATATATAGCGCCGCCAGAAACACATCTTGTGGAGCGGCACATGCCCCTCCGTGTGGAAACATGCGGAGGCGGTAGCCATTCGAAAAGTGGGTAAGGACCCCAGACTTGCGAGCAATTATAGGCCTCTAAAGCTTCTGCCGTCTCTTTCGAAAGTATTCGAAAGTTTGTAACGGCTATGAAGACAGCTTGCGGCGGAGCGCCTCTTACCGGACGAGCAGTTCGGTTTTAGAGGGGGGGGGGGGGGGGGGGGAGGGGCACTCCACACAACAATTAACAATTACTCACGTTAGTTGAGCAGGGCATGGGAGCGCTAGACCTCCGAGAGTACTTTGGGGCAGTACTGCTACACGTATCGAAGGCATTCGACGGCATGTGGCATAGCGGCCCCGTTGAAGCTTCTTGATCAGGATGTACCGGTGTCGCATGTGGCCCTCCTCAAATCATACCTGAGTAAGAGAATATTTCATGTCAACAGAGCTATCTCGACAGCGCGACTCTGGCCTCTGCTAGACATCTATACACCATCGATACTCCAAAAACCCCGAGAGCTATTCTGACGTTATACGCCGATGAGACTGCACTGTTTGCGCGCAGTTTTTTTAGTTAAAAAAATATGCTTATTCTCCAAACTACATGATACATATTAACCCACCAACTATACATTAGCGTGTTGCGCGCAGTTTAGGAATACACGTACTAAGACTTTGCCTTCAGCAAGCGTGCGACACTCTTGGAGTTTGGACCGCCAAGTGGCGGCTCAAAAGGAATGCAGCGAAGAGCCAGGCTTTAATTATAACTAGGAAAAAGCTACCGGGAAATTTAGTACCTATTCACATCGTGGGAGGCCACATCCCTTAGTCGCGAACCGTGAATTACCTAGGCGTGACCCTCGATAGACATCTGACATGCAGACAGCACGTCCGAATGGTCATGGGGAAAGCACTGGGGCGTATGAAAACGCTCTACATACTTCTAAACCCAATTTTACACATTGGCGCAGCAGTCAGAAAATACGTTCATCGCCAACCAGGTCCACTGGCTACCGACCACTCGCTGGCCGCACATGCTTCTTGAGCAGTAATCCTGTGGCAAACAACAAGGGAAGTTGCACAAAACTGAATGAGAACACGAGGTCGAAATTTAACAAACCGAAGACAATATGTAGGCTAGGCATCATCAATGCTCAAACTACGCGAAACAAGGTCCTAAGAGAACTTCAGAAGTCAAGTGCGTCTGCGTCCGCAACGGGCGCGGACGGCATAGTGAACACCAGACACCGCCCTAGCCTAAAAACAGGACACAGTCACCTTCCCAACCAGTTGCAGCAAACATCTGATGAAGACGCTGAGTTACGACGTCGAAATATTGTGTTGGCAAGACGCAGACAACCGGCAGTACACCCGATTCCACGAGATGACACCGAGCCACAGGGAAAGTCTAAGAAATTACATGCCTGACTTGGCTTGTGTTAGTTACAAGATGTAAGGTGACAGAAGTATATTTACATTAAATATAATACCAGTACCAACACATATAAGTTTGTGTACATAGGAAAAGGTTAACAAAATGATACTGTACTTATTGAGCAACACTTTGTCATGCGATGTTAGTATGAATAATAAACTCAAAGATTATGTAGCTTGTAGCCTAATGTCTACACATATGAACTACTATAAATTGTATGCGAAAAGGCGAAACTGGAAAAACACAACCCAATACAGTTATGAGAATATAAAATAGAAGTAAAATGCATTTATTTTGGTACACATATACACCGAACATTTTACGTTGTTTGCTAAGAGGATGACAAACGTAATTTCAATTAAAGTACAGTATATTCACTACAGACAAATTATAGACCAGAAATTTGACACGAACATTAAGTAAAAGACGTCCATAGATCCTGTGTAACGTGTTCATCACATTAAACAGAAATATAAACTGAGGTCTAGGTGCTAACTATTGAACAGGAAGGCCAAAAGAGTATCACACATAATTATGACAGATAAAGTACAATTCTTTTGTTTACAATCAAAAATAAAAACACAAACAATAAGCAAAACATCTATTTATTATATATGTAATGTATTCAATAAGTGAATCCACATTGTAACCCAATGTCTAGGTGCTACATACCAATCGTGGTCTTAGTAAACAACAACAAAAAGAATGAGTAAGCAATACACTGTAAGTCTATCACTGGTTTGTAAATAATACAATGTATGTTTATCATTCGTTGTGTAATGGATACCCATAAACCATGTATGATGTATACGTAACATCAATGCAATGTGTTGGCCGATGTCTAGGTATTATGGACACGAAAATGAAGTAAAAAATCAAAACAAAAGGTATATATATAAGTGATATATGCCCATCGTGAAATAAGTCAGACTAACATAAAGTAAATAGGATTACTATATGCGTTGTCATATGTGAATATCCTATGGTCATGTGCTTGTTCTGTAGGAAGGTTATATTTCTCAAAGTTTAGGGCCAGTAGCCAATCTTTCCACCACTTTGAAATCTTACCAAGTTCTGTCTATTTTTGCGCAGGTTCTTTCAGACAGTATTTCATTAGAGATAAATGCATTGTCAGCAAAAAGTCTGAGATTCCTTTCAATATTGTCAGCAAGGTCATTAATATACAACATGAACGGCAAGAGTCCCAACATACTTCCCTGGGGCATGCCCAAAGTTACTTTTACATCTTTTGAAAATTTTCCATATAAGATAACTTTCTGTATCCTCTCTACCAAAAAATGCTCATCTCAGTCGCAAAGTTTCGCTAGATACCCCGTATGATCATACTTTTGATAATAGACGTGGATATGATACTGAGTGAAATGATTTTAGTAAATCGAGAAATACAGCATCTACCTGACTGCTTTAATCCATGGCTCTCAGGATGTCATGTGAGAAAAGTGAGATTTGAGTTTCACATGATTTAAGTTTTCGGAATCCATGCTGATTGACACGGTGGATGTCATTCTGTCACAAGATACTTCATACGTTTGAACTCAAAATCGTCTAAGATTCTATAACAAATTGGTGTCAAGGATATTGGATGGTAGCTTTGTTGATCATTTCTGCTACTCTTCTTGTAGACGAGTGTGGCCTCCCTTTCTTCCAACTACTGGACACTGTTCTTTGTTCGAGAGGTCTGTAGCAGAGTATAGTGTTGCACAGTAGAACAGTATGCTTGGTGCAGCTGGCAAAATCAAAATTATTTCTCGGCAACACTAGAGACAGAGAAAAACGAGCTAATAGTCAGGCAGAATGGCAGTGAGGAAAAATCGCTGATAGTGCCGCAGCTATTTTAACTTCCGTTTTTGTCGACCTGAAAGTTCTCGCGGAAAGTACATTCTCTTCTTATTTTTTAAGAATGGTGGTAGGTGGCTGGAGGTCGAGAAAGTGTAATAGATGCACGACGTACGAGGTGTTTATTTGCGACTGTCCTGGTGCCAAGCGAATATTTGATTGGCTGCTGGGCTTCACGAGAAAAGTGAAGACCCAAGGTAATTTTGTTGCTGGAGGTATATAGTTATGTGGAGACACGGAGTTTGTTTCAGCCAAGTCATTCTGGATGTAACAAGATCTTCTTTTATTCAGTACTGTATCGGGTTCCAGATTTGTCTTATCTGTGACGCCGTTAGAGGAAAGGTAGAGCTCAGTTGCGAGTTACACTGTCGTTTAGAAGACGATGTGAGGTTGCTTTTTATTAACCACCATGTCTGACGGGTGTTCGAACACTATTTTCAGATAAAGTATGGGAGGATTTTTTTAAATGTTTGTGTCCAACTTCAGATGTACGTTAGGACCCTATATTATGGAAGGATTGAGACGGTCCCGTTAGTACTGTCCCATTAGTGATATAGTGTGTTTTTTTTTGTGTGTCAGTGGCACATTGGTCATGTTATCTGTTCAAGTACCGAGAGCCTTTGGAGAAGGAATTAACACAACTGTGTTACTTTATTGTCTGGTGCACATGCATTTTTTCCCTTTTCCCAACATGCTACAATTAGTTGTGCACTGTGTGAATGTTTTGCGTGTGTGATTTTGTGAGTAAGGCAGTAATAGTTCAAAGATGTAAGTGTTACTTGAGTTTTCCTGCCAACTTAATACCTGGGGCGAATGTTTTGTAAAGTAGTTTAAGTCATAAGTACAGCTGTATTGAAGAGTGTTGAGTATACATTAGCCTGCAAGGTTGATTGGGCCTCACCCCCGCCCCCCCCCCCCCCAAACCATCTGGGTAGCTCAAAGGGACTGCTGGCGGTTCTCCGCAATTTTCAGCATTCAGCTTCCAATTTTTAAGGGAATGAGCGGACTCTGTGATCGTCTCAGTCATTATCGATGGTGATGTATGAGAATGAGGTTTTTAGTTGTAGGAGGTGACAGGGGCCATCGGAGAACAGCCCCACTGTAGGAGAAAAGTCGACCTCTAAAGATTAAGGCACTTGGAGCGACCAGGACACTGACCACCGGGTAGCCGTTTGTGGGTCCCGTATTGGAGGCCTCAGCACCAGCGAGGCTGGCTGAAAAGTCCTTTATAATGAACCATATTGCCTGTTTCGCCAGGAGAAAATAAATTATTTTTACAAATCCGCCTTTCGCTCGAAGAGTAGTATTGTGGAATGATGTTCATGCTGGTAACTCTTTTTCTAGAAAACTGGAGGATGGATAGCTGGCCGGGAGATAATCATCTATACTTTCTCGTGGAGAGCTTGGTGGCTGTTTGTTGTTAAAAGCTTTTTATCCTCCCCTTTGTAAACGTACACATATCAATCCTCTATTTGAAGGATCGAATCTGCCGCAATACTTCTCTGCCACAGTACAGTGTCGTCACTGACGGGGATTGCCCTATAGTTCTGGAAGGGAGAGATTGGCGTCTGGAGATCATCTGACTCGAAGGAGTGACTCAGTGGAGCCGGAGTACCTCTACAGGGAAAATCCCAAGTGTTCGCGCTTCCAGCAGTGGCGCGTAAAAGTGAAGTATTCTATGGAAACATTATAGGCAATGGCGCCACAGCCATCATGCAAGTAGGATGCTTATGTGTGCGAGCAAAATGAGAATGTTGAAAGTCAGGATAAATTTCGTATCTAGGAGAGTTGCTACATACTTAAATGGGTATAGCACAGTAAGGAAGCGACAGTGGTAAACTCACATAAGCTCATGATAGATGGGTGACTGTAATTGCAATGTGAGTACACTCAGAACCAGTAGTGACATAAGACTTGAATTTAAAGTGCAAGAAATTATCTGTGTCGTGCAAAACTATCGACATATTACAACTTCATTATTATTACAACAGTGTCTATGGATAGACGGGGCATAAGCTGTAGGTTCACGGTCAGAACTTTAGTTATCAGCGCATGTACCTTGGGAGTAAGTTCGCTCTCCAAAACTGGCTGCTTTTAACTGTCGGATGCCTAATTTTCCAAGCAGCCAAACTATAACAAAAAATAATAATCAACCATAAATCAATAAATAGTACAGGGGGGGGGGGGGTGGCTTACAATTTTCAAGCGGTGACACTCACAGGAGGCAATCGTAGGAGGTCTGGAACGAGTGCAAAAATAGTTTTCAAACGTTTTGGTACGGCGGAACAACTATTACAAGAAAGAAGAAGAAGAAGCCGCACCACAGAAAGATACGAAGAATCAAACAGCTATCACGTCACAACGGAATGCAGCCAGCAGTACAACATCCAACAGGAGCGGAGAATATAGTCTACAAGTGTTGCAAATTCTTAAGAGTCACTAACAAAAACTACTGTGGTAGAAATAGTTTAACAGTGAAGCATAGGCTAGGGGCTGATGTAAACTGTGTGTGACGAAAAACTGTGTCTCAAAAGTTTGAAATATTGATAGAAATTATGTAATATTTAGGAAGCATAATGGTTAGTTTAGAATTGTCGACAGGTAAGATAAAAAAAGAGAGTGTGTCGGATGAGGACGATTATCAGTCAAATGTAGAGGAATAGGAACAACTTTTATGAGAAAGAGGACTGAAATCTTCTCTGAGAATAGCATAGGATATCAGGAAAGCGCAGGTAAATTAGCAACACCGTAGACGCGGTAAACGTGAAAGGAACTAGCAGCACTAGCCAGAAAAAAGTAGGTATTACATGTCAGTAGAAGCTCCAAAACTCAAGGCAGGAACCGGTATCGATCTTTAACAATTAATGCAATAATTGAGAAAAATGTGGAAGCAAGAAATGGAAGATGTGGAACAAATGTGGAAGGGAAAGAAAAGAAATTAAAACGTCGATCGAAGTAATCGGGTCATAAATAATTCAGAATCTTGATAAAAAATTGGAGGAAGAAGAGGAGAAAATTGGTAAAAAGTTGGAGAAGCATGAGGAGAATATCAAGAAAATGTTTAAAGCATGGAAGGAAAGGACAGATGAGAAAACCTGTAAGGATAGAAAACCGGAAATCGAGGAAAATCCGGACTCATACTCC
The DNA here is from genome assembly GCF_023864275.1 of Schistocerca cancellata. NCBI lineage: Eukaryota > Metazoa > Arthropoda > Insecta > Orthoptera > Acrididae > Schistocerca > Schistocerca cancellata. Next base: position 157,274,859 of record NC_064627.1, read on the forward strand.
GAAACGGTATTTCAAGAAATAAATCAAGAAGCAACCAAGAATCAGATTAATTACGTTAAAGACAAATTCAGGGAAGATGAAGTTGGGATATTAGTATGGCTCGATCAGCCAACCAACTACCAACTCTTGATCATCCAGCCGGTGGAAGATTATAACAAACAAGTTACGAAAGCCTCAACTCTAGTAAACATAGTAATCATTGTAACATAAGACACAAGCAACCAATGTGCCATGTCTTAACTATGAACAGAAGCTGTGGATGATATACTTGGATGCAGTGCAAACAGAAGATTGTGAGCGAAACTGACGAAAATTAAGGCGCAGACATGCCTCTTGGGCAATGACATGAATAGACTTTGTAATTCCGAGATTAAACTTATGAAGAACATCTGATGTCGCTACAACGTATGAATACTGCTTGTGCCGATATGAAAACAGTGGAAGAAGAACAAGCAATATGGATATTGATCGAACTTGAAGCGTGAGCTCTAATTGAACGGAAAATATGTGTCTACCAAGTGGACAAAAGTGTAGAAATAAAGACACAAAGAAGAATGTTTGTGCAGCAGAAGTGCATAAAAAGACTACCGCAGACACGAAGTAAGTTATTCGATGCAGACGGACAAGAGGAAGAAGAACGTGGTTAAGCGCGAACTTAGATATGAAAGTTGGAAGTCGAGAAGTGGGGCGAAAGCGGCAGAGCGGTAGAAGACGAGAAACTCAGAGGTTTAAGGTTGGTCCGACCTGAAACGTACGGGTTCTCTAATACCTAGGGAAGCAGAGAGAAACGTATACGCAATAAAAGCAGAATTTGGCGAAGAAGAAGATGTGTTAGAAGAAGGTATTATATTGAAAGGTAAGGCAGTAATCGCCCCTATAAATGAGGTTAAATTATCTGGGCATGGGACTAAATCATTAGTCGACTCAGGAAGCCAATTGTGTGTGACTGAAAACACGCTTATAACGAGTTACTGAAATCAGAAGATGAAATACTGAGTTTACAGGTCAGTAGAGTCAAAAGAAAAGGAGCTGTGGGTGAATACCAGAAAACAGTTAACTTTCAAATAATGATGCAAATTGAAATGGAAGGAGAATCATAGCCAATGGTCGCTGTTGTCGTGTCTAATTTGCAAGAGGAATTCATTATTCCCTCCAGTTGGCTGACGGAGCACAATGCGGAGATAGATTATGGGGTAAATGAGACGAGGCTTTACCGACAGAGAAAAGGAGAAAAAAGTAAAATTTTATAACAAAACGACAGTATATAGAATAGTAGATTTTTCCCAGCTACACCGATTGGCAGCCTGTGAAGAGGAGGCTGAAGAGGAAAATCTAGTAGATCCTAACCGAAGTGTTATACCTCCATACCGTGAGGAAGATGCTTACATGGGCTTACATGATTTTACATGGAAAGTAATTAACAGCAAAATAAATGGGATTTCTAACATAGAAATTGTAGCAGCTGGGCAACTATCTCTATTAACCGAAAGAATTTGGAAGATTTTTGGGAAAAAAAGAGTGGAAATAACAAAAGGTTCACCACAACATATAAGAATAAAGCCTCATAAACTAAACTTTAAGACACCTCATCCGATCCCACAGCCCAGAAAAGGAATAGTAGAAAAATAATTGCAAAAAAAGCTGAATACAAGAAAAATAGAGAGGCCTAGAGTTCAGTAAAATAACCCTTTAGTCAGTGTGGCAAAGCAGAAAGAAATCAGCAGTGTTGAAAAAGTAAGATCTAACTGTAAAAGGCGCGACTATCAGGAATAAACAGCGTAAGAAAATTGCAGTTAGACTTTGATATGCTTTGCTGCGTGTTTGTCTTGGCTGTACTAATAACAATGTCAAAGAAATGTTATGTACGGGCTTCGGAAATTCCCGTTACAAAGTTCTAGGACTTGAAGAGGGGAGAGAGTGCATAATACACGGTGTTTCAAAAAGGACTTCACAACTCTGAAAATTCATATAAATTAATTCATAGTACCTACAGAGGTGATTGTAGTGTCAATTTGTAGGGAAATACACAAGTTTTGTTTCGTGTAGTTCGCTAGCGCTGAATCGCACCGTAAGGAGTGCTAGTGGCAGTTGCGGTAAAGATGGCTGGCTTCAAATGGTTCAAATGGCTCTGAGCACTCTGGGACTTAACTTCTGAGGTCATCAGTCCCCTAGAACTTATAACTACTTAAACCTAACTAACCTAAGGACATCACACACATCCATGCCCGAGGCAGGATTCGAATCTGCGACCATAGCGGTCGCGTGGTTCCAGACTGTAGCGCCTAGAACCGCTCGGCCACCCTGGCCGGCTGGCTGCCTTCACTGGATCCGATAGCTGTGCGGTTTGGTTTGAAGAACCGAAGTCGGTGACAACGGTTCAGCGTAATTTCCGTACCAAGTACGCTAAAGATCCTCCTAGTAGGCCTTTTTTGTAGAAACAGGGTGCTCGGTAAGACATGGGAAATCATGAAATTGTCCAAGCACATCTGACGACGACACCAATTCCATGGCCCCCACGTTCCGCACACCTGACGCCACTCCCTATTTTTTTTTTACGGGTTTTCAGCAAGGATATCGTGTTGATACCTCCTGTGCCGGCTTCTCTACCTGAACTTCGAGCAATAATTTACGCCGCTACTGAGAAAGTTACACTTGCAATGCTACAGCGAGTTTGTGAAGACATTGACTTCCGATGGAATGTGCGCAGGATAATCAACGGAAGCCACATACATCATCTTTAGTTTAAGGTAAAAAAAAAAAAAAACTTTATGTGTTTCCCTGAAAAATAACACTAAACCCAGCTCCATATCTTCTTTCAATAAATTTATATGAATTTTTAAAGTTGTAAAGTCCTTTTTGAAACACCCTGCATTTTGAATAAGAACCCATCTCCGGAAATGTACCGTTTCCGTTCTAAGACGGTTTCAATTCAGATGTTTAACTCATTCACTTCTGTTTGACGATTTAAATTAGGCATTAGGCAGGACAATTATTGGGTAACAGTTTGAAAGGAAAGATAACAAAACATCCATTTATCATTTAAGCAAATGTGTTTGTATTAATTCTTAAACATTATGTGTTTACATTATTCCAAAACAAAAAAGTACACAGCATCCTGTAGGTACAGTTTAGGTGCTAATACAAACAAATGTGCTTAAGTGATAAATGGATGTATTCGTTATGTCTCCTTTCAGATTGTTACACAATAATAGTTCTGGGCCACACCGAATTCAGTTGCTCAAGCTAGGTGGATGGGTTAAACATTTGAATTGAAACCGTCGTAGAGCGGAAACGGTATGTTCCCGTTCATGGTTTCCTATTCAAAATACTTTGTACTCAGTCTCATCTACAAGTCCTAGAGGTCTGTAACGGGAGTTTCCGAACACCCTGTATATGCACTCTCCTGTTTTATGTTAATTAAGGTTGCTTTCAACATATTCAGTTACGTAACCACTTATTTATAATGTTGCGTTAAAGCTCAGTCTCATCTACAAGTCCTAGAGGTCTGTAACGGGAATTTCCGAACACCCTGTATATGCACTCTCCTGTTTTATGTTAATTAAGGTTGCTTTCAACATATTCAGTTACGTAACCACTTATTTATACTGTTGCGTTAAAGCTCAGTCTCATCTACAAGTCCTAGAGGTCTGTAACGGGAATTTCCGAACACCCTGTATATGCACTCTCCTGTTTTATGTTAATTAAGGTTGCTTTCAACATATTCAGTTACGTAACCACTTATTTATACTGTTGCGTTAAAGCTCAGTGATTTAAAAGGTAGAAAGAGTGGGCCCTGCGCTTGTGACGCTTGTCAGATGGTGTGACAAGTGCGAGCGGCCGTGGAGAAATTACGAGCTGTTGCTCACACAGAGTGATGTGTTGTCACACGTCGAGAGCTGGCGACGCGAGGTGCTGCATAACCGCAAAGCTGCACCGTGGAGAAGAGCCTGGTCGTTGAGAAGACTTCTGGCAGTGCGGGAAGCAGAGAACAGGGAGAACCCAGCAGCTGCCAGGACTAACTCAGCGAGCTCGGTTACAACCCCTTCAGGTGAGAACAGTGGATGCGTGCCAGCTTTAGGCACCTTGCATAGTCGTTGCGTATCTAATGCAGCGCTATGCCAAAGCAGCGTGCATGGAGAATGAGTTTGCGGCGCTTTACAATGATTAAGTGTGGATGTGTGCGCGGATCCTGTTTTGATATGCCAGTAGTGCCTCCCTGTGCGTTTATTGAGCAGTGTAAAGACGTGCTCACGAATGCCCGAATCGTATCTTTTTCTTATTTGTGGTAGTTTTTTCTGTCTCTTTGCAGAAAATTGAAATTTCAAGTGTATGCCTTGTACATGTTTATTACAGGATTATTACAAATGATTGAAGCGATTTCACAGCTCTACAATAACTTTATTATTTGAGATATTTTCACAATGCTTTGCACACACATACAAAAACTCAAAAAGTTTTTTTAGGCATTCACAAATGTTCGATATGTGCCCCTTTAGTGATTCGGCAGACATGAAGCCGACAATCAAGTTCCTCCCACACTCGGGGCAGCATGTCCCCATCAATGAGTTCGAAAGCGTCGTTGATGCGAGCTCGCAGTTCTGGCACGTTTCTTGGTAGTGGAGGTTTAAACACAGAATCTTTCACATAACCCCACAGAAAGAAATCGCACGGGGTTAAGTCGGGAGAGCGTGGAGGCCATGACATGAATTGCTGATCATGATCTCCACCACGACCGATCCATCGGTTTTTCAATCTCCTGTTTAAGAGATGCCGAACATCATGATGGAAGTGCGGTGGAGCACCATCCTGTTGAAAGATGAAGTCGGCGCTGTCGGTCTCCAGTTGTGGCATGAGCCAATTTTCCAGCGTGTCCAGATACACGTGTCCTGTAACGTTTTTTTCGCAGAAGAAAAAGGGGCCCTAAACTTTAAACCGTGAGATTGCACAAAACACGTTAACTTTTGGTGAATTGCAAATTTGCTGCACGAATGTGTGAGGATTCTCTACCCTCCAGATTCGCACATTGTGTCTGTTCACTACACCATTAAGAAAAAAATGTTGCTTCATCACTGAAAACAAGTTTCGCACTGAACGCATCCTCTTCCATGAGCTGTTGCAACCGCGCCGAAAATTCAAAGCGTTTGACTTTGTCATCGGGTGTCAGGGCTTGTAGCAGTTGTAAACGGTAAGGCTTCTGCTTTAGCCTTTTCCGTAAGATTTTCCAAACCGTCGCCTGTGGTATGTTTAGCTCCCTGCTTGCTTTATTTGTCGACTTCCGCGAGCTACGCGTGAAACTTGCCCGCACGCGTTCAACCGTTTCTTCGCTCACTGCAGGCCGACCCATTGATTTCCTCTTACAGAGGCATCCAGAAGCTTTAAACTGCGCATACCATCGCCGAATAGAGTTAGCAGTTGGTGGATCTTTGTTGAACTTCGTCCTGAAGTGTCGTTGCACTGTTATGACTGACTGATGTGAGTGCATTTCAAGCACGACATACGCTTTCTCGGCTCCTGTCACCATTTTGTCACACTGCGCTCACGAGCGCTCTGGCGGCAGAAACCTGAAGTGCGACTTCAGCCGAACAAAACTTTGAGTTTTTCTACGTATCTGTAGTGTGTCGTGACCATATGTCAATGAATGGAGCTACAGTGAATTTATGAAATCGCTTCAATCATTTGTAATAGCCCTGTACATTTCAAAAGAATTTCTATGACATATTTTGGTAATATGGTAAAGTTCATTGATTTCTAGATTTCTTTTCACACAGAACATTTGTTTTCACTGAAATACTTAACTGATTTTGGGTCTTTCTTTAAACTAAATTACAATATATGGTATGAAGAATTGTGAGAAATGTGTTTCTATGTATTTTTCTTTCAACATGAATTTTGAGAGGACTGATACGAAATGTAGTAGGAATCTTCAACGTAATCTCCTGTCTAATTAATTCTGTACATTGTGAAATTGTATATACAGGGTGACAATTATTGAACAATATGAAAAAAAAAGACAGCCGGCCGGTGTGGCCGTGCGGTTCTACGCGCGTCAGTTTGGAACCGCGTGACCGCTACGGTCGCAGGTTCGAATCCTGCCTCGGGCATGGATGTGTGTGATGTCCTTAGGTTAGTTAGGTTTAAGTAGTTCTAAGTTCTAGGGGACTGATGACCTCAGTAGTTAAGTCCCATAGTGCTCAGAGCCATTTGAACCATTTTTTGAAAAAAACACGTCACTACAAATATTCGGATTTAGGTTATGACATGTTCGATATGCCTGCCATCATTGGCGATGATGTGGCGCACACGAATAGCGAACCTGCATGAACCGCTGAAGTTTCGGAACATCGACGCTGTCAATGAACTTCTGAATGGCTGTTTTCAGATAAACAATGGTTTGGAATTATTGCTGTACACCTCGCCTTTAATACAGCCCCACAAGAAGGAGTCGCATGTGTTTAGATCCGGAGGATATGTCGGCCAATGGAGGCCTATACCAGCTGCTTCTGGGTACCCCATAGCCAGAATGCAATCCCTAAAGTACCCCTCCAGGACGTCAAACACTCTCCTGCTTCGATGGGATCGAGCTCCGTCTTGCATGAACCACATCTTGTCGAAATCAGGGTCACTTTGGATAATGGGGATGAAGTCATCTTCCAAAATCTTCACGAACCGTTCGCTAGTCATCGTGCTGTCAAGGAATATCGCACCAATTATTTCGCTACTGGACATTGCGCAACACACAGTCACCCGTTGAGGGTGAAGAGACTTCTCTATCGCAATATGCGGATTCCCAGTCTTCCAAATGCACCAATTTTGCTTATTGACGAACCCATCCAAATGACAGGACTTCGTCGCTAAACCAAACCATATTCACATCAAAGTACTGTTCGTCAATTCTGTGGACAATAGTGTTGGCGAAACACAGCCGCTATTCCATGGCCCTGGGGCTTAATGGCTGAAGGTTTTGAATTTTGCATGGGAAGAGATGCAGGTCTTCAACAACAGTTTGTCGCAATGTCTTCCAGTTGATTCCCACCTGTTGCGCAGCTCGTCTGATCGATTTCCTGGGGCTTGTCTGAAACACAGCGCGTGTCTTCTCGATATTTTCAGGCGTTTTCATCCTTTTTGGGCGACCGACATTGCGAACACTGTCATCCCGAACGCTACCCGTTCTCGCAAACTTGCGAATCAGATTTTTTTATCGTTAGACTCTTAGACGCTTAGACTCGGTCGCAAACTTCCTTTGAGCCGCAGTTGGGCTGTTATTGTATGCATAGTAGGCCTTCACAAGCGCTATACGCTCAGGCACGCTGTACCGTGACATTTTCACGTGCAAATGGCCGACAACAACACGCAGCGTGCACATGCGCATACCAATTGCCATCATGCCCCGCGGCTAACCATGCAGTTTGAGCGTCCTAACGCGAACGGTTCAGAAGTTGCGTCGATTTCATTTCACGTAGTTCAATAATTGTCACCCCGTATCTTTGTAAATGTCCAAAATAATGGAAATGGATGGATGTGGCATGTGTGAAGAAAGGGGAAGTCATAAGGGTACTGCTGTCATTTTAAATTATTTTCAGTTAGTTGGGATTTCCTTATTATTAGTAACTGAGAGAAACCTTTTTTATTTTTCAAAAATCGTTGTTGCACTCGGATTTTGAAAACAAATGATTTGGGGAGGTAAGGATACAGATACCAATCTTGTACTTGCAGGATCGAATCTACCCCTACGCTTCTTCGCTGCAGTGCAGCGGCATGGCTGACGGTGATGCCCCATAACTCCAGAAGGGACAGACTGGCGCGTGGAGGTCGTTTGGCGCGGAGTCAATCAACAGAATGCCGGAGCATGCCTGTAGGACAGGTCCCACGATTTAGCACTTTCCGCGATATCGCAAGTGAAGTATTTTGTGGAAAGATTATAGACAGGTTTGGCAGAGCCATCCACGGGTGTGACACGTATGTGTGTGAGCAAAGTAAGAATGTTGAAGTTCGGGATAAATTTTGTATCTGTGAAGTTCTTATATAACCATATGGCGATCGCACAGTAAGGAGTCGACAATAGTAAACTCATATAAGCTCACGGTAGATGAGTGAATGCAGTTATAGTGTGACTGCGCTCAGGACTTTTATAGACATGATAACTGAAATTGATCTGGAATAAATTAACTGTCATAAAAAATGATCAGATTTTTACAACCTCTTCACTATTATTAGAATATTTTGGGAGGGAATAAACTACAGAACAGTGCGAAAGACTAGCCTCACGGTCAGAACTTCAAGTATCTTGTGAGTAAGTTCGTCCTCCGCAACTGGCTACTTACGACTGTCCGATGCTTAATTTTCCAACCAGCCAGACTTTAGCAAGGCATAGCCAACTATAAATCAATAAATATTGTCTTGGTTCCTAAGCTCGTTTATCTAAATCTACATTTATACTCCGCAAGCCACCCAACGGTGTGTGGCGCAGGGCACTTTACGTGCCACTGTCATTACCTCTCTTTCCTGTTCTAGTCGCGTATGGTTCGCGGGAAGAACAACTGCCGGAAAGCCTCCGTGCGCGCTCGAATCTCTCTAATTTTACATTCGTGATCTCCTCGGGAGGTGTAAGTGGGCGGAAGCAATATAGTCGATACCTCATCCAGAAACGCACCCTCTCGAAACCTGGACAGCAAGCTACACCGCGATGCAGAGCGCCTCTCTTGCAGAGTCTGCCACTTGAGTTTGCTAAACATCCCCGTAACGCTATCACGCTTACCAAATAACCCTGTGACGAAACGCGCCGCTCCTCTTTGGATCTTCTCTATCTCCTCTGTCAGCCCGATCTGTTACGGATCCCACACTGATGCGCAATACTCAAGTATAGGTCGAACGAGTGTTTTGTAAGCCACCTCTTTGTTGATGGACTACATTTTCTAAGGACTCTCCCAATGAATCTCAACCTGGCACCCGCCTTACCAATAGTTAATTTTATATGATCATTCCACTTCTAATCGTTCCGCACGCATACTCCCAGATATTTTACAGAAGTAACTGCTACCAGTGTTTTTTCCGCTATCATATAATCATACAACAAAGGATCCTTCTTTCTATGTATTCACAATACATTACATGCTGTGTTCTGTTTGCTAAAAACTCTTCAATGCAGCCACACAGCTGGTCTGATATTCCGTAGGCTCTTACTTTGTTTATCAGGCTAGCCAGATAATGTAACGCATCTGGTGGGTGACCGTCTGCTGCACCAGGAATTGCTTCCCCGAGATTTAAACGTCACTGGTGACATTTATTGTTTCACAAGTTTAATGGACACAACAGATACAAATAACAGAGATTTTAATTATCAATAATATATTCTCCTTCACTATTTAAAACAATCTGCCAAGGCTGAGGTAACTTTTCGATTCCGCGACAGTAGAAATCACGTGGTTTTGAGGCGAAGAACTCGTCGAGCCGTTTTCGGGGTGGATTTTCCTCCGGAAAGGAAGTTCACTGAAGGTTGTTCGATAGAGAGCGGAAAAAGGTGAAAAACTGAGGGCGCATGATCAGGCAAATAAGGTGGGTGCGAAATGACTTTACAACCCAACTCTTGTATAGCGGTTTTTTTCTTTTTTTTTCCTTCAGTCTAGCAGAACGCTGGCGGGCGGAATCGTGTCGTAGCGTCACTTCTTCTTGGCCGTTGCCCTTGGATTGCATCTGAAAGATGTCTCAGTTGTTGTTGACAATAAATGTCACTGTGGTGTCACCGCCAGACACTACACTTGCTAGGTGGTAGAATTTAAATCGGCCGCGGTCCGTTAGTATACGTCGGACCCGCGTGTCGCCACTATCAGTGATTGCAGACCGAGCGCCGCCACACGGCAGGTCTAGTCTAGAGAGACTCCCTACCACTCGCCCCAGTTGTACAACCGACTTTGCTAGCGATGGTTCACTGTCTACATACGCTCTCATTTGCAGAGACGACAGTTTAGCATAGCCTTCAGCTACGTCATTTGCTACGACCTACCAAGGCGCCATATTCTTCAAGAATGTATTCTGAACAGATAATATTGTGACTCATGTACCGTCAAGAGCGACGTTCATCATTAATGGATTAAAGTTAAGTGTCAAACTAGTTATGTCCGCTTTCTGAATTCTCATTCCTTGTCATGTTCCAGACCTCACGTCAGTATAGTTCTTCCCTCTTCACGCCAGCCTGCGTGAGCTAAAACGCGTGCATTTCGGCCTCCACTCGTAACACCGTGTTGGCTCTTCTGCTGACACAAAAGTCACCAGTGACGTTTACATCTCAGTGAAACAATTCCTCGTTCATCACACTGCCGCTCTTCCACTAGATGTGTTACATTATCTTTTGTGTATGCGCGCAGGCCCTTTTTTGGGCTCAACCATTCTTGTCTGTTCCTTATGTTAGCATCAGGATGAGATCAACAGGAACGATACATGCTAGGTTCAAATGGTTCAAATGGCTCTGAGCACTATGGGACTTAACTTCTAAGGTCATCAGTCCCCTAGAACTTAGAACTACTTAAACCTAACTAACCTAAAAACATCAAACACATCCATGCCCGAGGCAGGATTCGACCCTGCGACCGTAGCGGCCGCGCGGTTCCAGACTGTAGCGCCTTTAACCGCTTGGCCACCACGGCCGGCATACAGGCTAGGAATGGTCGGTGTTGTTCAAGAGCCAATTGATGAAGAGCAAGCAGAGATGTACATATGTCCACCAGCTGGTTTTTGTGATTTTGGCTTAGAGCGTGTGGTACCCACACAACCAATTTTTGAATCTTCCCCATGTATGTAAATGTCGCCTGGTGGTGAAATGATCATACCTGATTACATTTGCTAGTTCGCGAATACACTGACGTGGATCATTGTGGATTAATACGTTCAAACAATCTCCATCAACTCCCGAAGGTCTTCCTGCACGTGGGGAGTCACTAAGTCACTAATGTCAAAACGATCCTGCTGAAAACCAGAAAACCATTTTCTTGCCTTGTTCGAGTGTTCCAGTGGCATTATCCCCATACATGGAGCAAGTGTTTCTGGCTGCTTGTGCTGCTGTCACCATTCTATTGAACTCAAACAGAAGAATACATCGGAAATGTTCCGATTTCTCCACGCGGCACTCTTATGTTCTAGTATCCACAGCTCGACTCACTGTCTCCAAATGACAAAATGGCAATATGTAAACACAAAGAGCAAACGTAACCTACAAAAATAATAAAAAATAATAATCGATAAACAAACCCATAGCAATCGGAATACCAACACGCTAAACAATAACGCTACGAACGTAAGCATAACCTAATAGGACAGTAGAGGGGGGGAGGGAAGGGGGCGGGAGTCAGCTTAAACCTTATGGGGAAGGAACTCTGACAGTCGAGCACCACTCCACGTGGAGTGAGAATTTCTTTCTCACCCAAGGTGCGAAAGTAGCTCACTGAGTTATCTAAAAAATATCTGTAAGTGCGAGTTTAGGATTTAGTTTCCTAGAAATTTCCTATGCGAGAAAACAGCCCATTGGGCAACTTAAAAAGATCTCAAGATAGAGGTAACATACTTTAAAATTCCATCACTGCCTTAGTAGCGCATTTGTTCAGACAACCGGTTTCAGCAAACAACGTTGCCATCTTCGGAACTGTAAAGCAAAGACAGAGTAAGCACAAAACTGGGTGTGGGATATCTATATCACATTTTTAACATAATATGGATCCATAACGTACATTATACACTACACTTCAAGGACCCTAGTCCATGTGTATAATCATTTGTGACACAATAAAACGACATTCCAAGAACAAGCATGGCATAGCGTGTCTAACTTAAAAAATCATGATATAAAATATCACACACAGTCCACCGAATACAGATTCTCATGCCTGCCTAAAGCCGCATACAGACTGAGACAGGGTAAGAAACATGTCAGATATTACAGCCAGCCACCAGCTGTCACTACAGCATTAAACTAAATTACAGCATTTCGTATGTAGCCAAAGCACAAATATAAATGTATACAGAGAATGAGCCAAATCATAGTATAACATACTTCATTATTTAAGAATCAACTTAAAAACTTTTTTTAAAAATTATCTTTATAATTCTTTGTTAACCATAAAAGCGCAACCTATTCAAAATTGTCATTCAGTTTGACCTGGGACCGGACCGCAGCGACGCACGGATGCACGCCAAGACCGTAGGATCCTACGCAGTGCCGTACGGGACCGCACCGCCACTTCCCAGCAAATTAGGGACACTGTTGCTCCTGGGGTATCGGCGAGGACCATTCGCAACCGTCTCCATGAAGCTGGGCTACGGTCCCGCACACCGTTAGGCCGTCTTCCGCTCACGCCCCAACATCGTGCAGCCCGCCTCCAGTGGTGTCGCGACAGACGTGAATGGAGGGATGAATGGAGACGTGTCGTCTTCAGCGATGAGAGTCGCTTCTGCCTTGGTGCCAATGATGGTCGTATGCGTGTTTGGCGCCGTGCAGGTGAGCGCCACAATCAGGACTGCATACGACCGAGGCACACAGGGCCAACACCCGGCATCATGGTGTGGGGAGCGATCTCCTACACTGGCCGTACACCACTGGTGATCGTCGAGGGGACACTGAATAGTGCACGGTACATCCAAACCGTCATCGAACCCATCGTTCTACCATTCCTAGACCGGCAAGGGAACTTGCTGTTCCAACAGGACAATGCACGTCCGCATGTATCCCGTGCCACCCAACGTGCTCTAGAAGGTGTAAGTCAACTACCCTGGCCAGCAAGATCTCCGGATCTGTCCCCCATTGAGCATGTTTGGGACTGGATGAAGCGTCGTCTCACGCGGTCTGCACGTCCAGCACGAACGCTGGTCCAACTGAGGCGCCAGGTGGAAATGGCATGGCAAGCCGTTCCACAGGACTACATCCAGCATCTCTACGATCGTCTCCATGGGAGAATAGCAGCCTGCATTGCTGCGAAAGGTGGATATACACTGTACTAGTGCCGACATTGTGCATGCTCTGTTGCCTGTGTCTATGTGCCTGTGGTTCTGTCAGCGTGATCATGTAATGTATCTGACCCCAGGAATGTGTCAATAAAGTTTCCCCTTCCTGGGACAAAGAATTCACGGTGTTCTTATTTCAATTTCCAGGAGTGTAGTATAGATAGTTCGTAGTAAAACAGTTTTTAAATTTATTGCGTATTATATTTATAGAAAGGCAACATAAGAAGAATTTACAACTGTAATCCCTATCTCCTTAAACAAATAACAAATACTCCACAATACGAACAGTGCAGGCTAAACTGTAAGTACAATGAAAAGTTATTGCTCGATATCTATGCGAATTTACTCAAATTCTAATCATCAAGAAAGACGCTAAATGGTTCACTTTGTCCATATGAAAATAATGTAGTCATTAATTTACAAATTGGGTCGTACAACCATTACACATAATTTACAATACTAAGCTCAGCTCGCAACTTAGAGCTCGAAATTTGGGTACTAGTTTACTTCACGAGGTCCAGGTGTAATAGATACAAGGTCATAATAATAAACCATATACGCACTAAAGTATAAGCCCGAAATTATACGTGGTCAACTGTTAAACTATAAGTTACTTCAAGATGCTCACTCATGGATTGAAAACAGGGAATATAGATTCATTATAGACAGTATACGTTAAGTATGGGAACCGACATGCTGAGAAATAATTGCTATATTCGTGGAATAATCTCCGGGATATATATTTAAATGATATCTGAGAATTGAGAGTTTGGAGCTCAGATTTCTTAGAATTGTATACTTTGGAATGCAGCTCATCGATAGCTTACGAAACATTTACTAGCTGAGGCTTGGGATCGCTGTTTTAAGACAAAGTGTGATTGGCTAGTGTCTAATGGTGCGTTCCGATTGATGAATTTGACATACAAATTGTGAACGTTTACATTCCGTCGGACTTGTAGCGAGAGAAAAGAACTCTTTGAAGTACAGCTGACCCAACTCCTCACAAACTTTGGAATACGTACGTTTACAGTGGGCGATTTTCATTGCTTGATAGAACAATTGACCAAAATCCTAATTTTAATTATTATGTCGAACGGCTACTAATTATGAGCAAACTACAGTGCATCAATGTATAATGCAAGTAGCTCCCATTACAGTCGGCCTTCACCTACGTCACAGCTACCGCAGTTAGCCATCTTGATCGGGTATACGCTCACATGCAAATGCTGTCGGACATAGTAGACTGCAAAATACTACTTTTCCAAAAGATATAGCAGACTGTATGAAACGTCCCCTTTGAACATTTATACACGACTGTGCTTAAACGGACACACAATATTTTTAGCGCAACGCAATCTGACTATCAAAAATCCCTACAAAAGAATGGCCCTGACAGACATTAAACTATACCTTTCACAAATCACTTACCTCACAAAAATCTTCATTACTCGAACTACTGCAATACAGCGAGCGCCACTATTGCCAGCTAAATAAAAGATTCAAACTACGGAAGGCACTAACTACTGATAGGCGTAGTTAGCAAATGAAAGATTTTAATAGAGAACAAACAATGTATTTACCTTAATAATCATAATATATATAGCAGTTCAGGACAAATTTCAAAACTCCGCCATCTCTCTCCCCACATCCACCACTGCTGGCGGCTCACCTCCAACTGCGCAACGCTACGCGCTGTTCACATCCAGCTGCCCAACACTACAATGGCAGACAACAATGCAAACTAGCCACAGACTGCACACAGCACAGCCAGTGATTTTCGTACCGAGCGCTACGTAACGTTGCCGATAAGAAAACATAAACAGCCTACTTACAACTGTAATATTCCCATTTAGTTTTTCAGATCACTTTGCTTGTCACTTTGAGTTGCAGCATACGAGACAACCTATTTACAGAACCAGAAACTTTCGGAAGCTAAACACAAGCTGCCTAACAGCAGTGGGTTTTGTGCAGAGCAGAGAGGAAAGACAGAGCTCTTTGGACACTCTGGATGGAGACGTAAAGCAGACACTTGGGTTTTGGAGATGTGGGATGCGGACAATGTGAGGACTCTCTGACATTGGAGATGCGGCGGATTCCAGACTTCCATTTACGCGCGTCACAGCAGCTGAAGAACAGCGTTTAGCAGCAGGCCCGGTCCTAGGCGGCA
The DNA here is from genome assembly GCF_023864275.1 of Schistocerca cancellata. Lineage (NCBI taxonomy): Eukaryota > Metazoa > Arthropoda > Insecta > Orthoptera > Acrididae > Schistocerca > Schistocerca cancellata. The sequence continues at coordinate 157,290,013 of NC_064627.1, forward strand.
TTCGATTCTCCAGCTCGCCAACTATGGTGAGAATATCTGGCTTCACAGGCTACGCAGGTTAGGAGGTTTTTAGTGCGTTGCTTTTATACTTGGTGACGTCCCGTGTGTTAACACTTGGTCAGGTATTCGACGACTCATCTATGACCGATCAGTTGTTGTCATTTGCATGTGCATTCCTTACGTCTTTCTGGTACGGTTGGGACAATCTTTGCACATCCACCAACCATTATGCTTTCTTTGTACCTATCAGGCTTTGCTAAATCTATCTCTGGTTTAAATTTGTTTGAATGTTCATAAGTAGCATTTTTTCACACTTTATATTTTGCTTATCACGGCAATGTGTAATTTATTGTGTTTTGTTTATGTATGTACTCTTGAGGAGTAGTTGTAATAAATTGGGATCAATCTGGACCAAGACTTTTGATTCAGTAGTCATTTTACTATTTGCAGCGTCGTACCCATTCTCCTCTGGTTTCGAACAGAGCCAAAGGTCTAAACCAGAAGCTCAGACGATTCTACGACGGTATCTGTTGCGAGTTTCTCCACTTCCACTATCGGGTGGAGAGTTGTAGGGTTCCCCTCGATTATCCTTTACAGACCAGGCGTGCACCACACGCAGGAAACGGCTACTAGCGTATCGGAGTACGTGTGGCGTTCACATGGTGGTTTTTTTCGGTTAGAAGAAGCTTCCTCCCAGAACGGGGGGAAGGGTGGGGGTGGGAGATGATTTGTCTGCCAAAATCCAAGATACATCCGCCACATTATTCCCAGAAAATGCTCGACCCTGTATATCGGAAACAGAAAAGAGTAATTTGATATTAGTAAACTGCAGAAGCGTCCATGGTTATATCTCAGAATTAGCACCACTTGCCTAGCGTTTTAATGCTCAGACAGTATTAGGAACAAAACGTTAGTTGAAACCAGATGTGCAAAACAACGAAATTTTAAGTTCAAATTTGAATTGGGGTGGAGAGGGGGGGGGGGGGTTTACTGCAGTAAGGTTCAAATGGCTCTGAGCACTATGGCACTTAACATCTATAGTCATCAGTCCCCTAGAACTTAGAACTACTTAAACCACACTAACCGAAGGACATCACACAACACCCAGTCATCACGAGGCAGAGAAAATCCCTGACCCCGCCGGGAATCGAACCCGGGAACCTGGGCGCGGGAAGCGAGAACGCTACCGCACGACCACGAGCTGCGGACTGCAGTAAGGAATTCTATAACACCTAGCGAGGTTATCACGGATACCGAATGTGAAATGATCTTGGTGAAGTTAAGCATCAAATGCGGGTAACAAATGGTAATCGGAGGTTTTTGTAGACCACCTTCGTCAGGAGCTGTAGTTATAGACCGCTTCAGAGAGAACTTGCAGAACATCTTGAATAAGTTTCCTGATTATGCTGTTGTAACAGGGGATCACTCCAACTTACCAGGTGTAGACTGGGAGAGTCATGTTATCATAATTGGTTCCAGAGACCTCCTAGCAACAAGTAGATTTGAACTTCTCGAATCAGTCAACCTAGAGGGGTTATCAGTGTTCGTAAGGCTTTGATAGAGTCTATGACTACTGGAATTAAAAAGAATGTTAAGAAAGGTAAGCCGGCCGAAGTGGCCGAGCGATTCTAGGTGCTACAGTCTGGAACAGCGCGACCTATATGGTCGCAGGTTCGAATCCTGCCTCGGGCATGGATGTGAGTGATGTCCTTTGGTTAGTTATGTTTAAGTAGTTCTAAGTTCTAGGGGACTGATGACCTCAGAAGTTAAATCCCATAGTGTTCAGAGTCATTTGAACCAGCCAAGAATGGTAGGAAAATATTTTTGCTTAGCTAGAATGACAAGATGCAAATTGAACAGTACCTGCGTAGTCAACATCAAATATTCAGTGTTGATGACGAAGATATTGAACACAAATGGAAAAAAAAATTCAAAAGCATTGTTCAATATCCCTGAGACAAGTTTTTTCCGAGCTAGATACTAAGGGATGGGACAGGCTTTTTTCTTACATAAAATCAGCAAACGGTTCGAAATCATCTTTCAGTCACTCAGTGACCATACTGGCACCGAAACGGAAGATAACAGAGAGAAGGCCGAAATACTGAATTCGGTCTTCCGAAACTGTTTTACCGCTGAAGATCGTAACACTGACTCTCATTTCAATCACTGTAAAAATCTCGAAATGGGAGGTATTGAGATAGCTGATCACGGAACAGAAAGACAACTACAATGACCGTAGTCGAAGGGCATTAAGACCAGACGAGATACCTGTAACATTCTGGAGATTATACGAGAAACGTACTCCTGTTCTAGCAGCAGTTTATTGTAGGTCGCTGGAGCACGAAGGGTTCAAAATGGTTCAAATGGCTCTGAGCACTATGGGACTTAACATCTGAGGTCATCAGTCTCCTAGAACTTAGAACTACTTAAAACTAACTAACCTAAGGACATCACACACATCAATACCCGAGTCAGGATTCGAACCTGTGACAGTATCGGTCACGCGGTTCCAGACTGAAGCGCCTAGAACCGCTTGGCCACGCCGGCCGGCAAGCACGAAGGGTACCTAGCGACTGGAAAAAGCGCCGGTCATTCCCATTTTAAGAAGGGTCATAGGAGAGATGCTCACCCACTTCGTTGACGTCAATCTGTTGTAGATTTATGCTCACGTAATATGACGTTTTTGGAGAATGAAAATCTCCTCTATAAAAATCGACATAAATTCCGCATACAGGGATTCCGCAAAACTCGGCTGGCTCTGTTCCTCCACGAAATCCAGAGCTCTGTAGACAGCTGCGCTCAGGTTGATGCCGTGTTTTTCGACTTCAAAAGGCATTTAACATGGCCCGATACTGCCGGTTAGTGAAAAAATACAAGCTTACCGAGTATCGGACGAGATTTGCGATTGGTTCAAAACTTCCTTGCAGATAGAAGTCAAATCGTTGCTCTTAAGGGAACAAATTTGACAGGTGTTAAGATAATTTTGGGAGTACCCCAAAAAGTGTGAAAGGACCGTTACTATTTACAATGTACACAAATTATCTAGTAAAATGCATCGTAAGCTGTTTAATACTGTTCTCAGATGATACTGTTGTCTATAGGAAGGTAGCGGAGTCAGACGACAGTATCGATTTGCTGAAGGATCCTCAGAGGATTGATCAATGGCGGTGGGAGTGGCAGTTGATCTGAACATAAATAAATGTAACATACTGCACAAACAGAGGAAAAGAAATCCACTACTGTACAGCTTTTATTGTTGATAACAAATTGCTGTAAACAGTAACCACCGTACGAGAGCCAATGCTTCTTTCTCGATCTGTGAATATCTTCTTTGCGCAGACGAGAGCAATTTGGACGCAAAGGCAATAGGGCGATCGTGCGAGCCATCTTTGTGCGCAAGCACAGCACCGATCCCGAATTCCGATGCATCCACCATCAACAAAAGGGGCTTCTGGGGATCGAATGGCGTAAGGCAAGTATCGGAAAGCAACGCCGATTTCAACTGGCGAAAGGCGCGTTCGCATTCCGTCGTCCAGACGAACGGAACACCTTTACGGCGTAAGCGATGAAGCGGAGCTGAAATGGAAGAGGCATGGGGCACATATCTGTGATAATAATTGACTTTTCCCAGCACACTCTGTAGCTGCTTCAAATTCTGCGGCGAAGGCAATTCTTGTATGGCACGGAGGTGCGTTGGACTGGGATGTATGCCCTGGGCATTGAGTACATGTCCCAGGTATGGCAACTCACTAGCAAAAGACACACATTTGTCCTTCCGTAAGCGAAGACCATTTTATCGCATGACCTGAAATAATGTTCTGAGATTGGCTAAATGTTCTTCTCCCGTCTTTCCAGAGATCACAATTTCGTCCAGATAGTTTGCTGCAGTAGGGACCGACGCACAAACAGTTTGTAGATATTGCTGAAACAAAGCAGGGGCGGATGCACACCCGAATGGCAGTCGTTTGAATTGATACAATCAAGGTGCGTGTTAACCACCAAAACGCGCTGGGATTCTTCGTCCGCCGGTATTTGCAAGTACGCATCTGCTAGGTCCAACTTCGAAAAATATTTGCCGGGGCACAGTTTGTCAAAAAGATCTTCCGGGTGGGGTAAAGAAAAAGTTGCAATCACTAGTTGAGGATTCACTGTTGCCTTGAAGTCCACACAAAGTCTCAATTTTCCCGAAGGTTTTGGCAAAATTACTAAGGGTGATGACCAGAGAGAAGCCTGCACACGTTCAATGACACTCTGTGATTGCAAATCGTGTAATGTTTTTGCGACCTCATCACACAATGCGTGGGGAACATAGCGCGCTCTGAAAAATTTCGGTTGCGCGTTTACTTTCAGTTCCAAATGTGCTTTATAGTTCTTAGCGCAACCGAGGCCTGGTGCAAAAAGGTCTGCGAATTCTTCACAGAGACGAGGAACACTGTCTGAAGGCACAGTCTGGGTCACTAGTAGGACCTGATTTACTATAGACGAGTTAAACAACTGAAATAAATCGAAACCAAACAAGTTCACTGCAGAAGAAGAACGAAGGACGTAAAATGACACAAGTTTTGTTTGTCCTTTGTATGTTGCAAGAAGGCTGCACTGTCCTAACACAGGGATCTTTTGACCTGAATAGCTAGTTATCACTTGCAGCATGCAATGGAGGTGTGCCCAGCAGTTTGTAAGTGTCTTGATTGATCAGTGAAACTGCAGCTCCGGTATCGAGCTGGAATTGTATCACTTTGTCGTTAATGTCCAAGTCTACAAAAAGTTTATTGTCCTGCTGACAACAAGAGTGACTGTCTCATGCAACGTGAACTGACACTGGTACAAAATCACTTGCAACTTGACGGGAGTTCCGGCGATGTCGATGCACACTATTTGTTGGACGAACACAGTCACTGATAGAGAGAGTGGCACTGGGTGGAGTGGAATGAATGACATGAATGTCCATGGGCGAAGTTTCGCGAGCCTGAGTATCCTTGGTTCAATTCCGATTCTGGCACGAAGCTAAGGGCCTGGAATGGTTTTGAGTTTCTGATCTGAGCTTTTTCTGGCAAACACTCTGAACATGTCCATTTTTATTACAGTAAAAGCAAATAGCTTGGCATGACGGGTAATTCTCACGCGAATGTTTAGAAGCGCACTGCGGGCATGATTTGAGCACTGCATTTGCTTGCCGGCACGGCACACGTGGCTGAGAGCCTGGCAGCAGCGGCGAAGCCGGGCGCGAGGGCTGTTTACTGTTCCATGCAGCTCGCCTGGTGGGCCGGATAACCTGACACCCGACTGGCGAAGTTTCAAATGATTCCTGAGCAAAGTCAAATGTGTCCTGCCGACCCAATATGTCCATCACTTGTTGAAGGGAGTGATTGACTAGTTTCAAAATCTGTTCCCTTATACGAACATCAGAAACGTTCTGTGCAATTACATCATGTACCATAATATCAGAATATGGGAGTCCATATTGACACTCAAAAGCACAATCCCTAGTCAGGCCTTGCAATGTTGCAACCCACTCCCGATTAGTCTGACTGGCCGTACGTTTTGTACGAAAGAAGGTATACTGTTTCGCAACTATATTGATTGATTGTTGAAATATGCATCTAATGCAAACAAAATTTCTTCGTAGGATAGAGCTGCTACGTTGCGGCGGGGAAATAATTTGACTGTCACATGGTAGGTGTACACACTGACGGACGACTAAAGAAAAGGCTGCCGCTCGTTACCTTGAATCCTGTAGGCGGCGAGATGGAATCCAAATTGGCGTGACCACTCCGTCCAGCTTTCCAGTGCAGCATCAAATGGTCAGAAAGTCGGTGCAACTGCGTGTTGCGGCTGCGTTAGTGGTGGAGCGGCGGCTGCCGCATCGTTTTGCATTGCACGTTGACCCTGGACGAACTGTCCAAGGGCATCCAGTAAGGCCTGCGTCTGCTGATTCTGTAAGCGATAAAATTCGGACAGTACATCTGGAGATTGTGGCGAAGCCATTACACAAGTAAATCAGGGCAGTATAGATAAGAGCTTCGTTTTGACTCGTCGTCAATGTTGTGTTGGCTGAAGAGCCAACACCGTGTTACTAGAGGAGGCCAAAATGCACACGTTTTAGCTCACGCAGGCTGGCGTGAGGAGGGAAGCACTATACTGATGTGAGGTCTGGAACATGACAAGGAATTAGATTTAAAAAAGCGGATGTAATTACTTTGATACTTAACTTTAATCCATTAATGACGAACGTCACTCTTGACGGTACATGATTCACAATATTATCTGTTCAGATTATAGTAACTGAATATGGCGCCTTGCTAGGTCGTAGCAAATGACGTAGCTGAAGGCTATGCTAAACTGTCGTCTCGGCAAATGAGAACGTATGTAGACAGTGAACCATCGCTAGCAAAGTCGGCTGTACAACTGGGATGAGTGCTAGGGAGTCTCTTTAGACTAGACCTGCCGTGTGGCGGCGCTCGGTCTACAATCGCTGATAGTGGCGACACGCGGGTTCGACGTATACTAACGAACCGCAGCCGATTTAAAGGCTACCACCTAGCAAATGTGGTGTCTGGCGGTGACACCACATGTACAGCTTGAAGCCAGCTTTAAGGCACATGATGGGTCGATGAAGTTATAACATTCTCGGCTAGGCCTGCTTATCTGTAAGGATGGTGATTCCTTCAACGCAAGTCTTCGGTAATTGTATACCACTTAAAAATTCATCAAAGATCTGCAGCTGTTGTGGCCGCAGTCAAGTGCCAAAACCTCTTAAAAAATTCGTAATCGTACCATCTGCTCCAGGCACGGTATTAGCTGGAGCCTATTGTAAGATTTGCATCAGTTCTTGTAGATATAGTGGTTGAGACATGACATGACATGAAATGGACAGGATTTCGAACAAACCATGACGGAACTTTTATAGCAGGGTCAACTGAGCTAGTGTGCAGTTCTTGCTACTTCTGGATTATATAGTCTTCAATTGCCTTTTGTTCTACAGTGTACTTGGCCCCATGGATCCACCAAGGTGGCGGTGAGTTGTTGCTTAGCTCAATTGTGTTCTTTAAGTACATGGTATTTATTTGCAGTTTGACAGAACTGTAACGCTATATCTCTCGATCAAAATTGCATATCCTAGATACAATAGTAAGATGAAGAATCTTATTCCTAATAATACTACTAAGTGGATAGTCTCCACTGAGCCATCGTCCAAGTACAGAGATTTAAAAATTGAGTGTTTTCGGCCTGACACAATTTAGCCACCAAACAATTCCACTTTTCTATCTTAGGCCCCTAAGTGATATCATCCCATGTTGTAGTTACCTGTCTGATAGGCAGCTTGCGTTCAGCTTCCATAAATTTCTGGTTCTGTAAATAGATTGTTCAACATGACGCTACCGAAAATCTAATGGTAGTATTTCACAGCCTATTATGCCAAGGTTTGTAATTTAACCTGATCCAAAAAGTAAATGACGCTCTTTTTCAAAAACCCTTTTTAAAAAACGCCAGTAAACAACAACTACTACTTAATTTTGACGAAACAATCACTAGGTGCAGGAGATTTGCAGAGCAAACAATGTATTTAGCAAATTTTACCTTAATAATATGACATCCAGTTCAAAAAATTATAAAATCGTACGTGACATCCAGTTCCAAAAAAATTATATAATCGTCAATAATTTTAAATCTCTATGACGGACACGTCCAGACCGTCTGCTCGCGCTAACACTCCAGACCTCTAACCTCCATCTCTGCTAACTGTAAACTTCCAACCTCCATCACTGCTGGCTATTCATCTCCAACAGCGAATCCGACCAGCCACACAGAGTCTCTTACAGAGGGTGCACAGCGCTGTCAGAGTTATTAATGCAGTCTATTGCGCTGCCAACATACAGACACATAAACAAGCTACTAACATAGCCCCCCTACTCCTCTAAAAAATTTTACAAAGTGTTTTGGGCAATGGCCAAAGCTAATTTGTTAAAAAAATTTATATTAACAACATCAAATAGATTAAATGCACACAATTAGTAATTTACTGTTGGTCAATAAAGCAAAAATTGTCCTCACAGTCCCTAAAGACAGTCCTAATCATTCATCAGAAGAGTAGTTTATGACAGTTTTATGCACACAGTCTGAGCAGCCTGCAGCCATCCGTTGTGACTTTGATGACAATGTAGCAAGTCCTTGAACCACTACTTGTGCACTCACTTTTTTTTTGCAGTATCCTTAGAACCAGCAGTGCTGTTAACCAGTCCTTTGATGAATTATCTACACACGTGCAAGCACTAACACAGTCATATAACCTCTGACATTTTATACATATATTATGACCAAGAGACAAAATGTGTGCAGTTATATGAATCCCTAGTATTTACTTAACTTGAAGAACTGGTGTCGATACAATTTCAGTTTTACAGCATACAAATTCAATCACAAATGTAAAGAAAACGTCATTACAGTAAAGAACATCATAACACAGATTACCCGCATAACGCCCGTCTTCCACGTTGGTGTGCATTTTAAGCCTAATAATTTTACTTGTATTTTATAAAAAAAGTTTTCTTGTTAGAAGTTCTAGCTCCGAATGATGCAGTATTGAGTGTTATTACGGTCCTGTGTTTTTAATGTTCTCGTTCTAGTGGTATGTGATACGTAAAATCTGTTTATGTACTGCATGTGTGTGTTGTATTATACACCTCGTTTTCTCATTTTAAATTTACCGCCTTCATTTATATTTTACTTCGTCAAAATTTTAGGATAAGTTATTGCACATGTGTTGCCCCTAGTAATTCCATGTTATCAATGTTCTATGTGCATTAAATTTATAAAGTTTTAGTGGGTATGTGTATCCAGTTTACGATCTCTCATTCTTAACAATGCTGCGTGGCAGCGCCACCTATTGAGGAGATTCTGTATTAGGCTTCAGTACTAGCACTTGACGCTGTGGTGCATTATGCTTACTACCTGAGTCCCCATTTTATTCTGTCACTCGCTACTGTGAACACGAACGCGTTATGCAAAGCTTGGTGTCTCTCGCGTCCATCTTGAGAAGGTAATGATTTTAGTATTTTATATTTCTAGTTCTTACTGAGTCTAACGAAGGTAATGTTCACCTGATATACTCGACTGACTAAAGGATTCTTCTAAGAAATACCAAATTAAGGTATTTGCTCTCTCAGTATTCGACCTGTTTATACATGCTTTTAGGTCATCCAAGTCTGCACAACGTGATCGCGATTCGAAAAAAGAAAGGTATTTGTTCTCTGTTTTCTATGTAGATAACCTGAAGATGCCTAAATAAGGCGAAACGCGTCGTTGAAAAAAAAAAAAAACTAAAATTGCAACCAAGACTGTTTTTAACCAATACTGTTAAGTACTGGTTTCCTGTATGCCACACATGAATTGGAAGAATTTCGATAACATTTGTAGTGATACAAGCTTTACAAAAGGAATAGAAATAAACATATACTTGAGTATTACAGGAGTAATGACATAAGTAAATAAATGAAAAATCAGAATATCCTTAGAAACATTAACTTGACACATGAGCATTAAAAGAAAACAGAACAGAATAAATCATGTTTGAACATCTTTCCAAAGCAGAAAACAAGTTAGATTTGAGGATAACAGTATTCCTCATCAAAGTGAACGCAGCTTAGTATTAGAAGGAAAAAAAAATTCTACCAAATTTATCTTGACAGGTAAACACACAGAGACAGGAAAAACACAAACACACAAGGGTACACGTAAACACATAGCGGAATAACACAAAAGGAAACGACAGGGTCTGTTTTCAGTGTGACATTCGGTACTGCAGTACTTGTGGTACTTCATTTCCAATTAAAACTTCATTTTTTCTCAGAGATCTCCCTTAGTTCAACATCGTTCAGAAAAAATGCCCTATCTATTTATATATATATTTTCATATTTTTTTACTTCATCATTTGTTTCCAAGAAAATCCTACGTAACAAAATAACTGATCTGCATTATACAATACTCTCTGCCCAAACCTTTTCCTTATAGCTTCTCAAACCATTTCTTTCCAACTCATCACAACTTGTTTTCTTATACAGCATACCTCCTCTTAAACTAACTTAAATCTACTGAGCTCAGATACATAAACTAGAGAATGAGGCAATGCAGCAGCACAAAACATTTAACAACAATCACAATGACAAAAAATGCAAAGTAGTAAAGCAAGCAGCAGTATATCTAAGTTCTAAAGAAAATGCGACATTAAAACTAATTTAAGGCAATATGCAGGAAAATTCCAAAAATAAATCAGTAGTAAAACTACCTTAGCACAGTAATGTAAAGTAAAATGCAGTACGACAATGCCTGACAAATAATAGCAACAAATGCAATAACTTACACCTAAACATGAGAAAGCACAAGCAGAAAAAACACTACAGGAAAGACAGCAATGCAGATAAAGAAAAATGTATCTTCACATCTTAATGTCTATGTCACATCTTATCACTAAAGTGACGCACCACAACAATGCATTCTACCAAAAAAGTTACCAAGTCCTTGAAAAGAAAATTATGTATGCAATTCCTGTTATTAGTCCCTTCTCTTTGTTACGCTTCTTTCCTTTACTAGTGCTCCTTTAGGAATGTGGATGACAGGATTATTATTTAATACATCTTTTGACAGAAAGTGTATTCATTAGCATATGTATTAAATTGTATTTTGTAAAACCAATGCTGCAGCGCAACTGGAAACTAGATATTAAATAAAATAAGCAAATATGTACAATGCAAGGCATAAAAACATCATTCACTAGCCATGAAGCAATTCATAAGTCAGTAAAAATTCTCTCATCTCTCATAGAGAGATACTTATCATAATCAGGTGTGTAGACATATTTCTCATCACCTCATAAGCATTTCAGTAAGTAGCACAAAGTACAAGTTCCAAAGTGTAATCATATGTTTCCAAGTAATAGTGTGTTGTATTTGTGGTGCATTCTGCAAAGACATGTCAATGAAGTCAACAGCCTTCTTTCCTGCAACTATGCAAGCATATACAGGAGTGTGCTGAGCTTCAAAGTGACTAAAGCGGCACAAGTAAAGTTTAAAGTCCACACAACAATGGGTATATTTCAAAGTGGTTAGCGCACAGCTGGGTGTAGCGTTATGTCAAGGTCACATACACACTTTACCGGAATATTTACGAGAGCAGTTTAAGCTACAAGAACAGTTTAATACCAATAAAAAAATTCAGAGGTTGAAAATTTACAGGAGAAGTGTTTAGAAACGAAATCTCATCCAAAAATTTCCTACAGCCTTGTAGTACTTACATTCACATATATACTCACAACTCATACACTCCTGGAAATGGAAAAAAGAACGCATTGACACCGGTGTGTCAGACCCACCATACTTGCTCCGGACACTGCGAGAGGGCTGTACAAGCAATGATCACATGCACGGCACAGCGGACACACCAGGAACCGCGGTGTTGGCCGTCGAATGGCGCTAGCTGCGGAGCATTTGTGCACCGCCGCCGTCAGTGTCAGCCAGTTTGCCGTGGCATACGGAGCTCCATCGCAGTCTTTAACACTGGTAGCATGCCGCGACAGCGTGGACGTGAACCGTATGTGCAGTTGACGGACTTTGAGCGAGGGCGTATAGTGGGCATGCGGGAGGCCGGGTGGACGTACCGCCGAATTGCTCAACACGTGGGGCGTGAGGTCTCCACAGTACATCGATGTTGTCGCCAGTGGTCGGTGGAAGGTGCACGTGCCCGTCGACCTGGGACCGGACCGCAGCGACGCACGGATGCACGCCAAGACCGTAGGATCCTACGCAGTGCCGTAGGGGACCGCACCGCCACTTCCCAGCAAATTAGGGACACTGTTGCTCCTGGGGTATCGGCGAGGACCATTCGCAACCGTCTCCATGAAGCTGGGCTACGGTCCCGCACACCGTTAGGCCGTCTTCCGCTCACGCCCCAACATCGTGCAGCCCGCCTCCAGTGGTGTCACGACAGGCGTGAATGGAGGGACGAATGGAGACGTGTCGTCTTCAGCGATGAGAGTCGCTTCTGCCTTGGTGCCAATGATGGTCGTATGCGTGTTTGGCGCCGTGCAGGTGAGCGCCACAATCAGGAATGCATACGACCGAGGAACACAGGGCCAACACCCGGCATCATGGTGTGGGGAGCGATCTCCTACACTGGCCGTACACCACTGGTGATCGTCGAGGGGACACTGAATAGTGCACGGTACATCCAAACCGTCATCGAACCCATCGTTCTACCATTCCTAGACCGGCAAGGGAACTTGCTGTTCCAACAGGACAATGCACGTCCGCATGTATCCCGTGCCACCCAACGTGCTCTAGAAGGTGTAAGTCAACTACCCTGGCCAGCAAGATCTCCGGATCTGTCCCCCATTGAGCATGTTTGGGACTGGATGAAGCGTCGTCTCACGCGGTCTGCACGTCCAGCACGAACGCTGGTCCAACTGAGGCGCCAGGTGGAAATGGCATGGCAAGCCGTTCCACAGGACTACATCCAGCATCTCTACGATCGTCTCCATGGGAGAATAGCAGCCTGCATTGCTGCGAAAGGTGGATATACACTGTACTAGTGCCGACATTGTGCATGCTCTGTTGCCTGTGTCTATGTGCCTGTGGTTCTGTCAGTGTGATCATGTGATGTATCTGACCCCAGGAATGTGTCAATAAAGTTTCCCCTTCCTGGGACAATGAATTCACGGTGTTCTTATTTCAATTTCCAGGAGTGTAACTCTTAAAGTACAGTTCTTAGTTTCCAACATTTTTTGTCACAAAACTGAGTCCATAACCACTACTCATTATTCATATACATATAAACACATAGCATAATCAAATTCCTCATATAGCATCACCTTATTGATCATAAACATATCTTAACATCATACTACACATTGTCGTCGTAGTAATATCACCGTAACACATTAATAAAATCTCAAAATCGTCGTAGCTTCCTTCAGTAATTTCAAAACCTTAAAAAAATGCTCTCTTGCTCGTTTCAGTAGTGTCATCTACCTCAAACGCACCTCGAAAATCATGATCCAATACAAAATACATCACTTAAAGCTCTCACAGTATCACAATGGTTCTGAAAATATATGTGAACAGTTCACAAAACGCAGACAAGGTACAATTTACTAAAATGTGAGATATCCAACTGTGTAATTACATAAATATGTGTCACTGACGTAGTAAAAAAGTTTATTTCTCTCATAGCTGTGTAATTCTGTGTTAGAGAAATATGGTACCTAAGTGTAAAACTGTATAAGCAAATGACATATTAGCTAGGGCTCCTTGCCTCACGTATGGTACACAAAGTAGGCGTACCCCCATGAGGGATAATGTGTTATACCTCAGATGCTACAGATTAAAACTGCAGAATGAAATGTGTCACCAAAATTCTCCTCTGTATCACTGTATCTCAAAAATATTACTGAAAATGTTGCAGGTACAAAAAGTAATCACTCAAATGCGTGTCATGTAGCGCTAAAATGTACTTCTTGCTGTAAGAACGCTTCTGTCATTGGTTAACGGTAAAATGTGCCAAGTGCCATAGTTATCGTCGTCCATTGGCAAAGTTCTCCAAAACTCAATGCACTTACCTTTGTCACATACAAAAGTAAAGTGCTATGTGTATAAATGTTGTAGTTATTACGCGCATTGCCGTGACCTTGAAAGTACTGTACTGTAAGGTATTGTTGTGTTACGAAAATAACTGTCTCACTGTAGCTATGTGACAAAAGTCATTACCAAAACATGTTTTACTTTTCAGAAGAACATAAAAAAACTGCGCAGACATAAAACAGATACAGCGCAAAAACAATAATGAAGATTGTGTCACTCATTAGTAGCGTCGTAGTACAATCGTGTAGCCGTCAAACAAACACCGTGTCATCTGTGACCTCTCGGAAAGTACTTCAAATACAAAATGTGTTTCAAGTACACCAAAAGGTTACAGTAAAACCTCATTGTCAGTATATGTTCCAAGAATTTGAGTATTATAGTCTGGACGTAATCGTGCAACTAAGAAACAAAAATGTACACACAATAAGATTGTGTCGTCTGTTCTCAATGAAAGTGGACTCGTAAGATCACCGTATTAACTGACATTCATGCCAGCAACGTCGTCATTTTCATAGGTTCTTAATTAGATATTTAACGTCAAAACATCCCTGTATGTTAACAGTTTCTAAATGAGACAAAGCGTAATAGTAACGTAAAGTGAAACATTTGATAGCAACAGCTAATTCAGAAAGAAAATTGCCTCTCAATAAACGGTTTTACACAAGAAATGTGGCGTAATCTCTTGCTAATTTTTTTATGATCAATTAGGAGGAAAGCAGTAAGAAAATTGATAAAGCCAAGAGTGTGGATGTATATCATTACTAGAATTCTTGAATGTTCTGAATTTAAGCATTGTGATGAAGCGCTTATTGTCAAAGTCATCGTGAAGCCGAGTCGCAAATCTGTCATTCTTACATCGTGTCGGCGGTTCCATTTCAAGGCTCGCTGCACCATGCCGACTCATTTCAAGATCTTCAAAATGCCATGTATTATTGCTTTGTAACCTTTCCGTATTTGTAAAAACCTCTTCCCGTGTCGGAGCGCGAGTATCCTCTGACATATGTAACTCTTGTATCACGTGTGCCAATTGATATTGTACTTCTCGCATTTCTCTTTTGTGTTGCGTGTTGATTTGATTCCGACTTTGTTTGAATTTCCTAATTTCTTTTTACTCTTCTGTATCAGTAACGACTACCGGTCCTGTGTCATTTAGATCATCATCTACCTTCGTAGATAAATTTGTTACCTGATCCGAAAGTTTGGCTACTTTTTCCGGTAATGTGCTGATTTCCTCCGTGTGTTTTCTGAACCAAATTTTAGAGTGTCCATTTGTGTCGAAGTCGTATATACTGTGTTCTTTAAGTTTTCCTGATCTTTTACAAGTTGCGCAACCATATCGGTAGAAGCAACAGAGTCACTTTTAGCCTGCAAGGTGTCATGATTTTCGTGTACAATGGTCGTTTGTTCAATTATGTCTAGCTTTTGAGATTGTTGCAGTATTTGTTTCTGACTTTGTTCCGTTGTGTCTAACTCTTGAAGCTTCTGGTTTATTTGATCAACTTTTTGAATTAATAGCAATAGCAATGCATGAGTGACTGAAACATGTTCCATTGCGCTTTTTGGCAATGCATTCATGCCTGTAGTACTTATATACCGAAAAACAGAGAGTGTGTCTTGAGCCAATTGAGAAAGGGGTAATGACGCAAAACCTAAATCTATGTAATTTGTAAGATTTCGTTCTGTTATTCCGCATTTCTGAGGCGAACAGTTACCGACCGATCGTATTCCGCATCTCTGAGGCGAACAGTTACTGACCGATCGATCAACAACACCTGTCTGTTCGCTGATTGTTTCCATTTCTACACCGTTATTTACTGCCCTGTCTATGTCCCTATGCACAATTATTAAATTACTATCGTGAACATTTGTCAGTTCGTTACAAAGTGGTACTAACAAGCTATCCTCTTCGTCACTGTCATTACTGAATTTACTTTCAGCCTAGTATAGCGTTTTTCACACGCCATGATTGTCACACTGTCTCACACGATAACACAAAAAGCCCAATTTGAAAAGTAAAAATAAAAACACACACTAAAATAGCACTGAAAATAAAAAAATATCCAATTAGTTGCAAACGCGACTGAGATATACTTAATGCAAATCTACTTGCATGCCACAACTGCTTTGTTCACTACAATATAGTACAATAAGAAACTACAACTACGAAGGAAATTCTCTGCATACAATTACGCACTAGCAGTAGACAATAACCAATTTCTAATCATGTGCTAATTGTTCCAACTACCAGAAAATCAGAAGATTCCAGTGAGCTATACTCGACTAAGGATCGACAGGTGAAACTAATTTATTATGTTTTTACCTACTTGGACTGAAATAACTCAGAAGGTGAAAATTCTTAATTCAATTCTGAAATTGATGAGTGAAACTGAGCGTACTGTCACTTTGCTTGTCTTTATAATTTCATATCTGACCTAAAGAATTATTTCTGACAAATACAACTCAAACGCAATGTGACTGTTCAAATAATTAACACAAAAGAATGGCCCTGAATTAAAAGAAATCCTAACAATAACCCAGACATTTCATAAGACACTTACCTCACAAAAAATCTTGGGTAAACGAACTACAGCAATACAGCAAGCACCAATACAGCCAGCTAAATAAAAGATTCTAACTACTGTAGTCTCTAACTATTAATAGGCACCAATACAGCCAGCTAAATAAAAGATTCTAACTACTGTAGGCTCTAACTATTAACAGGCATGTGGTTAACAAAGGAAATATTTTGTTGCAGAGCAAACAATTCATTCAGGAAATTTTACCTTAATAATGCGATATCCAGTTCAAAAAATTACATAATCGTCCTTGACATTCAATTCCAAAAATTTATAATCGTCAATAATTTTAAATCTCTATGACGGGACACGTCCAGACCGTCCGCTCGCGCTAACACATTAGATCTCTAATCTCCATCTCTCCTAACTTTAAACTTCCAACTTCCATCACTGCTGGCTATTCACCTCCAACTGCGAGTCCGACCAGCCACACAGGGTCTCTTACAGAGGGTGCACAGAGCTGTCAGAGTTATTAACACAGTCTAGCAGTCTATCGCGCTGGCAACATACAGACACATAAACAGGCTACTTACAATGTGTCTTGAGCCAGTCTCACAACAATTAAAAACCAATTTCACTGTTGCTTTTCATGCGGGTTTTGGCATCAAGACAATTAAAAACCGATTTCGTTGTTGCTTTTTATGCTATTTGTGGCCTCAGTACAATTAGAAACCTATTTATTGTGGTACGACCTTGCCGTGGTGAGTGCACTCATCTAAGTAATAATGACATAACTGTTGAGTGCCAAACGTGCACAGTACGTTGGGTTCAATGAGGAAATCACACTGTAGCCGCCACATCACGCTTCATCCGTCATTTGTAGCCAAACACATTTACGATAAGACGCTTATAGCGCCATCTAGTGGCAAAATTTACGTTCAGTTTTTTTTTTTTTTTTTTGTAACGATCGTGCCTTATTCTATAGTTTACCTTTCATTTTTGACATCATTTTGAGCAGTGGGTTTCTTATTACAGCGTTTTGAAATTGCAACTTAATTATAATCACGCTGTCGCATTTTAATTCATACATTGATGAGCCAAAATGTTATGACCATCTATTTAAAAGAATCTTGTTCCACTTTTGAAATCCAATACAGCAGCGCTACTGCGTGATATCGATTCGACAACTCCTTTGTAATAATCGAGAGGTGTGTGGCACCAAATGTTTAAGCACAACTCTAGCGGTCCCCGTAAATTGCGGGACGGTGGTGTGTGGGCGAAGAGCCAGTACACGACTGCGCCCAAGATGTGTTTCATCACGTGGTCGAGAAATCAACACGAATTCAGTATTTTTCTCCTGAAACTGCTATACCACGATTCTGGCTTTGTGACACGGGCAGTCATCACACTATACGCATACCCAGCCAAGAAATCAACCTGAGTTCAGTAGTTTGCTCCTCAAATCGCTGTACTACGATTCTGGCGTGGTTACACAGTCAGTCACCACACTTTCCATACCCCCATTATAGTCATCTACACTTGCCAGGTACACACTTAAGACACAAAACTCACACAACGTGAGAATGGCGGCTATTGTGCGCGAAGGAAGAGAGTCGTTCCGAGTACAAGTCTGACCCTGTCCCTCAGTTTCTACTAGCCAAAAATGCCATACTAATCTTTCTTTCTTAGTCCATTACACTGACGGAAAAGAAAAGTGTTACACCGAGAATATCTACCCGAATATGTGATGTTGACTATGTAACGAGTGCTAAGTGTCTTTAGTTGTTTTACACTCCTGGAAATTGAAATAAGAACACCGTGAATTCATTGTCCCAGGAAGGGGAAACTTTATTGACACATTCCTGGGGTCAGATACATCACATGATCACACTGACAGAACCACAGGCACATAGACACAGGCAACAGAGCATGCACAATGTCGGCACTAGTACAGTGTATATCCACCTTTCGCAGCAATGCAGGCTGCTATTCTCCCATGGAGACGATCATAGAGATGCTGGATGTAGTCCTGTGGAACGGCTTGCCATGCCATTTCCACCTGGCGCCTCAGTTGGACCAGCGTTCGTGCTGGACGTGCAGACCGCGTGAGACGACGCTTCATCCAGTCCCAAACATGCTCAATGGGGGACAGATCCGGAGATCTTGCTGGCCAGGGTAGTTGACTTACACCTTCTAGAGCACGTTGGGTGGCACGGGATACATGCGGACGTGCATTGTCCTGTTGGAACAGCAAGCTCCCTTGCCGGTCTAGGAATGGTAGAACGATGGGTTCGATGACGGTTTGGATGTACCGTGCACTATTCAGTGTCCCCTCGACGATCACCAGTGGTGTACGGCCAGTGTAGGAGATCGCTCCCCACACCATGATGCCAGGTGTTGGCCCTGTGTGCCTCGGTCGTATGCAGTCCTGATTGTGGCGCTCACCTGCACGGCGCCAAACACGCATACGACCATCATTGGCACCAAGGCAGAAGCGACTCTCATCGCTGAAGACGACACGTCTCCATTCGTCCCTCCATTCACGCCTGTCGCGACACCACTGGAGGCGGGCTGCACGATGTTGGGGCGTGAGCGGAAGACGGCCTAACGGTGTGCGGGACCGTAGCCCAGCTTCATGGAGACGGTTGCGAATGGTCCTCGCCGATACCCCAGGAGCAACAGTGTCCCTAATTTGCTGGGAAGTGGCAGTGCGGTCCCCTACGGCACTGCGTAGGATCCTACGGTATTGGCGTGCATCCGTGCGTCGCTGCGGTCCGGTCCCAGGTCGACGGGCACGTGCACCTTCCGCCGACCACTGGCGACAACATCGATGTACTGTGGAGACCTCACGCCCCACGTGTTGAGCAATTTGGCGGTACGTCCACCCGGCCTCCCGCATGCCCACTATACGCCCTCGCTCAAAGTCCGTCAACTGCACATACGGTTCACGTCCACGCTGTCGCGGCATGCTACCAGTGTTAAAGACTGCGATGGAGCTCCGTATGCCACGGCAAACTGGCTGACACTGACGGCGGCGGTGCACAAATGCTGCGCAGCTAGCGCCATTCGACGGCCAACACCGCGGTTCCTGGTGTGTCCGCTGTGCCGTGCGTGTGATCATTGCTTGTACAGCCCTCTCGCAGTGTCCGGAGCAAGTATGGTGGGTCTGACACACCGGTGTCAATGTGTTCTTTTTTCCATTTCCAGGAGTGTAGATTGATCCCCATCATTAATATCAGTATGAGGTGCGAAACCCTACAGGCTCAGATGCCGTCTTTTATTCGACTTTGATATGGAAGCGACCAGCTTCTAAATTACATCTACGGTAATTTCTTACCACGTCTATAAAACACGCTGTGCCAGTTCATCAAGACTGCTGGCTGGGAGCTGGTACTAAAGCTTGCCCTGGTTTCCCAGAGATGCTCAGTGGATTACAAAGCCGGGGACCAGGCGCTGAACGGTCCGTACATTCCTCAATTCGCTTGTGGTGCGAACTGCAGAGTGCAGAGTTGCATTATTTCCGGAGGTCTGTAGCACAACTCACGCATTTCTCGGCGCTGGTGGATTGTTGG
Organism: Schistocerca cancellata; assembly: GCF_023864275.1. NCBI lineage: Eukaryota > Metazoa > Arthropoda > Insecta > Orthoptera > Acrididae > Schistocerca > Schistocerca cancellata. The sequence continues at coordinate 157,309,730 of NC_064627.1, forward strand.
CAAAGATATCATTCCAGTCGAGATTCGAGTTGAGATTAGACGAATTTGGTGGACACTACACTAACACGCTTCTCAAACCACTACAGCACGACTCTGCCGTTATGACACGGTCAGCTAGCCTGCTGGAAGATGCCATCGCAGTCACGGAACACATCAAGCATGAAAGGCTGCATGTGCTCCATATCAATGTCCACATAGTCTGTAGCTATCCCAGTGCCTTTGCTTACCACCACAGGTCCGAAGGGACGCCATGTTCCATACAATATAACACTGCCCCTTCATCATCCTGTGACCCTGGTGGATCGCAGTTTTTTCGAACTGCCATTCTTATGGATGGCGACATACCAGACAGGACCTGGTGTAACACGAAACGTGATTTGCCGACCTGACGACACGTTCACATTTATCAACTGTCCAGTATCCCTTGCCCACTGGAATCATAGCTGACGATGTCGTTCAGTCAACATGAGAACGCGTAGGGGTCGTCTGCTACAGAGCGCCATGCCCAATAATGTTCGCTGAACAGGTTGCTGCGTGAAGTTGTGCCAACATAAGCACTGTACTCTGTAGTCAGACCTTCCACATTTCGTTGCATATCCTGATTTACAGAGCGGGCAGGCCTCCCCCCCCCCCCCCTCCAAGTTCTGTGAGGAGGTGTGGACGTCGAATTTGTCATCTACTTCCCATAGACGCTGACGACAATAGCACGCCACCAGTCGACCAGTTCCACCCTAGATGCTCGTACTCAGCCACCGAGCCATAACAATCCACCCTCCCCCAAAGCCGTTTACGTCAGTAAATTTCCTCTTTTGCAACCCGTATTGTTATTAAAATGATGTCCCATTCGGTTTTGCTTTGTTTATAAACTTTCCTTAGCAAATCACGAGCCCACAACCCCACCAGGCAGCATTAGTGTTGGTCAGTAACCGTAAAGTTCTGGTTCACCCCTTTCTCTTCTGTCACACTTGTGAGATTGCTCTGTTTTCTATTACAAAATAGGCATAGTTAAAAATTATATTCTGCTTTATTGACTTGTATGTACCTAATACGAATAAGTGAAACACGTTTGGCTAAAAACAATTGTGACATGACAGTCACATATCGATGTAGGATATTTGATTATTTTTCTGCTTATTTCTTGGCTATTTTTGAGGAGAGTGCAAGGTTTGCTCACTCAGGACGAAGGCTTCAGATTATCTTGCTAAAAACGAGCGGGCCCAGGTGTTCACCGTATCGCCCGGCTTGATTACGGGAGGTCAGCCACAGAGGCTCTACAAAATGGATGTGTACTGGCAGTTTGTGAAATTTGGTTGCTGTAAGCTAAAGCGCCATCCTTTGTCAGCAAATGTGGTTTCCTCCTCTGAAGGCAGTCTGTCGTAAAGCCACTACGTGTCCCTAGTGTATCACTGAGCGTGACGGATTCTCCTCGCTGTACCCATATTTAAGAATGGGCGCTGCAGCTCGGTTTGGCCACTGTGAAAAAATTCGTAGCCTGACACTCCAAATGTTGTTATTCAATCAAATACGTCTTATCCGTCACTGTGCCTTGGCGACAAGGGATCATCCAACGAGTGGAATATGGCCAGCAGCCAATACAGACCTCTTGCAAGTTAAGATGCGTTCCGAAAGCCAAGAATGGGAAATTACAGCAGGGTTCCCCTACACTCACGTACATAAAGCAACATTTTTGTGGCCTCATTGACAGTAGCATTGAGTTTTCCCTTCCACCTGGAAGTTTCTAAATAGTGCGGAGCATAATTTCGGACTCTTGCGGTCCTACCGTGAAGGGGGAGAGCCCTGGCGTCCAGTGGGATGCACGCTTGCTGAAGCCGACTGGGGGGGCGATCGACTCGGCCAGGCGCACATTTGCGAGTTTCGAATAAGTGTCGCGCTTCACATTAGCGCTGTCCACTTCCTGAGTGGCACGTGCCGCGATCTTAGAGTAAATAAATGACTTTTGAAACTCAGACGTGATTTGAATCTCAGAACCAAACAGTTGTCCTACAACTGCTACACAACTTGTGTTGCCTGATTAATTACATTGTTTCGTGAGTCTTGGACTCGTTTACTTTGTTTTACGAGCTGCATCTACATGATTACTCTGCAATTCACATTTAAGTGTCTGGCAGAGGGTTCATCGAACCACAATCATGCTATCTCTCTACCATTCCACTCCCGAACAGTGCGCGGGAAAAACGAACACCTAAACCTTTCTGTTCGAGCTCTGATTTCTCTTATTTTACTTTGATGATCATTCCTACCTATGTAGGTTGGGCTCAACAAAATATTTCCGCATTCGGAAGAGAAAGTTGCTGACTGAAATTTCCTAAATAGATCTCGCCGCGACGAAGAACTTCTTTGCTTTAATGACTTCCATCCCAACTCGCGTATCATATCTGCCACACTCTCTCCCCTATTACGTGATAATACAAAACGAGCTGCCCTTTTTTGCACCCTTTCGATGTCCTCCGTCAATCCCAGCTGGTAAAGATCCCACACCGCGCAGAAATATTCTAACAGAGGACGAACGAGTGTAGTGTAAGCTGTCTCTTTAGTGGACTTGTTGCATCTTCTAAGTGTCCTGCCAATGAAATGCAACGTTTGGCTCGCCTTCCCCACAATATTATCTATGTGGTCTTTCCAACTGAAGTTGTTCGTAATTTTAACACCCAGGTACTTAGTTGAATTGACAGCCTTGAGAATTTTACTATTTATCGAGTAATCGAATTCCAACGGATTTCTTTTGGAACTCATGTGGATTACCTCTTTTCGTTATTTAGCGTCAACTGCCACCTGCCACCTGCCACACCATACAGCAATCTTTTCTAAAACGCTTTGCAACTGATACTGGTCTTCGGATGACCTTACTAGACGGTAAATTACAGCATCATCTGCGAACAACCTAAGAGAACTGCTCAGAGTGTCACCCCGGTCGTTTATATAGATCAGGAACAGCAGAGGTCCCAGGACGCTTCCCTGGGGAACACCTGATATCACTTCAGTTTTACTCGATGATTTTCCGTCTATTACTACGAACTGCAGATTACGAAAACTTGCAGCGTTTCCCTAGTAGTCTTCCACGTAAATGAGCACCTACCCCTAGTGTTAGCGGGACAATCTTGGTGTAAATTTGGCTTATAAAGAGCTTTGTGTTTCAAAATTTTTAGGTGACTTTGTGCTCGTTGTGCTGGAGAAATTTCTCAGTTAGTTTTACGAGACTTTGTGTATGCATTTCGTTGGAAACTTATTCACCGTTCTTTCAATGTGGCACGTGCCGAGATCTTAGAGTAAATAAATGACTTTTAAAACTCAGACGTGATTTGAATCTCAGAACCAAACAGTTGTCCTACAACTGGTCGGGGATAGGCGATCCTCTAAAAATAAATGTAGTCAGTTTTTCTGCATTTCTAATTTGTTTGTCTCGTTGTGTCGGCGTTCCGTTTCAATAAAATGGCCAAACCTCCTGATCATTCAGCTTATGAGCAGATTTTGTGATTACTTATTTGATTGACGTCTAATGTGCATTGAACGCGCTCGTTTAGCATGCTACTGAGGATTGCGTACACACACATCCAACAGACAGAAGCAAACGATGAATATATTTCCCTAGGTAAAAATTCAGTTGCAGACGATGGATGATTTTTATCTTTCTCTACGTGATAAACATAATTGAAGCAGGAAGTATGTCTACAAATAATAACAACTTATTCTCTTTAGTTAAGCAGTATTAATACGAGAAGCTACTCGTGTCTCACGAGGTGAAGAGATATAAACAGCGTGGCAGATAGCGTTGTTAGAGATGTGTAAGGGATACGTGTTGCTGGACCGACGTGCAACGTATGGGGAGCCCTGGGTACCTGTGCAGGAGCTATATTTGGTGGCAACAGTAATAACAATATTTTATCATATTTTTGAGATCACTGTAGCCGCTGACGTAAGCAGCGTATTTAACTTCCTTTTTCGCTGCACGTCTTTTACCGTCCAGCAAGACTGCTCAGACATGGAAACCCATTTTCAAGTGGTATATAATGCCTAATACTAAAAAAAAAAAAAACACTCAAGTATGCGGGATACTTTCAAATTAGCTGTCATACGAAAAATAACTGAGAGCAGCCCACTGTTCATGTCGCACGCTGAGTTCATCATTACAAAATCTGTAATGATGTTTGTCGATGTAAATAGTAGACAGTGTGCAGTCATTTTCATTAGTCAGCTCCTTTCAAGATGTTTCTTACCGTTGGCGTCTTTTCGTTCTTAGTTTAGGGCATTACATACTAATTAAGAATAGACTTTTAGGACTGAAACCAGTTGAGGTGCAATAAGACACATGGCTGAATTTTATATGTGAAGTGAGGAGTTACCAACAGGAGGTCAAGTTAGGGAAACTCCTCGACGTTAAATGATTATCTTGCGTGACTAAATTGTTTATTTAGTATGTATTACCTGCAACAGAAGAACAACGATGTGTGCACGAACATCATGAATTTTGGTGAAGTCCTTGTGCTAGCGTGTTGAAGCTCTAATGCGTTAACAATTATGGAATCTATGATTATTACCCACTGAAATACGACACATCACTGTGAGAAGTACTACAGTGCCTGGTGCCAAAGTCTTCAGAAGGTACAATGTTGAACGAAAACCGAAGACAGAAAGCTATCTTCGCACTGCTTCGCTGAATTTGTCTGATGCTAGGGAAGTTGTGACATAATGCAGCGCATACGTCGCTTATTATGTTTTGTGATTTGTTACTTTGATAGGTACGCACCGTGAACAACTTGTGAATGGTACTCATTTTAGCACTTTTTCTGAATGAATACAATAAAAATACGGGAGATTCTGTTACGTGGTTGGGATGATCTTCTGCTTTATAGCATTACCTGCAAGCCAAAGCTTCAGCAGTCACCAATGCCCTTGCAGTTATCTCTATACCTACCATTCAGTAGTAGCTAATGATAACAACTGGCACTCTGCAGTGTTTCTTTGAACTATTGTATCATTCGTCCTTTACTTCCCGTCATACATCAACAAAACATATAAGCTTCTCAGAATTGAACACCAAACCGCTGGTTTCTCGCACGAGAATAATCGGATTCAGATTTCCTTGTGGTCAACCCAGTTTTAATTAACCACAGCTTCTGCATACATCTGCAAAATTTAGTTAGGAGATCAAGGCATGAATGATTTATCTTCTATTCTCAATCAATAAATGTGACACCTGTTTATCGATGGACTGTATTGATGGGAGGAATCACAACGGCAAAAATAAAAATAGAAAGCAAAGAAGTAGGTATTAGAATTATCGGATTTGGACAAGTGGCTATAGAAGCATGACAACATAATGTGAAAGGCTTTCCTTGTCCTGTTTGTTTTGCGCCTTAATTCATTTATTCTATTGGTGGCAGTGAAAACCCTTTCAGTGCACCGTCTGAATAGTGGCAAATGGTGAGATAATTAATAAACGAGAAGGCAAAGGTGCTGTAGTTGGCAGGTTTTATTGCCTCATTTGTTTTCCAACAATACTGGCCAAGATTCAAGAGAAGCTTTCATGTGAGCTTTTAGAGTTACATAAAGAGCTGTCTTTGCATTGTACTGCCAACATTTTGCTCATGATGACACGTGATACGCATTACGATGTCAAGCATTTCACAATTAACTGCAGTACTCAGTACATGTTCCGTGTCATTAATCTCGAGGAAAAGGAGATTTACAATACACAGTCGAGAAAATGTACTATGCACAAAAGAAACATATATTGTGTAACTGTCGGCCGGAAAACACAACAGAGGTACTCTGTCTCAATGAAATGTCGCGAGCTACTATGCAGTGATCGAATGGCTTTCACATTAAAACTGGTCGTTTCGTTCGCATCTGCAGAGGACATTTTCAAGGGGGACCATAGCTTCTTTGAATATACGATTCAGATCCTGTCTCGCTACTGTCATTGACGTCCGGCTTTAATGTAAAATCCATTCGACCACGGCATAATGGCCCGGAATGTTTTTATTAATTGTTACATTTCCGACAGTAAAAGTTTACATTTTACAAAAGGTAGTTTGCGACGCACCGAAAAGGAAGAAGTACCGCCAGAAACAAACTCTAACGGAACATGCTACTGGTGGAGAAACAGTTGGGTTAAGATGGAAAGACATTTACATAATGTTAGATTTCAATAGGTACCGAGCGAGATGGTGAGGCAACAGAAGAGATCTCACTTTGTTAATCACTCTACACCAGGGCTTCCTAACCTTTTCAGCTGGCGGACCCATTCTTCAGTCGAAAATCCATGGTGGACCCCTAGTCAGTCAAGAGCACAGTAACTTTAAATTTCAGAGCGAAACCCATGGGAACTGAAAGCTTCTTAATGCAAGTGCCATGTTTCCAATGACCCCCCTTCCCCCACGAAGTGTCAATAGTCTTTGGTTTAGAGATGAATGAAAACAACTTGAAATTAACGAACCAATTTGAATTCCCACTATATCCAGACACTTACTGGTGGATTTACTCCTTTTGTTCAACACACTATAACCAGATTAAAATTACTTGGTAATTGAAATTTCACACGATGGAGCTGTCTTCCTCCAAGAGCAATCGTCACGTCCAAACCGTTCGCTGTTGACAAGCTGCCGCTTATGGTCTGTTCACTTCCACTATTTGGCTACTGTTGTGTAAGGAGCATGCATATTTCGTATCAGTCGTGTGTCTCTCTCTCTCTCTCTCTCTCTCTCTCTCTCTCTCTGTGTGTGTGTGTGTGTGTGTGTGTGTGTCTGTGTGTTCGTGTGTGTGGTTTTTCGTGAAATTCGAAGAAGAATGTTCAAATGTATGTAAAGTCTTCATTTGGTCGTCCTCCCTCCTCATTCATTTCAACTGGAAACTTCCCTTGTTGTGAAGGCGATGGAGAAACTGCACCCTTCTTCAATGATCCTCACTTCAGCCACCGATCCATGTTAGAAGTAATAAACTGGTCAAAAATCGACTTATGAAATAGGTAGTGCACTGACAAAGCAATTTTAACATTTAATGATGCCTGGGGCCGCATACGTGCCAGGGAACGCCGTGATTGGTCGACAAAGCTCGCTCCGCGCATGCGTAAAAGGCTTCAGCGCATCTAGCGCCATGAGCCGGGGCACAAACGACCCCCGCATGTGTGCTAAACAGTCGTTCTCACTTAGGAACCGCAAAGGCTGCTTGGGGATACGACCTGAAGTAAAACTACACGTTTTTCACACGAAAAAAATAGTGATGAATTCGATTTTCACATTTTTATTTAATAATTTTACTCATTATTTTACACGATTTGGTGAAAGGTGGCCGCGGACCCCCTAGAAAGAGCCGGCGGACCACTAACGGGTCCACGGACCACAGGTTGGGAAGCCCTGCTCTACACAAACCAGAATAATACCGTGGAAATACCATAAAGAACGGACACGTGCGAGTATGTCTCGCGCTCTGATGTTGAGTACAAAATTATCTTTATAGATAGTTCATCTACAGGGTTTCATGAGTAATTTCACGAATATCAGAGCATATAACATAATTGCCGTATCTTTAGACTGCAATGACTTAGAAGCTGAAGCTTTTTAACCGCCAAGGAACCGTAGAACTTAGAATTTGACATAAATTTCTGCTTTACACGGCTTTATGTTCCTGAGAGAAAATGGTCTTAACACAGGAACAGGCAGATGGACAGCAAACGACAAAAAAATACTTTTTATGTGATATAATTACAAATTACAAAATTTCGGATACTGTTTTTTACTTGCACTATGAAACGTTGCTTTTAGTCAAATTTAATGATTCTCGGCCAACGAGATATACCCTAATGGTTTTGATGAGTGAGTATGCGAGTATCGAAATATGTGACACAAATGGCCGCATCTTTTCGTTACATTGACTTAGAAGCTTAACACTAGAAGTACTACGTGGGTCATTTTGTAACAAAGATGACGGAATTTTTGGACACACAGATTATGGAAACCGACTTATACTGATAGTTATTTACATTCCACCGTCTGTCATGCACCTTCCTGTTACACTCGCAAATAGAGCGAGGGAAAGATGACTGTCCATATACCTCCGTATGAGCCCTAATTTCTGGTATCTTATCTTCGTGTCCTTACGTGCAATGTACACTGAAGCGCCAAAGAAACTGGTATAGGATGCGTATTCAAATACACAGATACGTAAACAGGCAGAATACGACCTTTCGGTCGGCAACGCCTAGATAAGACAACAAGTGTCTGCTACAGTTGTTAGATAGGTTACTGCTGCTACAATGGCAGGTTATCAAGATTTAGGTGAGTTTGAAGGTGGTGTTATAGTCGGCGCACGACCGGTGGGACACAGCATCTCCGAGCAGCGAGGAAGTGGGGATTTTCCAGTACGACCATTTCACGAGTGTACCGTGAATATCAGGAAGCCGGTAAAACATCAAATCTCCGACATCGCTGCGGCCGGAAAAATATCCTGCAAGAACGGGACCAATGACGACTGAAGAGAATCGTTCAACGTGACAGAATTGCAACACTTCCACAAATTGCAGCAGATTTCATTGCTGGGCCATCAACAAGTGTCTGCGTGCGAAGCATTCAACGAAAGTACATCTATATGGACTTTCGGAGTCGAAGGCCCAGTCGTGTATCCTTTATGACTGCATGACACAAAACTTTCCGCCTCACCTGTGCGCGTCAACACCGACATTAGACTGTTCATGGCTGGAAAAATGTTGCCTAATCGGATGAGTCTCGATTCAAATTGTATCGAGTGGATAGACTTGTACGGGTGTAGAGACAACCTCATGAATCCATGGACCTTGCTTGTCAGCAGGGGCTGTTCAAGCTAGTGGAGGCTCTGTAATGGTGTGGGGCGTGTACAGTTCAAATGATGTGGGACCCCTGATGCGTCTAAATACAACTCTGACAGGTGACACGTACGTAAGCATCCTGTCTGATCACCTGCAGCCATTCATGTCCGTTGTGCGTTCCGACGGATTTGGGTACTTCCAGCAGGACAATGCGCACCCCACACGTCCATAATTGCTACAGAGTGGCTCCAGGAACACTCTTTTGAGCTTAAACAATTTCACTGGGCACAAACTCTCCAGACATGAACATTATCGAGCATATCTGGGATGCCTTGTAACGTGCTATTCAGAAGAAATCTCCATCCACTCATACTCTACGGATTTATGGGCAGCCCTACAAGATTCGTGGTGTCAGTTCCCTCCAGCACTACTTGAGACATTGGTTTAGTCCATGTCACGTCGAGTTGCGGCACTTCTGCGTGCTCGCGGGGGCCCTACACGATATTTGGCAGGTGCAAGAGCTCTTTGGCTCTTCAGTGTATGTTGCCGGCAGTAGAATCGTCCGGCAGTCACCTACAAATGCCCATTCCCTAAATTTTTTCAATGGTATTTCTCGATAAGAACGCCGCCTTCCCTCCAGGATTTACCATTTGCGTACCCAAAGCATCTCTGTAACACTTCCGTATTGATCGAACCTACTAACAACAAATCTAACAGCTCGCCTCTGAATTGCTTCTATGTCTTCCTTCAATTCGGCGTGGTAAGGATCCCAAAAACTCGAGCAGTACTCAAGAATAGGTCGCACCAGCTTCCTATATGCTGTCTCTTTTACAGGTGAACCACTCTTTTCTAAAGTTCTCCCAATAAACCGAAGTCGACCATTCGCCTTCTCCACCACAGTTCTAATATGCTCGTTCCATCTCATCTCGCTTTGAAATTACTCCCAGATATTTAAACGACTTGACTGTGTCAACCAAGACACTAGTAATACTTTATCCGAATATTACAGCTTTGATCTTCCCACACATCCGCATTAACTTACATTTTTCCACATTTAGGGCTCGCTGCCATTCATCGCATCAACTGGAATTTTTGTCTAAGTTGTCTTGTATCTTCCTACAGTCACTCAACTTCGACACCTTACCGTACACCAAGGCAGATTGCTGCTGACCCTCTCCTCCAGATCGTTTATATATAAAGAGAACATCAGCGGTCCTATCACACTTCCCTGGGGCACTCCTGACGATACTCCAGTCTCTGATGAACACTCGCCGTCTAGGACATCACAATTATTTCTATTTTTTAAGAAGTCTTCGAGCCACTCACATACCTGTGAACTTATTCTATGCTCGTACATTCGTTAACAGTCTGCAATGGGCACCGTGTCAAATGCTTTCCGGAAATCTAGGAATATGGAATCTGGCTGTATCCCTTCATCCATAGTTCGCAGTATATCGTATGAGTAAAGGGCAAGTTGAGTTTCGCACGAGCGATGCTTTCTGAAACCATACTGATTCGTGGACATAAGCTTCTCAGTCTCAATAAAGTTTATTATATTCGAACTGAGAATATGTTCAGGAATTCTGCATCAAACAGAAGTCTGTAATTTTTCGGGTCCGTTTGTTTACGTGCATTTGAGTTAGACCTTTACCTAAATCAGCTGTAGATACTTTTAGCTCTGTGGCTTTCCATCCGTATGCTTTGAACGTCTCTTCCAAGATAGGAAGGGCTTTGAAGAAACATGAAATCGGATGTGTATTCCGCCCGCCGGCTAAGACTAGAGCACTTCTTGGCTCTTTTAAGGATTATTTTGGTTTAAGGAAGCCTGGCGTTTACAAAATACCATGTGAATGCAGTGAAATATACATTGGCCGAACTATTCGTAGCCTCAATGACAGATATGCGGCTTAGCTTTCCTCACTTGATGATGGCCGCCAGGTGGACCGCGGAAATATTGTGTGCAGATGACAATTTGATCCGACTGAAGATCCGACAAGAGTCTGATCTGTTAGTACGCCGGGAAGGTCTACTCTGAAGATTTCGATGCACCGATATAGGAAAGGTCTATTCTGAAGATTTCGATACACCGATATAGGTAGTGTTCTAGTCGAAAACAACTAACACGAATAACTGCAGCTCAATGACTTTCGAATGTAACATATAAAGCTGCGAAGACGCAAGTTTAGCCATCGGGGAACGAAGCAGAACATAAGCTCATCACGAGAGCACAAAGACAGCATTGGAGCGCTGAAGACAGGTGGCCGTCAAACTGAAACCTCAGGGCCGCACACGGCCCGAATGAAGTATTCGCACAGCCCACGGTCCGGAGCCGTATTACACAAAGTGCATCTGAAAAGTTACGGAAGGAAACAAGGCTCACAGTCAGATTACCATCACTAGTCTTCAAAGTAATCACCATTAGCTGCAACACACTTTTGACATCGAAGGTAAAGCAGTTGGAAACTATCAGCAAACGCTTCAAGTGGAACTTTTTTTTTTCATTAAACCAGGTGGGTGACCAGCTGCCTGTGGGTATATGGCTGGTCCTTTTTTTACCACAAAAAATACTTTTGTGATATACTCAACAAGGTTTTCTGGTCTCTTAGCCATCGCGAGTGGCCGCAAGTTTGTTAGCTTCCGGCCACCCTCGATGTTGCCCGTCCCTGCCACGTGGAGGCGGACCATTTTCTGCGTTGTTCACCTTTATCTTTTATTGTTGAGTGATATCACATTTCTATGTACAAACTTTAACAGCTTAGATACAATTTGGAATTCAATCTCGATATGTTTTACGAAAAATACTTTAAAATAAAGAAAGGAAACAAATTAAAGAAAATCATGCAGGGAATTCTAAATCTAACTCATCTGCTATACTTAACCTAATGAGACTTTGAAATGTGAGTTTGATTTGTGGATTTGTGAGGGTAGTGGAGAGGGTTTGGAGGTGTTCGGGAAAAGGGGTCTGACCCTCCCCGTCTAGCCAACAGGGGATGGAGGGCTCGGAATGTACTTCGAGCCATCCATTCCCTGTCCGCATCGCACGTTTAAAGCGTTTTTCGTGATTGACTGGGTTGGGTTGGTGCTTAGCTAGGCAAGATTCTTGGTGTTGAGAGTCGTCATTGAGTTTGAGTGAGTGACATATTGTTGCTGTTTTCCGAATCTGTGTTTTCCCCAACATCTGTATCATTCTCTTCATCAGAGCTGGTAGTCTCCCACGGTTCCGTTGCCCGTGTGTTTTGTGTCTCTGGTCGCAATCTGTGGTACGACCTTGATTGCTTAAAGGATTTGTGCAGTATCTGGGATACTTCGTTTGTCACCCGGTTAATCTCCTCCCATGTGTCTTTGTTCCTGATGGCTGTATTTATGTCATCCTGCGTTTGTATTTGTAGTTGTGTAGGTGTTATGTATTCGATGTGTAATGGGCAGTGAAAAACTATGTGTTCTGGTGATCCATTTACGCCACATGTGCAGGTATCACTGAGTGAGTCCCATGCGGTTGAGTTACATGGGGTATGGGCCATGACCCGAGAGAAAGTGAACCATGCCCCTACTTGGGTTTAGATGATTCATCTTCAGACGTTCCCCGATGTTTGGGAAAAATTGGTAGACTCAAGGCCCTTGTCGTCTGTGTCCCATTCCCTCTGCCATGTGTCCACCCTCCACTCGATAAGTTGGCGTCTATCATTCAGGTTGTACCCTGTGATCTCTGTCACCTTGTCGTGTCTTCCTTTCTTTAGCCAGTACATGGCTGCCCTCAGTCTCATTGTTGGTCAATGGGAAAGATTCCAAGGATCACACATAGCGCTGCCAATGATGTGGTACCGAAGGCCCCAGACAACATAACCAGCTCACTTCTTTGGCCCCTCCAAACTGTGTTCCTATAAGTTACTAAGTGCAGCCTGGCGCCCTTCAAGTGGGATAGCTCGAAGCACAGTTGTCACACAGAACGTCTCCGAAGCGTCAGCCATTCCGAGATAATTTAAAACGGGAAACAAAACGAAGTCCGCCGGGACCAAACCTGGAGAATAAAGAGGGTGTTTAAGAACGGTCACCTTGTGTTGAGCGAGGAAGTTGAGCACGCAAACGCTGCGGCTGTCCAACAACGCGTGAACACGGTGCTTCGAGAGATTTCACAAGAAGCGTTTGCTGAACTTTCCAACAGCTTTAAAACTGATACAAGAAGTGTGTTCTAACTAATGGTGATTACTTTGCACGCCGGTAAAGGTATTGTGTTCCCCCATGAGATCCACAGTGTCGTAGACAATGGCGCTCAGGCTGATGCCGGTGTTCCTTAACTTCAGGAAGCCATTTGACACCGTCCCGCATTGCCGTTCAGTGAAAAAAATACGAGCTTATCGAGTGTCGGAGCAGATTTGCGACTGGATTCAAGACTTCTTTGCAGACAGAAAACACGACGCTCTTAAGGGAACAAAATCGACAGATAAAAAGGTAATTTAAGAGTACCCCAAGGAAGTGTGATTGGATCGTTACCGCTTCCAATATGTATAAGTGATCTAGTAGAAAGCCTCGGATGCTCTCGGAAGCTGTTCACAGATAATGCGGTTGTCTATAATCAAGTAGCAACGCCAGAAGATAGTAACGATTTGCAGAATGACCTCCAGAGAATTGACGAATGGTGCAGACTCCGGCAGTTGACTCTGAACGTAAATAAATGTAAAACATTGCGCATACATAGGAAAAGAAATCGACTACTGTATAACTACATCATTGATTAAGAACATTTAGAAACAGGAAAATATCTGGGATTAACTATCCAGAGCGACCTTAAGTGGATAACCACGTAAAAAAATACTGCGAAAAACAGATGCCAGATTCATAGGAGGAATCCTAAGGAATGAAGTGGCTTAAAAGGCACACTTGGACCGATTCTGGAGTATCGTTCATGTATCTGGGATCCCTACCAGACAGGATTGATAGAAGAGACAGGTCCAACGAAGAGAGGCACGTTTCTTCGCGGGATCGCTTAGATGGCGGAGACCGTTACGGAGATGCTAAACAAACTCCATTGGCAGACGTTACAAGAGAGGTGTTGTGCATCACGGAGAGATTTACTATTGAAATTTCGAGTGAGCACTTTCCGTGACGAGTTGGACAACATATTACTTCTCTGCTGCAATACACATCCTTCTGAATCTGCTTAGTGTATTCATCTCTTGGTCTCCCTATGTTTCATACCTTCCACACTGCCTTCCAATACCAGATTGGTGATTCTTTGATGCCTCAGAACAGGGCCTACCAAACGGTTCCTTCTTCTATTTAAGCTGTGCCAAAAACTCCTCCCCAATTCTATTCAGAATCTCCTCACTAGTTACGTGTTCTACGCATCTAATCTTCAGCATTATTCTGTAGCTCCACATTTCGAAATCTTCTATTCTCTTCTTGTCTACACTATTTATCGTCCATGTTTCACTTCCATACATGGCTACACTCCATACAAACACTTTCAAAAAAAGGCTTCCTGAAACTTAAGTCTATACTCGATGTTAACAAATTTCTCTTCTTCATAAACGCTTTCCTTGCCATTGCCAGTCTACATTTTATATCCTCTACTTCGATCATCATCATTTTATTTTGCTCCTCAAATAGCAAAACTCATCCATTAATTTAAGTGTCTCATTTCCTAATCTAATTCCCTCAGCATCACCTGATTTAACTCGACTACATTCCATTATCCTCGTTTTGCTTTTGTTGATGTTCATCTTAGATCCTCCTCCCAAGACACTGTCCATTCCGTTCAACTGCTCTTTCAGGTCCTTTACTGTCCCTGACAGAATTACAATGTCATCGGCAAACCTCAAGGTTTTTATTTCGTCTCCATGGATTTTAATTCCTACTCTAAATTCTTCTTTCGTTTCCCTCACTGCTTGCTCAATACACAAATTGAATAACATCGACGATAGGCTACAACCCTGTCTCACTCCCTTCCCAACCACTGCTTCCCTTTAATGCCCCTCGACTCTTATAGCTGCCATCTGGTTTCTGTACAAATTGTAAATAGCCTTTCGCTCTCTGTATTGGACTCCTGCCACCTTCAGAATTTGAAAGAGTATTCCAGTCAACATTGTCAACAGCCTTCTCTAAGTCCACAAATGCTAAAGATGTAGGTTTACCTTTCCTTATCTATTTTCTAAGATAAGTCTTAGAGTCAATATTGCCTCATGTGTTCCTACATTTCTACGGAATCCAAATTGATCTTCCCCGAGGTCGGCTTCTACCAGTTTTTCCATTCGTCTGTAAAGAATTGTGTTAATATTTTACATCCGTGACTTATTAAATTGATAGTTCGGTAATTTTCACACCTGTCAACACCTGCTTTCTTTGGGATTAGAATTATTATATTCTTCTTTAAGTCTGAGGGTATTTCGCCTGCCTCATACATCTTGCTGACCAGATGGTAGAGTTTTGTCAGGGCTGGCTCTCCCAAGGCTATCAGTAGTTTCGACATAGGTATTTCAGTGCCCTGACAAATCCTTCACGCAGTATCCTATCCTCCATTTCATCTTCATCTTCGTCGTCTTCCGTTTCCATAACATTACTCTCCAGTACATCGCCCTTATATGGACCCTCTATATATTCCTTCCACCTTTCTTTCCCTTCTTTGCTTAGAACTGGTTTTACATCTGAGCTCTTAATATTCATGCAAGCGGTTCTCTTTTCTCCAAAGGTCTCTTTAAGTTTCCTGTAGGTAGTGTCCATCTTACACCTAGTGATATATGCCTCTACATCCTTACATATGTTCTCTAGCCAGCCCTGCTTAGCCATTTTGCACTTCCTGTCGATCTCATTTTTGAGACGTTTGCATTCCTTTTTGCCTGCTTCATTTACTGCAGTTTTATATTTTCTCCTTTCAGCAATTAATTTCAATATCTCTTCTGTTACCCAAGGATTTCTACCAGCCCTTGTCTTTTTACCTACTTGACCCTCCTCTGCCTTCACTGTTTCATTTATCAAAGCTATCCATTCTTCTTCTACTGTATTTCTTCCCCCGTTCTTGTCAACCGTTCCCTAATGCTCTCTCTGAAACTCTCTACAAGCTCTGCTTCTTCGCCGGCCGCGGTGGTCTAGCGGTTCTAGGCGCTCAGTCCGGAACCGCGCGACTGCTACGGTCGCAGGTTCGAATCCTGCCTCGGGCATGGATGTGTGTGATGTCCTTAGGTTAGTTAGGTTTAAGCAGTTCTAAGTTCTAGGGGACTGATGACCACAGATGTTAAGTCCCATAGTGCTCAGAGCCATTTGAACCATCTGCTTCTTCTAGTTTATCGAGGTCAGATCTCCTTAAATTCCCACCTTTTTGCAATTTCTTCAGTTTTAATCTACAGTTCATAACCAATAGATTGTGGTCAGAATCCACATCTGCCCCTGGAAATGTCTTACAGTTTAAAACCTGGTTCTTAAATCTCTGTCATACCATAATATAATCTATCTGAAACCTCCCAGTGTCTCCAGGCCTCTTCCATGTATGCAACATTGTTTCATGAGTTAAACTAAGTGTTAGCTATGATTAAGTTATGCTCTGTGGGTGGAAAATTCAACCAGGCGGCATCCTCTTTCATTCGTTACCCCCATTCCATATTCACCTACTACAATTCGTTCTCTTCCTTTTCCTATTATCGAATTCTAGTCCCTCATGACTATTAAATTTTCGTCTCCCATTAACTATTTGAATAATTTCTTTTATCTCACCATACATTTCTTCAATCTCTTTGTCATCTGCGGAGCTAGTTGGCATATAAGCTTGTACTACTGTGACAGGCGTGGGATTCGTGTCTATCTTGGCTAATATAATGCGTTCACTATGCTGTTCATAGTAACTTACCCGCACTCCTATTTTTTTTTCATTATTAAACCTACTCCTGCATTACCCTTGTTTGATTTTGTATTTATAACGCTACATTCACCTGACCAGAAGTCTTGTTCCTCCTGCTACCGAACTTCACTAATTCCCACTATTTCTAACTTTAACCTAACCATTCCCTTTTTTAAATTTTTTAACATACCTGCCCGATTAAGGGATCTGACATGCCACGCTCCGTTCCGTAGAATGCCAGTTTTGTTTCTCCTGATAACGACGTCCTCCTGAGTAGTCACCGCCCTTAGATCCGCATAGGGGACTATTTTACCTCCGCAATATTTCACCCAATAGGACGCCATCGTCATTTAACCATACAGTAGACCTGCAAGTTCTCGGGAAAAATTACGGCTGTGGTTTCCCCCTTGCTTTTAGCCGTTCGCAGTACCAGCACAGCAAGGCCGTTTTGGTTAATGTTACAAGGCCAGATCAGTCAATCATCCAGACTGTTGCCCCGGCAACTACTGAAAAGGCTGCTCCTCCTCTTCAGGAACCACACGTTTGTCTGGCCTCTCAACAGATACCTCTCCGTTGTGGTTGCACCTACGGTACGGCTATCTGTATCGCTGAGGCATACAAACCTCCCCACCAACGGTAAGGTCCATGGTTCATCGGGGGGAGGAGGGGGGTGCACATACGTCTCGCGTAATGACCGTGAGGAAAAATCCGAGAAATTAGAGCCAATACAGAGGCTTACCAACAATCATTCTTCCCACGCGCCATTCGCGAATGGAACAGTGTTGGAGGTCTCAGTTAGTGGTACGAAAAGTATTCCCCACCACACACCTTAGGTGGATTACGGAGTGTGTTGTAGATGTAGAACTTTCAGACCTACCTTGTATGACAAAATGAATGTAGCAGCAACTAAAAGACAAAGTGAAAAACGTCAGCTAACCTTAACGTTCTTTTGACATCCATCCGGTTGCTGGGAGAATGGTGTCTGCTGCACGGCTGCTGAGCAGGCTTTTTTTCCACAATCAACCCGGCTGCCGTGTAAACGGCGCGGTAGCTTGCGCCGCCAGTATCTGACGGAGTGTAGCAAGAATAGCACGTCAAACGTCCGCACTTGTAAGTCTATTCTTACAGTTTGATGTAGAAATGCATCGCAATACATTACTAGCGTGGGTGGATGGTCTTTCATAGACGCCTGTAGGAAAGAAGGAGAAATTGGAAGTTATGGGTTCATCCAGTCAACATGTGAAGAGACTACGTCGGGGCATTTTTTATGCTTTTGGAGGACTTGAAAAACGATGCTGAAAAATTTTTCACCTATTTTAAGATTATGCATAATTTTGACGATCTCCATGTAAGAATAAAAGATTTAGTCCAACGCCGGAACACATAATTCAGAGAATGTATTCAATCTATACGTGTGTGTTGGCAGTCAAAATCACTTGAGCGAAAAATGAAACATTTTAAATTTAGTTGTGATTTTTATTCCTATTTCAAAGGACTTTAATAACATTATGTGTTTGAAAGATATTTATACGATACTGTAAAATAGATATTCTCAAATTCAAAACGACGTTCAATGAAGAACTTTAAATATGTGATTTAGAAACTGATTGAATCAAGTGATGAGGGTTCGGAGTGTCCTCAGACAGCTGGGAATGTGTAAAATGTCCCTGTGAGGTAATGGTAACACGACTGTACCGTATGGTTCTGGCTGAATGGTCTCCGTTGGCTGTGCTAGGGCAAGCGGCCACGCTTGTGTACTTGCATCTACTGATGGTTGCCGCGTTCTTTTTAATTACAGAAACGATTTGCAACAGGCTCAGCTGGCACTATACTACTTCTTCGTCGTCAGAACCGTCTAAGGGTGGAATTATCCCACTGGAAAAAGACATATGCCGATCTGGCTTTTGCTTGAAAGCACTGATTACTTAAAGTTCAACTAGGACTGGTTTTCTTTCTTCCTTTTAAACTCTGTTAGATTTTTAAAATGTGTTCAGATTCTGTCCTCAGTGTTTCGCTTGTGGCAGGATGGTTTATTTCTTCGCTGTCGTTTTCTTAAAGTGCTGTGATTTTTTTTTTTTTTTAAGTGTGGCTGTTTGCTGAAAATGTGGCTGCCTTTCGCTTCCAGAGGATTGTTTTACAGTCCTTTGCTTCCTCTCACTCTTCTGAAATGGACCGTGAACATACATCTATTTTTCATGATACCTTTCCCTGAGAAAAAATTACTTCTTATTAGTCGTGACATGTGTGATGAAATGCGGTTTGTTTTGATTTGAACTCATGTACAGAATAGTACTGTTATACAGCCACTGTATACGTTGGCTGTTTGACAAAGTTAGATAAATTCCATTTACTATGGCTTTGTTTGGAACGTTTGTTTCAGATATAAGGCCAGCGGTTGTGCATTCATACATTTTCACTACAGTTACAGATTCGGCATTTCCACTATCGGAAAAATCGTCAGAAATGTATGTTAAGATATCTCGTCACTAATGCACGCATGTATCCCTGTATACACATCAGATCATTGAAAGGAAATTGCTGAAAAATTTGAAAAAATAGCTTATTTCCCTCACTAGATTCAGCAGCTACGGAAAAGATAACATCTCAACCATATTTCAAGAATGTTCATTGTGGAAGTCATTGCTGGGAAATGAACTTGGACTTTCTGAAGATACGTGTCTTCCTGACACAAAAAGTTCCAAAGTAGCAAATCTTTTTGTTGCTGATGAAGCTTTGGGGCTTCACAAACACCTTCTCAGACCGTTTGCTGGACATCAGCCGACGACTGCAAAAACAATGTATATCCTCACTCGAGGATTCTCCACAAAGAAGTAAACATGCATCCTGACTTCGCCATTGATATTGTCAAGGCCTGCACTGTTCTACACGATTTAGTCTTTGAAAGAGACTCTTACAACACACAAGATTCTCTGTAGACAACTTTGCTTGAAAGTATAAATAGAATTGAATGCGTGCGTTAGGGAATTTCGGCTAACAACGTTCGAAAACTGATGATGGATTATTTTTTTGAAAGGGTACAGTACCGCCCGACATTGAAAATAGGTACAACATACTTCATTATTCTTGTCAGTACAACATATTTTTTCTAATAATAACTTAATTTCAATTAATACAGCAAAGCTGGATACCAGTGTGGGAAAGAATGACAATTTATTTATTTAATTGATCACATGTGCACTCCCACAAAATAAATCCCTACATCCAGTTTGTTGAGATCTGTGAAATGAATGAATGTATGGTCGTCTGCTAACTGCAGATAGTGAATGTGAATATATGATCATCTTTGAGACGATCCTTTGGCCACCTTTGGTGGAACCAAAGAGATGAAATTTACCGGAGCTTTGAGCGCCTGAAATGTGGCTGACCAATACGGTAGCAAGGTGCTCCCCCACTTCGGCAGAGGTGCGAGAAGACCTGAAGAACAGCCATGTTTCAGCACTCTGCCGCTGGATCTAGTGTTGGTAAGACCTGTCTTAGGTGTGCTCCGTAAAGACAAAAGAGTGGAGACGTGGTATGCATGTGAAATACTTAAGAGTAGTTTAGAATAATAATTTCACTATTTCAGGAACTTTAAAGCTGAAAGTGATGTGATTATAATGTTGTGACTATTCCTTGTGTTGTATTCCATGTTGCAGTGTGGTGTATGTCATGTAATTTAAGTATGTGTGGTTTGCATGGGAGAGTAGCAAGGTAGTTTCAGAGGTAGTGGGTTATGCATGTTCCTTTTGTACCGCTCGGTCTGGAGGAAAGTTTCGTGATGATGGTTGTAAGAGTCGAAGTGTGAGATATAGCAAGAGATCCATCATCCTATCCAGAAAGTGCACTGTAGCATTAAATAATTACGAGACCATAAGATAGAGAATCACCAATGTAAAGCCATGCCCACTGGGCGGAATTTCTCATGTGTTATTGTTGTAGGTTATAGAATTTGTGTGTTTAGGTTAGAGAATTTATCGGAATAAATAAGATAGTGAAAAGAAATAGATTGGTGGCCTTTTCCTTCGAATTGTATGTTGTCATGATATCCAGAATTTATAATGTGTGCGCCATTCATATTCAGTGCGATGGCCACGTGTTGATAAAAGCCGTTAAATAAGAAAGAAAATGTGGTATTGCCAGTGCGTAGTGAACAGTCAGTGTTGTGTAAATTACTAATAGTCAGATGTGCGTTTCCTCTGCGTAATATTCAAACAGGAGAATAACTTGTAACTTAATTGTGAGTACTAGAGTTCATGTTACTCGATAAATAAGAATGAGCCCACTCGCATGACAGACCACTCATCTTGCAGGCCTGACTGCTTGATGCCACAGTATGAGCAAGGCATGTGGGTGCCTCTCATTTGAACACCAATAGATTCAATTAAATCGCAGCATTCTAAGATTTATTGTGTCAACAAAGAATGTGAATGATGCATTGTATTTAGTACAGTAAATATAGGACTGTACTCATCATAATCGTTTCTTTCATTTTCATCCATCTCTTCAAAGCAACCGCATAATTCTTTGAATACTTCTAGTGAGGTACTTCTTGTAAGTAGTCTGTCCTTACAGCAATCTTGAGTTTTGTCCCCTAAAATGGGCCGACCACGTACCGTTCTAATTAGTGCTTCCAAGTCTACTTCCGCCGTGATAACACAAGGTAAGGAGTGTTTGAAAAACTATATTTTCACATGAAATAACACAAAAGCAATGAAGACTAGAACTCAAATGTCGCCACATGTGAGCGCCCACAGCCACCACTCCACTGGTTGGCTTGGCTTGCCGTCGCCCGCAGTCGGGTGGTGGCGATGGGTGCTACCGGCTTCCCACAGCAGCAGGTCAGCAGCCGTGTACCACTCAGCGAAATGTCTCATATAATGTACGAGGCGTGTTTTTAAGTAAGTACCGTTTTGAAATTAAAAAAAGACGTGCTAAGATATCTCAATAATTTGATTTTTACATGAAAACCTGTACCTTAAACTACTTTTCTACATAATTTCCGTCGATATTGAGGCACTTGTCATAACGTTGTACCGGTTTTTGAATACCCTCCTCACAGACTTGTTAACCACTGCATCACCACTGTTTTGACTTCGTCATTGTCATGAAGACGCTGACCGCTCAGGTGTTTCTTCACGTTCAGCAACAGATGGTAGTCACTGGGCGCAAAATCGGGGCTGTACCGAGGATGATTTCGAGTTTCCCATCGAAAAGATGTGATGAGATCTTTGTGCAACGTCCCCTTAGACAAATTATTGAATTACTGTGCTGATAAACATCTTATTTGATTTTCAAACAGCTGAGCAGAACTGAACATACTCAGACATTTCGCTCCTTACCTATTCTGATCAACACTAAACTGACACACAATACTTTTTCAGCGCAACGCAATCTGACTTTCAATAATCCCTACAAAAGAATGGCCCTGACTAACATTAACCTATACCTTTCACAAATCACTTACCTCATAAGAAATCTTCGTTACTCGAACTACTGCAATACAGTGAGCTCCAATACTGCCAGTTAAATAAAAGATTCTAACTACTAAAGTCACTAACTACTGGTAGGCATAGGAAAGATTTTGATAAAGAACAAACAATGTATTTACCTTAACAGTGTTCAAAAGTCATATATATATATCAGTTCATGACATCCAGTCTTACAAATTTACTGTCTCTGATGGACACACGTCCAGATCATCCGCTCTCAAAACTCCTCCATCTCTCTCCCCACATCCACCACTGCTGGCGGCTCACCTCCAACTGTGCAATGCTACGCGCTGTTAACAGCCAACTGCCCAACGCTACAATAGCGAATATTACAACAATACTAACCAGCCACAGACTGCACACAGAACAACCAGTGATTTTCATACAGAGCGCTACGTGGCGTTACCAATATAAAAACCTAAACAGCCTACTTACATTTGGTCTGATTCGCCACATGCGGACGGGCGTTGTCTTGCAGAAAAACGATGCCCTTGCTCAACTTGCCACGTCTTTTGTTCTGAATTGAACGGAACAGATTGTTCAATGTCTTACAGTATGCTGCTGCATTGATTGTCTCATTACGAGGCAGAAATTCCACAAGCAGTACTCCTTTTCTGTCTCAAAAAATTGTGCACATGATTTTCCGCGCAGAAGTTGTTCGCTTAAAGTTCACTTTTCTGGGTGAATCTGAATGCCGCTATTCCATGGAATGTTGCTTTGATTCTGGTGTGACGTAGGCCACCCATGTTTCGTCTTCCGTAACAATTTGGCTTAATAAATCATCACCGTCGTTGTGGTACCGCTCAAGGAAAGTCAGTGCACT
The DNA here is from genome assembly GCF_023864275.1 of Schistocerca cancellata. NCBI lineage: Eukaryota > Metazoa > Arthropoda > Insecta > Orthoptera > Acrididae > Schistocerca > Schistocerca cancellata. The sequence goes on from NC_064627.1 coordinate 157,332,670, forward strand.
GTCTAAACGTTTGGTTTTGTGCACATCGGTCAACATTTTCGGTACCCAACGTGCGCACAATTTTCGGTAATTCAAGTGCTCGGTCACATTGCCATACAAAACACTACGAGAAACATTAGGAAAGTCATCCTGCAAGGAGGAAATCGTAAAGCGTCTGTTTTCTCTCACCTTATTGTCCACTTCCTGCACCAAACTTTCATTAACGACCGAAGGACGCCCACTCCGTTGTTCATCATGCACATTTGTGAGGCCATCTTTAAATGCTCTCACCCACTTTCTTACCATTCCATCACTCATAATGTTTTCTCCGTAAACTGCACAGATCTCACGATGAATATCGATCGCTTTTAGGCCTTTAGCACTAAGAAATCTAATAACAGTCCGTACTTCACAGTCGGCGGGACTCACGATTATCGGAGGCATCTTAAACACTCAGTACACAGCGTAAACAAGGAAGAATCAGACTGTAATGGCCTCAGTGAGTAGATTAAGGTACACGCTTTCATGTAAAAAGAAAATTATTGAGATATCTTAGCACATCTTTTTTTAATTTCAGAACGGTACTTACTTAAAAAACACGCCTCGTATCTCCCGATAACAGTGTACCGGCGCCGTTTGCCCGGCAGCCGGTTAAGTGTGAAACGACCCTAAGAGATTATTAAGAGCGTCATTTTCCTACTCAGTAACAAACAAAAATACAGGGACAACAAAATATTTTAAGATGTACTTAACTTGCGCTACGTTGATGAATTCGGCGGCCGTTGGCCACGTACCTGAGTGGCTAGAGGAGTATGCACAGCGGTCCCTGTAGGGTTAGAGGATGCGAGAGGTGGAATCTTCCAGTAGGGGCAACCCATGGACATGAGAAACATGTATTGATCAGCTGGTATAGTATACATTTTGCTGCGGAAGTAACAGGGATTCTTGAACACGCATTATAGAGACGATCATCTAATAAGGCAGTACATATTTGTCACAAGGAATATAAAATTAATTTAAGGCTGCTATGATATAATACAATGAGTAGAACAAAAATGGGGTTCAAAACATTTAGTAAACACCCGTGTCTCGTTTTGCGTAATGCATTTGGATATGTTATTAATCAGTCATCGGCCGGCCGGACTGGCCGAGCGGTTCTAGGCGCTACAGTCTGGAACTGCGTGACCGCTACGGTCGCTGGTTCGAATCCTGCCTCGGGCATGGATGTGTGTGATGTACTTAGGTTAGTTAGGTCTAAGTAGTTCTAAGTTCGAGGGGACTGATGACCTCAGAAGTTAAGTCCCACAGTGCTCAGAGCCATTTGAACCATTTTTTGAATCAGTCATCCGCTCACACCGACAACACAACCACACTTCGTTAGTCAATTATAGTGTCCCAACAATGGGTTCGTCGAGGGTGGGGCAGTCTGAAACAGAGAACAGTCGATAGGAAGTGTTTCTGATGGTGCCGACTTTTAACCACGATTACTTGGCGGACGGCGGCCAACTACGACCGGCCAACTTTTCACGCGCTTTCTATAACTACTCTGTTGGGAGCTCATTACATACCAATTTATGTAGGTTACCAGTTAATAAGATCCGTATACATGCAACCCGAGGTGCCGCTCCACAATGTCAGTATTGGCTCTCGAGCAAAAAAGTCTAACGACCACTGCTGTAGACGGTGAGCAACTGGAAGGAGAAGGTTATGTAGTCCTCCGCGATGATTTATGTCACGGCAGTGAAGTGGCGTATATCTGCCATCCAGTTGTGCGGGAGGATTGTGGCAAGACGGGTCGACATCAAGACGTAACAGATTAGCACGATGAAGATATTGAGTTTACTAAGCATTTGGAGGCTTCTGATCCTCACAAAAACAAAATGTGAAGTTGCCTCATTTGGTGATATATTACCGCGGCTTATCACACTTGTCTACAAGAAGTGGTTTACCACTCGCACCACGGCCGACTGATGAATCTTGTCCACTGTACCCGAGCGACATCCGACACACGACCGTTAGTTGAACTGAAGACATACGCGACGAGACCATTCCTGGTGGCAAAACTTGGTCCAATGCGGGCGTCCTTCTGTGGCTTGACAGGTGATAGAACGTGCATTTAGAATAATGACTACTAAAAGAAATCGCTGCGAAGTATTATTTAAATTGATAAGCCTGCTAATGTTGACATTATAGTCAAATGCTTGTTACACAACGTTGTAACTGATAAGGAGGGGGAAGAACCACCAACTGCACTCACTTGTCAATCAACACACTTGACAAAAATATACGCTTCTCTCGGTGAGAACTATGGTGTCAGCGCAGCGTATTTCATCCGAGATAAATTGACAACTTTCATTTACTAGGGGAAGTGCACAAATGAAAGCAGTTTCAGTACTTTCCAGAACACTAGTTACATAGGGTGAGCGTATTGTTGAACATCTTCTTAATTTTGTTTTCGAATACAGTTTCTAGAACTTGTTTTAGTCTTATTGAATGTACACTGTATGTCGCCACTCACTAACCGCTAGCAATAAAATTTTGTTATTGCCAGGTTTCGACGCCGACTATGAGTGTCTTCATCAGAATATCCACAATTACCTAAAAAGATTATGAGTAACTCGTAACACAGAAAGGACTAAGAACAACCAGTTTTTATATATAGGAGATTTGTAACGAGACTGCACTCAAATGAAGATAATGAAAAACAAATTTGAGGCCAATAATGCTCTCGTCACATAAAATACTTCACCAAGAAGTCAATGTTAAAATCACATACAATTAAAGTCACTGAAACTGACATAAGGTTGATCACTACCGTAAAACTACATCTACGTGGTGCAGCACAGTACACGCCGCTAAGGGTTGCGAGAGGTAACAGTCACTGGAGGTGACATCAGACTACGAGGCTCACATGCCGAAGTTGCTACAACGTGGACGCGAAACAATCTGCGCCATCTAGTAACAGTCGAAGATACAAGCTGCTTAATTTACGGGAATTTTAAATAGCATGTACGTGTTCCTGTCACATATCGGCAGCAATTATTACGCAGAAAGACAAAATTATATAGGACAGTGCAGCAGCAAATATTAAGTACATTCTTGTGCAAAACGATTGCAATGTAATATCTGAAAATGAGAGAGGAAAACGATATTTTAGAGTATACTCTGAGGAAAAAAGAGGTGTCAACTTTGGGCATTTCTACGCAAGGGCTTTATACATTTAAACATTTTTAATCCGTAACTGCAACCGTTCTTTAAGAATGAAACCGCGATTAAAACACAGGTGTTTAAGTATTTCTAACTCTTCAAGAATATTAAGTCTGAAGTCTTTCTTCCCTGTGTGCAACTTACTGACATCATGAAGTTCTTTCCTTTAGTCTTATGGCCAGTAATCAATAAATGATTGACAAATGACGAATCACATATGTTTGTACCCTTTTTTTTAAATGTTGTTTGTATCTAACAGAAATTGCTCGTCCTGTTTGTAGTAAATTAAGCAGCTGTTACCTCCGATCGTTACAAGGCGATCCTACTTCTTTTGTTCCACAGTGTGACAGTTTCGGCATGCGAGCCTGTAGTCCGATGCCGCCTGCAGTGGAGTATTTTTTGGTGGTAATTTCCTAAGGGACCAAACTGCTGACAGCATCGATCCCTAGGTTTACACACTTCTTAGTCTAACTTAAACTAACTTAGGCTAAGGGCAGCACACACACCCATGCTCGAGGAAGGACTCGAACCTCCGACGGGGGATGCCATGCGAACCGTGGCAAGGCGCCTCAGACCGCGCCGCTAACCAGCGAGGCTAGTGACGTATTTCTCGCAGCCCTGCTAATCCATGTTGCTATACTTTTACTGGCAGTTACCAGCTTCATGTTGGCTTTATTGTCTTTAATTTTGTGTGACGAGAGCGTTATTTTCCTTAAATTTGTAAGTCACTTACTACATGTAAATAGGTTCCGAATAAAAACGTTATTCCTTATTTTTTTCTGTGTTAATGTTTATTTGCGATATTTTTAGCTAACTGTGAATTTCCTGGTGAAGACACCCACAGTTGATGTAGGAAACTGGTAGAAATGAAATTTTGTTGCGACCGGCTGGCTGTTTTATACTTATCATATGTTATTTATTTACACGTCGAGTTTCTTAGGACCAAATTGAGGAGCAAATCTCCAAGGTCATGGAACTTGTCAGTACATGAAATTACAACATAAAAGTAATAACAGATAAAAATAAAATGTTTATGAACCCGAAAAAAGTCAAGCCGTAAGTTTAGTAAATGCAATCAACAACACAACAAGAATCAGCCTAATTTTTCAAGGAACTCCTCGACTGAATAGAAAGAGTAACCCATGAGGAAACTCTTCAGTTTCGATTTGAAAGCGCGTGGATTACTGCTAAGTTTTTTGAATTCTAATGGTAGCGTGTTGAAAATGGTTGCAGCAGTATACTACACGCCTTTTTACATAAGAGTTCACACTTGATCCAAATACAAGGTTTGATTTCCGCCGAGTATTAACTGAGTGAAAGCTACTTATTCTTGGGCATAAGCTAATATTGTTAACAAAAAATGACAGTAAGGAATATATATATTGAGAGGTCAATGTCAAAATACCCACACTCGTGAACAGGGGGTGACAATAGGTTCCTGAACTTACATCACCCATTGCCCAAACCGCCCTTTTTTGAGCCAAAAATATCCTTTTCGAATGGGAAGAGTTACCCCAAAATATAATACCATACGATATAAGCGAATGAAAATAAGCAAAGTAGACTAATTTTCGTTTCGAACCATCACTCACTTCAGATAACGTTCGAATAGTAAAAATGGCAGTATTAAGTCTTTGAACAAGATCCTGAACGTAGGCTTTCCACGACAGTTTACTATCTATCTGAACACCTAGAAATTTGAACTGTTCAGTTTCACTAATCATATACCCATTCTGTGAAATTAAAACGTCAGGTTTTCTTGAACTGTGTGTTAGAAACTGTAAAAACTGAGTCTTACTGTTATTTATCGTTAATTTATTTTCTACAAGCCATGAACTTATGTCATGAAATGCACTATTTGAAACCGAGCCGATATTGCACACAACATCCTTTACTACGAAGCTAGTGTCATCAGCAAAGAGAAATATTTTAGAGTTACCTGTAATACTATAGGGCACATCGTTTATATAAATAAGGAACAGGAGTGGCCCCAACACTGATCCCTAGCGCACCCCCCACTTGACCGAACCCCACTCAGACCCCACATCACAGCCATTCTCAACACTCTCAATAATGACCTTTGCTGTCTATCGCTAAAGTAAGAGATGAACCAATTGTGAGCTACTCCCTGTATTCCGTAATGGTCCAACTTCTGGAGCAATATTGTGATCAACACAACCAAACACCTTAGTTAAATCACAAAATATGCCTAGCGTTCGAAACCTTTTGTTTAACCCACCCAGTACCTAACTGAGAAAAGAGAATATAGCATTTTCAGTTGTTAAACGACTTCTAAAGCCGAACTGTACATTTGATAACAAATCGTGTGATATAAAATGATCAATTATCTTTACATACACAGCCTTTTTAATAACTTTAGCAAACACTCATGGCATTGAAATAGGTCTACACTTGTCTACATTATACCTCTCTCCCTTTTTATAAAGCGGCTTTACTACTGAGTCCTTTAATATTCTACTAGGCACTCCAGCATATCCATGACAGTCCTTAGTCTGCAGTGATTTGATTATTGACTCAATCTCTCGCTTGTCAGTATCACTGAGGAGTATTTCAGACATCAATCTCGGAAAGGCATTTGCCAAGAGAGTTATATAATTCCCTGTAAAAACTAATTTATTTATTTAATTCACCAGGAATGCTCAGAAAATGATTGTTAAATACTGTACTTATATCTGATTTATCAGTAACAGAAATATTTTTACTACGAACTGACTTCATATCGTCGACCTCGTGCTGCTGACCAGACACTTCCTTCACAACTGACGATATGCTTTTAATTTTATCCTATGAATTAGCTATTCTATTTGCATACCACGGCTGCTGTCTCATTTTATGTTTGAAATTGTATTACATACTGTCTAAATCTGATCGCACAAGTCATGTTTTTTGCTGCATTATGATTAGTGTTTCCTCTTAGCTTCCGCACCCTTATCTCCTGCACGTTTCATGCCTAGTTTCCTCTGTAAGTCGAGGTGGTTATAGCTTTTGTCACGCGTATCGCTCAGCGACGTGTTCTCATTCGTGTGACTTATAACGTCTACGTCCACAGTTGATAATTAAGTACGAAATACACCTAGACCCAAGTAACAACAGACACTCGATTGCAGCTACTATGTCCGACAATCCCATTTCACTGGGTTGCGGCCGACCGCCGGCTGTGTACGGCCGTTTAAGGCCTGCTTCACCGTGTGCAGTGAACGCGTACCAGTTGAAAGGAGGTCATCCTACTTTCTGTCACGATTTTCAGGAAGTTTTGACTGTAAATGTTAATGAAGTAGGAAGCTGACAAATGTACTCAACCTGTGTAGTATCGATATAACCATAAAATCTGTTCCTGAGACCTAGATCTTGGTCAGAGAGGTTACTGCTTTTGAAGAGAGTAACAGTGTGTATTAGACACTCTGTCTATGTATTTCCTTTGAGAAGAATGGAAGCTGACCTACCGTGCAGTGGAGGAAGCACTATTTAAACAGGATTTTGAAATAATGTGTTTTGAGTAAAAGTTTTGCGGAAATGAGATGATATGAATGCAAAAAAAAAAATAAAATAAAATAAAATAAAAGGGCCGGCCGGTGTGGCCGTGCGGTTAAAGGTGCTTCAGTCTGGAACCGCGTGACCGCTCCGGTCGCAGGTTCGAATCCTGCCTCGGGCATGGATGTGTGTGATGTCCTTAGGTTAGTTAGGTTTAAGTAGTTCTAAGTTCTAGGGGACTGATGACCACAGATGTTAAGTCCCATAGTGCTCAGAGCCATTTGAACCATTTTTGAATGCAAAAATGTCAAAAGGAAAGGTAGTCCAGTTTTTTATATTTGTAATTGTGCAATTTCTTATTGTTAGAACTTTGCCTATCGTCGAAGTTTACTGTAGAAATATTACAATGCAGCATATGGCTTTGTATTACGATTGAAACAAGTATCACGGAAATTAACTGTACATAGTAAAGTACATTTTGCTAACATATCTAAGTGTGAGAACTTTATGAAAAGTGTGTATTGTTGTCATGGTTTAATGAAGCGTAGCTAAACTTGTAGTCTTGTTCTTAGCTATTAGCTGTTAAGATTTGTTCCCCATTTTGCTTTACTTTCGTGACTGTGTTTGCATACTCGCATTGCACATCGCGAGTAGTGTACTGAGAAGCATTTCCTGAAAATTAGTAAGATACCGTCTTGCATTTCACATCGCAAGTACGGCAAATAAAATCTGATTTGTTACAGTCTCAAGGACTGTTCCCTAATAGTAACAGGTTGCAGAATAGACAAGAGTTCCGTGCGCACAGGTATACCAAAAAATTTAATATTCATCAGAATTAATGTCTACTTTAAGGTGCAGTGATTCTCAGAGTTTATTTGTGAAAATTTTTGTATCCCGCCTAGAAGGCGGCGCGTGGGTCTGCTCCTGATATCTAACAAGGAAGCGAGTAGGAGCAGGTGAGGAAAAGCTTTCGGTACTGCAAGTAAAGTAAAAGTGGTTTCACTATAGTATAAACATATGCAAACAAAATGAAATTTTCACTCTACAGCGGAAGTAAAATTGTGAGGACAGGTCGTGGGTCGTGCTTGAGTAGTTCAGTTGGTAGAGCACTTGCCCGCGAAAGGCAAAGGTCCCGAGTTCGAGTCTCGGTCCGGCACACAATTTCAATCTGCCAGGAAGTTTCATATGCAAACATATTACATAACTTTAGGCGATGCACACGTAGGTGTGCAGCCGAAGTCCAGATAAGAACGTCTCAATAGCAAGCTAAGCTACAGCGGTGGCTCTCGGCCGTCTGCTCTGCATGAACTGGGCGAAAGTGGAGCGGCGCTCGTAGAGCTGCACAGCGTCGGCTGGAGGGCCGAGATCTTACGCTCTCGTAGTGCAACCTAGGCTGTGGCATCGGAACTATCGATACCACAAAAATGTCATATCTGTTCAGAGGGTTAATACCAGATCAAGATTTCATCGAAGTGCTAACATGCGAGTTTTCAAGCAGTTTTATCAGGAAGTCAGATGCGTAAAAAAATTTTATGTTAAGTTTCTGTATAGGTAGAATAACAATTCTGGTACAGTGATTGTTTGCAAGACTGGTGGTGTGAAGTAGTGGACGTGCGGCAGTGGGATGTCAACGTTATGGTGTCATGAATCGCAATGGAGCAACATCTCTAAATCAAGCTTGGAAGACATTGTCCAGAAGGTTTAGAAGAAGAGAGAAGTGTGCAAAGTTTATCCCACATATCTTGACTCCCGAACACAAAAAACTACTCATGGGCGTCTGCCGCGACTTGAAGCAAACTCAAAAAGCAGGCCGTTGTTTTCTGGAAAAATTCGTCACAGGTGAGGAGACTTGGTGTTATCAACACGAACCTATCTCAAAAAGACAAAGTGCAGAAATTCACGTGAAGGGTCAACGCTTTGGTGACAACCGATCTTTAACCCAATGTGACATGTGAGTTGAACGACATCCCAAAGAATGACTTTTCTGGCTGTTCCACGTTGTTTTACGAACGTTATTGTACTATATCTGTCTTTACAGTATCATATTCGACTACAAGAAGCTCTTCTGAGAGCAGCTGAGAAGACAGCAGTTACGGGTATCGTGGGAAAGACCGCTTAAGTGTAGTCCTCCTCCACGATTGGCTGCTGCATTCGGAAGCTGTGCGCCAAAATGATAATCTCCTGTTAGTAACATTAGAGAAAGTAAACAATCTACAATATTTACATGCATTTCATGTAAAACAATTTCTCAATAGCAGGCTATCATTTCATTAGTTCAAAAGTGTTAATTTCCAGCAGAATAATAAACAGCAGCTAAACGAAAAGGCAGACGAAGCACTTCGGGGATCTTCGGATCGCACCTAGCTTGGATGGCGGGCGAAGTGGTTCGGCTGTTGAGATCAGAGCTGGTTCGGTAGTCTCAGAAACCAGAAGTGTTGTTTGTCTTGGTCGGCATCGGTTGAGAACTGAATTAGCAATCTCTGGTTGTTTGGACTCGTAACTAGTCGGCCTGCTTAGCTGAGTGGTAACGTGTTTGCCATTCATACAGCGGGCCCGGATTCGATTCCCGTCCGGCTTGGAGATTTTCTCCGCTCGTAGACTGGGTATTGCGCCACCCTCATCATCATTTCATCATCACGACGAGGAAGTTGCGCAATGCGGCGTCACTTGAAATAAACACCCGGCGGCCGAACGTCATCGGATGGGGCCTCCAGGCCATCAATGCCACACGATCAAACAATTTGATGGTAACTACGCAAATGGGTAGTTCATTGTTTTGTTTATTTTTTATGAGCGTGTGAGGAATTGAAATGGTTTATGATTCATAAAGTGGGATATAACTGTGCAGTTTCTCGTATTCTGCTAATAAAAAGTGAGTGGCATACCGTATAAACAATCTAATTGAATATTTTATTATTCATACAATATCAGTTCCTACCTAAGAGTTTATAACAGCCTGAAGATAGCGAGTTAACGACCTATGTGCTGTTTTCTGCGCAGGGGACGACAACTTTAGAAGACTGCAGGCTGGTGAACACTAATTAGAACTTATGAATTCCACTTAGGACGGTTGAAGCAAATTGGCACCGCGCTTGTACTCCAGTCTTAGTACAAATGAGATCAGCGACACAGGTCATCTGTGACGGAGGAGGCATGAAGGAGAGGAATTTTCAAGGGAAGGGATTTATCCTCCGCCTAGCCCTGTCTTTTTCAACTTGTATTCTGTACGTTGTACTCAAGTGTAGACTACGTAGAGCGCAAGACAGAAGGGGTACACGCGTCCCTTTATACAGTTATTGGGGTGAATTTGGCAGTCTCATACGTATAAGTAACGAAAAATTGCTAATTCACTTAGTGATAAAACACGATAAAGATACAAATTTTAGCATACGGTGTAAACTAAAAATGCTACACTAGATAGCGGCTCATTGTTGTAATTTACCATTTATGTTATTATCATTTTATTTGAAGTTAAATTTGCCGTACTAAAACAATAAATCTTATAAAATGACGCATGTAGTTTAGAATACAGAGTACCTGAAGATGGTTCCACACCGATAGATTTGTGATTGTTCGTAATAAAATAGCAAGTGTAGACCCACAGTCAGTTTCAACAAAGCTTTTACGGCTATGTGAGTCATGTCGCGAAAACGATCAACGCTTCCACTGCACATTTAAGTGGCCTTCATAAAGGTGATGAGTTCCTAGCAGTGTTCTTTGTGCTTGCAGGCTACTACACAGGGTGTTTCACAATTCCAAGTTCCTAGAGGCTGTAGAGCGGATTTAGTAAAGTTCTTACAAGTAACCCGTGTCTGCAAGTGTACTGTTTGGACAAAAAACGATTTTCAACGTCAGGTCACTATGAAATCTCCCACTTCACGGTACACACACAAAGTGAGGAAAGGCCACCGTCGTCATTCACTGTTGTAATTGTGTCATATACCAGTCCCGCCTAGCTACAACAGTAGCTGGCGCAAACTGGATGTTCGCAATTAGGAGGGTTGATTGTAATGCTCCACGAACGGGATGCACTCTCTACTTTGAATAGAACGTCCTTCGTAATATACAAGACAATCCGATGGCGTGTACTTGTAACGCTGTCCATGCCATGCACTACTGTAGAGTACGCAGTTCAGAGCTCATCGTCACCGCTTTGTGCGTGACGTGAAAATTTTGGAAACTTGTGTTAAGTTCCTATGGGATCAAACTGCTGAGGTCATCGGTCCCTACGCTTACACACGTCAGCACGCACACCCATGCCCGAGGGAGGACTCGAACCTCCGACGTGGGCATCCACGCGAACTGTGGCAAGGCGACCCAGACCACGCGACATTCATAGCGTAAAGCGGGATCTGTGAAAGTGCTCCCATCTTCAAACTGTAAGATGGGCATCTCATTCTGATTTTTGTAAGTTGTCGACGTACAAGTCAGAAAGACAGCAAGTTATGTTACTGTTAAACCATCTTTGGTCTTGTTGTGGCACAGTTTTTGCCTCTGCGCAGTCTGATACATTGCCAGCCGATGTGGCCGAGCGGTTCTAGGCGCTTCAGTCCGGAACCACGCTGCTGCTACGGTCGCAGGTTCGAATCCTGCCTAGGGCATGGATGTGTGTGATGTCCTTAGGTTAGTTAGGTTTAAGTAGTTATAAGCTCTAGGGGACTGATGACCTCAGATGTGAAGTCCCGTAGTGCTTAGAGCCATTTGAACCATTTCTGATACGTTCTTAGTTGAAATATGGTAGGTGATGGATTTATTCAGTAAGACTGTGTTGACATCCGTTAGATGCAGGAAGAGTTATTCTAAAAGACAGCAACTATGAACATAATGTATACAGGGTGGTCCATTGATCGTGACCGGGCCAAATATCTCACCAAATAAGCGTCAAACGAAAAAACTACAAAGAACGAAACTCGTCTAGCTTGAAGGGGGAAACCAGATGGCGCTATGGCCCGCTATATGGCGCTGCCATAGGTCAAACGGATACCAACTGCGTTTTTTAAAAAATAGGAACCCCCATTTTTTATTGCATATTCGTGTAGTACGTAAAGAAATATGAAAGTTTCAGTTGGACCACTTTTTTCGCTTTGTGATAGATGGCGCTGTAATAGTCACAAACATATCGCTCACAATTTTAGACGAACAGTTGGTAACTGGTAGGTTTTTTTAAATTAAAATACAGAACATAGGTACGTTTGAACATTTTATTTCGGTTGTTCCAATGTGATACAAGTACCTTTGTGAACTTATCTTTTCTGAGAACGCATGCTGTTACAGCGTGACTACCTGTAAATACCACATTAATGCAATAAATGCTCAAAATGATGTCTGTCAACCTCAATGCATTTAGCAATACGTGTAACGACATTCCTCTCGACAGCGAGTAGTTCGCCTTCCGTAATGTTCGCACATGCATTGACAATTCGCTGACGCGCGTTGTCAGGCGTTGTCGGTGGATCACGATAGCAAATATCCTTCAGTTTTCCCCACAGAAAGAAATCCGGGGACGTCAGATCCGGTGAACGTGCGGGCCATCGTATGGTGCTTCGACGACCAATCCACCTGTCATGAAATATGCTATTCAATACCGCTTCAACTGCACGCGAGCTATGTGCCGGGCATCCATCATGTTGGAAGTACATCGCCATTCTGTCATGCAGTGAAACATCTTGTAGTAACATCGGTGGAACATTACGTAGGAAATTAGCATACATCGCACCATTTAGATTGCTGTCGATAAAATGGGGGCCAATTATCCTTCCTCCCTTAATGCCGCCAAGGTCACTGATGTTCCACTTGTCGCAGACATCGTGGATTTTCCGTTGCCCAATAGTGCATATTATGACGGTTTACGTTACCGCTGTTGGTGAATGATGCTTCGTCGCTAAGTAGAACGCGTGCAAAAAATCTGTCACCGTCCGGTAATTTCTCTTGTGCCCAGTGGCAGAACTGTACACGACGTTCAGATTAGTCGCCGTGCAATTCTTGGTGCATAGAAATATGGTACGGGGGCAATCTATGTTGATGTAGCCTTATCAACGCAGACGTTTTTGAGATCGCCGTTTCTCGCGCAATTTGTCTGCTACTGATATGCCGATTAGCCGCGACAGCAGCTAAAACACCTACTTGGGCATCATCATTTGTTGCAGGTCGTAGTTGACGTTTCACATGTGGCTGAACACTTCCTGTTTCCTTAAATAACATAACTATCCGACGAACAGTCCTGACACTTGGACGATGTCGTCCAGGATACCGAGCAGCATACATAGCACACGCCCATTGGGAATTTTGATCACAATAGCCATACATCAACACGATATCGACCTTTTCCGCAATTGGTTCAAAATGGTTCAAACGGCTCTGAGCACTATGCGACTTAACTTCTGAGGTCATCAGTCGCCTAGAACTTAGAACTAATTAAACCTAACTAACCTAAGGACATCACACACATCCACGCCCGCGGCAGGATCCGAACCTGAGACCGTAGGTCGCTCGGTTCCAGACTGTAGCGCCTAGAACCGCACGGCCACTCCGGCCGGCCCGCAATTGGTAAACGGGCAATTTTAACACGGGAAATGTATCACGAAGCAAATACCGTCCGCACTGGCGGAATGTTACCTGATACCACGTACTTTTTAATACGGTTACTAATTTTGAAAAGAAGTAGTTTGAGGTAAGACAGCAGCACTGCGCATCTAGTTTGTAGGAATAATTACTGACAGCTAGTTAACTCGCTCAAAGCTGAGACAGAGACCATCCCACTTCCTGGAATCATGCATTAACGTATCAGCTGATTAAATTCTCTGTTAACACTGTAGCATTTTCAAATCATTGTTCACTTTGTAAGCGTAGTATTATCCAGACCTATGTTATGTGCACAGACACTGCATTTTTTAATACGTACTTCATTCTAAAATCGTTGTCATACGAATAGTTACACTCCCTGTCCCAGTGTTTAAAGGTTTATCATTACGCATTACCACATTGCACATTATGGTATGAAATGGTTTTGAGTAGGGTCAGATAATTGTTTTACTTCAGTTGCGCATTTAATAAAAAGACACATTGTATTCATACCAGTTACAGTTAAATTCAAATTAGGTTCAGTTTAGTCAAAGGTTAGCATACGACTTTAAATTGGATAACAATTAGTGGGTGCATATTTTTGGTAAAAATGTAGATTCTTTACAGAGTGGGAGGTAAATTTGGCTTAAATTTCTTGCTGAAACGTGTAATGGGGAGCTTACAAAACTTATATCAAACCCAAATCGTACATTTCGAGACCTGGGTTCCTTAACGATATGTTATGTAGTAGTCGGAACCGACTAAACGAATAGAGAGAGAGAGAGAAGGCGTCTCCACAACCCCCAGGAGCCTGTAATGAAAATTGTGAAACACCCGGTGTGTATATTCATATAGTTCAAAAACAAAGGATAAGATTAAGGTACATCTTACAGCAATGGATGTCAACATGCGTAACGTAAGGGGCAGTCAAATGAAAACGGAACACCACCCACAAAGTGATTACGGAATGGTTCCAGTAAAAAGTAATCACCAGACGCATTAAGAGATTTATTCCTGTGGGAGATGAGACGATCAATTCCTCTTTCGTAGAACGCGGTCGGTCGCTGCTGGATACACAACCGCACCCACTCTCGCACTTCCTCATCCAACAGAAGCCGACATCAATGCATACGTTTCTTCAGATCGCCAAAGATATGAGAATTAAAAGGTGAATGATCACGTCGGTACAGAGAATTCTGCAGTGTTTCCCAACCAAACTGCTGAAGTGCAGTGTAGCCTTCGTCCGGTACCCACCGCGCGCGCGGGCATTATCGTGAGACAGCATGATTACATCCGACAGCATTCCTTGGCGTTTGGAGTTTCTGCAAAGTGTCTCCACAGTTCTTTGCATTGACTGTGGTTCCACGCTCCAGGAACTCGACGAGCAGAGTGCCTCTGCAGTCGAAGGAGGTCATCATGACCTTACGGAACATGTGTGAACAGCTCTGGACTACTTTGGCGAAGATAAGTGGGATTTTTCCACTGTTGGCTTTGGCGTTTGCCCGCAGGCTCGAAATGGTGGCGACCTGAAGAAATACACTCCTGGAAATGGAAAAAAGAACACATTGACACCGGTGTGTCAGACCCACCATACTTGCTCCGGACACTGCGAGAGGGCTGTACAAGCAATGATCACACGCACGGCACAGCGGACACACCAGGAACCGCGGTGTTGGCCGTCGAATGGCGCTAGCTGCGCAGCGTTTGTGCACCGCCGCCGTCAGTGTCAGCCAGTTTGCCGTGGCATACGGAGCTCCATCGCAGTCTTTAACACTGGTAGCATGCCGCGACAGCGTGGACGTGAACCGTATGTGCAGTTGACGGACTTTGAGCGAGGGCGTATAGTGGGCATGCGGGAGGCCGGGTGGACGTACCGCCGAATTGCTCAACACGTGGGGCGTGAGGTCTCCACAGTACATCTATGTTGTCGCCAGTGGTCGGCGGAAGGTGCACGTGCCCGTCGACCTGGGACCGGACAGCAGCGACGCACGGATGCACGCCAAGACCGTAGGATCCTACGCAGTGCCGTAGGGGACCGCACCGCCACTTCCCAGCAAATTAGGGACACTGTTGCTCCTGGGGTATCGGCGAGGACCATTCGCAACCGTCTCCATGAAGCTGGGCTACGGTCCCGCACACCGTTAGGCCGTCTTCCGCTCACGCCCCAACATCGTGCAGCCCGCCTCCAGTGGTGTCGCGACAGGCGTGAATGGAGGGACGAATGGAGACGTGTCGTCTTCAGCGATGAGAGTCGCTTCTGCCTTGGTGCCAATGATGGTCGTATGCGTGTTTGGCGCCGTGCAGGTGAGCGCCACAATCAGGACTGCATACGACCGAGGCACACAGGGCCAACACCCGGCATCATGGTGTGGGGAGCGATCTCCTACACTGGCCGTACACCACTGGTGATCGTCGAGGGGACACTGAATAGTGCACGGTACATCCAAACCGTCATCGAACCCATCGTTCTACCATTCCTAGACCGGCAAGGGAACTTGCTGTTCCAACAGGACAATGCACGTCCGCATGTATCCCGTGCCACCCAACGTGCTCTAGAAGGTGTAAGTCAACTACCCTGGCCAGCAAGATCTCCGGATCTGTCCCCCATTGAGCATGTTTGGGACTGGATGAAGCGTCGTCTCACGCGGTCTGCACGTCCAGCACGAACGCTGGTCCAACTGAGGCGCCAGGTGGAAATGGCATGGCAAGCCGTTCCACAGGACTACATCCAGCATCTCTACGATCGTCTCCATGGGAGAATAGCAGCCTGCATTGCTGCGAAAGGTGGATATACACTGTACTAGTGCCGACATTGTGCATGCTCTGTTGCCTGTGTCTATGTGCCTGTGGTTCTGTCAGTGTGATCATGTGATGTATCTGACCCCAGGAATGTGTCAATAAAGTTTCCCCTTCCTGGGACAATGAATACACGGTGCTCTTATTTCAATTTCCAGAAGTGTATATGGGTGGACGTTGGTTTCAGTCGAACGAGGAAGCGCGAGAATGGATGTTGTGATCCGTCAGCGGCCGACCGCATTTTACAAATATAAATTGATTGTCCGTCTCCCATGGGGATCACTGTTTTAACGTTTATGGTGACTACTTTTCAATGGAAGCATTCTATGGTTCTGTGTTCATTTGACTGCCCCTCATATATAAATTACGCAACTTACCAGTTCTGAAGTCAGCAGCAGACTTAATGACTTAATATACACTCTGTTCTTGGCCTGTTAAAAGCATACGTCAACAACATGATTTCTCTGTGCTATTTCACAATTCCTTTTATATCAGAACTTTTTTCTTTATTTTGATTTTTCTTTCTCTGTGGTTTTCTCTACCGTTTCGGGAATATATTCTTACGCTGCCACGACTGCTTCCTCGCCGCAGCCTTTTCAGACTTAAGTAATTATCCATCCCTACTGCCCTCGATGTCAACTACATGCTGAATATCATCTTTATTCTTTCCTTTCTTTCTTCGTTCGTTACTTACAGATTAGACTAATTTGGCACAATTTTACTTTAATATTATTCCGTTTCACCTAGAAGCTTCTCAAGAATATTTTCAACGTAGTTACACGATTTTTGAAAGGAGATTTTCTACAGGGTGACACACGGGAGACGAACGGTTTTGAACTGCGTAGTACTGAGGGCGCGGTGGTGGGAGGTGGTCGGGATAGTTCTGATCCGCACAAGACGCCATTTCATTTACTCAGTCACTATGGAGCAGTGGGACTTGCAACGTCGAGTATTTGTCTATGACAGTTTCGTGAAAAGTGGTGAGTCTATTACTGCTACACAGCGATTTTTCGTACGCGGTTTAATGTCGGTCGACATGGAGCTGTTCTGAGCCTTAACACAATCCTCAGATGGGTGGAAAACTTCAGATCAACTGGAAACATACTGGATAAGAAGCATCCTGGCCCAAGACGCAGAGTAACGACAGCAGAAAATGTTGAAAGGGTAAGGCAAGCGGCAGTCAGAAGCCCAGGACGGTCAGCTAGACGTCATGCTAGTGAGTGAAAGGTGGCTACACTGTATGAAAGGTGGCTACACTGAGCCACAGCGCCAAAAATCGCGCCAGAGAGAGTATTGTTCCGCCGCCTCCACTGGCAGTGCTCATTGAGAGGTAGCGGCAGGCAGTTCTTGCCGAGTAGTTGTGGTGGACACAGCTTGTAGCTGAAGTGGGGTGAGATGTGGTAGTCGAGAGTGTTGTTCCATGTTTATGCTGTTATTTGATGGGAGAGATAGCAGATGTTGTTCCAATGGAGATATTGTAATGATCTGAGTGCTTTTCGTCAATATAAATTAAGGTAACTAACTACTGTTCTTTATTTTCTTATTATTTGTGTGTCCTGAATAATGCTTCATTACAGGTTCAGTCAACAAAGCATCTGGCGTGTGTTCTTGTATTAGAGTGTAATTCTGGGTTTCTTGCACAATTATAGTATTTCTAATCTTCTTTTATCACGTCAGTATAAATGATATTTAAATATTCTTGTCTTGTTGAAGAAGAACCGTGCCAGATGTGCGTTGAGTCATACTACCACATACAGAACAGCTACACTTGAGCTTGTTGTTTCGTAGGTTTTATAGTTGCTGGGGACTTAATTAATTAATTGTGTTAATGAAAAGTTTCATTTCATTCTTTGTTGTGGTTCTATGCAGTCAGATAGCGTAATAATACTAGTCAGGGCCAGCCGTTTACGAGACTTGCGTAATCGGACATACAGCTACTAAAATTATTTGCATTTTTATTTTTCATTTTATTAAGCCCCCATGCACGTGGCGACCGCTGCTTCGGATCGTCCCTTGGAATCTTCTGATTGCAAAAATAGTAGACAGTAGTATTGTTGTAGTAATTTGTAGTTTAGTAATTGTAGTCTATTTTGCATGTGTAGATTTGGTAATTGGCATTCTTCTAATGGTATTTTTCAAAATTTAAATTTTATTGTCTTGTCTATGGGTTTGACAATTTAGTGCAATTATTTCAATTGTTTGTCAATCGTGTTTGAAGGAAGCATTTCTTGTGATTGATATTGTTGGCGATAAAGTGTCATTGTGTATAAATTTCGCATAGTGACGAGTTTTGTATATTTTGTAAATGATTACGCGGTCAATGAAACAGGCAAAAATGACGAATAGTCAGAATAACGAAATTGTTAACATGGCGAACTCGCCAACAGAGGAAAACAGTGTCATAAATAATGTAGTGGAAAACAATTTAATAAGTAGGGAAAATAGTCCGGAAACAGTTCAAAATTTTTCACAATCGAAAAATTCTCAGAATACGAGATTAACGACAGAAGATATGCAGCGGTTGATGAGTGCAATATTAGATTTGGGATCACAAATAGAAAGAATTAACTCGAAGATAGAAACTATGACAATACGGTTAGGCTCACAAATAGGAACAAGTAAAACCGAGATGGAAACAATGGAAACACAGTTAGGATCACGAACAGGGACATGTTTCAAAAACATGAAAGATGAATCAAATAAAGAAATCAGAGAAGAAGTACAACCGATTTTGAATGCTCACAATAATAGTTTAATTTCAACAGAAATCAGACAAGAGGAACAGGACAGAGAACAGGAAGAAAAAGATCGCATGATAGTGCAAAATTTTCCAGAGTTAAATTTACAACGTGCAATCGATAAGGAAGAAATACTTGAAAGAATCGAGGAATCCGTACCAAATGGCAGAATAAATAACTTAACGCAACAGTGTGAACAGTTAACTACTAAATGTGACAATACCGAAACCCGAGTCGCGACACTTACGGAAGACGTAAACTTATCGGAGAGAGTGGAGGAGGTTTCAGATAAATTTTCAAATCTTAGTTTAAATGGGGACACAGATTCAGATGATACAACTCCATTGCCATTTTCAGAAACCGAAGAGTACCAGAGCATAAATAAACATGTTGAAAATCACGAAAAATTTAATGAACGCGTCAAAAAGGAATCTGAGGCATTAGAAAAGCAAGTCAAACAAGTTGAAAGCAAAATCGTAGGAAAAGACGGCAAAAGAAATTTGGAATCACCGATAGCAGCGGGTTTTGAAGAAAGTAATTTATTTCATTTACGAGATACAACTAGAGAGCGCCAGGCGCGCGAACTTGACAATAATCGACATTCGGACTGGGACAGACGCGGTAGGTCTTTGTCGTCACGAGGCGAAAACTTTGACTATAAACACTTTTTGACTGTTCGGAAATTTAAGATCGTTCGCAAATCTAAGAATGAGATACATCCATGTTCATGGTTAGATCAATTTACGTACGCACTTCCGCCAGATGTGCCACAAAGTCACAAACTAAAATTAATGTGCAGCTATTAAAGTCCTCAGGGGATTCACTATTCTTAAGTGAATATGTGCTGTAGCGTGCACAGGGCCTCGAGCTGTAGTGGTGCTATTTCTCTTTTAGTTTTCTGTACCGCTGCCTACTCTTTCACTATTCTTTGCATCTGTCAAAACAACTCTTCGACTATCAATCTATCTAGTGAGTAAGTAAACAATAACCGGATATGACTGTTTTACCCAAAGGTGACTTTGGAATTTACCGTTTGGACTTACTGTATCTTCAGCAGCATTCATTCGTAGCCTAAATGAAATTTTACCTGTTTATCTTCGTGACAATATTACTTCATATGTTGACGATATTCTTATTGCTAAACATTCTTGGAGTGAGCACAACAAAATTTTGGATTCATTGTTACGTATTTTTGTAAGAGTTGGCATTACAGTAAACTTGGAAAAATCTGAATTTGGTCGTTCTCAGGTGAAATTTCTCGGTCACATTATTTCTGCAGAAGGTATTCTTCCTGATGCAAAAAAAAAATTAGACGCTATTCGTAATTATGCTGTTCCTACTACAAAACGTGACGTTCGTAGTTTCCTTGGTGTCTGTAATTTTCTTCGAAGCTTTGTTAAATTGGACGATTTGGCCACACCTCGTTTTTGCGATCTATCTGGAAAGTTCTTTTTAAACGAAAATCGGTCGACAACTCTGTTTGGTTAGTTTGTATTCCTGATGAGTGGGTTAATAAGCTGATTTGGTATACGCATTCAGTTATGCGCACTTTGGTCCCAGAAAATGCTTTCATAAATTACGAGAAAATTGCTACTTCAATAATATGGAAAGACGTATTCGATTTGTTCTTGCCAAATGCAAATTATGTCAAAAGGCTAACAATTTCTCATAGAGCACCGTTGTTTCCTATCATTCCAGCAAAATTAAAGGACATGGCTGCAGTTGATTTGTTCGGTCCAGTGGTTCGATCTACTAATGGTTTTGCGTACATTTTCGTAGCAGTGGAGTTGACATCAAAATGTGTGTTTTACACCGTTACGCAAAGCAACAGCTCGTTCAGTATCTAATGCTTTCATTAACCATTTTCTTAAAGAAGTGGGTCATGTTGATAAGGTTATATCAGATAATGGATCACAGTTTCGTTCTAAAATTTGGCTTCGTACTCTACGGCGTCGTAAAATTAAACCAATTTTCATTTCACTTTTTCACCCTCAATCTAACGCTTCAGAGAGATGGATGAAAGAAATCAATAAATTGTGTCGTCTTTATTGTCATCAGAATCACAGAACGTGGGATCAGTATCTTCATATTTTTCAAAACATTCTGAATGAACTCCCTAATGATTCAACTTCTTTACCGCCCATACTGATACTAAAAAACAAAGCACCGACAAATCGCATTTCTGAAATCGTTCCTTTTCCGCCTACACGGAAACTGCGGCATTCTGAAGTTGTTAACCTGGATCTGCAAAATATTGCGTCTGTGGCTGCTAGAAGAGAGAAATCAGCAAAGCGTCCTGGTCGTTTAAAAATCTTGTCAGTTGGTCAGAAGGTGTTAATTAAGTCTCATCGTTTGTCTCACAAAGGAAAAGGCTTGTGTCGCAAATTTTTTCTGCTTTATAACGGTCCATATAGAATTCGCAAAATTATTCATGATAACACTGTCGAAGTAGAAACTCTGAAATCACGACGCTCTAAAGGAATACATCATATATCTAACGTTAAAATTTTTGTGGAATGATATACTTTTGAAAAATTTTTGTAGAATGACATACTTTTGAGAAACTAACAGTTGTATGTAAACACGCGGAGAGTACAAGGACACCGCGCTGTGTTTTGGCGGCGGCGTATACTCAAAGCAACAGTCAAGTCTGCGCGCCACACAGGGCAGTCGTTGACCGCAAACAATCACTTCCTACGTCACGCGCCTACAGCTGATCGAGCGCTCAGTGCGAATGCACTGACAATCATAAATAAATACACAGTCTAATTTCTCCAACTAAATTCAGTATAAAGCTATAGTGACTTGTTAAATTCTGTTATTAACATTCAGTATTTTTTCAGGATACAGTTCTATAAGGTATTTAAGAACTTCAGGTAAATTCTGTGCGTGTCCGACGTTAAGACGACTTGCTATCGAGAAAATTTCAGGAAAAATGTCATTTCGAAGAAGAAAGTAATAAACTAAAAAAAGGTAACTATTAATTGAGTTTATTTTTCAGGTAACATATTTCCACTTAGGTACGTACTTTAGACGTAATTTGCTGCTCGCGATTACGTGATTCATACTTTGTGCTAATTACATGTTCTATGAAATTACTTGTGAAGCGACGTGCTTGCGTACGTTAACTGATTTTGACAATTTTTATTAATGTACTGGATTGTAACTTGTGTATACTATGCATCGCTTGGCTGCACTGCTTTTTCACTGATGTCATATTTTTTAATTATGTGCCTGCTGTGCCTATCTATTTAAATTATAATTGTCACCTGATTAATTGTGCTGATGTGGTTAGGCATGTAAGTAAGTTATACTTTGTGATTTATCTGCTTGCGCCTTCATGTTTACTTATTTGCTTGCGCCTTCATGTTTACTTATTAAGATACGATGCTAATGACCTGTTTAGTACGTAAGATATATGTTTACTGCTATGCGTATGGATTGCACATTTACACATTTCTGCTTGTTGTCATAACTATACTTTAATTTGGTATATAGCAATGCTGGTGTACAGTGTACAAACATAGAGTTTAGGTTACACTATGGTACTAGTTACAGATTGTTCGCTTGGCGAAGCCTCGTTATAGAAATTGTGCTGCATCCACTTGTTGACATTCTGTTCATTACTGGTATATTTACTCGCTGTTGCTTGTTTTGCTTACGCTCAGTGCTTTATATTTTAACATAAGAAAATGAACTGCAATAATTCGACGAACGACATTAGTACAAGAAACATCATAGAAGTCACATGAGCTGGAGGTTTTATGAAAGCTGTATAAATGTATGCCAATAGGAAGGAAGCTAACGACATGACATACCAACACAGTTATTACACTGCATTTTTCGTGAGCAATTGAAATAGGAAGTGACACTTGATACAAGAAATACTCCACATGTTTGCTTCTGTTTGCCATAATTCTTGAAGTGGTGTACACACTGTGAAATATTAGCATCATTCACACTCCGTAATCGTACTTAATTACTGAGAGTTATTCGAACTAAGTCTGTTAGAGGTCATGTATGTATTCTTTGTTTATAATTCATAATGAGTAGAAGATTTTGGTCAGATGGATTACACAGAGGTTGTGTGTTGACAGTGTGTCTTCGGATTGTATGGGATGAGGAGGTTTGCATTAGGATTTTATGTGTACTTGTTCGACGAAACTGACTTGAGGAAAGAGTTGTTATGGAAGTGAAATGATATTGGTAATATTGGAGTTTTTGTGGACAAGAGGTAAGGTAAATGATACTGACAATAAGGTTTATATGTCGACGTACTGAAGAGGTATTATTGAGGTATTGAGATTATATGAAGTTGATTGGAGCTTTGGTGGATAAGAAGTAAAGTGAGTGAGGTGCATATTTTTTTTGTTGTTGGTCTATATGGAACAAGGAGGATGAAGATAGCAGACTAGAACACTAAAATGGAAGGAAGATTGTCTACACACACTTTGTTAAATCACTAAGCAGTAGGTAATTTTTTTTTGGAGAGAGGAAGTTGCATATCTTGGCACACTGACAGTTGTTCAGTAACAGTACATTTTGATCTGGCTTGGCAAACATTGGTCTTGACATGATGACTATGACGTTGACTTAACAATTATTGACTGTTATACATTGCTGCCACCATTACTTGATACACATGATGAACATGAAATTTGACAGAAGTGGATTCAGACAGTTAACACTATACAATTACACAGTAGTACTTGATGTGGATGAAAGATGAATGAGTGTGTTTTGTGTGTTTTCCTTTCCTAATCCTACCCACCTATCTCCTAAATATTATTTTATTTGTTTGTAGTGGCTTGCACTGGCACCCATAAATATTATAGGTTTACTGATGTTTGTGTATTTGTAATAGTAATATGACAATTATCTGATGTCATTTGTGTGTTTGTTATGATTTGTATGTTTAGTGTAAGAACATTGTAAAAGCATTTGTATGTGCATTCAAACTATTGTTCATGCTTGAACTGTCTAAATAGTGACTGATTATGGACTGTTACTTGTACTTTTTCTACATGATTGGTGCCACTAGGACATGTTTAATTTGTGATGAGGAACAGTGTGATCAGTGATAGTTGTTTAATGTCATTTGTCGGTGTCTGCACCTACTCAACATTGCTGGGTGCCACTGATGAACTGCTTCTACTGAAATGATGTTACTTCTTGCTGTCTGCACCTACTCAACATTGCTGGGTGCCACTGATGGAACTGCTTCTACTGACATAATGTCACTTGATGGTGTCTGCACCTACTCAACATTGCTGGGTGCCATTGATGGACTGCTTCTACTGAAATGGTGTCACTTGTTGCTGTCTGCACCTACTCAACATTGCTGGGTGCCACTGATGGACTGCTTCTACTGCAATGATGTTACTTCTTGCTGTCTGCACCTACTCAACTTTGCTGGGTGCCACTGATGGACTGCATCTATTGAAATAATGTCACTTGTTGGTGTCTGCACCTGTTCAACATTGCTGGGTGCCACTGATGGAACTGCTTCTACTGAACTGGTGTCACTTGTTGCTGTAGCACCTGTTCAACATTGCTGGGTGCCACTGATGGACTGCTTCTACTGAAATGAAGTCACTTCTTGGTGTCTGCACCTACTCAACATTGCTGGGTGCCACTGATGAACTGCTTCTACTGAAATGAAGTCACTTCTTGGTGTCTGCACCTACTCAACATTGCTGGGTGCCACTGATGAACTGCTTCTACTGAAATGATGTCACCTGTTGGAGTCTGAACCTACTCCACAATGCTGGGTGCCACTGATGGACTGCTTCTAATGAAATGATGTCACCTGTTGGAGTCTGCACCTGTTCCACAATGCTGGGTGCCACTGATGGACTGCTTCTACTGAGATGATGTCACTTATTGCTGTCAGCACCTATTCAACAGTGCTGGGTGCTACTGCTGGAACTGTGAACTACTTGTTGTGAATATTTGTATTAACTGATTTTTTGTGTATTACTGTTTGTGAAAAGTTATAAGACTCTTACCTGCTCATATTCGTCATTGCTGACGTTATTGATTTAATTGTTTAACCACATGATATTTCTGTAAACTATTATGTAAAGTCACATGTATGAAAGAATTTGTATTGCTTAGTGTATTTTATATATTAGGCTATTGAAAGGTCAGTGCAAAGCCAAAATTTTATCTAGTTATATGATATTTACGTATTAATATTATCTTTTATTTTTGTCTGTATTTTTTTTGACGAATTTGGTGGTATTTTCACCACCAATGCTGGCAAAAATACCATCAAATTCTAGCCCGTGGAGGAAGGGCATATGAAAGGTGGCTACACTGTATGAAAGGTGGCTACACTGAGCCACAGCGCCAAAAATCGCGCCAGAGAGAGTATTGTTCCGCCGCCTCCACTGGCAGTGCTCATTGAGAGGTAGCGGCAGGCAGTTCTTGCCGAGTAGTTGTGGTGGACACAGCTTGTAGCTGAAGTGGGGTGAGATGTGGTAGTCGAGAGTGTTGTTCCATGTTTATGCTGTTATTTGATGGGAGAGATAGCAGATGTTGTTCCAATGGAGATATTGTAATGATCTGAGTGCTTTTCGTCAATATAAATTAAGGTAACTAACTACTGTTCTTTATTTTCTTATTATTTGTGTGTCCTGAATAATGCTTCATTACAGGTTCAGTCAACAAAGCATCTGGCGTGTGTTCTTGTATTAGAGTGTAATTCTGGGTTTCTTGCACAATTATAGTATTTCTAATCTTCTTTTATCACGTCAGTATAAATGATATTTAAATATTCTTGTCTTGTTGAAGAAGAACCGTGCCAGATGTGCGTTGAGTCATACTACCACATACAGAACAGCTACACTTGAGCTTGTTGTTTCGTAGGTTTTATAGTTGCTGGGGACTTAATTAATTAATTGTGTTAATGAAAAGTTTCATTTCATTCTTTGTTGTGGTTCTATGCAGTCAGATAGCGTAATAATACTAGTCAGGGCCAGCCGTTTACGAGACTTGCGTAATCGGACATACAGCTACTAAAATTATTTGCATTTTTATTTTTCATTTTATTAAGCCCCCATGCATGAGTTACGAATCAACCGTGAATCGGTTAGACGAATTTTGCATAAAGAATTAAAATACCATTCCTACAAAATGCTCATTGTCCAAAAACTTAAGGAAACTGATTTTGCTGTACGAGAAGAATTCGCTTACAGAATGCAAGGGATTTTGGGATCGAATGAAAATGAAATTTTATTGATTAACGATGAAGCTCATTTTCATTTAAACGGGACCGTGAATAAGCAAAACCTACGTTACTGGGCTCCAGAGCATCCACACCTCATCCACCAGCGTCCTCTACACTCAGGAAAAGTAACAGTCTGGTGTGCTCTTGGCTCTGTTGGCATTATTGGACCTTATTTTTTTTTTAAGAGAACGGGGCCATAGTTACTGTTAATTCGGTTCATTACATTCGTATGCTTGAAACATTCTTGAAACCATAACTAAGAAGACGACGAATCCCTTTAAAACGCGTTTGGTTCCAGCAGGTTGGGGCAACATCGCACACCGCAAACACTTCAATGGCAGCTCTTAGACGCATGTTTCCTGGCCGGATTATCTCACGTTTTGGCAATGTTCCTAGGCCTCCCAGGTATCCCGACTTGTCAGTATGTGGCTTTTTGCTGTGGGGTACCTTAATAACTGTGTCTATAACCACAAACCACGAAATCTGGACGAGTTGAAGAATGCAATCATTCAAGAAATTGCTGCCATCCCTGCACAGATTTTAGTTCGTGCGAAGGAGGATTCTGAGAAGAGACTTGAGTCCTGCATTCGAAATGATGGACATCACCTTGATGAGATTATTTTTCACAAATAACTTTGTTAACTAAAATGGCAAATCATGAACTTTGGTTTTGTTTAAATAAACATGCATTAATTTTAAAGTTGGCTGAGTGTTATTTCATTTAAAACCGTACGTCTCCCGTGTGTCACCCTGTATTTCAATGTTTTCTCCGCACGAAGATGTGAATTATCGCAGTGCTACAGATACCAACACACACCACTTTTACAACCAACGTAAGTGCTTTGTAACACAAATTGTCATTACCAGTAATCACAACATTGATGCCATGTGTTTCTTAGAATTTAGGCCGTGGTTGTAAAGCAGGAGATACCCTGGTACACAGCACGATAAAAATTGTAAAAAGCAGGTGTAACCAAGCTGCGAAGTTCATGTTTTGAGGACTTCCATTGTCAACGACCTCTTCATCTCACTTAAAATCTCACTGCGTCAGAATCGTTGACGCCATTTTTGCAAGATGATAAGGAGAGTGACAACGTGAACTGGGAAAAGAAAATGAATGCACACGGAAGCAGCATAGTGGCGAAATTATTTATTTACAATGTCTGTTGCTAAGTGTTAGCAATAGTGCCTGAGGCGAGAGCTGGATGGGTGTGATGACTGCTGCTTCTCCGTGGCCCTTCAGGAGGGTTCGCGGCTTTGGCGATGACGCTGCAGGTGGTGCTGTTGCTCTTGGTCCGTAGTGAGTAAACCGCTGGACGCCGTACCAGTCGCATTGGCTGGCTTATTCTCCCGTCATCATCTCCATGAACTCTGGAACACACCAGAGAAAACAAATGGAACTCTTATTCTTAAAAAAATTGAATTACACACAGAAAAAAGACGTACTTTGATCCTGGTAACTTACTTTGTGCCCAAAAAACATAATTGTGTGTATATGCAGACCAAAGCGACGAGAAAATTTTTACCAAGGCCCAGATTCAAACCCAGGTCTCCTGCTCACTAGGCGGATGGCTAACCACTACGTCACCCTGGCACAA
Source organism: Schistocerca cancellata (assembly GCF_023864275.1). Taxonomy (NCBI): domain Eukaryota; kingdom Metazoa; phylum Arthropoda; class Insecta; order Orthoptera; family Acrididae; genus Schistocerca; species Schistocerca cancellata. The sequence goes on from NC_064627.1 coordinate 157,360,272, forward strand.
TGGCTTTGTGCAACCGCACGGTCTGGCCTAACACACCTCCCTCCTCAACCGAAATTCCGATTCACTTCTCAGCCCACTTCGTATTTAGCGTTGCAGAGGCTTTCCAACTCTTATGGAATAGCGTCTATGCAACCTACGGAGCGGAGAATCCTGCATGAAAGCCAGGCATCCATGCTTTAATCAGATGTAACTACATGGTTCCAGAGACCTTTTCAAGTCTCAGACATCTATGATGTATACAGGCAGACTGATGCAATGAGTGAAAATCAAAATTTTGATTGAGGAGGGAGGCGTACTGGGATAGCCCGTCAGCTGTGCAGATCCACAGTGGTTAGCAAAACTGCCTAGTGAGCAGGAGAAGCGGATTCGAATCTTCGATTGGGTACAAATTTTATACGTCACTTCCGTCTGTATATATACATCACAGATGTTTGTAACTTGAAAACGTATCTGGAACGATATAGTTTCATTTGATTAAAGCACCTCTGCTTGAGTTTCAGGCAGAATCCCCCGTTTCTTTCGATGGAGAGATGCTGTTGCAGTACAGCTGAAAAGACTCTGCAATGCTATTCGAGCTTAGTGGGGAATAGCAAGTAGGCTGAGGTGTGAAGCCGGCCGGTGTGGCCGTGCGGTTCTAGGCGCCCCAGTCTGGAACCGCGTGACCGCTACGGTCGCAGGTTCGAATCCTGCCTCGGGCATGGATGTGTGTGATGTCCTTAGGTTAGTTAGGTTTAAGTAGTTCTAAGTTCTAGGGGACTGATGACCACAGATGTTAAGTCCCATAGTGCTCAGAGCCATTTTTGGAGGTGTGAATGGAAATTTGGATTGAGAAGGGAGACGTGCTATGGTAGTCTGTGCAGTTGTGCAAAGTCGCCATGCCAGTGTATCGTAGTGGTTAGCACATCTGCCAAGTGAGTAAGACACCCAGGTTGGAATCCTGGCCTTGCTACAAATTTTGATTCGTGGCTTGAATCTACATACATACATCGTATCTGTTTGAGATTTGAAATGGTCTCTGGAACCAATTGATAAAAAATTGTATTAGGAATAAAATGTTGTCATAATGCCATGTCTTCTTAACGAAGGAAGCAGAGCACTATAAATTTTCACAATAAATGTAATTTCAGGTGAGCAGTCAAAAGACCATACATGTAAGAATTTTTAGGCTTAAAACAGAAAAACAATCGTGAACTTTTTATAATAATTCTATAAAAATAAGTCGAATCTACATCCACAGAAGACGACACATAGGTGTCGAAACACTTCTGGGTAAATGGAAGAAAGAGATTCATCGTGTCGTGCAGAAGGCGGAGATTAAAAACTTAACGTTAATTCGCAATACGGGAAAAAAGTCAACAGGAGGTACCAACCCTAGAAAGATGATTATCAACATCAGAACCGTAAGTCTCTTTTTGCAGCTTAATTTAATCGTCACAGGCATATGTCTGTAAGGCTATTACGATACAGTTGGCAAGTAATGAATTTGGCAGCTTGCGGATTTGTAGCCGGACAGAATGTACTGAATATTTCAATCGTGTCAAGTAATATAAAATCCAGCTCAGGTAAGCGTGTAGATTTGGGCTAGTCTCATCCTCTAAAAATGCAGGCGAGAGTAGATTCAGTGATTACACTCACTAATATTTTACATGAAGGTAATCTTTAGTGTCGCTTAAGTTGGTTCAGGAGCCTGCGGATTGGCTATTTTATTTACAGTTTCCTGAAGATGTCGATAAGTACAAGACGCAGGATGAAAGTAGAAGGCATGGTTAATAAATGGAAGATAATCTTAATTCGTGTGTAGAAGCTGTTAAATCAGGCGCTTTGACTCAGAAGTAGGACTGAGACAGTTTCGCAAACTACTAAGGTACCATACATCATAATCATCATCATTAGTGTTCTGCCAAAGGGCAGGTTTTCACATGGTAGTTTTCCAGTCTGTCCAGTCTTCTGCCCTCCTCTTCAGGTCCGCATAATTTCCTCTTCCCTTTTGTCGTCTATCATCTTGTATCTCCTTCTTCATCTCAGTCTTCTCCCACAAACCAGTCCTTCCAAAATCATCTGCTAGCAAGCACTCCCTTCTCCATGAATGTCCCAACTTTTCTTTTTCCTTTCTCTTATAACCTTCAGCAGACATCTTCTCTCACCAAACCTTTCCAATACTCTTTCATTACTCACTTTTTCAATCTAGCTTATTTTGTCCATTCTCCTCCACATCCACATCTCAAATGCTTCTAACCTTTTTTCATCCTCTCGTCTCAGCGTTCATGTTTCTGCCCCATATAGTGTCACACTCCAGACAAAATATTTACCAAGCCTTTTCCTTAGACCTTTATCTAATTTGCCACATAAAAGTCTCCTCTTTCTGCTGAATGCCTCCTTCGCTATGGCAATTCGAGTTTTCACCTCCTGGTGACATCTCAAGTCTTCAGTTATTGTGCTTCCAAGATATTTAAACGCACTTACTTGGCTAATGGTAGATTGTCCTATTTTAATATTGGACAGTCTGCGTCTTGTACTGACGACCATAATTTTTGTTTTTGCTGTGTTTATTTGTATCCCATATTTCACACAAGCTTCATTCAGGTCTTTCAGCATGTTACTCACAGTGCGCTCACTTTCTGCCACTAATACCATGTCATCAGCAAACCTTATACGTTCTACTCTCTTTCCGCCAGTACATATTCCTCTTTTCCCATCTAAGCTTTTCGCAGTAATCTCTTCAAGGTATGAAACTTCCTGGCAGATTAAAACTGTGTGCCGGACCGAGACTCCAACTCGGGACCTTTGCCTTTCGCGGGCAAGTGCTCTACCAACTGAGCTACCCAAGCACAACTCACGATCCGTCCTCACAGCTTTAATTCCGCCAGTACTTCGTCTCCTACCTTCCAAACTTTGCAGAAGCTCTCCTGCATACCTTGCAGAACTAGCACTCCTGGAAGCAATACGGAAAACTGGATTGTAAAGCGTACCCAGCAGCAGATATAGATTCAGAACACACTTTCGTAATGATGATTGAAGTATAAGAGGATCGTACTGAAGTATCAGTGTGGAAATAAGTGGAATACTAAACTACTAAGGAGTGACGAAACGCATTTGAAGTTGGGTACTGCGACAAGGAATACCATGGTAGACACTTAAGTTGAAGAGAAGTGGGCATCTCTAATAACAGCAGTCACAGATGATGAAAAGACAAACATAATTAGTACAATGGTAACTACGAAGAACCATTGGGTAGCAGATGAAATACTTTAATTGATGGACGATAGGAGGAAGGACGAAAATGGTCAGGGAACGACTAGAATACAGCAATGTAACTCAGAAGTGAAATAATAGGAATGGTGGGCAGCCGAGGTGAAATGGATGCAGGAGAAACGTGAAGATATCTCACTTGAAATAATTATCGTAAGGACTGACCCAAAATTCGAAAGCCAAAACAACCTTCGGTGAAATTAAAAGCAAGGGTGGCAATAACGAAAGTGCAATGGAAATTCCACTGTCAAACGCAGAGCGATCGCGTAGGTGGAAAGAGAGCACTGAAGGCCTCTCTAATGGTGAGGAATTGTCTGATGACGTGATAGAAGAAGAAATTGGAGTCGATATGGAGGACATAGCGAATCCAGTATTAGAGTCAGAATTTAAAAGAGCTTTGAAAGACTTGAGACTAAATAAAACAGAACGGATAGACAAGATTCAGTCGGTATATCTAAAGTCATTGAGATAAGTAGCTGCCAAACGCGTGTTCATGTTGGTGCGTAGTCTCAGACTTTTGGACAATTACGCCATAGAATTCAGGGAATAGGAAGAGCAGATAAGAGTTAGGTCTATTGTACAATCAGCTTAACAGCTCATTCAAATGGTTCAAATGGCTCTGAGAACTATGGGACTTAAAATCTGAGGTCATCAGCCCCTAGACTTAGAACTACTTCACCCTAACTAACCTAAGAAAATCACACACATCCATGCCCAAGGCAGGATTCGAACCTGCGACCGTAGCAGCAACACGGTTCCGGACTGAAGCGCCTAGAACCGCTCGGCCAACAGCTCATTTATCCAAGTTACTGGCAAGAATAATATACAAAAGAATGGAAAAGAAAACTGAAGAAATGTTACATGACTATCAGTTTGGCGTTAGGAAAGATAAAGGCGCCAGAGACACAATCTGACATTGCAGTTGATAATGGAAGCAAGACCGAAGAAAAATCGAGACACGCTTATAGCATCTGTCAACCTGGAAAAACTTTCGACAATGTAAAATCGTGCGAGATTCGTAATCCTGAGAAAAATAGGAGTAAGCTATAGGCAAAGACGTGTAATACAACGTATGTACGAGTACCTAGAGGAAACAATGAAATTGATAGGCCAAGAACGAAGTTCCTCGTATAAAGAGGTTGTGGGACAGTCTTTCGCTACTACCGTTCAAACTGTACATCGAAGAATCAGTGACGAAAATAAAAGGTGAGGAAGAATTACAGGAGTTGTTGAATGGTGTGAACAGTCTAATGAGTACAGAATACGGATTGAGAATACACCGAAAAAAGACGAAAGCAGTGAGAAGTAATAGAAATGAGAAAAGCGAGAAGCTTAAAATCAAAGTTAGTGATCACGAAGCAGAGGAAGATAAGGAATTCTGTTACCTTCGAAGCAAAATGGTCCATGACGGACGAAACGAGGAGGACATAAATAGCAGACTAGCACAGACCAAGTGGGTTTTCCTGGCCAAAAGAAGTCCACCGGTACTAGTTTTATATCAAACATATGCCTCAATTTGACGCTAAGATATTTCTGAGACTAGGTTTGGAGCACCAGATTATATAGTGGTGTATCATGGACTGTGGGAAATGCGGAAAAGAAGAAAATCGAAGCATTTGTGATGTGGTACTACAGAAGAATGTTGAAGAATAGGTGGACGGATAAAAGAAAGGAATGAGGAATTTCACTGTAGAGTCGGCGAAGGGAGGAACATATGGAAAACACTGACATGAAGAGGAGACAGGATGATAGCACATGTGTTAAGACACCAAGTAAAACTTCTGTCGTACTAGAGGGAGCTGTAGAGGGCAAACGATGCAGGAAAGACAGATATTGGAATACATCATCCAACAAATAACTTAGGACGTAGGATGCAAGTGGTACATTGAAATGAAGAGGTTGGCGCTGGAAAAAAATACTTGGCTGGCGGCTGGCCGCAAGAAACCAATCAGAAGACTGATAAAAAAGAAAGAAAGCGACACCATCTAACACCCAGAAGGATTTATTCTTATCGATAATGGCTGTGATAGCCCGCACTTCTATGATTTTCTGTACTGATGGAGAAGCGTATCTGATGGCTCGTATTGCTCAGTAGGAAGGGAAGGTGAGGGAGTGTTATCTCTTAAGGGTGCTCACCGTCGAAGTCGACGGTGCCGGAGCCGTCGGTATCAATCTCGGCGATGATGCCGTCCAGGTCTTCTGGTCCCAGCTTGTCGTCCAGCGCCGCCAGGATTTCTCGCAGCGTCCCCGTCGTGATGTAGCCGTTTCCTGCGCAACAAACGCACAAGCTTAAACGAAATACAGTCGACACGCTCGTGCTTTCAAATAACGTCGGGGTGACAAAAGATAGACACGACAGAGACATCCCCTCAACTCCCGTTAAATATTACGTTCATTTTCTCCATCTGGGGTACCACAGCAGTATGCTTGTTAAAAGACGTACTGACGTAATCCACCTCGGCTGTTTTTCACAAGTATTCACTTTACCACATGTTACAAAATTGGCCAATTGTGGCACTACGAGTCATTTTCAAGGGTAGTAGGCGTCGATGTATTGTACACAGGATAACTGTACACGTCGACACCTACTACCTTGAAAATGACCTATAAGGCCGATATTGACCAAAAGTGAGTACCTGTCAAAAACTGGCGAGGCAGAATACTTTAGTGTGTCTCAACAAATATTACTTTCTTATTTTAATTTTTTTTATTTGGGGTCTGGCGCCCATTTAATCAGGTAAAAGGTAAGTAATTTACATACAGAACAAAACATAAATTGACAATAGCTTCAGAAGCTTGCTGTTAATTGAGATGCTTGCAAACAGTGAAAAATGTTTTTAAATTTAAAGGAAAAGATGGAATAACAATATAACATATTAACGTTTAGCAACGGTGTTTTGACACAAATATAAATGAAGATACAAATACACGCTTATCGAAGGTGCTTGACAGCAGTGAAAATTTTCACAGTGTAGCTCAACAGAGTTAATTATTCTGGCACCACAAGTTCATGGAATAAAACAGAAAGACAAGCAGAGAAAAAATGTTCAGGACGTAAGCTGGATACATACTCATATAAAATACATTATTATGAACATGAAACAACCAGTGCTGCGTTCTTACCGCAAAGATACTTTGACAGCTTGCAAAACTTTACAAAGCTCTTCATTATATGCGGGGAATACCCAAAGAAAGCAGAATGGCAGCATTCTCAGGAAAATCTACTGTCAGCGGACATAATTGTTGCAGAAACGACTGTTTGAGTCTCTTCCATTTTGCAGCACATCCGATGTGATTGAAGTCACCTTATGTAGTGTATGCAGTCACAGGCCACAGCTGGAATAATTTCTATGTGGTGAAGATGCATTGGAAACCTGTCGAGGTTGAAACTCATACGGTAGAAGGAGGATATCAACCATCTGGGTAGGCGAACATCGTGAAACGGAGTTTGTGTGGAATAACAGGCTGAATATAATTCATAATATCATTATCCCCTGAAGAACTAACACAGTTCCAGTCCTTTTGATATTGCTGAAAAGCAACGGTGCAGTTCAGAAGGAGAAAGTCTCAAGTCGATCAGTGTTCCCGATTTTCTGGTTTCTTCAATAAGAATATTGGTTTCTTCAATAAGAATATTGACTATTTCATTATGAATGTTACCACCACGCAGGGATGTGACGCAGTGGTTGGCATACTGGACTCGCATTCGGCAGGACGACGGCTCAAATTCGCGTCCGGCCGTCCAGATTTAGATTTCCTGTGATTTCCTCAAGTCGCACCAGGCAGGTGCCCGGATGGTTCCTTTGAAAGGGCAGGGCCGATTTCATACCCCATCCTTGAGACGATCCGAGCTTGAGCTCCGTCTCTAATGATCTCGATGTCGACGGGACGTTAAAGCCAGTTTTCCTTCAATGAAGCCACGGTGAGATTTAACCCACGGGAATTATGTCGTTTGTCTCTAGATTTCACACTGGAGACACTGCCAAATGATTGCCGAAATTAGAGTTCTGGTTTTTTAATTCCACTTCTTATGCCTTAGAGATTTAAAACTTACGTAGAATCGGACAGAATGACGACCTTAGAAAGCTGAAGCGAGCTGACATGTTTTAAGCTTCCACAGAAAAAAAACTAAGTTCCTTTCTGTAGTTGAAACAATTTTAAGACTTGTGTACAGGGAAAGGCACACTCCACATTTTCTCCCTTTTTTTAGTTTGGAGCCCTCGGTGTACTCGTATATGTGCAAAAAGTCCGACCTTTAAAAGTGTGACACTAGAAAGAATAGCAAATAATAAAATTTTACTTATTTTGCGCATTCATTATATTAGGAAAATTACATGATTAAACAGTAAATGATTTAGAGGGTATTATACCACGTAAAATGTGGTACAAAGATCTACGCTCTCTGCTCTATTGATACGGGTCGCGCCGTCAGGCTAACGACAGCGTGAAGCGGACGGGGCCTTGGCCCAAGTTAGGAGCATACATTCCATTGTGTCACTTGCACTGGATTACAATATGCGTAACACAGCTAAAACTTTCTGGCGGAAAGGGTTGTGATACAATTATGTACAACACTAATAATTGTATCATCTTTCACCTGGCGCTATTCAAAAGTTTGATACTTTCGAAATATTTATGCAAGTCATCCATGCCCAGCAATCAAATTACAACAATAAGAAGGATATCAAATAACGAACTTTTACGTTTAACTGTGCATAAACATTATTCTAGGAAGAAAATAGGGTTAAATTTTTAGGAGGTCTGGGGGTATACTGGACACCAACTTTGGCAGCAGCAATCCGGCTACGCATAGAGTCGTACTGAGTCTGGATGGCAGATACGATAACGTCAGTCCACGCTGTTTCAACTCTGAGCCGGAGTTCAGAGGCAATCGTGGAGGTGGGTGAGTGGTAGGCGGGCAATCTCTGAAACCCGTGACCAGATGTTTACAACCAGTGGGAGATCTGGAGAAGTCCGGCCAGAGCAAAAGTCGAAGAGCCTCCGTGTCGAGGTAGGTCAGACCACCACAAGCAAAATGTGGTTTGGCGTTATCTCGTTGAAAGATATCACGAAGCCGTTGAATGCCACTCATCCGAAGACATCAGAAACGACACATCTGCTAAAAGTTCGTAGGCTTCTAATGCCATTGTTATTTTGAAAAAAAATAATTTTGGGTACTTGGCTGTGTCATTATAAATTACTAAAGCAACTAACTGCCGAAGTTTCGACTGACTTTGCAGCGGTCCTCTTCAGGGCAGTTACCAGCTGGAAAGTGTAGTTAACCGTCCTGAAGAGGACTATCGTAAAGTCTTTCGAAACGTTGGCAGTTACTTGTTTCGGTATTTTATAATTACGCTGCCTAATACCTAAAATTATTTTACGAAAATGACGCCTGCCGTTCGAATTGCAGACTACGCGAACTAGAAATAAAAGGGTGGTTTACTTAATGGCAGGCCGGCCGAGGTGGCCGAGCGGTTCTAGGCGCTACAGTTTGGAACGTCGCGACCGCTACGATCACAGGTTCAAATCCTGACTCGGGCATGGATGTTTGTGATGTCCTTACGTTAGTTAGGTTTCAGTAGTTCTCAGTTCTAGGGGACTGATGACCTCAGAAGTTAAGTCCCATAGTGCTCAGAGCAATTTGAACCATTTGAACTTAATGGCACCACATAGTATCATATCAATTGCTGGACCCGTATGACGATGTCGAATGCAATCTGGCAACGTTCGCTGCTCTGGAAAACTTCACAAGGGAACACGTCCATCACGATGGTGTACGTTTAACCAGGACTTGACCCTACTCCAGGGATCCAGCATTGTCGCTCGGCGAGTTACTGTCGTCCAACCACACTCTGCTGCCGCGCCAAGGTAAGCCGCAACAGCGGTGAATTCCGCATTACGTAGGGGTGTTCGGACAGTTTTGATCCGATAGTGTATAACAAGATGATTGGCACAGGGGATTAAAGTTTTCTTCAACGAAAGAGCTCAACCAGTGTAAGAAATCTGAATGGGACTGAGGAAGGGGTCCCTGAAAGTGTACGTCTGGAGGACAGTGCTGTGTGCATCAGCATCAGTAATCCGTAGAAGAAAAAACTGAAGGTATCTAGTACGTCGTGCTCTCGAACAATGTTAAAGATTAAAACATTAGTGGAATACGAAATGAAGAATTAGCACACAGTATGATGAAGGAAAGACGTTAACGGACGACTGTTACAAGAAGAATGAACAGGTTGTAAGAGGTCCATGATTAAGGAATTTGTTGCTAGCGCACTCGAGCAGATGCAATTTCGATGGATTGCTCACGCGCTGCCTGCGATATGTAAGCTATAAGAGAATCTCAGACCAAAGAGCAGTGTTGGCGGCAGTTGGAACTGTGTAGCAGTTGGAGTAAGTAGTAGTAGCCAGTCGTGTGTATGGAGTTGGCTGGGCCGGTCGTGGGGAACAATGGTGGAGCCTGAGCGATATAATATAAGGTAAAAGCAGCCACGGGCATATGTAGTATTTTTATATCAAGTCCCATGTAAATGTTTAAAAAAATCTCTTAATAATAATCTTTTTTATAAAAATTAACTTTTGACAATTCATCTCAATTTAAAGAATTTACTAGTTTCTCCAATCCGTGGTCATCCCGATTATTGTAAAGAAAAATCAGTTGTTTCCTTTTATAACATGAGAAATCTATCGGCCAGCATTGCACCGGGCTGTGCCAGGAAAATTTATTATAAGAGCAGATATATATGCGTTATCCGGCGACTTCATTGAGGTAAGATTTTTCAATTTACTTAGACTGATCTGTCAGGGCCATGACGCAGCACTGCTGACGTCTAAAATTTACCAGTTTAAATTCACAGTCAGTTATTGAAAGGTTATAAGTGAGCCACATTTTATTGAGAGGTTAGTCACATTGTATTATTGGTAGGTTACGCTAAAAATGTGAATGTTATATAATTATACATTTTATTATTGGTAGGCTACGGAATTCATTTATTGCGAGGTTACGCTGAATGTGAATTACAAATAATTATATTTTTTCTGTTAGGAGGTTACGGAATTTTTCTGTTTGGAGGTTACAAGGTTCGTGAGGACATCAGGTACAGCATTGGTGCTGGAGTGAGCAGTAGAGGAGAGTAGTAGTCAAAAGCTATATTACTCAAAAACATAAGCAGAGGATATTGGTTATAGTAGTTATGTAGAGATGGAAAGATAAACACAGGGTAGGAAAAGCCTCACGCCAGCTGAAAGGGGACGACCTCAGAAAAATTTCGGCGAGTTGTAAAGAAATATGAAAGAAGTTCACTGAGAGGTATCGTCGCTCACCTTCCCTGTCGTACAGCCTGAAAGCCTCCTTCAGCTCCTCTTGCATGGCTTCCGAGTCCTCCTCCTCCAGGAAATGGGAGGCGATCCTGCAGAAGCCGTCAAAGTTCACCTTGCCCGATCCTGCAACAGTTAGTGAACATCGTAACTACGTTCTGTTTTTACTTCCTGATTGTAGCCTCTGAGTACAGTATTCTTCGGCGAAAATACCCATCAGGTAGCTCTAAAGCTACTGAGCATATACATAGACAATTGTATAAAGGAATAGCCGGTCGGTGTGGCCGAGCGGTTCTAGGCGCTTCAGTCTGGAACCGCGCGACCGCTACGGTCGCAGGTTCGAATCCTGCCTCGGGCGTGGATGTGTGTGATGTCCTTAGGTTAGTTAGGTTTAAGTAGTTCTAAGTTCTAGGGGACTGATGACCTCAGATGTTAAGTCCCATAGTACTCAGAGCCATTTTTGTAAAAAGGAATAAGTATACAGTTCTGCAGTGAAACTTTAGCTTCAGCATCAAACATAGTATCACTACCGGTATCCGAAATAAGTAGTAATGAAATGTTCGAAAATAATGTACAAATGACTACTAGCTGTAGTATTAGCATGGTATTTCGTAAGGGACTGCAAGAAACGGAACGAAAAAAAAATCGCAGCAAATAAGATATAAGAACCAAAATCTTTAATGTATGAAGCACATTTCGTAGATTTACATTTATGTTATATTGCAAGCTAAGAAGATTTGACAAAGGAAACGATGAACAACGAGGATGCACAGATTTTTTAGCGTATCATCTCGTACATTTTTCTTCCATTAGGAAACACTGCAACAGTCAACTACTCGCTGTCAACCTTCAGAATTGAGCTATTTTATTCCGGTTGTAAAACAGACTTACTGGTCAAACTATCCAGTAAGTGAAACCAAAGTTACTTCATCTATCAAATACAGAACTTCAAATTAGGGTAGACGGTTATTCTCTTCAGTAATTTCAAATAACAGTATTTGGCCGATACTTGAACTTGTTGTAGACCTTGGCTATTCCTCGATTAAAGACTATTAAGGCACACCGCAACAAGATACAAGTTACTTTATTTAGTATTTAAACTTTTCATCATCGATAGAACCCTGGGAAACCTGTCGTATGGTAAGTCGAGAGTAAGAATGAATTTACCTAACACTGCAATTAAAAGACCTCTATTCAATAGACTGAGAATTCTGACATTGCCCTCACAGTATATATTTTCTTTAATGTCGTTTGTTGTTAGCAATATTAGCTTATTCCCAAGAGTTAGCAGTTTTCACTCAGTTAATATTAGGCAGAAATCAAATCTGCATGTGGAATGCACTTCCTCGACTCTTGTGCAAAAAGGAGTGCAGTATTCTGCTGCAACCATTTTCAATAAGCTACCACAAGAACTCACAAATCTTAGCAGTAGCCCAAACACTTCTAAGTCTAAACTGAAGAGTTTCTTCATGGCTCACTCCTTCTATTCTGTCGAAGAGTTCCTGGAAGAGCTGAAAAATTAAGCAAATTCCAGTGTTACATTGTTGATTTTCTTTATTTAAACTTACGAATTGTCGCCTAAATACACTCCTGGAAATGGAAAAAAGAACACATTGACACCGGTGTGTCAGACCCACCATACTTGCTCCGGACACTGCGAGAGGGTTGTACAAGCAATGATCACACGCACGGCACAGCGGACACACCAGGAACCGCGGTGTTGGCCGTCGAATGGCGCTAGCTGCGCAGCATTTGTGCACCGCCGCCGTCAGTGTCAGCCAGTTTGCCGTGGCATACGGAGCTCCATCGCAGTCTTTAACACTGGTAGCATGCCGCGACAGCGTGGACGTGAACCGTATGTGCAGTTGACGGACTTCGAGCGAGGGCGTATAGTGGGCATGCGGGAGGCCGGGTGGACGTACCGCCGAATTGCTCAACACGTGGGGCGTGAGGTCTCCACAGTACATCGATGTTGTCGCCAGTGGTCGGCGGAAGGTGCACGTGCCCGTCGACCTGGGACCGGACCGCAGCGACGCACGGATGCACGCCAAGACCGTAGGATCCTACGCAGTGCCGTAGGGGACCGCACCGCCACTTCCCAGCAAATTAGGGACACTGTTGCTCCTGGGGTATCGGCGAGGACCATTCGCAACCGTCTCCATGAAGCTGGGCTACGGTCCCGCACACCGTTAGGCCGTCTTCCGCTCACGCCCCAACATCGTGCAGCCCGCCTCCAGTGGTGTCGCGACAGGCGTGAATGGAGGGACGAATGGAGACGTGTCGTCTTCAGCGATGAGAGTCGCTTCTGCCTTGGTGCCAATGATGGTCGTATGCGTGTTTGGCGCCGTGCAGGTGAGCGCCACAATCAAGACTGCATACGACCGAGGCACACAGGGCCAACACCCGGCATCATGGTGTGGGGAGCGATCTCCTACACTGGCCGTACACCACTGGTGATCGTCGAGGGGACACTGAATAGTGCACGGTACATCCAAACCGTCAGCGAACCCATCGTTCTACCATTCCTAGACCGGCAAGGGAACTTGCTGTTCCAACAGGACAATGCACGTCCGCATGTATCCCGTGCCACCCAACGTGCTCTAGAAGGTGTAAGTCAACTACCCTGGCCAGCAAGATCTCCGGATCTGTCCCCCATTGAGCATGTTTGGGACTGGATGAAGCGTCGTCTCACGCGGTCTGCACGTCCAGCACCAACGCTGGTCCAACTGAGGCGCCTGGTGGAAATGGCATGGCAAGCCGTTCCACAGGACTACATCCAGCATCTCTACGATCGTCTCCATGGGAGAATAGCAGCCTGCATTGCTGCGAAAGGTGGATATACACTGTACTAGTGCCGACATTGTGCATGCTCTGTTGCCTGTGTCTATGTGCCTGTGGTTCTGTCAGTGTGATTATGTGATGTATCTGACCCCAGGAATGTGTCAATAAAGTTTCCCCTTCCTGGGACAATGAATTCACGGTGTTCTTATTTCAATTTCCAGGAGTGTATGTTTCTTATATTTCATTTTACCTGTTTCTACTATTGTGTTATAATTTCATGTATTGACTCGTTCCATGACCATGGAGACTTCTCCTTAATTTGGTCCCACGGAACAATAAATAAATAAATGTTATGATAACATGATCGATTTGGAGAATTCTATCCCCGTCTTGAGATGTACCTGATACATATGCATAAAATCGATTTGTGGTATGTTCATTTAGTGCTACATCTTGTTGTCAATTGTTCTGAAGACGTGACTTCTTTGGAAACGTATTCTGAATGCGCTGTGGTGCTGTGCGTCCCTGGTTTGATAATGCACGTTACTGCAGGACAACTGAAGACAGAAAGAATTGGTCCTAACACACCAAACATCGATTTGATGTAGATGTTATGGTACATCAGAAGATGAGGCTAGAAGCCTCGAAATCGATGTTATAATGAACCTGAAGATAGTTTAAATGCAGTCTGAAGCGAATTCATACTACTCTCATTTTCAAGAATGTTATATTTTCACAATCGGTTTTGCCCCATTATGCACATTTCCAAATGGCTACACTTATAATACACTGTTAGAATAGTCAACAGCGTATCGTCTGTTCCTTTGCAGTATAAGAATATTCAAATAATTAGCGCCGGTTTGTATGCCATAGGGTTGACAAACGTAATACAGAAAAATATGCCAACGTGCAGGCAAACGAATACATATGACGTGAATCAGTTTTTGTACCTCCATTTTTTTCCCGGGAACGCTGTTTTGTCCATTTTTTGTGAATTTCGAAACACCAAATGTTCAAATGCAAATAGCACACACCCTTACACGAACAGTTCACAACATTCTTCAAAATCTTTTTGTTTTTGGGGGGGGGGGGGGGGGAAGGAAGACGGGGGTGGCGACAGGAAGGGCTTCCGGTCACTCTTTAACATTACAAATGTTGTCAAAATGGATAATAATCAAGCCGATCCCGTGTAGGTATTGTATAAAAGAAAAGGGAAAAGAGGTCCATTTAAATGAATGCATTCTGGGCAAACGTTTGGAAATCATTTTGTTTTCACAGTCAACTCGTAAGTACAAAAGTAATGTCCCGAAATTGGCAGACGATATCCAATTATCTGATAAAATACACGATAAGATTTGAAACACTGCAATAGAATTTGAGCTAAAAGTCTCATGTAAAATCTTTGACGAAATAGAAGTGCCGGACATTGAATAACATTAGATTCAGATTCAACTCAGATATCGTAAGGCTAATGCAAACGTCTTGTATCAACAGATCGTATCACACGAAAGAATGCCCACTGATTGTATAACCGTTCAACATTGTATCCAATAAATGAAGACAAAAACATTATGGTCGGATGGACTCTCACTATGCTATGACTGACGGCAGAGAGCAAAAAACAGAAAATAGGGTTGTGCATTTGTGTATCTTCATGGACGTAATCGCGGTATGATTCTTGTACTTTTGTAATAGCTTCATATTTGCCAAGTTGTTGGCAGACGTCGTCCGTGAGCTTATTAAATTTGCCCACAAGAAAGTTATCAAAAAGTATTCACACAAATGTCGTTTATTGTTATAACCCTTCTTGCCTGATTATTCCGATGTACATTTTAAACATAGCTGCAGAGCATATACGGCCCTTTGCAAACTGACACCAAGTTTTAGTAGGGCTGGGAATCAGTCGGCGTTCTTTTAAAAGAGTAGTCCAATGGCAGAACAGCAAAAAGGGACATAAAGAATTAATCTGGTTTTTGTGAGAATATTTGTACGTCTACGATTCTGAACGTCGGTGCTCTTCTATTTGTCGCTGGTATATTGATCGCCGGGATTTGCGTTCACGTACCTCCAGCAGCATCTGACAACGGGCAGCCACAATCGATATTTCTGGTAGCAAAGGCCATTAGCGTCATGAAATACATCCGATTCGTCCGTGAGAGTTCCAAACGGCAACCTATCAGGCCAACATGAAACCTGTCCTTCTGTATTGCCAACCTCCACACTTCCACAGATATAGTCCCAGAGAGGGTGCATGCATCCATACATCAATATCAGGAGCCAGTCCGTTGTGTTTCGCACACTGGGACGGAATCTACAGTACACAAAGCCGAACTTCAACATATATACCCGGCCAGATTCTGCTACAGTGCATGGTACAGGATATTAGCCGCTCTTCGTTGTATTATCTCTATCTCTTCTGCCAATCCACTTTAATAAGGATTCTATTCGTATGCCCCTGCACGGAAGTATTGAGCAACGTTAATTACTGATAATGGAACATCTGGCGACGATTATCTAATAATCATATTACGATAGATACAACATTTTTGCAGCCCATGACTATATCGTTTGAAGTCGTAATTTGTCACGACCTCGCTCCTGCCCTTCTAAAGCATGGGTATGCTTCCTTGCATGAAATTCTACATTCCACATCGTGATGGAGGCGCTTGGAACTGTAGAAGTGTTACAAGATTAAAATTTCGTATCATTATGCGTGCTCGGACATGTAACTGGAAGTTTAATACCAACTCTCTGTAGCCTTTAGTCACTGACACCATTCTATTGTTCATGTGCTTACTGACTGTTTCACTCATTTTGATCAGCATTGGACTGTGTCTATCACACATGTTTGCGTTTGTATTAATGGATGTGCAAAGACATGTAATAGTTGTCACCGCATCCTAATTGTAGTTATTGATGGAAAGTCATCGCGTAAAACAGAAGTGATTTCTGGCGTTCTCCAAGATAGTGTTATAGGCCCTTTGCTGTTCTTTATCTAAGTAAACGATTTTGGAGACAATCTGAGTATCCGTCTTCGGTTGTTTGTAGATAACGCTGTCGTTTATCGACTAATAAAGTCATCAGAAGACCAAAACAAACTGCAAAACGATTTAGAACAGATATCTGAATGGTGCGAGAAGTGACAGTTGACCCTAAATAACGAAAAGTGCGAGGTCATCCACATGAGTGCTAAAAGGAAATCGTCAAACTTCGGTTACACGATAAGTCAGTCTAATCTAAAAGCCGTAAATTCAACTAAATACCTAGGTATTACAATAACGAACAAATTAAATTGGAAGGAACGCATATAAAATGTTGTGGGGAAGGCTATCCATAGACTGCGTTTTATTGGCAGGACACTTAGAAAGAAAATGTAACAGACCTACAAGGAGACTGCCTACACTACGCTTGTTCGTCCTCTTTTGGATTACTACTGCGAGGTGTGGGATCCTTACCAGATAGGACTGATGGAGTACATCGAAAAAGTTCAAAGAAAGGCAGCACGTTTTGTATTATCGTAAAATATGGGAGAGAGTGTCACAGAAATGATACAGGATTTGGGATGGACGTCATTAAAAGAAAGGCGTTTTTCGTTACGACGCAATCTTCTCACGAAATTCCAATCACCAACTTTCTCCTCCGAATGTGAAAATATTTTGTTGACACCGACCTACATAGGGAGGAACGATCACCAAGATAAAATAAGGGAAATCAGAGCTCGTACGGAAAGATACAGGTGTTCATTCTTTCCGCGCGCTATATGAGATTGGAATAATGGAGAATTGTGAAGGTGATTCGATGAACCCTCTACCAGGCACTTAAATGTCATTTGCAGAGTATCCATGCAGATGTAGATGTAGGCCTAGGTAGTTGACTTCGTTGGCCAGGGAAGGCCAACAACTCTGCTCGCCTGCACGCTTGCCAGCCTCTCTGTCTCACCAAAGCGTATACTTCCTGCTCTACGCTTCCCCGTCTGCCACGTCACGCTGTCTGAGCGGGAAGAGGGGGAAGGGGCGGAAACTGCGAAAGCTTCGCAAATCACAGGCGGATTTGTTTCATATTTCTCAACAACACAGATCACATACAGAGTAAATTGTTAATATTTAATTATTTTTGGTGTGCTGAAGACATATTAAAATCTATAACGCACAGACTGTCAGCAGATGGGCAGATGAAGACAGTTTTACAAAATATCGTCACTCACGTGACCACATAATCGTGACTTATTTAGTTCCATAGTAGAAAAATGTCTCTCAGATACGTATGTTGATCTGAACATTGATATCATGTTGGCAACTTCGTGATGGAGATGTGGGGTCTTTCCTGGGGGAAACAGTGCACAACTCCTGGACAGTATTAGCCTAAATGGATTTGTCTTTTAAATAAGAATTACACTGCGGATAAGCTGAAATGGCAAACGGTCTGGACAACAGCTTAAAACTGATGTAAGACTGGCAGTGTCACACACTTTTAGAAGGCTGTTCCCGTAATTATTTTTTGTGGTGGGCGAAGATCATATAGGACCAAACTGCTTAGTTCATCAGTCCCTAACCTTACACACTGCTTACCCTAACTTAAACTAACTTACGCTATGGGCAACACACAGACCCATGCCTGAGGGAGGACTCGAACCACCGACGGGGGCAACCACGCGGACCGTGACAAGACACCTCAGACCGCACGGCTACCCCGCGAGGCCTCCTGTAATTCTTTCTACGTCACAGTGGATTTATCGAAATTCGCGTTTTCCTTAACGCCAGTGAGCTTAGGGAAATGGACGGTGTTCCTTGTCAGCAGTTCTCCATTCCAAGACTTGCAATCTACACGTAATGCCTATGACAGGAAGTAATTGGCCGTACTGAATTCCGTATTATAATACGAGGGGACCAAAACGTAAGTTACTCATGAGGTACCATGCTATGAATACTGCGCAACATTAGTGGCGCGTTGCCAGAACAGATAAAACGTTCCCGATTTCTTGGAGACACAGTTCAGCTGCTGTACATATAACACGTGTATCGTAGTATGGAAGTGAAGTAGCGAGGCAGCTGGAAAATTACACCAAAGTTGGATTACACGGGACAGTACGGCTCTTGTAGGCAAAACGTCTAAAGCGCACACACATTCACCATGACATTCTGGTGGTGAATCGACTACATACAGATATAGTGAAATGTATCCTAGAATTTGACCAAGGCCGCACAGAGCTGGGCGATTTTGATCAGGAACGAAGGTCGTGGACATCGACTAAAAAGGATAATTTCCAGGCAGTCGAGAAACTAATTCGCAGCAATCGCAGGTTTTCCGAAGATGAGACACACAACGGCTCTCGAATGGCTTTCTGAGCAAGGATCGGATCTCTATCGTAGAGGAATTCAACTATTACTAGACAACCCGACCTTATTTACAGAGACTTGGTGACTATGTTTAAAAATAGTGTCATGACTACACTACTGGCCATTAAAATTGCTACACCAAGAAGAAATGCAGATGGTAAAAGGGTATTCATTGAACAAATATATTATACTAGAACTGACATGTGATTACATTTTCACGCAATTTGGGTGCATAGAGCCTCAGAAATCAGTACCCAGAACAGCCACCTCTGGCCGTAATAACGGCCTGGGCGTTGAGTCAAACAGAGCTTGGATGGCGTGTACAGGTACAGCTGCCCGTGCAGCTTCAACACGATACCACAGTTCATCAAGAGTAGTGACTGGCGTATTGTGACGAGCCAGTTGCTCGGCCACCATTGACCAGACGTTTTCAGTTGGTGACAGATCTGGAGAATGTGCTGGCCAGGGCACCAGTCGAACATTTTCTGTATGCAGAATGGCCCGAACAGGACCTGCAACATGCCGTCGTGCATTAACCTGCTGAAATGTAGGGTTTCGCAGGGATCGAATGGAGAGTAGAGCCACGGGTCGTAACACATCTGAAATATAACGTCCACTGTTCAAAGTGCCGTCAATGAGAACAAGAGGTGACCGAGACGTGTAACCAATGGCACCCCATACCATCACGCCAGTATGGCGATGACGAATACACGCTTTCAATGTGCGTTCACAGCGATGTCGCCAAACCATCATGATGCTGTAAACAGAACCTGGATTCATCCGAAAAAAAGACGTCATGCCATTAGTGCACCCAGGTTCGTCGTTGAGGACACCATCGGAGGCGCTCGTGTCTGTGATGCAGCGTCAAGAGTTACCGCAGCCATTGTCTTCGAGCTGATAGTCCATGCTGCTGCAAACGTCGTCGAACTGTACGTGCAGATGGTTGTTGTCTTGCAAACGTCCCCATCTGTTGACTCAGGGATCGAGACGTGGCTGCACGAGCGATTACAGCCATGCAGATAAGATGCCTGTCATCTCGACTGCTAGTGATACGAGGCCGTTGGGATCCAGCATGGCATTCCGTATTACCCTCCTGAACCCACCGATTCCATATTCTGCTAACAGTCATTGGATCTCGACCAATACGAGCAGCAATGTAGCGATGCGATAAACCGCAATCGCGATAGGCTGCAATCCAACTTTTATCAAAGTAGGAAACGTGATGGTACGCATTTATACTCCTTACACGAGGCATAACAACAACGTTTCGCCAGCCGAAGTAGCCGTGCGGTTCTGGGCGCTACAGTCTGGAGCCGAGCGACCGCTACGGTCGCAGGTTCGAATCCTGCCTCGGGCATGGATGTGTGTGATGTCCTTAGGTTAGTTAGGTTTAAGTAGTTCTAAGTTCTAGGCGACTGATGACCTCAGAAGTTAAGTCGCATAGTGCTCAGAGCCATTTGAACCATTTTTGAACAACGTTTCACCAGGCAACGCCGGTCAGCTGCTGTTTGTGTATGAGAAATCGGTTGGAAACCTTCCTCATGTCAGCACGTTGTAGGTGTCGCCACCGGTGCGAACCTTGTGTGAATGTTCTGAAAAGCTAGTCATTTTCATCTTCTTCCTGTCGGTTATATTTCGCGCCTGTAGCACGTCATCTTCGTGGTGTAGCAATTTTAATGGCCAGTAGCGTATTTAAAGTGTATTGTACCATTCAATAGAAGTCACTTGGCTAGTCATAATAGTGTGTAACTTTCTTTTTGGTGTCCTTTGGTAGGTAGTTATCAGTCTATATTGGATTTATAATTGGAGTCACAGTGGTTGGACGAAATAGGGAAACAATGCGAGTAATTCTTGCTTCAACATAAATGCATGTACTAGCTGGAGGTTGCGCTGTTCTATTTGCCGCGAACGGCACCTCTGCAATCTCCTGAACACGGTACAAGTGTCAGTCGTGGTCAGAACAGTGGTCTGTCTGGTTGTGAGTGCATTATGTCGGAGCTAAGTGAATTCGAAGGTGGGGAAATTGTTGGTACTCGTGTGGTGGGTATTTCCGTAACCGAAGCAGACGAAGATTAGTAACAGATTCAGGAAAAGCAGAAAAACATCATTCGCTTAGTAACAACGCGGATGAAAGTGTGTGTTGAGTCATCGTGACAGACGGTCACCGATGAGGACTGTGACGAAAAAGAAAGAGTACGACACGAAGTATCGACCGCTGTCAGCACAAAATCAACACGAACTAAGCTTCGTAAGCTGGGAAATGCAGGTCGAGTTGGAATCCCAAAATTATTCATCGGTGATGCAAATGCCAGTAACAGGGAAACGTGGTCCCCAAGCCATAAAACCTGGACTATGGTGTCCGCAGCTCGTGGACTAGTGGCTAGCGTTGCAGCCTCTGGATCACGGTGTTCCGGGTTCGATTCCCTGCCGGATTGGGGATTTTCTCCGCCCGGGGACTGTGTGTTTGTGTTGTCCTCATCACTTCATCATCATTCGTGAAAGTGGTAAGATTGGACGGAGTAAAGACTGGGAATTTGTACGGGCGCTGATAACCGCCCAGTTGAGCGCCCCACAAACCAATCATCATCATCATCCATCATGGACTATGAATCAATGGACGAAAAATTATTTGGTCGAATGTGTGTTGCTTCACACAGTTCCCAACTTCTGCCCGAGTTTACTTCGGAAGAGTGAAACATGACGAGGGTTCAGCAATGATTTGGGCAGCCATATTGTAGTATTCCATTGGCCACATCTTTACTATGCAGGGTCACATTACTGCCAATGATTGGGCTGTCATTTTCACTGCTCAGTTCATGGTAAAATATTTGTTCCCCAATGGTGTTGCTGTGTTCCAACAATACACTAGCCCCTGTTCACGCAGCTCACATCGTCCAGGACTGGTTTTGTGAGCACGAAGATGAATTGTCGTGTCTCTTCTGGCCACCACAATGACCAGATATCAATATTATTCAGCCTTTGTGGTCTAGTTTGGAGAGAAGGGTGATCGCCGTGCACGTCCATCATCGTTACTCGAGCTTGATACTATTTTGCAGGAAGTACGGCATACGATTCTCTTGAAAACCACACAGGATCTGTATTTATCCATTGCAAAACGACTGGAAATTTTTTTTTATGCCACCACCCTATTAAGCACGATAATGTGATGAATCTTAGTGTTCCCGTATTTTGTCCACTCCTTGTGCGTGTTCAAGGCATTCTTAAACAACAAAAATCAATTAGCGTATTTGTAAACATAATTCACAAACATAGTCCTCATCGGGGCTTTAACAGCGGTGAAGACAGGTGCTTGAGAAGTTACAGTCTTATCACAAGCATTATCAGTGTCTCCAGAATGCCTGTTGCCCGAAGGTGGCTAGATTCATCCGAACAGGTCAAATTTAATTATCAGCGTGTGACGAGGGCTTCCCGTCTGGGAGATCGCTCGCCTGGTGCAAATCTTTCGATTTGACGCCACTTCGGCGACTGGCGCGTCGATGGGGATGAAATGATGATGATTAGGATAACACAACACCCAGTCCCTGAGCAGAGAAAATCTCCGACCCAGTGTAGGGAATCGAACCCGGGCCCTTAGGATTGACAGTCTGTCGCGCTGACCACTTTTTTTTTTTTTTTGTAATCTCATTTTGTTCGTTATTCTTCGTTTCAATTATTCGTGGCGGACGTCACCTGACGCCCGTTGAAGTTCGTTAATGATCCATTCACTCAGTTTTTTTTTTTTTTATTACAGAGGGCAGCTAACCCTCTGACCGAACACGCTGAGCTACCGTGCCCGCATCACTCAGCTACCGGGGGCGGACACAGGTCAAATGACATCGGTAGTAGCTATTTGGTGCCATAAATATTATAATAGCGCATTATTTTCCTTGTCGCAATGTTAGGGAATTTAAAACATTAAGACATTTCTGCGAAAGAACAGAGTAATTAGGAGTTGAAAAGTTTGAAATGGAGCGAATAATAGGCCATTGTGAATGGAAAACACCTGCTGGGCTGTGCCAGAGATATGTCGCCGAGCGCTGACGTTCCGCAACATTTGGTTGCGATTCAGTATAATACACAACGAAGGCACCTCCATCCCACAAACGGGTGCTACACCATTACCCACGGCCGACGCGTGGTGGCATAGCAGAGTGCCGGCGTCCTCAGCGCAGGAAAAGATGGTTAAAAAAAGAAGGGGGGACGGCAGGGGCAGAAGGTGAGAGGCGTCTGTCAGCGCAGCGGCGTCGGCGTCGGCGCTGGGATTTATATTTGCCCCCGGAATGCGGCGGACGGCTGCCAAACAGAGCGCCATCCGTCATCCGTGACAGCGGCCGCCGAGGCGAGGCCACAATACGCGGGCCGGCCCGGAGCTTATTTAACGAGCGCGGCCGCCCTGCGGCTGTGCAGTGCGGACACCGCGTGGACGGACGGCTGTCAGCTCGCTGGCTCGTAACGCTGCTCTAGTCTGGCCGGCTGCTGGCTATAGTCTGCCAACGTCTGGGCGGAGAAAACTGTAACGAGGGCTGTCTCCGCTGTGTTTGTTCGCCTCAAAAAAAGACTATGAACTCTAGCGGCAAAATTTCGGAAATTTTTCGGCTACATTTTCTGAATATTTTAGTGTAAGGATCGCATGGTCTCTATTAGCTCGTTACAGAGTGAAAGTGAAAGCAGTTCACTAAAAGTCGCCTTTCATGTTATTGGTATGCATGCGACAGCACGTGTATCTAATACGAAGAGGGAGAGGTTAAAAATACCGCTACAGTTGTAAGATTATTTTATTTAACACACCACGATCGGTTTCCGGCCCTTATACTCCCATCTTAAGGACTGTTTACAGCGATGGCTCATCGTTCTGGATATAATTCTCATCTGGTAGGAATGATGCAAACTAGATTAATGACGTTTCAAGACATGAATTCCTATCTCAATTTGTTCCTGAAGGTACCCTCTACAACCCTTCGAAGTTCGTGCTTACACACACTTCAAAAAAAGTTTTCAACACCCCGGTTCCCAGAACTCCTGAAGATGGACGTTGACTGTGCATATTGTATCACAGACACAGTCCCTTTGGCTGTTCAGATATGTCACTAAACCCGCCCAAAGATGTAAACAACCTGCATGAGCAGCGCCTATTAGACGGAGGCGGTCGAACAGCCTATCAGTTGCAGTCACTCCACCAGGAAGGAGGTACACGGCTCGTGTTAGCTGTACTTCAACCATGCCTAGACGGTCAATACCTCGGCCCGATCGCGTCCGCATTGTTACTTCGTGCCAGGAACGACTCTCAACAAGGGAAGTGTCCGGGTGTCTCGGAGCGACCCAAAGCGATGTTGTTCTGACATGGAGGAGATACAAAGAGACAGGAACTGTCGATGACATACCTCGCTCAGGCCGCCCAAGGGCTACTACTGCAGTGGATAACCGCTACCTACGAATTATGTCTCGGAGGAACCCTGACAGCAACGCCACCATGTTGAATAATGCTTTTTGTGCAGCCATAGGACATCGTGTTACGGCTCAAACTGTGCGCAATAGGCTGCATGATGCGCAACTTCACTCCCAATGTCCATGGCGGGGTCCAACACCACGACACCATACAGCACGGTACAGATGGGCCCAACATGCCGAATGGACCACTCAGGACTGGCATCACGTTATCTTCACCGATGGTGGTGTCACATATGCCTTCAACCAGACAATCGTCGGAGACGCGTTTGGATGCAACCCGGTTGAACGCCTTAGACACACTGTCCAGCGAGTGCAGCAAGGTGGAGATTCCCTGCAGTTTTGGGGTGGCATTATGTCCGGCCGACGTACGCCTCTGGTAGTCATGGAAGGCGCCGTAACGGCTGTACGATACGCGAGTGCCATCCTCCAACCGACAGTGCAACCATATCGGCAACATATTGGCCAGGCATTCGTCTTCATGGACCAGAATTTGCGCCCCCCATCGTGCACATCTTGTGAATGACTTCCTTCAGGATAACGACATCGCTCGACTAGAGTGACCAGCATGTTCTCCAGACATGAACCCTATCGAACATGCCTGGGATAGATTGTTCAAATTCAAATGTGTGTGAAGTCTTATGGGACTTAACTCCTAAGTTCATCAGTCCCTAAGCTTACACACTACTTAACCTAAATTAGCCAAAGGACAAACACACACACCCATGCCCGAGGGAGGACTCGAACCTCCGCCGGGACCAGCCGCACAGTCCATGACTGCAGTGCCTTAGACCGCTAGGCTAATCCCGCGCGGCGGGATAGATTGAAAAGGGCTGCTTATGGACGACGTGACCCACCAACCACCCTGATAGATCTACTCCGAATCGCCGTTGAGGAGTGGGACAATGCAAGAGGACGTGCTACTGTGTATTAGCGGTATCGGTGTGTACAGCAATCTGGACCACCGCCTCTGAAGGTCTCGCTGTATGGCGGTACAACATGCAATGTGTGGTTTTCATGAGCAGTAAATAGGGCGGAGATGATGTTTATGTTGGCCTCTATTCCAATTTTCTGTACAAGTTCCGGAACTCTCGGAACGGAGGTGATGCAAAACTTCTTTTGATGTGTGTATACCGCACTTGAAAATGGCGTATTAAGCCAAATATATTTAGTGCAGGTGGTACCCCTTAGCTCATAAGTATCTTGAAAGCGTCTTATTTCAAACAAGTAAGAGATGCAAACTTTTTTTTTACTATCGGTTTCGGTCTTCTGATTATGTTCAGGTACCATGCAATTATTTACAAGTTACATTGTAAAGTTTTTAATGTGATACCAAATGAAATAAATGTCATTCTGCATCAACAGATACTGGATCTTGGTATAAAGTCATAATCGGGTTCTATTTTTCCGCTCTAGAACATAATGGCTCTCTTCTCCTCCATCCCGAATGTTAGACCATAATTGACCAGTTGTGTGAATGTAATGAATAAAGCATTTTAGATAAAGTAACACACAGTTGAGGTTACTTCAACATTTAAACGTGGAGGAATTCCGGTGTTATGACGATAGGTTCGTCGGATTGGTAATGGACGGAGATTTCTTAGAATGCTCTGGGTACAAAGAAGACGAACTGCAACCCTAGGCGCGACTGTTCGAAGTTTCAGCCGGTGCACACTTTCTTTTTACGTAGAATGAAACCAGGTTTTATTGAGATCATCTGGCAGAGCAGTATCTTACAGATAAACTCTTGACACGGGATGACGGTCAACACTTTTGGTACTGATGTCTACAGGTCTTGTCTGGCACTACATGTGCAGACAAACCGCAGCCCGTCATCGCCCCGGTATGACCTTCACTCAGCACTTTTCTAGGAATGGGACTGACTGTCAACGAAGCTCACGAACTGCCACACAGAGAGCATGGTACATCGCTACCAAGGGTATTAAGCATCTGTTAACTGTTTATGGAATACATTTTCTGATTTTGTTACCTCTTTTGAAATTTTTATCTCCGGCTAAGGGATTTCTAATGGAGTATTTTCAGATTTTATTGTATACCAAATGCATTATGAGTAAGCTTCACTCTGTTCTGCTTCCCTTCCGATATCCCACACACATATACACTCTGATTGCCTGGTTGTTATAAAATTTTGGATGCTGGTGTATAAGAATGTTCTGGTGCAACAAAAACTTCGTAAGACACGCAATGAGTTCCGTGCATTGCAATGGAAGTGGCGCTTACCCTCTGTGTCTTCTTCATCAATGATGGCCTGCAAGTCTCCGTCATCGAAGAGCTGCCCCATGGTGTTCAAGATGGTGCTGATCTTGATGGTATCGATGGTGCCCGACTTGGCGAACATCTGGAATGCCTTGCGCAACACTGTAACAGTCACAACAAAAAGTTTCTGTAACACAGTCGAAATACTTAATCCTTCTTTTACGTATTTAAATAAATGTATAAGGTAATGGATGGCACAATGGAGATAGCTTAGACGTATGTCACGGCCAGTTTCAACTTCCCTGAGGAGGGGATTGAACCAAGCCCGAAAGAGCCTATTAATCAGAATAACTCACATTTATTATTGGTTAAGAGTAAAGTGTAACGTATGTAATGTAATGTACTGATTTACAACAGTCAGTACTGTTTGTTCCCAATTGGAAGAGCCAAAATACTGGTGCTGCCACTAATGAAGAAAATCGGCAGTAATTGAAAGATACTGATTTATCTCCAGCGCTGCCAACATTAGCCAGCGAGTCACCTTGGCTTACATAATATCACGAAACACGGGTAATGGTGTTAGCACTGCAGGGAAGAGTCGACGCTGCCCCCCCTCGCTGCTACTCTTCCCGCAACGTTACTAATGCTGTGGCAAAGCATGCATGCTCGCGTTGCTGACACCCAATGTGCGAAGGATCTTCTTCTTGTGACCAAACAGAACCACGTGATTACTCTCCCTACTGTTTCTCATTCATCCCGGTTCTCGTAGTCCTTACGGCATTGTTTATCCCAATTAAGATTAGCTTTTCTCTTTTTTTTATGGGTCTGCCCAGTTTGATTCAACCCGCCACGGTTTCCTGTCCTGCGCCAACCCCTTCACCTCAGCGTAGCACTTGCATCCTATGTCCTCAACTAGTTGTTTGATATATTCCAGTCTCTATCTTCTTCTTTGATTTTTACCTTTTACATCCCCATCTAGATGCATGGAACGTATCCCCTGATGTCTTACACGTGCTGTTGTTATTCTGTCCCTTCTTCTTGTTAGCGTTTTCCACATGTATCTGCGAAGAACCTCCTCATTTCTCACCATTCCACCTACTTTCCAGCATCCTTCTATACCACCACATCTCAAACGCTTCGATTCCCCTTTTTTTCCGGTTTTTCCACAGTCCATCATTCACTTCCACATAATGCTGTGTTTCACATGTACAGTCTCAGAAATTTCTTCCTTACATTAAAGCTTGTATTTGGCACTAGCAGATTTCTTTTGGACAGAAATGCCCTCTTTGCGTATGCTAGTCCGCTTTTTTATGTCCTCCTTTCTTCATGTCCTATCCGTTAGTTAGTTTTGTTCCGAAGTAGAATTCCTTCACTTGGTTTACTACTTGTCTCCAATTTTGACGTTTAAATTTATCACTAATCACTTTTCTGTTACTCCTCTTCGCTTTCGTCTTTCTTCGGTTAACTCTCACTCCGTATTCCGAGCTCGGTATATTGCACACTTCATTCAATATGTCTTGCACCCTTCCTCGCTTCCAATGAACGTAGCAATGTATCCGCGAATCTTGTCATTGATATTATTTCTACCCAGAATTTTACTCCCTATCCCACGTTCGTACTAAATGCAATTTCATAATTTTCGTTGGGTGTCATTCTATGAATTGGTGTGTCTAAGCTACACCTTAACAATAATCGCTACTGTTTACCGCATGTTAACAACTTACATTAAAATTTAAGACTAAGTAGGACATCGTGATGGCTAACGTTAGCCATCTGATATCCCGGCCACGTTGGGATATTTTGGTGTTTTACCGTCAGAGATAATAAGTACCCACGTTTTCTAACGCCACCCACCTGCTTTCCATCACGTCGTAGCCCTAGCATTTATTATCTCTTCAAGTCACCAAAGCACTTTCTTGATGCATACACCATCCATTTGCTTGGCTCCGTATTCCGGCCGCCGACATAGTAATTGCCTTACATTCATAATGGCGTCTCCAAATCCAATACGGCCCTTGGTTTATTTCTTTCCGCAGCTCTTAGCGATTCTCAACATGCGGCTACCGTTTGCTCTGTGATCATCCTTCGGTTTCGGAATAGTTTTCATATTGGTTGGGGGTGGCTATTTGTTCTGGTGACTGAATGGAGAATGTACCGAGCCTTATCAGTGTTTTACACTTACTGAAGTTGTAAACAAATGTCTGTGCTCTTCTGTATGTTCACTGCATACACGTGAAGATGCAATGAAAAGCAGACCAGTAAGGCAAGCCAGAGTCTCATTTCCTTTACTGTATCTATCTCCAAAGGATCAAGTTTATCAAGGCAAAATTTCAAGCTTCAGCCACTTTAATTTTTTTCATTTATATTTGTATCAAGGTGCATGAGAATGTTGCATTTTCAAGATCTAAAACAGGCGTGAACAATTTCCACCAACGTTCAATGTTAAGTTCTGCACAATGAATCATACTTTTAGATTACTATCTCTACGAACGAACGATAGAAAACATTAAATTACAGTACAATCTGTCGCCGCCTTAAGTGCAATGGATCTTTAAAATATGAATTTTCAACTATTCAGTTTTAATATTTCTGTATTTATGGTGTTATTGCTCATTCATACATTGCAGATACAAAATTTCAGTCGTCACTGTATGAGGTTGATAAAATTTATCTCTTCTGTTATAATTTGCTTCCTAAATTTTTATAGTATTCAGGATACCGTCATTTCCTGGTATCTTATCGCTCTGGCGTCCTTTCCTGTTGAATGGTGAGAGACGTGCAGGTACGTTGTTTTCTATGCACGTTTACAAATTTATTGATATTAAAACTAGTCTTGCTAATAGCGCACAATTCCGATTACTATAAAAGGTTTGATGATAGCAGTCGCTAACAGCCTTAACGGATTCAGTAAAAGACGTTCTGGAAAAACACAATAGGCTGCACACAATCTGTTTCGACCTTCATGGTCATTACCAACTGTGAGTAGTAACTTTTCTTAAAAGAAGGAAAAACTTCCGTCTATGTGTGTACAGCCATTATACAAGATACTGATCTAGTTGGGTAATTTAACATGGTCTGTTCTTAAATATATTATTATTTCCCATAATTCCGTCTTACTTCATGTTGACTTTGCCATAGAATCTCACATCTTGCACTTTTTTTTACTGTTTGATGAAAAATAGTCAGTTTAGTTTTTAGTCCTAGCTGAAGTAGCCAAATGTTTCTACTTATTTCCTTTCGTGAAACTGTGTTCCTGATAATCATTTCCTTCCCCCTGGAAAATTCTACTATCGTAGTGAAAGGCGTCTGTTTTGGTGCGGACAACCTTTCATTTTACGTGTTCATGCGCGCTACAAATAGTCATTTGACAGCCTCAGAGATATGCAGTCACCTATCTGTCTGTTAGTGTAGTACATGCCTGGGAGGAAACTGCGACGTATATATTGCCGGATGGTGCTAGTTTTGATTGCGATGGGTAATAGGAATGTTAGGTGACAGAATTCTTTTCAGAAGACCCCATGGCCGAGCACACAAAGGTACTTTGCTTCCTCTTCTGCTGCCATAAGCACTGGATGTGCCAATTTTCGTTTTGTCTTCTAATAATGAAATGGACACATTTAAGTGACTTGATTCTGGCTTATTGTGAGATTGTTGCTGGCTTGCACATTTACACTACATTTACATGAGACCTTTCTACCCGTGATACATTATGCAGTCATATTTGGCGTGAAGAATTTCCGTTTGCTCGTTTGCGTTGCGTCGAACACGTGGTGATCGATATCCATTTCTAATTTAGCTATCCAAGATTTCAAGTGACTTATCTCGAAGTTCTTCCTCTCGTAAGACAATGTTTCACGAATTAATAATGATGTGCTGCAACTTTCTCTTCTTTTGTATATATGGGCTACTGAATTGTGATGACACATCAAGTATCTCATCGTGTAAATGAATATTGATCATTATGTTACGAATGGTACAGCTGGTACTTTGTGAACTCATTGTCCTCCTCCTGGTCTTTGTTGAATTAATCATTTAAAGTTTTCCATACCTGCTCATGCGTTCACTCAAGAGCTACTTTCTCGAAACATCCCCCGGTATTTTAATGATATCAAAGCTGGAGTGAAGTCGCCTGCCGTAAGCAGAGATTATAAATATATTAAAGAAGAATTTCAGCTACACAGATATGTCTGTGTCACTGTGTAACTTAGACACACGTAGCAGTGGAGACACGTGGCAGTGGAGACGGTATTATCGAGATAATTTCTGCTACCACTTCGGTTTTTCAGCTTAGTAGGTACTGTAGGGCACGTATGGCAAAAACATTTGTTTTACACAAATTCAATCTATAAGATTCAATTTAGTTACCTGTACAGTACCAGATGAGCATGAAGGCTACGATGAGGATTCTAATTTCAATTTTGCCTCTGTTAATTTTATTTAAACCCCACTCATCTCTAACACACCATATTTTTTATTCGGTTGCGCTTCACAAAAGTCCTTGCACTCCAAAATTTTCATAATCTTCTTAGATTGCCGTTATTTATACGTGAGTGAAATTTGATACGAAAAGGAGTAACATTTCAGTGCATAAAACCAGGGTCGTAGTCCCTTATGAACTACCAGTTGGAGGAAGGTAAACTTTCAGTATGACCTCGATTATTTCATATATCAACCCCAAAATTTATTACTAAAGAATCATTCTCTTGTTTTTATACATGAATTAAAATCCTCCATTAGTTCAATGCAGTGAGATTTGCTGTCGTTTATAAGTTTCAGCAAGTCTTTATAGGGTCCTTTACATCCCATCATAATGTAAACAAAACTGCGTATAGAGCTGAATGATTCCCACAGAACACTTTTTGTTTATTTTTAAAACACGTCTTACCCTTCTACCAGAATCTTTAACTTAATGTTTACAATAAATCCTATCCTAAATTATTTGATGTTCTTCTTCAAGAAGAAATATTTTCTGATTATAATTACATTCGATCGTTGGTTGTGTTTTCATTACTTCTGTTATCCTTACTTACTGTTATTCAACTCCTCTTCCAGCTCCACTAACAAACATTTAGTCCTAATTTCTATAATTTGTTCTTCCTAAATAAAAAAGGTATATCGAAGGTGTGTGATACTTTTATTTTGCCGTACTTTATATATCATGGGATGGGCGTAGATGTATCTGGATGTGCTAAAGCAATTACCTGAGCTCGCTCAACCCACGTATCTCAATATTTCTTAATACGGGCTAGAAAAGAGAGCCTAGGCAGTAGAGCCTCCGACAATCCCAATTACTGTACACTAGGCTACCACGGCCCAAAGTATTTCTCGAGACGTGTGAAGTGCTAAACTTTCTTCACAGAAGTCTCAGTTCGCGTCAGTGGGCTACTGAATCTCAAATCCTGGCATTAACACGACGAGTTCGTGTGTTGGTCAAGCGCCGTCAGGGCCATCAAGTTAATAGTGTCATTTAGCACTATCCATCTGAATCTGTGTCGGTCGTAATATTTCACGTCTAGTTTAAAGGATTGCAGATGTTGACTCACCACGCTGTCTACAGTGTAGGTTAGTGACCATCCATATTCGTTCTTCACGAAGTGATCTATCAAAGTTATAGCCTTATTGGCGCTAACATCTGCAAAGGGAGAGCATGTGGACTGGACAATATGATTTTACCTATATTGTTCCCATTAATCCCCATTACGATGTACTTAACGCCTTACCCTCTCCAATTCTTGGTAGATCTTCCTCCCGAAGTTCTCCTTATATTTATTACGATCATGTCCTTTGTGATCTGTTGGTGAAGTGTGACTCCTTCCCTTCCCCCAAGTGTTCAAAGTCTGCGACAGTCTACATTCGACTATTCAAACGTTATCGGTAAGGAAAGGAAGGTATTTGGAATGGAAAAATGTTATCACAGACAACTAGACACTGAAAATATATCTGA
This sequence comes from Schistocerca cancellata, assembly GCF_023864275.1. Classification (NCBI taxonomy): domain Eukaryota; kingdom Metazoa; phylum Arthropoda; class Insecta; order Orthoptera; family Acrididae; genus Schistocerca; species Schistocerca cancellata. The sequence continues at coordinate 157,392,555 of NC_064627.1, forward strand.
AATATTTTCGATGAATTATGTTTTAGGATTTCTTATTAAAATTAATTACGTTCAGTAACATACCGCTCACGCTGTCATAGCCACTCGTCGTATAGGTACTTACTCAGCATCTTCTGCTCTTCGTCCTCCTGGAAACATAAAAGGGAAGGCAGTTAATATCCACCTCTTGATGTAATGCCAACACTTCAGACAGTTACTTTAAACACTATAAGTTTCACTAGAAAAAAGTAATACACAAACATATCTTGAAAAGACAAACGACTATAAAACTGCGGTAGTACCCAAATTAGCACGTTATGTTACAGGGAACGATATTATAATGTATGTTTAAGCACCATACTTATCAGGTACCAGTAATTCCATATACCCGTCTGGCTCAACCACATGTTTTCACCACCATGACAGACATCAACGGTGGAGAGTCTGGGATAGGTCCTACTCCATCTACAGTGCTTTGAAGTGACAGTGTTTACATGGGCTGGCTAATATTTTGCCTAGTAAACTTATGATCCATTTGGTTTAATCATTAGTCGCTGCTATTCCTTGGACTCTAAACTAATGGGGATCAGGTTAATTTAACACCTAGCACTCATGGATGCCTTCAGATACACCTACAGTGTTTACTCACCCTGTATCTCGTCGAAGTACTAGACAATTCTTTCAGCAAGTCAGATACAATCTGCTGTGTACATAGTTCCGCGTAGTCAGCGCGTACACAACTTTCCCACTAGAGCGCGCCCCACTAAGCACAACAGCGCAGGCGTAGCACTCGTCCGTCTCCACACTACGAGATGGCGCTGCCTTAGAGACGGACCAAATTCTGCTTCCGCCGATCCGCGTATTAATATGTAATGCAGCCAATGAGATTGCTGCTAACATAGAACCTTTTCTCCTCGCGGATCACACTCGCGCAGTGATACATGAACGCGCGATGTATTATAACGAGTGTACAGACCTCCGATTATTCAGTGTGCATTTGTCTGCACCAGTCTGTACCAGTCTACATTTGTCTGTACCAGTCTATAGTCAAGTTTCAGTCCGCACCTAATAAGATTACCATATTCCTGTACATAGCCATGAAGATAAATGTATAGACATTTTTGTCATGTATCAGAGATATATGTGAGAATAAGATTAACGTACCAATACCAAAGCAACTTCCGATCGTCAATTGTAAATAGCATCCAGAACCAAGTTAAGTAATTTTTATGCTTGTTATTATTTTAATAAATGTGTGTGAAAATTAATCAAGTTCTGTTTAAAGTTGGTCACTGTCAATCTGCTACTCTAAGCATGCAAGTGGCATTTCTATCATCTGACCTAATGGCAGAAGATAAACACACAACGATAAGACCACGAGACATACTGCTGACACTCGCCTACTTTGTTAGAGCGACAAGTCAAATAATCTGATGGTTTGTGTACCGAAGGTCTTACAGTACGCACACCACACAATCATTACTTTTTTAGCGTTTTCTGGATAGTTAGTGGGTCCTGTTACACCCACAGAACAGATTTATTACTTTTATTGCCCTCTATTACGTGTTTCGTGTATCTACTGGACGTTCTCAACTGTCTTTTGCCGCTTCTTCCTCAATCTGATCCTAACTTCGTCCATTTCTCATGTCATTCAACATTCCAAGTCCTCTTCTTCCTCTTCCTGCCTTCCCAGTAATATTTCTCTCAATGACTGTTCGTTGCAGCAGTCTCTTCGCAGTCTGCTATCCTCATTTGTATCATCTCCACTTATTTCGCGTGCCAATATTAGAATTCTTCCTTCATTTATCACTCTGTCTGTCCATATCTTTGTTAGCATAACCTATCCCGGTATATTTCCTCTTTCCTTTTGACTATCCATGATTCGCTGCCATACAGTACAGCGTCCTAGATAAAACGCTTGGTAAATCTCTTGCTTAGTTCTAGTGGAATTCTTTTTTAGCGCCAGAAACCTTTCACCTTCTCGAAAGCTCTTTTACCCATAAATATTCTAAGTCTTCTTACACAGAGCTTCCATTTTCTTTCTGGCACTTTGCAGAGGAAATAAACAGAAAATCTGTTAGTAAAAGAGAGTTGCAATATATTTGCTAATGATGGGTGGTGTTGGGGAGCACGGTTCCCAATTTGTAGGTAACGCGATGCCGTATGTATTTTTTCGTAGTTACATTAATTTATTAATGGGGGTGCTTCATTCTTCCACGTTCGGTTGTAATTGCAAGATTTCCGTATAATTGGTATTTATTTTGTGCTAGTATCGGTTCTTATGACATTTAACGCTTTGATAATGGTTCCAAGTGGGTAGGGGGTACTCATTGTTTCAATAGCTTTCATATAAACTTTCAGGAGTGATAAATTACTTAAGGATTCATTTGTGGAGAGTTGTGATAAATTACACAAAAACCTTGTGAAAGTGTTAATAACGATTTTGGAAAATATTCAGGCATAAAATTGCCAAGCTTAAGTTCAGTGCTGTAATTATTCAATCATCATGTATTTGATTCGATGTTTTTTCCAATTCTATAGCGATTTCGGGGATGAAGTTTCAGGTATGACAACAAGGGAATACCACTAGAAGCTGGCAGCTCTTTGCAGTTTGGTTGACATTGGGAATGTTAAGAACAGAGTGCGGCTTTGTATTGTTGAAAATTTTATAGATGTCTCAGGCACTTGAAACTGTAGTACATTACTTGGTTGAGCAGTACTGGAGAACAGCATTTGATTGGTTGAGCCCTGCCTTTTTTTTAAACTGGACACTACTTTTGGTGCTTCTTGATGTGAGAGTGAGTGAAGCCAATTGTGAAGATATTTCTAAACATATTTTGTGACTGAAAAAAGAAGTAATCCGAAAAAGTGGATCAAGTTATTGATTAAAAACTACGACTTTGGATCTGTATATCATGCGCTGAAGTGCATTATATTTTGTTACTGTTCTAACAATATCTGTTCAATTCACACTTCTTAAAGTATTCCGGCCTATTCGGCCTATTATGCCGTGGTCGTACGAATTTCTTGTTAGAAACCAACGTTTCAACCCCTTCTCCAAAGGAATCTGCGGAGGGGGAGGGGGGAGGAGGGGGGGTTGTAACATTTTCGACGGTCCGATGCACACTATGAGGAACTTATTGTCAATAGCGAGGGATTTTCTAGGTGTTCCTGTACGTTAACACTACAGGGTAACATTTGAAATGAAAGACATGTAAGAGAATGTACCTGGGTGCCATTGTAACAGACATAATCGAAACACAAGGTTTGAGATTGTATGGCGACGTATGCCGTCTAAGTTAGGGTGGATGGAGTAAGAAGATGATGGAAGGAACGCCACCTAATGGAAAAAGGACGCCCGAAACAACTTGGAAAGATTGCGAAGATAGGAAACTTTGGAAGCTAGGATACGAGAAACAACTATTATATTGTGCTAAATCAGAAAAAAACAATAACAGTGACGTTTTCGGCCGTGAAAGTTCATATTTTACATTTAATCCGTCTCGTGTGGTGATATATTTGCATTATCTTGCCCGTAAAAATCACCTGCAAGTTAAATTTAACGTATAGATAACAATGGGTTACATTAGAAACGTTTGTTGACAGCAAAAAGCACCCCCATAAAATGAAGAGACATATACGATAGGCCTTCAGTAAGTATTGAAACCTTTCTTTCGGCCAGTTTCCGTTGAAAAGATACGAAATTTGTTGGAATATTCCCGCTTCATCCTCCACAGTTTCTATGAAGTTCAGATAGGTGACGGCGCTATACATAGCCTTCAAAATGGGGTCTATAATGAAATGGCGTTCCAATCAGAGAGCTCATTAGGTTTATTTTAGCGAAAAATCATAGCATCTCAGATATTCACAGGCGCTTGCAGACTACAGGGACCAGACAGTGAACAAAAGCACGGTGAGTCGTTGGGCGAGGCGTCTTTCATCATCGCACCAAGTTTGGGCAAACCTGTCCGATCTCTAACGTGTCGGCCAGCCGTACACAGCTGTGACTCCTGCTGTGTTGGAACGTGCGGATACTCTCACTGGGGTAGCCAACGAATCACAATGAAACTCCTTGCAGCTCAGCTGAACGCCTCGTTCAACAGTTAGGGAGCCCAGAGATGTGTGCCCGCTGGCCTCGTCTTTGCTTAACAGAAGACTGTAAAGAGCATCTATTTGACCCAACGAAGGATGCGCTTGGTGGGAAGCAGTATGTGGATGATGTTGAGATTATTCATGGAGCAAGATGTTGGCCCCGACGTCGACCAGAAGAGTGGTGCAATGCTAGCATAGAGGCCCTTCCAGTAAGATGGCCTAAGGCCGTCGCATTGAACGGAAATTACGTGGAAAAATAGGGTTTTGTAGCCAAACGAACGAGGAATAATATGGTGTACTGGAATCCTGAATGAAACCAACCTGCTTTCAGAAAAAAATGGGAGGCATTACTTATCGAACGCCCCTCGTATAACTGTCCTATGCAATTGCAAGTAATAACTTCACATATGTTCGGATTGCACTCTTTCCCTAATGTAGTTCAAAATTATTTCCAGTGTTAACGCTCTTAGAAACAGTGGCTTTGAGTACGAAGAGGAACTAACTGTATAGTCGCCTGAAAATGGAAAAAGTGCTAAATAAATATTTTCTTGCCTGTGAAAAGATACGAAATGACAAAAGTACAAAATCCGCTAAGCTAAGATACTAGTCGTGTCTGTGTTGCAACTAAATTATAGAAAATACAATGTTCATTGTTCACACTAATTGTGTAATGACCGTGACACTTCTGTTCGAGTCCTTGGCAGAATAAGACGCAAACTTCTACGCTAACATTTCGTTATGTGGATGGAAAGGTCTGTGAGTAATAATTTCTGTTTATTATCTCAGAATATAATTATAGTTCGTTAAGATAAAATAACTGATTCTATTTAATGTTCATGTATGTGTCGAGCACTTTTCCTCCGAGTTGTTGCCAATTTCAGTGTAGCAAATGTACGTTGATTGTTGGCAACCATTACTGCAACATCCTCTACATTCACCTAAAGCTGGGCTGGCGCTCACATATTCGCTAAAAACCGGCTTGATTAAAATGTGCAAGAAATAGAATCGCATATGGTTAGAATTACAAATTATTTCAGGTACACCAGAACGCAGTCAGCCGAGTAGATTGAACAACGAAGCAGGTTATTTTCTTTTACTATTATCAGATACTTGTGAATGTGTCCTAGGTTATCAACAGCCGTACAAGCAGAAACCACATTCACCCTGAAAATAAAATAGATTATGTTGTCCTATTTAATCTGCTGTTTAAGAGAAAAGTCGCTGTCATACTCTTATGAAGCCAGCCATATCCCTAAGCGAATAGTAATTATTGAGAGACGTTCGACTTTAACTAGTGTACTATTACTTGAAATGGACAACATTCTCCTCACAGCACTGTATAGCCGAATTTACTCTGGTGTCCAAAATTAAAGCAACAAACCACTATTTCACCGTCCTTTGTCCCAAAATAACTATAAAAACTGTCAGCGGATGTCCGTACGAACGTGCTTTGCACGGAAGATCGCATTCCGGTCAACGGGCAACCATGCCGACTATGACGTCAGGGCACCTGTCAAATGGTGTACCGTTTTCCGGGTAGTCCCACATCCAGAATCGCGGTGTGCACAGTCACAGACGGTGCAGAGAAGACGCGTTCCAGCCTCTCTGCGTTGGAGGGCCATAGGAAGATTGGATTGTGAACCGTTCTGTTCCAGCGCCGGGCCGACCACGTGTAACATCAGAAAGAGAGGAGCGTTATTTGGCTGTAAGGGCACGACAGCATCGCCTTAGTACTGCACGGCAACTGGCATCTGACGTCGCAGCATTCACTGGACTTGTTGTATCTAGGCAGACGGTGTGTACAGAAGGCTTCGACAGAGTGGCTTTATTGTCGGAGATCTGCTGTATGTGAACTTCTAACGTGTCTTCACAGAAAGGAGCGTCTAGAGTTGAGTCGTTAACATCCCACCTGGACTGTCGAACGCTGGCCCAATGTTCTTTTCATAGGTGAGTTCCTATTTGCGCTGGAGAGTGATTCTCTACGGATTTGCATCTGGAGGGACGTGGAACACGTTTTCGGGACCCAAACATCGAGGAAGATCCCTAATGGTGTGAGCAGGGATTACGTTGATCACGAAACACTTCTTCATGAAATTGTACAAGTGAATCGGTAGGCTTTAACTGTTGTCAGTTATCTTGATAAGGCCTTGAGGCCCAGTGTGCAGTTTTTACGAGCTGCTGTGGACCCAGACTTCGTAATGATGGGCGATAACGCTCGACCTCATAGAGCGCAGGTGCTTGATGTTTCCTTGGAAACAGAAGATATTCCACACATGGCGTGGCTTGCTAGCTCTCCCGATTTGAGCCCCATATAGCTTCACTGAGGCCTTTTGCGGATGATGCTGTCGTATATCGAGAGGTTGTAACAATGGAAAATTGTACTGAAATGCAGGAGGCTCTGCAACGAATTGACGCATGGTGCAGGGAATGGCAATTGAATCTCAATGTAGACAAGTGTAATGTGCTGCGAATACATATAAAGGAAGATCCTTTATTATTTAGCTATAATATAGCAGGTCAGCAATTGGAAGCAGCTAATTCCATAAATTATCTGGGAGTAGGAATTAGGAGTGATTTAAAATGGAATGATCATATAAAGTTGATCGTCGGTAAAGCAGATGCCAGACCAATTCATTGGAAGAATCCTAAGGAAATGCAATCCGAAAACAAAGGAAGTAGGTTACAGTAAACTTGCTTGCGCACTGCTTGAATATTGCTCACCAGTGTGGGATCCGTACCAGATAGGGTTGATAGAAGAGATAGAGAAGATCCAACGGAGAGCAGCGCGCTTCGTTACAGGATCATTTAGTAATCGCGAAAACGTTACAGAGATGATAGATAAACTCCAGTGGAAGACTGTGCAAGAGAGACGCTCAGTAGCTCGGTACGGGCTTTTGATGAAGTTTTGAGAACATACCTTCACCGAGGAGTCCTCCTACGTATATCTCGCGAAGAGACCATGAGGATAAAATCAGAGAGATTAGATCCCACACAGAGGCATACCGACAATCTTTCATTCCACGAACAATACGAGACTGGAATAGAAGGGAGAACCGATAGAGGTACTCAAAGTACCCTCCGCCACACACCATCAGGTGGCTTGCGAATTATGGATGTAGATGTGGATGTAGAAGTATGGGTTTCACTAGGGAGACGAGTTGCATATAGCACGCACCGACCTTTCCACGAGACCTTCGAGCAGCTCTGCAACGTGAGATTGATGACATCATTCACAGCATGCCTCGTCTTTGTCAGGCCTGTATTGCTTCCAGAGGTGGTCACACCCCATAGTGAGCAGATTAACGAGTTGTCTGGCTGTGTGTGTAAATACGTTGTGTGGAAAAAAGCGAAGACCATTTTCTCTACCGTTTCAGCAATTTTTTTATATTCCTTATTTTTAATTTTGGATGATACTGTATATGAACTTCATACGAAGCTTAAACAACTTTCAAAGTAAAGATTTAAAGAGTAACAATAACTATTGTCCTTTTACGCAATGGAACAACTTCCCAGAGGAGAAGGTTGGCGGCTCTCTGGAGGACTAGAGAACGTCGGCCGGCAGAAGCCGTGGCCGATGGTCAGCGAACGCATCCACCACCGCTCCTCGATCGCTGCCTCTGCTATTTACGGCGCCGCCTCTGATACGGCCCTAAAATTACGTAACGCAGACGGCCCTCTAGGCGCTGCCGCTGTGCGTGGGCCGGAAACGCTGGCAGCAGACCCGACTCCTCTGCCAGTCCCCGCCGGCCGCTCATTTCTCAAAGGACTCGCGGCGAAACGCACACGCATTAATTTTCCGCAAGCTCTCTTCCTTCCTTTTTCACATTCGCTCTGCTACCATCTAACATTCCTGTTTACAAAGAAATTGAGCTATAATTGCAACCGACAGCCGCCATACATTCCAACTATTTTTACGACCGAGTCTCGCTTTAAAAATAACAGAAATCCGAACAGAGAGCAAGACATCGCAAATCTGCGTCGCGAGTGACGTCGGAAAACTCGGTGACACGGCTGCAAATGCGGATAGAGTTTAACGAGACAGTTCGTTCCAAAACGACTTATAGGAGAACTGAGCACTGACAATCGGCGCGCCAAAACCGGCTCCGTGTCTAGCCGCCATGTTCGAGCAGACTGGGGAGAATAGGAGGAAAATGGATAGCCGCGGAGCACCTACAGCAACCTCAAAACTCGACAACCATTCATAAGAATTCACTTGGAGGTAAACGGTATGCAAACACTGTATTTTCTGAACACCCTACCTGAAAACAAAATACAGTTGTGCTTGAGGCTTAAACCCCCTTTATTGTCAGATAATTGGTAGGGTTACTTTTACGGTCGCTTATGCTCACCTAACCCTCTCAAGCACAGAGCACTACTCTAGGATCATGCTGTTACAGTTCGTCCAGTTCCCAAGACAAGGCTCGCCACAGACAAAATACACTACTGGCCATTAAAATTGCTACACCACGAAGATGACGTGCTACAGACGCGAAATTTAACTGACAGGAAGAAGATGCTGTGATATGCAAATGATTAGCTTTTCAGAGCATTCACACAAGGTTGGCGCCGGTGGCGACATATGCAACGTGCTGACATGAGGAAAGTTAACAACCGATTTCTCATACGCAAACAGCAGTTGACCGGCGTTGCCTGGTGAAACGTTGTGATGTCTCGTGTAAGGAGGAGAAATGCGTACCATCACGTTTCCGACTTTGATAAAGGTCGGATTGTAGCCTATCGCGATTGCGGTTTATCGAATCGCGACATTGCTGCTCGTGTTGGTCGAGATCCAATGACTGTTAGTAGAATATGGAATCGGTGGGTTCAGGAGGGTAATACGGAACGCCGAGCTGCATCCCAACGGCCTCGTATCACTAGCAGTCGAGATGATAGGCATCTTATCCGCATGGCTGTAACGGATCGTGCAGCCATGTCTCGATCGCTGAGTCAACAGATGGGGACGTTTGCAAGACAACAACCATCTGCACGAACAGTTCGACGACGTTTGCAGCAGCATGGACTATCAGCTAGGAGACCATAGCTGCGGTTACCCTTGACGCTGCATCACAGACAGGAGCGCCTGCGATGGTGTACTCAACGACGAACCTGGGTGCACGAATGGCAAAACGTCATTTTTTCGGATGAATCCAGGTTCTGTGTACAGCATCATGATGGTTCCATTCGTGTTTGGCGACATCGCGGTGAACGCACATTGGAAGCGTGTATTCCTCATCGCCATACTGGCGTGTCACCCGGCGTGATGGTATGGTGTGTCATTGGTTACACGTCTCGGTCACCTCCTGTACGCATTGACGGCACGTTGAGCACTGGACGCTACATTTCAGATGTGTTACGACCCGTGGGTCTATCCTTTATTCGATCCCTGCGAAACCCTTCATTTCAGCAGGATAATGCACGACCACATGTTGCAGGTCCTGTACGGGCCCGACTGCTGCCCTGGCCAGCACATTCTCCAGATCTCCCACCAACTGAAAAAGTCAGGCCAGTGGTGGCTGAGCAACTGGCTCGTCACAATACGCCAGTCACTACTCTTGATGAACTGTGGTATCGTGTTGAACTGCATGCGCAGCTGTACCTGTACATGCCATCCAGGCTCTGTTTGACTCAATGTCCAGGCGTGTCAACGCCGTTATTACGGCCAGAGGTGGTTGTTCTGGGTACTTATTTCTCAGGATCTATGCACCCAAATTGCGTGAAAATGTAACCACATGTCAGTTCTAGTATAACATATTTGTCCAATGAATACCCGTTTATCATCTGCATTTCGTCTTGGAGTAGCAGTTTTAATGACCAGTTGTGTTCCTACTTCTAGATGGATTACTATCAATCTCTAACATAATCTTTGTTGAAAACTTTTACAAATTTTTACTTTACATGGCAGTGACCAGGACGTAACATCAACATCTACCTGTACATGAACAAGTGTGTACCCCCCCCCCCCCCCGCCCCAAAAGAAAAGGAATTATTTTTTAAAAGGTACATGTTTTCAAATGTTTACAAAACAACCTTATCCCCTTCAAAACATTCTCCATTACAACTAATCCATTTGTCTCACTGGTGTTTCCACAGTTCGAAACATTTTTTGTAGTCATGTTTAGAAATGGATGGCAACTACTCCCTCGTTTCTTTCTTGACTTCTTCAATGCTGTCAATTTATTGTCCTTTCGTGCCCCTTTTCATGGGTGGAAATAAGAAAAAGTCGCGTGTGGCAGCGTAACCACGCCATTTTTAGCCAAAAACTGTCTAACAGAGACGGCTATGTGTGCAGGTGCGTTGTCATGGTGGAAGAATCTCCTATCTGCCACATATCGCACCTTCTTTGACAAACACTGTCGGACAATCTTCCTAAAATTTCCAAATAAAAGGTTTGATTGACAGTCTGACCTGGGGGAACAAACACTGAATGAACTACACCGTTGGCAACAAAAATGCAAATCAGTATTGTTCTGATGTTTGATTTGACTCGACAACATTTTTTTTGGACAGGGTAACGATGACGTCTTCCATTAGCTTGACTGTTGCTTTGCTTCTAGGTCGTAACCATAGTAGCATGACTCCACAGCAGAAATGATCACTGACAGAAAATCTGTATCAGTTTAAAACTGTTGTTTCAAAGCACAACATGTTTCAGCTCGACGTTCCTTTTCATTGTTGGTCAGAACCTGAGTAACAAACTTCGGCAATCCTTTCCTTTCACAAATCTTCCGTTAAAATTCGCTGAATCTAGCTCCAAGATAACCCACTAATCTTTGAGAGTTGAACAATTGTTTGCCGACGGTCTGTGAGCACAGCTCTCGAATTGTTTTAATATTTTCATCGATTCGGGCAGTTGATGGACGTCCAGGAAGAGGTTTGTCATCAGTCGACATGTCGACATTTTTTAAATCGATCAAACCACTCGTACACTTGAGATTTTCCCAAAGCTTGGTCAGCTGTTTCCAACATTAAAACAGTTTCAGCGGCATCCTTATCGAGTAGAAAACAAAATTTTACATCTACACGTTGTTGACTTAAACTTGCCGTTTAGAAAACGAAACAAGAACAGAACAGCACTAGTAAAAACAATCACTGCAAATCAGCAAAACAAACCGGGTCTACAACAAAAGCGGCATGGAACTCGCAATGAGTTGCGCTATACACCCCTAGCGGTAGAAATGCGTACTACACAAGCTCCGCTCACGCCACTGTTGTTCCGGTTTTTTTTTTTTTTTTTTGGGGGGGGGGGGGAGGGAGCGGTGGGCCAGCCACAGCTACGAGCTGTCATCTACAGTATTAATAAACCGCTTCAGCTGTATTTAGTCCTTTATTATTGGATCACAACCGGGGGCACATGGACACCAGAGTGGTGCCACCAATCCGTAACATGAGTGACATCACACCTGACATTCCCTTAGTGTGTAAATACAGGCACCTCATCAGACTGAGTGTGTGCCACCTACGCTAATGCGCTGAGTACCATTAACGATCACTTCTAGAAACCTTGTACTCACAGTGAAGCAACTGTTAACTTTCTACTGATGGGCATCTGCAGCAGATTATGATCTGAAAAATGAGTCGACCAGGGCTGTTAGTGGCACTTCCAAAATGAAGCTCCTAGCCCACTTTGTTTTGTGATTTTTGAGTCAACACCCAGGCTTATCACAAGAATATCTTTGATAATTCTTTGGACGTCCACAGAAGAAAAGTGAAGAACAAACACGTCCAGTATGGGAGTTCTTTTCTGCTGTCGGGGTAGGAACGACACAAAATTTAATGGTCTCACATTTACTATTAAAAACAGTCTTGATCACGATTTATTTATCAAGGTGACTGGTTTCGATCACTGCTGTGGTCATCTTCAGACCATTGAGTAGGAACCTCTTACTGCTGGAGCATCACTACTGGTCTCGTGCTTGGTTTTCTTTCTACATATACACCTGCATCTACATCGATAATTCGCTACCCACCGTGCAGTGGGTTGCGGAGGGTACCCTGTACCACTACAGCTCATTTCCTTTCTGTTCCACTCTCAAATAGACCGAGGGGGAAAACGACTATGTGCCTCCGTATCAGACCTAATTTCTGGAATCTTATCTTCGTGGTCCTTGGGCGCAATGCATGTTGGCGGCAGTAGAATTGTTCGGCAGTCAGATTCGAATACCGGTTCTCTAAATTTTCTAAATAGTGTTTCCTGAAAAGAACGTCGTCTTCCCTCCAGGTATTCCCATTTGAGTTCCCGAAGCACGTCGTAACACTTGCATGTTGTTCGAACCTACCAGTAATAAATCTAGCACCCCGCCTCTGAACTGCTTCGATGTCTTCCTTTAATCCGATGTGGTGCGGATCCCAAACACTCGAGCGATACTCAAGAATTGGTCGTACCAGTGTCCTATATGCGGACTCCTTTACAGGTGAACCACTCTTTCCTCAAAGTCTCCCAAGAAACCAAGGTCGACCATTCGCTTTCCCTACCACAGTTCTCGCATACTCATTCCATTTCAAATCGCTTTGCAAAGCTACGCCCATATATTTGACTTGACTGTGTTATGCTTTACGCTAGTAACACTGTAACCGAAAATTACAGACTTGTTCTTCCTACTCATCCGCATTAACTTATTTTTTTTCCATATTTAGAGCAACCTGCCATTTATCACATCAACTAGAAATATTGCCTTGCATCTTCCTACAGTCACTCAACTTCCACGCCTTACTGTACACAACATCATCATCATCATCATCAACCAACCGCAGATTGCAGCCCACCCTGTCCTCCAAATAGTTTATGTATGTGGAGAACAACAGCTGTGTTATCGTGCTTCCCTGGGGCACTTCTGACAATAACCTTATCCCTGATGGAACATTCGCCGTCGAGGACAACAAACTGGGTTCTATTACTTAAGAAGTCTTCGAGCCACTCATATATCTGTGAACTTATTCCATACGCTCTTACCTTCGTTAACATCATGCAATGAGACACCACGTCAAATGCTTTCCGGAAATCTAAAAATATCGACTCTGTCTGTCGCCCTTCATCCGCAGTACGCAGTATATCAAGCGAGAAAAGGGCAAGCTGGGTTCCGCACGAGCAATGCTTTTTAAAACCAATCTGGTTCGTGGACATAAGCTTCTCAGTCTCAAGAAAGTTTATTACATTCGAACTGAGAATATGATCAAGGCTTCTGCAGCAAACAGAAGTTAGATATATTGGTCTGTGATCTTGGGGGTCCATTCTTTTACCCTTCTTATACACTGGAAACGCCTGCGCCTGTTTCCAGTCGCTTGAGACTTGGTGCTGGGCGATTCTCGATAAATGTAAGCTAGATTAAGGGGCCAATGCCATAGACTACTCTTTGTAACTGAATTGGGTTTCCCTCCAGACCTAATGTTTTCAAATCTTTCAGTTGTCTCTCTACAGAGATGCTTATTACTATATCATCCGTACGAGAGTCTGTCCGATGGTCAGATGACGGTATATTTGTACGATTCTTCTGCATGGACGATTTCTTGAACGTGAAAGTTAAAACTTCGGCTTTAGTTTTCCTTTCTTCAACTCCCACACCAGACTGGTTACCAGGGGACTGAATGGAAGCCTTCGATCCGCTTAGCGACGTTTCATACAACCAGAATTTTCTCGCGTTCTGTGGCAGATCTTTTGCTGAGGTGCGACGCTGGTAATTGTTGTATGATTACCAAACATGCAGTAACCAGTCGCAAAATTATGTTTTATTTATTCACCTTTGCAAATCGATTTCAACTGATTAACAGCCATCATCGGTGCTTTAAACCAATATGTGCCCTTAGTAGCAATACTGTCTTAAGCAGAGGTCAAACATAAACTTTATGTTTGACCTCTGCTTAAGACAGTATTACTACTCAGGGCACATATTGGTTTAAAGCACCGATGATGGCTGTTAATCAGTTGAAATCGATTTGCAAAGGTGAATAAATAAAACATAATTTTGCGACTGGTTGCTGCATATTTGGTAATTTTATGGTTTACGATCGCTGAACGACTTGGGAACCACATGGAGCCCACCATTCATAATTATTGTATGCTTGTATGTAGATCCTTTCACAGACGCACGAATCTCTACTAAACTTTGCTTGTCGTTATTTGAGTGCTTTCTTTACAACCGAGAGTGCAACTGAGTCTGCTTCCTCTGCATTTTCCGAATAACGTTATTGCCGTGCGGGATTAGCCGAGCGGTCTATGGCGCTGCAGCCATGGACTGTGCGGCTGCTCCCGGCGGAGTTTCGAGTCCTCCCTCGGGCATGGATGTGTGTGTTTGTCCTTAGGATATTTAGGTTAAGTAGTGTGTAAGCTTAGGGACTGATGACCTTAGCAGTTAAGTCCCATAAGATTTCACACACATTTGAACATTTTGAATAACGTTATTAACCCATGGTGGGTTTTCCCCATCCTTTTTCCACTTGCTAGGGGCATAATAATCCAGACCACGATTTACAGCCTGCTTAAACTTTGCCCATGATTCCTCTACGTCCATCTTACAGAAATTAAGTGATTTCAGTTCACTGTCTAAGTGAGGTACTAAGAACTGCTTATCTTCTCTGTCTAGCAGAAACACTCTCCTAGCCTTATTGACTGATTTATTAACTATAGTAACCATAGTTGCTATAATGACATCATGATCGCTAATCCCCGTTTCTATGCTGACAGTGTCGGTAAGGTCTGGCCTATTTGTAGGTACAAGATCTAAGATATTTCCATTACATGTGGGCTGCCGAGCTAGCTGCTCAAGACAGCTTTCAGAAAACGTGTTCAAATGTATTTCGCATGACTGGCTGTCTGTACCCCTCGAAATGAATTCATAAACATCGCAGTCTACGTACACTCGGTAGGTTAAGGTCGCCTCCAACTGGTATTCACATGATCTGGGTATTTCCGCGCTACTGACCGTAGACTTTATTTGAATGTCTATAGAACTGTCACATCTGAGTCGTGCGGCTGGTAAAAACGTCCAACAATTAATTTAGTTTCGCCTACACCTGCTATACACCACCGGATAACTTCACTGTCACACTCAATTTCGATCCCAATAGAGACGATATTTTTGTCAACTACCATGTACACTTCCCCTTTTATGGCTCCAAATCTGTCTTTCCGATAAGCTTTACACGACTTGCTAAATATCTCAGAGCTTTCCACTTCAAGTTTCATCCAGCTCTTGGTTCCAAGGATAATTTGAGCGTGAGAACTTTCATGGAAAGCACTAAAATAGGGAATTTTATTACGAATACTTCGGCAGTTTACTGATGAAGTCTTGACACTTGATTTGTATTTATGCTGTCTGACTTTCCTTGCTGGGCATCGACTGGCGAGTGTCCATCAGTCCACCTCAAACTACCGCCTAGCCTAAAAAACCTTAATGTGCGCTCCACAGGTACTCTGCTACCCAAGTAGCTGCTTCCTTTGTGTAATGCACCCCTGACCTATCAAGGGGAGCCCTACGATAGCGCGGGTCCATAAATCTGCAGCCAAAACCGTCACAGAGTTGACGAAGCTTTTGGTTGAGACCTTCCACTCGGCTCCAAACCAAAGGGCCCCTATCAACTCTAGGAACAATGCTGCAAACTGCGAGCACTACTTGCCCCCCGCTCATGAGGCCAGCAATCTTCACAACCTCCGCCAGCCGCCTGTATGAACTGGGGATGTCCCCAAAAGCCAAGCGACAGGTGTCGCTGGTGCCGACGTGAGCCACAACTTGCAGAATGCATCGTGCACGCTCGATAGTCGCAGGCAAAGCTGCTTCTACATCTCGGATGAGACTCCCCCGGCAGATATGCCGACTGCACATTGGCTTTCTTTCCAGTCCTGCACATTATCTGCCTAAGGGGCTCCGTAACAAGACTAGCGTTGGATCTCCCGATAACTAGTAAACCTCTTCCCCTGCTCGGACCCTGCTGAAGGAGCGGCCACCTGTCCAGTCTCAGGGTGAATGGGCGAGGCTAAGTGGCCAGTCTCCACATTGGCCCTCCTCGAGCGACGCGAACGTGTTACCACCCGCCACTCAACCTGCTGCGAGAGCGGTTCCACCGCGTCGGGTACACTAGGAAGTGCTGAATTAATTCACACTGACAAAAACCTGAGATTGAACCTCTTAAACAGAAAAACACGCACAACATGTTATAAATATACTACGAAGAAAACACAGAAAAAGATAAACACTTAACCTGGCGCTCTGTAGATGTACATCAGCCGAGATCTGGAGCGCGACTGGTGAGATGTAGGCATTGTTTGAGCTTGTAAACGAACCAGTCGTGTTACTTCCGTAGCAATATGAGTGTATACTTTTATCAGTCATTCTGTTATGTATTTCTAGACCTAATACAACAGCACAGATCTGTCCCTACAATGAATGACCTATTTACATTAAAATATAATCACGTATTATATGGTTCTAGGGCACACCTTTCAAACAATTTTTTTCAGTCTCGACTCTGCCTAGCAAAGGCTAGTTCAATTATTAAAGCAGATAGACAGCTAACAATAGATATGTTGGCAACTCCTGCCACAATTTCAATATAATTCAGAACGAATTGGCAGTTAATTCTTACCACGATGTCCATAAATATTCTCTATTAGCAGTACCTACTTCATTTGCAACTATTGATAAGTAAACGGTGATTCTATTTGATGTTTGTTAAGATTTTATTCAAGAAAAAATTCTTGACAGCTGGGCTTGATGCTCTGGAAACGTTTTACTTCTTTATCGCTGAATTTGTAAACACTTAGTTGAAACAGATTTCCAAAGCATTTCAGATGCTATTGCCAACTGGTGTGACGCGTGTACATTCAAAAGCATTCGTCATTTGTGAATACCTAATTCCACATTGTAATACGAAAACATTCTCGCGTGTAGGTTTGATTGGAGGCGTGGCGTGAGTGCGGACACATGGCATATGGGAATTGCCAGAGTTTGTGCAGCGACCGGTACCGGCAGTATGTACGAACATAAAGTAAACCATGGCTCTAATGAGAGCAGCAGGTTGCTATATCGGGAAGCCCACGGCGAATGACAATTTAAAGACCGATTATACTTGCGGAATAGTTAATTACGGACGATCATAGATTTAGAGCTAACTTTGTTCTTTATACGTCAATAACTTCAATTTGCCCTAATCCGTCGTAGGAAACAAAGTGTCTGCAGGCAGCGCTTGACCAGCCCTACCGAATTTAAGTATCAGATTTTTCATTAAAAATATGCAACGTTAATAATGGGGCACAATGTCGATTCCGATAATTAAAAAATAATTTATGTAACAATAATACGAAAAACTGCAAGTATAGTGGCATTATATGTTAATAAACGAGAGTAGCAAGCTGTAGACACATTATTCTTGTTAATTTAAAAAAAATAGTTAAAAGTAGCTCTAATGTTTGGCCGATTAATGATAATAATAAGCAGATAAAACCGAAAGTAAGTACCCCAGAAAAAACGCAAAGGCATCTCGTAAAACTTAAAATTCTAGTCCTCATTGATATGTAACTTTTGTGATAGATATTAATTTTAATATAGTTTCTATTCACTTGAAACTCTGCACGTGAGGAGCAAGTTTATTACGCACAAGATGTACCATCGAATCACAATGAAATTGTAATATTGTAACATTTCAGAGGAATAAGCGCTAAGCTCAAGTTGTGTGGCTAGATATAAAGTTTGCATAGTATCATGTACAGGAAATGTACTGTTATGAGTTTGCTAATGGCGGAATGAAGGCTACATTGCTCGGAGTCAGTCTGTTGCAAGCACTCGTAGAGGTGAAAGTGGCCTTAGAAAAGAACTTTGCGGATGTGCAACGAATCAATTGCTTCTAACAATGTTTAAAATATTTTATGCCACAGGTCTAGAAGCTTGTAAAATCTCTTCACGTGCTCACGAACTTCAGGTTTTCAATCAATCCGTCGTGCTGATAGCATTAAAGAATGTGTGAAATTATTTAGTAAACAGTAACGTCATAGTGTTGAAGTCGTTTATTTTCCGCCGTCGTATCCAGTCTACAGTTAAATCAGTTTCCAGGAAATATCGTAAGACGAATCTGTCCTTGCCGACCGCGGTGGTCTAGCGGTTCTAGGCGCGCAGTCCCGAACCGCGCGACTGCTACGGTCGCAGGTTCGAATCCTGCCTCGGGCATGGATGTGTGTGATGTCCTTAGGTTAGTTAGGTTTAAGTAGTTCTAAGTTCTAGGGGACTGATGACATCAGAAGTTAAGTCCCATAGTGCTCAGAGCCATTTTTGAATCTGTCCATGCGACAGGTGTTTGGCTGTCCTGTACACAGTAAAGTGGTCAACGAACTTTAAGACTTTTATTAAATGCTCTCACCAACGAACAGTATTATCTATACGGTTCCAATATGCAGGTACTGCCACTTCACGTGTTGTCGTTGGTGCCCGAAGAGTCCAGAGAGAAGAGAGATCAGAAACAGTGTGGATTTTACGTCGGCGTTACTGTCACTACATTCAGTAATTGATTTACATAGTAATGAAGACAAAGGGCAACACTTCCGACCGTGCCAGGTCGCCATAATTTCAGCAGCTCATTCAGAAAGAAGTCTCCCTAGCAACAAAGACGTACCTTTGCCACGGAGCTCCGCCCGAGTTATTGTTCAAAGTGAGACGCAATTAGTCTTCCCGTTATCTTCCCCCAGTGTGGCGAAGATAAACGGCTCGTCTGGCGTAACGAGGTGCTGGGAGCGAGCCAGGCGCATTTCTGCAGAATAAAAGCAGGGCCCTGCTCTATTAATACGGGTCGCAGTGTCAGATATAAAAGGCTGACGACAGCGTGCAACGGCCCGAGGTTTGGCGTAGGTTATGGGTCTACCTGCCTATGTGTCACCTGCACGTCTGGCTACCTCCTCACAAGCTTACCTTATGTACCTGCAAAAGTTCTTCCACAGCCACTTCAGAGGCGCTCTTTCAGTGAAATACCTTACAGAACCAATTGGTATACAGCGTTTCACGCAAAATCAATCACAAGGGAGTTCGAGACTTGTGAGACACCTAGCCGTTCAATTAGCTCTAGGATCATTCTTATAATGTTGTCTATGAAAATCCGGAACATCAGGAACGGTGGGAAATTACGACATCTACGTCTTGTGCCTACACGATACAGTAGGAAGAATATGTTTGTGGGTGATTTTGGGAAATTGCTATACTGAACTCCGTCGGAACAGGCCTTGAAGGCACAACGATACCGACCGACCGCCGTATCATCCTCAGCCGATAGGCGTCACCGGATGTGGATATGGAGGGGCATGTGTTCAGCACACCACTCTCCCGGCCGCTGTCATCCTTCGTGACCGCAGCCGCTACTTCTCAGTCACGTTGCTCCTCAAATGGCCTCTAAGGCCTGAGTGCACCCCGCTTGCCAGAGGCGCGCGACATAACCAGACGGTCACCCATCCAAGTGCTAGTCAAGCCCGACTGCGCTTACTTCGAAAACTGTCGTATTACCACCTTGAGCTACTGGAAAAATACTTTTTTTATACAACCAATATTTCCTGTGAGCTGGTGGGTTCAAAAATAGTTCAAAAGGCTCTAAGAACTATGGGACTTAACATCTGAGGTCATCAGTCCCCTAGACTTACAAGGGGAGGCCACGACGTTTGGAACGCGGATTTACGTCTGACTTCGTACACCCGTAGTACCCCATGAGGACAACAAAATGTGTAAGAAGTAGCGCGTACTTCTCAAGCGTTATTGAGAAAATCGCAAGATAATTTTGGTCGTCAAATATATACCTGCGCATGGCCATTTTTACCATGAAGCGGCGGCAGCCAAGTGGCTAGCGTTCAAGCACCGTAATCTCTGTATCGAGTCCAGTTCGTCAGTTTTTTTTATTTTGAACACAGTCATTTCCTTTACTATTTGTATTACAATTGATATAATGGGAAAAAACGCGTAATCAGATGTACTTTTATTAAATTTACAATGTTATTTGGCAGTTTACAAATTTTTATTATCACAAATAATATAATATTCATAACTTTATGTTTTCCATGTTTTGACGAAAAATACCATCCTGCAACTTGTACTCGCAATGTCGAAAGCGACGATTAATTGTACATCTTTCGAAAGCCGTGTGTGCCGGTCAAAACTTGCAGGTAACAGGTAGTTTCAGGCTCCTTCCATTTATAAGGGATTTCTCAAATCACGGACAAGCATACATTTTCAGTATCACTTTACACGTTTGGTCGTTTACTAGTCGATAGTTATGAATATTATAGTATTTTTGATAATTAAAATTTGTAGACAGCCAAATAACATTGTAAATATCATAAAAGTTTATCCTATTACATGTATTTTTCCCATTATATCAATTGTCTTATAAATAGTAAAGAAAATGACTGTGTTGAAAATATAAAAAACTGACGATCGGGACTAGATCCATCGATCCAGCGATTACGGGCTTGAACGCTAACCACTCAGCTGCCGTCGCTTCGTGGTAAAAATGGCCACGCGCAGGTATATATTTGACGACCGAAATTATCTTGCGATTTTCTCAATAACGCTTGAGAAATACGTGCTACTGCTCATACATTTTGTAGTCCTGATGGGGTACTACGAGTGTACGAAGTTTGCAGTAAATCCGCGTTCCAAACGTCATGGCCTTCCCTTGTTAGAACTACTTAAATCTAACTAACCGAAGGACATCACACACATCTATGTCGAAGCAGGATTCGAACCTGCGACCGTAGCAGCAGCGTGGTTCCGAACTGAAGCGCCTAGAACCGCTGCGGCAAGCCCTTAGGCTTCGGGGGATTACAGACTCCGTCCGAAAAGGCATCGGGAGGGCCAACGACACTTCTCGACCGCCGTCTCATCCTTATCCGATAGGCGTCACTGGATGCGGATATGCAGGGGCAAGTAGTCGGTGGTGTCCCGGCTTCTGTCAGTTTTCGTGACTGGAGCCGCTACTTCTCAGTCAAGTAACTCTTCGACTGGCCTCACAAGGACGGAGTGCACCCCACTTGGCAACAACGCTCGGCAGAACAGGACGGTCACTCACCCTAGTTCTAGCCAAGTACGACAGCGCTTAACTTCGGTGTTGTGACAGGAGTCAGTGTTACGACTGCAGCAAGGCCCTTGGCGGGTGATTACCGGGTGCGAAGTTTATTACACGCCTAGCAACAACAATGACTCTAACCCAGTTTGGCAGCAAGGCAAACTGGGATGGGAGGACAGTTATTGATAAGTTGTTCTGTGCTGCTTCAACTCTCTGGAAACAGTTATTGATAAGTTGTTCTGTGCTGCTTAAACTCTCTGGAAACAACGTGGTGTCGAGTATAGACTCCTGATGAAAGCTAGCCCACGTGTGCTAATAACAAGGGTCCCACAGTAAATGCGCCAAGGAAATCAAATACGCTTTTGGCAGTGGCAGGATGGCATTAACGTGCCATCCAAATTAGTCGTGTGCTAGAATAAAGGCATTCTCAAGGTACAGCTGTGGTGGTACTTTTTCTTATATAATCAGTTTTCTGTTATACCAGTATTCTCGTCTCCAGTTTAACCTAACTGTTAAAACCGTCTGAAGTAATCTAAGGCATCTCGATCGATAGTGGATCGGGGCTGTGGCATAAATTGGTCTCATTGTCTGCAGCAAAGATGGCGAAGGTGAAGGAGACGCGCGGTAATATCGTGAGTGAAAGGTCCCAAGTTGACGACTGCTCTGCATCGTCACTTTCGATGGCAACAATTTTTCGCCCTGAAGCAACCATAAAATTAAGGATTCAGTTATGATCCCAGGTTTGTAACATGCCAATAAAATTGCAAATATATTAGTCAAATTTACATTCTATCCCAAGAACCATTGTGAATGTTTTCTCCTAGTGTTAGGTCGCAAGTCTGTTATGCCTCCTCCGTCTTTAATCTTGTGAAGCAAACGGAGCAGTGTGTTTTATTGCAACGGCACTTCATAAAATACTTTAAAACTACGGAGGTGCCTTTCTGCAATACAAACGAGGTACGATTCTTATGTCAGGTGTATGTTGCTCGTTTCTACTGATGGTGCTGTAATATCACTTTTCCCATTTGCTATAGTAGCCCAGTATTTCAACGCAATCGAAATTTTGCAAATAAACATTGCTCATTTTTGAAAGAAAGTTTATTTAAGAACCAAAACTTTTTACACAGCTGCTATGGAAAATTGATTTGTCAGTTGCTTCTTACCGGCTTATTATTAAAAAGCGAAAAAAACCCTACTCCATTATCGCAGTGCTTCAGATCGCAGCGACATATCTAAAACCTACACTCTCGCCTGAGGAAAGATATCCGCAAGGTCCACTGTACAAATGTTACTGATGGGCCAACCGACTGGAGAGTCGGTAGTTTTTTCGTTCAGTCGTTTTTTTTCAGTCTAATGGAAACAACTACCCTTTCAGCCATTTCCGCTACGTGAATGTTTCTCACTCACTCTCCATGTTTCAGTGGTTTCACTTAATGTGAGAACACAAGTCGCTAGCAGCTACGGCAATTTATGATTGTTTCCACTGTCGCCGGGTTTTAGTTATTTCATTTACAACCTTTTAACCATTTCGTTTACATATGAACCATAACTAGGGCTGCTAAAACTTTTGGAGCAAAATCTTATTTTAAACAGATATGAGTAAAAAGCGTATTTATAAAACTGAATTATTTTGGAAATTTACATATTTCCATTCTTAAATGCTATTTCTTTCGTACTTCCGGCATTAAACACGGATTTCTGATTGGTTTGCAAAGGTTAATAGGTGGTGTTACAATATGAATTTATTTCTGAATAAATAAAAAATTAATTTTTATTTAAATTTATTGAAGCCCTGTGTCTCTCTTCGCACTGATTTGGACTCATCACCGATTCTCTCGGTAAGTGCTGAGGTGACGTGAACAGCAAGCACATGATAATTTTTTTTAACTGTTTGGTGAGTTAATCACTGGCTCGTTAAGCATATACTGACACCTGACCGCCGCGCGGGATTAGCCGAGCGGTCTTTGGTGCTGCAGTCATGGACTGTGAGACTGATCCCGGCGGAGGTTCGAGTCCTCCCTCGGGCATGGGTGTGTGTGTTCGTCCTTAGGATAATTTAGGTTAAGTAGTGTGTAAGCTTAGGGACTGATGATCTTAGCAGTTAAGTCCCGTAAGATTTCACACTCATTTGAACTTTTTTTTTTCTTTCACAATAAATATTTGTCTTCGTTCGTTAATATTCTGAAAATTTCTTTAGTTAGTACAGTTTCAGAAGATGAATCACACTTCCAGACTGTACATTGCACTTAGTTTATAGGGTCACTTTTTATCTTGTCTTATGATTTCTTCTGTTAGTACGCCACTGAGGGTTTCGGATTCCGATCCAGACACAAAGTTCAGTATTAAGAAAACACCGTTTCATAAATATAGATGACAAACTGAAGTAAATCTATTTTGTAGTACTCAATAAGAAGCAAGTATTGGAACGGCAATAACAGTGATGATGGGCGACAACGGAGCGTAGGCAAAGATATTTAACAATGCCAAAACGATCATTTGATGCCAAATGTTTCCACTCGGAACTGGGTGCACCTGCAGCAAGCGACTCCACTTGTCTCTTCCAGCGGTCGAGGGAGGTGCGAACGTGGTTGCAGACTGTTTACAGTGGTGGCCAGAGAACGACTTAACTGTGTAACTAAGGCACCAGTGTGTGAATGTGAATAGTACTTTTTCACGCCAGTGAAATACTGCACCTGCGAAGCTGTAAAATGTAAATTAGTTTGCACGTACCTAATAAGGTAATATTCTGTAAAATATATTTACCTTCGGCACAAATAGTTGGATAAAATTTTAAGTACTAAATTCAAATAATAATACTAATTTCGTACTGCTCACTGGCCTGATGCAAGTCTTTCTATCGGACGCCACTTCGGCGGCCTTGATGTCTCTAATCTGCCCCAGCTATCCAACCGGGGAAAGTGGACATACAGTTTAACGTGGAATCCGAACCACGTGTCGTTTTTGGCGACTCCTCACATCACTGAGATGTGAAGGCTAAGTTAAAAGGAAGACTGAAAAATCCGTGACCGAATTTAAATTCGATGCTGTGACCTGTTTCCAGGTAGGTGCCTTACCGCTTTTTTTAGATGCTACCCCCTTTCTCTGTTTTTTTCCGCTACCTTCTGGTTTCCATGCATGCACTTTACTATCTCTTTTTTAGCTGGTAGTGGCAGGAAAGAACGGAGAAAGTCAGGTTCAGGCTGGGTGGAGACATGGTACGCAGGGATGGGGTGGAATCCCGAGGCCTCGCCGTGATAACTTGCACCCTCTCCCTCCCCACCCCCCTCCAGCCTGACACTGTGCTGGTCCCACATAGTAATGGCCTTTTATTTTTTATTTTTATTTATCTGTTTTTTGGTGAAACCTTACAACTTACTACTCAAGAAAGAAAGAAACAAAATCGGAGCTTATGCTACATGGTTTCAGCCACATAAAAAAGAAAAAAATCATTTCCAGTCGTGAGCTGCAACAATTTTTATTTTACCAAGACAATGAGGGCCACATAAAGGAAGTACACTGTGTATCAATAGCACTGCAAAGGGACCATGATGAAAATACCATGAGGACCTGTTAACTCAACACTTTTTTTTTTTTTTTTTTTTTTTTTTACCAAAAGTAAGGACACAGAAACAGAACACTCAAAAAGGGATACTACTTTCCATCCAAATCCTTGACGACTATTGCATATTCGCAAAACGCCCACGATAGCATGGTATCCTTTGCCATATCCAGGGCCGTAATATACTGGTAAAAGCCACAAGGGTCCGGATCATATCCGCTTCCCACTACGTAATGAATATAACTTCCGACAAGCCACATATCTGTATTATTCTTCGTTATGGGAAGGAAGACTCTATTGGGAGAGAATCTCACTGGAGATTTTCGCTTCCCACCGCTAGACCAGCAGTTCAGACTGTAGATTTAAATGCTTTTTACTTCATGGACAGATTACATCTTTTCAGTGAAATGAAATGCAGCCAGTCGCTAAAATTTGACAATGCTCCCGTCTTCTTTATGTATCCCTAAGGCAACTTCTACGCTCAAAATTGTACCCCCAACGATATATCGGCTTAATTAATTACAAGGCAACTGTAGCTGGAACAATACAATTCCCACCAATGATTTAATCAGTTTTAAGTGATGAAAAGACTGGTTTCACTGAGAAGAACGAATGGATAGCTCAGTAAACTAAAACACCTAAGAGAGTTTCTAGCTGAAAGAACGAATACATAGTTCAACCGACAGAAGAATTACAGACAGGTTTCACTTGAAAAAAAAAAAGAGCAATTCAGTCAATATGCAAAATCACAATGATCTGAATCGTCTGTTTTGTTCGGTTGTCACCACAGACTGGTTTCACTCGAAAGAAATGAGTGAATAATAATCCAAGTGATACGCAGGACTAAAATCAACCGAATCGATTGTTTTTATAAGGTTTTTGAGCCGCCCTGAAACAGTGGAGCCCGGTAATGATTTCAGTAGTCCTACATGATTCTGGTCGACTGCATTATCGGAGTGCTTCAGATTGTAACGGCACATTCAAAACCTTCACGCTATTGCCACGATGACTTGAAATCCGCAAGACCCACTGTACAAGTGGGCGGTGCAATCCTGATACTACGGAGGTCGGCGAGTGGCCAGTTGCCTGGGGTGGCGCCTGCGGAGCTCGTGACTCACCATGGCTGCTGGTGTAGTGACGCTGGTGTGGTGTTTGGCGGCGAAGCCTCGGCGGTGTCTGTTGCGAGCGGACTGGCGAACGCGAGGTGCGTCGCGGGCGGCCTATATAGCAGGCGCCGCCCCAAGCAGCTAGACGACTATTTGCAGCGGCACATCGGCTATGCGCGCCGCTCTCTCTCCCCTCTCCCTGCTTCTGCGAGGCCGCACCCACCAGCACCGGCGGAAATCCTAGTGACAATAAAAATAGGCCACAGGGAGCGTGGGCGGCGCCGCACATTGTCGCTGCTGGAATCTCGGCACCTGCCAGCAAAACGTCGTCAGCGGTTTCTGCGAGTACTGCACGGCTGCGTCAGCCCTATTTTCAGACCTGGAAAAACACTGAGGATCGCAAAGTTATTAGTTGCGACCTTACTACCGTATAACCTAGCGTACCTAGGAACTTTGTTTTGGAGATGTGGAACAGAATTTTATCACTTTCTTTTTTTAAGGACACGTAACTATGAACGAATCGAAATTAGACCACATCCGGCAATAGTTTAAGGATGGCGGTTATTGCTAAAACAATCGGTTTTTGGTTATATCGGTTTTTTTCTACGCCAGTTTAACCTGACTGCTAAAAGCTCTCATGGCAACCGGTTTCTGAAATAATCAGTTTTCTGTTTTTTGTTCACATTATTTCCTGTAATAAAGGTAGAAATCGGACAAAGAAAAGTGGTGAGTGGTTCAATATTAGAAAAAAAATCACCATTCTCTTATTGATTCTAATTTTTTGAATCTCTACTCAGAAATTATGTTGTAATCATGGATCATATACGCACTTACGCCTTATGAATAGTCAGTGCTAAAGACTGAAAACGGAGGTTGAAGAAACTGCGAATTTAGACTTTCTCGGCGGATCTCGATGATAAAGTCCTCTCGGATTATCAACCGAGTCAAGGCGTCGTTCTGCAGCAACGTTTCAACAAGTTTCTTACTTATCATCTTCAGGGGAAATCTGAAGATGACAAGTAGAAAACTTGTTGAAAGATTTCCGCAGAACGACGCGTTGACTCGGCTGATAAACCGAGAAGACGTCATCATTGAAGTTGAAGAAGTCTGTTTTCGTTTTAATTTGTCCGTTTTAAAGGGCTACAGGCAGGTAAAGGCGTATTGTGTAGACATCGGCAGCAGATTAGCTACTTTCTATTGTAACTGTGCATTTTTAATGAATAGTTCTTAAGTTTTTAATTTATTTCTGTTACCCTAATCTCCTTCATCTTTTACTATCTCAATCTTTCTTCTTTAATCTGTTAGAGCAAATGAAGCATTGCGATTCATTGTTACATCAATTCGCAAAAAAAAACCGACGGCTATTCGGAAAGTAAGCTCTGATCGATCACGAAATGGAAACTGCAGTGAAAAATCTGATGAAACTTTGCACATAAGTGCTGGAAAGTGTCTCTAGTCTGCCTGTCGATTGTGTCACGTCGCTCTTTTAAGTTCTGAGCGAAGGGTGAGCACCTAGAGATGCCTAGAAACTAGTGTCTTCCGCCAAGTATGAGGACCTGGTGAGAGATTGCGCCTGATGTCATGCTGCCCACGTAACACAACTGTAATACTCTTCCTTCTTCGTCACAATTCTCGGCTGCACTCTGTAGGGGCAATGAAAAAAAAGGTTCAAATGGCTCTGAGCACTATGGGACTTAACTTCTGAGGTCATCAGTCCCCTAGAACTTAGAACTACTTAAACCTAACTAACCTAAGGACATCACACACATCCATGCCCGAGGCAGGATTCCAACGTACAACCGTAGCGGTCGCGATGTTGCAGACTGTAGCCCCTAGAACCGCTCGGCCACTCCGGCCGGCCAGGGGACAATGAAGATGCTCCTGCAGCATTATCGATGGAATTGTCTGATTACCCACAATACAGACCGTAATTGGCTTTCCCTGGGTTTGATCTCTGCTCACATGAAATGCTGGCTGAAGACAACGTTTTGGCACAGACATCGTGCCGTAGATCAGCGTAGAGAATTGGCGAAAAGCACTGCCAGCAGCCTTCTACGACGAGGTGTTGGAAAGTTGGTACAGAGTTACGACAAATGTCTAAGTCGGAGTGGTGACTATATAGAGAAGCGGCTGGAAGGTGTAGCTAACAGTTGCAAACAAAACATTTATGATTTTAACAGTGGTTTTCATTTCGCGACCGATCGGACCTTACTTTCCGAATAGCCCTCGTATTTCTACACTGGGGTGCAGTACAGCGGATGTTTGGAGACGACAATGAGAAACTACCGTATAGAACAGATGGAGGCAAGTCTTTCCCACTGCACGCACACGCGTACTTTAAGCCAGGGCACAAGCAACAGAGACATTATTGTCTTAGCTATGGTGTACTAATTCTTATGCCATGCGTTTGTTGACCGTTTCTTTTAGCATTGTTATTAAAATAGCACTGATCGGTTTCCACATTTTCTATAATAACCCAATATTTCAGAATAATTTAAATCGTATGTATAAAAATTGCTATGGCTAACTGACATTTCGGTTTTTCCTCGTTAATTTATTAAAAATAAAAAACACCTATTATAACCGAGACCAAACAAATTCCGAAATATACCGGTTATTCGGGATTAAAATATCGGCGTCGCTTTTAGCCGGAAGATTTTTCCCAGCCTTAGAGCAGTTCTCATTCTCCCTCTTAAGTTGTAACAGACACCACCTAACCACCAGTTCTTCTAGCGCTACGAGGGATAGTGGCACTAGTAGAGTTCTAATTACCGCCACGAAAAAATTATGTTACGTAATACAGTTTTTTTTCACAGGTACACATAGAAATCACCGCGCCACAGTGCCGAAATATGCCTCTGCATTTTCGTAGTCATTTTTGACTGGAGCGATGCGGACCTCCTTCCTATTCTGTCCATCCCATTCATCTCTGAATAGCACTTGCTGGGAAACGTCAACAATAACTCGTTGCAGTTATTCCAATTTCTGCCTTCCCCTATAATTTTCGTCTACTACAGCTCCCTCTCATACCGTGGAAGTTACTTCCTGATGCAGGGTTCGTCAAACCATTTTGCTCAAGAGCCAATATTGACACTGTGGGACGGCATCTCGAGCCGCGTACGTATGGATCTCATTATTAATTGGTGACTCACATAAATTACTAGGTTCTGAGCTCTCAATAGACTAAAGTCGAGTGTTAGGATGGCCGCCAGCTCCCAAGTACTGATTGTTAAACGTCGACACCATCCGAAAGACTTCGTGTCAACTGTTCTGTTTCAGACTGGTGTCCCACTGAGTGACCCAATGTTGTGACAAAGTAATTGTGGCTTTCTGAGCGGACGATTAATTGATTAATAGCAGTAACTGCACTTATATTTAATGAATTATACAGTATGAGACACGATCACAAATGTTTACTAAATGTGTTAAAAGTCATTTTTCTTCTCCTCATTGCCTTGTATTAAAAGGCTTTAATTGACTTTCTCATTTCTTGCTACAAATAAGTACCCACATTAAAAGATGATCTCCCCTATAATGCAAATTTAGGAATCCATGTTATTTTCGTGTCAAAAATTATACCATAGCAGATGATCGGTATGAGTCGTGCACGCCCATTAATTGGCATACTGGAAGACATATAACAGAACCATCTTGGGTACTAATATCCACTTCAGCAGTATTTAGTCCTTTAGTCCTTTATTATTGGATCATTTCCGGTTTCGTGACACCAAAAGCCACATTTTCAGGTGAACATATGACTAAAACATTCGAGCGGGAAAGCTGAAAATGTGGCTTTTAGCGCCACAAAACCGGTAGTGATCCATCAAAATAAAGGACTAAATACGGCTGAAGCAGATATTAATACCCAAGATGACTGTTCATAACTGTTGTTACCCTGCCTACAAGGTTGTCTGCATATAACAGCACATTCCTCCTCATACATCCTGTAACTCCACAGAGGTTGCCTCTGCCCGTAACGTAAGCTGCCAACTTTACTTAGTTCATGGCCGAATTCACAAACGTTAATTAAAATTAAGCACCTTTTAAAATTTACCTTCGCTGTTTGTCAGCAGGAAAACTATACTGTTAAGAAGCTCTTAATCATATTTGACGTTTTTGGATTATAGGTGCTTGTTATGAAATGCTGGTGTGATCAGCGGGCTGCAAGAAGTTTTGAACTAGGCGCAGTTTAACGACCACTGCCCTGGTGTCTTAATACAATACCCGTCACCCTGTACATTCATCTTCTAAGTGTCCTACATACATTCCTTCCCTCACTGATTCTGCGAAGAATCTTCACATTTATCTTATCAGTTCACCTAATTTTCAACATCCTTCTATAACACCACATCTCCAACGCTTCGATTCCCTTCTGTTCCGGTTTCCCCACAGCCCATGATTCACTTCCACTCAAACGTATATTCTCAGAATTTTTTTCCTCAAATTTAGGCCTATATTTGACACTAGCAGATTTGTTTTGGCCCGGAATGCACTCTTCTTCTAAGCTAGTCTGCTTTTTGTGACCTCCTAGCTTCGTCCGCCATACGTTATTTTTCTTCCAGTGCAGCAGCATTCCTTCGTTTACTTTATTTTATCATTAATTTCCTCTTCTTCTATTCCTATTTACTTTAGTCTTCCTTAGCTTTATCCATATTCTGTACTCATTAGACTCTTTATTCCGTCCAGTAGATCCTGTAACTATTCTTAACTTCCAGTGAGGCTAGCAATGTCATCAGCAAATCTTATCACTGATATGCTTCCACCCAGAATTTTAGTCCCATTCCTGTACCTTTCTTTTATTTCATTGTTTTCTCTGTGTATAGACTAAATGTAGTGGCGAAACACATCCCTGGCTCACACTCTTTTTAATCCGAACACTTCGTTCTTGGTCTTCCATTCTTATCTTTCCCTGTTTGTTTTTGTACATACTATATATTACCCGTCTTTCGCTGTTGCTCACAAATAGTTTCTTCAAAATTTCACTGTTTCACCATTTTACACTGTCGATTCCTTCTTCTAGGTCCACGAATCCTATGAACGTGACTTGATTTTTCTTAAGTCTTGCTCCCATTAACAATCACAACTTCAAAACTGCTTCTTTGGTGCCTTTACATTTACGAAGTCCGAACTGATCATCACCTAGGAGAACCTCAACTTCCTTTTCCAATCTTCTGTATATTGTGTGGGTAATATTTTTCAGAAAGTCAGATGGTATGTCTCATAGATTCTACATGCCTATTTAAATAGCCGTTTGGCTGACACCTACCCCCATGACTATAGAATTTCCAAAGGACTGTTATCTAAGCCTTCTGTCTTATTTAACCTCCAGTCTTACAAAGCTTTCACTCTGATACTGGATCCGCTATACCTTCCTCATCGACTGCCATATCTTCTTCTATCTCATCATTACACAAGTCTTCCCCCTCGAAGAGTCCTGCTGGGTACTCCTTCCATCTACCCGCTCACTCCTGTTCTTTTAACAGTGAAACTCCCATAGCACTCTGAATGCACGTTGCCCTTAACGTCACCGAAGCTTGTTTTGACTTTTCCATCACTCGTTCTGATAACTATTTCTTATTACATTTCTTCACATTTCTCATATAGTCTTTTGATTGGCTTCTCTTCCTCCTCCTATTTTTTACATTCGTAAGTGACATAAGCTGTATTTCTGCCTTCTGCCTTTTGTACTTGCTTCTCTCGTCGATCAGCTGATCTGTTTGCCGAGTTTTCCTAGCAGTTATCTTCACTGGACCTATGTTTGTTAGTCCAACTTCTGTGATTGCCCCGTTTATTGATATCCATTCTTTTAAATTAACTGCCTACTGTGGTATTAACAATCGTAACATCTACATCCTTGGAAAAATTCAGACACAGCTCATCTTTCATGAGTAATTCAATATGCCCTATTTTCCCCACTTTGATTCTTCAGGGAGAATCCCTGAAACTTCAGACTACCCTCCATCAGAATTAAATTATGATCTGAGTCTATATTTGTTCCTGGATACGCCTTACAATCCAATATCTGATTTTGAAATATCTGACCATGATGTAACTAGGCTTAAGTCTACCCATGTCTCAGAACGTTTTCCACGTATATCTTCTCATGTTTTCTGAATAGCGTATTCGCTATTACTAACTGAACTTTATTTCAGAACTCAGATACCCTTTCTCCTCTCTCATTCCTGCTACCAAGCCCATATTTTCCTGTAACTCTTGTTTTCTATTCGTTCCCTACTACAGCGTTCCAATCACCTATTAATACTAGATTTTCATGTTCCTTTACATACTGAATTACACGGTTAACCTCCTCAGACAGTTTATCTCTACATCTTCTACTTGTGACATCGTCATGTGTACATGAATTATTGGTGTTGCGGTTGAATTGCTGTGAGTTCTTATGAGAACAACCCTGTCACTGAACTGTTCACAGTAACTCACCCTCTGTCCTTTCCTATTCATAGTGAATCCTACTTCCATTACACAGTTTTCTGAAGCTGTTGATATTACCCTAAATTCGTCTGATATGAAATACTTACTTTCTTTCCATTTCACTCCATTGAGCCCCATTATATCTTATCATAGGTTCTGCATTTCCCTTTTCAGATTTTCTAGATTTCCTGTCACGTTCAGATATCTGACATTACACGCTCCGACTTGTAGAGCATTACCCTTTCGTTGGTTACTGAATCTTTTTCTCATCGTCACTTCCCCCTTGCCGGTTACCTCTTGCAGGTCCGAATGGAGGATTAATCCGGAACCTTTAGCCAATGGAGAGATCGTCATGACTCTTTATCGATAAGGTCACATATCGTTTCTATACACATTGTATCCCTTTAATGTAATGTTTCCACTGCCTTCCTCATCTTCCTGCCGTTGATCATTGCCAATTTTTTCGCCTTTCAGGGGCAGTCTGCGACCACACGGTCAAGAGGCTACCCTGAACCTCTGTCCAGTCTCCGTACTCTTTGAGAAGACCTTATACCGGAAGTCTTTGGTGACCATCGCTGACAACTTTTATTTATAATCAAGCAATGGCTGGAATCGAACCAGGGATCCAGGATTTTTTGACTACTAATCAAAGACGCTATCCCTTTTTTAACTTTTATTTTCTTGTTCTTTTCTTGCTTTGGATAGCTACCTTCAGCTTTAATCGTTTTTTATTCCATAATTAAATTAATTGTCTCTATAACTGATGTAAATCCAGTGTATCCTTTTTAAAAGAAATATTTTCTTTTTCTTAAAAGTAACTTATTATACAACATCTTAAAGAATTGAAAAGAATATTTCGTCCATCATGGAGATATAACGAACTAAACACATTTTTCTGACATGTTATTTTTTTACTCTTTCTCTTTTGCAGAACTATTTCTCCGCAGCATTCTCGGTAACGGCTTTCCATTTTCATATTTCTGTCTGGGCCTCCAAGCCCATGAGGACCTCGTAGCCCCTCGTAGTCCAGGCAGCAGCCCCCTACTTCTGGTTCACAACTGTGTGCATCATCTAGTTATGCGTATCCTCGCTAGCCTTCATTGCTGTAATATTTGGAAGAAAAATATAAGTTAATAAGGAAAAAAATTAAAATTTCTCAATAAAAGATCAAATAATTGTTGACCTTGAGAACTTACTCATATTTTTGGCTATCTGGTTAAATTATTTTCTCTTACGTTTCAGTATTAATAACATTAATTCATTACATTTGCCTGATTGCTGTTATCATTTTATGCCCAGTCTTCGAAAATTTAAGGTTATTCCCATATTTTTTCATGGTCTTTGTATTTTCTGTTGTGCAGCCACTACTTTTGGGCGCTACTGTGAAAATAGCTTAACTCTGCCGCAATAGTTGCAAGAATCCTTAGAAGCCCACGGGAGCCAAAACACAGTCACGGAAGTTGCGGCAACCACCTCGTTTACGCATTCCGAGCGGAGGCGAGCTGAGCGTCGCAATAGCGACGAAACAGCAAAAGGACGGAACTACTGCAGGACCGGATGGCCGGGTTTCCACATCATCAACTTTTAATACTATACGTGGTTGGAAGCGATACGTCAGCATAGAAAATGAGCACCTAACAAGTATAAATAGCCGTCATTTCTAGCTAAAGGTATTCCAGTTTGTCAGCACCAAGTATGAGGAAAGGGCAATTCCATGCATCGGAGCTATGTGGTTCTGCAGACAGTCACCAACAATTTGGGCGTTCACCAGCATCTGTCCAACTGCATGCTGTAAAACCTTTGGCACACCGACCGAGCATTCGAAGGTGCCTTTCTGACGTCGTAGCGCGGTAAAAGCGCGTTGTAGAGTCTTTCCGAACGTGCAGAGCAGTATCTAGCATGTCACATATTCTCAATGTGCGTTTGAATGTAGACGGATGAGACGGAAGAGCGTCACCTACGCCACATGCATTTCATCTCTCTTCACTACAGAGTCGCGAGACGCCATATTGGCTTTCCGTGGAAGCCCGTATGTACACTCATGCTCATAAATTAAGGATAATTGCATAATGTGGTGCCACACAACGTGGCACTACACAAAACTGGAGCTAATAGCATAGGCACATAGGAAACACACACGATACAGATCTGTAAGTCCACGGTATTGGTGATAAGTTGAAAAAACCGTCCCAAAACACATGTGCTACAAATCGCCACTGTTTCCTGCGCATGTACCCCGAAATCAGTATGGGATATGATCACCATGCACACGTACACAGGCCGCACAACGGGTTGGCATACTCTGGATCAGTTGGTCGAGCTGCTTCTGGGGTATAGCCTCCCATTCTTGCACCAGTGACAGTCGGAGCTCCTGAAGTGTCCTAGGGGTTTGAAGACATGAAGCTATACGTCGACCGAGAGCATATCATGGTGTTTAGGTCTGGAGAACAGGCAGGCCACTCCTTTCGCCTGATATCTTCTGTTTCAAGGTACTCCTCCGCGATGTCAGCTCGGTGGGGCCGTGCGTTGTCATCCATCAGGAGGGAGGGGAGGCCCAATGCAGCCCTGAAAAGGCGGACGTACTGGTGCAAAATGACGTCCCGGTACACCTGACCTGTTACGTTTCCTCTGTCAAAGACATGCAGGGGTGCACGTGCACAAATCATAATCCCACCCCACACCATCAAACTACGATCTCCATACAGGTCCCTTTGAAGGACATTAAGGGGTTGGTATCTGGTTCCTGGTTCACGCCATATGAAAAACCGGCGAGAATCACTGTTCAGACCATACATGGACTCGTCCGTGAACATAACCTGGGACCACTGTTCCAACGACCATGTACTGTGCTCTTGACACCAGGCTTTACGGGCTCTCCTGTGACCAGGGGTCAGTGGAATGCAGGTCTCCGGGAGAATAAACCATGTCTGTTCAGACGTCTGCAGACTGTGTGTCTGGAGACAACTGTTCCAGTGGCTGCGGTAAGCTCCCGGGCTAGGCTGCCTGCAGTACTCCGTGGCCGTCTGAGGGCACTGATGGTGAGATATCGGTCTTCTTGTGGTGTTGTACACTGTGGACGTCCCGTACCGTAGCGCCTGGACACGTTTCCTGTCTGCTGGAATCGTTGCCATAATCGTGAGATCACACTTTGTGGCACACGGAAGGCCCGTGCTACGACCTGCTGTGTTTCAAATAGCTCTGAGCACTATGGGACTCAACTTCTGAGGTCATTAGTCCCCTAGAACTTAGAACTAGTTAAACCTAACTAATCGAAGTACATCACACACATCCATGCCCGAGGCAGGATTCGACCTCGCGACCGTAGTGGTCCCGCGGTTCCAGACTGCAGCGCCTAGAACCGCACGGCCACTTCAGCCGGCCTGCTGTGTTTGACCAGCCTCCAGTCGCCCTAGTGTTCTACCCCCTCATAACGTCATCAATATGTGTCCATTGAGCCATTTTCAACACACAGTCACCATTAGCCCGTTTGAAAACCTCTGCACACTTACTCGCTGCACCGTACTCTGACATGCACCAACACACCTCTGCGTATGTGGACTGCTGCCAGCGCCACCGTGCGACGACCGCTGGTCAGATGCACCGCACGGTCATAGCCCGAGATGACTGATACCCGCAAACCGCCCACCAGAGCGTTGTTTCACCATGTATCAGCATTATGCTTAATTTATGTCACGAGTGTACGTATGAGGTTTCTAAGCACTAGCAAGCTGAGGATATCTGGAAAATCTGTCGTTAATTGGACGATTAGTTGTGATGAAATGATGGGTAACAACGTATAGGTGATTAAAGAATTATTACAACTTGCATATTACGAAAGTAGGCATTTCAAAGCAATGGTAGATTGAGGATCCAAAAAGCACATTGTTCTTGGTACAGTTGGTTGTAATTACATATCAGGTAGTTACATATCTACTACTAAATGTTTCAGGAGTTTGTAAGATGCAAAGTATGATCGTTTAATATTATGGTGGGTGAACCATTGCGTGATTGATAGGTCGCGCCACGGTCTCTAGTAGAACATCTTTGCATTAGCAAGGCGTGGTTCGAGCGAAGATCGGAGTCGCGAAAGCAGTGATAGTGAGACCGAGAAGGTGAAACAGTTCGCTCGGGGTGAGACGGCCGAGTTGGAACCTGGCGGCGAGGCGAGTAGTGAGCCGGCAGTTGATGGCTGGTAAAAGTTCGGCAGATAACAGTAACAGAACCTGAGCTTAGCAGCGATCCCAGAAAGAGACACTCAGGCTGGCTCCTTGACTGCGAACCGTACTACCTCGCTGCCGCCTGTGGCCTGCGTGCGGCGCGTGCCGAGGGAAGGAGCGTGTTGAGTGCTTCAGCGATCGACCGCACCTGGAGGCGGACTAGGACCGCCGCCGTGATGAACTTGTGGGTCGGCTCTACTCTGGGTCGGCTCCACGGTGGGTCGTTGTACTGATATTTCTGGTGAGCTTCCGATTTGTAAGGATGCGAGTGAGCCGAGCATCGGCAGTAACCATAGCTACAATTGCTATTTGTTGTAGCAGTACTGTGACTGCCAGTTCGGTAGTTTTCTGATAGTTTGTTCCGCGTTCACGTCCGGTTCCATATCAGACTTTTGGTTATTGATTCAGCTTCTGTCTCTAGTCAGGATTGTTGTGTGTGTACTCTTACAAAACTACTTCATTTGTTTCTTTATTTAGTACTCCAATCTGCGTGTTATTTGCGAATTTCGGTCTCAACTTCCTAGTTAGCTGCTGTAAGACATCAGATTTGTGGCGGCGGACATTTATATACTACTTGAGTTCATTTCATGTGCCGCGTCCTACATGTACTATTACTGGAGAGCACAATTTCATTTATTGCCTTATTGGGTGTTTATACTACCAAGTTTGACTGTGTGTGTGTGTTGTGTGTATGTGTGTGTGTGTGTGTGTGTGTGTGTGTGTGTGTGTGTGTGCGCGCGTGTTTTATTGTTTGTAGGGATGGGGCCTCTTTATCGCAATTATTATGGCTCTCTCTCATTGAGGACTTTATTTTGCATCTGTTACTACATTCTTAAACGTGGCTCTATTGTTATTCACAAGGTTAGTTCTTCTGCTGTTAGTCGGGGGTTCTACGAATGCTTGGTGTCTGTTCTTTCCGACATGCTCTCAGGGCAGTGAGCATGGGTGAAATGGACAGGGACTGCGGACAGTTGACGCTCGGTGGGACAGTGGATCGGCCGTGAGTTGTGCCGAGGTAGTCCGCCCAGTTGCGGTAACAGTGCGTCCCGGATGGCGCAAAGGTTAACGCACTTGGCTAGTAAACAGAAGATTCCGGGTCTCGAATCTCGGTCCGGATCACATTTTCACTCGCCGCCGCTGATTCTGCGAATGTCCCGATACGACTGACATCAGCAATCCCTTCCGTTTCCTTTTCTCTCTTCCCCCTCTCCACCTTCAATTTACGAGGGTAATCCCAAAAGTAAGGTCTCCTATGCCCGCCCTGCTGTCCGTGCGGTCTAACGTACGGCTTTCCGGGCGGGAAGGAGCGCCGGTCCCCGGCACGAATCCGCCCGGCGTATTTGTGACGAGGTCCGGTGAGCCGGCCAGTCTGTGGATGGTCTTTAGGCGGTTTTCCATCTGCCTCGGCAAATGCGGGCTGGTTCCCCTCATTCCGCCACAGCTACACTATGTCGGCGATTACTGCGCAACCAAGTTCTCCACGTACGCGTGCACCACCGGTACTCTACCACCCAAACACAGGAGTTAAGCTCGTCTGATGTGAGACGTTCCGTGGGTGGGTGAGGGGGGGGGGGGGGGAATCCACCGGGGGCTGAATCGCACAATAACCCTGGGTTCCGTGTGGAGCGGCGGAGGGGTGAAGTGGACTGCGGTAGTCGTCGTGGGGTTGCGGACCACTGCGGCTGCGGCAGGGATGGAGCCTCTCCGTCGTTTCTAGGTCCCCGGTTAACATAACATAACATAAAGTCTCCTATTTTTTTGTAAGTACGTAGACCTGTTTATTTCTACAGTGGTTTACATCAGTTTACAACTTGAACATTTAGCTATTTTTCGACATAATTACCATTTCTGTCGATGCATTTTTGTAGACGCTGTGGCAGTTTTTGTACGCCCATGTCATACAAGCTCGCCGCCATACTGTTCAGAAAGTTCAGCTCGTCGGAGCTGAATCGCTTTCCGGCCAAATGTTCTTTTAACCTAGGGAACAGGTGCCAAGTCAGGGTAGTTACGTTGCACTGAAACTGTTGCAGGAGAGCAACGGTTTGCCGAGCGATGTGTGGGCGAACGTTGTCATAGAGAATGTGTACGCCCTTGTTCAACATTCCTTTTTTCCGGTTCTGAATTGCCCGTTTGAGTTTTTTGAAGAGTCTCACACTTGCTGCCAGCGTTAATTGTTGTCCCAGTGGGCATAAAGTCGTCCAACAATATCCCTTACCGAACTCAAAAAACGGTTGTCGTGACTTTACCGGCAGACTGTGTTTGTATGAATTTCCGCGGCTTTGGCGAAGAAGGATGCCGCCACTGGCGTGATTGTTGCTTGGTCTCAGGTGTAAAGTGGTATGTCCAGGTTTCGTCATCCGTGACAATTGAGTCCAGAAAGTTGTCCTGTTCGACTGCAAGACGGTGAAGAAATGAGCGGGAAGCATCAACTCGTTGCCTCATGTGGTCCTCAGTCAGCATGCGTAGCACCCATTTTGCGCACACCTTCCGGTAGTTCAATGTTTCCGTTAAAATTCTGTGAGCGGTGCTTCGGGAAGCCTCAGGGACCAACGTGCAGAGATCATCCAGGGTGATCCGCCGATCTTCACGTATGCTTTGCTCAGCCTTCAACACTGTCTCCTCAGAAACTGACGGTCTCCCGCTCCTTTGTTCGTCGTGAATTTCGATCCGACCAGCTGCAAACTCTCTACACCACTTACGAACATTTTTTGACCTCCATGCACGACTCACCATACACTGCCGTCAATTGGCGATGGATTTCAATCGGCGTAGTGACCTTTGCGTTCAAAAACCGAATAACTGCGCGCAATTCGCACTTGGCGATAACATCCAACGGGAGCTCCATTCTCATCGGCTGCCAATCCAAGACTGAGCCCCTCAGCGCGGCGTGCGCATGTTTACACACAGCGCGTGAAGCACTCTTCATAACAGTGTGACCAACTGCCACACAAGCAGGTTTCTGTACTTATAAAAAAATTGGAGACCTTACTTTTGGGATTACCCTCGTACATAAGTCAGGAGTTTGTTAGTCATCCGAATCCGTTTGATTGTGGTTTAGCGCTCCGGTCCGCGTGGCGGTTACTGGTTCACTCCTCGCCCACGTGGCGCAAGTTTGGTACAATACGTGATTGGCAGTCGAACTTCCTGCTCGGCAACTTTATTTAGAATTGTGTTTAGATTTTGGCTGCCTTACAAGTTTCGTTTATTTGACTGCAACTCATCCAGAAATTATTTGCTTGTTTTTCTTGTTGCTGTGATTTTGACTGTCGCGTGGCGGCATTCGGTCCATAGTAGACGCCTGGCCCTATTCCTGTACCAAAATTTCTGTATGCCCCTGTTAATTAGGCAACCACTTCTGTTTCTTTAGGTGGGATGTGGGTTATATCTGCCTGTTTAATAGAGCAGGAGCACCGTCGGGAAGCGGAGTAAAGTCCGCGATCAGCCGGGTGGAAGTGGTCCTCCAGCCGAGCCTACTACATCTACATCTACAGCTACATCCATACTCCGCAAGCCACCTGACGGTGTGTGGCGGAGGGTACCTCCCTTCTATTCCAGCCTCGTATAGTTCGTGGAATGAAAGATTGTCGGTATGCCTCTGTGTGGGCTCTAATCTCTCTGATTTTATCCTCATGGTCTCTTCGCGAGATATACGTAGGAGGGAGATCCACTTGACTCCTCGGTGAAAGTATGTTCTCGAAACTTCAACAAAAGCCCGTACCGAGCTACTGAGCGTCTCTCTTGCAGAGTCTTCCACTGGGGTTTATCTATCATCTCCTCGACGCTTTCGCGATTACTAGATGATCCTGTAACGAAGCGCGCTGCTCTCCGTTGGATCTTCTCTATCTCTTCTATCAACCCTATCTGGTACGGATCCCACAGCGGTGAGCAGTATTCAAGCAGTGGGCGAACAAGTTTACTGTAACCTATTTCCTTTGTTTTCGGGCTGCATTTCCTTAGGAGTCTTCCAATGAATCTCAGCCTGGCATCTGCTTTACCGACGACTAATTTTATATGGTCATTCCATTTTAAATCACTCCTCATGCCTACTCCCAGATAATTAATGGAATTAACTGCTTCCAGTTGCTGACCTGCTATATTGTAGTTAAATGGTAAAGGATTTTTCTTTCTATGTATTCGCAGCACATTACACTTGTCTATATAGAGATTCAATTGCCATTCCCTGCACAATGCGTCAATTCGTTGCAGATCCTCCTGCATTTCAGTACAATTTTCCATTGTTACAACCTCTCGATATACTACAGCATCATCCGCCGATCGTCTTTTTCGAAACCCATGCTGATTCCTACAGAGTAGATTTCTAGTCTCCAGAAAAGTCAATATACTCGAACATAATACGTGTTCCAAAATTCTACACCTGGTCGACGTTAGAGATATAGGTCTATAGTTCTGCACATCTGTTCGACGTCCCTCCTTGAAAATGGGGACGACCTGTGCCCTTTTCCAATCTTTAGGAACGCTACGCTCTTCTTGACACCTACGGTACACCGCTGCAAGAAGGTGGGCAAGTTCCTTCGCGTAGTCTGTGTAAAATCGAACTGGTATCCCATCAGGTCCTGCGGCCTTTCCTCTTTCGAGCGATTTTAATTGTTTTTCTATCCCTCTGTCATCTATTTCGATATCTACCATTTTGTCATCTATGCGACAAGACTACGCCTTGACAAGAGAGTACAGCACATCGATGCATTTATTTGTGCGTCAATAATTGTGCGCCCACTACAGCTATCTTTTTTAACTTTATTTCTAGCTCGTGTAAATTGTTTGCCAATTGAGTAATTACTAGATTTATTTACTTAAAAGTGTTTATGCAAATCAATCTCGGCCAACTGCTTGTAGGCAGTGTTGATTTTTGAACTGGCCAAACACTACGAGATTGAAAACCTATTAATTTCATGAAGGTTCTCACTGACTATTTGCACCATTCAGGACGCAGTACTTAATATCAATTTTGTCTGGCTATTTCTCTTGCGTGCCTTGCTCACTTCCGTTATTCGGCGGTATAGAAGTTCTCTTATATGGTGCTTATTTGCGGCGTATGCTTTATTTTGGACTGTAAATCTTAAAGTCTCTTTCGAGAAAGAATATTTTCCTCTTTCTACATCTACATCATACTCTGCAAGCAACCTAAAGATTTGTGGCGGAGGATACTTTCGCTACTACTATCGGATCCCTCCAATCCTGTTCCACTCGCGAACAATGCATAGGAAGAATGATAGTTGGAAAGCCTCTGTCATGGCTTGATTTCTCGAATTTTCTCCTCGTGGTCAATACGCGAGATGTATGCGGGGGGAAGTAGTATGTTGTCCGACTCCTCCTGGAAAGTGCTGTCCCGAAATTTCAATAGTAAATCTCTCCGTGATGCACAACGCCTCTCTTGTAACGTCTGCCAGTGGAGTTTGTTTAGCATCTCTGTAACGCTCTCTTGCGAGCTAAACGATCCCGTGACGAAACGCGCCGCTTCTCGTTGAATCTTCTCTATCTCCTCTATCAGTCCTGCCTGATAGGATCCCAGATAGGTGAACAGTGCTCAAGAATCGGGCGAACAATCGCCTTATAAGCCACTTATTTCGTGGCTGAGTTACACTTCCTTAAGATTCTTCCGATGAATCTAAGTCTGTTGTCTGCTTTTCCCACTATCTGTTTTATGCGGTCGTTCCACTTAAGGTCGCTCTGGATAGTTACGCCTAGATATTTTGCGGCAGACGCTGTCTCCAGCTGTTTGTGATCAATAGTGCAGCTGCATAGTTGTGGATTTCTTTACGTATGTATGCCCAATATGTTACATGTGTAATGCTACTGCTTTTATTATTGAATGTAATCTGTTTGCTATTAATCAACCGGGTACAGTTTTATTATTGTAAATTATTCTGTTCCTTAGTAGTCGATACCACTGGAAGTGTTTTCCAGTAGATTTTCAATAAATCTGTGTTCTTTTAAAATTAAGAGAAATTTCACAACACGAATGACGAAATCTCCCTTTGGCTCTGTCCTTCCTATTACAAACAGCCCGACTAGGGTATTGCGTACCAACGAGTAGGTCTATAGTGTAATGAGTAGAGACGCAGAGTTGTGTGTTGCTTGAACGCGTCTTATTGGATCCAAATACTTTTTTACTAACCTTTGTGTTTTCTAATAGATTCTGACACTTTCATAGAAGTGCATTCTATAGTATTCGATGGTATGTAAATACAAGGGCGCTTTTTGAAGGATTGTTTTGCTTCGATCGGCTTCATCTGTAACACAGTTTACACTACTTACAGTAAGATATTATGTACTTTCTTTTTTT
The DNA here is from genome assembly GCF_023864275.1 of Schistocerca cancellata. Lineage (NCBI taxonomy): Eukaryota > Metazoa > Arthropoda > Insecta > Orthoptera > Acrididae > Schistocerca > Schistocerca cancellata. The sequence continues at coordinate 157,435,266 of NC_064627.1, forward strand.
CAAATCTTGTATTTCAGATGTTTTAAAGATTCTGCTACTGAACAGGGACAGTAATCGAGTAAGAATAACATTAGCGTTTTACTGAAAAGTGAGAATGATGAAATAATTTTGACCTTATGCAAAGAATTATTGTAAATTTCTGTCGCACTATGGCTCTGAGCACTATGGGACTTAACTTCTAAGGTCATCAGTTCCCTAGAACTTAGAACTGCTTAAACCTAACTAACCTAAGGACATCACACACATCCATGCCCGCGGCAGGATTCGAATCTGTGACCGTAGTGGTCGCGCGGTTCCAGACGGTAGCGCCTAGAACCACTCGGCCACTCCGGCCACCCTGTCGCACTATTTCTAATGGAAGTTTTATAAGTGAATAGCCTTAATAAGTGGACACGGTACTTTCTTCCTTTCCCTTGTAACATGTAAATGGATATTGAAATTTTCGTAATATGTACACTGCAGAGAGAACAATATGACTAGCACGTGGACAAGTGAACAAATGTGCGTTTTAATAGAGCTAATTTAGGGTTTTAACTCCAGGTACAGCCGACAACTGCCGTTGGAGCGTGCCGCGATCGCGTATACCACATTGAGGCACACGTACCGCATGCACAAGCCACATCGTTTCTGAGCGTTCAGCAGCATGTTGAACGTGGCATGCTCAACGTTGACGTTCGAAAGCACCGTCTGTGTGCCGATAGCTTTATTCCACCTGCTTGGACTTTGCGCCTTCCCACTGGTGACCCACCTTCTTGCTCACTCCTAAGACAGTAGGCTTCTGCCCTGGTGGGCAGCCATTCGAGACCAGGGTGATGCGGCCACTCGCCCTCCTACACTGGTGCAGGCGTCCTGGTGCCAAACGCCTTCTTTCTCAAGGACTAGTTTCTTTTCCGAGGGCTGATATTACGGCGGTCCTACGCACAGCTGGCACACCTTGTCGCAAGCAGCTGCGCCGTACACAGCCGACTCACGTGCCACTGTGCGGAGTCTGGGCGCCAGCATTCCTCCGGTCGCTGACGTCACAGCTGGCATCTGGCTGCCTACCGCCTACAGCAGTCCTACGCATGCTGTCCTCACCACACATCAAAGGAGGGCATGGTAGCCGCAAAGCGGCCGCTATGAATCTGTATACAGAAAAGGCAATGTCCTGATTAAATGACTCATCATCGCCCAGCCAAAACCACTAAGAATAGAAACTTGAAATTTGGGGAGGGTTTTTATCTTATATTGCAGGCGTCGTTTAAAAAGTGATATTTCGAATTCCACGTCTAAGGGGGTGAAACAGGGGATGATTAGTTTTTTTGAAAATATGTCGTTATTAAGGCAATTTTGAAGCTATATCTACAAAAATTGGTATTTAATTTTCAGTGAGAAATGAAGAAATACGTCCTTCAACATTTTTGTGAATATAGCCTCTGTAGAGCGTGAAAGACTTTTTGAAACCAAATCATTGTTAAACAACTCTACAGCATTTTGATAGTTACATCTATGAAAATTGGTATTTTACTTCTCAAAAATATCGTATTTGAGTGCTTTTAGAAATTTAACCCCTAATGGAGTGAAGTATGGCTGCAATGTTTTATGAAAATGTTTCATTAGGGAATCATTTTTGAAGCTAAATGTATGAAAATTTCGATTTGACTTCTCAGCTACAAATAAAAATATGTGTGTGCTACTGTTTCTGGCAATACAATCCCTATGGGCTGAAATAGTTTTTATGGAAATATTGCATTATGCAAGCAGTTTTGAAGCCAAATATTTTACAAGTGGTGTTTGACTTCTCTGTTAGAAATGAAAAAAAAATATGTTTCACTGCTTTTGGAAACTGAACCCCTAACGGGGTGAGAGAGGACCGGCCCAAACCGGCAAGGATAGAAACTTGAAGTTTGGGAGGATGTGTTCTTATACTGAAGGCATCGTTTAAGAAAGGATCGTTCTAAATTCCATTCCTAAGGGGGTGAAATAGGGGATGAAAGGCTTTTTGAAAATATGTTGCAATTAAGGCAATTTTGAAGTTAGAACTTTGAAAATTACTGTTTTGTGTCTCAATCAGAAATGAAAAGATACATGTTTCAATATTTTTGGAAATTCAGCCACTGAGGAGGTAAAATAGTGGTTGACTTTTTAAAAAATAAATCATGATCAATGAATTACTAAAGCATTTTTAAAGCTACACCTATGAAAATAGGTATTTGACTCCTCGCTTAGAAATAAAATAACACATGTCTCAGCGCTTTTGGAAATTCATTCCCCCTAAGGAAGTGAAATAGTGGATGAAAAGTTTCATGAAATTATTTCATTGTGAAAGAATTTTCGAAGTTAAATCTATGAAAATCTATGTTTGGCTCGTCTTTTAGAAATAAAAAAATGTGTTTCATTGTTTTGGTAATTCAGCTCCTAAGGGAGTGATTTAGGGGATGAAAATTTTTATAATTATAGTTCTTTGTATTAAAATTTTTTAGAGGTAAATCTATGTAATTGGTGTTCCGCTTCTCCGTTTGGCGTAAAGAAATATGTCTTAGGGGATGAGTTTCTATGGAAATACCAAAAGTACGCAGAAGGTATGATTACCAAAAATCTTGGACACCAACAACCATAATCGCTTCTTGGTCAGAAGTACATTCGGAAAAGACCATGCTTCTGTGGCCTTGATTAGCGAGAAAAGTTTAGAAGGTATTGCAGTTTGTGAACAACATAAAAATTCGAGTAAAGAAAAATTTTAGAAAATGCAGGCCATACAATACACGCGAGCAAAGCAGCGGGTTCTAAGCTAATGTTATATAAGGGGAGATCGAACGTAGTACATTCCAGGATCGTTATGCCAGTCGCCGTGAGCACGAGTCAATCATCTCACCGAAGCAGCAGGTTGGAGTTACCCTTTTGGTAACACACCATTTGCTGCTGCACGAGGAAGTCCATAGGCGCCTGCTCCACATCCTCGTCCGATAGGAATCATCGACCATTCGAGGTCTCTTTTAATGGGCCAAAGGCATGATAATCGCATAGGGAGAGATCGGGACTACCGTAAGCACCAAACCAAACCAGAGATCAGGATTAGAGGACAGGTGCTCGCTTGAGTTGGCGTAGCTTCCGCGATACGACGTTTGCGATATGGGGACATACGTTGTCATGAAGCAGCAGCACACAATTTTTGTAGTTGTCCCGGGAGTTTCACCTTAACTGCAAGCCGCAATTTCTCGAGCGTCGCGCAGTACCGTTCCCTAGTGATGGAGGCGTCAGATTCTTTACAATCAATAAGCAACGGTCCCCGGCAAACAACAGAGTGAGTACCAGGTTCACTGCAGATGGCTGACTCTTCAATTTCTTGGGACTAGGGGATGATAATGTTTGGTTTGTGGGGCGCTCAACTGCGGGGTCATCAGCGCCCATACAAAGTCCCAATTTTTATGCACTCCAATTATTTACACAGTCCAATCTTGCCACTGCCACGAATGATGATGAAATGGTGAAGAGAACACAAACACCCATTTCCCGGGCAGAGAAAATTGGGCGAGGGGATGACAGATGACGCATCTTCATCGTCGATTCATTTGACTCTTGTACCCAGTGATGCCAGGAGCTATCGTTGAATGAGATAATGCGCTCCAGGAAGTATGGTGTAGCCTTTAACATCGAAACGCATCAGGTGTTTCAGGCAAAGAGCTATCCTGTTCGACATTCAGCGCCTGGGGTGTCCACTAGCTGCAGACCTTACGGCATCCTGACTCCTGTCGGATAATGTGTTGCATGCCACCGAAGATGATGTCGAGATCCTTTGCTAGCGCAATGATTATTAAGCGCCGGTCCACCCTAATCGCATTATCAACCGCCAGCTTGTTGTTTTGTTCATAATCGATGAGGCTGGTCTCTCAGTTTGACTGGCCTCTTTTGCCAAATCGCGATCTGCATGAAACTTGGTGCACCAATCCAGAATATGCAGCCTCATACACATTCTTCATTCTCCAAAGGATATCTACCAATGATTCTCCTGCGGCAGCGGAAAAAAAGAGTAACAGCACCTTGGTCCTGTTTGGACACATCTGGTAATAACGTCGCCATAGTTCATGCGTCGCAAAGACGCGAATGACACCTTAATCCATTCGGTGCTTAAATAGCTGTATTGGAGTCGTGTTACGTTGCGTATACGCTGCAGCAACGCCCTCAAACGAAAACTTTTTAATCGACCCTTATAGCTTGAGTCCGAATAAAATGTGCTACCAATGATCAACATCCTGACCACGACCCACTTCCGCACCTAAACCCTGCCACCGTAGAGGCTATCCATGCTGCGCTGCTGGAGTTGATTTGAAGAGTCGATACTGCCGACGTTGGGTGAGTGAACGAACTGTTTCGTTTCTCCTGCTTTCACGTGCAGGGGAGATGGGTTCAAGGCGAGACTCTCATCGGAATTTAAGGGTAGTATTTGAGAAACTGGTACAACCAGCTGATTTGTCCCAATGTCTTGCCAATGCCAGGGAACACTGTTTTCAACCTGTAAGGTGTTCACAATGCATCCTAATACGACTCAGTGCGCCGTTTACCGATTTTGTATTAGTGAACGACTTTGTTTGCTGTCGTTAAGGCCGACTATTGTCGGGGAATGTTCCATACTGGCAGAGGCGATTCAGTCGTTATTTAGTCAGGTAGCACAGTATTCAGCAGTCAACACTGAGATACATAGAAAGGAAAATGAGGTACTGTCCAATCCATCTAGTCAGATGCCGCTAATTTAATTACTCTCTTTCCTGGCGAATCAACTGAGGATGTGAAATCTGTAGTCCCTGACGAAAATAAATTCGACGGTACAACAGTGGGTTCTTTGGTTTGCTCCAGGAGGAGACTGAGTGGATATTGGTCGGTTTGTAGGGCGCTCAGACTGAGTGGGTCTATAACATATAAAACATTAATTCACCTTGTTACAGTATCCATATGCAGATTTACTTAACTTGGTACAAACCATTTCCACGGAAATGTTCTGAGTATTTACAACAGCATCTGATTATCGCAGTATCACTTGATTCAGACAAATTTACAAGACTTCGCTTAAACTGTAATTGGCATATTGTTCACGTTAGAGTTCTGCTCATGGGTGTTAAAGGAAATGCTAGGTCTGAAGTAAAAGTATTACCCAAGGGCGCTCAAGTTTACAGTGGACGCAAGCTGGTGAACCAACAAGTTCACGCCTCTGCACACGTTATTTACCTTAGCTGCGATGAGCTGTCACCTGCCTGGCTGCTCGCGCCCTCTGAAATTCTTATAAAACTAATTAAACCTTTGCTGAATTTGCCAGCGGAAACTCTCCATATGTTTCTCGATATGCGAGAAAACGTGACTCATCCCTATTCTCAGACTGTGGCGATATACACGGGCAAGGCTGGGGCAGCGTGCATATTATAATGCCCTCTCAGTTCTCGCAAGAAAAATTTAGTAACTGGCTGATTCGCTTCTCCACAGTTGGACCTCAACGATGCTACAGTTAATTTCTAGCTGGATGTCAGCTGCTGTGAACACTGTGTTCATACAAATTTCTCCTCTGCGCCCCCTTCTGCACTAGACGCCAGTTCAGAGAAGAGTCTCTCAAAATTTCTGTCTTGTTTTTCCAGTAACCAAACTGTCTCCCCACCTGGGTTCTTTCGTTCTCCACGTCACGGCATTTTTTGACCAATAGGAGCGTTCCTCTTTTTTTGTGGAAACTCTCTCCACCAATTGCAAGGGTCCTACCATTAAACTGCTTCGAAATCTGAGCACTTTACTTCTTACCAGTGTGTTTCTGCCAATCGGACGTTTTGTGCCCGCTCCAGACGTCTAAAAAGTTACATGTGTCTATCACATGTGTACCACTCACAGTTCACGTGATCGAATGTGTCACTGGTTTTGTTCGTATCCATTTGGAATTCTGAAATGCAGTTTTCTAAGGCTTTTTCTGTCCTCCTGGTGGCCTGGCCCATTACTCTCTCTCCCGTCTGAGTCACTCCGTCGGTCAGTCGCTGACTCTCGCCTGGGACACCCCTTACGTGGTATCCGTGGTGCGGCATTCACCTCTGCCCGCCCTTGCTTCCAAACCGAAACATTTCCTCTCACTGCTTGTTGCACCTCCTGCTCATAGACATGCATTAATATAGGATCGGTGTGTTAGTACCGTCGAGTGTCATCTCTTTTTGCATTACATACTGATAGGAAAATTTGCTTATTACCGGTGAATTAAGTTAGGTATCAAATTCACCTTCCTGTTGCGATGTATAAAGTTCTTATGAGAGGTGCAAAACTGACCATTTCTTCTGCCACCTTACAGAGTATTCATTGTGACCTTGAAACAATTAGGTGGACAGTTTCGTAAGTGTTTTGCGGCCAATATCAATCTTACATCTGTTTTCGATAACTTTTGCCATCTCAATTGAAAGCACCCTTGTGAATATGCAGATGGAACTGATTGATTTCCACGTCTCCATAACGAGGTTGCAAACAAGATGAATCATTTCGAACAATATATGTGTGGGAAAGGCTTTTTTCGATTATAAAACTACATAAAAACGATCACATTCCAACTTGAGTGCGAAAATGTATGAAACTGCATGTGTCTGTCTGTATGGCGACAATCTCTACTAGATAAAAATTGTATTATTCCTTCAGTGCACCTAAAATAATTAAACAGAATTGAAAATTTTGCCTAACGGTTTTTCCTCCATCCCTTAACCCAGTGATGTTTTCCTTTGGTACTATTTTCTAACGCATTATCATACTCAGTGTCCGTCCTTTTCTTTTTTGTCTTTCCCGTGTTTTACTTGTTAACTTCCAAACCGCACCATGTGCTACTACTTACGAGCTACACTATATCAACCATCTCGTCCGCCACCAGCACATGGCTACAAGAGCACACTGATTGTTGGTGCTGCGTGTCACGTCATACATTACTCCCGCGACCTCATGAATTCTAGACCTTCAAATTGATCACTCGTCCTGCATCACTCTCGCGTATTTTCGCGTGTTATTTTCCGTACCTTTCTGTGCCGCAGGAACTTGTACGAGTATCTCATCCTCCCAATCCCTCCCCACCACCTACTCCTTCTCTCTTATTCCAATCCACACATACCAATCTCTCAATCACATCTGCTACCCGCTTTCCCCATACATATCCGCCCACAGATCTGCAATCCAGGTTATATCTTTTTATTTACTTTTATCTTTGATCTCATTTTGTTTTTTCGGAGAGTTCAGTTCGTGTTTGACTTACACTATTGGCCTACTCCCTCAGGTTTCATCTTGTTTCCCAGTCTGTCATCTGTTCCCTCCCTCTTCTGTTTTTTCCATGCATTGTGGTGTGTTTTTTCAAATTTTTCACGTGTATTTCTACGTTGTTTACGTATTTTTACGCGTTTTTATCTTCTACCATGGATCTTTGCTCATTGTACCCTAAAAAAAAAAGAGATGGGGCCCCTCCACGCCCGCACCAACGTGGTGACCAAACCAAAAGTCCTACTGTCACCTCCGTAAACATGTTAGTTATCTAGTAGGTGGATCACAGGATGGTGGGCTGTGATGTTGTCCGTACGTCTGGGTAAGGCTACGCATTAACACGGTCCATCAGGTGATAGATAGTGGACGAAACGCGAGTGAGGGTAGCGATTTGAAGAGCAAAGGGAAAAAAGTGCCATGGCTCGTGCCGTGGGAAAAAAACCTCTGTGACAGTGGGATGGGTAGTAAGAGCAGTAGTGGCTTACTAGCTGCGATAGCTCATGCAAGGTTGGATTTGTTAGTATAGGTATCATGCATCATTACCATGACAAGCGATGGCGATGTGTCCCAGTTGCTGCAGCTTCTACATTCCTGGAACAATCAAGATCGTTATACAGTAGTGGGAGATCGGCCATAGATCATCTAACTGTGTGGGGGATGTGTGGAGCTTGTTTGCATGCAGTGTACGGTACGGCTTCCCTGTGTGGTGCCAGTTATTCGGCAGTGTATTTCAGCTGGATATCCAGTGAATGCGTCTGATTAACAGGGGCTCGCCTGTGCCGTTATGTCTGCGTATGCTTGGCCATAGATGTTATGTCCTTGCAAGTATGTCTTTTGGTCTTTTATGTTTCCATCTATGGTTGTGATCGTAGTTCCCCAGATTCAGAATAAACGGGTTCTGCGAATGTCTGGAGTTTCTGTATAGTCTTGTGGTGAGTTTGTGGATTACCTCCGTGAGAGTCTCAAGTCGGTATTCCCGGTGTAGGTCCGCGATGCGTGTGTATCGTGGAGCATTGCTTATGATTTTGAGTACTTTGTTTTGTATGAGCTGCAGACGGCGCAGGCGTGTAGGCGCAGCGTATCCCCAGACGGGAGCTGCGTACGTCATCAGGGGTCAGATAAGTGTCATGTACATGGACCTCGACACCCTTCTGTTCAGTGTGCTACGCCTGTTGAGCATAGGATAGAGCTGTTTGAGCCTCGCGCTAGCTCGGTTGGTCATATGTTGTATGTGGTCCCCCCAGAGTAATTTCCGGTCCATCCAGACACCGAGGTATTTGACTTTCTCGCGGAAACGTATTGGGCGTGCATGTAGAGTTATTGGTCTGCAGTAGCGGTGTTTGCGCAGTTGCTTCGGTCTTTTAGTGAACAGAACGGCTTCGCACTTGTCGACGTTTACTCTAACACGCCATTTCTCCAACCAAGGCTCGGCCACTCTGAGTGCAGTCTGTAGGCGTGACGTAATGTTTGATGGTTTCCAATCTTGCGCAAGGATGGCTGTGTCATCCGCGTAGATTGCCATCATTGTGTTGTGTGTGGTTGGGAGATCGTTTATGTAGAGGTTAAACAGTAGGGGCCCTAGGATGCTTCCCTGGGGTACTCCCGCGTGTATACTTTGTCGTGTTGATTGTTTTCCCTGCACGTCAGTGTTGAAACTCCTGTCTGTGAGATATGAGTGTATTAGACGCAGCAGCCCGTCGGGGAATCCCGCGTCGCTGAGTTTGCGGATGAGGCCGTTGTACCATAGACGGTCGAAAGCCTTTTCGATGTCCAGGAACACTGCCCCTGTAGCTTTGTTTATGTTGAAGCCATGTGTTATATGTTCAACGACCTGTAGGAGTTGTTGTGTTGTGGAGTGGTGATTCCTGAAACCGAATTGCTCCGGTCTCAGGATGTCATTTGTTATGCAGTACCTAGTGATGCGTTTGAGAATCACCTTCTCAACAATCTTACTGAGCGAGCTCAGAAGGCTGATGGGTCGGTAATTTTGTGGGAGGCTGTGGTCTTTCCCCGGCTTCCTGAACATCAGGACCTTGGCCGTCTTCCATAAAGAAACCTTTCCCTATTCCTAGCCAGTACCAAACCCCACATACTGTTCCTGCGTTGTTGCTTGGCTCATGTAATCCTCCAAAATAAGCTTACCATCAAATTACCCATCTCCAGATGCAACCCCTCCTTCCACAATGACCTCCATCTGTTGAGATTCCGCCAGTCTTTAACCATCACCAACATAGTCTTGCAAAACCATGCCCGTCAGGCCCAAACCTCCTTGCAACACCTCCTCTTCCTCTGTAAAATCCTCGTACTGTGCAGTTCCAAATTCCTGGGTCCCATCTCATACACAAACTCTTACCCTCCAGGAACTAGAGCAGCATGCACAATGCCGCCTCAAAAAACACTCCAACCCATTCAATTCCTACTCCCACCTTGAAGTACCTCTATCCAACTCCTCTACAGCAGCCTCGAAACCATCGCCCACTTCCCCTCATAGCTGACAAATCCTACGTCACAGACTTAATACACCTATCCCGCCTTCAAAAACTCCCTCCCACCACCATACAGAATCCAGAACCTAAAGAAACTCGAAACAGAGTCATGAACATTTCCTCCAAAAGCCTCAGAACAACAGAAGTATCAGGCATTTCCAGAGACCTTACATTACGCCCCACTTCTCAAATCTTTAGACCCATCCCAAGGCCTCTACCCAAAACCTCTCTCTGTCCTCATCCCTACCATGCCTGTACCATACCTTCCACATGCTTCCTAAAATCCATAAACGTAACCACCCAGGATGCCCCATTGTGGCCTGTCCCTGTGTCCCCACTGAGAGAATCTCTGCTCTCATAGACCAACACATTCAGCCCATTACTCACAGCCTACCCACATGTATAAAAGATATCAACAATATCCTGAACCGACACTCCACAGTTCCTGTTTCTTCACCATATGGTGTTCTGCTCGTCACTACTGATGCCACCTCCCTTTACAGGAATATCCCTAATGCCCATGGCCATGCCACAATTGAACACTTTCTTTCCAAACACCGCCAGATTCCAACCTACAACCTCCTTTCTGGTAATCATGACCAACTGCGTCCTCACCCACAATTACTTTTCCTTTGAAGGTATCACTTACAAACAAATGCGGTATACAGCAATGGGCACCCACATGGCAACATCCTATGCCAAGCTACTCATAGGTCATCTAGAGGAAGGAATCCTTCCTAACTACCCAGAATCCCAGACCCCTGACCTGGTTCAGATTCATTGATGACTTCTTTGTGATCTGGATTGAGGATGAGGACACCTTATCCACATTCCTCTAGAACCTCAACACCCCCCCCCCCCCCCCCCGTCACTCGCTTCACCTGATCCTTCTCAACACAAGCCACCTTACTTGATGTTGATCTCCAACTCAACGATGGTTACACAAGTACCTCCATCAGTATGAGACTTTCTTATCTCGAAATATACCAGTGGTTTCACTGAGGCCTTCACAGACTATAATTACCCTCCCAGCCTCATACATAAACTGATCTCCCATGCCTTATCTCTCTAATCACCCACCATTTCCCAAAGTTGCAATATCTGGTGACAGAGGAGCATTCCCTTCATGTCTCAGTACCACCCAGGACAGGAGCAACAGAATCACACTCTCCATCATGATTTCGACTACCTCTCCTCAAGCCCTGAAATGAGAATGTCCTACCCACCATTCTTCTCACCGCTCCCACAGAGGTACTCTGGCACCCACTGACCCTACATAATACCCTCGTCCATCGCTACACAATCCCTGTTTCCAACCACTTGCCTCATGGCGCATATCCCTGTAGATCTAGATGCAAGACCTTTCCCATACATCCTCTCACCACCATCTACTCTAGTCCAGTCAGAAGCATCACCTATCCCATCAAGGCAGAGCTACCTGTGAAACCAGTAACGTCAACCACAAGCTAAACTGCCACCACTGAGCTGTGTTCTACATGGGCATGTCAACTAACAAGCTGTCCGTCCACATGAATGGCCACCGACAAACTGTGGCCAAGAAATAGCTGGATTGTCCAGCTGCTGAGCACGCTGCCCAACATGACTTCTTCATTTCAATGACTGCTTCATAGTCTGTGCCCTCTGGATCCTTCCATGAACAGCAGCCTTTCCGAATTGGGCAGGTGGGAACTGTCACTGCAATATATCCTACATTTTTGTTTACTCACCTATCCTCTTCCCTGTTTCCAGTCCAGCACTACACGACCCATCCACAATCTTTTTACTTGTCTCGTTTTCTGCTTCCCCTCCCCTCCCCCTTTCCTACCTGCTGCCCAGCATTTAACCTCCAGACAGCAACTAGCTGCCTTACCCTCTCTCCATCTCGTTCCTATACGCTCTGACAAGCATCAGTTTATCTTCTCCCACCTCAACCCTTCAATCGTCCCCCTCCTAGCTTCCTCCTCACCTCCATGTTGTGCCTGTCTGCAACTCAACATTTCTTTTTCGTGATACCGAAAATTTCTTTTGTTTTTTATTTACATTGTTGAGAAATATGAACTATGAAATAAAGTTGTGGGCAGCCCGACTGCATTGCCATTTAAATGCGGCACTTTAGCAGTTGCCCCCACTTCCCCCTCCTCAAGCTCAGAGAGTGTCACGTGGGGGTACCCGATGCATGTATCCAGATGAGAGAGCTCTGGTTCTCGTGGTAGAGCATGGCTCGCGTGCCGAATTCTTCGCCGACCCTGTTTTAAATACATCGCGCTATAGTTTGCGTGGGATGGTGCAGTGACGCAAAATCACTAGGTTGAGTGGTATTGAGTTTTCATGTTGGAGTAGAGCTATTTCAGCAATGTATAGAAGCAGTGTCTCGCATGAGTGAAGATTACTGTGCAATCGTGGGGTCTGTCTTTTTATTCAAACATCATGCCAAAATTAACCACGGTGGAACTTACCCAGAGGGACAATGTTCCAGCTAGGGGAATCTGTCACCAGTGGAGTGCTATCACAAGTTTCATTTTCATTGAGGGACAAATCTGTTAAACTGCGGACAAAAGCATTAAGGCTTAATTCACAAGATATATTTGTAAGTAGGCTGTTTATGTTTTCTTATTGGCAACGTTACGTAGCGCACTGGCTGTGCTGTGTGCAGTCTGTGGCTAGTTTTCATTGTTGTCTGCCATTGTAGTGTTGGGCAGCTGGATGTGAACAGCACGTAGCGTTGCGCAGTTGGAGGTGAGCCGCCAGCAGTGGTGGATGTGGGGAGAGAGATGGCGGAGTTTTGAAATTTGTTATACTGGATATTATGAACTGCTATATATATTATGACTGTTAAGGTAAATACATTGTTTGTTCTCTATTAAAATCTTTCATTTGCTAACTATCCCTATCAGTAGTTAGTGACTTCCGTAGTTTGAATCTTTTATTTAGCTGGCAGTAGTGGCGCTCGCTGTATTGCAGTAGTTCGAGTAACGAAGATTTTTGGTGAGGTAAGTGATTTGTGAAAGGTACAGGTTAATGTTAGTCAGGGCCATTCCTTTGTAGGGATTTCTGAAAGTCAGATTGCGTTGCGCTAAAAAATATTGTGTGTCAGTTTAAGCACAGTCGTGTACAATTTTTCTAAAGGGACGTTTCATATTACCTGGAGGCACCGGGGGTTGCTTTGAGTGAGAGTGGGGACACATTGCATACGAGCGTTCCACGCGAAACCTCAACAACGACCGCCCTCGTCTCGCATAAATGTGCGAGAACGGTGGCGCTTGGGTGTTGTTGAATGAGACAGGACAGTACGCCCTACCGGAAAAGGCGCGCTGATGCCCGAATTATTCAGAGAGCCAGCGATGCGTGAGGTTTTTATTAGAATACATCATAGCGCTTCTACAGCTGTCGTCGGAGGGACCGAATTAGCTGCCGTTGACCTGGAGTTTTGGGACTTCGCTTCCTCTTATTTCACTTTGAGAAGCAGTTGCCTCAAGTGAAACGCAAAATACGTTCTGTGATATTTTGGCAACAGATTACGAAAGGTTGAACCAATACGAGGCAAGAACGCTCTATACGTCATAAGCAGAACTTGAGAGACGCCATATTGTATTTTTCGCTCTCAGTGTACGCCCATATTTGGTGGCTTTTATGTTATGACTTACATCCAACAAATACGAGTTGTTTCTAAGCACCAGCACATTGAGGATACGTACGATTGATAAAATGACAGGGAACGTCGTATTGTTGGTTAAAGTATTTTCGTATTTAGTAATTTCCGTGTTATAATTCGCAAGTTATGAAAATACACAATTTTAGGGCAAGGGTGTATTGAAGATTCATCAAAAACATGTTGTTCTTGGGACTATTTATTTTAATTAAATGTATCTTAACAACACACCGGCGATTAAAGCCTGCAGAAGATAGTAGGACCGTTCTAGATGTTCAGAGCTGCGTGTTTGGTACAGGTGCCGAGCTAAGAGACAAGATGTAGTTCAAGATGCAGTTGGTACGATTTCAGCTGTATGCTCTTTTTTCACTCCTTAGCATTTCCTAATAAGTTGTGGGACTCTATTATTAAATTATTAGAAGTATTTTCTGTAATATTCGATGTTATGTAAATGTAGCTACACTCTCTCTCTCAGGAATGAGTTTGTCCGATTTTGTGGAGTTCTGTAAGCTGATTTTTCTTTTTGTACGATATTGCAAGATGTCTGTTGTTAAGAAGAACGGTGCCATGTTGTTCTTTATCTGCAGACACCGTGCAGCGACTTTCAATTAAAGTGTCCTCCCCTGTACGGGAATTACACAATATGTGTACGAGTACAGTTTGTGACGCAAGAAGGACGGAATATGGAGTTTTGGATCTGGCCGTCAGTAATGCAGGGATGGCCAAAGCGTTGCTTTTAAAGCAACCGCTCGGGTGAAGCAGGAAATTCAGGTTCAAGTGCCGATCCACAACAAATCTTCATTGCCGTCATTCCCTTACGCAGCTGATGGTTGTCCGTACTCGCAGTTGCAAATATAGAGGGTGGAACAAATAAAAGTGGCCCGGACAGAGTTGCACAGTTCAAAGAAACGTAGCCGAGGAAAGATATCTGAATACTGAACCTGATTACAACAGACGTTCAAAGTGCCCACCATTCATTTCTTGGCAGTTTTGATACTGGTCAGCAATCGCTGAAGGCGGATCGGAGCTTCACTGGGAACTGCTGCAGTCTCATCTGAAGTGTTCTGCTGCACTTCTTGATGACCATTAGGGTTGTTGACATACACTTTGGACTTGAGGGCGCCCCACACGAAGTAATTGCACACTGACAGATCAGCTGACCTGGGTCACAGCGGGACTGACGTCTGCTAACAGCTCTTGTCAGGCGTGAAGATTGTACTGCAAGTTTCGGCTGGCTGTTGCTCCATCCTGTTAGAAATAACTGTAGGCCTTTTCCTCCTTCGTCAAAGCTTCCACAAATGGTCCAGGCCACTTTTATTTGCCTCACCCTGTATTTCATGTATTTTCTTTTTGCCTTATACACATTAATGTGACCACCTGTCAAAAGCCTGAATAACCACCTTTTACAGCGAGGACATGGAGAGAATGAGTCAAAGTGCTTCTGGAAAGTACCTACAGGGATGTGTAGCCATCTGCACCAAGTTTCTGGGTTGAGGAGTGATGGCGCGAACATCCTGATCGACGTACTCTCGCAGAATCTCGACTGGGTTTAAATCCTGAGAGTTGGTGGCAAGGGGAATACGGTAAACTCAGAATCACCCACACAGAGAGCTGTAGCTGCTGGTAGATGCAGTCCTACTGACGAAAACACATGGTTCCTAAGGATAAATGCATACGCGGAGACGCGGAAAACACACAGTCGTTGCCATAATACGGAAACGGAGCGATGTGTCTGACGTCCGAAAGAGTATCACTATTGTCTTTCGGGCCATGGGTGGTCGCATTTTCGAAACTTGTAAAGCGTTTGCAGGTCGCTTTGGTTAAAGTATCGGGCGGCTTCCTAGTAAGCGCTTGATTCCATTTTAGGGACGGCTGTTCTAGTTACTCCAGGTCTCACCAACTTGGTTATGTTTTTGGGTAGGGTTTCACCCTATCCTACAAATCTCAACCCACGCAACTACCACGATGGCACAACGTACGGAAACTAGTACCCCAGCCGGTTTAAACCGGGACCAAAATTTTGGTTCAAGTAGGGCAATGGATTCTGGGGGCCCTACACCATCATGTTTGGATCAGTCGGAGGATCCATCACCCCGCAAACTCAGAACGAAGGGGAAACATTTCTTTGGTACACTTAACGTGAACTCTGTTGAAAATTGGAAAACAAAAGGAACTGATCAAACTACTTGATGAATTCAAAATCAAACTTCTAGCAGTCCAAGAAACAAGGTTCACAACAGATGAAGTGTCAGCTATGGGCAACTGCAGCATACTGAAAGGACGGCCAGCTATCAAGGTTAAGAAAACAGAGAAAACGAAGAATGCAGTGTTAATCCCTGGAACGGCCTTCTTTATTCATAATTCTATAACTGAATCTATAGTAGAGTTCAGATCTCCATCTCCTAGACTGTCTATAGTAATTCTTGCAAGTGGAAACAAATTATACACCAAATTCAATGCCCATGCGCCAATCAATAAAGACAATAGAAAGAACCCAGACAAAGTAGAAGAATTTTGGTCACAACTCGAAGAACAACTGTTCAGAACCCAAGACAAGCGTGTCAAGATCCTTATGAGGGACTTCAATGCCCAGATTGGAAAAGAGAGAAAATTCCAGAACAATGTGTGGGAAATATGTAGCTCACAGAAGGACAAACAGAAACGGTGATAGATTGATTGATGTATGTGAATCATTTGGAATGAAAATTGTGTCTACCCAGTTTAAGAGGGCTCCAAAGCAGATGAAAACATGCAATCACCCAATCCCATGTTATGAGAATTTCTGACTGATCACGTAGCGACCACCAGCCCGAAGGAAATAATGAACGTCAAAGTGCAGAAAGGTGCTAATTCTGATTCCGACCATTATCTGACAAGGGTCAAAGTGAAACCAATCCCTGGCAATTGGAGAAGGAAAACCCTCAGAATACAGAAGTACAGAATTGAAGAATTGAAAATCAGTGAAGAAATAGTTGTGAATTGTCAGCATGAACTTGACTCGTTAAACTCCAACGAGTGGGACAAAATGGCTCAGAAGATTCAGGAAGTAGCGAAACAATCAGTTTTCCTTGCTAAGATAAAGAAACATCCATGGTGGGATGATGAATGTGAAGATGCCTTACGGAAACGTTCTGAAGTTTGGAACAATGGAATTCTACCAAACAGAACTTCGAAGAATTTAAAACCCAAAGGAGGACTGCAGAAAAAGTATTTAGGAACACCAAACAAAGGTTTGAAAGAGATCAGTTAAAGGAGCTAGAAGAGAATTTCCAGAAGAACAACACCAGAAGCTTCTAACAGACATTTAAATCAAAACTTAGAGGTTACTCATCACCCAACATCTGTTTCAAAAATGATCAGGGAAAACTGATTATGTACAACAAACAGTATTGTGAACACTTGGCTAGACACATCAAAGAGTTGCTCAGCTGTGACCCACCACCAGGAAAATTAACCGACCAGAAACCACAAAACAAAATTTCTGATTCCACCCCACCAGTTAAAAAGGAAATACGAGAGATCATCAGGAGCTTGAAACACAACAAAGTGTCTGGCAAAGATTCAATTGTTGCAGAACTTTTGAAATACGCAGGAGATAGTTTCCTGGAACGACTTGAAAGACTCTTTCAAAAAATCTGGCTCACGGGAGAGACCCCAGAAGAATGGAAAGATGCTGTCATCCACCCATTGCACAAGAAAGGAGACAATTCTAGTGTCAATAATTACAAAGAAATAACACTTCTAGCAGTAGCATACAAGATCCTTGCCATTCCTCTCAAACATGGAACATCACATTTAAAATATCACCACCACAATTAAGAAAAGAAGACTGTCTTTCTATGGACATATTAAAAGAATGGAATCAGAGAGGCTCGCCAACAAGATTCTTCTCTTCCAGGAGAACAAGAAGACACAAGTTCCATGGGTGAAAGACGCGCACTGGGATCTAGAAATATGCGGGATCACGGCAGAAGAAATTGTGATCAGGCATATCTTTATGAAAAAGTTTGCGGAGGTGAGGGATTTCTTCGAGGAGAAAACGAGGAAGAACAGAGTATTCTCGGCAGAAGAATGTGCACAAGTGAGCCAACGGATGAAGGAGTGCTGGCGAAAGAGGAAGGAAGAGAACTTTAGCAAATGAGGGAAATTGTGTAAACGTAGCCCATAGATGGCTGTAACGAAAATAAATAAATAAATAATAAAAGACATCTGTTGTCGGTAATTTTCTGAAGTGGAACTTGGTCGACAATGCATGTCGGTTTTTACTACGTGAGTATTTCTGTAATAAACCCACTGGTATTTGTGCTTGTGGAAAATTGGCTTGTAGCGGGAAGTTAAATTACCGCGAGTGTTATGTCTAATTTTAAGCCAACATTTGGCCGATTTTCCTGGAACGTTGGCGGGCCCACTACCTCATCTGGCTGCAACTGCAATTATTCACTTTGGGAAAATAATGTGGAAAAACATTCTGAGCCGGCCGCGGTGGCCGTGCGGTTCTGGCGCTGCAGTCCGAAACCGCGGGACTGCTACGGTCGCAGGTTCGAATCCTGCCTCGGGCATGGGTGTGTGTGATGTCCTTAGGTTGGTTAGGTTTAAGTAGTTCTAAGTTCTAGGGGACTTATGACCTAAGATGTTGAGTCCCATAGTGCTCAGAGCCATTTTAACCAAAACATTCTGAACGCCCCACAAATACATCATGAAGAAATATGTTTTTCGTCTTCGACAGTTGGCACTTTTTTACAGAAAGGGAATATAAATTGCACAAGGCCGAATACATTTCTAATGACACGATATTCATGTGAATCTCGCCTTATGGAAGAGTTAATTAGGAAGTCCAATTTAAAATTTTTCCGCCGACTTAAATGTTCGAAGAGATTTCGGGATTGCAGCCAATCATCGTACACCTTACGACGAACGGCTGCAATCCCGAAATCTCTCCGAATAATTCGGAATTGTTTGACAGTGGGTTCGTTTTCTCTCTTCTGAAGATTGACAGTCAAACTACAACGGACTCATTCATTCATTCGTTGATTCATTAAGAAATCAGGTACCGTAAATCCAGTCATGAACGACAGTCTTCAAGGATGTTGAACGAGTCGAGTTATACCTTCACAGACGGAGAAGCCAGTGCAGGATACTTCTATAAAGTATCCCGACTAGCGCTGAACTACTCACGCAGTTAATAATGGGAATTACCTCCAGATTACATTATACATAGGCATAGGCTATAGATTCATGCGTGACTGTAGGAAAGATGGAAGTCAGCATATAGGAAAACTAGACACCTTTGGAGAAGAGAGAAGCACCTATGAATACTAAGAGCACAGATGGCAAGTCTGTACTAAGCAAAGAAGGGAAGATCGAAAGGTAAAAGGAATACGCAGAGAGTCTACATAAGAGAAAAAAACTTGAAAACACTGTTATAGAAAAAAAGCGGAAGTAGATGGAAGTGAGAAGGGACATATGATACGACGAGAAGAATTTGACAGAGCTCTGAAAGACCTTAGTCGAAACAAGTCACTCAGAATTGCTGAGATTCCTCGAACAGTCAGCCGCAACAAAACTATTGCACCTGGTATGCAAGATATAAAAGAGGATGAAACGCCATCAGACTTCAGGCAGAATGTAACATTTCCTGTTCCAAAGAAGCCAGATTCTGAGAGGTGTGAATATTACCGAACTATCGGTTTGACAAGTCACGTTTGCAAAATACGGACAAGAATTATTTACGGTATGGAAAAGACTGGCAGAAGCCCGACCCCGAGGGTTTGGGTCCCGGAGAAAGGAAAACAAACACTGACTACAATTTCTCTTAGAAGATAGGTTAAGAAAAAACGTTTATAGTGCTTCCAGATTTAGTGTAAGCTTTTAACATTGTTGAGCCGGCCAGGGTGGCCGAGCGGTTCTAGGCGCTACAGTCTGGAACCGCGCGACCGCTACGGTCGCAGGTTCGAATCCAGCCTCGGGCATGGATGTGTGTGATGTCCTTAGGTTACTTAGGTTTAAGTAGTTCTAAGTTCTAGGGAACTGATGACCTCCGATGTTAAGTCCAATAGTGCTCAGAGCTATTTTTAACATTGTTGACTAACCTACATTCTTCGAGATTTACAAGGCATCAGGGATAAAATATAGAGGAATCCAAAGCGTATTTTAGCTTGTACAGAAACTAGCTGTAATGGGAGTCAGTGAAGTGAAATGGAAGGAAGATAAGGATTTATGGTCAGATGAGTATAGGATAATACCAACATCAGCAGAAAATAAACGGGAGTAGGATTCGTTATGAATAGGAAGATAGCGCAGCGAGTGAGTTGCTGTGAACAGTTCAGTGATAAGGTTTTTCCCGTCAGAATCGATAGCAAATCAACACCGACAACGATAGTTTAGGTGTACATGCCGACATCGCAAGCCGAAGATGAAGAGATAAAGAAAGTATACGAGAATATTGAACGGGTAATTCAGTACGTAAAGAGAGACGAAAATCTAATAGTCATGGAGGATTGGAACGCGGTTGTAAGGCAAGGAGTAGAAGACAGGGTTATGGGAGTATAAACACTTGGTACCAGAAATGAGAGAGGAGAAAGACTGAGACCTGTAATATATTTCAGCTATTAATAGCGAATGCTCTGTTCAAGAATCACAAGAGGAGAAAGTGTATTTGGAAACGTCCAGATGATACGGGAAGATTTCAGTTAGAATTACATCATGGTCAAGCAGAGATTCCGAAATCAGATACTGGACTTCAAGGCGACCCCAGGAGCAGATATAGACTCAGATCACAATTTAGTAGCGATAAGAGTAGGCTGAAGTTAAAGAGACTAGTCAGGAAGCACCAAGTGCAAATAAGTGGGATACGGAAGTATTAAGGAACGAAGAGATGTGCGATAATGAACAACGCAGTAGGCAATTCAGTTGAAGAGGAACAGGCAACTCTAAAAAGGACAATCACAAAACTTGGAAAAGAAGGTAGGTACAATGAAGGTAACTGCGAAGAAAGCAAAAGGTAAAAGAAGTAATACTTTAGTTTATCGATGAAAGAAGGAAGTACAAATATGTGCAGGGAAATTCAGGAATACAGAAATAAGTCACTTAGGAATACAATAAAACGGAAGTACAGGGAAGCTAAGGCGAAATGACTTCGTGGAAAATGTGAAGAAATCGGAAAAGAAATGATTGTCGGAAGGACTAACTCAGCATACAGGAAAGTCAAAATAACTTTCGGTGAAATTAAAAGCAAGGATCGTAACCTTAGGAGTGCATGAGAATTGCACTGTTAAACATAGGGGAGAGGGCGGATAAGTAGAAAGAGAGCACCGAAGACCTATATGAGGGGAAAGACTTATCTGATGACGTGACAGAAGAAGAAACAGGCGCTGATAGGGGATCCAGTTGATAGGAGATCCAGTATTAGAATCAGTATTTGAAAGAACTTTGGAAGATTTAGAATCAAATAAGACAAAGATAGATAACATTCCATCACAATTATCACAATTTCTAAAATTATTGGGGGGAGGGGGGCAACAAAACGACGGTGTTTAGAACGCATGGCGATATACCATCTGACTTTCGGAAAAACATCATCCACTTAATTCCGAAGATTGTAAGAGCCGACAAGTGCGAGAATTATCGTAAAGTCGGCTTAACAGCTCACACATACAAGTTGTCGACAAGAATTATATACAGAAGAATGGAAAAGAATATTGAGGATGTATTAGATGACAACCAGTTAGGCTTTAGGAAAGGTAAAGGCACCAGAGAGGCAGTTGTGACATTGCGGTTGATAGTGGAAGCCAGATCAAAGAAAAATGAAGACACATTCGTAGGACTTGTCGACCTGGAAAAAGCGTTCGATGATGTTAAATGGAGCAAGATGATCGAAAATTTAAGAAAAATAGCCCATAGGGAAAGATGGGTAATGTGCAATATGTACAAGAACAAAGAGGGAACAACAAGAGTGGAATCTCAAGAACGAACTGCTCATATTGAAAAGGGTGTAAGGTAGGGATGTAGTCTTTCACCCCTATATATCGAAGAAACAATGACGGAAATAAAAGAAAAGTTGAAGAGTGGAATTAAAATTCAATGTTACAGGATATCAATGATAAGATTCGCTAATGACATTGTTATCCTCAGCGAAAGTGAAGAAGAATTAAAAGTTCTGAATTTAGGAACAGTCTAATGAGTACAGAATATGGAGTGAAAGTAAACCGAAGAAAGGCGAAAGTAATGAGAAGTCGCAGAAATAAAAACAGCGAGAAACTTAACTGCCTCTTACTGCATTTTACTGGCGAACCCACCGAACAGTTGTGTGAACTGAGTTACGCTGTAACGAGATCACAATTGCTTTCAAAGTTCTTTTGTTTACTAATCGCCACCTCACACAGCAAATTGTTCTGCACTGATATTGTTTTCATGCAAGCATGCTGTCTTGCACCTCACAGAGAAAACGTTGTTCTGTATATTTTTAAAAACTGATAACCTAATTGCAGAGAACATAGAAACAGAGATAAAAACTGAAAACAGCACAATTACATCACTAAAGAAATGGATCTGTGTTGCTACTTTTTTTTTATTCGAATTTCTTTAACCGTATACAGTCTAATCTATCTAATGAGATTACCCTTCAGTTTTGTACTTCAGTTCTTGTTTGTAATTTCACGGCAATTTTTTTCCTTTATGGTTGGTTGGTTGGTTTAAAAGAGGGACCAGACTACGAGGTCATCGGTCCCTTGTTCCTAATAAAACAATGCCAAAAGTGTGAGAATAAAATAGACGAGACATATAACACAAAACGGAAAGAAAGGAAAGACCACAAGAACGAAGGAAAGGCAACGAACACTAAAAGGAACTACAGAGAACAAGAGAACAACATAGAGGTGCAGTTAGAAGAGCGTAAAACGAGGCAGCAGATTACAGTGGCTGGCCGACCACGAAAATAAAAAAAGAAAAGCCAGCCACTCTGCAACACATTAAAACCTTCATCCTAAAAGCACTATGGTGGAGGACACAGAGGGACAAAGGACAGGCGCTAAAACTCAGATCGAATGATAAAACCAACCCTCACGGATGAAACGTAAAACCAAATCAGCCGATGAGGCGTTGTCTGCTGAAATCAGTGATAACGAGTCCGGCAACCGAAGATGAAATCGCAGGGCAGCCAAAGAAGGACATAGCAGAAGAATGTGGGCCACTGTTAACCGGGCACCGCACCGACACAGAGGTGGATCTTCACGGTGCAGAAGGTGGCCGTGCGTCGCCCAGGCATGGCCAATGTGGAGCCTGCAGAGAACAGCAGAGTCCCTGCGAGACGCCCTCACTTCCACACATTCGAGGTCCCCTTAATGGCTCGCATTTTGTTGTTTGTACTGATATTTTGCCATTCCGCCCAAGACTGAAAAACCTTGCGGCGTAATAACGAACGCAGGTTAGTTGCGGGCATGCCCATCTCCAGAAGTGGTTTCCGTGTAGGCTGTTTGGCCAGTCTGTCAGCAAGTTTATTTCCTGGGATTCCGAAGTGACCAGCGGTCCAGACGAACACCACTGAACGACTGGACCGTTCCAGGGCATAGATGGACTCCTGGATGGACGCTACCAAAGGATGACGAGGGTAGCACTGGTCCATAGTTTTCAGGCTGCTCAAGGAGTCAGTACATAAAAGAAAAGACTCCCCAGGGCATTAACGGAGATACTGAAGTGTACGAGAAATGGCCACCAGCTCTGCAGTGAATACACTGCAGCCTTCGGATAAGGAATGCTGTTCAATATGGCCGCCATGCACGTAGGCAAAGCCAGCGCGACCATCAGCCATCGAGCCGTCGGTGTAAACCACTTCAGAGCCCCGGAACACGTCAAGAATCGAGAGGAAGTGACAGCGGAGAGCCGCAGGGTTAATGGAGTCCTTAGGGCCACGTGAAAGGTCGAGACGAAGCTGCGCCCGAGGCATACACCATGGAGGCGTACGTGAACGGACCGCAAGAAGAGATGGTAAAGGGAAGGACTCCAGTTCAGATAGAAGGGACTGCACGCGAACCGCAATCGTTAGCCCAGAACTGGGCCGCCGATACGGGAGATGGACTGCCGCGGGCAGGAAAAGGAGACGGTAATTCGGATGCTCATTGAAACTACAATGTGTGCTGTGTAACTGGCGAGCAGCTGCGTGCGTCTGATCTGCAATGGAGTACACTGGTGACCGGACTCGTCCTAAAAGCTCCTGTCGCTAGTTGAACCCCACAGTGGTGCACAGGGCTGAGTAAATGCAACGCTGAAAGCGCTGCTGAACCGTAAACCACACTAACATAGTCAGTTCGGAATTGGACAAGGGCTCTGTAGAGCTGCAGCAGCATAGAGCGATCTGCACCCCAATGCTGTTGCTCAGGCAACGGAGGGCATTGAGGTGCTGCCAGAACTTCTGTTTAAGCTGACGACGATGAGGGAGCCAAGTCAACCGAGCGTTGAAAACCAGTCCTAAGAATCGATATGTCTCCACTACAGTTAGTGGATCGTCATTAAAGTAAAGTGCTGGTTCCGGATGAACGGTGCGACGCCGACAAAAGTGCATGACACACGACTTTGCGACTGAAAACTGGAAGCTGTGGGCTAGAGCCCATGACTGCGCCTTGTGGATGGCTCCCTGTAGGCGCCGCTCAGCAACACTAGTACTGTAACAGCAGTACGAAATGCAGAAATCGGCTGCATACACAGAAGGTGAGCAAAGGGCCAACAGCTGCTGCTAGACCGTTGATGGAAACTGAAAACAGACACTTAATACAGAGCCCTGCGGAACTCGTTTCTCCTGGATATGGATGGAACTATGGGAGGCACCAACTTGGACACGGAAAGTACGGAGCGACAGGAAGTTTTGGACGAAAATCGAGAGCGGGCCCCAGAGACCCCACTCATACAATGTGGCAAGGATATGATGTCACCAGGTCGTGTCGTATTCTTTACGTAAGTCAAAAAAGACGGCAACCAGGTGTTGCCGTCTGGAAAGGCTGTTCGGATGGCAGACTCGATGGATACAGGATTATCAGTGGTAGAGCGATGATGGCGGAAGCCTCCCTGACATGGAGCCAGCAGGCCACGTGACTCCAGGATCCAGCCCAACCGCCGACATACCATACGTTCCAGCAGCTTTCAAAAAACGTTGGTGAGGCTGATGGGCCGATAGCTATCTACATCAAGCGGATTTTTTACCGGGTTTGAGCACCAGAATGATGGTGCTCTCCCGTCATTGCGATGGAAAGACGCAATCGCACCAGATCCGGTTGAAAATGGCGAGGAGATGTCGCTTGCAGTCAGATGAGAGATTTTCAATCATCTGGCTGTGGATCCGATCGGGCCCAGAAGTGGTGGGGCAATGTGTAAGGGCACAGAGGAGCTCCCACTCTGTAAATGGGGCGTTATAGTATTCATTGCGGCATGTAGTGAATGAGAGGACGTTCCCTTCCAGCCGCCGTTTGAGTGTCCGAAAGGCTGGGGAGGGGGCGGGGGGGGGAGGGGGAATTCTCCGACGCAGAGGCTCGAGCAAAGCGCTCAGCAAAGTGCTCGGCAATCGCGTTTGCGTCGGTAGATAACACGCCGTTTATGGTAACACCAGGGACACCTGTTGGGGCCTGGTACCCGAAAAGACGTTTGACCTTTGCCCAGACTTGGCAAGGTGACGTATGGCACCCAAAAGTCGAGACATATCTCTCCCAACATTCCTGCCTCCTTCGTTTGAGAAGGTAGCAAACACTGGCACAGAACCGTTTAAAGGCTATGAGGTGCTCCAAGGAAAGGTGCCGCTTCTGCCGCTGTAGAGCTCGCCGACGCTCCTTAATTGCTTCAGCGACTTCCAGCGACCACCAAGGGACTGCCTTACGCCTCGGGTACCCTAAAGAGCGAGGGATCGTGTTTTCTGCCGCAGAAACAATTGCTGTAGTTAACCTACTCAACCATCACATCGATGTTACCATGTGGGGGAGATTCAACGGTGACAGCAGAGGTGAAAGTTTCCCAGTCCGCCTTGTTTAAAGCCCATCTGTACACATGTCCGTGGGCCTGACGCTGGGGCAGTGACAGGAAGATGGGGAAGTGATCATTACCACACAGGTCGTCGTGTGCTCTCCAGTGGATAGATGGGAGAAGTTCTGGGCTGCACGTTGATAAATCAATGGCCTAGTAACTACCATGGGCCACAATGAAACATGTGGCAGCCCCACTGTTTAGGAGGCAGTAAGCATGGTACCACCCCACAAGGAGTTATGGGCATTAAAATCTCCCAAAAATAGGAATGGTTTAGGGAGTTGATCAATTATTGCAGCTAATACATTCAGGGGTACTGCACCATCTAGAGGATGATATACATTGCAGGCAGTTATTTCTTGCATTGTCCTTATTCTGACAGCCACAGCTTCAAGAGGGGTTTGAAGGGGCACATGTTTACTACAGACTGAGTTTAGGACATAAACGCAAACTCCACCTGACACTCGATTATAGTCGCTACGGTTCCTGTAATATCCCTTATAGCCGCAGAGCGCAGCGGTTCACATTGACGGGAACCAGGTTCCCTGGAGAGCAATGCAGATATCAGGTGTAAATCTTAACAGTTGCCGTAGCTCAACCAGGCGGTGGAAAAAACCGCCGCAGTTCCACTGGATGATGACGTCATCATGAGAATGGGAAGGCATGGAACATTCAATGAGGCAGTTTACGCCTCAGGGTCACCTGCTGCCACTGACTTTTTTCCTGAGCTGTCTATATCCGTTTTGTCTGAGGGTCTGGCGAGATCTAGGTCCTCAGCAGTCGCCAGAATCTCCACCCCATCCTCAGACGCAGAGCTTGTAAGCAGCGGCGGTGTGCGTGCCACCGCAATTGCCTTGGTCTTGGGGACCTTGTTTTTGGATTTCTCTCACTGTTCCTTGGATTTCCCTGGCTGGGACGACTGCACTGATTCAGTCTCCGGGACTGAGGATGAGCGTGAAGCCCTACGACTAGCTGCTTTTGGTCTCTTCAGACACTGGCGGGTGTCGTCTTTCCCACTATCAGAAAGCTGGGAAGGGAGTAACCCAAGGGATCCCTTCCTAGCGAGAGAAGACTTACGCTTCTCCAGCTTAAAGGTGGGGACAGATGTCCCCTATGGTTGGCGGAGTGTTGCTCTCGAAGTAGGTGATGCAGGAGCAACAGGGATGGAAATGCCCCCCACCATCAAAGAGGCAGGAGTAGTCTTTCGGCTCTGAGAAGTGACTTGGTTTGGCGGAGCTGTTTGGTACCAGAACTGTTGTAGTGGTGGCGTAAGACGATGTCATATGCACAGGATGCAGGCATTCAAATTTTCTCTTATCCTCAGTGTAGGTCAGTCCATCCAGGGTCTTTTTCTTCATGATTTTCCTTCCTTTCTGGAGAATCCTGCAGTCTGGCGAGCAAGGCGCAGACTGAAGCGCCTAGAACCGCTCGGCCACACCGGCCGGCGTGTATAGTAGCATCACTATCCAGAGAGAGATATCGTATCAAGAATTGGGAGAATAAATTCCACACTACAGATGAAGTAGATCTCTGTATTTTGATGCACGTTGGAGCTGATGAAATCTTAAATTTGTGGAGCATACATTATAAGGACCTACCAGGAACGGCTGCAGTTAAAAGATGTATTTTATACATCCCAGCGGTTAGTGCATCTAGTGTACGGTACTTTAGCACACATGACATGTTACTAAAAGAGTCGGCACAGCCAGTTAAATCCAGACTGCGTCAATGATCTTCTGCTGATCAACAGTAACTATAATGTTTCTTAAAGGGGAAAATGTGAATAGTTACAGCTGTGAATATATAACATTCTTCGCATGTTTTCTTTATACAGATAGTCATCTCCTAGAGTTGAGAGATAGTATTAGTTTAACGTATACGTAGTTTCAATGTTATGAGAGGAAAGTTGTTACTCACCATATAGCGGAGGTGCTGAGCCGCAGATAGGCAGAACAAAAAGATTTTCGCACTTAAAACTTTCGGCCAATGGCCTTTGTCAACAATAGACACACATACTCACATACGTCTGTGCGTATGTGTGTCTATTGTTGACAAAGGCCATCGACAGAAAGTTTTAAGTGTCAAACTCTGTTTGTTATGCCTATCTGCGACTCTCCGATATATGATGAATAACAAGATCCCTTCTCATAATATTGTTACATTCTATCCTGGACTTTCCATTATTTGTATACGTAGTTTCGTATTACTGATAAGCTACATTAATCTTCTGTTTTGAAATGAGTCATTTCTTCTTTGCTTGTACTCAGTATCAAATTATTTTCCTTATGCTGTATGGAGTTAACCGTGGAAACTCTTGGAAACTTTACTTTTGTGTTAAAAAATAGCGAGCGAGCGAGAGAGAGAGAGAGAGAGAGAGAGAGAGAGAGAGCAGTGTGTGTGTGTGTGTGTGTGTGTGTGTGTGTGTGTGTGCACTCAGGGATGCATGCGAGTATTTGTACACTCAAAGTTCCCTGGCATGCTCAGAAAATCGAACAAGCTCACTCCGGAAAGAAAGCAGTCTTTTATATATATATACTGCAGAACACAGCTCTTTTGAATTAATAAGGAAGTCCCGTAATCTTTCACAAAACGCGGAAGTGAATTAAAAGATATTTCGTCGTAGCATGATACCCAACACCTGTATTTGAGTTTCCATGTCCGCTCCTCAATACACTACACTAGTCTACGTCTTTCATGTTATGATGTCCTGAAAGCTTTAATCGCTGTTACGTCATTCCCTGTTATTTAATTATAACAACTCGTACCAAGTGAAACCTGGTAGTCAAGGGAAGGCAGGTTTCGGTTACGATTGTGAACGGGGCCGTAATCAGTTACTGTTGATTGCCTTTTACAGTTACACACAATATATTTTAAACCAGTAATTCCAGACTCAACAACAAATAAAAATACCACACGTTATTAATGAAGAAGTAAACAACTGTGTAAATAATAGTGCTTCCAGTGAGTTACAATTTAGCAAATCACCATTAAATACAGATACAGCAGATAAAGTTTTAAAAGCAAGCCACTGTGGTCTAGGCAGAAGGCCTTACATGTCAAGAATGGCAATATATTAAGAGTTGTTTAAAACTCGCTGCAACTTACAAACTACAGGTATTGAAATATTAAAAGCAAGTCGCCACAAACACAGCAGAAGGCATCAGTTGCCAGGAATGGCAGTAAATAACGTTTTAAAGGCTTACTGCGTAAATACAAATACCAAATTAGAATTTTAAGGCAACTGACCACAATCACGTATGAAGGCCTTACACGCCAGGAACGGTAATAACATAAAAAATTTAGAAACCTGCTGTAAAAAAAGCAAATACAGTAGCAAAGGTTAATTAAAAAACAAGCAACTGATCACCAAACGGGTGAAATAAGATGATGGAAAACTTTGTACCACAACCCTTAACAACCACTGCTACATTTATTACAGAAGGCGACCAGAACTATTAACTAGACATATATATATATATATATATATATATATATATATATATATATATATATATAAAACCTTTAATGCAGGCATTACAAGGTATTGTAATAATACAATGATAAAACACAAAGACCAGTACATAAGTTCCTTAAAGGGTAGTGAGGCAGATTATACACGCTGAAGGCGTGGGTTGAAGGAGCGTTACACTGAACTACTGGCCATCAGACCTCCTTTTAGAACACACATGTCTTACAAGAACAAAGGGACCACAGACGGTGCTCCAGGAATCTACTTCTGAGAATGTTCGGAAACAAACACTTTCGCGAGCGATGAGATAGGCAGCCAAGAGTTGCATTCACTTCACAAGATGGTAACTCAGACTAGTGGCAGTCTAACGAATGACTAATGATAATCTTGCTGAAGTTACCTGACGTCCGATAAACCAAATGCAACGATGGAAGAATACGCCAAAGCCGGAACCGGCGGTCTGCACTACTTCCCCAGAATACTGTGTTTAGAGCGCCCTGAACGAGAAAGGAATCACTACCACCAGAGTAGAGGAACCACCAACCGGCCTACAGTCAAGAATGCTGTCAAAGCTACACGCCTTACCGGTCAGCAGCGGCAAGGCGAAGAAACGTACACTGCCGTTACATACACTAAACCCCAGGGCAGGTAACTGGGGCGTTAGCGGTCACCAGGCAAGAAAAATTACCGCTGGTTAAACTTAAATTGTAACAAGCTGAACGCAGTAAATAGTTACAAGAAGACGAGGAAAGCTAATCAGATCCGCCTTCCCCAAGCACTCCACTCGCTACTCTTCGCGTCGGCGACCCTACGAGCCGCAACACGAACCCAAGTTACTGGAGAATCGCGAGACATCACAATGGTGGAGTTTTCTCTACTTGGATTGAAATGCACTCATCTTAAAGCTTGCTGGATCCGGTTTACCCCGAGGTCGTGCACCCTCGTGACCACAGCCCTTCCATCCGGCAGTCCACGTGTGCCGCCAGCGGTCCCAGCGTGTTCCGCCACTGTGCGGACCTGGCTCCTCCTGAGTCCCCAACCGAACTGGCCCACTCGCACGACCCGGAAAAAGAACGA
The DNA here is from genome assembly GCF_023864275.1 of Schistocerca cancellata. NCBI lineage: Eukaryota > Metazoa > Arthropoda > Insecta > Orthoptera > Acrididae > Schistocerca > Schistocerca cancellata. Next base: position 157,465,180 of record NC_064627.1, read on the forward strand.
CGTCGCCCCAAAGATACGGCAACAGTTACTACATATCGATGACCGCCGCTGCTGCCACTAGCGGACAGGCAACGCTTGCGAAACCGAGTGGCGCCAGTCAACACGAGAAGAAGACAAACAACTGCAACCATGCCAACTAAATGATACCGTCTGGCCCCCAACAGAGGGCGGAAATCTACAAACAAGCACCAACGCGAGCCGTGCGCGACTCACCAAGAATGACGCGATTTTATAAAGCTTGCAGTGCGTCATTGCCTTGAAATGGAATAGTTTGACCATACGCTAGCCATAGCACGACCAAGCACGAAAAATCTTTATCCACTAACGTGACATTTCACATCATTTTATTACAACAATTCTTACCGAAAATGACGCGTTACCGAGAGTTCCTCAATGTGTTTATATTTTGAGGCGGCACGTAGATAACATAACTAATGAGGAAGTATTGAACAGGATTGGGGAGAAGAGAAGTTTGTGGCACAACTTGACCAGAAGAAGGGATCGGTTGGTAGGACATGTTCTGAGGCATCAAGGGATCACCAATTTAGTATTGGAGGGCAGCGTGGAGGGTAAAAATCGTAGGGGGAGACCAAGAGATGAATACACTAAACAGATTCAGAAGGATGTAGGTTGCAGTAGGTACTGGGAGATGAAGAAGCTTGCACAGGATAGAGTAGCATGGAGAGCTGCATCAAACCAGTCTCAAGACTGAAGACCACAACAACAACAACGTATTCATAAGACGTATGTTATCATATCAAACCCACCAAATAAGGGCTTTAGCTGTAGACGACGTAATGCCTTGTGGTGTCTCCCAGGATGCGATCTTGCATCGCACTGTGCATGTTTCTCTCCACGAAGTAGAACTCTGACTTTTCTTATTCAGACTTTCAAGCTACGGAAATCTGTGGAACGTGTAACTCCGCGTTGTGAAGTGACAAAATTCGAGCAGCTACTCGTTCACGAACGCTTTCACGCCCCCTCTGAGGACGGCTTTCAGGCTGTGTAGTGGGAACCGCTTGCGTGGCGAACGCCTGGAAAGCAGCGACACGGGCAGCTGGGAAATGGATTGTTATCGTGTCCTTGGGATCTCCTGGCGACGGAAAGTGGACCATAAGAAGAGTTTGTTAGCAATTACATGAATATCGTTTATTTTTCGACCGTCACCTTCAGTTTCAATAGCGGCTCTCGCTTCCTCGGATTCATGTGACCAGATATTGGTCGTGTTGGGTATTCGATAGAAACGCGAAACATCATATCAGATTTTCCCAGAGTGGTGAACCACTGATGAAATTTCGTAGTAAACGTCTGTCGATCTGCGGGATCCGCTGCAATCATTTCCACAGAATGTATATCACTATTGATGTTGGTAACTATTAGTGTTGTCTCGCTGTCCGCTCTGGTTTCAGTGGCTTCCATAGGACACTTTTACACACTTTGTTAACTGTGGATTCGTTTACGATTTGCCTCCCAATGCGCCCTTTTTATTTAAGATAGATGGACGATGGAGAGAGCAGAAAATAATATAACTGATGTGTTTGAGGTGTGCTGTTACAGAAACATGCTGAAAATTATGTGGGCTAATATGAAATGATTTGGCTCTCGGCAGAATCTGTGCAGAAAGGAATAGGTGGAGAACACTGGTTAGAAGAAGAGATAGGCTGAGACGACCTGTGTTTCGACATCAGCGAATAACGTCAAAAGTACTAGAGGTAGCTACAGAAGGCAACAGCAGTAAGGCAAAACACACATCGGAAAGTATTCATCAAACAATTATGGACGTTGGAGTCAGTACTACTCTGAAACGCAGAGACTATCGCAGGAGAGGAATGTGGTGGGCTCGATGCCGGAAGTCTGACCACCCAAAAACAGTTTACTGTCCGTTATGAACATGCTCGTACCTCCTTGGATCGATGTCAAAGAGGAGCAATTGCCACCGCGACAAGAAAGTATCTACTGGAGCGTATTAGAGCAGACCTCGCCTACTATTTATTTATTGGGATCGTGCGTAAGTTCGTAGCGCTTTTCCATAAGTTTAATAAACTCAATTGATACACATAAGAGAAACTTTAGTAATCAATAATAATATCTTTTGTCGATGCATGCACGTCTTTGTATGGCTAGTTGCTGCTTCGTTCGGGGTTGCTACTTTGATTGAGATCAACCATTCCCTTATTTTCCTTATGTTAGCGTAAAGACACCATTTCTCTCATGACTGGAACGGTCGTTGTTGTTCACAAGCCAATTGATGAGGAACAAGCAGAGATGTAGATATAGCCACCAGCTGATTTTTTTTTTTTTCTTGGAGCATGCAGTACACATACACCCGACTTTTTAACCGTCCCCATTGTAAATAAATGTCGCGTGATGGTGGAACGATCACAGTTAATCAGATTTGCCAATTCTCGAGTACAATGACGTGGAGGATTGTCGATTAATGCATTTAAACGATCTTCAACAAAGCCAGAAGGTCTTCCTGAATGTGGAGAGTCACTAACGTCAAAACGATCCTCCTTAAAACCAGAAAACCATTTTCTTGCCGTGCTCTGCCCGAGAGCATTATCCCTATACCCGATAAAAATGTTGCCGGCCGTTGTGGCCGAGTGGTTCTAGGCGCTTCAGTCCGGAACCACGCTGCTGCTACGGTGGCGGGCTCGAATCCTGCCTCGGGCATGGATGTGTGTGATGTCCTTAGGTTAGTTAGGTTTAACTAGTTCTAAGTCTAGGGGACTGTTGACCTCAGATGTTAAGTCCCATAGTGCTTAGAGCCATTTGAACCATTTTACAGTCTGAAATTTAAAAAATAAGTTCTATGTTTATAAAACAATTAAAGTGACTATATCAACAACTTTTTCTCGCAATACATCGTAAGTAACTCACATAGGATAGCTACTGTCATTTAGCGCATCGGCATATCAGCATTTCTTCATTCTCCTATCTATTTCTTTCATTACCCTAGATCAGTTAAACAAATACTAGGAAGGAAAGCAACTATAATCTGCCCAAAGGCAGCAACCTGGCGTTTGCGTTTCGTGGTTCATAGAAAACCTAAATCTGGGATGAAACTTCTTGGCAGATTAAAACTGTATGCTGGACTGGGAATCAAACCTGTGGCCTTTGCCTTTTGCATTTAAGTGCCTTACTGACTAAGCTGTCCAAGTACAACTCACAACTCACCGTCACCGCATTACTTCATTTCCCAACTTCTGGATTATCGACCAAAGTCATCCTGAAAGCTACTCTACAACTTTAACGGATGCGGCGCATTTCTCGGTCCGTCAAGAATTCGCATGGCCGTTCGTAACGAGTTTAGTTCTTAAGCCGTTGTCACACTGGTCATGACATTCAACAACGCGCAACGCGTAGACTTGATATCCAACGTCCTGATGAACACTCAGTAACGACGCGGCTTGTGCATGCGGTCGCATACAAGATGGCAGCGCGCTACAGCGGTAGCCGTCGGCTGTATCTGGCTAGCAAATCACACAGTCTGTTCACGAAATGGATGTGCGACAATTCCTACGTTAGCTCTGTTAAATTGCACATATCCTCCATTGTCCATATGATAGCCATTTTGGTCTGTCTGCAGTATACATAAACCATCTGAAAAATGTTTCCGTCGGAGCACAAAGAAGGCGAAAGTGCTCCTCTCCAAAATACTCAGGCAGAAAATCGGGGAACCAGTTGCCTCACCAAAAATTTTGGCTTGCGAACACATTCGCACTCCAGTAACACTGAAAAATCTAAATCATTTATCCTAGTGTCTCTTTGTAGTAAGGTTCTCATATTCAGCTTGTCCCTCTCACTACTGCTGTTTATATACGCCTCTCTCCCACTGTCTCCTTTTTCTCCCATTGTCACTTACGCTTGTCTGCCTCTCCTAAGCCAATGGCTGCATCCCTTTCTGTCACTCTTCTTCACCATTGTCTTCGTGACTGCCACTTCCACTGTGTCTCTCTCACACTGCCATTGTCTTTGTCCCATTCTTTTTCCCTTCCATTGCAACTGTCTCTTTCTTTCTCGACCTCTTCAACCACCATTGTCTCCTCTCCACATATGCCCTTTGGTACAGTTTACTCAGGGTTTTGACCCACAGGCTGCTGAGCTGTGGGGGGAGGGGGGAAGGGAGAGGGGGAGGGGAGGGCAGGTTTGGGCCAGATAATCCAAGCATATGTATGGTCTCCAGACATTTCTCTTTTTCACTTTTACTGCCTTCTGTCTTTCTTGCTCCCATTACTGCTCTCCATCTCTTTCTCTTTTACTGCCACTACCTTTCACTGATAATCATTAACTCCTCTCGCTTTGACTCCAACTGCTATTATCTTCATCCGTTTCTGTTTCTCTCACCCACCATCTCTGCCTCTACTCTCTTTCTCTCTGCTACTGTCTTTCAGCACAAAAAGCGCATCTCAGATTTTTTGGTGTCCCACTTTCCTGTCAATTTTGCAAAGAGGACCATATTCGCCTTTTCTGTGCTCCAACAGGAGCATTTTTCAGTTGGTTCCCTTACTTTCTCCATTGCTGCAGGATGTGCTGCTTATACGAAAAGAATTCTGTAGGTCAGTAAAATCTTAAGGTTTTTTTCGAGGGGCGCTCAGTAAGTAATTCAACACATTTGTTCTGCAAAGAGGTTGGTTTTATTCAGGATTACAATACACCATATTTTCTACTTTTTCGGTCACAAAATCTTATTTTTCAACATAGTCTCCTTCAGTTCGATGGCTGTATACCACGTTGCTCAGTGAGCCTGTATACCCACGTGGTACCACTCTACTGGGCTACAACAGAGCCTACATGTTACTGCATCACTATCCTTGGCAACATCTACGTACTGCTTCCTGCAGAGTGATTCATTATTGGGCCAAACAGATGGAAGTGAGAAGGTGCGAGATCCGGGTTGTAGAGTGGCTGAGGACGAACAGTCGAATGAAGTTTTGTGAGCTCCTCTCTGGTATACACACTTGTTCGAAGCCTTGCATTGTCATGGAGAAGGAGAAATTCGATTGCATTTTTGTGGCAACGAACAAGCTGAAGTCGTTTCTTCAGTTCCCTGACACTACAGAGTTTATCGTTGCACCATGAGGGAGGACATAAAACAGAATAACCCCTTCAGAGTCCCATAAGACCGTCGCCATGACTTTACTGGCTGTGGATGTGAGCTTTAATTTTTCCTTTGGAGGAGTACTGGTGTGAATCCACACCAAGATTGCCGATTTGTTTCCTATTTAAAGTGATGAACCAATGTTTCATCGCTTGTGACGATGTTCTATAAAAATCATAACCATCAGCCTCGTAACGCGCAAACAGTTCCTCATAGATGGTCCTTCGTTGCTCTTCGTGGCCTTACGATAGGCGCTGAGGAACACACCAGACACACACAATTGGTGGATGAGTGTGTCAGCACTATTAACAAAGGCGACCAGTTGAGCAGCAAGGTTGTTTGATTGTGATGTATCGGTCTTCGAATGAGAGTGTCCACACTTTTCAACACGGCTGTGTGCTGCTGGCCGACACGAGAGAGTTCGGACAAGTTTGCGCGACTTTCTTGCGATGGTGACAGACGTCTCGCATGACGACTCATCGTGCTTCTGTTCCCTGCCTGATCACCGTAGACATTCCGATAAATCAAACTCAGTTATAGCTCTCTGCTTGGTACGCACCTACATTACACATACTATTTTGAAGGCTGTGTATAACACCGCCATCTATTCGAAATTTATGAAGCTATAGGGGCTGAAGCCTGTATATTGCAAAACGCCCACAACAAACTCCACATTTTCTTCAACCGAAACTGGCCTAGAAAAACATGTGCTGCATTACTTATTAACGCCCCTCGCATATACTTCAATAAATTTACGTACTTTGGCACACATGAACAACAAACATGCACGCCTATTACCCTGAAGAGCCAAAGAAACTAGTACATCAGCCTAACATCGTGTAGGGCCCCACGAATATGCAGAAGTGCCACAGCACGACGTGGAATGGACATGACTAATGTTTCAGACATGTAGTGTTGGACGGAACTGACAGAATGAACCCTGCAGCACTGTCCATAAATCCGTAAGAGTAAAAAGGGGTGGAGATCTCTTCTGAACTGCACATCGCAAGGCGTCCCAGATATGCTCAATAGAGTTCATGTCTGGGTTGGGTTCGGTTGATTTGGGGGAAGAGACCAAGCTGGACGGTCATCGGTCTCATCAGATTAGGGAAGGATGGGGAAGGAAGTCGGCCGTGCCCTTTCAAAGGAACTATCCCGGCATTTGCCTGAAGCGATTTATGGAAATCACGGAAAACCTAAATCAGGCTGGCCGGACGTGGGATTGAACCGTCGTCCTCCCGAATGCGAGTCCTGTGTGCTAACCACTGCGCCACATCGTTCGGCATGTCTGTGGAGTTTGGTGGCCATCGGAAGAGTTTAAACTCAGAATTGTTCCTAGAGCCATTCTCAAGCGATTCTGAACTTGTGAGATTGTCTCACTGTCCTACTGGAATTACCAGAGTCCGTCGCAATGCACAATGAACATGAATGGTTGCAGGTGACCGGACAGAATGCTTACGTACGTGTCACCTGTCAGAGTCGTATCTAGACTATCAGGAGTCCCATATCACTCCAACAGCGCACATCCCACACAATTACAGAGCCTCCACCAGCTTGAACAATCCCCTGCTGACACGCAGGGTTCACGGATTCATGAGCTTGTCTCCATACCCGTACACATCCATCTGCTCAATCCAATTTGAAATTGGACTGGTCCGACCATGCAACATGTTTCTAGTCATCAACAGTCCAGTGTTGGTGTTAACGGGCCCTGTCAGGCTTAAAGCTTTGTGTCATGTGGTCATCAAGGGTACAACCCCCCCCCCCCTCCAGGGGGTCCACATCTGTTTTGTTGATACGTGCATGGTGGACACATGACCCCAATCTAGCGCAGCTCTCTTTCTTTTCCGGGCTCCATACCTTCCCTTTCCACATCCCTCCCTCTCCCCAATCCTTCCCACCTCTCCCCCTCCCTGAGCCCCTTCCCAACCCTTTCTCCCTCTCTTTGGGAGTATGTTTTCCAACCTACATCTGGAGATGGACGCTTGAGAATGTATGATGTGGTTCCTGTTCTTTTATCTCTATAATGTAAAGTGTCTGTCCTTACTTTGTCATTCTCTTTTCCTTGATTCTTCTCTTTACCTTCTCTGCTGCGGCGTTTGAGAATTCTTCTTTCCTGTTCTTTGTTTCTCCCTTTTTCTTTCTTTCCTCTCTGTGCGTGTCTGAAGGCCGACTCACACGTTCCCATGTGTAGCCGGTGACAGGGTAACGCGTAATTTCCCACTCCAGGTAGACAACTAGGACACGTACATACCCCCTGGTAAAGGCCAGGCCCAGAGAGGGGTGATTACCCGAAATGGTACCTTCCGAACATGCCGAATGGTCCCTCTGTCCGTTTCTCGGGAGGTGTGACCTGAGATGTGGACAATGACCTAAGGCGAGAGTGCCCTCAGAGAGGGCCGCCACAAGGAAGGATTGCACCATCGGAGAGGCATGTAATCATGGGGGATATCTTCAGAATAGTTTGTCCTACTTCTAAAACTTCTGCCCACAAAAGAAAGCTATATGAGTCTCAGCCACAGACAATTCTTCCAACAGTGCCAAAATTCCTAGTTGTCCCTCGGCCTGGCGAAGGTCAAGACTTCTCAACAGTCAACCCCTTCATTATTCAGAAAGGTGTCGAAATAATTGCAGATCCTGTAAAGTTTTGTTCCCGGTTACGAAATGACACCTTGTTAAAAACAAACAGTGCCCTCCAGGCACACAAATTGCTTCGAACTACACTGCAAGACACCTTCCCTGTCTGGGTGGAAGTGCACCATACATTAAACTCATCGTGTGGGGTGATTTGTACAAGATCACTCGGCGGTTTATCCAATGAGAACATTCAAAGTTATCTGTCTGATCAGGCAGTAATTGCCGTACATCGAGTAATGAACAGGGCTGAAAAGGAATTGATACTGACCCATACTCTCTTCTTAACATTTTACAGAGTTCAACTTCCATCGAGCATTAAAGTAGGTTATGAGATAATTTCAGTTCGTCCTTACATACCCAACCCTACATGTTGTTATCAGTGTCAGAGGTTTAATTATACCAGCCAGTCGTGTTCCAATGCGGCCAAATGCGTTACATGTGGCAGGGATGACCATGGTCTAGCTTTGTTGCTCGTAAGTTATTCGCCAGTAGAAAGCCCACTGTGGTCCCAGTGGGTAAATATAGCACTGTCTTCGCTTCTCCTCGACCTAATAAGGAGGTAGCCATGCAAACTTGGGATCTTACCTTTAGCGCCACGGTCGTCAGATCGGCCAGCCCAAATATCACCCATTCCACATCCCCACTATAACCCACTCGCTCTAAGGCTCAACCTTCATCAGCTCTTGCCCCAAAAACGGAAGCCCAGACTTCCAAAATAGAACATACTCATGAATATCATTTATGTACCTAGACCTCACAACCCTCCGCTCCTCCTTCATCTCAATGTCCTGCTTCCAAGAAGGCTCATGAGGGACACGGTTCCTCTCCTTCTCCGCCACGGTGTTTCTCTTCTACAGTGCCACCCAGCGGTAGCCACCCTGGGCCGTCTTCCATTATCACCAAGACGCACTGCTGGCGGTCAGTCAACCAGCCGATCATTAGCGGCAGGAGCTGCCCCACACAACCTATAGATCAGGATCTTCTGCCTCTGGCTGAATGCCATTCCACGCTGTCGGCCACAGGCTCTCAGCGGTTGCTGAGTTGGCGGCACCTGTGGTGAGATTTTTCCTTTTTTAGTCCACCCTATATAAGTTATCCATTGAAATATCTGCTAAATTCGCTCCAATCGGGACGAACTATCGATCCTCTTACGATCCTACTACCCGGTCATCTTCTGCCTTCAGGAAACAAAACTACGTCCCCAGGATCGCTTTGTCTCCCTCATTTCCAATCAGTCCGGTTTGATTTCCCCTCTATGGTTCAAATGGCTCTGAGCACTATGGGACTTAACTCCTAAGGTCTTCAGTCCCCTAAAACTTAGAACTACTTTAACCTAACTAACCTAAGGACATCACACACATCCATGCCTGAGGCAGGATTCGAACCTGCGACCGTAGCGGTCGCGCGGTTCCAGACTGTAGCGCCTAGAACCGCTCGGCCACCCCAGCCGGCGATTTCCCCTCTGTTGCTGGCATTTTGCCACATGGGGGACTTATGATTCTCCTCAATGATACTATCCCTTATCACCCAATCACCTTACACAGTTCCTTCCAAGCTGTCGCTGTATGTCTCTCCCTTTCCGGATTCGCCTTTTCTCTTTGTACCATATACAGGGTGAGTTACTAACTATTGCCACCTAGAATAACTCCGAAAGTGTGATAGGAGCTGAAAAGTTTGTGGGACAAAAGTTGCATGGGACAACGGGGGCCATAATATGACATTGGTGTTTTGTTGCTAGGTGGGATCGGGTCAGAGACATGAAGGTTAACTTTGTCTTTTTAAATGGGATGCTGTAGTTTGGTACTTATTTCCTGATAGCGGCAATCGAGACGAATCGAATGATGTGTAACAGTAAGGTTTTTGAAGGTCAAGGAAGGTCACAAAGGTGGCATGAACGTTCTTTTACGGAAGGTGTTGGAAGTGATGACCATTCGTATCAATGCTGTGCTGCCATCATCTTATGATGTACTGAGTGGCATTCCTTATCACTTCAGCACTTATCTAAGCACATGCTCTGACAATTCTCTCTCGTGCAAATAGTAAATTTTCGCCGAATACGGTGTATCAATCTAACGTGCCATTGACATGTAAACACCATTCGATGGTTTCGCAATACAACACTAATTGAACGGTAAGACTAATGTCGTCGAATCAAGCGAATGTGAATGATGTATTCCTTCGAAGAACATGTCGATATGCTTCTCATTTACGGAGAATGACAACGAAATTCAGTGAGAGCTAGAGAATTATACGTTGAACGATATCCTCAACCCCACCCTACAATTCGTACATTTAAATATGTGTATGATAAATTGAGAACAACAGGATCTTTAACGCATCGGAAAGTTACTAACAAGGAAACGGAAATTGGTACTATTGTCACTGTGGTTCGAGATCCTTGCGTTAGTTCGCTTCAAATCGCAAGGGAATTTGGAATGAGCCAAAGTAGTGTTGCCCGTGTTCTGCATAGCCACAAATATCATCCCTACCATTCCAGTTTCCGCCAAGAATTAACTTGTAAGGATTCTATCCGTCGCATTGAATTCTGCCGATGGGCTCAACTTCAGATTCAGAGGGATGACACATTTATTAATTTGATTTTCTTTGCTGACGAGGCTACATTCATGAACCATGGAAATATTAATTTGCATGACATAAATTATTGGGCAACTGAAAATCCATATTGGCAGTAGCAAATTGCACACCAAAAACCGTGGTCGGTGAATGTATGGTGTGGGATTCTGGAGAATAGAATTATAGGCCCCTATTTCATTGAAGAAAATCTTAATGGTATGAAGTACACCACATTCCTGCAAGAAACATTGGGGCTGTTACTGGAAGAAATACCTTTAGGAACAATGAACAGAAGGTGGTATCAACACGATGGGCGTCAGGCACATTTTTCGCTGATGGCCAGAAATGAGTTACAGAGACAATTCCCAAATCGTTGCGTTGGATGTGGAGGAGATTTGTCGTGGCCGGTTCGTTCACCAGACTTGACGTCTCTGGATTTTTTCTTGTGGGGGTTTCGTAAAAGACATTGTTTATAAAGATGTTCCAGCTACACCTTACTGGCTGATATGATGTATCATGCAATACAAGAGAAAGCCGCGTGACTTGACGTGACGGTGCTAGAGAGAAAGACAAAGATATAGGAAAAGTTCATCCCATGCTAGACGCACGGCAAGTTATCGTGCCCGTGCGAACTCATCCGCAAAATATTGATGAGTTAATTCAAACGTTCGAAGGGATAAAATACTTATCGAATATTGGTCTCACAAGTTCCTTTTGGCAGTTGGCGCTAGGCGAAGAATCAAAAAAGTACACCGCGTTTGTACACACAGGTAGAAGCTACCAATTTAAGGTTCTACCTCTCGGGCTAAACTTGAGCTCGGGAGTTTTTATAAATGCTCTAGATTACGCATTGGGACTTGCGCTTTGAAGCAGTTTAACTTTGTTTGTGGACAACATGCTCATAGCTACGATCACATGGAAGGAGCACTTCGCTTTAATGAGGAGAGTGTTGGAATGTTTCAAGGAAGCAGGCATAACTGCAAATCTGCAGAAGTCCCATTTTTCTCAGTATAAAATTAAATTTCTGGGTCAACTTATAAATGAAAAGGAATCTTACCGGACTCTGAGAAATTAAAGGCAATCAAAAACTTTGCAGTTCCAACAACTAAAAAGCAATTAAACGGATTCCTCGGAGTTGCCTCTTTTTTCACGCGTTTTATTTTCGACCGCTCTATTAATGCAGAACCGTTGTACAGCTTGTTGCGCAAAAATACTCCGTGGGTGTGGTCGCAACAAGCCAGAATGCATTTGAAGCAATAAAACATGTCTTAGTTAACTCGCAAATATTATATCATCCAGATATGAGCAAAGAATTCAGTTTAATGGCGGATGCTTCGGAACTCCGAATCGTTTCTTGCCTCTTTCAAGTAAAAACTATAAATGGAAAACCAGCTTTATGTCCAATTGCTTTCGCTAGCCGACTCTTAACTGCTTGTGAAAGAACGTATACGACTACCGAAAAGGAAGCATTTCACTATTAGTTTTATGGACCAAAGACAACAGAATACTGTGACCACAAAGCGTAAAGTTTTTTGCAAACGTGTAAATTATTACATCCCAGACTAGCAAGATGGACACTCTCACACCAAGAGTTTCAGTTTGAAATTAAATACATAAGCGGACAGGATAATTTCATCGCCGATGCACTGTCAAGAATGCCAGACGGTGATTTGTCAACAATCACCATCATGGACAATCCGTCTGAATTCAAGGTTCTGTTAGTGACTGATAAAATATATAGGAAACATGAAACTTCCTGGCAGATTAAAACTGTGTGCCCGACCGAGACTCGAACTCGGGACCTTTGCCTTTCGCGGGCAAGTGCTCTACCAACTGAGCTACCGAAGCACGACTCACGCCCGGTACTCACAGCTTTACTTCTGCCAGTACCTCGTCTCCTACCCTCCAAACTTTTACAGAAGCTCTCATTCTGGAAACATCCCCCAAGCTGTGGCTAAGCCATGTCTCCGCAATATCCTTTCTTTCAGGAGTGCTAGTTCTGCAAGTTTCGCAGGAGAGCTTCTGTAAAAGTTTGGAAGGTAGGAGACGAGGTACTGGCAGAAGTAAAGCTGTGAGTACCGCGCGTGAGTCGTGCTTCGGTAGCTCAGTTGGTAGAGCACTTGCCCGCGAAAGGCAAAGGTCCCGAGTTCGAGTCTCGGTCGGGCACACAGTTTTAATCTGCCAGGAAATTTCATATCAGCGCACACTCCGCTGCAGAGTGAAAATCTCATATAGGAAACATTTTCGTAAGATGTGTAAGAACATGGGAAAACTACAAAATGAAGATACTCGTTGGCTTTCAATAAAAGAAGATTTAGGAAAACCCGGAAACGAAGATCTGAAGCGATTGTACAAAGTTGAGGACGGCGTCTTATTTTCCAAAGGGCATCTTGACTCAGGTAATTAGAAGGTGTGTATTCCCGAGAAGAATGAAAATGATTTAATTTTGTACACGCACATCACTTGGGGACATTTTGGAGTATTAAACTGTGCTCAGAAGATTCCAACATATTGCTACTTCCCAAATATTCACAGAAAAGTGAACCGACAGTTAAGGAAATGTAAAATTTGTCAACCAGCCAAACCAGGAAATTTTTGGGTGATGGATTTCAAACATCCTATTATACCTACTAAACCGCTATTGATCACTTCGGTCGATGTCTGTGGTCCTCTACCATCATCAAGAGGAGGATACAAATATATTGTAGCTTTTCTCGATATATTCACCAGATATGTCAAACTTTATCCGTTAACATCAGCTACTGGTGCATCCATCGCCAAGAAACTGGTCAAAGATTATATAGTCAATGTAGGCAAACCAGAGCCTATTCTTTCTGACAGTGGGTCAACGTTCACTGGATTTCGTTGGAGGCAAACACTAAGCAACTGGGCTGTAAAACAAATTCTAACATCAGTGTACCACCCTTCTGCAAATCCTGTGGAATCAATCTTTCGTGAATTAAACTGGTTCATGAGAACATATTGCCACAACCAGCAAACCAAATGGATCTATTATCCTGATGATTTTCAAGAAATTGTGAACAATATGACACACAATATGACAGAGTGCACCCTGTACGAACTGATGTTTGGAAAACAGGAACAGAATGACTGGAATCGACTAATCCCTAAAGTAGGAACTGACAGAATGACTACAAAATAAAGTACACCAAGCCTTATTTAGTACAATGGACAAGGCAAAGAAAAGATAAATCTATTTTGACAGTCGACTAGGAAGAATAAAAACATAGAAAGTGAAAGCCAAAGTTTTAGTAAAAAGGCTTCACTTATACAGTGGAGGAATAAAAAATGGTAATTATTATATCAAGGACCATTTGTGATTACAAAAATACCTCATTCAGGGGCCTATGTTTTGAAGGATGTGAAGAATGAAAAGGTGAAACGAATGTATCCTGATCACTTGTTGAAGGAATTTGACGATGACTGAAAATTCTGAAGATTGAAGATAGTATTCCTATCATTGATTAGACAGTTTTACATTGAAACTATGACCATACTTAGGATATTTTGTTTCTTTTTGCAATTTAGTCTTTAGTTTTTCTTTTCAGACATAATGTTCAAGGTGTAAGCAGATATTATGTATTTGTTTTTCAATGCAGAGATAAGTTTTCTTTCCAGACTGCTGAGAATACAGCTATAGTATGACTGATTTCTTTTAATTTTTAATTAAGTATTTAATAATAACTTCAGTCAGGTCTCACAGTGCATAATGACCATGGGTTAGTGATTGAAATGAATCTGGTGTATGGCAAGATGTTTTTTGCTTATGTCAAGTTTGACAATGTCAGTGTATGTTTGTATCTTTTTTAACTCGCTGAGCTGAAGTCATGCTGTTCGGAAGAGGTAACCCATTCTCAGCTAAATACCCGCTTATACTTTGTTTCAGTCTTTTGTAATGGACGTTTTCTTTGTAATTGTATTATTGTTGTAACATACCTGTGTATGTAAATTTTGTCATGTCAGTTGTAACTCTCTAAGTTACCAACCAAGCGAATTCTGAGCAGTTACAAGCACATCAAGTAGTGTTAAGGTGCAACTGAAAGATGACGAACATAAATTGAGACGGCATCATCAGTTGGTTTAGTGTATAGTGCATCCAATGTTTGTTGATCAGAATCAAGAACATCTTACAACTTCCGTATATTTTGAGTTCAGAACAGAGAATTAGAAAGGACTTTAGACTAGATTCTTTTTCAACTCAGCACAGATCAAACACCTTTTTCACAGAACTTACACTGACTCTTATTTTCATGTAAATCCTATGCTGAATAAAATAATATCCACGAGGATACGATGAAATCGGAATAGAATTCAAATCAGTTAACTGGAGATGACAAATAGAAAGGAATCATGGATGGACGTAACCCAACGCTTCGACTGTTCACCTCAAGACACAGAAGATTAAGAGTGTTGTATTTCTTTGGTGAGAAGTGTTTGAATTCATTTCAAAAAAATATTCATAATATCAATATTCTATTATCCATTGTTATACAATTAATAATTTTTTTATTTTTATTTTTTTATTTCATTTTATTTTATTTATTTATTTTTATTTTTATCAATTTAATTTTTTTTTTTTTTGCCAGTGAGAAATACGATGAGCCATGCATATAAGCTGCATTATTGTCATTTTCAAGCAGCACAGATTTGTTAGCACGATATTGTACTTCATTATAGTATATGCACCTCAATTTTCAATTCATAATATATGGACTAATAAGAATATGTTACTACAGATATTTCTATGTAGTGGACATAATAGTATACAGCGTCAAGAAGAATCATCGACATAGTGTTGTGTGAACGCTAGTGTTTGTTTTTGCCCAAAAACGTTCGTCCACAAGAGGGGCATATATGATGAATCATGCAATACGAGAGATAGCCACGTGACTTGACGTGACGAAGCTAGAGAGAAAGACAAAGATATCCTTTATTACTCTGTGGCGGCTAGCGCTCAGATAATTCTTCTTAGTGTAGGAATTCTTTGCCTTGTTAAGAAGTAATTCATTAGGAGTTTTCATTCTTGTGAAGTAGAAATCGACGCCATCGCGAGATTTTGAAGGAAATTGTATTTTATACCTGTATATAAGCCAGTGAACAGATAATTCATGTTACAAGAAGAATTTCATTGACACAAAAGTCAATAAAACATTGTTCATTTCAAGAAGGTACGTGTTTATTCCACAATTGACGTATACTTCAATTATGATCTATTAATGAATACCAGCTCTAGAACGCGTTCAGTTCTAATTAAATAGTTTGATGCTTTTTTCGGGAAAGGAGTTATTTCACGAATCATTTAAATCCACCAATGTTGAACATTTCTAAGAACTGAAAGCAAATCTGATTGCTATGCAACAGAGCCCAGACGAATATTTCTCGACAACTTTAACATTTTCTGCTTCAATACAGCGTCTGCAGCAGCTGGAGCAGATCGCTACAACAACGGAAGCGTGTAGCGTGAAAGCAGTTTCACACATCGCCCTGTATCAAACCAACGGTGTAGGTATTCAACACAACAGGGCACACACAGTCACTCATACATATTAAGACAAACACAAGGTGGTGTGGGAAACATGTAGAGAGAGACACTCACTCAATATAAGTGCACATCAGAGAGACTTTAGACTGATGATGCGGGTTTGAACTTTTCCTTTGGAGGAGAAGTGGTGTGGATACACTTCAAGGATTGCCGATTTGTTTCCAATTCAAAGTGATAAACCAATGTTTCATCGCTTGTGACGATGTTCGACAAAAAACTGTAACGGTCAGCCTCGCAACGGGCAAGGATGGTCCTTCGTTGCTCTTTGTGGTGTTCTGTTCGGCGGCGACGAACCCAGCAGGCACACATCTTAGAGTACACCAACTGGGGGATGAGGGGTCACCACTATTAACAGGGGCGACCAGTTGAGTAGCGAGTTGTTTGTGATCTATCGACCCGCAAATCGCCGAAGTGGCGTCCAATGAAAAGGACTTGCAATACGGCGGCCGAACTCCCCCGCATGGGGCCTCCCGGAAAACGATGCCATACGATCATTTCATTTTTTTTTTTGTGATCTATCGATCACTTCGGATTGGAGTGTCCACAATTTCCAACAATGCAGGAATCACGGCTGTGTGCTGCCGGTCTTCACGCGAGAGTTCGGACAAGTTTGCGCTACTTTGTTGCGATGACGACGGATGCCTCGCACGACGACTCATCATGCTTCTGTTCTCTTCCAGATCTCCTTAGACATTCCGCTAAACGAAACTCAATGACAGTTCTCTGCTTGGAACGCACCTCAGTCACAGACGCTATTTTGAAGGCTATGTATAAAACCGACACCTATCCGAACGTCATGAAACTATAGGGGGTGAAACGGAAATACTCCAAAATGCTGACAACACGTTCCACATTTTTTCAGCCAAAACTGGCCTAGAAAAACACGTGCTGCATTACTTATTAACGCCCCTCGCATATACTTTGATTGATTTACATACTTTGACACACATGAACAACAAATAAGTACGCATTACACACTGTAGAGCCAAAGAAACTGGTACGCCTGCATAATATCGTGTAGGGACCCCGCGAGCACGTACAAGTGCCGCAGAACGACGTGGCATGGACTCGACTAATGTCTGAAGTAGTGGTGGAGGGAACTTGCGCCATGAATCCAGGGCTGCCCATAAATCCGTAAGCGATTCGGGAAGTGTGGGGTGTCGCATTGCCCTGCTGGAATTGCCCAAGTCCGTCGTGATGCACAATGGACATGAATGTGCAGGTGATCAGACAGGATGCTTACGTACGTGTCACATGTCGGAGTCGTATCTAGACGTATCAGGAGTCCCGTATGACTCCAACTGCACACACCCTACATCATTACACAGCCTCTACCAGCTTGCACAGTTCTCTGCTGACATGCAAGGTCCTTGGATCCATGAGGTTGTCTCCATACCCGTACACGTCCATCCGCTCGATACACTTTGAAACGAGCTTCGTCCGGACAGGCAACGTGTTTCCAGTCATCAGCAGTCCATTGTCGGTGCAGACGGTCCAGGCGAGACGTAAAACTTTGTTTCGTGCAGTCGTCAACGGTACAAGATAGGGCGTTCTGCTCAGAAAGCCCCTGTCGATGATGTTTCGTTGAATGGTTCGCACACTGACACTTGTTGATGGCCCAGCATTGAAATCTGCAGCAATTTTTGGAAGGGTTGAACTTCAGTCACTTTCAATGAATATCTTGAGTCGTCGTTGGTCCCGTTCTTGCAGGATCTTTCTCCGGCCGCGGTGATGTCAGAGGTCTTCCCGGAAAATCCCCACTTCATCGCTACCTCGGAGGTGCTGTGTCCTATCGCTCGTGCGCCAACTATAACACCACGTTCAGACTCCCTTACTTCTTGATAAGCTGCCATTGCAGCAGCAGTTACCGATCTAACAACTCTGCGCCAGACACTTATTGTCTTATATAGGAGCTGCAGACCGCAACTCCGTATTCTGCCGGTTTACAGGTTTACATGGAATATTGCTGTATTTGAAAACGCATGCTACTTTCTTTGGCGCTTCAGGATAAAACGTTAACACAAGACTGTCTCCCACCCAACGCGCTTTACACTACTATATATTAAATGGCACAACATTTTTCAGGCTACACTTACATTATATCAAAAATTGTGGTGTTTGACTTACAGTTACGATGAATTTCATATGACAAAATAATTTCTGTAAATTGCTTACGCCTCCAGGTGACACCATCGAATAATTTACAGGTCAAGACAGCCTGTAAAGGTGTGATATGGCCGTTATACAGTGACAGTGCGTCATAAAGTCTTATCGCTGACATAATGGCGACTAAAACATAGTTTGGTGACATCAGAACCCTAGCCACGTGTTCATTACGTCAATTAAAGCTAAATTTACGCCTCAGACCGGACATTACATTCATATTTTACATATGTATGTTTTTGGATAGGGTCCACCTTTAGAAAAACACATTTTTGGTTTTTTAACCCAAACATGTTTCACTGTAGTTGCAGCATCTTCAGTGGGCTTTTATTTGCTATCGTTTTACCACATGGTGTGGTTTTTTCTGATGTGTTGTGTTTCTACAGTGACCGTTTTTTTGCATGGTAGAAACTGTAGAAACACAACACATCAAAGAAAACCATACCATGTGGTAAAACGATGGAAAATAAAAGCTTACTGAAGATGCTGCAGCTACAGTGAAACATGTTTGGGTTAAAAAACAAAAAATGTGTTTTGCTAAAGGCGGACCCTATCCAAAAACATACATATTGTTAAAGCAAACACGGAAGAAAAGAGCTTCAACCCCAAGATAATCATATTTTACATGCATAAGTACGGTAAATTTGAACCTCAGGATCTCGGTAACAGGTACTGGTACCAAAAAATGTGTCAAGGTTCCCCCACATCATTATCTTAACAATATATGGTAAAAATTTCGACGATTTTCTGTGAACAGAAAGTATGAAATTGGCCATCCCCACAACTGACACTTCCTCTACTCAAAAATCATGGTTTTTTCAGGATTTTCTCAGGGACCGCCCATGAACAGACTACACCTAATGCTAAACAACATATCGATTTGCTCAGTTTTCCTGGGCTGGGGGAAGGTACTGAAGGACAGTTACAGTATGTCCCTTCTTCCGAAAGGTATAGAAATGGTCAGTAGACCAAGGATAATCCATAGCATTTGACCCTTTATGTTGAATAGAATCCAACATAAGACATCTTGAAAAATAGCATTTCTGGAACACAGGTATTTCAGAATCATAGAACGTGTTATAAGGCAAAAAGAAAAGTTCCATGTCAAGTAAGTAAAGACATCAGTTTATAAAAGTTCCTTTACAAATAGTGCGATACAAATTTACAGTACTCTTCAACATAATATGAAAATTATTCCACCATTCTCACTTTTTCGTAATACCGTAAAGCCATTTTTACTTAATCACTGTTCCTATTCAGCAGCAGAATCTTTAAAACATGTAAAATACAATACTTTAAACAACAAAGTGCAAAATGTCTTATTGTAAGTGATGCAAACTCTTTTGTAGATAAAGCCAATCAACCGCGAAGCAGCTGTATATCAACTCTGCATCGCTATTCGTTTCGAAACGTTGAACTTGTCTAATATGCGACCTTCTCATGTATGTTACTATATTCTTAAAGTCTTAATTGACATTTAATTACAACGATTCGTTGCAAAAGAAATATGTTTTGTTGGATCTTCAGTGTGATTTTGCCTTGAAGCGACAAAAGAAATGGATCTGCGTAGCTACCTGCGCACGCTATATTAAACTCCTCATGCAGACTTAACACACTCAGATTGCAGCTGTTTCTCACAGTTTCAGCTTCGGTGCCGCCCGTTCGCCTCCACCAGCACCGTATTTCGCCGTAATTCCACCACTGCCTGCTCTGCTCTGCTCAGGTTTCTCTTTTAACTTCTTTAGCTTCTAGAGAAATACGTGATACCAGCGTCGAATTCAGATTTAATTAATACGATCCTATTTCAGCACCAATTTACAGAAACGTCAGATTAATAATTCACCGTCGAAATAAACGACAGCAACACATTTATAATTGGTTTGTTACGAACATTTCATGTTGATAAACGCTCACGTACATTTCAAAGTGCCGGCCGTTGTGGCCGAGCGGTTCTAGGCGCTTCAGTCTGGAACTGCGCGACCGCTACGGTCGCAGGTTCGAATCCTGCCTCGGGCATGGATGTGTGTGATGTCCTTAGGTTAGTTAGGTTTAAGTAGTTCTAAGTTCTAGGGGACCGATGACCTCAGATGTTAAGTCCCATAGTGCTCAGAGCCATTTGAACCATTTTTGAACATTTCAAAGTCCTGCAAATACAGGTGGATGGGTATTTAGCAGAGACAAAGCAAACGTACACTTGAAAGCTATCTCTTACTAGCCAAACGCAATGGGCATGTGTGCCCTTAAATACTGGTGGTTCAAGACCAATCTACGATGAGCAAAGCACTTCAAAGAATTCAAATACACATACTGACCTAAGGCCCATAATGAATTACTCTAAGTTTTAAAACGAAACAGGCTACAAGGATCTAGAATTTCCATATTGGAACAGATCACATGTATATAAGGCTGAAAGCGAAATGAATTCGTTGTTGGGCAACGGGAGTATATGTTCCAACTAATAACTTAATTTTAAAAATGCATGTGAATGAGATTTTGCCTTCATTAATTCAAATCAGATAGTTGCGCAATTGATGCACCTCGGATTCTGTCCTGCGATAGTTGAAACATTCACTGATAACGCATGATCGCGTGGACCATGGAATTCAACACAGCAGCGATTGTGAGAGATATGAATTCAACGAGTCGTAAGCAGGTTTCCAGAGGTAGGAGATACCGGATTTCTACGCACAAGTCACACAATTCCAAATTACAGACCAGTGGTTTGTAGCCGTGGACCCAGTTCCCGATAGCATCCCAGAAGTGTCCCGTCGGGTTCAGATCAGACGACTTTAGTGGTCCAGACATCAATATAATTTCACTATCAAGCTCTCCAAACCACTGTAGCACGATTCTGGTCTTGTGATATGGTCAATGATACTACTGGAAGATGATATCACCATTGGGGAAGAGGTCAAGCATGACGTGATACAGGTGGTCTGCAATAATGTTCGCATTGTCCACAACTGTTTCGGTGTCTTCGATTACCACCAAAGGTCCCAAATAAACCTGTTACATCTGCCACAGACGGCCCCTGCCAGGCCGACTACACTAAAGACACCCCTGTGTACCATATAACATACACAAGCACTTGCAGGCGCAACCAAGAGGAAAACAATTCTTCCAAACAAACAGAACTTGCTAGAGACTAATGCGAACCTTTTTCTGCAGAGGTCGCCTCACAGATACAGGGAAAGCAGCAGCAGTACAGCCAGTTCCTCGCCGAGCTAGGACCAGCTCCAACGGACCTCACCGACGCTCTAGCTGAATGGACGTCTACAAGTTATTTGTTTTGTGTGTAGATATGATTCTTCGAGAACAGTAGTTCAGTTTCAGTAAACTACATTATACCGAGTGTTCTACAATACTGAGTATTCTTCAAAACCCAAGTGAATGTTCCCATATCGAGATACTGCCCCCAGTGACGTGCGTTTCATACAGCCTTTCGCCCAGATGACGGCGTACTAGACACGACCATCGACCTGCTGTAACCAGAAACTTGATTTACCTAATCACCTCTAGTCTAGATTTTCCCGAGGCCACTGCAGTCTTAATTGTCGATGTCGATGGTCGATAAGAGAACACTTAGTGTCGCCTGCAGCAGAGTCCCATGTGGCCTGAACGATGTACTCTGGAACACCTGTGCCTGCAGCAGTACTGTGCTCTCGTCCGATGTGCCACAGATCGGTGCCTGTCGTGTTTTACAAAGTAGGCAAGCCACCAGTCTCAACATTCTACTATGAGACATGGACATCCAACACCTTGTCACCTGCTCATGGTTTCATCCTCCTTCAGTTGCTTTGTTTAGATGCTCACGACCGTAGTACGTGAACAGCCGACCAAATTTAGAGATGCTCGTTCCCAGGCGTCAGGCCATAAAGATATGCCCTTTACTTTTCTGTGCTTCAAGATGTATAGGAGCGGTGGAACACTGGAAAAACGATTGTCTGAGGTCGTAGTTACGTCATATCCTAGTGTTTTATTTTTATAAGCGTATTTTCACTAGAAGCATAAATACAGTTGCTTGAAGGGTGGGGTGCTGAACTTGCGTGCAATTGGCTAACAGCATGGTGACGTCCACAAGTGATACCCGGGGTATCGGGGGGGGGGGGGGGGGGGGCAGGGGGCGTGGGTTGTGGAGGACGCCCAGATGGCCTTTGTGGCGTCTTTCGTCAACTTGATATTTCTTGACTAGTAAGTTGTGAAACTTCGGGATAGATTAAAACTGTGTGCCAGATCGAGACTCGAACTTGAAACCTTTGTCTTTCACGGGAAAATTCTCAACCTACTGAGCTACCCAAGCACGACTCAGGACCTGTCTTCATAGTTTACTTCTCTCAGTACCTCGTATCCTACCTTTCAAACTTCACAGCTTCTGTGAAGGTTTTGTGAAGACAGGGTGGCGCGGCTCTGACCTGTTGTCCCAACCGCGGGTGCACGTGGAAGAGGAAGTGTTTACACGGCAGATACTCGCGCGTGTTGTTGTCTGAATACATCGTCATGGCACACAATTTTAGAAAGCCTATACTCCAATTTAGGTTTGACAGCCACTATGCCAGACGCAAGGCCTTTGAAATAGAGAGTTCTTTGAGGGTAGAAGTTTGTTTACCTGCTACAGACGTAGTTGGGATACACTTATCCATTGTAAGCAGCACAATGTACGTCAAGATGATCGATGAAGCTGCGGGTGGAAGAACTATCGCCGCTGCTCAAAGGGGATTTAAATTCCGCCACTCTGGTGGGAATATCAGTGATGTAACAGTAGCTCCATCATGCTTGAGAGTGAAGGTCATTCGGATCTTTGAAATGCCATTTGAGGTGCCAGAATCGATAGTTCTTGAATCGCTGCGACAATTTGGAACGTTACTCAGTCATACGCCTGAACGGTGGGAGAGTTTTAGCACCTATCCCGTGTCAAACGGCGTCCGACAGGTGCGGATCGTCCTTAACAAACATATCCCTTCATATTTATTAATTGGAGGATGTCGAGCTATTGTGATTTGCGCTGGCCAGCCGCGAACATGTAATGGCTATGGTAGAGAAGCAAATGTTCGCTCGAAGTTCATACAACACGGCGTCATGCAGCTGTCACGCGGAAAAGCGTCACAGCAAGTTCCCCTCCAACTGCCGATGACGTACTGTACGTCTCGGTGGCCCGCCGGAGGTGTTGCCGAGTTCAGGGCGTGACACGAACGTGTTGATGTAACATGGACGTGTTGATGCAAGAGCGGACCGAGTCACGGGCACAGGGAGGTGACACGGAGGATGCCCCTACACCCACCTGATCGCAGAGGAGGGAGGAACCTTCCGCACTCTCACAAGTAGCGAGCGGCGTAGAGGTGGAGGTCGAGACTATGGCTGCAGCAACGGACCAACAAGAGCCCGATGAAAAACGTGAGTCGTCGCCTATGGCGGCAGAGGGCAGGGCGCGCAAACAACGATCGCCGAATCGTCGCAAAAAGCGTCGCCATAGTTCGGATGACACTTTCTCCCGAGACTAGGAAACTGGAAGTTATTCGAGCGGAAGAGACGTCTGACATGTAACACGTGCTTTTGGAGGACGTTGAAAGGATTCCTTCAGATGGTGGCCGGATGTCCTTTGTTTCAGATGGTCCCTCTTCATTGACACCGACTGTATAAATATCTGACGGTGCAATTGGTTTCTGCTACCATCTTCACACCTTAGGCTTTTTGCTCTTCCGTTCGTTGAAACTACGAAATTCCTCGGGCTCATGCTCGAGAGGAAACTCTCTTGGACCTCCCATGTGTCGTACCTGGCAGCCGCTGTACACTTTCCCTCAGTGTCATACGCTTCTTCAATGGTACTTCTTGGAGTGCAGACCGAACCACCCTTCTCCGTTTGTAACTGTCCCTTGCCCGTTCGAAACTAGACTATGGTTGCCTTGTCTTCACGACCATCCCTCTTACGCCATTCGGCACCACCCACCATCGTGGCATCCGTTTGGCAACTGGCGCCTTTTACACTAGTCCAGTTGAGTATGTATGCCGAAGCTGCTGAGCTACCACTGTGACTTTCTCCTCAGCAAGTATGCATGCCGTTTGTCTGCAATTCGTGGCCGCCCATACTATGCCTCCTTCTTAAGTGCCTCCTTTGATCGCCTGTATGGGGCACATCCCTCTCCTCTGTTACCTCCTAGAGTCCGCTTTCGGCACTTGCTCCGGCGGCTTGGCTGCAACTTTCCTGGTAGGTGTGAATCCTTCACCACGCAGCACAATGTACGTCAAGATGATCGATGAAGCTGCGGGTGGAAGAACTATCGCCGCTGCTCAGAGGGGATTTAAATTCCGCCACTCTGTTGGGAATATCAGTGATGTAACGATAGCTCCATCATGCTTGAGAGTGAAGGTCATTCGGATCTTTGAAATGCCATTTGAGGTGCCAGAATCGATAGTTCTTGAACCGCTGCGACAATTTGGAACGTTACTCAGTCATACGCCTGAACGGTGGGAGAGTTTTAGCACCTATCCCGTGTCAAACGGCGTCCGACAGGTGCGGATCGTCCTTAACAAACATATCCCTTCATATTTATTAATTGGAGGATGTCGAACTATTATGATTTGCGCTGGCCAGCCGCGAACATGTAATGGCTATGGTAGAGAAGCAAATGTTCGCTCGGAGTTCATACAACACGGCGTCATGCAGCTGTCACGCGGAAAAGCGTCACAGCAAGTTCCCCTCCAACTGCCGATGATGTACTGTACGTCTCGGTGACCCGCCGGAGGTGTTACCGAGTTCAGAGCGTGACACGAACGTGTTGATGTAACACGGACGTGTTGATGCAAGAGCGGACCGAGTCACGGGCACAGGGAGGTGACACGGAGGATGCCCCTACACCCACCTGACCGCAGAGGAGGGAGGAACCTTCCGCACTCTCACAAGTAGCGAGCGGCGTAGAGGTGGAGGTCGAGATTATGGCAGCAGCAACGGACCAACAAGAGCCCGATGAAAAACGTGAGTCGTCGCCTATGGCGGCAGAGGGCAGGGCGCGCAAACAACGATCGCCGAATCGTCGCAAAAAGCGTCGCCATAGTTCGGATGACACTTTCTCCCGAGGCTAGGAAACTGGAAGTTATTCGAGCGGGCGGCGGCCCGTGTTCACCTTGGCCTTCATTCGCTTCCTAAGGACACTACTCTAACCTCGCTCTTTTGCCTTCAGTTTCACGACCTTCGCATGGGACTTCGCGATAGTACCTTTCCGTACAGTGATGGCTCCCGGACTGACCGTGGTGTCGGGTGTGCCTTCATCATTGGGGCCAAAGTTTTTCGATATCGGCTTCCGGCACACTGCTCAGTGTTTACAGCCGAGCTCTTCGCCCTATATCAGACCACAGAGTACATCCGGCGACACAGCCATTTCAATTGTGTCCTTGCTCACTCTCTCAGCGCCCTTCAAAGTCTCTGGGCGCTATACGCCGCCCATCCCTTAGTGCAACGGGTCCATGAAACTGTCACTTGCTCGCTCGTGCTGGGGCCATTGAGATGTTTCTGTGGCTTCCTGGTCATGTCGGTCTGACAGGAAGCGAGGTTGCTGACGCCGCTGCCAAGACTGCAGTCCTCGTACCTCAGCCATCTAGTTCCTATATTCCCTCCGATTATCTCTGTGTTGCCGTCTGTCAGGAGGTGGTGCCACTTCGGCATAACCATTGGTCCTCCCTTCATGGGAATAAACTCCAGATTATTAAACCTCTCTCAGCGGCTTGGACGACCTCCTCTTGGCCCTCTCGCCGGGAGGAGGTCATCTTAACTAAGTTACGTACTGGGCACTGCCTTTTTAGCCATCGTCGTTTTTTAAGTGGTGCGCCCCCACCGCTTCGTATACTTCGCTACCAAGTTTTATCTGTCCGTTATTTCCTGATGAACGCCCATTTTTTAACCGTTTACGTTCCCGCTTGGGTTTGCCGTCTGAGTCATCCGCCGTTTTAGCAAACGACGCGTGGGATGTTTACCGCGTTTTACTTTTTATCCGTGGTACCAATATGGCGAAGACCATTTAATTTTTAGTCCTGGACCTTCGTTTCTGTATGGTTCTTTTATATCCCTTTCTTCACGTCCCTGTTTTTCGCTGTCTTCTCTTACGTCAATTGGGATTGACATACAGTCGTTTTTTAACTCCTCCCTGTTTACGTGTTCTACAGTTTTGACTTTGGCGCATATGACCCCAGTTGTTGTTGCGCCCTAAAACAAAACAAAACAAACAGACTGACCCGTACTGCCGACGGAAGAGTCAGCGACAGTGTCCCTGCAGCCATATCTAAATGCAACAGAGGGTGTTTCTGAGATTGTGAGGCCGGCCGGCGCGGCCGAGCGGTTCTAGGCGCTTCAGTCTGGAACCGCGCGACTGCTACGGTCCCAGGTTCGAATCCTGCCTCGAGCATGTATGTGTGTGATGTCCTTAGGTTAGTTAGGTTTAAGTAGTTCTAAGTTCTAGGGAACCGATGGCCTCAAATGTTAAGTCTCATAGTGCTCAGAGCCATTTGAACCATTTGAGATTGTGACTGTGCACAACAGTTCGAAGGGATACCGGAATTGACACCCACTCTTGATGACGGCTAATTTACAGGACACACACCACAGAACGAAAAAATCGGAGGGAAGCCCTTTGACGGGCAACCTTCTGAGCACGAACAGTTGACTAAAGCCTTTGGAGTTTACAATGACATGAAACGAGCACAACAACAACGGAACAAGAATATAAGGTGGGAACAGTGAACATAAACACCGCACGATCGCTTACAAAGTTGCAACTTCTCCGGGGCATGTTTTACGCCACGGACGTGGATATTCTGCTGGTGCAGGAAGCCTGCAATGCTGCGTTTCCTGACGTGCGTGGTTACGACATTTACCTAGCGCTGACTCCAGACGTAGGACGTAGCACGGCGGTATTAGTCCGGGAAGGGATTCCGGTGTGTGACCTCGATCTATCCCTTTGGCCTGGGTTTGGTTATGACCGTGAACGGTGTTGGTATTGTGAACATTTACGCACTCTCCGCATGTGACAGTCGACGGCTACGCGCAGTTCTACTCGGAGGAGATTGCGCCCCTATTCCATGGCAGATATGATCACGTCTTGCTAGGAGGGGATTTTGATTGTGTTCTCACACCGAAGGATCAAACCCTGAATTTTAGCTCTTGCTATGAATTGCACAATTCTGCAGAGACATGACATTAATGGAGACGTGGGAAACGGTCCATGGGCAGCATGAGCGGTACATGTTTTTCACTAGTCAGTCGGTGAGCAGACCGGATGGGATTTACCTTTCTGACGGATTATGAGATCACATGTTGGCTGTTGAACGCTGGTACACAGTTTTTACGGATCACCTTGCATATTTATGCACTTTAAGCCTCCCACGGCAGCGACAGAACCGTGGTTCGTGGAAACTTAATTCGTCCTTACTGGTGGATCCCGAACAACGCCGGCGGATCGAAGAAGTGTGGCAGACATTCCTTCGCCGTCTCTCGGTGCACCACACGGTCCTTTTGGTGGATGAAATGTGCAAAACCGGCGAAACGAGGAGTTCTCATGACTTACGGCAGGGAAAAAGTGAGGTGGCGTAGAGATACACCTGAGCATTACTACATGGTGCTCCGAGACCTGTCCTCCAAGGCCCCATCGCCCGAACATCAAGCGGAAGTACATCATATTCAAGAGTGCATTTTATCGATCACGAGACGTCGATTGGAGGGACTTTCGACCAGTGCCCGGTGCTCGGACAATGTCGACGGAGAACGTATTTTCATCTATAAAGTGTCCAAGGGGCAGGCACGTAATGGTCAATCCTTGATCACAGTGCTCCCTGATGATAATGATGATCGGCCCTTGATGCCACAATAACACATTGCTGCTGGGTTTCTGGAGCATTACCGCCTCCTCTTCACCGGGGCGCCGACGGACGATCGGATAGGAGGAGACATAATTTGCTACTGAACAAATAGGAGTGGATGGTACGGAAGCAGAGGAGTTAGTGGGACCCCTAACGGAAGATGATATGTGGATGGCACTCACGAAGGTTGTGGTACGTAAATCCCCTGGGCCTGATTGGTTGACAGTAGAATTTTATCGCGAATTTGCAGATCTAATGATGTTCCTCTGGGTGTTGATATGTAATGAGTTATTGTGCTCTGACACGGACGTCCAGACACAATTATTGGAGGGAATATTTATACCAATTCCGAAATCAGCAAGGAGTGTCAACGCCCATCAATTCCGAACGCTCACGATGCTCAAGACTGCTTACAAGATCTTTGCGCGAATGTTGGCAGCAAGGGTCAAGACTGTAATATCCAAGACATTACCACCGGACCAGGCTTGTCTGAGGGTATGGAATAATATCCATTCTATCTTATGTGATTATCGTGACATCATTGCCATGATGGAAGCATGTAGAAAGAGAGTGGCGTTCGTATCAGTGGATTTTGATAGTGCGTTTGACACGAACAACCATGATTTCCTTGACTCGACCATGTGATCCACGGTGGTAGCTCAGTATTCGATTACCGACCTCATGCGCCTCCTTAACGGCGCTCCTTCGACGGTGAGAGTCAATGGCAGGGAGGTAGGAACGATTCCTGTTTACAGCTCAGTTAGGCAAGGATGTCCCTTGTCGATGGTACTATTTGTAATAGCGCTCTTACAGACGTGAGACTCCGTGAGAGTTCCTTCACGTGTGACGCATTTTCCGACGACTTAATGGTTCTCGTCCGGTTGGAGTCTCTCAAGCCGTCGGCACACGGACCGTGCTGTCGAACGTTAACGTTGAGCGTGCCAAGTTCAACGTGCAGCTGAACGCTCAGGAACGATGCGATTTGTGCATACGGTACGTGGGCCCCAACGATCGCAACGCACTCCAGCGACAGTTGAGGGATGTTTCTAGTTCGTAAATCACTGTTACTCAACGGGTGCGCGTAATTCTCACGTTAGCTCTATTAAAACGCACATTTCTTCCATCGTCCACGTAAAGGAAAGTACCATGTCCAATCAGTAAGGACACAGGCTTATAAAAGTTCCGTTACAGACAGTGCGTTACAAATTTGGAATACTTCTCCGCGTAAGATAAACGTTATTTCATGATTCCCACATTTTAGTAAAACTCCAAGGTCAGTCTTACTTGATCACTGTTCCTACCCAGTAGCAGAATCTTTGCAACATGTGAATTACGAAGCGTAAAAGAAGAAGGAGTAAAATATCTTTAAACAAGTAGCGCAAGCTGTCCTTTAGATTAAGCCAATCGAACAAAGTCACCCCCAAAAAAAGGTGAACTTGTATTAACATAACATCAAATATTATAGTCGAGACTTGTATTAAACTAATAATAAAGTATCGGAACCTAATAAAACGTGAATGTTAAGAAAAAAAATTGGTTGTGTCAGGACGCGAACCACCGCCCCAACAAAAAAACTCTTTCCAGAACACTGACGCTCTTCATTACGCTACACCAACATCTCCCGTATTCATACTAATCATAGTACCTTAGCGCATGCTAAAAACATTAATCGTAGATATGTTACTAACTGAAATTTAATTATAACAAATTGTACCAAGAACAATGCGTTTTGGGTGGATCTTCAGTGTGTCGCTGCCTTCAAATAGCCTACTCTCATTACACGCAAGTTACAATAATATTTTGCCGCGAATATGATGTTTCTCATTATTTTATTGGAACGAATCACACAGTTAACAACGGGTTTTGCAGTGATTCTCAATTTGCTGGTGCTCGGAACGGCATATATACATATAGGCTTGAAATGAATGCCAATATGGCGCCTCACAACTCTGTACTGAAGGGAGACGGCGTGCTTGTGACGTAGGTGGCGTTGGGCCATCTCATTGGTCAACGCTCAGACGCACGCTCAGAATATCTGACATGCCAGATATTCCTCTGCACGTTCGGAAAGACTCCCGAGCGTGCTATTCCATGCTGTGACGTCAGAAACTCGGCACGCTCAACGCTCAACGTTCGGACGCACGGTCCGTGTGCCGACAGCTTTAGGTGGTTGCCCTTGTTACTACATACGGCGTGGCGGCAGCAGGGTCAACACGAATAAAACTCAGATTATGCACATCGGAAGGGGTCCGGACGCTCTGCACAGTCCGTTTACGAAGCTGGACATCATGAGATGCATAGAAGTCTTATTAACCCGATCGCTACGACAATCACCGGCGATGAGCTACCGGCAACTGCTCCAGCACGTTCGACTGCACATACGCAATAACTCACTCTGAACCCACCCCACGACCTGCTCCAAAAGGTAGAATATACTGATGTTCATCTTGCCTCGCGACTGCCACCCCTGGCACATGTACTGCCAATGCCACATGGCTGATAGGTTAATGGCGGCCTTTGGATACTATGTCAGCCAACGGATACTGTTTAAGGTCAAATACGGGACTTTAATTCTACCACACCAGCTTGCAGGACTTAATCTCACGAATGTGAGGAACAAGGTTCTCGCTCTATACCTGCGAGCCACGCTACGGATCTGGAACCAACGGTACACGCCATCTCGTCGGCGCTCCTGGACGTGCTTCCCCACCGTTCTTTGAACCGCCGTTGGCGATAGGCACAATATCAGCTTCTTTTTCTCACGTCGCTTGATTCTTTGTTGATTTCAGTTATGATCAGTTACGAATACCTTCAACAAGGATTCCCACGATCCATGACATATATCAATGCTTGAGGTGCTATCGCGACAGTAAAGTTGTCGATCTTGAATACCCATCAAGCGATTCGTGAGGGATCTGGCGAGCTGTCCACACGCCTCTCCTCTCCACGGTGGCGAGATCGTCCTGGTACACATTAATCAACCGCTGCAGAGTGAAAATTTCATTCTAGGAATCGCCGATAATACTGGTTTCTTTCTGATCTCAGTGCGTGGTAACAGTTAACATTCTTTCCGAGAAGACGGCACGATTTACTGTCTTTAAAATTCGTCGTAAAACAGGGTCGTAGTAGAACTGAATATTTCGTAGTATGTTTCCCTCTTCAACATTGATGCATTAATTAGTGAGTAAAGACGATGATCTTTAAGCAAGTTTCTGTCCAAATTAATTTTACATTCTTGCAAAAAGTTAAATGCACGTTAAAAGTTATTTTTGAGAGTTATTAAAAAATCTGCGTTCTGGCACTCAAAGATCCTATACCTACATTAACTTTCGACCTACACTCCTGGAAATGGAAAAAAGAACACATTGACACCGGTGTGTCAGACCCACCATACTTGCTCCGGACACTGCGAGAGGGCTGTACAAGCAATGATCACACGCACGGCACAGTGGACACACCAGGAACCGCGGTGTTGGCCGTCGAATGGCGCTAGCTGCGCAGCATTTGTGCACCGCCGCCGTCAGTGTCAGCCAGTTTGCCGTGGCATACGGAGCTCCATCGTAGTCTTTAACACTGGTAGCATGCCGCGACAGCGTGGACGTGAACCGTATGTGCAGTTGACGGACTTTGAGCGAGGGTGTATAGTGGGCATGCGAGAGGCCGGGTGGACGTACCGCCGAATTGCTCAACACGTGGGGCGTGAGGTCTCCACAGTACATCGATGTTGTCGCCAGTGGTCGGCGGAAGGTGCACGTGCCCGTCGACCTGGGACCGGACCGCAGCGACGCACGGATGCACGCCAAGACCGTAGGATCCTACGCAGTGCCGTAGGGGACCGCACCGCCCTTCCCAGCAAATTAGGGACACTGTTGCTCCTGGGGTATCGGCGAGGACCATTCGCAACCGTCTCCATGAAGCTGGGCTACGGTCCCGCACACCGTTAGGCCGTCTTCCGCTCACGCCCCAACATCGTGCAGCCCGCCTCCAGTGGTGTCGCGACAGGCGTGAATGGAGGGACGAATGGAGACGTGTCGTCTTCAGCGATGAGAGTCGCTGCTGCCTTGGTGCCAATGATGGTCGTATGCGTGTTTGGCGCCGTGCAGGTGAGCGCCACAATCAGGACTGCATACGACCGAGGCACACAGGGCCAACACCCGGCATCATGGTGTGGGGAGCGATCTCCTACACTGGCCGTACACCACTGGTGATCGTCGAGGGGAGACTGAATAGTGCACGGTACATCCAAACCGTCATCGAACCCATCGTTCTACCATTCCTAGACCGACAAGGGAACTTGCTGTTCCAACAGGACAATGCACGTCCGCATGTATCTCGTGCCACCCAACGTGCTCTAAAAGGTGTAAGTCAACTACCCTGGCCAGCAAGATCTCCGGATCTGTCCCCCATTGAGCATGTTTGGGACTGGATGAAGCGTCGTCTCACGCGGTCTGCACGTCCAGCACGAACGCTGGTCCAACTGAGGCGCCAGGTGGAAATGGCATGGCAAGCCGTTCCACAGGACTACATCCAGCATCTCTACGATCGTCTCCATGGGAGAATAGCAGCCTGCATTGCTGCGAAAGGTGGATATACACTGTACTAGTGCCGACATTGTGCATGCTCTGTTGCCTGTGTTTATGTGACTGTGGTTCTGTCAGTGTGATCATGTGATGTATCTGACCCCAGGAATGTGTCAATAAAGTTTCCCCTTCCTGGGACAATGAATTCGCGGTGTTCTTATTTCAATTTCCAGGAGTGTATTTGATGAAACAATGACGATCGCTGCGCTTCGTAATGTGGCAATCGAAAATAATTAAGGTTCACACAGTATAATGTTTGTATCAATTCCTGTCCACTGAAATTCCTTATCTCACGTCCCTGATTTCACTTAAAAAGAATTAATCATCAGCTATTTTAAATAATAAAAGTTTTCCATCTCACAAAGATAATTACTTTCAGATAAGCTGGAAGGTACTTCTGAAATACTTTCACACTATATATTTTGTTAGGATAAGTGCTCACACGAGTTAACGTAAGAAGGACAACGTGACACAAGATGAGCTCAGACAAAATGACAACATGAGAAAATTGAAACGAGAGACTATTTTTCGACGACTTATAGACTTATACAAAGCAAAAGTTGACGTAACGATAACTTCTTATGCCTAGAAGTTCTTAGTACACTACCTGTTTTTCTGAAATGGTTTTCCTTAAATAATTCAAAATCATACAAAAATATTAAAAAAATTATTCAAGATCATGGCTTATGGCTTTATTAGAGTGGCTTCACCTTCGCCTTCACTGAGCAATGGCTTGATGATGCCATGACCTTGATGATAAGAAAGTGCTGATATTGTTCATAAAGTGCTGATGGATGCTGAGTCAGCGTTTATGGCCAACACTTGATTATACTGGGAACCACGACTAAAATGGGCATGGTAGATATCCAGCGATCACAGGCCCTGCAGACCACGGGTTGCTTCCACAAACTGCCTCCATTCCTTCCAGTTTTGTGCCCGGTTCCACCAGGTGTCTTCAATTCCCAGGGCTGCTAGGTCCTTCGCCAGGTTGTCCATCCAGCGCTGCCTTGGTCGTCCAATGGGGCGTTTGGTGCTTGGTTTCCCCGTCAGTGCCATCTTCGCCTGTCTTCCATCTGGCATACGGGCTACATGGCCCATCCATTGTATTATTTTGCCCTTTATCTTCTGTAGAATAGTTGGTTGTCGCATCAGAAGGTCGATTTCCTCGTTCTTCCTCCTCCTCCATTCTCCGTTACCTAAAACTGGTCACCATATCTTCCTCATTACTCTTCTTTCAAATATTAATAGTTTTTCCCTATCTCGCTTAGTCATTCTCCATGTTTCTAAACCGTACATTACTGCTGGGCATACCACTGTGTTGTAGATTTTCATCTTAGTGTTCACTGAGATCGATTTAGAACAAAGCATTTCGTTTCCACTGCTATTCTTTTCTTGATGTCCATTTTTATGTTGCTGTCCGTGGTAAACCAAGATCCCAAGTATTTGAACTTGTCTACTCTCTTGAACCTCTTGCCATCTATCTCAAGAAATTCTACCTGCTCTTGTTTTCTTCCTAACTGCATGAACTCTGTTTTGTCTCGATTCACTTTGAGCCCTACCTTCTGTGCACTATTGTCCATTTTCTGGTACATTTCTTTCAACTCGTGCTTTGATTCACTTAATAGTAATATGTCATCTGCATATGCGAGACAATTGAAGTTACCGTCCATCTCTACTCCAGCCCATCTTGCCTACACTCTTTTATTACTTTCTCTAAGATGACATTGAACAGAACACGTGAGAGAGCATCCCCTTGTCTGAGGCCTGTCACAATCTCGAATGTTTCTGATGTGACTCCTCGGAAACGTACTGCTGCCTTTGACCCTTCCATACAAGCTTGCACCACTCACACTAGCTTCTCAGGGATTCTGAAGTCCCTCATTGCATTGTATAGGCCATTCCTGTGGATGCTGTACTATGCACGTTGAAAATCTACGAACAGCCTGTAGATATATTTATCATATTCCCAATGTTTTTCAAGCAATTGTCTTAATGTGAAAATGTGATCTATTGTCGATTGGTTTGGTCGAAAGCCAGTTTGGTACTCCTATATGTTGTTCTCTATGAATGGTTGCAATTTTCTGAGGATAATGATGGACAGCACCTTATACGTTACATTCAACAAGCTGATTCCTCTGTAGTTACCGCATTCCCTTTTGCTTCCCTTCTTGTATATTGGGCATATTATAGCCAATTTCCTATCTTCTGGCAGTGTCTCCTTCTCCCATATCAACTGGATCACTTAATATATCTCTAAGTGTAAGCTCTCACCTCCCTCCTTGATTAATTCTGATGTTATTCCGTACTCCCCTGGGGCTTTGTTGTTTATGGGCATCACAAAATTCAAATAACTGTAGTCCCTATCTAACCGTCCAAATTAATCTAATGCCCTTGTCCACGAACCTATTTCAATGACTACATGAACTGAAGTGTCACACGTCTGATCTCATGTAAAAGTACAAATGAAATGATTACCAGGGTAGGCAAAGCTCGTCGCATCCCACGTAGGCCAAACGACGTCGGACCTCATCATGCCATCATGCTTGTGTAGTTCGTAACGACACGATCACAAGAAATCTGAAGAGCTGCAAGAGTTACTACTAACACACAAAAGTACGGATCAAGACATTAAACCACGGTTTACTACCTTCAAGCAATACACCTCCAGGAATAGTGAGTTAGGTAAACCAATGAAAGCAGACGTGCCACGTTTTGGTGTGGGGTTAAGTAATCGAGTTCTGGTAAATCAAAACACTTCAACTCAAGTGCAAAATGAGTTGGCCCCTGTTAGAAGAATTACCTAACCGAATCCGAATGAAGCAGATTACAGTTCTCTGACCATGTGGCACATGGCTACCTTCAAGTGACAGTAACGGAAACCTACAGCAGCATGAATTATACCAACAGGTTCTGTTCAGCTCTGGACCTGCTTCAGAAGTCTTCTGAAATCACGTCATGTGATCCATAGCGCAGCAAACAAGTTTTGCCGAAGTGTTTGGTGTTAACAGAAATGTCCTTGTTCGGACTGATGACAGATATATGCATATACACTAACAGGAAAAAAATCGTAAAATCAAAAAATAATTAATGTACAGTAATGAAATTTTGCGAATACTTTTGTCTAGGTAAAATACACTACCGGCCATTAAAATTGCTTCACCAAGAAGAAATGCACATGATAAACGGGTATACATTGGACAAATATATTATACTAGAACTGACATGTGATTACATTTTCACGCAATTTGGGTGCATAGATCCTGAGAAATCAGTACCCAGAACATCCACCCTGGCCCTAATAACGGCCTTGATACGCCTGGGCATTGAGTCAAACAGAGCTTGGATGACGTGTACAGGTACAGCTGCCCATACAATTTCAACACGACACCACAGTTCATCAAGACTAGTGACTGGCGTATTGTGACGAGCCAGTTGCTCGGCCACCATTGACCAGACGTTTTCAATTGGTGAGAGATCTGGACAATGTGCTGACCAGGGCAGCAGTCGAACATTTTCTGTGTCCAGAAAGGCCCGTACAGGACTTGCAACATGCGGTCGTGCATTATCCTGCTGAAATGTAGGGTTTCGCAGGGATCGAATGAAGGTTAGAGCCACGGGTCGTAACACATCTGAAATGTAACATCCACTGTTCAAAATTGCCGTCAATGCGAACAACAGGTGACCGAGATGTGTAACCAGTGGCACCCCATACCATCACGCCGGATGATACGCCAGTATGGCGATGACGAATACACGCTCCAAATGTGCGTTCACCGCGATGTCGCCAAACACGGATGCGACCATCATGATGCTGTAAACAGAACCTGGATTCATCAAAAAAAATGACGTTTTGCCATTCGTGCACCCAGGTTCGTCGATGAGTACACCATCGCAGGTGCTTCTGTCTGTGATGCAGCGTCATGGGTAACCGCAGTCATGGCCTCAAAGCTGATAGTGCATGCTGCTGCAAACATCGCCGAACTGTTCGTACAGATGGTTGTTGTCTTGCAAACGTCCCCATCTGTTGAATCAGGGATCGAGACGTGGCTGCACGATCCGTTACAGCCGTGCGGATAAGATGCCTGTCATCTCGACTGCTAGTGATACGAGGCCGCTGAGATCCAGCACGGCGTTCCGTATTACCCTCCTGAACCCACCGATTCCATTTTCTGCTAACAGTCATTGGATCTCGACCAACGCGAACAGCAATGTCGCGATACGATAAACCGCAATCGCGATAGGCTACCATCCCACCTTTATCAAAGTCGGAAACGTGATGATACGCATTTCTCCTCCTTACACGAGGCATCACAACAACGTTTCACCGGGCAACGCCGGTCAACTGCTGTTTGTGTATGAGAAATCGGTTGGAAACTTTCCTCATGTCAGCACATTGTAGGTGTCGCCATCGACGCTAACCTTGTGTGAATGCTCTGAAAAGCTAATCATTTGCATATCACAGCATCTTCTTCCTGTCGGTTAAATTTCGCGTCTGTAGCACGTCATCTTCCTGGT
Organism: Schistocerca cancellata; assembly: GCF_023864275.1. Lineage (NCBI taxonomy): Eukaryota > Metazoa > Arthropoda > Insecta > Orthoptera > Acrididae > Schistocerca > Schistocerca cancellata. The sequence goes on from NC_064627.1 coordinate 157,502,156, forward strand.
GTAGCAATTTTAATGGCCATTAGTGTATTTAAAGGATTAACATAGCAAGACCATAGGTTAATTTAAGTACGAGATAAGCCGTTGCAAGTGTGAAATGCTGATATATTAATAACCGTTATAACCGTCAGAACGTAGAGTCCAAGAACGCAAAGGTGCATGCATTGAGTTGCACAGGAGCCGGACGTCAGTTTTTGGGATGGAATTCCATGCTTGTTGCATTTTGTCGTCCAATAAAGGGGCAGTTAATGCCGTATGTAGATGAGTTGTCGTATGGCGATATCCCATATGTTCTCAACTGGAGACAGATACGATGGCCGCTAAATCTAAGGCAACATGTCGACACTTTGTAGAGCGTTATATGTTACAACAGTCGTATGTTTACAATGGTTATCCTGTTGCAAAACGCCCACTGGAATGCTGTTCATGAATGGAAGTGCAACAGATCAAATTATCACACTGACATACAAATTTGCAGCCACGAGAGTGCTCTTGCTGCCAAAAGAAATCGCAACCCTCACCATAAGTCCAGGTGTAGGTCCAGTGTATATAGCACGCAGACTGGCTGCAGGCCATCAACCCGCCTCCTTCTAACCAACACACGGCCATCAGTGGCACCGAGGCGAGCCAGCTTTCTTCAGGAAACACAACAGACATCCACCCTGCCCTCCAATGAGCTCTCGGTTCACACCACTAAAGTCGCAAATGGTGGTGGTCTTAGGGCAGTGGAATGCATGCTACAGGGTGTCTAGCTCGGAGCCGTCCTGAAGTAACCGATTTGTAACAGTTCGTTGTCAGTGTGGTGCCAATTGCTGCTTTTGACGTCTCCTGGCAAGACATTTGCAAAATCGGTGTAATATATGTGAAAAAGGAAACATTTATCTGTATTATTATTATTTCATTTCTGTATGAACGGTTGTCCATTATGCAGAGTCTGTAAAAAAAAAGAAACAATCATTTTTCATCTTTGTGTTTGTGCAATATTTATGCATCTGTATTTTGCAAATAACGTCTGTGGTCGGCGAGTGTGGAAATCGAAGCAGACAATGATAACTGAAAAAATTAACAAAGATATTTACTAGCGTACTGATTTGATTATAAATAGTGCAGTCTTAAATGTTACTCTCTCTGTCTTCTTGTAGCCATTAAATTTGTAAGAGCCTGTCACGCTCGCTTGAACGCTTGGTTAGCTTTCTTTTGTTCTTTCTTCGAGAAAGACGCCATTGTAGGCTGATGTAGAAAAAATGTGTGTACTTTGAATTTATGTTGATTTTTGAATATAGAAATTGTTAAAAATACTTGTAATTATTTATTGCTAGCTTGCCCAGTATTTCATTCCACATTTTCAGCCGTTTTCAGCATATTTAGAATGTTTCATGAAGCAGAGCTGTGCAACGGTCGCGGGAGCCGCTGCCGCGGCAAATTCAAATTATGATTGAATGAAAGCACTTTTCCCGCAATTAAGCGGGCAGGTAATGGTACATTAAAATTATTTCTCTCAGCTTCCCGGAGACCTCAGAGGAGAATTGTGGATTTTATTAAGTCATTTTCAGGTGGACATGGGCAGCTGCTATTACAATCTAAGTGACGTAAATAATTTACATAAATCAGATTGGTAAAACTTTACTTGTGTTATATCAAAGACTGCTGGGCTGAAACCTGTTATGGCTAATAATAATATTAAAATCAAATTTCATTTTTTGTGTCATGCTCTCGTGTTAGTCGTGGCAATCAATAGTGTTCATATGTTAAAAAATCCACTGCAGCTTTTATGTTTAGCGAACATAGCAGACTGTAACTTCTGTACGTGTAAATAAGTGTATTTTTCAGCGCATTTCAGAGATGAAAGTAGAGAAGGTCATGTTTAATTTCATATTAGTTACAGTAATGATACCGTGTTCCATTTCTAACAGGCCATATCAGGGTTATACGAAAATAGTTTGCAAATAAAAGATCACAGGTTCACAGCAGGAAATATTTTAGTGTTGTGCGTATCTCCACATAATAGGTCGAGGTGCACAAAGTTAAAGTTTTTCAACTACAGAAACTAATAGTGAGAATCGCATGTTATCTTTTGTGCTCGCAACAAAAAGCAATATACAGTTAATTAAAATGTTATGCAACATAACCTGCATATAAAATCAAAAAGTGCGCGGTGGGGAGACGAGACATGCTGCAGATGCAGAAAGATGCACCGGAGCCATGAGATTAGATTAGATTTAGTTTTCGCTCCACAGACGCAGAGACGAAATGATTTCCGTGGGTTTCGAACATGTCAGACAGTATAAAAACATAAAAAATTTTAGTAACATACTCTCTACCCTGATCATTTGTCAGGACATTGTTTAAATACGTGAATACATTACAGTAAACTGGAACTGACAATGTTTACAGAATTAATACACTCTCAGAATGTAACATAGTTATGCACTTTTAATAAATTTATCATACACACAATACCTAATCTTGACCGTTGTGACCAAGTGCTGTCCAAACTGAAATCTAACAGGCATTTCTACTTAAGCTTATTAATATATTGATCTATAGTGTAGAAGGAGTTGCCTATCAAAAAGTTTTTCAAACTCTGTTTAAACTGAGCTTTATCTGACACCAAGCTTTTAACGGTTGCTGGCAATTTATTGAAAATGTGTGTTCCTGAATACTGGATCCCTTTTTGGACCAAGGTAAGTGATTTTAGGTATTTATGTAGTCTGTTCTTATTCCTAGTATTGATACTATGTATTTAGCTGTTGGTTGGAAGTAGAGATATATTACTTGCAACAAATTTCGTTAAGCAATAAATATACTGAGAAGCAGTGATTAGAATACAAAGTTCCCTGAACAGGTTTACGCGTGATTTTTTTTGTATTTTTATCTCCTACATCCGACATCATTTTCACTGCGATTACAGACTGGCTTCAGGCGCTTCGGAAATTCTGTGGTATGCCCTTCCCAATTGAATTTACTGTCGATTTGTAATCCCAGAAATTTAGCATTGTCAACTTCTTCGATGTGCATGTCCTCATATGTCACACACATGCTGCAAGGAAATCTCTTACAGGTTCTGAACTGCATATAGTGAGTCTTTTCAAAGTTTAATGACAGTGAATTAACTTTAAACCATTTATTGATGTCAGTGAAGGTTTGATTGGCAGCCATTTCTAAATCTATACTTGACTTGCTAATTACTTCAATGTTTGTATCATCTGTAAACAAAACAAACCTCTGAGCACTATGGGATTTAACATCTGAGGTCATCAGTCCCCTAGACTTAGAACTACCTAAACCTAACTAGCCTAAGGACAACGCACATATCCATGCCCGAGGCAGGATTCGAACCTGCGACCGCACCAGCAGCGCGGTTCCGGAGTGAAGCGCCTAGAACCGCTCGTCCACAACGGCTGGCTTTTGAGGTATTCTTTGTAATGCTTTACAGTGCTAACACCAGAGCTGTTCCCAGATAGTAAATACAGTCTGTTGTTTTTTTGTCCCAAATTATATTTTCATTTCTTGTGTAATACATAGTTTATTTTTAGTCTTCTATTTGATTTGCGTTGCCTTTAGGGGTAACAATTTTTAAAAGAGGAAGTAACTTTATTAATGAATGCTTTGTGTTTTCCATTTGAGTCAGAAGTATTGAGACAAGCACAGTGGTCTACTTCTTGGTAACGCTACGTGGCGTTCTGGTGCCCAGTACCGTACATTCTCGTGACCATTGCGATCAGCAATCATACACAATGGCTAAATTCCTGCCAAGTCTTTTTGAAATTCTGCAGAAAGAACATTCAGCTTTTCCTAGCCCTATTCCACGACCTCGTTCAATCTCACTGAGGTACTGATAATGGCGTCCTTGTCATTGTAAAGGCATTCTTGGCTAACATCAACTCTCCGCGTACAATCTCAAAGGTAACTAACGCTCACGACCGTCACAGCGTGTATTTAAAGCAAAACCTGATTTTCATCTTCATACTGGCGCTACCGGCGCCACTCTTATGCGCCCTCGAAACTGGAATAGACATCATCTTTCACCTGTAGAAACACGCCTACCAACTTTCGTTTATGTCACGCAGCTTCTTCGTGTTGCGATTTTTAGTGTATGTGTAGCGACAGACGACTGCAGCAATGCAGAGAGACGTACGTAAGCCCAAAGTGGTGGTCCATTGATAGTGACGCGCCAAATATCTCACAAAATGAGCATTAAACGAAAAAACTACAAAGAACGAAACTCGTCTAGCTCGAAGGGGGAAACCAGATGGCGCTATGGTTGGCCCGCTAGATGGCGCCGCCATATGTCAAACGGATATCAACTGCGTTTTTTTCAATAGGAGCCCCCATTTTTAATTACATATTCGTGTAGTACGTAAAGAAATATGAATGTTTCTGTTGGACCACTTTTTTCGATTTGTGATAGATGGCGCTGTAATAGTCACAAACGTATAAGTACGTGGTATCACGAAACATTACGCCAGTATGGACGGTATTTGCTTCGTGATACATTACCCGTGTTAAAATGGACCGTTTACCAATTGCGGAAAAGGTCGATATCGTGTTGATGTACGGCTGTTATGATCAAAATGCCCAACGGGCGTGTGCTGTGGATGCTGCTCGGTATCCTGGACGACATCATCCAAGTGTCCGGACCGTTCGCCGGATAGTTACGTTATTTAAAGAAACAGGAAGTGTTGAGCCACATGTGAAACGTCAACCACGACCTGCAACAAATGATGATGCCCAAGTAGGTGTTTTAGCTGCTGTCGCGGCTAATCCGGACATCAGTAGCAGGCAAATTCCGCGAGAATCGGGAATGTCAAAAACGTCGGTGTTGATAATGCTACATCAATATCGATAGCACCCGTACCATATTTCTATGCACCAGGAATTGCATGGCGACGACTCTGAACGTCGTGTACAGTTATGCCACTGGGCACAAGAGAAATTACGGGACGATGACAGATTTTTTGCACGCGTTCTATTTAGCGACGAAGCGTAATTCACCAACAGCGGTAACGTAAACCGGCAAAAAAAACGCAGTTGATATCCGTTTGACCTATGGCAGCGCCATCTGGTTTCCCCCTTAAAGCTAGACAAGTTTTGTTCTTCGTAGTTTTTTCGTTTGACGCCTATTTCGTGAGATATTTGGCCCGTTCACGATCAATGGGCCACACTGTATAATCGACACAGGAAGGCTATCTACGCGCTGCAGTGCTTTGGGTAGCAGCTACGAAGACTGCCCATCACATTTTGTAACGTCAGAGGTAATGCAACAGGCCTTTTCAGAAAGCAGCTTGGTTTTATTCAGGATTCCAGTATGCTATATTATTCCCCTTCTTTTGGGTATAAAATCCTATTTTTCCACATAACCTTCGTTCACTGCGACAGCCTGACGCCACCAGACTGTGAGGGCCCTTTATGCCCGGATGGTACCGCTCTACTGGTCGACACCGAAGCCAACCCCTTGCTCCATCAATAATCTTCCCCTCGTCCACGTACTGCTTCCCGTGGAGTGCATCTTTCATTGCACCAAACATATGGAAGTCGTAAAGTGCGAGATCCGGGCTGTAGGGCGAGTGAGGAAAAATGAAGTTTTGTCAGCTGCTCTCAGGAGCTCAGACTTGTGTGAGATCTTGCGTTGTCATGGAGAAGGAGACGTTCGCTTGCATTTTTGTGGCAACGAACACGCTAACGTCGTTTCTTCAATATCCTGAGGGTAGAACAATACACTTCTGAGTTGATCATTGCACCATAAGGGGACCCCTTGCAACATGCTCCGTATTTTGCTCTTGCCGACGTAGTTCCTTGAAGCAGTTCTCGTAGGGTGTTGCATTCATTCGGAAATGCAGACAACATATCTGTGTGGTTATAGATGGAAAAATACTTAGTTAATCTATCTTAAATAAATTCCGAGATGCCGTTACGTGTATTTATTAACAGTTACCATAAAATAATTCACAATGACACAGTCTGATACTTTAACTTCCAAAAATACTGAAAATCGAGAGCATTGGCAACACAGAGAACGGATCTATAGCCGGCCGGTGTGGCCGAGCGGTTCTAGGTTCTTCAGTCTGGAATCGCGCGACCGCTACGGTCGCAAGTTCGAATCCTGCCTCGGGAGTTGATGTGTGTGATGTCCTTAGGTTAGTTAAGTTTAAGTAGTTTTAAGTTCTAGGGGACTGATGACCTCTGCAGTTAAGTCCTGTAGTGCTCAGAGCCATTTGAACCACTTGAACGGATCTAGATTCCATCCGAACGCTGACTGAAGACATGAAATGTATTCGCAGTTGCGAATGTGGACAACCATCAACAACGTAATGGAAAGACGACAATGAAAATTTGTGACGGACCGGGACTTGAACCTGGACTTCCCACTTACCGCAAGACGCCGCCTGACCATTTGACTATCCGAGCACTTCCACACGTCGTCGACCACGTGTCTAGATCCTGTACTAATGCATCTATCAATCTATCATGTATATTCTCGTCGTACGGGGGGGGGGGGGGGGGCAGGACGACGGTTCTAGTCCGCGTCCGGTCATCCTGATTTAGGTTTTCCATGATTTCTCTAAATCGCTTCAGGCAAATGCCTAGATGGTTCCTTTGAAAGGACACGGCAAACTTCCTTCCCCATCCTTCCCTAATCCGATGGCACCGATGACCTCGCTGTTTGGCCTCCGTATCAACCAACCAACCCGTACAGCGGAGACATTTTACTTGAAATAAGCTTGTCCGGTGTCGACAGATAAACATCATATTGCAGTGCCTGTCACATTCCAAATTACGATGCAAAGTTCCTTCCGACATACATGCACTTCGTTACAAAAACGTTGATTTTACTTACGATATTTTGTGTCTGATTTTCCCCCCACATCAGGAAACGCTGTATGCTTGCGCGACTGACACTGTAGTTTCCCACTAATTCCACACTGCTTTGCAGAATTGTACCTTTAATAATATGAAACATGATATTCAAGCAGACGGAATTTCCTGACATGAACGAAAATTGGAGGCAAAATACGTCAAATAAAATCAACATCTCTTGTAATTCGTTTACAGCTAGACAGAAAGCCAAATTTTAAATATGTTTCGCTACGGATGATGATGTTCATTTCTGTAAAAGGATACGCAGTTAGCTACAAAATAAGCTTTTTCTTGTGGTTCCAAGGACAGATGAAATATTTTCAATAAATATAAAATCATCTGCTGGCCGTGGTGGCCGAGCAGTTCTAGGCGCTACAGTCTGGGACCGCGGGACCGCTACGGTCACAGGTTCGAATCCTGCTTCGGGCATGGATGTATGTGATGTCCTTAAGTTAGTTAGGTTTAAGTAGTTCTAAGTTCTATGGGACTGATGACCTCAGAAGTTAAATCCCATAGTGGTCAGAGCCATTTGAACCATTTTTATAAAGCATCTAAATCTATGCCTTAGATCTTACTATTTTTTGGCGCACCTTTGGAATACTGTCAACAAATATGACTCTTCAAGCTTTCCCAGCGGATCTGTTGTAAATAATCTTCACGAGTTTGCTGCCAGATGAAGTTGTTCAAATTCCACAGTATTTCCACGGAGCAACTGTCCGGTATCTGCTGCTGGCCAGGTACGACTCAACGGTATCCACTTTCTTTTTTCTTTATTGTGATTTTGATCACCTTTTACGAAGGCAGGCTGTCAGCAGCATAGTACGCCGCTCTTCAGCCTTGAGTCTTACAATAAGTATTACAATAGGTGGCACAGAGAATACAATCAAAACGGCGGGCAAATATGTAGACACTAAAAAACAAAAAACATGGAGCCGTTCACGCTGGACGAGAAATATCACTAACACTAGTTGACACGGCGCACATAACATGGAAGACGACGACGGCACACGTGAACAGTGGTGGCATGACGGCGAAGGCACACGCACGAGACACTGATGGCAATGATCTCCGGCGCGCGAATGTTCACTGAGCGTGTGCGAGTCTGGGGACCTGCCAAGAGAGGAGGAGGAGGAAGGGGAGTGGGAGAGGGAGAGGGGAGAGCAGAGATGCCACGGGCAGGGGAGATAGGGGGAGGGAGGAAGGGGGAGGGAAGCCTGGGGGAAGAGGGGCGGAGGAAGGGAGATGGGGGAAAAGGAAAGAGAAGGGAGGGAGGGTGCCTAAAGCAAAGGACACAGGAATTGGGGGGGGGAGGATCAAAGTTGATAGGAGGGGTAGATGGAGGGGAGGAGGACATCATCAGGGAGGGGGAGCTGGCGCAAGCCACCTTGGGAGAGGGTAAGGAGGGTGGAGAGATGGAGACCGGGTGGGATGTGGGAATACAGGCGTGGCAGCGGGCGGGGGTGGGAGAGGATGGGTGAGACAAGCGGGTGAGGAGGATCGAGTTTGCGGGAGGTGTACAGGTTCCGTATCCTTTCAAGGAAAAGGAGAAGGTGGGGGAAGGGGATGAGATCGTACAGGATCCGCGTGGGGGAGGGGAGATGGATGCGGTAGGCAAGGCGGAGAGCATGGCGTTCAAGGATTTGGAGGGATTTATAAAAGGTAGGGGGGGTGGAGATCCAGGCCGGATGGGGGTAACAAAGGGCGGATGAGGGATTTATAGGTGTGGAGGATGGTGGAGGGGTCCAGACCCCAAGTACGGTATCCACAAGTCGACGCCCTATATATAGAATACGAGCGCGAAGAATGTGCAGGCGGGGAAATCACGCATGTGCTATGAGTTGCAGATTGATGGCGCCATACAAAAAGTCCTCTGCCGAAAATCGCACGGCGACCCTCCTGAGCGTGCGCTGTGTGGTACGTTTACTAACAGCGCGGCCAGACGTCACTCACTAAAAACTATACTGGACCAATGTCATGACGGGTCTGTTCTCGAAGAAATCTTGATTTTCTCGTCGTGATTGAATAGCAGCCAATGCAGGGTTCCAGGCTGTGCTCAGTTGAAATCCCGCATCCCCGTTGATGATATTATCGGCTGTATGGATATGTGTTGCTTCCTTAATCACACAATCTCAAAAAGATGACGTTGGGGATAAAACTTCCGTCTTTTCATAAGTCATGCGATGTCCTGTATTCAGGCAGTGTTCCTCAATTGCCGGCTTTTCGGATGAAGTTGGCGTGTATGACGCTGATGTTCATCGCAGCGTTCTTGTACTGTGCGACTTGTCTGGCCTATGTATGCTGCCCCACATTGACAAGGAATCTTATACACACCTCGTTTCCTCAGGCCAAGATCGTGCTAACCGAACCCAACAGGTTCCTCAGTTTTGCAGATGGTCGAAAAACACAATGTTGTATCTTCCGAGGACTCTTCTGATACTTGAAGACATGGCACCAAAATACGGCAAAAAGGCGAAAGTGGCGGGTTTCTTCGTATCATCATTCTACTCCATGAATTGAATTCGCATGGGCCTGAATGCATTACATATCTGTCTCTCAGAATAACCGTTTCGTTGGAAGGGAGACCAAGATATCGTCATCTTACCTGCTGACTAAGGAAATGCTACTGTGCTTCTCTCACTCGAAGAACATAAAAGCAAAAGCTTTGGAACTCATCAGGAAGAGATCGATTCCAGCGCAAGTCACTAAGGGTTTGCGTCAACAGGCCGCAGCACCTCCTAATCTTGATGGCCTGCTCAAGATCCATAAGAATGGGGTGCCCCTCCTTACCATTGTAAGTAACATAGGAGTACATACTTATTTTGTTGCCAGATCTCTGACATAACTATTGGAATCTCTTGTAGGCAAGTGCAACCATCATATTCGAACTGTGAAGATTTCATGCGTCGTCTGAAAACTCTTAGAATGCAATCGTCGGATCTCTTAGGAAGTTTTGATGTTGTGTCTTTATTTACAGAGGTGTGCTTGTAGGACTCTTTAGAGCTCATTAGCAACACCTTTGAGGAGGACATAGTGGCATTATTTAAACACGTGCTTACTTCAACATAATTCTTATTCCTTGAATAATATTTTGAACAAGTGGATGGTGTCGCTATGGAAAGCCCACTGTCTTCTGTGGTGGCCAATTATTTTGTGGAGGAATTCGAAGAGAAAGCACTACAATCAGCCACTCTCAAACTATTTTGTTTTCTCGGTATGTGGATGAAAAATTTCTCGTGTGGCCACATGGACTTGGTTACCTATGTTCCTTCAGCATGTAAATTCACTCCATTCGAACATAAACTACTCAATGGAAGTGGAAGAAGATGGTACTGTACTTTTTCGTGATTTTTTGGTACGAAGGAAAGCAGATGGAACCTTGCGTTACAGCGTCTACCGCAAGCGAACGCATGTATCTATACATGCATGCCGCAACCTGCCATCATCCTGTACAATGCGGTAGCGCATTACGTACGTTAATTCATAGAGCGCATGTGGTATCTCATCCTGAAAGCCTGTCGAGTGAAGTACAACATTTAAACACAATGTTCCGATAAAACGATTATTCTGAGAGACAGATACGTAATGGATTCAGGCCCAAGCGAATTCAATTTATGGAGCAGAATGAAGATACGAAAAAACCACCACTTTGGCCTTTTTGCCATACTTTGGTGCCATGTCGTCAAGAATCGAAAGAGTCCTCGGAAGATATGACATTAAGTGTGGTTTTCGATCATCTGCAAAACTGAGGAACCTGTTGGGTTCGGTTAAGGATGATCTTGGCCTAAGGAAAAGAGGTGTGTACAAGATTCCTTGTCAATGTGGGGCAGCATATATAGGCCAGTCATGTCGCACAGTACAAGGACGCTGTGATGAACATCAGCGTCATACACGCCTACGTCAACAGGAAAAGTCGGCAATTGAGGAACACTGTCTGAATATAGGACATCGTATGATTTATGAAAAGACGGAAGCTTTATCTCCGGCATCATCTTTCCGGGTTGCGTCATTAAGGAAGTAATACATATCCGTACAGCCGATAATCTCATCAATAGGGATGCGGGATTTCATCTGAACTCTGCCTGGAACCCTGCATTGGCTGCTATTAAATCATGACGAGAAAATAAAGAGTTCTTCTTCGCAGACCCGTCATAACTGTGTAGATTTTAGTGAGTGACGTCTGGCCGCGCTGTTAGTAAACACAGCATACAGCGCACGCGCAGGAGGACTGCTCTGAGATTTTCGGCAGAGGGCGTTTTAGTATGGCACCGTCTATCTGCAACTCATAGCGCATGCGTGATTTCTGCGCCTGTGCATTCTTCGCGCTCGTGTTCTATATATAGGGCGTCGACGTGCGGATACCGTTGATTGTCACCTCACCTGGACCCCTCACCTCCAAACCATCCAGCAGAAACCCTATTCCCGCCTCCACCTTCTGAAACTCCTGTCTGGCATGACATGGGGATTGCATCCTTCTACCATCCTCCACACCTACAAATCCCTCATCCGTCCTATCCTCTGTTATGCCAGCATTGCTTGGATCTCCGCACCCACCCGCTTTTACAAGGCCCTCCAAATCCTCGAATGCCATGCACTCTGCCTTGCCCTCCGTATCCGCCTTCCTTCCCCCACACGGCTCCTGTATGAACTCATCCCCTTCCCCCACCTTCTCCTGTTCCTCCAACATCTCCGCATCCTTTACATTGTCTGCAGGCTTGATCCCCCCCCACCCTCTGTTTTCCTCCTTCCTCTCCACCCCCTACCCACTGCCGCGCCTCTATCGGTGCATCCCTCCCTCTCTCCACCTCCACACCCTCCATCTCCTTCATCAGGGCAATTTCCAGCGCCTCCCCCTCCCGGATGACGAACTTTGCTGTGACATCTACCCTTCCTTCCAACTATAACCTGGCTTTGTCCCCCCCCCTCCCCAGGGCCACCTTTTTCCTCTCCCCTCGTTCTCCCAGAGCAGATTTTGCTCCTTTCCCCCCCTCCCTGAGACCCTGCATCCCATCCTTGCCTCTCTCTCCTTCCACATCCCTCCCTACCTGGCCCTCTTCGGTGCACCCCCTGCCCATCTTCCCCCCCTCTCTTCCCCTCACCCCTTCTTCCAGTCTCCCCCATCTCCTTGCGCCTGGCAGATCCTCTGTTATGATCATCGTCAGTGTGCCATGTCAATGTTATGTTTAGTGCTGTTTCTCCTGTGCGTCAAGAGGTGTGATTTTAATTGTGTGCTGGCCTTGTACTTAGTGTTACTGTCAGTGTTTGCTATGTGCTACGCCATCCATCGATACTTTTATGCTCCAGTCATACTGTGCCTTGTGTTCTTTTAACTGTCCCAGTGTGTGGTTTTTTGTGTGCGCTACTTTTTTACGGTTTTTATCTCCATTTTACAGTCGCCCCTTTTCTGTCTGTTGTCTTCCATGATGTTCCCCCTTTTTTATATCTATGTTACCCATGTTTTCTCCATTGTATATTTTTAAATGTCTTCTATTGTTTGTTCTATGTCTTTCGGCTGAAGAGCAGCACATATGCTGCTGCCAGCCTGCCCCACTGGGGAATTGAAATACAATAAAGGAAAAAAAATAGCAGATACCGTCAGTCGTCCCTAGCCATCACTAACGGTGAATCACCTGAAGATGTCATACAGTTGCTCCGAGAAAGTCCCGGCGCAGGTTCGAGTCCTCCCTCGGGCATGGGTGTGTGTGTTTGTCCTTACGATAATTTAGGTTAAGTCGTGTGTAAGCTTAGGGACTGATGACCTTAGCAGTTAAGTCCCATAAGATTTCACACACTTCTTTTGCTCCGAGAAATTATTGTGGAATTTGCGCAACGTCATCCGGCCGCAAAACCGTGATGACTATTTACAGCTGTCAACAAATGTTTCAACCATCTCTTCATACGCCATGTTTGTCACATTTTTGTTGGTGTAACGTTCATGTGTCAATTTCCACAAATAGATTTCGCTGTACAATTGTATCAGTTTTTAGGTGCTGTCATTGATCTCCTCCTTTACTCTGTTTGTAACAACTAAAACTTAGTGTCATCCTAAAACCACAGGAAAATCGACAGAAGTAGCCCATTAGAGAAATCTACACATGTGTGCCCAGCTGGGAAACAGCAATCGCCATTTCAAAACATTGCGGGTCACGTCTGGCGGTCGCGCCTGCACTAACACAAAAGTGGGGCTGGCAGATTTTGTTGAATTCGTCGGAAATATCCGCTCCTGTATGGCCAGCTAATGTCAGAACAGCACAACCTAAGAGGCGGTTTGCTTTGGAGTGGCGAGTGGGTGCCCAGTAGATGCCCAATGAGAAGTCAGAGAAACAGCATTGGAACAACAGACATTTACTACTCAAAGTACATCCGTCGTTTCGTTGCCCGGGGTGCCAGCACCCACAGGACTAAACAGAGCACAGCCAGTCAAGCAAAGCGCTGTAATCAGCAGACGGGAGTAGCCGTGGCAGGTGGTGGCTGAGCAAGTAGTGGCGTCAAAGTCAGCGACCTCGCAAGGCCGCTTACCTGACAAGTTGGTGCCGCTGCCTGAAGGCAGTCTAGCAGCTCTGGATGAGGCGAGCGGAGGGAGCTGATCCGTGCCGTGGACCCAGAGTAGAAGAGGCAGCTCACAACAGCGGCGTCTGTCCGCGCCAGTAGGGGCAGGCAGCAAGAAGTTTGCCCGCACTACAGATGGGCGGACGAGTGGCTGCACGTCACTGAGGGGGAGCCAGATACCTCCTCAGTGGAAGCCAGCAGCAGCTGGTATAGCCCGCCTCGCTTCCCCCTTCCCCCACTCCCAGCCAGCAAGTGGACCACCAGTTAGAGGGTACTAAGCCACAGCATCGGACTTGCCACCAGCAGCAGTACTACAGTTAGCAGTCACAGACCGAAGACGGTGACTTGTTGAGCCATGTAGACTTGTAAACTGACGTAGGTCGCTCTTCGAGACTGATGGCCACCTGACTGCGATACCTTCCATTACAAAAGACATTTCCTTCCTTCATCTACATCTACATACATACTCGGCATGGCACCGTACGGAGCATGCCAGAGGGCACTCTGTACCACCACTAGTCATTTCCTTTCCTATTCCACTCGCAAACAGAACATGGCAAACACCACTGTCTCTATGCCTCCGCACGAGCCCTAATTTCTGTTATCTTCTTCGTCCTTACCCGAAATTTAAGTTGGCGGCAGTAGAATCGTACTCCAGCCAGCCTCAAATGACAGTTCTCTAAATTTCCTCGATAGGCACGTCGTCTTCTCTCCTGGGATTCTCATTTGAGCTCACAAAGCATGGCTGTAATACTTGCGTGTTGTTCGAACCTATCAGTAACAAATCTAGCAGCCCAGCAGTGAACTGCTTCGATGTCTTCCATTAATCTGACCTGGTGAGGATCCCAAACACTCGCGCAGTACTCGGAAATGGGTCGCGCTAGTGTCCTACATTCGGTCTGCTTTACAGATGAACCACATTTTCCTAAAATTCTCCGAATAAACCAAAGTCCTCAATTCGCCTTTCCATCTCTCATGTAACCCTGATGACCTTGATGACTAGGCCCGTCAACACCGACATTGGATTGTTGACGACTGGAAATATGTTGCCTGGTCGGGCGAATCTCTTTTCAAATTGTATCGAGCGGATGGACGTGTACGGGTATGGAGACAACCTCATGATCCATGGACCCTGCATCCATTCAAGTGCATTCCGACGGGCTTGGGTAATTCCAATGAGAAACCCCACATGTCCAGAATTGCTACATAGTGGTTCGAGGTACACTGTTCTGAGTTTAAACGCTTCCGCTGGCCACCAGACTCCCCAGACATGAACATTATTGAGCGAATCGGGGAGGCATTTTAACGCGTTGTTCAGAAGAGATCTCCACTCCCTCGTACTCTTACGGATTTATGGACAGCCCTGCTTCATTCTAGGTAAGAGTTCCCTCCACCACTACTTCAGACATTAGTCGAATCCATGCCGTGTCGTGTTGCGGCGCTTCTGCGTGCTCACGGGGGCCGTAGATGGTATTAAGCAGGTGCACCAGTTTTTTTGGCTCTTCAGTGTATGAGCCGAACCGGTTTATCGTGTCTGGAGCTAGTGTGGCTCCATCTTCCTGCCGCTCCTTTGGTCTCTCTGGTTGGCGACGACACGAAGTAACCACCTTGGCGCCTCTCTGACAGTACTAGCTGTATCAGCAAACGTTTCTGGTGAAACTTTGCTGAGCCGTCTTTCTTGACCTGCTTCTCTGACTTATGGCAGTGGCCGAGAGATACATTCTAATTCTTCCCGGCCGCGCTATGTACGTCATTTTGCGGCGCAACATTAGTTACAGTCTTGACGGATTATTCATAACCTCTTCATTAATTTTCTATTAAATGGTAGAGGTTGTCAAAATAACGGTAAGCCGTGGAGGCTTTAATTTTAGTGGGCATGCCACTCCATTGGCGCCACTAACTAGCTGTACAGCCGATACCCATCCTGGTCCCATGCCATGGCTAGGGTCTTCGGTCGATGAGTGTGTTATTAGGTTGGCGGGTCGTGGTATGGGCAGTTAGCGGGAGGCCACATGGCTGGAGAGTTCGTTTTTACGGCACTACTGCTGCCTGGGCGTGGAGTACTTGAAGCTGTGAGTTGTTAAGTTGATCCCAGCCAAAGTTAAAAAAATTGCTCTAAGCGCTATGGGACTCAACATCTGAGGTCATCAGTGCCCTAGACTTAGAACTACTTAAACCTAACTAATCTAAGGACATCACACACGTACATGCCCGAGGCAGGATTCGTACCTGCAACCGTAGCAGCAGCGCGGTTCCGGACTGAAGCTCATGGAACCGCTCGGCCACAGCTGCCGGCTCAGCCAAAGTTTTCCGGTTGGATTAAGTATTGATAACTCCTAGTTGGAGCAAGGGCAGCTGACGCCACGTGCAACCTGGTAAGCAAGCACTGGCCACCTCTAGAGGCTTCAACATCACCTGCATGGATTGGAGGCAATAACACCCCTGCCTGTAATCCTGTAAGTCGTGGCTCCTTCACACCTGAGTGGTGTTAAGTGTTGATCTTTTATTGGTACTTGTTATCTTAAACCCACGTCTGCATTAATCTTGAATTAGAGTCGCCATGTTCACTGCGTCTCCGAGTCTTGTATGGATGGTCACTGGTAACTGAGACTGATTTTAATCTGTTTGTTACTGATCATATTCATTGCAAGTGTATGAAAATTGTCTGTTGTAAACAGAGTTGATGTAAGTGGGACTGCAGTATAGTCTGTGTCGAAGGTAATGCGCTGTTAAAAGAGGGTGTGTCCTGGTATTTAGATATTCTGGTGGCTGTAGTCCGCGTCGTCAGTTTTCATGTGATATTAAGGAGCGTCAAGCTCGTGGCTTGCAGGCGCAGCAACGTCCACAATAAGTTAATATTTCCTTCATCTCAGATATTGTCATTCGTAGCCTCATTTGGGCAGATTACTGTTTCCTTTCTGATACATGTTGGCAGGACAGTTCTGGCAGCAGCCGAGGCGTTCCTGTTTCCTGGGCCCAGAGGAGGGATTTTTTTCTTCCTGCTACGGCTACACTTCCGTCGTCGCACAACCTCTAGGTTTATGAAGATGGTATCTGTTCTTTCGGACATGTCTGAAAGAACAGATACCATCTTCATATAGTTAAGGCTAACCGGCCATTGACCTTCTTCTTCTGTGCAGGATGCACACACTTTGCCCGAACTCTTACGGGATTCGGTAATATTGTCTGCCGCGAGTAATGAGTGTAATGAGCAGGGTCTCTACGAATGTAGTGTGTGGACATTAAGTTGGGAATGAGCGTCTCACGGGGAGCGTGCAAGGGATAAATCCCTGCAGTCACACTGTCCTCGGTGCCCTCGGTGGCTCAGCTGGATAGCGTCTGCCATGTAAGCAGGAAATCCTGGGATCTAGTCCCGGTCGGGGCACACATTTTCAACTGTCCCAGTTGATGTGTATCAACGCCTGTTGACAGCTTAGGGTCTTGATTTAATTATCATTTCACCTGTAGGTTTGCCCGCAGACAGGCGTCTCTATCAGCTGCCTCGTGCTAGCTCAAGTTAAGTAAATCTGATAGTTTTTGTACGTGCCACAACAGAGTGTCAAGCAATTAATTCCGAAACTCTTCATCTATTCAAATATTGAGAGTTGAGCAAGCACACAGGCCTTAAGGGGTGTTCTGAGAGTCCGAGGTACCCTGTGACTACATTTGCACTCTAACATCTTGTTTAAAGCTTGCAGGCCCTATTTTACTAGTTCTGAAGCTTGTTAAGTTTCAAAGGCTTTTACTTTTGAATATGAACTGTCAAGTTTTTTTTCCTCCACAGTCATTAGCTAGCTACATTCAGTGTCAAACTTGCGTGGTTGCTGCACGTTTGCTGTGATAACTGGTTGCTGTAATTTTTCACCTTTCTTGTATTTTTGGGGATTGTATATTTTTTTAATGGTCAGTATTAATGTTTCTGCTGGTGTGTACCAGTCGGGCGTCACTTTCAAATTTTATGCCGTCAAAGCTATTCTTGCATTTTGGGGGTTGTGTATTTGATTAAGGGATTTCATTAAGGTTTATAAATTGTGAAGGGCTTTCCAACAGCCACAGTCAGTGGTGTGACTTGTTATCCTTTCTGTATATTTGTTGGGCGTTATCGACTTGTTTAAAGTTTTATTCATGTTTGGGAACTGTTCGTACTTTTAGTGGCAGTCACTTGTACTGCATTTTACTGGTAAAACTCAGTTTGTTGAACCAGCTTGCAGTCACACCTACTTGATGCGAATTCTTACTTGTATTTGGCGACTAGCGTATATTCCTGTGTTTAAGCCCTGTTCTTAATGGTACAAAATATTAAAATGTTTTTATTAGTAAATTGTTCCTGTTCAAGTTCTTTAAATTATTGTGAACGTTGTTGTTCATTTTTTGACAAGGTCTTTAATTTGTAATCGTAACAATGGTTGTTAAGCAATAACGTGTATTCCATTAATGACAAATGACGAAAAATGTGGCTCCACCCTCCACGTGTTTTTTCCTTAAAATTATCCCAGCACTTGTTGCGAGGCATCAGACTGAACAAGTGGTCCCATGTTGTAGCACAGAAACTTTCGAGAGACATTTCGAGCACATGTCAAAGTCGCTATTGTGATATAGCACAGTCCCTGTGTAAAGAGATAGTAAAACAAAATTAAAGCTGCTGTTGCTTATAGGGTTGAGTTGTTGCAGGCACAGGGCTGCACTCTCCGATTATTAAGCCGCCCGGTCTTGGGCGCCTTGCCACTGTTCGTGCGGCTCCGCCCGTCGGAGGATCGAGTCCTATCTCGGGCGTGGATGTGTGTGTTCCCCTTACCGTAAGTTAGTTTTAGTTAGACTGAGTACTGTGTAAACCTAGGGACCGATGACCTCAGCAGTTTGGTCCCATAGGAACTTACCGCCTCCTTTATTATAAGGACGCTGAGTACAATTCTTTTAAGGTAAACGTAGGCTTCCGGAGCCGTTGTCACAGTCAATAAGTAACACACCCAGAGAAAGGCGCCTTGCAACAGTCGCCGAAACGACGGAATTTTACAGATTACAATGCGCCCTCAAACCCAGAAAAATTTTATTAATTCTTTTAGTTATGCATTGAAAGTATTTTTTGCAAGCCATCTGTAACCACAGATAATTTGCCTGGGCAGAGGACTATCAACTGGTGGCGACGGAGAAATTTCTCGATTCACCCATCAGTTAATTTAGTTCCAGAAACCTATCCCACTCATGTTGGCAGCAGGGACCATTTTCTCTCCGAGGTAGCATATAGCGTGCGGCGATTCGAGTTTACAAAGTTACTGAGAGACGCCTTCTCTCCCTCATTTCGCTGCAGTACTTGATACTCTTTACTTTGTGATCAGCAGTTCCGCAATGCCGGCCGCGGTGGCCGTGCGTTTCTAAGTGCTACAGTCTGGAGCCGAGCGACCGCTACGGTCGCAGGTTCGAATCCTGCCTCGGGCATGGATGTGTGTGATGTCCTTAGGTTAGTTAGGTTTAATTAGTTCTAAGTTCTAGGCGACTGATGACCTCAGAAGTTAACTCGCATAGTGCTCAGAGCCATTTGAACCATTTAGTTCCGCAATAATAACCTCCATTTTGCGATTCACATGTTCGTTTCCACCACCTTGGAAGCAACCATGCACAATTTGGTTCAGTTTTTATCAAATTTGCGGTAGAACGCTCACAGCAAAATCTAACGCGTTTGAGAAGCAGATATTCGGTTCTCACCGTGAGAGATCAGCATTATGGTTTTATTCATGTTAATTCGGTAGCCTTTGTCGTGCTACCCTTGTCCGTGTGCTCGCAAAATATTTCTACTCATGGATATTTATGTTAATTTGTGATTCGAAACTTGGAGTTCGATCCTATTAAGCTGCAGCTAAACTCTCTCTAGGGACTGGAATAGTTATCGTTACCTTTGTTCGTGTGTATTTCAATGTACATGTGGCTTGGCCCACAGCTAGCATACGAATTGCCTGTGTAGTTCGAAATTGTGGATTGGCTAGTTGCCCTCTATCTTTATCGAGACTGCCTCTCATTTCCATTTGTTTGCAAGAATATATCTGTTTTTCGTTTAGCCGTCTCTTACTGATCTGTTGTCTCCACCAGTTCTGCAAATGTCAAATGCAGAGAAGAGAGCGGATGAGTGGAAAGAGTACAATGAAGGCCTCTACGAGGGGGAAGTTTTATTGATGTAATATAAGAAGAAACAGGAGTCTATTTAGAAGAGATTGGGGATCCAGTATTAGAATCAGAATTTAAGAGAGCCCTGGAGCACTTAAGATCAAATAAAGCAGGGACAGATAATAATCCATCAGAATTTCTAAAATCATTGGGGGAATGGCAACAAACCAACTATTCATATTGGTGTGTAGAATGTATGAATCTGGCGACATACCATCTGACTTTCGGAAAAATATCCACAATTCCGAAGACTGCAAGAGCTGTTGCGCCGTCTGTAGCGCTCGCATCAATGCACCCGCTTTGGCGTCAACATTAAATGCACTGCCTTGCAGTGGCTGTATCTTGAATTCTGGCCTTAAAAGTTCACAATTCGATTTGCGTAGATTTTATAGTCACTCGGAGTGGATGTTAGTTTCCAACTCATTATCTCCATCTGTAATTGTGAAATAAATGAGATTAGGTTCAGATTCCTGACTGGTACGGAAAACGAGCTCAAATGTGGTCTGTAACCCACTAGTAGGGAAGTCTGTTGTCATGTTGTCATGCTGGAGACGGAGGGGGGGGGGGGGGGGGTGACACCGTCGACTCCTTCAGCTTCGTTCAACCATCACCAGGGCTGGGGTTATATAGCTTCTCTCTGGCCCTTTTTCATCGCTTCTTTTAACTTTTTCATAGTGTGTTTAAAGTATTCTGCTTGCGCAGCCGATCTCTTTGTAGCATCGCCAATTGTCGTTTTTATTATAGTTGAATGTCTCTTTAAAGCCTGCGTTTAAAATATCTGTGACGAGCTCAGTCCGATGCTCGTAAATCGATAGTCATAACCACAAATCAAAATAGACTCACATTTAACACTTAAATAAAAAGGCTTGGCACCTGCTTTGCAGTGAAACATCGTCACAGGGAGATAAACAAATTAGGGAAGCAGGGATAATATTTGCTTTTAGACGGTCACCTAATCAGGATAAGTTGTAGAACAATAGTTTTGCACTGAGATTTAGATCAAGTCTGAGTTTAATAAGTCATTTACTTACTCTAAGATCTCTATAAACATCACATTAAAATTACAGAGAATGAGTCTCATATTGTTGACTGAGGAACTTCTACAACAGACCCATCACAGTCTGCAGGCTTTCGTGGCCGTTGTCACTGAAGTTAAAATCTTCTGGGTTATTAGGCCGCGTCATGTTTCTTCTAAAATGTTCGACGTTTCGACCCCTCTGCTGGGATCTTCTTCAGGATCTTTTGGTGTCCACTACTGCTAGAACACTGATCCCAGCAGAGGAGTCGAAACGTCGAACATTTTAGAAGAAATATGACGCGGCCTAATAACCCAGAAGATTTTAACTTCAGGACTATCACAGTCACCGCTGGCCGGAGTGGCCGTGCTGTTGTAGGCGCTACAGTCTGGAGCCGAGCGACCGCTATGGTCGCAGGTTCGAATCCTGCCTCGGGCATGGATGTGCGTGATGTCCTTAGGTTAGTTAGGTTTAATTAGTTCTAATTTCTAGGCGACTAATGACCTCAGAAGTTAAGTCGCATAGTTCTCAGAGCCATTTGAACCACAATCACCTAAAATATTGAAACACAAAGCTCTCTCGAAGCTCAGTTTAATCGCGAATGTCCCGCTAAGACTGAGAAGGTATCTTAGCTATGTGGAAGACTGTTTTGAATACGCTAGAAGGTTTCCTAATCTGAGCAGCTCGTAAAACCAAAGTAAAAGAGTCCAAGACCCACGAAACAATATAATTAATGAGACAACACAAGGTGCGTAGCAAATATCACAAATTGCGAACTGCTCAGAAGTATTCCCCTGTCGGCTCCAAGTCCAAAATCTCTCTTACTGTGTAGCTGGGTGGCAAGTCTGTCTTCCTCCACGGCAAATGCGCAAAATTATCTTCTTCTAAAAATTAATCCCCACTTTCAGAAAACCTCTGCATGGACGGGAGGAAACTCAGCCATTGCCACCGTGACCAGCGAGACTTTCGCTTCATTTACTTCAGTAGAGGGAGCCCTGGAGAAATTTTCCCTTCTTGGCACTCATAACGCATCTTAACGTGCAAGATGTTGATATCGACTGCTAGCCGTGTTCCACTCACTGGAGGCACGCAAGGCTCATTTGACTGGATAAGAAGACCTGTAGGGAAACGTATAGAAGTTTCTGAAGATGGTCCAGCAGAACCGTGGTGGCCCATTCTTAGATCTGTGTACAGGGAAGTTAATTCGTCATGCGAAGATAACACTAGTGACTTGCAGTGGCTTAGCGGCAGCTGATGTCAAAGAAGTAAATTGAATTTGCTGTCAAAGCGTAGGTTAGGAACCTGCCGCAAACATTTCCGCCAACTGCACTGTTCTCGGGACCCACTTCCCTCCTGACTGTGATCAAGTCAGACCACGGGACGAACACCTGGACAAATCCGTTTCTTAACAAGGTCATTTGAAGCCTTCTGCCTGTGTTAGCAGCCCTTTTACTCTCCTCAACAGTAGGCCAGAAATGAGCAGATAATCAAATCGCTCAGCGATGTCCGAAAGAACAGACACCACGCATTCATATAATTGTAATGCCTAGCTGGGCAATGATCCACTTTCTTCATTGCGGAAGCACAAATACGTCCGACCTCCTGTGGGTATCTGAGTAGCGAACTGTGAGTAAATGGACAGGGACTGCGTATAGGTGGCGCTCCGAGGGAACGTGTATCGGCCGTAAGGAGTGCCGAGACAGTCCGCGCAGTTGCGATAACGCTGTGTCCCGGATACTGCAATGGTTAACGCACCTGCACAGTAAGCAGGCGATTCGAGGTTCGAGTCCCGGTCCGGTGCACATTTTCGCTCGTTTCCGCTGTTTCCGCGTAATGTCCCGCTGCAGTTGATAGCAGTGATCACGTTTATATTTAATTTATGAAATTCATTGTTATCTCAGTTTAATGGTGGACCACAAGAAAAAATCAAAAATAACATTTCATTTTTGTTTCAGACTAATGGTTCAAATGGCTCTGAGCACTATGAGACTTAACTTCTAAGGTCATCAGTCCCCTAAAACTTAGAACTACTTAAACCTAACTCACCTAAGGACATCACACACATCCATGCCCGAGGCAGGATTCGAACCTGCGACCGTAACGGTCGCGCGGTTCCAGACTGTAGCGCCTAGAACCGCTTGGCCACTCCGGCCGGCCTCAGACTAATTTAATGAATTGTAATGAAAGGTACGGTATCATCAGACATGTCGACGGGAAGAACACTTTAAAATACGCTTCACTTCTGTGTGAATCAGCAGTAACAAAAAGCTGAAGGGTGATCGTCATTCTGGTTGTAACTGGTATACGGTCTTTCATATTCTTATCAATAATCAAATGAATTGCTTCTGAACGAAACATTCAAAATAGTAGAGGTTGAAAATACCGCTTCAGTTATTAATTACTTTATTTTTACACGACCGGTTTCGGACTGTCGTAGGTCCATCCTCAGGTGTCCCAGCTGTGCTGTGGTCCCCGAGCGCCGCGTGTACCAGGCGCGGTGTGCTGCCTATGAGCGCTCGGGGACCACAGAACAGCTACGAGACCTGAGGATGGGCTTATAACAGTCAGAAACCGGTCGTGTGAAAATAAAGTAATTTACAACTGAAGCGGTATTTTCAACCTCTGCTATAATGCTCAGTTGCTGATGTTCTACCAACGGGATTGTTTGTAGATTCAAAATAGTGTTCCAGCATTGTGAAAAACAGATGTATCAGGCACCAGTCAACGAGTTAAAGTATCGGAAGGAGTTCGCTTACTTGAAAGAAGTATAGATTCACAAAGCGTGATTTTTCTATTTCCTGCTAACTTTTTTCTTATGGAGTAGAAATGCAGGAGACCGTACTCACTTCCGCTAGCTCGCTTTCATCAATTTTGCGGCCATAGTGGGACTCGTGTGAATACTTCCGGACCGGAAATGTATTGCTGAAAACATTATCGGGTAACTGACCACCAACGTAGTCGAACATGTGGTTACAATCCTTCTGGCGACACTGACGTGCTACATTATCGGCAATACGCAAAATTTATGACCTTTGTGAACGTACCTTAAGTCACTGGTCTTGGCCGAAAACAACGACAAGGTTCCGCTCCGCAATCGGAATCGGGAAACGCAGATAACAGGCAATGAACAAGGGGGCCGCGCCTAAACGTCATCACCGATGTCTTCCAAACTTATAGAATGGGCTGGGCTTGACCAGAAATAAAAGTGACAGAGCTGGGAGTCCCAGATAGCCAAACAATAAGAGAAAATCGCATTTTTGGAGCGGATCGGGCGAGGCATGAGCTACTTATGTTAAAGTACTTTCCAGGCAGCGTTAGGCGTAGACGAAAGAGCACAGAACGGTAATCCGGGTGTAGGAAATTCGAATCCCTATGCGGAAACTCGTTTAATTTTCAATTTTTACATTGCAAATACACTGAAATAAAGTTCAATGCATTGTATTTATTAATATTTTCACAAAATATGTGAAAATGAACTTTTTTGACCGATGTGGTGGAGCCCTACATGCAGGAGAACAAATTTCTTATGTTAATTGACTCGTGGAGACGACTCACTATACGACGAGATTTTTCAAGATGAAGAATGATTGCCACCGTGCAGTATTATATGGATTTCCGCAAATGGACTGCGCTAGCGCAACCATGAGATGTGTATTTCTATCTTCAGTTAAAGAATTTGATCCAGAAGCTACAAAACTGCTCTTATATCGAGAGAGAAAGAGAATTGCATCCCGAGAAGTCGGCATCAAAATACATTCAATTATATATCACCAGTAATCCTCACCAATATTTGGCGAAATGATGCGTTACGCGTGGTTTGCTGCCAAACAGTGTGATAAGAGAACATTTTATGACTGTAAACCAAGTTTATTTTCCTATATAAATTTAAAAACAATCAAGTAATTGTAAAAATGCGGCGCTTACAAAGTGTGCAAGACGAGGAGATAATTATGCTTCCGCTGTTTCGACGGTGAATATCGCCCCAGGAAGTCTAAATCATCAATTGTACAATGGTAGAAGTATATAATTTTAGATAAGAAATTCACTTGTACGCCTTAAAATTCCTTCCTGGAAATTTATTTGCAATCCCAAGTTTTCCGTTGGCTTTCCTTTCTATGCCTTTTATGAAAGTATTAATAAACACAATGCAATGACTTTATTTAGGTTTATTTGCAATATAAGTAAATTAAAAATTGAAAAAAGGTTCTGGACAGCAACCCCACCTCACGATCCTCGGATTACCGTTCTGTACTCTTTCCATTGCGCGGACCGCGGCTTGGAAAATACGGTAACATAAGTAGATCATATATCGCGTGACCCGTGCTAAAAATGATACTTTTTCCTAAACGCTTGGTCGTCTCGAGCATCCTCTTCTGTCACTCTCATTCCTGGCCAACACCCGCATATGCTATAAATTCGAAGGACGAGTAGGCACAGTCCCCTTGTAAGTTTCCTAGATCCGTGTAGGTTTATCGAAGGCAGCCAGAGTTGAGGGGGTGTAGCCAGATAGTGGAGGGCGCAACAGTGCCGGCGGTTTTCAAGTTATATCGGGTTGTGGAAGGCGGAAGGCCCGCCGCGTGCTAACGGTCAGTAGAGCAAAATATTCTGCGTGGGGCCGCAGAGGCGACCAAAGACCAAACCACCGCCAGGGCGCCTGTGCTCACAGTGTGTTCGATAACCCATAGCTGTATCCCAAACCGCCACTGAACAGCCTGAAATTAAATACTTCTACTAATTTGTAGCATCCAAGAACACATATTGAACTCAAAACGTAATGAACTACATTGAACAGCCAAAGAAACGGCTGCACATGCATAACATCTAGTAGGGCCCCGCGAGTATACAGAAGTGCACCAGCACGACGTGGCATGGACTCGTCTAATGTCTGAAGCAGTGCTGGAGGGAGCTGACACCATGACTCCTGTATGCCTGTCCATAAGTCCGTAAGGGTACGTGGGGCTGGAGATCTCGTCTGAATAGCACGTTGCAAGCATCCCAGACGTGCTCAATAATGATCATGTCTATGGAGTCTGGTGGCCAGAGGAAGAGTTTAAACTCAAAAGAGAGTTCCTGGAGCCACTCAGTAGCAATTCTGGACGTGTGGGGTGTCGCATTGTCCTGCTGGAATTGCCCGAGTCCATCAGAATGCACAATGGACATGAATCGATGCAGGTGATCAGACAGGATGCTTACGTACATGTCACCTGTCAGTCGTATCTAGAGGTGTCAGGGGTCCCATATCATTCCAACTGCACACGTCGTACACCATTACAGAGCCTCCACCAGCTCGAACAGTCCCCTGCTGACACGAAGTGTCCGCGGATTCACGAGGTCGTCTCCATACCCCTACAAGTCCATCCGCTCAATAACTTTGAAACGAGACTCGTCCGATCAGGCAACGTGTTACCAGTTATCAACACTCCAATGTTGGTGTTGACGGTCCCAGACGAGGCGTAAAGCTTTGTGTCGTGCAGTCATCAATAGTACACGAGTGGACCTTCGGCTCCGAAAGCCCATATCGACGTTTCGTTGAATGGTTCGCACGCTAATACTTGTTGATCGCCCAGCTTCGAAATCTGCAGCAATTTGTGGAAGGGCTGCACTTCTGTGACGTTGAACGATTCTCTTTAGACATTCTTGGTCCCTTTCTCGCAGGATCTTTTTCCGGTCGCAGCGGTGTCGGAGATTTGATGTTTTACCGGATTCCTGATATTCATGGTACACTCGTGAAATGGTCGTCCGGGAAATTGCCAACTTCATCGCTACCTCGTAGATACTGTGTCCCATCGCTCGTGGGTCGACTATAACCTCACGTTCAAACTCACTAAGTCTTGATAACCTGCCACAGTAGCAACAGTAACCGATCTAACAGATGCGCCAGACACTTGTTGTCTTACACAGTCGTGTAAGATTTCTATGAAGACATGAAATCGATGATTGATTACTTTGATACAAGTGACTATCCAGAGGATAATATACACAACGTTCCATAAGTAAACAAGAAAGTTTTAGGCAAAATGAAGGATGAATGTAATAGCAAAATAATGGAAAAATTCTGTGGTTTGAGAGGAAAAAAGGTATCCCTTTAAGGTTGGTGAGAAGGAAGCAAAAAAATCGAAAGTTGTCAAGAAAGGTGTAATAAAGAACAATATGCGCCTTCAAGACTAGAAGGACTGTCTGTTCAACAATACCGAAAAATGTAGCATGACGAACCGGATTCAAAGTGAAAAACACGAAATCTACACAGCTGAAGTCAATAAGAAAGAGTTGACCTGCATGAGAACAAGAGATATCTCTTGGAAAATAAAACAGATACATTACCATAAGGACATTATAAAATCTAGGTAGCCAAAGTTTATTAATGAAAATGGCTCATTTAAAGACATTTTGATTCCTTTATTTAATCACAAAATGATTTAATTACAAATGATATTTTAACTGTTCTGTAAGGAATTCTAAGTCTATATGATAACTGATGATCAGAACAATACATAGTTTGAAGCCAAAGATATTTGTAATGTTTTAGAATATTCTAACAGCAGAAACGCAATTATTAAAAATGTTGATATAGAAGATTTTAAAGCTTTCTTAGACATTATTCGCAAAGACGTTCACAATATTGATGTAAAAACTGTTTTTGTCAATGAATCAGCTATCTACAAACTTATATTCAAATCTAAAATGCCTTCAGCTGAAAAATTTACAGTTTGGGTAACTAAAGAAGTCTTGCCATCAATTTGTGAACATGGTGAATATAAGATAAGAAAAGAAATGATATATTCCTACAGAAACCAAGTAGAACATAAGAAATACTTGTGATAGTTGATAAAGAAAATAACTCTTGGTTCATGGCCAGGGATGTAGATATTGGAATACAATCAAATACATACACCATTTAAACATATTGATGATGAAGGTACTATTACGTTAGAAAAATTAAACCCATCCAATTTCGTTGGGTTAAAAGGCAATGAAAATGAGCAATATTTATTAATGAACCTGGCTAGTGTACATTAATTTTAAAATCTAAAAATCAAGAAGCCAACAATTTAGAAAATAGGTTACAAATGAGGTTTTACCATCAATTATAAAATAAGTGGAATATAAAGTACAAAATAAAATTAATTATTTAGAAAATAAAGTCGAAGACTTAGAAAATTAAGTTGAAAGTAACAGAATTATATTAAATATTGCTAGAGATATAATTCAAGTGAAAAATGAAATTATTGAATATTGTAACACCCTAATGAACCCCAAAACCCAATTAGGAAAGACCATCATGATATAAATTAGGGAAAAGTTATCCTGACAGGTACGACAACTTTGTCGATGATATAACACCAGAAAGTCTTGATGAATACCGACATTAAGTATTACAGAGTGTGTTTTGGTAGAAAGGAAGAAGAAAGAAAGGTCATCTTTAGTTATTTGCCAAACATCTAAGTAATAATTGCAAATTAATACCATGAAAGTTAAGTCCAAAGAAATGTCGGTCAGAGATAACTTTTATGTGGAAGAGAGTTGTAAACGTAACGAAGAAATTCAGTGCGTCTACAATACTCATTCACGGAAAAAGTAAGACGCTTGCTAGCTATCATGCTATCAAGTCATACGAGAGCAGCTCTTGCCATAGTTGAGCGAACGGAGCGCGACGAGATTGTTTTACTTTCAAGAGTCATTGTTGCGTGACGTAGACGCACGGATTTTGTGAACTGATATTCAGACTAGAGATTTCAACCGAGATAGTATGCTGACTGTGTATACCGAGTTGTTGGACTTTATTAACGGAAGTAGGAAATATTGGACTCAACATTCATGTAAGTGAACTTATAGAAAGGAATGGACTAAGTTTCAAAAGACTATAATACACGTTTAGTCTCGAGTAGGAGGCATTGACACGAATACATGAAGAAGATACAATTACGCCGAGGGTTAAAGCTGTCGTAATTGTCACTATACTTGAAACTAACAGAACTGCCAGTGCTAATTAACCGTGTGTGCGTGTGGCGTGATGTTTATAAAGTATTTAGCGAAAACGAACAATAAAATTGTTCATCAAAAGTGGAAATTCAACGTGTCGCCTTCATTATTCTATGAATATTTGGAATTGGTCATCCAGAGTTAATGGACAGTGACTATTCAACTTGGAAGTAAATTCGTGGAGTGTTAGTTGTGACAAGGAAGGTTTGGATATACATAATATTACGACGCAAGATAATTAAGACATAGTTAAAGAGTATCTGTGGATCTCGCGTCATATAGAGCGAACAATTTTACTTAGCAACGAACAAACAACGACCAATACGATCTGCAATTGAACTTTTTCCTCGTTTTTGGTGATGTGAACGATGCGCATGAGGGAAGATTCATCAATTACTACACTGAAGTGTTAACCAGGCACTTAATAATTCAACTTCAAACCATAAGAGACACTCAGAGCGCGCAGTTCGCATTAATAAGGAAAGTGTACGGACTCGCAATCAAACTTCAACCATTACGCGAGGAACGATTTCTTAAGAGCTTTTTCAGATCTTGTCTCTCGTTAACCGATGGAGACATCCATCATGGCGCATCGCGTCTCGACTCCACCGACCGAGCTGTAGCAGTAGCAGCTCCACGGCGTCGACAACACCAGCACGCGGCGGAGAGGGGACGTCACAATATCAAACTACTCCTAAAACTGTTAATCGAAATAAATGTTGTGAATTTATTTTAATAAAGAAAAATTATACGTGGGAATATCCATATTATGATATGATAACTCAAAATATTTCTGTAAATTCTATATTGAATGAATTATGAGAAGATTATCCAGAAATGGAAATAATTTTAATAATCGAATAACCAAATTCAATAAACCTATATAATTTAACAAAAGAAAGACTACCAGTAATTTCTCAAGAACTTCAGTTCAAAACAAGTTTAAATGAAGATATTCTTATAAGAGAAATAATGAATATTAAAAAAGATCATTAAATAATTACATTCTCTTTATTTACCCAACTGCCATGTGAATTAATTTTTATTCAATTTCTTAATTCTCCATTACTTATTTTATTTATCTTATTTCCAAAATGTACATTTATAAAATCCAAAATATCGTAAAATTTACAATCATTCAATAATAGTTTTAAAACAAATAGACATAAATTATTTCATCAAAATTCTGAATTCGTTATCCATGCAACAAAAATGCCTGCCAGGATCGTCGTAAGGACAAAGGGCTTATGATCCCTGACGTAGAACTGCTGAGCACTTTCTCGTACGTTACGTTCGTCCAAGACACAATGGCCCCACCTCTGGCCCTATGGCTTAGGGTGCGATAAGCTACAACTATCGTCCACCTGTGATAGTTTTGGAACAGACGCTAACCAGCGCTATGTACGTGCAGAATGTTGTTAGACCTATTATTGGAACGGGAAGGTGACGTGATATTCCGTACACTGCATCGGGATGTTACAACACCAGAACCCCTCATGGGGTTCCCCGCTCTTTGGCGTGTTCGTGCTTGGCTACCATGGGGCCCCAGCCTTAGCAGCATCTTTCCTCTTGTGTGCTGCATGCCTGTCCTTTTCCTTTTCCCCTCCCTTCGGGAACATGTCTGGGGTGTTTTTGGGAATGTGTTCTGCATTTTCTGTAGCTGCCATAAGAACAGTTTCACCACTGTTCCGTTCCTTTTTTCTTTCTTTGTTCAGCTTCTTCTGTCCTTCCTCCACTTCGGCATTTGAGTTTCCTCTTTTTATTCTTTCTCCCTGTGCGCTCCTGAAAGCCACCCAAGCACAACAGGTGACTGGGTAACGCGTAATTCCCAGCCCTGCGTCGACAGGTAGGGTACACATGTACCCCTGGTAGAGGCTAGGCCCAGGAAGGGGGGATTGTCTGAGCTCTGTTAGGTGTTCGGGAGGTGTGACCTGAGATGTGAACAGTCACCTGAGGTGGGTGACTTCCCCCCTCAGAGGCGTCACTCAGTTGGAAGGAGCACACCATCGTGGGGGATTTTCTCACACTGAGCCAATCATCTTCTTCACAGCCAACGGCTACCAAACGTATATGGAATGAAGCTCCAGATTCAAAGACTGTACCATCTGCACAACGGTTCCTCGTGGTTTCACGTACTGAAAACGGTTAGTCCTTTGCAACAGTATATCCGCACCTTATTCAGAAAGGTGTTAATGCAACTGCTCGCCCTGTGAAATCCTGCCCTCGTTTATGCAAAGGCATTTTGCTTTTAGAGACTACTTACCATTTTCAAGCACAACAACTGCAACAACTGATTGCTGCTCCACTACTCCATGGTTATCCTGTTTGTGTCGAGGCCCATAGAACACCGAATTCTTCCCGTGCTGTTATTTTCACTAGGCTGCTCTATGTTCTGTCCGAGGCAGAAATCCAAATGTACCTCTCTAATCAGGGTGTCATTGCAGTCCATTGGGTGAGGAAAAAGGTAGTTTCATCCTTACTGGCCACACAGGCTCTTTTTCTCACTTTTGATAGAGTGGTGCTTCCATCCAAGATCAAAGCAGGTTATGAAGTTATCACAGCCTGACCGTACATTCCAAACCCGATGTCCTGCTACCAGACTCATCACACAACCATACTCAATGTCGTGTTGACACCTGGCCAAATGTGTAACCTCTGGTAGGGATGCCCACGAGGGTGCTTGTCCACCTCCTTCTCCCCGCTGTATCAGCTGTAATGGTGACTATGCTGCCTCCCCTCGAGATTGTCCCTCATATCTCGATGAGCGGACTGCCCAGGAAATCCGGGTGAAGGAAAAAGTGCCTTACCTGGCTGCTCGCAAGTTACTGGTTAGTCTCAAACCCTGTGTTCTACCATCTGACAATTGCAGGACTGTTCTTGTTATATCTCGCTCCACAAAGGGCTTGGCCACACAGAAATGTGACTTCAAATTCAGCACCATGGTTTTGAAATCGCCCAGTGTCACGTTAAAATTCCCGTCTCCTTGTGAGTTGTGCAAAAAGCCACCAAACGCTCGCCTCACGGACCGAAGTAACTTACTACGTAACTGGCAGGGTGGAAAGGCCAGAAGAAACACTCCGGCGAAGACTTCCTACGTCCCTCCTGCCAACGCCGGCCGCTGTGGCCGAGCGGTTCTAGGCACTTCAGTCTAGAACCGCGCGACCGCTACAGTCGCAGGTTCGAATCCTGCCTCGGGCATGGATGTGTGTGATGTCCTTAGGTTAGTTAGGTTTAAGTAGTTCTAAGTTCTAGGGGACTGATGACCTCAGATGTTAAGTCCCATAGTGCTCCGAGCCATTTGAATCATTTTGAACCCTCCTGTCAACACACATCCGGACTGATGACCTCAGATGTTAAGTCCCATAGTGCTCCGAGCCATTTCAACCATTTTGAACCCTCCTGTCAACACACATCTCAATCTTCCTCTGCCAACTGGAAAGGCTCCAAGCGAAACGGTCTTCTCTTCTCCAACTTGGAGATCATGTTAGACAGTGTCGCCATGTGATATACTCGCCTGGCCAACCTCCATTCGCAGGCGCACATCGCCAAACACTTTCCTGACCTGCACTCTGCAGACCGACAGGAGGAGATTGCCGACACAACACCTCTGTAGATCTCATGGAGCAGGATCCTCCAGCTCTTGCGCCCTGTAGCAGTGAGACTTCGAATGCTGACACTTGGCAGCTGCCAAGGTAACACCCCTTCATTTTTTCCTCTTGGAGGCTGGCACACGGCAGCCGCCAAGGTGACACCCTTTCATTTTTTCCTCTTCTCCTTCCCCCCTCATGACTCTCCTCCGTTGAAACGTTCGAGGCCTTCGATCCAGCGAAGAGGATTTATGGCTGTTCTTAGAATCGCAGCGTTCTCTTGTTCTCTGCCTGCAGGAAACGTCCTCAAGACTGCTTTGAGCTCCCACATTTCTTCCAAGTCCGCTTTGGCATTCCCCCCAAGGACTGAATTCCATCTCATGGGGGAATCATGCTGCTGATCCAGGGTGTCGTTCTCCTCACTTCATCTTTTCTCTTTGTACCATTTACATCCCTCCACCATTCGATGGCACCAGTGCAGGCTTCCTCTAGCTTATTGGGCAGCTACTTCACTTCTTTCTGCTGCTTGGTGACTTTAATGCACACCATGCCCTTTGAGGTTCTCGAAGAACCTGCAGAGAAGTGCCCTCTTGGCTGACCTTCTCATCAACTCGAACTCATCTGCCTTAACACGGGAGGGCCACATTCCTTTCAGACTCCACGCACACCTATTCACATTTGGGCCTATCCTTTTGCCCTGCCCAGTTTGCCCATCATTTCGAATG
Organism: Schistocerca cancellata; assembly: GCF_023864275.1. NCBI lineage: Eukaryota > Metazoa > Arthropoda > Insecta > Orthoptera > Acrididae > Schistocerca > Schistocerca cancellata. Next base: position 157,535,024 of record NC_064627.1, read on the forward strand.
GTCTGTTCTCTCTGCCATGTACTGGAGTGATTATTTTCCGTGTGATATCCGTCTGCTGACTCCTACCCACCTATGTGCACAACCAAATGGCAGCTTTCTAAGGCCGACTGGAGACTTTACACCTCTCTGGTGACCTTCGGCGAACTACATTTGCCCAGTTGTGATGACCAGGTAGAATATGTTGTCCTTACCGACGCAGATCGTTTCATTCCTCGCACATTCTCTTTACCGTGCCGTATCCCAGTCCCTTGGTGGACTGAGGCGTGCCTCAATGCAATTCGCACGCGGCGATGTGCTCTCCGCGTTTTTAACCTTCATCCTACGATGGAAAACTGCATTCATTATAAACAGTTGCGTGCAGATTGTCGTCACGTTCCTCGGGATAGCAAAACAGCGAGCTGGATTTCATCTATTAGTTCTTTTAACAGTTCCACTCCCTCTTCCGTCGTGTAGGTGAACCTCCGACGGCTTTCTGGAACCAAGATCCATTACCCAATTTCCGGTTTGAGAGTAGCAGACGATGTCATAGTGGACCCTGTTCCTATCTCCAACACCTTGGGTCGCTATTTTGCGGAATATTTCGAGCTCCTCCCATTATCGCCCTGCCTTAACTCCATCGGAAACGTGAGGAGGCAGCTCAGGCAATAGCCTTCTCAGAATAGTGAATGCTGCAATGCTGCCCTTACTATAAAGGAGCTAGATCATGCTCTTACTTCATCCCGATCCTCGCCCCAGGGCTAGACTATGTTCACATTTAGATGTTACTGCACCTTTCTCCTATGGACAAGCCTTTTCCCCTTCATACGTACAATCACATCTGAGCAGAGGACTCGTTTCCTAGACGCTTTCGTGAAGCCACTGTCATATCCAAGGCCGGTAAGGACAAACACCTTCCTTCTTTAGCTACCGCCCCTTTTTTCTCACCAGCTGTGTTTGCAAGGTGATGGAACGTATGATACATGCCTGGCTGGTATGGTGGCTCGAGCCTTGCAATTTATTAGCCACTGTACCACGTGGATTTCGAGCGCGCCTTTCTGCTGCTGACCATCTCGTCACTTCGTCCACCCATGTCATGAAAGGTTTTCTATGGAAATCCCAGACTGTAGCCGTGTTTATAGATTTGGAGAAAGCCTGTGACACCTCTCGGAGGACTAGTATCCTCTGTACTCTCTACATGTGGGGCTTCCATGGCCGGATGCCCTGTTTCCTTCAGGGATTTTTAAAAGACAGAGTTTTCAAGATTCGTGTGGGTTCTACCTTATCGGACATGTTTATCCAGAAAAACGGTGTACCTCAGCGTTCCGTCCTGAGCGTCGTTCTCTTTGCTATCGCTATTAACCTTGCAATCAGCTGTCTCCCGCCGGGCATCTGTGGCTCCCTTTTCGTTGACGATTTTGCCATCCATTGCAGTTCTCCACGGACTTGTCTCATTGAGGGGCGTCTTCAGCGATGTCTCGATCGTCTTTTCCCATGAAGAATCGCCAATTGCTTTTGTTTTTACATTATCAAAACTGTTTGTATTAATTTCTGGCAGGGCAATTTGTTTGTTCCATCTTCTCTTCATCTTGCGCCTGTTGCGCTTCCATTAATTGAAACTAAAAAATTCTTGGGGAGCATCCTCGATAGCAAGCTTTCTTGATCCTAACACATATCTTACCTGGCAGCTCGCTGTATGCGGTCCTTCATTGTTCTACGTGTCCTCAGTGATACTTCCTGGGAAGCAGATCGAACCACCCTCCACCGTTTGTACCGTTACCTTCTCCTTTCGAAGCTAGACCATGGGTGTTCCGTTTATGAGTCTGAACGTCCACCTCTCTTACGCCGTCTCAATGAAGAATGAAATGAAATGATGGTATGGCATTGTTGGCCGGAAGTCCCATTTGGGTTCGGCCTCCAAGTGTAAGTTTTATTGCAGTCGACGCAACATTGGGCGACTTGTGGCCGGTGGTAAGGATAAAATGATGATGAGGACAACACCCAGTCAACTCGGCCGGGAATCGAACCCGGGCCCAGTGCATGGAAGGCAAGCACGTTACCACCCAGCTAAGCAGGCGGACGCAGTTTCAACACTATCCACCATCGTAGCATCCGCAATGGCGCCTTTTACACTATCCCAGTTGAGAGTCTGTATACAGAAGCTGCCGAACTACTGCTGCCCATTCATCATGAATTTGTCCTCAGAAGATATGCATGCCTTTCGTCTGCCATGCGTGGCCACCCATCCTACCTCCTTCTTCGATGACTCCTTTGATCGCCAGTATGAGGCACATCCGTCTTCTATAAACTCCTGGAGTTCGCTTTCGACTCTTGCTCCAGCAACTTAACTTCACGCTGTCACTTTCCCGATTGGTGTGAACCCTTCACCACCTTGGCTTCGTGCGGCGGACAATGTTCACCTTGGCATTCATTCGTTTCCCAAGGACACTACTCCAGCCTGGCTCCATCGCCGTAAGTTTCACGACCTTGGCACGTAACTTCGCGATAATACCATTGTGTACACTGATAGCTCTCGGACTGACCGTGATGTTGGGTATGCCTTCGTCATTGGCATCGACGTTTTTCGATATTGACTTCCGGAACACTGCTCAGTATTTATAGCAGAGCTCTTCACTGTGTTATCAGGCCACGGAGTACATCGGGCGACACAGACTTTTTCAATTGCGACATCTGCTCCGACTCTCTGTGCCCTTCAATGCCTCTGTGTGCCGTACACCGTCCACCCCTTAGTGCAACGGGTCTATGAAAACTGCCACCTGCTCACTAGTTCTTACGTTCGCTCCAATGAAGTTCCAGGTTATTAAGCTTCGCCCAGCGGCTTCGACGACCTCCTCTCGCCCCTCTCACTGTGAGCAGATCATTTTAGCTAGGTTGCGTTGTTAAGTGGTGCTCCCCCCCCCACCAATTTGTGCTCATTGCCCTGAAGCTTTGACAGTCCGCCATTTCCTGACGGAATGCCCTGTTTTTAACCGCTTACGTTATCGACCATTTTAGCAAACGACGCGTTGGCTGTCGACAGAGTTTTACTTTTTATCCGTCGTAGCAATATGACGTAGGGCATTTAATCTTTAGTTCAGGACCTCCGTTTCTCTATGGCATATTTTATGGACTTTCCTGCACGCCCCTGTTTCTAGCTGTCTTCTCTTCCGTCGATCGGGATTAACGTGTAGTCGTTTTCAACTCCTCTCTTTGTCTTCGTGTTCTACAGTTCTGACATGGGCGCGTGTCAGCCTAGTTGTTTTTGGGCCCTAAAACAAAACAAAAAGACACTATAAAATTGTTAGCAAATGCAGGACGACCTTCAGAGGATCGATGTTTGATGCAGAGACAGTCTCAACGTGCTTTGCAAGACGTAAAGAGACTTCCCTGGCCTGCATGATCTCATGACTTGTCGCCAATCGAGCACGTGTAGGATATGATGGAAAAAGAAGCGACTCGTGCAATTCATCAGCCAACACTTCTTACATAACTACATGATCAGGTAGAACAGGCGTGGCATTATGTATCCCAGGACAGTATTCGCCACCTGTACTTTCGACTGGATGCCAGAGTCAGCGACTGCATTGCCGTTCGTGGAGTCCACACCACATACTCATATGGGCGTTTCAGCACAGGTCGATAGCTGGTATCCCACAACTGTTTGTGCTACTTATCTGTAAGTGTAACCATTTCACGTACTACATATGCATTGTTACAACAATAAATTTTGAGTGAACTGAAGATTTCTAAAAGGGTGTATTAATCCTTTCCCGTCATATACACTGAAGAGCCAAAGAAACTGGTACACCTGCCTAATATCTTGTTGGGCCCCCGCGAACATGCAGAGGTGCCGCAATGCGACGTGGCATGGACTCAAATAGTGTCTGAAGTAGTACTGGAGGGAACTGCAGTGCTGTCCATAAATCCGTAAGAGCACGAGGGGGTCCAGATTTCTTCTTAACAGCGCGTTGCAAGGCATCCCAGATATACTCAATAATGTTCATGTCTCGGGAGTTTCGTGGACAGCAGAAATGTTTAAACTCAGAAAAGTGTTCCTGGGGCCATTCTGTGGCAATTCTGGACGTTTGGAGTGTCGCAGTGTCCTGCTGGAATTGCACAAGACCATCGGAATGCACAATGGACATGAATGGATGCAGGTCATAAGACTGGATGCTTACGCAGGTGACACCTGTCAGAGTCTCGTATCTAGACGTATCAGGGTCCCATACACCCCAACTGCACACGCCCCACACCATTACAGAGCCTCCAACAGCTTTAACAGTCACCTGCTGACATTCACGGACCATGGATTCATGAGGTTGTCTCCATACTCGTGCACGTCCATCCGCTCGATACAATTTGAAACGAGACTCGTTCGACCAGGCAACATGTTTCCACTCATTAACTGTCTAATGTCGGTGCTGACGGGACCAGGCGAGGCGTAAGGGTACACGAATGGGCCTTCGGCTCCGAAAACACAAATCGATGACGTTTCCCTGAATGGTTCGCACGCTGATACTTGTTGATGGCCCAACATCGAAATCTGCAGCAGTTTGAAGAAGGGTTGCAATTCTGTCACGTCGAACGATTCTCTTCAGTCGTCCTTGGTCTCGTTCTTGCGCGATCTTTTTCCGGCCGCAGCGATGACGGAGATATGACGTTTTACCGGATTCCTGATAGTCACGGTACACTCGTGAAATGGTCGCAGGGGAAAATCCGCACTTCATGGCTACCTCGGAGATGCTTGTCCCACCACTCGTGCGCCGACTATAACACCACGTTCAAAATCGCTTAAATCTTGATAACTTGCCACTGTAGCAGCAGTAACCGATCTAACAACTGCAGCAGACACTTGTCTTATCTAGGCGTTGTCGACCGCAGCGCCGTATTCTGCCTATTAACGTATCTCAGTATTTGAATATGGAAGCCTAAACCAGTCTCTTTGGCGCTTTAGTGTATATCGTCGTTTCACAGCAAATAAACAGTACCCGTCGCTTACGTGAAGTGAGAATTCTCATCCCTCTCTTCTATCATTCCCTTTTATTTTAGAAGACTGTGATAGTAGTTCATTGTTTTTGTGCAAACAGCCACTGGAGCTGTGAACGTCTTTCATACCTCGATCAAATAGTGAAGGTTAGACGGCGCTGACACCACGATTTTGCGGAACTAAGAGACTTATGCCGACCGCAATCCTAAATGAAATGTCATGCTGTTCCGGATGCTTCCAAGAAGGACCGAACAAAGCAGAGCAGCCGGCCGGAGTGGCCGTGCGGTTCTGGGCGCTGCAGTCTGGGACCGAACCACCGCTGCGGTCACAGGTTCGAATCCTGCCTCGTGCATGGATGTGTGTGATGTCCTTAGGTTAGTTAGGTTTAACTAGTTCTAAGTTCTAGGCGACTGATGACCTCAGAAGTTAAGTCGCATAGTGCTCAGAGCCATTTGAACCATTTGAAAGCAGAGCACGCTGCCTGCACGCGCTACACGCGTGAAGTTGGCACGCCGCGGCCAGCCCTGTTTTAGGGCACCATATGTCGGTACATCTGCCCTCAACCTTGTATCACATACGTTCCAAAGAATTCATTAAAGGTCCCTCTAAATAAATTGAATAGTATAATGGCCAGTACGCCCCTTCTTTCCACTCATAGCGTGATTTACGGATCCACTGCACTACTGACTACTTACTACATGTAACTGTGTCCGCAAATGTCACATAATTTTTTTCTTTATTGTTATTTCATTTCTCTTGCCTCTTATGGGTTGGGTTGGGTAACCAGCAGCACAACATCCGACTTTTTTGCCAAAATATTTTACAATAGAAATAAAGCTATTACAAACAAGATTATAGGAATCTACAACAAGGTGAGTGTTTGATGTTAGTTCATAAAACTAAGCTGTTATGAAGGTCTGATAGGTGACGTCAGTTAAAGTGCAATTCCGAAGTAGGACAAAACCAGCGACACTTTACACACTCCAGTGGCAGACACTACAAGAGAGATTCACTGTTTACATTCAGAAATTGTACGTACCAAGATGAGGCAGGCAGCATGTTACCAGAGTCTAGCACATATAGTCGCGACCAAGACCCTATAATGACATAAGAAGTCTACCATGAACAGTGAACAATTTTAAAGGCTCCTCAGTAGCCACTGTGGTTGTAAACGTAGGCGCCTTTGGTTATATGACATCTCCCATTGAGTTATAACACAGACATTATGTCTCATGTAAGTGTGTAACTTCAATATAGCGAATTTAATCTGTAAGGAAACGGCGACCAGTTAATGTTTAGCGATTTTTTTACATACTACAAGAAATTCACTATATTGTTTCTTCACAACTATAGTAAATGCAGCTTATTAGGTTAGCATGAGCTCGAATTGTAGCATTTGGTTCTTTACTGCTCGAAATTTTTGAAGTGAAGTGTATTTAGTATCACATGATTTTTACAATATCTGGTTCTCTACGGTACTTATTATTGTTTTGTGCACTATGCAGGTGAATCCTTACACCTGACTGTGTGGTGTTCTCACATCTGAGCTATTCTATAGCGCAAAAAAATATCCTCCGCCAGTACTGTCAAAAACAGCAGTTACAGTTAAAAGGATGTGAGATCAGTGATGTAAATGAAGTGCTACCAAAAGTCCATAATACAAAACTTCTACAGATACAAAAATACCTGTGGGAGGAAATATGAATTCCTTCCCTGAATTTATTTGTACAGTTAACCATTTCTTTACCAATTTCCTTCCCGTACTCTGGCATATGTAGACAGTACAGTTACGACTAACAAGTACTGTACATACATTACGTTCGATGTGTGTCCTTACAAGCGACAATAAACTTCGCCTTACTTGAGCCTTGAGCCAACAACGGCGTCCAGCTAAAGGTGCAAAATATTCCGCGCCTGCAGCGCCCCGGGGAGTCTTAGTTTTCTTTTGCAAGCTCTTTGGTAGCGACACTCATGCTCTGGAAGTTGTTACCAACTGACAGCTAAAGGTACATTAGCGCCACTAGCGGAAAAAAGCCATTCGCCACTTAATGTCATATGTCCCGCAAGACTAATGTTTGTTACTTAACTCTTTTCCTGCTTAATTCAGGAAGTGGTTATTATATTTTTGAGTTTCAACCGATAGTAAAATATCAAAAGGCCTGAATGATTTTAAAATAAATGTAAAAAGAACCAAAACTTGTGAATGAAATGACGTAAGTAGCGATGTCTTCGTGGAGAAATATTCTCGAAGTTGCATACAATTGCAAATTATTCCACTGAAATCGAGCGAATATAACTTATTAAGTACATATAACCTGCTAACTGTTTTTATGATTGGTACGTTTTCGACATACAATAATTTTTCACTAAGCCTAAAGATTTGCTGGTTGTTGCACTCGACTACGTAGGTTCCGAAAATTTGTTCCGTATTATCATTTCTTCAAAAGACGATTGTGTTGAAAAATTCTGACGTTTCTGGCTCTGATATAGAAACAATTACAGATTTGTTTTGAGTCGGGAAACAGTTTTATTATTTACATTGATTTATTGCTACGCATGTGTAGTAGTTTCGCCGGCCGAGGTGGCCGAGCGGTTCTAGACGCCCCAGTCTGGAACCGCGCGACCGCTACGGTCGCAGGTTCGAATCCTGCCTCGGGCATTGGTGTGAGTGATGTCCTTAGGTTAGTTAGGTTTAAGTAGTTCTAAGTTCTAGGGGACTGATGACCTCAGAAGTTAAGTCCCATAGTACTCAGAGCCATTTGAACCTTTTTTTTTTTTTGTAGTAGTTTCCTCGTTAGCTATAGTTAAGGTGGGTTATCTAGTACTTTAAATAACGTATTTACCGCATTTCATACAACTTTAATATTTTATGCATTCATAAAATGGTTTATTTTGAAGCGAAGTAAACAAAACTTCACATATGTCGTATTGAACAATATAACTTACTGTTCGATTGGTGTGCTGCTATCGCAGTGTAGGCTATAACAAATGTTAGTAGGAGTGTCACAACTGTTGTTGGACTGTGATATAACTTCCTCCCAGATATGTTTCGCATAGTCGTCCTGACGGAAAAATCAGAAATTCGTTCTTTTCGCACAAATGGGAAATAACAGTGGTGCACTAGCACTTTCCCCATCTCTACTTCAGATACGTAATTATCAAACACAGAGAACAAAATTTATCAGATTCTCAGGTACATGCGGTGCTGAAGTATCGTTATGGCGGTTGAAACGGCATCCGCTAACGGAAAGGAAATCTGAATCGTGAATAAGCACAAGTCCAACCCTGTACCATCGCGGCACCGTTGCCAGGAAAGATATCTGCTCCTTATTAATCATAACTCCATCAGAACAAAATTTAGCGGACTTTTAGAACACTAGGAATATTGCTATATGTAAATCGAGTATGTTGGGGAGGGGGCGGGGGTTGGATCTTAAGGACGCTCAATTGCAATGTTATCAGCGCCATTACAAATATTAAAGGAAACTAATATGGATAAAATGAGTAAAATTTTTGTCACACAGTGATGAGGAAATCTATGAAATCACACTCATACACTCACTACCACCTCACTCGCGTTGACCTACACATCACTCCATCTTAACGCGGCTTAAAACAACGGAGCAATGTTGAAAGGTGCTATACCGGGGATTAAACAGAAGTAACGCGACAAAGGAGCTGAAAGTACGGCACAGCGAAATGTGATTGGCTGACCATTTAGAAAAAAACATACGTGAGCCAGTCATCTTGTTAACACATTAAGAACATCTCCCTAAATTCTTAGGAAACAAGTTGGACAAATCACAAAACATTCAAGCTCTCACCACATTCGTTTAAGCGTTACTTGCAATGGAGGGAAGATCTGTCAGAAAATCTGCCGGTGCCCTGTGGTATGAAAATAAAACACAGTCTATTAGAATGTGGCTCACAGTGATCTGTACGTCTCAAATACCACACATTGCAGGGTCCTCTCGCCGGAGCAAGAAGCCATGAGTCGTAGGTCTGTGGAATATGTGAAGACGAGTAAGGAGGACCTCGTCCCGTCCGCTTGGCGAGAAGGAGGTACACCACGACCGCGTTGTGGGATTCACCAGACGCAGCTTGTCGTCTGTCACTTTCAGCCACTCACCTTCCCATCGAAGCGTGACTCTGTTAGATCCACTGGTAAGTATGGTGAATACAGCTACATACTCTCTTTCTCACAAAAGTTCCAGAACAGGTTCTTCTTAAAAATAGAAATTTGTACGTACCAAGTAATGATCCTAGGTCCTGTTGAAGTAGTCCCCTTGGCAATCTATACACAGCTGCCAAAGTTTATGGAGGTCTTGAAAGCAAACAGGGAAATTCTCAGCTTCAGTGCTGGTAAGATCATTTGTCACAGCCCGTTAGATGTCTGCGACATCTTGATGGAATTTTCCTTTCAGCCGCCTTGTCACTCGCAGAAACAAGGAAAAAAAATCGCAAAGCGAGAGGTCGTGCGAATGTGACGGATGTGGGATGGCGATAACAGAATGTCTGCCCAGATACGCGGTAACAGGTAAAGCAGTGTGGGGTCTTGCATTCTCATGCAGCAAGAACCAGTCCTGAGAATGCCACAAATCATCGAATTCCTTGTCGCAAACGTTTGAAGACTTCGATGTAAAGAGTGTGGTTCACTGTTTGACCTGGAGGAACATTCTCATGATGAAGTAGTCCTTTGCTATCGATGTATGCGGCCAACATTGTCTTTGTTCTCGAAGGTTGTCGTTTGACTTTTCTCGGGGGTGGTGATCCAGGACTCCTGAGTTCAGCACTTTGACGCTTCATGTGAGGGTCATACTGGTAGCACCAACTTCCATCTCCAACAATAATCTTTGACAGAAATGTGGGATTACGTCTGGCTCTACCCAAAAGTTCAGCAGAAATTCTTCGTCTTTTCTCATTCTGTTCGTCTGATAGTGTGTGAGGGGCGAGTTTTGCAAGTTTTCGTTTCCATACATCTTTACGTAAAATCTTATGACACACAACACAATTCAAATTGAGTTCTTGTGACATCGCATCCACTTTTGCATGACTGTCTTCTTGCAATAACTGCCTTACACGCTCCACGTTTGCATTGGTATGTGCTGCAGACGGGAGACCAGCACTGGGATCGTCTTTTTATGAATCTCTGCCTTCACGAAATCTTTTGTGCCACTCGAAATCACGACTTCTTGAAAGTGCCTCACCTGGATATACTTGCTTAACCGTTCTCCGCGTTTCACGAGGAGTTTTCCCGAGCTTAAAGCAGAAATTAGTGTTGACTCTTTGCTCACAACCAACATCCATTTTGCACCGTAAATAATACGTCAAGAACCCAAACAGTGTGCTGCTAAGCACAGCCCTGTGAACTAGTGAGTTTGTGTGGAAACATGGCCCAGGTCATTTCAAGGACGCACACATACCATATAACATAAAAACAACGTTTGATTCTTTTTAGTATTGCAGACTCAGAAATAAAACGAGTCTGTCCTGGAACTTTTTTGACAAAGGGAGTAGTTGTGGGGCTCGTTTAAAACGTCGGAAAATATCGTATTAAAAACAAAATCAGGAGTGCACTCTCTCCTGTACTGAATCTAAAACTACTCTGAGCCTCTGCAGTAACCAAGGTGTGATTGATCAGTTGCAGAGCAATTGCGTGGGGCTAGCTAGGGCCAGCCATGAATTACTGAAGGTACGTGCTGCAGACTCACATCTAGAAGACAAGCCCTCGCACCGATCAGCAGCAGCGGCAGCAGGCGGAGCGTCAGCATGGCGGACACGTCGTACTCTCACTGACGGCACTTTGACACGGCCTGCCCGCCGTGACGTACAGTACAGATCACACAATCCACCTGGCGGCCCGCCAACAATCTCGCCATTATCTCCGGCTCACGCTGGCTGGTAAACAACGGCAGGCAGTATCGAAAGCGACGACCACCAATGTTGTTATGCCTATAACAAAACAAACTTTAAAAAACGTCGCGGACGTACGAGCCGTTTCTCGTGTTTTTATTAATTTAAAACCACCTTCTTGAGTGCCTTACGGAGCATTAAATCCAGAGGCTATGCAAATTTATGTTACTGGTATGAATAGGCAATGAGCAAGCACACATTTCTCCTTCTTACCCTCTCCATCCTTTGATTCAGTAACATTCTTTCTACTGCTTACGACAATTGTAGTTCAGCTTTCAGATGCAATAAATTGGCTGTAGTAGAGCAGACAGTGCCAGAGCTGAGTTAGAGAGCAAATTTCAACCGGGGCGGCCGCCAGCAGCAAACCCTCGCCTTCCAGATATGTGGTCTCAACGCCAGCCAGGTGAGAACGCCGTAGCTACAGGATCACCCGGTGACACAAACACTGCGAGTCCGTAAGACGCCACACGGCCCATGTGGCAGCCGCGCGGTCCTGAAGCACACAGGTTTGGCGAATACCTTAAAAAAGCTCGTGGTCTAGTGGCTAGCGTTGCTGCCTCTCGGTCACGGGGTCCCTGGTTCGAATCCCAGCCAGGTCTGGGACTGGCTGTTTGTGTTATCCTCAGTGTTTCATAATCATCCGGGAAAGTGGCCAGACTTGACAGTACAAAGATCGGGAATTTGTACGGACGCTGAAAACCACGCAGTTGAGTGCCCCACAAACCAAATACCATCATCCTTATCTGAAGCTGGCAGCTGGTGGCCGAGCGGTTCTAGGCGCTTCAGTCTGGCTTGAGTTCTAGGGGACTGATGACCTCAGATGTTAAGTCCCATAGTGCTCAGAGCCATTTGAACCTTATCTGAACAAGCTTTCTCGTCGCCGTTTCACAGCACTGCACGGGGAAGATTCGTTCCGCAACCTACTATCGGGAGACGGAGCTTTTGGGAAAAAAAATAATCGTAACAATGACGGTAGAGGGACATTGGAATTCCTCCCCCGACCACTGCTGTTCAGTTTCGCTCTTTTTCCGAAAATTCCAAGGCGAGTGTGAGAACGCTGTGACTTTAGTAACATGTAGGAAAGAGAGAGATGATCTTTGGCTTGTACGTTATGACGTCATAGTGAGGTAGGAGACGCTTCCCTGGCAACCATATAACGTAACAATACGGACAGAATTTTTTTCGTTTTGTAATACAGACACTTTGCACTGTGTTTTCCCTGTGATTTGGAAAGACATGCAAGAAAGGATAGAAAGTGGGAGAATGCGAGAGTCAGGCGTTATTTTTAATTCTGATTTCTGAATTCCTTCTTCTTGCTTGCTTCTTTCATGAGAGTAGCAGGCACCTGTAAGTTCGGCTGCCCTGACAATGCACATGAGGTACTTCTGTTTGGTAATTACGAAGTGCAGACCGGTCATCTGCTTTAGTGTACTGCCGAGACCCGTGTCAGTGATGTCTATTTGCAGTACGATTTTGGAACGTATGTTGTGTTTTAAAATTTTGAAGTACTTAGAAGAAAACAATCTACTGACGCATAGTCAGCACTGATTCAGAAAATATTTTTGTCAAACACAATAGTCCCTTCTTCACAACAAATAATGAGTGCTATCGATTGGGAATGTCAAATATCCATATTCTCACATTTTAAGAAGGCTTTCGACACTGTTCCTCTCAAGCGTTTTCTAATCAAATTGTGTGTCTATGCAACATCGCCTCAGTTGTGAGACTGGATGAGCTCCTGTCAGAAAGGTCAGAGTTCGTAGTAATTGACTGGAAGTCCTCGAGTAAACTCTAAGTGAGATCTGGCGTTTCCCAAGGAAGGGTTATGGACCCTTTGCTGTTCCTAATCTTCACATACAAACGAAGTAGAAGACAAATCTAAGCACCCTGCTGTTTGCAGATGATGCTGACATTTACCGCGTCTTGTAAAGCCAGCAGAAAATCGGAACCAATTGCAGATTGAGTTAGACAAGATTTCTTTATGGTGCGAAAAGTGTTAGCTAAGTAATTGATGAAAAGTGTGAGGTCATCCACACCAGTACTGAAAGGAATCGGTCAAATTTAGGTTACACGATAAATCAGACGCATCTAAAGACTGTCAATACAATTAAATCCCTAGAGATTATAATTACGAACGTTTTAGAATGGAAAGATCGCATAGACAATGTTGTGCGGAAGGCAGATTCAGCTGTCCTGAGTTACTCTTTCCGTCTGCAACCTCCGGTGCCTCACGTGACCTTCTCCCTCGCTTCCTACTGGTGTCCTCTCTCGCTTCCTGTTGATGGGTACTATAGACGAGTTTTGCTAGCAGTATCCCTATGTGAGAAATATGCGTAGCCCAGTATACCACGGCGAACTGCAAAGCAGCCTTCCATTTGTAGCTCACATTTTTTTTTTTTTGTCATCTGACGGTTTTGATTCGGCCCTTCATGAATTCCTATACTGCGCGCTCTCAGCTCCCTCTCGTACCATGAAGATGATTCCCTGATGTCGCAATAGGTGTCCTATCAATTCTATTCCTTCTTGCTATCAAAGATTCCCAAAACTTCCCTTCTACCTCGATTCTGCGGAGAATCTCTTCATCCTTACTTTATCAGTCTACCTAATTCTCTGTATCATCACATATCAAAGGCTTCGATTTTCTTCTATTCCGGTAGCTTGTTGGATTAACTAGAAGTGGATTGAAGTAGAATTTTGAGAAATACATGTTTATGGGTAGTTAGTTTGTAGTATAGACAACAGGTATGCATGTGTGTGTGTAAATAGCATGTGAACCCTATGCTGTCCTGACCTATACTTCCACAAGGCATAATCCTATTCATTTTAGTGAATTAATAAGTAGCATTTGATTTATTAAATCACATTAGTGATGTGGATTTAGATATTATATTGTCAGTTCATTTAATTTTTATTTTTATACTGTCAACTCATTTCACTTTTATTTTTTATATTGTCAAGTCAATTAACTTTTAATTTTATATTGTCGATTCATCTAACTTTTTTATTTAAAAAAAATTAATCGCACTTTTGTTCTAAAAAATTGTGAAAGACAATACTAAGTGGTATTTTGTATGACATTTTGTAATCACATAACTATGATGAACAATTTCTGTGACTGCAGTTGAGAACGTCAAAGCGAACCGGCTAAACTCTCACGAGACAGCGGAAGCAGCGAGGAGGAGGACTAGCTGTAAACAGGCGGGTTTCCCAGCAGGACACGCTGTCAACCGGGCCACTTCGGGAGCGTGGTCGACAAGAAAAGAAGGGCACGCGACAAACACTTTCCCTTGCACCTGGAGCTAATGGGCGGCCGCCCCAGTGCGACCCTTCGTGGAGGTGATGACCTGAAATGGGCGAGCGGTCCACCGTGCGGAAGTCCATCGGCTGGCAATGCACCACACATACGCGACCGTGGCGAGACGGGCGCGGTGAAACGACAGAAGACAGGGGATAAAGGGGCGTGGAGCCTTTTGACAGGTACTGTCCAGAGAAAATGGCAGACTTCAACGACGCCTATCAACATTTCTTGACGGATGCCCACTGTCGTGAAGGGTGGCACAAAGAAGAGCCATTAAGTGTCATCCTTGCCCAGGAATATCTACCTGGCGTGTCAGTCGAGGATACCGCAAGAATTTGACAACACAAACATGGAACCAAATCGAGATGTACGTGACACGGGCCACCAAGAGAAACTTCATGAGAGGGCAGAGAAGGCGGGATTGCACACAACAGATGGACGAAACAATCTCTACTGACAGCTGCGGCGACGAACCACACCCCCCCCCCCTTATATTGTGCCTCGGAACAGTGGAACTACTGAGTGTCTCAGTGAACAGTGATTATACGGTTCTTAGTTCAATGCATATATGTGTGTTTCTGTCAGAGAAACTTTGAGTCGTGTGTTTTGCAGGTGTTCTATTTATTGTTTTTTTTTAGACTTTGACTGTTGTATTTTGCAGCTGTTTTATTTATTGGTGTTTTTTTTTAGATGTTGACTATTGTACTTTCAGAGCTGTTTTATTGATCAATGTTTGTTCTTGTGTGATGTATTAGATTTGTGATATTTTGTTTCATAAATTCATTCCTGTGGCATTACTTCGTTTATCAGTCAGATAGCTATTCATTCTCATTGGACTGTGATCTATTAGCCTTTGCATGGGGCATATTTATTGTGAGGAACCCCTTAAGGGTAATAATCACATAATTAATTGTAGTTTCAGTATAATGACACAGTGGTCATTGTTTGCTAACTAACTGAAATATAGTAGAGTGATTAAATTAGTACCACAAAGTTATTTTAATTCTACAAATTATTAGTTTTATAAGATATAGAATTTTTCTGTGATAACCACTTTGTAAAACATGTTTTTTTGCTTCTATCACTTTTTGCTTTTGTGGATTGTGCATTATAATGTTCTGCTTTATAATACTGACTTTATTTTCATGTTCTTTTTTAATTGCTGTGCCACCTTTGCTATTTTCATAAATCTTACTTGTTAATAAACAGTCATAAATTTTCCTGTGATCAGTTGGCTCTTGCAATGAGCAAATACTGGTGAACTCCATAAGGGTAACAACCAGAAATTGTTTTCATATTAATGACACAGGGACCATTGTTTTTACTTGCTGACCGAATTAGGTCTACACGAACTTTTAAATAGGTGGCACAGATTGTGTTCTTTTTCTGTTTGAAATTGGTAGATTTTAAAGATTTGTTGAAATTATTGTGTTTTAGCAAGTAGCTGGTGACCTTTTGCCTTTTCTTTACACTTTTGGTTTAAGTAGGGTGTGAGAAGCCTGCTTGGGAATGTCCTAGCATGGCCAGAATATTCCCTGCACAGTCTTTTCCCAGAGCGTTGGGGTTATGAAAGGTCTCTGCTGGATTCCTTTCATGTTAATTTCTTAAATCTGTTGTCATTTACGGCATAAATTCCTCTTCTAAATTTACTGTGGCGTTTCTGACTATCTGGGAGGAGACTGAGTAGTGGAACGTGTTACTTTTACACATAAACAAGAACGATCTGTCACACTACTACACTTTAAAACACAGTTTATATGTAATTCATGTCCCACAGTCTCATATGGAACCTACATCCGCTTTCTTTTATATACTGTATATGATAATATACTGTCATCCCCATTCCCTTCTGTGTGAGAGGATGAATGAGCAAATGTATTTCTAGTTGCATGCTTGAGGGTAGCAGACAAGCCTGTCTGCTAGAGATCAGTAGGACCAACGTTGGAACAGGTAGCTACACTCTCTAAAAGCAGAGAGGTTTCTATTCTTAGTATGGTCCGGTCTGTCCCTTGTCATGTTGGTATAGGAAGCTGCTCCTCTGGCCACTTCCGTTTGTATTTGTGAGCCACCCTCAGGAAGGGACCATGGCAGTCTGTCCGGGGCGAGCGTCTGAAGTGGTAAGATCTCCGGCTAAGCGCGTGTCTGCTAAGTCTGTAGGACAATGGATTTCTTAAGATCAGCCTAACTGAAAATTTAATCACCTTTATTTCAGGTTTAGCTCTAAAAATATCTAATGTTATCTTAAATTGCAACGCAGTGTGATTCAAGAGTGTTGTTTGTTATGGTCTTCAGTCCTGAGACTGGTTTGATGCAGCTCTCCATGCTACTCTATCCTGTGCAAGCTTCTTCATCTCCCAGTACCTACTGCAACCTACATCCTTCTGAATCTGCTTAGTGTATTGATCTCTTGGTCTCCCTCTACGATTTTTACCCTCCACGCTGCCCTCCAATGCTAAATTTGTGATCCCTCGATGCCTCAGAACATGTCCTACCAACCGATCCCTTCTTCTAGTCAAGTTGTGCCACAAACTTCTCTTCTCCCCAATCCTATTCAATACCTCCTCATTAGTTACGTGATCTACCCACCTTATCTTCAGCATTCTTCTGTAGCACCACATTTCGAAAGCTTCTATTCTCTTCTTGTCCAAACTAGTTATCGTCCATGTCTCACTTCCATACATGGCTACACTCCATACAAATACTTTCAGAAACGACTTCCTGACACCTAAATCTATATTCGATGTTAACAAATTTCTCTTCTTGAGAAACGCTTTCCTTGCCATTGCCAGTCTACATTTTATATCCTCTCTACTTCGACCATCATCGGTTATTTTACTCCCCAAATAGCAAAACTCCTTTACTACTTTAAGTGTCTCATTTCCTAATCTAATTCCCTCAGCATCACCCGACTTAGTTTGACTACATTCCATTATCCTCGTTTTGCTTTTGTTGATGTTCATCTTATATCCTCCTTTCAAGACACTGTCCATTCCGTTCAACTGCACTTCCAAGTCCTTTGCTGTCTCTGACAGAATTACAATGTCATCGGCGAACCTCAAAGTTTTTACTTCTTCTCCATGAATTTTAATACCTACTCCGAATTTTTCTTTTCTTTCCTTTACTGCTTGCTCAATATACAGATTGAATAACATTGGGGAGAGGCTACAACCCTGTCTCACTCCACTGCTTCCCTTTCATGGCCCTCGACTCTTATGACTGCCATCTGGTTTCTGTACAAATGGTAAATAGCCTTTCACTCCCTGTATTTTACCCCTGCCACCTTCAGAATTTGAGAGTATTCCAGTCAACATTGTCAAAAGCTTTCTCTAAGTCTACAAATGCTAGAAATGTAGGTTTGCCTTTTCTTAATCTTTCTTCTAAGATAAGTCGTAAGGTCAGTATTGCCTCACGTGTTCCAACATTTCTACGGAATCCAAACTGATCTTCCCCGAGGTCGGCTTCTACCAGTTTTTCCATTCGTCTGTAAAGAATTCGCGTTAGTATTTTGCAGCTGTGGTTTTTTAAACTGATAGTTCGGTAATTTTCACATCTGTCAACACCTGCTTTCTTTGGGATTGGAATTATTATATTCTTCTTAAAGTCTGAGGGTATTTCGCCTGTCTCATACATCGTGCTCACCAGATGGTAGAGTTTTGTCATGACTGGCTCTCCCGAGGCCATCAGTAGTTCTAATGGAATGTTGTCTACTCCCGGGGACTTGTTTTGACTCAGGTCTTTCAGTGCTCTGTCACACTCTTCACGCAGTATCTTATCTCCCATTTTATCTTCATCTACATCCTCTTCCATTTCCATAATATTGTCCTCAAGTACATCGCCCTTGTATAAACTCTCTATATACTACTTCCACCTTTCTGCTTTCCCTTCTTTGCTTAGAACTGGGTTGCCATCTGAGCTCTTGATATTCATACAAGTGGTTCTCTTCTCTCCAAAGGTCTCTTTAATTTTCCTGTAGGCAGTATCTATCTTACCCCTAGTGAGATAAGCCTCTACATCCTTACATTTGTCCTCTAGCCATCCCTGCTTAGCCATTTTGCACTTCCTGTCGATATCATTTTTGAGACGTTTGTATTCCTTTTTGTCTGCTTCATTTAGTGCATTTTTATATTTTCTCCTTTCATCAATTAAATTCAATATTTCTTCTGTTACCCAAGGATTTCTATTAGCCCGCGTCTTTTTACTTACTTCATCGTCTGCTGCCTTCACCACTTCATCCCGAAGAGCTACCCATTCTTCTTCTACTGTATTTCTTTCCCCCATTCCTGTCAATTGTTCCCTAATGCTCTCCCTGAAACTCTGTACAACCTCTGGTTCTTTCAGTTTATCCAGGTCCCATCTCCTTAAATTCCCACCTTTTTGCAGTTTCTTCAGTTTCAATCTGCAGTTCATAACCAATAGATTGTGGTCAGAATCTACATCTGCCTCAGGAAATGTCTTACAATTTAAAACCTGGTTCCTAAATCTCTGTCTTACCATTATATAATCTATCTGAAACCTGTCAGTATCTCCAGGCTTCTTCCATGCATACAGCCTCCTTTCATGATTCTTGAACCAAGTGTTAGCTATGATTAAGTTATGCTCTGTGCAAAATTCTACAAGGCGGCTTCCTCTTTCATTCCTTCCCCCCAATCCATATTCACCTACTATGTTTCCTTCTCTCCCTTTTCCTACTGACGAATTCCAGTCACCCATGACTATTAAATTTTCGTCTCCCTTCACTGTCTGAATAATTTCTTTTATCTCGTCATACATTTCATCTATTTCTTCATCATCTGCAGAGCTAGTTGGCATATAAACTTGTACTACTGTAGTAGGCATGGGCTTTGTGTCTATCTTGGCCACAATAATGCGTTCACTATGCTGTTTGTAGTATCTAACCCGCACTCCTATTTTTTTATTCATTATTAAACCTACTCCTGCATTACCCCTATTTGATTTTGTATTTATAACCCTGTAATCACCTGACCAAAAGTCTTGTTCCTTCTGCCACCGAACTTCACTAATTCCCACTATATCTTACTTCAACCTATCCATCTCCCTTTTTAAATTTTCTAACCTACCTGCCCGATTAAGTGATCTGACATTCCACGCTCCGATCCGTAGAACGCCAGTTTTCTTTCTCCTGATAACGACGTCCTCTTGTGTAGTCCCCGCCCGGAGATCCAAATGGGTACTATTTTACCTCCGGAATATTTTACCCAAGAGGACGCCATCATCATTTAATCATACAGTAGAGCTGCATGTCCTTGGGAAAAATTACGGCTGTAGTTTCCCCTTGCTTTCAGCCGTTCGCAGTACCAGCACAGCAAGGCCGTTTTGGTTAATGTTACAAGGACAGATCAGTCAATCATCCAGACTGTTGCCCCTGCAACTACTGAAAAGGCTGCTGCCCCTCTTCAGGAACCACATGTTTGTCTGGCCTCTCAACAGATACCCCTCCGTTGTGGTTGCACCTACGGTACGGCCATCTATATCGCTGAGGCACGCAAGCCTCCCCACCAACGGCAAGGTCCATGGTTCATGGGGGGGGATTCAAGAGTACAGTTCAGAATATCTTCCAGTGGTTGCCTTGTCACTACTTTGTGAGTAAAGTGGAAGCACGTGTTGATCAGTAACTCTAACTAAGATCATCAATCTTAAATGCGAATGTTCGTGAGATTATAACATCTCGTCTTGACAATATTTTTCAATATAGCAACTTTTCTTTATGTTCAACCCACGTGGGGTGTCCTTTGTGAGACCAGTACTACGTGCTTATACAATTGTTTGACCCATCAGGTTAATAGTAAGACGATAGTAACCAGTTCGAGGTTTTTCTTTTGTAAATTGCTTTTCGATCTAATTTATATTAGTTATCAAATTTATTGTGGAGTTACAATATTTGTGTAAACCAACTTGACCTCGTGAAGCATGTGGTGTAATCATCAAAATAGCCCTCAGCTATTCTTTTTGGGAAGATTTCACAGAGAGTTAGTATGAATTTAGTATACCAGTGTGTGGTAATTACATGACGGACAGGATTGCACTACAAATGTAACTTCTTTGGGTGAAAATTGAATTGGTTGGTAGTGGTTAATTTCCTCTTGCATATGTTTCAACGTTCTTCGTGTGTTATTTTATGAATGCAGTGTTGTATGCATTCTCCCAATCTTGGCTCCATACTTGATGTGTTCTGTAAGATTACAAACTCACATTTACACAATCCTAAATAAGGCACCAGTTTAGTTATGAATCAAGTTTAATATGCTGAAATTTCAATGAGCAATGTCAAAATAAATTTCCAAATATATACTGATTTATTTCTTTTTATTAAAATTTTTTTTATATGTATATCACCAGTTGTCGTATGACTATTAAAAGATTATAATTAATGTTAGTCTGGTTGGGAATTTGGTAAGCTAGACTGGATAACTGGTGGAACAGTTGCACAGTAATGCAAGGTTAATTTCCCCAGACAGATCACAGCTTTTAACCCACTTTTATGGTCGTGAATAGCAGCACCGCTCAAATTAAAGCAATGTTACGCATGGCGACCCTGTTCTGTGATTCCGCTAGACTCTGGAATCTCTGAAACGTTAGATTGCGAGCGTTGTATAATCTTAATTTGTTTTCCCTTCAGCGCTCAAACAACTTCTGCGTTGTTTCTGAGCAGACTTTCAAAAGATTCACGGCGTTGTTGAGCAGCGTTGTGTTGTTTGTCTTGTTTTGTTTTCTATATTTGTGTGTTTTATATGTATGTGTTTTTTTTCTCGCTTGTAAGTTGCACTGACTTCGATCAAAGATATAAATTTGATGTGCGTGTGAAAAAGTGCGTATTAAGTTGGGTACCTTTCGTGTGACTGTCGTAATTTTTGCGGGATACATTTATTCTGATTAGTGTGTTGCGTACCGGGCATAAATTGAACTAATGCAGACATGTAACCAAGCTAAAAGTAGGCGGTCCAACAACTTAAGCAACATGGACCAAGGGGGTAATTTGATTTCGAATATTAACGCGTCGGACGGTTCCGAAAATGCAATGGAAAATACTTCAGACGAAATGCAAAACAAGACGAACGCGCTCACAGCAGAGCCAGAAATTAATTTGCCTCCTACTAACCAAATTTATTTGGCAGTACTCATGAAAGCCTTATTGCAACAAAATAAAGAAAACGCAGAGTAATCAGAAAAATCGTTCCGAGAACAAAAAGAATCATCTGAAAAATCGATTCGAGAGCTAGGCGAACAAATGACGCAGAAATCTGAAAAATCGATCCGAGAGCTAGGCGAACAAATGACAGAGAAATCTGAAAAATCGATCCGTGAGCTAGGCGAACAAATGACGCAGGAATCTGAAAAATCGATCCACGAGCTACGCGAACAAATAGACGAAACACTAATCTAGCAGACAAATAAAGTCGACAAGTCGATGCAGAGAGTGTCCGATGATATCTCACAAAGAATAAACAATCTGGCAAGTGAAATAAAAAGCGATATTATGAAAGAATTAGGCCGTACATTTGAACAAATCGATGACCGTCTGCAAGCCTTAGAACAGGGCAAGCAGAGTCGCGATGCAGAATCGAAAGAGAGCGAAGAACAGCTACTTACGAATTTCCAAGCGCTGAGAGAAGAATGCCAAAGGGAACGCCAGCAGGCACTCTCAAGGGTCCAGGAGGCAGAAACGCATTGTCCCACGTCTGTTAGCAACACAGTAGTGGACAACAGTCAAGCGATTCACGCACTCGAACAGCAAGTAGAACAATTGAAGCAGACTGGGGCGGAGGACAACAGACAAATACATGATAAGATTGCGGCATTAGCGGACATCGTAGGCACAATGAAGGTGACGGAAAGCGAGAACAATACTACACCGGTAGCGGTCGCAGACACTGAAGAAGTGTGTTCGCTTCTTAGATTTCAGAATGGACAGTTCGAAGTGAACAGGCGGCACAAAGCTGTAACAGGCGAATTACAAGAACGCGTGGCGCATCTGGAAAACAGCATGGCGTGTGTTTCCGAACTCGCCAATAGCACTAAAAATAGTCGTACGAACAGTGCAGAGAGGGACTCCAGCCACGAGGGAGATTTTGACGACAGGGAAGAATCTATTTTGAGGGGCAGACATGAGAAAAATTGAAACATTCAAGGCCCTCGCCGGGAGGAAATGCGGGGATTTGATTTCAAACATTTCCTTACGGTGAGAAAGTTTGAGATATTTCGAAATTCGCAAAAAGGAATACATCCACGAGCATGGCTTGAGCAATTTGAGTTTTGTCTTCCCCCCAACTGGGCAAGTTCACATAAGATAGAATTTATGTATGGCTATTTGGAAGGCGAACCGGCGATTCGCATGAGGTCGGCAGCGCGTCACTGCAACTCCACTCGGGAGTTTCGACAAGCCTTTCTGTCCGCCTATTGGTCGGAAGCAGCACAAGATAGGGTCAAGCATGGCAGAATTATGCTGCCAAATTTGAACCAGTCTGGTTTCGGCAGCCCAGCACGCCTATTCGACCACATGCTGCAGGCAAATCAATTTTTATACGATCCATACGGGCCGGCGGAACTAATTAGGATATGCATCACCAAATTGCCGATGCACTTGCGCCATGTCATTCTTGCGGGACGATGCAAAGAGGACGGGGAAACGTTTAAGACACTTCTCCAAGAGTTGGAATAAAATACAGGAGAATGCCCGCCTAATCAGGCACAAAGTTATTACGGGACACAGCAGCGCGACCGAAGTCGTGGCCGTAGTGCTAATCAACGGTGTGACTGGACGTCGCGACGCGAACAGAACAATAATCGGGACCGGCCGTATAGAAACTGGGGTAACAGTCGCGAACGCAGGTGGAACAACGGAAATGATCGAGGACGTGGACAAGATCGTCAACAGGTACGGCAACCAGAATCGGTACTACGATGAACACGGTGGGAATAGGATTGTAGACGGAGCACCAAATGACGTTGAAATTCGGCCGGCTAACCCAAGACATAACCCAGCAAATGGAAATGAACAAAACCGGCAATGACAAATAATCAGCGCAAAAGGCGCCCAATCGGAACAAATGAGTGACATGGCAAATGAGTACATAGGGTGTATAGAGAGGAGAATGAATTGATTGGTTTACATTTGCGACATATGCATTTTGAATAACATGTTGGTAAAAATAATGATAAAGATGTTTCTGTGTGATTGATTGAAGTGATGTTTTTAATTTTTTTCTTTCCTTGTGCAATTAGGATTTAGGTTGGTTCAAATGTGAAGAGAAAAGGTTTCTTTGTGAACGAGTGAAATGTTGTTTATGTTTTTTTGCGTAAATTGAAAAGAGTCGCTCCTGAGAGAAGCAATATCTGTGTTGAATTAATGCAAAACTCAGGGGAATATACGATCTGTGGGTATTATGGGACTGGCAAACCCAGGTCCCCAGCTGTTAGTAGCCTTGTTTCCGATTTTCCGCTTTCAGTGCTACTATCTATCTATTACTATTCTATATCTGTCAGTATAAATGAGGATCTCTTACTATAGTATGCGTGCTGTATGAATATTTTAAGATAGGAGAACTCTGAGAAAGGAATGAGTAAGTTTAGAATCTTGAAAACAGGATGCAATAACACAATTGTTTAACCATTGGCTTCCCAATATGCGATGATATGTTAATATTGATGATATATGATTTTTTGTTCTTTATAGCTGAGTAGGTAAAGTGCTGTCTGTGGATTTCGTCAGTATATTGATTCCCGTCAAGGTGAAAGAAGAATTGTGGTTTGTGTAATTTACGTGGCCCTGAAATATTATTGTGGTAGTCAAATACGAGCAGCTTTTCAGCAAATGGAGAATGGAACAGAAATATGGATCCTTTCTGTAGTGTTGATTGATGTTGAGCCAAATTCTGAAAAATTATTCTGCGTTAATACTTGTCCTAGAAAAACGACGTTTATGTGTTTTGCTGATGCTGTGAGCATTACAGCTTACTGTTTTCGCTGGTGCAGGATGCACTGCAGCCTATATGATTTGTACTCAGGAAATTTCCCTCTTGAATGTAGAGGAAGATTAAATAATTTTGATTATGGGACCGAAGGAAAGCTTGGTTTAATGTAATAAGGATAAAGCAAAACATTTGTCATTTAAACTACAGGAGGATTCGGATCTTTTGTGTCTGTTGTAAGTTCAATATGTTAAGATGAAACTGTTTTACAGAATAGAGGTGACCACAATTTTGCCATTCATGAGAAATGAGTCCAGAATGACCACCACAGGCGAAATAACTGATTTGGAAGCGAAAGGTAACTTAAAGCAGGAACGAAATGGGTAAGAAAATGTAGTATAACCCGTATAATGAAAATACTTTTACCCTTCTCAGAGTCATCTGTGCGATTAATTCTTGTGATAACGTAATTTTAGATGAAATTGTCTTACTGTTTTGTGTGTAAACATATGAGTATGATAAATGTATAATTGCGAGTCTCTTATCAGGTGTGTCAACTGGTATAAATGTTTTGTCGTGTAAATAACCATTTTTCTTTTTACTGTGTGTGTTTAAGGAAAGATTCTCCATATTTATCATGTGACAAGACATATGCCGCGAGTGTCAGGAAGAGAACGAATTAGAACAATGTTGTAGTGGTATAAACACTGTGTTGGAGTAGCATTGAAGTAGCTTGTAGGATTAACTAGTAGTGGACTGAAGTAGAATTTTGAGTAATACATGTTTATGGGTAGTTAGTTTGTAGTATAGACAACAGGTGTGCATGTGTGTGTGTAAATAACATGTAAACCCTATGCTGTCCTGACCTATACTTCCACAAGGCATAATCCTATTCATTTTAGTGAATTAATAAGTAGCGTTTGATTTATTAAAACGCAAGTGAACCATATTAGTGATGTGGATTTAGATATTATATTGTCAATTCATTTAATTTTTATTTTTATACTGTCAACTCATTTCACTTTTATTTTTTATATTGTCAAGTCAATTAACTTTTAATTTTATATTGTCGATTCATCTAACTTTTTTATTTTTAAAAAAATTAAGTCTCACTTTTGTTCTTAAAAATTGTGAAAGACAATACTAAGTGGTAATATGTATAACATTTTGTAATCACATAACTATGATGAACAATTTCTGTGACTGCAGTTGAGAACGTCAAAGCGAACCGGCTAACTCTCATGAGACAGCGGGAGCAGCAAGGAGGAGGACTAGTTGTAAACAGGCGGGTTTCCCAGCAGGACATGCTGTCAACCGGGCCACTTCGGGATGCGGTCGACAACAAAAGAAGGGCACGCGACAAACACTTTCCCTTGCACCTGGAGCTAATGGGGGGCCGCCCCAGTGCGACCCTTCGTGGAGGCGATGACCTGAGATGGGCGAGCGGTCCACCGTGCAGAAGTCCATCGGCTGGCAACGCACCACACGTACGCGACCATGGCGAGACGGGTGTGGTGAAATGACAGAAGACAGGGGATAAAGGGGCATGGAGCCTTTTTGACAGGTACTGTCCAGAAAAACTGGCAGACTTCAATGACGCCTATCAACATTTCCTGACGGATGCCCACTGTCAAGCGACAGTAAATCATAGTTCGATGTTCTCTGGTCGCTAAGGGTGGCACAAAGAAGAGCCATTAAGTGTCATCCTTGCCCAGGAATATCAACCTGGCGTGTCAGTCGAGGATATCACAAGAATTTGACAACACAAACATGGAACCAAATCGAGATGTATGTGACACGGGCCACCAAGAGAAACTTCATGAGAGGGCAGAAAAGGCAGGATTGCATACAACAGATGGACGAAACAATCCCTACTGATAGCTGCGGCGACGAACCAGCCCCCCCCCCTCCCCTTATATTGTGCCTCGGAACAGTGGAACTACTGAGTGTCAGTGAACAGTGATTATACGGTTCTCAGTTCAATGCATATACGTGTGTTTCTGTCGGAGAAACTTTGAGTCGCATGTTTTGCAGAGGTTTGGTTTATTGGTGTTTATTACACTGACTCTTGTATATTGCAGGTGTTCTATTTTTTTTTTTTTTTTTTTTTTAGATGTTGACTATTGTACTTTCAGAGCTGTTTTATTGATCAATGTTTGTTCTTGTGTGATGTATTAGATTTGTGATATTTTGTTTCATAAATTCATTCCTGTGGCATTGCTTCGTTTATCAGTCAGATAGCTATTCATTCTCATTGGACTGTGACCGATTAGCTTTTCCATGGGGCATATTTATTGTGAGGAACCCCTTAAGGGTAATAATCACATAATTAATTGTAGTTTCAGTATAATGACACAGTGGTCATTGTTTGCTAACTAACTGAAATATAGTAGAGTGATTAAATTAGTGCCACAAAGTTATTTTAATTCTACAAATTATTAGTTTTATAAGATATAGAATTTTTCTGTGATAACCACTTTGTAAAACATGTTTTTTTGCTCCTATCACTTTTTTGCTTTTGCGGATTGTGCATTGTAATGTTCTGCTTTATAATACTGACTTCATGTTCTTTTTTAATTGCTGTGCCACCTTTGCTATTTTCATAAATCTTACTTGTTAATAAACAGTCATAAATTTTCCTGTGATCAGTTGGCTCTTGCAATGAGCAAATACTGGTGAACTCCATAAGGGTAACAACCAGAAATTGTTTTCATATTAATGACACAGGGACCATTGTTTTTACTTGCTGACCGAATTAGGTCTACACGAACTTTTAAATAGGTGGCACAGATTGTGTTCTTTTTCTGTTTGAAATTGGTAGATTTTAAAGATTTGCTGAAATTATTGTGTTTTAGCAAGTAGCTGGTGACCTTTTGCCTTTTCTTTACACTTTTGGTTTAAGTAGGGTGTGAGAAGCCTGCTTGGGAATGTCCTAGCATGGCCAGAAAATTCCCTGCACAGTCTTTTCCCGGAGCGTTGGGGTTATGAAAGGTCTCTGCTGGATTCCTTTCATGTTAATTTCTTAAATCTGTTGTCATTTACGGCATAAATTCCTCTTCTAAATTTACTGTGGCGTTTCTGACTATCTGGGAGGAGACTGAGTAGTGGAACGTGTTACTTTTACACATAAACAAGAACGATCTGTCACACTACTACACTTTAAAACACAGTTTATATGTAATTCATGTCCCACAGTCTCATATGGAACCTACATCCGCTTTCTTTTATATACTGTATATGATAATATACTGTCATCCCCATTCCCTTCTGTGTGAGAGGATGAATGAGCAAATGTATTTCTAGTTGCATGCTTGAGGGTAGCAGACAAGCCTGTCTGCTAGAGATCAGTAGGACCAACGTTGGAACAGGTAGCTACACTCTCTAAAAGCAGAGAGGTTTCTATTCTTAGTATGGTCCTGTCCGTCCCTTGTCATGTTGGTATAGGAAGCTGCTCCTCTGGCCACTTCCGTTTGTATTTGTGAGCCACCCTCAGGAAGGGACCATGGCAGTCTGTCCGGGGCGAGCGTCTGAAGTGGTAAGATCTACGGCTAAGCGCGTGTCTGCTAAGTCTGTAGGACAATGGATTTCTTAAGATCAGCCTAACTGAAAATTTAATCACCTTTATTTCAGGTTTAGCTCTAAAAATATCTAATGTTGTCTTAAATTGCAATGCAGTGTGATTCGGGTGTACATTTCAGAATATCTTCCAGTAGTTGCTTTGTCACTACTTTGTGAGTAAAGTGGAAGCACGTGTTGATCAGTAACTCTAACTAAGATCATCAATCTTAAATGCGAATGTTCGTGAGATTATAACGTCTTGTCTTGACCATATTTTTCAATATAGCAACTTTTCTTTATGTTCAACCCACGTGGGGTGTCCTTTGTGAGACCAGTACCACGTACTTATACAATTGTTTGACCCATCAGGTTAATAGTAAGACGATAGTAACCAGTTCGAGGTTTTTCTTTTGTAAATTGCTTTTCGATCTAATTTATTTTAATTATCAAAATTTATTGTGGAGTTACACTCTTTGTGTAAACCAAATTGACCACATGAAGCATGTGGTGTAATCATCAAAGTAGCCCTCAGCTATTCTTTTTGGGAAGATTTCACAGGGAGTTAGTATGAATTTAGTATACCAGTGTGTGGTAATTACATGACGGACAGGATTGCGCTACGAACAAAATTTCTTTGGGTGAAAATTGAATCGGTTGGTAGTGGTTAATTTCCTCTTGCATATGTTTCAACGTTCTTCGTGTGTTATTTTATGAATGCAGTGTTGTATGCAGTCTCCCAATCTTGGCTCCATACTTGATGTGTTCCGTAAGATTACAAACTCACATTTACACAATCCTAAATAAGGCACCAGTTTAGTTATGAATCAAGTTTAATATGCTGAAATTTCAATGAGCAATGTTAAAATAAAGTTCCAAATATAAACTGATTTATTTCTTTTTATTTAAATTTTTTTTATATGTATATCACCGGTTGTCGTATGACTATTAAAAGATTATAATTAATGTTAGTCTGGTTGGGAATTTGGTAAGCTAGACTGGATAACTGGTGGAACAGTTGCGCAGTAATGCAAGGTTAATTTCCCCAGACAGCTCACAGCTTTTAACCCACTTTTATGGTCTTGAATAGCAGCACCGCTTACACCTCAAATTAAAGCAACGTTACAATTCTTAACGTTAATATAATTCCTTTTAATTTCACCGAAGGTTCACTTTTCTATATGCCAAGTCAGTCTTCCCGACGATCTATTCCTTCAAATCTATCCTGCAGCCATATCGCCTTGACCTCCATACATTTCCTATTTATTTCATTCCTAAGTAATTTACACTCCTGGAAATGGAAAAAAGAACACATTGACACCGGTGTGTCAGACCCACCATACTTGCTCCGGACACTGCGAGAGGGCTGTACAAGCAATGATCACACGCACGGCACAGCGGACACACCAGGAACCGCGGTGTTGGCCGTCGAATGGCGCTAGCTGCGCAGCATTTGTGCACCGCCGCCGTCAGTGTCAGCCAGTTTGCCGTGGCATACGGAGCTCCATCGCAGTCTTTAACACTGGTAGCATGCCGCGACAGCGTGGACGTGAACCGTATGTGCAGTTGACGGACTTTGAGCGAGGGCGTATAGTGGGCATGCGGGAGGCCGGGTGGACGTACCGCCGAATTGCTCAACACGTGGGGCGTAAGGTCTCCACAGTACATCGATGTTGTCGCCAGTGGTCGGCGGAAGGTGCACGTGCCCGTCGACCTGGGACCAGACTGCAGCGACGCACGGATGCACGCCAAGACCGTAGGATCCTACGCAGTGCCGTAGGGGACCGCACCGCCACTTCCCAGCAAATTAGGGACACTGTTGCTCCTGGGGTATCGGCGAGGACCATTCGCAACCGTCTCCATGAAGCTGGGCTACGGTCCCGCACACCGTTAGGCCGTCTTCCGCTCACGCCCCAACATCGTGCAGCCCGCCTCCAGTGGTATCGCGACAGGCGTGAATGGAGGGACGAATGGAGACGTGTCGTCTTCAGCGATGAGAGTCGCTTCTGCCTTGGTGCCAATGATGGTCGTATGCGTGTTTGGCGCCGTGCAGGTGAGCGCCACAATCAGGACTGCTTACGACTGAGGCACACAGGGCCAACACCCGGCATCATGGTGTGGGGAGCGATCTCCTACACTGGCCGTACACCACTGGTGATCGTCGAGGGGACACTGAATAGTGCACGGTACATCCAAACCGTCATCGAACCCATCGTTCTACCATTCCTAGACCGGCAAGGGAACTTGCTGTTCCAACAGGACAATGCACGTCCGCATGTATCTCGTGCCACCCAACGTGCTCTAGAAGGTGTAAGTCAACTACCCTGGCCAGCAAGATCTCCGGATCTGTCCCCCATTGAGCATGTTTGGGACTGGATGAAGCGCCGTCTCACGCGGTCTGCACGTCCAGCACGAACGCTGGTCCAACTGAGGCGCCAGGTGGAAATGGCATGGCAAGCCGTTCCACAGGACTACATCCAGCATCTCTACGATCGTCTCCATGGGAGAATAGCAGCCTGCATTGCTGCGAAAGGTGGATATACACTGTACTAGTGCCGACATTGTGCATGCTCTGTTGCCTGTGTCTATGTGCCTGTGGTTCTGTCAGTGTGATCATGTGATGTATCTGACCCCAGGAATGTGTCAATAAAGTTTCCCCTTCCTGGGACAATGAATTCACGGTGTTCTTATTTCAGTTTCCAGGAGTGTATATTGCTGTATTCCTGTCTTTCCTTGAGCATGTTTGTACTGCCTTCTTTCGTCGGGTAGTTGAAGTATTCCTCCTGTTACCCAAGGTTTCTTCGCAGTTAACTTCCTTGTTTGTGGCTGTAATATCTACGACTGCTCTTTTAAGAGATGTCCACTCCTCTTCAACTGAACTGCCTACTTTGGTGTTCCTCATCGTACTATCGACATTCTTAGCGAACTTCTCGTCATTCCTCAGTATTTCCTTCCACACTGGTTCTTTACGATGATTCTCTTAAACTTAAGCCTCACAATTACTAAATTGTGATCAGAGTCTATACCTGTGTCTGGTTACGCCTTACTGTCCAACATTTCATTTCGTATCTCTGTCTGACCATGATGTAATCCAGCTCGAACATTCCCATACTTGCGACCTTTTCCAGGCATACGTCCATCCCTTGTGATTCTTGAACAGAGTATTCCCTGCCGTCATCTCAAATTTATTGCAGTGCTCATTTAGACCTTCTCCCATCTCATTCCTAGCTCATATTCTGCCCTAACCCTTTCTTCTACTCCTTCACCTACGACTATTAGCTTTTGATGTTCCTTTACATGCTGAATTACCGTTCAATAACCTCATACACTTTATCCCTTCATCTTCTGCTTGCGAGGTTGGCATGTACCAGGGTATACTTGAGCTAGCGCTGTGGGCGTTGGTTTGTTGCCGAATCTGATGAGAACAACCCTGTCACTGAACCGTTCACAGTGACGTACTCATTGTCCTACTTTCCTATTCAAAACGAATCCTATTCCATTTATAATATTTTCTGCTGCTGGTGCTATTATCTTATGTTCGTCTGACTGCAAATTTTTATCTTGTTCACATTTCACTACACTGACCTCTACTACATCTAGATCGAACCTTTGCATTTCTCCTTTCAGAGTCCCTAGTTTCCCTACAACTTTCAAACTTCTGACATTCAGTGCTCTGACTCGTAGAATGTTATCCCGTCGTTAGTTATCCCATCTTTTTCTCATGGTCACCTCGCGCTTAGCAGTCCACTTTTGTAGATAAGAATGGAGGACTTTTGCCAATGGAGAGATCACCATGACACTTTCTCAATTACAGGTCACATGTCCTGTGGATATGCATCGTGTTTCTTTAATGCAGTGGCTTCCATTGTCCTCCGCATCCTAATGCCGTTGAGCATGGCTACTTTTTTCGTTTTTTAAAGGTATTTCCCACCTCAAGGCCAAGGGAATGTCCTAAACCTCCGTCGGCTACTCCGCCCTCTTTGACAACGCCCTTGGCAGGACGAGGGTGACTTCTTATGCCGAAAGTCTGGGGCTACCATTTTTGATGCTTTCCACTCAGAATCTGAGCAGTGGCTGGTTTCGAACACGGATCAAGGATGTTTTGATTACCAGTCAAAGACACTATCAATGGACCACAGGTATAAATTCAGCTCAAAATAGGAAGCGAAATAACTCGTAATAGATTCCTTAATTTTCCCCCTGGCGAAAGGAAGGGAAATCAAAGACTGCGTTTTATTGACAGAAAACTTAGAAGGGTCAACAGGTCTATTAAAGAGACAGTCTACAGTACACTTGTTCGTCCTGTTATGGAGTACTGCTGCGCGGTTTGGGATCCTTGCCATATAAGATTGACAGAGAACAACTGAAGAGTTCAAAAAAGGGCAGCTCGTTTTGTATTATTGCTAAAGAGGGAGACAGCGTCACGGATATGATACGCGATTAGTGGGTGGCAATCATTAAAGCAAAGGGCTTTTTTGTTGAGAGGAGACATTTAAACCACGATCTTTCTTATCCGAATTTGAAAATATTTTGTTGACGTCCACCTACATATGGAGAAACGATTATCGTAACATAGCGCTTAGATCGTAATATCGTAAGAGAACTCAGAGCTGGTATGGAAAGATGTAAGTATTCTTTTTCCCGCATGCTGTTCGGGATTAAAACGTAGAAAAATAGTGAAGATGATTCAGTTAACCCTCTGATAGGCACTTAAGTTTGAATTGCAGCGTAGTCACGGTAGATGTAGATGTACGAGAGTTGTCCAAAAAGTACGTTCCAATCGATCGAAAAATGGGAATCACAGTGAAAATCCGAAAGGTTTTTATTGCTGGAGTTAGCAATACCTTCCAGCTACATCTGTACATAGTCGCCTCCGTGACTCGAACATTTGGCGTAGCTTTGCACCAACTTTCCAGTATCCTCGTCGTAGAAGGCAGCCGCCCGTGTTTTCCGCCAATACTCTACGCTGGTCTGCAACTCGATACCTGAGCCAAAATGTTTTCATAGCCAGCAGTTCACATGAGCAGAGACGAAAATCAGATGGTTCAAATGGTTCAAATGGCTCTGAGCAGTATGGGACTCAACTGCTGAGGTCATTAGTCCCCTAGAACTTAGAACTAGTTAAACCTAACTAACCTAAGGACACCACAAACATCCATGCCCAAGGCAGGATTCGAACCTGCGACCGTAGCGGTCTTGCGGTTCCAGACTGCAGCGCCTTTAACCGGAAAATCAGATGGAGCCACGTCCGGATTACATGGTGGGTGATCAAACAGTTCCCATCAGAAACACTGTAGGAATGTCTTCATTGCCCATGCATGTGCGACTAACAGGTGTCATGAAGAAGGAAATGCGTGATACTTCCGTTATGTGCGTTTTCATGAAATCAGGCTAAATCTCTCGGTGGGCACCCACATTTAGCAGGAGACAATATTTTCTAGGCATTCTACAGTAATCATGTAATACATGAAACCGATCCAAGTAACACAAATATGTCTCTATTCATAAACCTCTGAACAATAACGGAAATAAGCCTCTCGCGAATCCACACGTGACAAAAGAATCATGCAGAACGAGTAACATAAGCGATACACGAAACAACCGATGTGAGCGGCACGAACTACATGAACACAGTGAGCGTGAGTCAGCGCTGCTCCGCGTCTATACAGGGTGGTCCATTGATCGTGACTGGGCCAAATGTCTCACGAAATAAGCGTCAAATGAAAAAACTACAAAGGACGAAACTTGTCTAGTTTGAAGGGGGGAACCAGATGGCGCTATGGTTGGCCCGCTGGATGGCGGTGCCATAGGTCAAACGCGTATCAACTGCGTTTTTTTAAATAGGAACACCCCATTTTTATTATATATTCGTGTAGTACGTAAAGAAATATGAATGTTTTAGTTGGACCATTTTTTTCGCTTTGTGATAGATGGCGCTGTAATAGTCACAAACATATGGCTCACAATTTTAGACGAACAGTTGGTAACAGGTAGGTTTTTTAAATTCAAATACAGAACGTAGGTACGTTTGAACATTTTATTTCGGTTGTTCCAATGTGATACATGTACCTTTGTGAGCTTATCATTTCTGAGAAGTCATGCTGTTACAGCGTGATTACCTGTAAATACCACATTAATGCAATAAATGCTCAGATTATGTCCGTCAACCTCAATGCATTTGGCAATACGTCTAACGATATTCCTCTCAAAAGCGAGTAGTTCGCTTTCCGTAGTGTTCGCACATGCATTGAAAATGCTCTGACGCTTGTTGTCAGGCGTTGTCGGTGAATCACGATAGCAAATAACCTTCACCTTTCCCCACAGAAAGAAATCCGGGGACGTCAGATCCGGTAAACGTGCGGGCCATGGTATGGTGCTTCGACGACCATTCCACCTGTCATGAAATATGCTATTCAATACCGCTTCAACCGCACGCGAGCTATGTGCCGGACATCCATCATGTTGGAAGTACATCGCCATTCTGTCGTGCAGTGAAACATCTTGTAGTAGAACATTACGAAGGAAATCAGCATACATTACACCATTTAGATTGCCACCGATAAAATGGGGCCCAATTATCCTTCCTCACATAATGCCGCACCATACATTAACCCGCCATGGTCGCTGATGTTCCACTTGTCGCAGCCATCGTGGATTTTCCGTTGCCCGATAGTGCATATTATGCCGGTTTACGTTACCGCAGTTAGTGAATTCGGCTTCGCCGCTAAATAGAACGCGTGAAAAAAATCTGTCATCGTCCCGTAATTTCTCTTGTGCCCAGTGGCAGAACTGTACACGACGTTCAAAGTCGTCGCCATGCAATTCCTGGTGCATAGAAATAGGGTACGGGTGGAATCGATGTTGATGTAGCATTCTCAACACCGACGTTTTTGAGATTCCCGATTCTCGCGCAATTTGTCTGCTACTGATGTGCGGATTAGCCGCGACAGCAGCTAAAACACCTACTTGGGCATCATCATTTGTTGCTGGTCGTGGCTGACTTTTCACATGTGGCTGAACACTTCCTGTTTCCTTAAATAACGTATCTATCCGGCGAACGGTCCGGACACTTGGATGATGTCCAGGATACCGAGCAGCAACATAGGACACGCCCCTTGAGCATTTTGATCACAATAGCCATACTTCAACACGATATCGACCTTTTTCGCAATTGGTAAACGGTCCATTTTATACGGGTAATGTATCACGAACCAAATTCCGTTTGCACTGGCGGAATGTTACGTGATAATACGTACTTATACGTTTGTGACTATTACAGTGTCATTTAGCACAAAGCGAAAAAAGTGGTCCAACCAAAACATTCATATTTCTTTACGTACTACACGAATATGTAATTAAAAATGGGGGTTCATATTTAAAAAAACGCAGTTGATATCCGTTTGACCTATGGCAGCGCCATCTAGCGGGACCATCATAGCGCCATCTGGTTTCCCCCTTCAAGCTAGACAAGTTTCGTTCCTTGTAGTTTTTTCGTTTGACGCTTATTTCGTGAGATATTTGGCCCGGTCACGATCAATGGACCACCCTGTATAGGTACGAGTCGCCGGCAGACTGCGCGGCGCAGACCGTGACGCTTGTACACTTCTTTTGGCTAGGCGCAAATTGGGACGCGTATAGCGCTTGTGGCGCGACGCAGCGCAGCGCGCGTTTTTGTAACATCACAGGTTCAAATGGGACCGCGCAAATTTCGACGCGACGCGACTGGGACGCGACACGCGCCTGCGCCAGGTCGCGCGGCGTTCTGGTTGAGGCACAGTTTCTCACGCCGCGCGTCGCGCTTGCCTCGCTAGCACAGTGGGAAATTTGACGCGGGGAGCGCAAAAGTAGCCCGGCCATATGCTCACATCGGAACGGCGCATATCAGCATTGGTAGTATTGCCAATACGATAAATTTTGCCTTACTGTGTACTGAATTTTATTGCCTTTGGGTAGTGTTTCGTTTTTCGCCATTTAAACGCTCCAGCTTTCTTCGTTAGCACGATATACTTTTCTGTTATTTATATCTGCATAGTTTTGTTTTGTTTTTCTTCTGTCAAGAAAAATGTATACTTCAGTAACTGATGAGCCATTGGCCGCTGGAATTGCACCATATGTCTCCGCGATGTTTTCAGATCGCAAGAAGGGACAGAGGGTAGTGAATAAGGAAGCAAGGAATACTATAAAATCATGTGATTAAGAATCAAGGCAGGAAAGTAAAGCAAGGTTATATTCTCGCTGCCTAGTAAACTAGCGTATCTGTACGATCTGTTACAAAAATTTAGAAAGGGATAATCTCTACAGGTGTGATCCCTTTGTGCTTGTGGAAAAAAGCGTCCAAGATCTGAAGTATAGAAGTTTCACCGTGATTACTCTGATATGGATGTAATAATGTAATACAACACACTGTACTACATGCATGTGAACAACATATTTCCACTGCAAGCTAGAAACAGTCGAAAAGCACTCACAAATAGCAATGTTTTAATTGGTTCGCCGTGATGAGAAAAAGCATTTCAATTGTTGCATGGACATTATCAGCATTAATAAACTAATTATACAACAACAGGCTACACAGATGAAGAAAATGGCTCTGAGCACTATAGGACTTAACAGCTATGGTCATCAGTCCCCTAGAACTTAGAACTACTTAAACCTAACTAACCTAAGGACATCACACAACGCCCAGTCATCACGAGGCAGAGAAAATCCCTGACCCCGCCGGGGATGAAGAAAATGGTCGGTATTATTACGAAAGTAGGAATTTCCTAAAAGAGTGTTATGATTAGATATATTTAATTTGTTGAAATGTGCTGCTGACAAAGGCAGATCTACTTTCATGACAATGTTTTTCGAACTCCATCTCACAAGGCACACATGGCTAGCTTGTGCATTCCTGTCGCGCGCATTATCCTTCGCTGCTGACGATACACTGACCATTGTGTTGTGCGACAGATCAATTGTTTATTTTTCTCAATAACAACTATTTTATTCGTGATCACGCATTGTCAGTTTGGCAAGCCCTAGGTGAGTAAACAGTATCTGGCATGTGCCTATCATTCAGCCTGAAGGAACGCTCGTCATTATTTTAATACTGCTCAGATCAAGATAAGGAATAAAATCCTTTGGTAAGTCTCCATTCCAGTCTCTCAGTGTTAAAAATACGATGGGTTACGGGGATTCCACCAAAATTCCAACAGAATTGCCAATCTGTTTTTGTGTGAATTGTTAACCTTTTCTCATTCGAAGAAGCATCACCATTTATGAGTAAAGGCCACATTTCTCTTGGTGACTGGTTTAATTGTACTTCCTTTGTCACAATGTAATTTGCCAAACTCATCTCACAGCAGCTATTGAGACAGAATTCCGAAATGGAGGGCCTCATTAAACAAGTAATTGGCAATCACAGAGCTCAATAGCTTACGAAGAACCTCATAGTATCGGTTTGCAGTAACATAAAAGAAGAAATTTCATGTTTATTTTCATACTAGGAAGCTCTTGTTTCGCTAGCTGTCGATAACTCTTACAAAATTACAGTCTCTGGAGTGAAATAAATAAAAAAAGATGTATAAGTAGTGATATATCGCCATACATAAGAAAGTTGTGTTCAATAATTGTCAAAAGACTCTCCTCCTTGTGTGCTATCATTCGCCAAACTTTCGTTTCGATGTCTCGAGAGGTTTAGGAGATATGACAGATGTTGCGAGTATTTCATTCTCCCGGGCGTGAGATCGGAAGTGAGCGCGCTACATGGGGTAAGTTTTCTCGAGATCGGAGGCAGATATAGACTTCCTCCAAAGTCTAAACAAAAAATCAGCATGTTAGCTAAATTACATACGCAGCAACATATGGTATAATACGCACCAAACGCAAAATCACAGCGACCCCTAATTTTCGTTGCAAACTTTTTGAGTTTTGCGTAGTGTCTTACTAACATGTGTACATCACAATAAGAATGGTCATTAGCGAGGTGATGGGCGCTTCGCCACGAAGCTGACATATAACGCTACAAGTAAGCCAAAATCATATATTTTCAGAGAATAGTTTCTGTAAAATCGTTTGAGAAATACAACAGGTTGCGCGCGCTTTGGTTCTGTCAGCGCAGAGCGTCGCCAGTCGGCGTGTGCGAAGTATGGCGTACGCGTCGCAATATGCGCTGGACGCGCGCGACCCGTGTGGCACGTGCGTGTCGCGCTGTAGTGTCGTGTTACGTCACACGTGCTATACGCGTCTCAATTTGCGCCTCACTCACAGTCACACATACTAAAGGTACGTTATGTGCGAACAGGGCGCCCAGACGATGGAGGAGACACCGGCGATCTGACGAGAGTCACATAACAACGGATCCGGTGCGTCGGCAGCCGGTGTTGACGGCGGGGGTTGGAATATGTGCAGGGCGGGCACCGGAGTATAGGGCCGGGACGCGCGGAGACGCGGGAATTCCCAATGGCGGTGGGCCTGCGGAGAGGAAATTATCATCGCCATCTCTGCGTCGTCATCAGCAGGCAGGTTCAGTGCGGACGAGACGGTCATGGAGCCACCAGTGATGATGGCTGAGACAATGATGGTGGAGGCGGCCCGGTCGGAACAGCAGGCTGCAGCAACGGACCTGAGGCCGGAGACAGACCGGCACCTGGTGCCGGAAAGCTGGAATAGCAGGGCGCCGCAATTGGAGGAGGCAGTCAATCAGATGGGGGTGCCTCCACAGCAGATGAAGACGGGCTCGAGGCGGAGGGTGGCGGTGCGAACTGCGATGATCGGAATACATAACAAACTTTTTCATTTGAGACTTGGACGTACACACTAGTCATTATACATCGCCATTTGATTGAGGATGTTGAGGACGGAATGGCGGAGCCTAAATATGAGGAGTGCTGTGAGGGGAACAAAACAACTGAAAGGTGCGAGTAACGAATTGGGACCCAATATGAGAAACTGAAGTATAAAGGACTCTTCAATAGAAAATACCCTCAAAAACATATCAACCTCCGCTTCGACGCACGTCGAAGTATGTGAGGAAACTGAGAAAATGCATCCACAACCAAGAGCAAATGGGAATTCAAGAAAGGATCGCAAGGTCTACATGAATGCAATTCCATGGCTGGCGTGTAGCGGGTCAGGGGGACAGAAATCCCCTGAGAGCTGAACGTTGTCGGAAACACTGCTAACAAGCCGCGACAAAACGAACAATTTCGCCAAAAAATATGTCTCGTAGCCAACAGTTTAGTACGCGAAATTACCCAATGGTCCTGGTGGAGAAGCGCCCCATAACGCGGCAGGAATGACTACTCAAATGGTTCAAATGGCTCTGAGCCCTATGGGACTGAACATCTGTGGTCATCAGTCCCCTAGAACTTAGAACTACTTAAACCTAACTAACCTAAGGACATCACACACATCCATACCCGAGGCAGGATTCGAACCTGCGACCGTAGCAGTCGCGCGGTGCCGGACTGAGCGCCTAGAACCGCTAGACCACCGCGGCCGGCAATGACTACTCAGGGACAACAGCAAAACACTGTCAAAAATAGAGACGCGATACGGGTCGCGGCACCGACAGCTGCTATGCGCGAGTTCGTAATTGGGGAACCTTGACCGCGGCCTGCATTTCAGTATCAAGTGGAGGCAAACCAATTCTCCACCATCAAAATTTGGGATCAGGAGTCACAGGACAGCCGGACAAGGCGTCCGCATTGGTATGTTTAGATTTAGGTCAAAAATGGAGTCGGCTGTTGTGACCGAGCGGTTCTAGGCGCTTCAGCCCGGAATCGCGCTGCTCCTATGGCTACAGGCTCGAGTCCCGCCTCGGGCATGGCTGTGTGTAATGTCCTTAGGTTACTTTGGTTTAAGTAGGCCTAAGTCTAGGGAACTGATGACCTCAGATGTTAAGTCCCATAGTACTTATAGGCAAATTTTTTGAAATGTAACGAGACAAGGACAGCGCCAAGCGTTGTAGGCGGTGTGCTGCATTATCAGGTAAGGAAGTGTGAGGTTTAAAGAGAAAAACCAAGGGCTTATGGTCACTAATAAGGTGAAACTTCGAGCCATACAAGAACACATGAAATTTCTGGAGAGCATAAACTATGGCAAGAGTGTCTTTTTCCACCTGAGAGTAATGTTGCTGGGCTGGAGTGAGAGATTTAGACCAGTAACAAACAGGTCGTTCAGAGCCGTCGGCATACCGGTGCACTAGGACCACACCGACGCCGTACTGCTAGGCGTCAATCGCCAAAACTATGTGCTGGCCCGGAGAGAACGTAACTAAACAAGAGGCTGAGAGTAGTTTTGTATTTCAGCATTGGAAAACCCCGCTCGCAATCCGGGCTCCAGCAAAAAGGTATATTCTTGGGTAACAAGGAATGCAACTGCTGGGTCAATGCGGCCATCCCTGGCAGGGATTTATGGTAATAAGCTGTCCTTCCAAGGAAGGCCTGAAGCTCCTTCGTGGACCAGGCGTGAGGCATAGATACAACAGCGGAGATGTGGTCCGGCAGAGGTCGAAGCCCAAATAAACAAAAGAAGGTTGAAAAAAACACTAAGATTTCGCGGACTGTAAGACAAAAAACAAAGTGCGCAGATTTTTCAAGTGATCGGTCGTGGAGAAGCCTGTGACAACAATATTATGCAGCCGAGGACAAACATAGTAAATTGCTCTAAAATCGTTGGAAAATAGCAGGGACGCTAGCCTCGTGAAAAGAATGGCTCAATACTGATAGAGGCCAGAAGATGTATTCAAAACGAGAACTCGCCGAGACTCTTCGTCCGCAGGAACCTGTAGATACGTTGCAGACAAATCAATTTAAGAAAAGTGGTGGCCACCCGATATTTTCGATAACAGTTCCTCCTGGAGTTGAAAGTAGTACCGAAGTCGCCACAGAGACGAGGCTTCCCGACGGGTTCCGAACTACAACTTCCGAACATAACAGGTTGCACGACCCCTAGAGATTGAAGTCTGTCCAAAGAAGAGGCCATGCCGTTGATTTCAAAGAAATGTTAGCAGAAAAATTAGTAGCATACCTTATACCTTCCAAAAAAAAGTCCGAAAACTCATCACATAGCGCTTCCAATTAAGAATTCGGTTCCTGATCGGACGCAAGATGAACTGCGTAGGTGATAAAAAATCCAAATGCCTTTCATCTCAAACAATTTTTCAAGCGGTCATCAGCAACAACCAAAAATGTAATGGAATGAACCACTGACTTTCAAGTGATCGGTCGTTGAGGAGCCTGTGACAACAATATCATGCAACCCAGGACAGACATAGTCAGTTGCTCTAAAAATCGTTGGAAAATCGCAACCGGCGCAGTGTTCTACTTGTAATAACTGACCAGCTTTCGCGTGACCGGTGTCAACGGCGGCAAAACCTCAATTCACATAGGCTTGAGGAATCAATAACGACACGGCAGCACCTATGTTGACCTGTAGGCGGAGCATTTGGCGAAAAACACTTAACTCGATAGACAACTTGGGAGAAGTCACAAACACTGAAGTTACGAAGTTTACTTCCATATCCACATCCTTCGTGAATGATTCTCGGAGGCAATATGGCCTTTCTTCTGGTAAGCATTACAAGTAGCCCAGAGCTTAGAACACGCCGAACATTCGTGCTGGACAAAATGGAAAAGACAACACGAAAACACAGAAAGCTGACGCTGGCGCTGTGGCGGTCGCGGCTTCTTGGGGCGTCTTGGTCTGCATGGCGCTGGGGTCCGCATGTTTACCACCTCCACTGCCGCTTCCTCGTGCAACTATCTGTCGTTCTAGTGGGCACATCTCGTGACACTACCGCCACATAGCCCCAAGCTTCAATTTGATCACCCGCTCCCCGAGAAACTTCAGAAAATTGTACTCTTTGCAAAGCTTCTGGCAACGGGGTGTTGACCGGAGTTAAACTGTGTTTTCCGTCAGGCGCGACGGTTAAGTATTTGCCGTTACCGCCTCGTGGATTATTTTGAAGCTGTATCTCGGATGGCCGCTGGACATCTTTACTATCAGGTGTAAGTGGGGGTGGTTGCCTTGGCCAGTTGCGTTATTTTCTTTTAGCCACTTTTCATAAGTATCCTGTCTACGTTGCCAGCTTGTAATCTGATGACTAAAGTTTTTACTTGTTTTACTTAAAAATTACTTCTCTGTTCATCAGGCTATCATTGTATGTTTGTATCTTGGGACGTTTCCGCACTGGTTGCTTAGAAAAGGAGAATGATGAGCAGTGTATCGGGCCTGCTCTAAGTAATTTCGGGTCCGTTCGTCCGGAACACAT
This sequence comes from Schistocerca cancellata, assembly GCF_023864275.1. Taxonomy (NCBI): domain Eukaryota; kingdom Metazoa; phylum Arthropoda; class Insecta; order Orthoptera; family Acrididae; genus Schistocerca; species Schistocerca cancellata. Next base: position 157,576,936 of record NC_064627.1, read on the forward strand.
TGCCCGGCGAGTGGTGGTTTCATATCAAACAACTTTAATTGTTTCTGTTTCCTTCTAATTAACTCTTTTTCAGGAAAACCTGAATTACGAGGGTTGGAACTTGTGGAAACTATTTATTCACAACCGATACAAAAGAGTTACGTGTTACCACCTGTTACTGTCCTTCAAAGTAGTCACCAGGGTTGTGTAGAACCCGTTGCCAGTGATGTGGAAGGCGTTGTATACCGTTGGCAGAGCCTGTTCTATTGATGGTGCGAATGGAGCGGTCTAAAGTTATGGTGATTCTCGTGTACGACTGAGATGGTGTTATCCCAACGCATTACGTTCCTCCACGCAGACCGTCAGTGCATAGTATTACTGTTTGTTTTTGGAGCGTCACCTTCGACCAGCTTTGCGAAAGAAGCGGCCACACTTTCTGCGCAACCCAACCATCATTTTGCACGAAAATGCGCAAGCTGTGGCTGCTCTGTTCGGTCGATAGGACTGGGAAATACTGTACCATCCACCATACTCTGCGGACTTAAGTCCTCGTGGCTTTGATTTGATTCCGAAGATGAAGGAACCGCTTCGTGGCATTCGCTTCAGAACTATTGCAGAGATTCGATAGGCAGTAGACCGCTCCATTCACGCCATCAAAAGAACAGGCTCTGCCAACGGTATACTACGGCTTCCACATCGCTGGCAACGGGTTCTACACAACGCTGGTGACTACTTTGAAGGACAGTAACAGGTGCAAACATGTAACTCTTTTGTATCGGTTGTGAATAAATAGTTACCACTATTTAAGTTCCAACCCTAGTTAAACACAATCTAAAGCTCTTTGTGGCCTGCGGCGTTTGAAGACTGGCTTCCTTTTTTTCTTTTTAGAATCTTTGATTGAAGAGATTGTTACGTAACTTCAATTGGTGAAGTATAATATTATCTTGCTTCTCTTATTGAAATTTTCTGTAAATTTTTTAACAATAATAAGAAGTGGCATACAAAATTTGTACATTTTTGGTAATAAAATAACATTTTTTGTGAGTTAAAACTTTCATACTTCATGTTTCAATGAATGACTTTTGGAGTGTTGAGAGCAAGTATTGGAATTAACACTATAACTTTATTGTTGTTTGATCTCACTGAAATATTTGATAACATTGTTGATCGATTATCAGTAATTGTTCTTAAACTGTTTTAAAATTGTCTTCCTGGGGGTTTTAAGGAAAATCTTAATACGAATGATGATCAGTCCATCTTGGGGTCGGTCCTACCACTCCCACGCAACCTTACGCCTGAGTAAGCACTTTTTGCAGAGCTGATCACTGCGAGGGGTGCAGGAAGAAAGTCAATGAGATTCCGGAAGGTTCCGGCAGGGATGTGCAGCCTTGCCAAAATCAGTCCCGTGGCCTATTGCGCCAGGTTTCTCGGTTGACGATCAGTGGCGCGAAATTCCCGATCGAGTAGTGCCACAGCTTTTAGAATTCGTTTAAATCCGGTGAGTTTGATGGTCAGGAGAGTACGGTGAAGTCGTCCTGGTGCTCTTCAAACCACGCACATACACTACAAGCTGTGTGGCACGTTGCATTGTCCTGCTGGTAGATATCATCGTTTTGGGGAAGAACAAACTGCCTGCAGCGGTGAAGATGGTCCCAAACGATAGATGCATACTTGTCTTGATCCGTTCTGCCCTCCTGAATGACGAGAGCACCCAGGGAATGAATGCCCTCCGCCCAGGACCCTTCCGACGATGCAAAGTATTTGGTTTCAGACATTTCACACCGTACACGTCAACGACCAGGTGTTCGATGAAGCAGAAAACGTAATTAATCTCAAAGAGCTACCTGTCGGCACTCAGTGGACGTCTAGCAGCAGTACTGGAATACTAATTCCAGCCTTCCCCGCCGATGAACAGCTATCAACATGGGTGCACGAACGAGGCGCCTTTTGCGCCCGTAAGCAGCAACATTTGCTGATCGGTCGTTGTGGAGCCGCTGTTGTTAGCCCCTTGGTTCATCTGAGCGGTCAGCTGCTCAGCTGTTGGACGCCTTCTCGCCCTCACACATCTCCGCAGCAGTTGTTCGGCTCTGCCATCTAATACCCATGGTGCACCACAGTTTCTTCAGCGCCGGTTTTGCACAGCGCCATTTTGCCATACAGAATATGCTTTAAAAAATGGTTCAAATGGCTCTGAGCACTATGGGACTTAACATCTGAGGTCATCAGTCTCCTAGAACTTAGAACTACTTAAACCTAACTAACCTAAGGACATCACACACACCCATGCCCGAGGCAGGATTCGAACCTGCGACTGTAGCGGTCGCGCGGTTCCAGACTGAAGCGCCTAGAACCGCTCGGCCACACCGGCCGGCAATATGCTTTATCCATGGTGGCATGCGAACAGTTTACAAACTTGTCCGTTTCGCAAACGTTATTTGTAAAGGAGGCTGCGATACTGGGATGATCAAATACATAACCTAATTGAAGATAAGAAACATGCATGTTTAAAAACGTGAAATTCCCTAAATGATCAAGATCTGAGACTAGATTATAAAAGAATATAAATTTTAGTGAAAAGGAAAGACAAGCAACTCAAAAATCATGCTTGCCAAAAAATATATTACAGATACTGAACGTGGTATAAGAGAAGGACAAGACAAAGCATACACAATAATTAACATTTGAACAAATAAAATAAAGACAGTATACAAATAAAGAAAATGTCTGAAACTAATTGGTTTCAATACTAAGAAAACTTTGTGGGGGTGTGTAGGATACACAGACTGTTCTGGCTGGAGAAGATAGAAATGTAGACTTAACAACATTGGAGGAACAGCTGCATGAAATAACGTCTAGAAAGAACAGGAAGGCTGCAGTATGTAACAAAATCAATATAGAACTGATAAGGTATTCACTAAACATTCCAAAAATGAGAATACTTGATTTATCAATAGTTGCTATCAAAGTGTTTATACACCTGAAAGAAGAAATATTTCCCGAACGCGCGCAATTTGAAGAAAGGAAATGGACATGAATGGAATTACAGAGGTATTAGCCTTCTACATACGTGTTATAAATTGTATGCATCAGTTTTAAGAAAAAGATTATCACTTAAACTCTATTATCTGATGACCTACGTGGTCTTCGTAAAGGAAGACCATGGTCAAACTATATATTCGCTAAGACACAATTAATAAAAAACACTGTGAATTGAATTTACCAGCTTTCCTTCCCTTCAATGACAACAAAAATGTGTTTGATAAAGTAAATCGAAAGAAACTGTGGAATATTTTGAGAAACAGGATCCAATCTCATAAGAGCTTTGCAGGGTTTATAAATGTAGAACAAAATACAAATAAGGGCAGCGTACAGGACATATAATATTGATGAAATTAGCCAAGAAGTTAGACAAGGGTGTCCTCTTCCACTCATCCTTTTTAATGTATGTTCTGGAGCGAAAGTTTCCTTAATAAGTTCTTTTCTTTTGATTTGTTTTTGAACTCGTACAGGCTTGGTTATAACTTCGCTGTTGTTTAGCTTTGGACGACTTTGTGTTCCAGCTGCGAGAGAAACCAAATAATATAAAGTACATCTGATCATTTAAAAACAATTTGCTAAAGGAATGTTTCACGTAAGAGCATTGTCCACATCCTCCATCCAAGTCATTTTTATTTAAATGAGTGTCTCACTCAATGACATGTATAAAATAGTTTGCTTGTTGTCTGGAGCATTGCACTAAGCTCTCAACAACTGTTTAGAAATTTGCAACTGGCACACAGAGAGCAGCCTGCTCCGTGTTTCCAACCAATTACATCACGAGGTTAGATATTTTCTTTTCAAGATCAGTTTGCTACGAAAATTATCAACGCACATGGGCCATTTCAAGAACGGAATTATTTAGGCAGATCATTAACGCACAGGGACAACTTCGTTTAATTAAAGAGTTTTACAGTAAAGTTAAGGATTTAATCAGTTTGCACACTTTTTAAGAAGATTATAAAACAGGGCCAAATTCATGTTGTTTACATACATGCGTCATAGATAACACTGTTGGTAAGAAGACCGTCAGTCATGACTAAGAGTGAATCAGAGCAAGCACAGTCAGCAAATCCATTTGTTCGCAATTAATGTTTCAACACTCATTAACACTGACAAAGGGCAACATTTATACCAAACTCTTAACTCTCACAGATGTTAGACAGACATTTAATAAACATGAAAAATCCCTAAAGTGAAAATTACTCAATCTTTAAAGAAAAATCTTAAGTTCCCTGATAATGGAAGTCTCATTCAACAACGACTCTAACTACGAGCGACTGCAGCGCCAGTAAATAAAAAATATCTTCATTCCTCTTCGTACTCGTTTCTAATCTGATTACATCTCATTTCATTCTAAATCACTAATCAAATCTTTCTCCTCTGTTTCACAATATTCAAACACAAATCAGATTACTTAAACACGGATGAACTTAACTTTACGTCTACATTGCCACGAGTCCTCTGCTCGGCGTCTGTCTCACTACTCCTCTAACGATAGAACTCCCACGCTCCTCGCTGTGAATCAGCGATGACAAAAACAAACACATTTTCCAGCGAAGCGTATACTCTGACGAAAGACTGCGAACGAATAATAAGTGATTCAAAATTGTCGCTTAGCGTTAGACATCCACAGTACGTACAAATTCCAGAAATACAAATAACAAACTCCTAATAGATCTGTTTCGGATAATGTAACCAAAACTTAGTAACAGACAATAAAAAATCTTAAAAATAATAATGTGAATGTTAGAAAACTTCTTTTTCCGACGATCAAATAATTGTTAGAATGGAAATGACCTACCAGAAGCTGTTTTTAATTTAAGTAAAATAGCCAGAGAATACAATCTGAACATCTCCATTATGAAGATAAAATCAAGGGCAATGACACCAGCCTGTGCGAATTAAGATCGAAATTGACAATCTGATCATAGAGCAAGTTGATACATTTAAATAATTAGGATGAAATATTAAATGTATGTGGCAAATAATTAAATACAAAATAAGTTAGATCTGTTTAGTTATTTCTGTGGAACTATACGCAGAAACCAATGCTCTAGGAATGCCGCCACGGTAGCTGAGCGTTTTCGGTCAGAGGCTGGCTACCTTTTGTAATAAAAAAAAAAACTGAGTAAAGTACTCAACGATGAACTTGAAGGAGTGTCATGTGACGTCTCACCAGACCAACAGCTGAGAAAAGCTGGAAAGAAAGTGAGTAGTAATCGAACCGTCCTCTGCCCCAAGTTCAAAAGTCGCTATTGCTTAAATTTTGAGTAAACATCGTAGGAAGTCATCCTTGTTTTGCCAAAAACCTTGTCAAAGAGGGCGGAGGAGCGGACTTGGGTTCAGGGCACTCTTGTCCTTGGGGTGGGAAATTACCTCTAGAGGCGGAAGAATCAGCAACGATCAGTGACATGAGGATGCAAAGGCAATGGAAACCACTACATTAAAGACACATAACGTGTATCTACAGGGAATGTGGCCTGTAACTGAAAAGTGTCATGATGATCTCTCCATTGGCAAAAGATTCCGGAAAAGCCCCCCATTCGGATCTCCAGGAGTGGACTGCCATGGGTGAGGTGACCATGAGAAAAAGATAATAACCAACGAAAGGATACCATTCTACGAGTCGGGGCGTGGAATGTCACAAGCTTGAACGTATTAGGGAAACTAGAAAATCTGAAAATGGAAATGCAAAGGCTCAATCTAGATGTACTAGGGGTCAGTGAAGTGAAATGGAAAGAAGACAAAGACTACTGGTCAGATGAGTATACGGTAATGTCAACAGCAGTAGAAAATAGTATAACTGGAGTAGGATTCGTTATGAAAAGGAAGGTAGGGCAGAGAGTGTGTTACTGTGAATAATTCAGTGATAGGGTTGTTCCTATCAGAACCGACAGCAAACCAACACCGACAACGGTTGTTAAGGAATATATGTCGACGTCACAAGCTGAAGGTGAACAGAGAGAGAAAGTGTATGAGGATATTGATAGGGTAATACAGTGCGTAAAGGAAGATGAAAATCTAATAGCCGTAGGAGACTGGAATGTAGCTGTAGCGGAAGGAGTAGAAGAAAAGGTTACAGGAGAATATGGGCCTGGGACAAGGAATGAGAGAGGAGACGACTAATTGAGTTCTGTGATAAATTACAGCAAGTAATAGCGAATACTCTCTTCAGGAGGAAGAGAAGGAGGTATACTTGGAAAAGGCTATGATACGCAGAAAGATTCCAGTTAGAATACAGTATGGTCAGACACAGTTTCTGAAATCGGATATTGGATTGTAAGACATACCCAGAAGCAGATGTAGACTCACATCATAATTTAGTAATGATGAAGGATAGGCTAAAGTGTAAGAGACCAGTCAGGAAGACTCAATGTAAAATTAAGTGGAACACGTAAGTGCAAAGGAATGAAGAGGTTCTGTGGGGCTATAGAGAATACGATAATGAAAATCTCAGTAGGCAGTTCACTTGAAGAGGGCTGGACATCTCTGGAAAGCGCTGTAGCAGAAGTTGGAAAAAAATGTAGGTTCGAGGAGGAAGAATGTGATGAAATCGAAAAAAGATATGACTGTCGGAAGGATTGAATCAACATATGCAAATGTCAAGACAAGCTTCGGCGAATTTAAGAGAAAGGGCAGTAACATTAAGAATTCAATGGGAATTCCACTGTTAAATGCAGAGAAGAGAGCGTATATGTGCAAAGAGTACACTGAAGGTCTCTGTGACGGGGAAGACTTGTCTGACGACGTGATAGATGAAGAAACAGGAGTCAGCAGGGAAGAGATAGGAGATCCGGTATTGGTCATAATTTAAAAGACCTTTGAACGGCTTAAGTGCAAATAAGGCACTGGGGATGGACAACATTCCATCGGAATTTCAAAATTCATTGAAAGAAGTGGCAACAAAACGGCTATTCACGTTGGTGTGCAGAATGTACGAGATTGGCGGTGTACCATCATACTTTCGGAAAAACATTACCCACACAATTCCGAAGATAGCAGGAGCCGACAAACGCGAGAATTATAACACAAGCAGCTTAATAGCTCATGCATCCAAATTTCTGACAAGAATGATATACATAAGAATGGAAAAGAAAATTGAGGATCCCTTAGCTAATGATTAGTTGGATTTAGACAGGTAAAGGCACTAGAGAGACAGTTCAAACGTTGCGGTTGACAATAGAAGCAAAACTGAAGAAAAATCAAAACACATTCATAGGATTTATCGAGCTGGATAAAACGATCGACAATGTAAAATAGTGCAAGATGTTAGAAATTCTGAGGAAAATAGGTGTAAGCCATAGGGAAATTCGAGTTTATACAGTACGTACAAGAATCAGGAGGGAACAATAAGAACAAAGTGCTCGGATTAAAAAAGGTGCAAGACGGGGACTGTTCAACTTACACATAGGAGAAGCAACATCGAAAATAAAAGAGAGGTTCAAGAGTGGGATTAATAATCAGGGGGCCGGCCGTTGTGACCGTGCGGTTCTAGGCGCTTCAGTCCGGAACCGCGCTGTAGCTACGGGCGCAGGTTCGGATCCTGCTTCGGGCATGGATGTATGTGATGTCCTTAGGATAGTTAGGTAGTTCTAAGTCTAGGGGACTGATGACCTCAGATGTTAAGTCCCACAGTGCTCAGAGCCAATAATCAGGGTGGAGGATATCAATGATAAGATTCGCTGATGACATTTCCGTCCTCAGTGAAAGTGATGAAGAATTACACTCCTGGAAATGGAAAAAAGAACACATTGACACCGGTGTGTCAGACCCACCATACTTGCTCCGGACACTGCGAGAGGGCTGTACAAGCAATGATCACACGCACGGCACAGCGGACACACCAGGAACCGCGGTGTTGGCCTTCGAATGGCGCTAGCTGCGCAGCATTTGTGCACCGCCGCCGTCAGTGTCAGCCAGTTTGCCGTGGCATACGGAGCTCCATCGCAGTCTTTAACACTGGTAGCATGCCGCGACAGCGTGGACGTGAACCGTATGTGCAGTTGACGGACTTTGAGCGAGGGCATATAGTGGGCATGCGGGAGGCCGGGTGGACGTACCGCCGAATTGCTCAACACGTGGGGCGTAAGGTCTCCACAGTACATCGATGTTGTCGCCAGTGGTCGGCGGAAGGTGCACGTGCCCGTCGACCTGGGACCGGACCGCAGCGACGCACGGATGCACGCCAAGACCGTAGGATCCTACGCAGTGCCGTAGGGGACCGCACCGCCACTTCCCAGCAAATTAGGGACACTGTTGCTCCTGGGGTATCGGCGAGGACCATTCGCAGCCGTCTCCATGAAGCTGGGCTACGGTCCCGCACACCGTTAGGCCGTCTTCCGCTCACGCCCCAACATCGTGCAGCCCGCCTCCAGTGGTGTCGCGACAGGCGTGAATGGAGGGACGAATGGAGACGTGTCGTCTTCAGCGATGAGAGTCGCTTCTGCCTTGGTGCCAATGATGGTGGAAATGGCATGGCAAGCCGTTCCACAGGACTACATCCAGCATCTCTACGATTGTCTCCATGGGAGAATAGCAGCCTGCATTGCTGCGAAAGGTGGATATACACTGTACTATTGCCGACATTGTGCATGCTCTGTTGCCTGTGTCTATGTGCCTGTGGTTCTGTCAGTGTGATCATGTGATGTATCTGACCCCAGGAATGTGTCAATAAAGTTTCCCCTTCCTGGGACAATGAATTCACGGTGTTCGTATTTCAATTTCCAGGAGTGTATATAATCTGTTGAATGTAATGAAGAGTCTAATGAGCACAGTATGAGGACAGAGAGTACATAGAAGAAAGACGAAAGTAGCAGAAACTAGAAGTCAACGTGGTGATCACGAAGTAGACGAAATTAAGGAATCCTGGTATATAGGCAGCAAAATAACCCATGACGGTCGCAGTAAGGACATCAAAAGCAGACTAGCATTGGTAAAAAATGCATTGCCGGCCAAGAGAAGTGAACTAGTATTCCACAGAGGCCTTAATTTGGGAAATAAATTTCTGAGGATGAATATTAGGTGAAGTGATAAGGTAAGGAATGAGGAGGTTCTCCAGAGAATCGGCGAGGAAAGGAATATATGGATAGCACTGAGAAGGAGAAGGGACTGGATGACAGGACATCTGTTAAGAAATCATGGAATGACTTCCATGGCACTAGAGGGAGCTGTAGAAGGTAAAAACAGTAGAGGAAGACAAAGGGACTGGAATCTATTCAGCAAATATGCTTTTGTTGGAAGGACGACACTAAATTGGGGGGGGGGGGTGTCAGTGTTGTTATTAATTTTAATGATGGCAACATTGGTAGGGTGAAAGTGCTACAGCATATCGGAATTAATCCTGGAGAAAACTGCATCATACAACTTGAACGGATGGACAAGGTTCGCATTGATAAAGCAGAGTATGCAGCAGAGTTGGCCACTAAGGAGTCTAGAAAGAAGAAAAAGTTGGAAAAAGATCAAGAGCATGGTATACAGTATGGTACAAGATGCTTCTGAGTGACTAAAAATGAAAAATTAAGCATATATTACGTGAGTTACAGTCTTTTGAAACTATAGAAGCCGTTCCTGAAAATGTACATTTTCTCTTGCATTTTCCCCTGAATCTTAGAAACCACTTCGAGTCGAGTATTCAAATTTTCAGGGAGTAATAACATACATATCCTGAGTTTACTGAACTAAAAGAAGAACATAATGTTATGAGCCGGCCGGAGTGGCCGAGCGGTTAAAGGCGCTACAGTCTGGAACCGCACGACCGCTACGGTCGCAGGTTCGAATCCTTCCTCGGGCATGGATGTGTGTGATGTCCTTAGGTTAGTTAGGTTTAAGTAGTTCTAAGTTCTAGGGGACTTATGACCACAGCAGTTGAGTCCCATAGTGCTCAGAGCCATTTGAACCATAATATTATGTATAGTTAAAATTATTTAGGATAACGTACAAAAAAGTACACAAAATTTTAGCTGCGTAATTAAAAAATCGTATTTCCGATGCAAAGGCTGAAATGCAATTATTGTAGTTCTGTAGACTCAGAACATACAGTTTAATATACTGTAAAAGTTTCATGTCAATGGCTACAGTGGTTCCAGATATACAGGGAAACCAAGTCACTAAATTTAACATTGCGACGATAGGGCGTTTCAACTCCCCTTAAAACAAAAAGTTCTACGACCATGTGGAGCCGAGGTAAGTTATCTTGTGAACCCAGTTGACATATTACAGCGATGCGCTTGTCGGAGGTTAGTATTGAATACTTATATTTTCAATAAAAAATTCGAGGACATTTTCATTAAATTTTAGGATTAGTAATTGAGTGATAAAGTGAAACATGGAAGTGGCGGATTGCGGCAGCTGGAGCGGGTGACGGATTATTGGGGAATCGTAGGGCGCTCGCTCTGAAAACTAATTCTAAACGGCCAGCGTTTTGCAAAATCCTTCACATCTCGGCTTCTGGACGACTTATAAAAATTCTTTTGTACTTTCTCTGGGGTAGCTTGATGAGGTAAACATGAATGTTATACTCATTTTCGCCTCAGAAGCAAAATAGCCTCGAAAATATTTAATTTTTATTTAATTTAAATTTTTTTAGGTTTATCGTCGTTTTGTAATATTACAACAGTAATTTTCACGTAATACCTTAAATGTTTTCCTTAATTAATTATATTTACGTTATACCTGTTGCTGGTTTCTTTAGAACTTTCTCAATTACTTCGGCACTCAAATGAAAATTTTACAGAAATTAAACATTACGGTATTTTGATAGTTTTTACTTTTTGGACCGTCTGACTGCAACTGAATGAAACATACTTTTCATGCCATACGCGTTTCGCCTTTATTCTCTGCAAGAGATCTTCAGTGGCCTGGAATATGTACATATTTTACTATTTAGTTTACATTTTGGGGCAATGTACCTATAGCTTATTAACCGTTCTGGTGACTGGTTTTTGCTATGATAAAGTAATATTTTAAATTCTACTTACAATTTTCGTGGACGATTTTCTACATATTATGTTTCTGTTCCATTTTTGGTGCCGTTCCTCTTCTTATAATTTCCACTTGGGTTTTTTTTCCGCATTTCACAGTACGAGGAACTGAACACTTGTTTTGATGCAGTGCCAGCTTTAACTTCACGATCGCTGGATTCCACGCCGCACTGAGCTGCAGGCTGCCGTCTCTATTAAAGGTGTTATCGGTGATTTTTATTTCGATGTTTTCTTTAAATACACTATCCTACAAGCTGTTACTATTAGCCACGAGAGTTTTTCTAACGCTTGAGATCTCTAACAAGAATCACATAATCACAGTAAGTCCACAGGCGAGGAGTAAGAAAAGAAACTTGTTTTTTGCCCGTTCTGTGTCTCCATGTCGGTCAAGATAAACCGCCTGCTGAAAGGACACAAGATTAAATCGCTTTTCACGCCTCCGACAAAAATCCGGCAATTGCTGAGGCCAGTTAAGAAGCAGCAGGTCTCAGAACACCTGAGATCTACCAGACATCTTGCAAGTGCGGTCAGTCTTACGTCGGACAAACAGTACATACTGTAGAACATTACGAGAGGAAGCATTAGTGTTATCGCCTACGCTACCCCCAGGAATCTACGATAGCTGAGCATGCTTTAGAAAACGGTCACCGGATAAAATTTGACGAAACCTCTCTCGTGGCTTGCAGTAACGACTTCTGAAATTGTGTAACTAAAGAGGCCACCGAAACGAAAATCACCGGTAACACCTTAAACAGAGTCGGCGGTCAGCAGCTACTATGGGATACAGCGATAGCACAGCTGAAGAGGGCAAATCGTACGCGGAATCAGTGCTTGCCCATATCATTATGGCAATGCGGCGGGCACCAGTGACGTCACAGCTGACTGATAGCATATACAGGGGCGTACCAGCAGGCCACTGGCAGTCATACGACTGGACAATGGTCAAAGATTTCTTGGTCAAAAGCTCGTGAATTTTAACCACTTGATGAGGCTAGAAACCCGAGAATTTTTTACTCTAAGTTTTTCGTATCGTTGAAATAACTATGACTGATGGATAAATGCGTTAAATTCAGCTTTTCTTCGTCTATCTCCCTCCTTTCGTTAGACTGACGACATCTTTATGATCTGGACACATGGGATCGAAGCTCTTTCGCTGTCCATTGCTCATAGGCATAGTGCGTTCACTAAATTCGAGTTAGGATCGAAGGAAAATTGCCTTTAAGAAGTTTTCCTTGAACGAAAATAAGAACTGCGGCTATACCGTGCTGTTTACTGACAGTCAATACATGCTGATTTACATCTCAGTGCACGAAGCTTTGACAGTCCAGTGTAGAATCTTTCAGTATTTCAACAGACATTTGTATAATTTTAGCTTGGATAGTTTATCTCTGTTCGAAAAATTATAATCCTCGTCACAAATGATCTTAAATAGCTGGTACGATTCTGTCTCCCAGCACTTGTTTTATACGATTAGATTTTATCTGCCTTTCTGCACTCGCACTCTTGTCAGGATGTGCTAGCGAGCAGTACGCAGATGGATTTCCGGCTCAAGGCTTGAGCCTTAACATTTGTTTAACGACTGTAAATATATTGAGTAAATCTGATGTAATTCACAATCCGTTGTTTTTTATCTCAAGCGCACGCTGTGCAGCATAGATTATCCATTATTACTGTTAGTCATGAAATTTCCTGTTTAAGTGCCTGCAACAGTAACCAGACTACTGATGACATACGCTGCTGCGTCGTACTACGAGAAAGGATACTCAACACCAGGCAGCAGATGGATGTAAATGGACGTGTTCTCGTCGCCTTTCATCTGCAGCTTTCAATAACGGTCACAGCTTTGGACTGGTATTGGGACGACACAGCAACGGTTTTCTAACAAACGTAATGGAAACGAGCTAAAGAGAAGCAGAAAGGACATTCAGCCGCTTTTCATAACAGCAATACGGCACGGACCACAGACCCTTAAAACACACCGTGACCAACTTGACGGCGAGAGACATAGACACGGGTGCAATGTCGGCACTTAAGAGAGGACTTAACTTCGCACCTTCGCCGCGGGACATTCCTGTCTGTGAAATCATAAGTGACGCCGAACAGCCAATCCGCAAGCTTCCCAGTGAATCAGCGGACGCAATTCGGCCGGAAACGAGGCGTTTTCTCACGAAGGCATATCTACCTTGACCTAGTACGAACAGGGCCGAGGGCAATGGTCTCTGTGCACTACGCAGTGATGAGAGAATTGGGGTGCTTGCTGCTGACTAGGGCAATGCAACCGTAATGATGGAATATGCGGACTGTGATACCAACAAGGGAACGTCCCCATCGCACCCCCCTCAGATTTAGTTATAAGTTGGCACAATGGATAGGCCTTGAAAAACTGAACACAGATCAATCGAGAAAACAGGAAGAAGTTGTGTGGGACTACGAAAAAATAAGCAAAATATACAAACTGGGTCGTCCATGCGTAACATATGCAATATTAAGGGCAATGTGAGGCGAGGAGCGCCGTGGTCCCGTGGTTAGCGTGAACAGCTGCGGAACAAGACGTCCTTGGTTCAAATCTGCCCTCCACTGAAAATTTTGCTTTTTTTATTTTCGCAAAGTTATGATATGTCCGTTCGTTCATTGACGTCTCTGTTCACTGTAATAAGTTTAGTGTCTGTGTTTTGCGACCGCACCGCAAAACCGTGTGATTAGTTGACGAAAGGACGTGCCCCTCCAATGGGAACCAAAAACATTTGATCGCAAGGTCATAGGTCAACCGATTCCTCCACAGGAAAACACGTCTGATATTTTGTATACGACACTGGTGACAGCATGTGCGTCACATGACAGGAATATGTTGTCGACCCACCTAACTAGTACACTTGGCGAATGGGTGAAAAGTTTCTTCTACCTTGCCCGATTTAGGTTTTCTTGTGGATGTAATAATCACTCCAAAAAAAGTGATGAAAACATAAGAGTTTTTCACATAAACTGAAAATAAAAAGTTAAAATTTTCGGTTGAGGGAAGATTTGAACCAAGGACCTCTCGTTCCGCAGCTGTTCACGCTAACCACGGGACCACGGAGCTCCTTGCCTTACAGTCCTCTTAATATTGCCTATCTTGCACATGGACGACCCAGTTTGTATATTTTGCTTATTTTTTCATAGTTCCACACAACTTCTTCCTGTTTTCTCGATCGATCTGTGTTCAGTTTTTCAAGGCCTATCCACTGTGCCAACTTATAACTAAATCTGAGGGGGGTGCGATGGGGATGTTCCCTTGCAAGTTCTGCGCGCCACTGGACGAAGGTAGTTACCATATCGATAATAATAAGAAAATTATCCGAGATTCTGAAGCGCTCTATGGTGGAAGAAGGTATCGTTAATCATCTTCTCCCTTAGGCACTAGATCACGTACTGCTTATACTATCTAGTTGTCTCACAGACATAGAAGCTGGCGATATACTCAAACTTGGCCAGTCTTCTCGTTCAAAGTTCAAAATGGTTAAAATGGCTCTGAACACTATGGGACTTAACATCTGAGGTCATCAGTCCTATAGAACTTGGAACTATTTAAACCTAACTAACCTAAGGACATCACACACATCCATGCCCGAGGCAGGATTCGAACCTGCGACCGTAGCGGTCCCCAGCTAGCACTCAACCTTATTTCAAGGTGGATATTGAGTTTACGTTCAGTTGAAAATTCAAGATTGAAAAATCAACCTGTTACACAGCTTGTTTCAAAGGTGGGTATTGAGTTATGGTTCAGTTGAAAATTCAAGATTGAAAAATCAACCTGTTACACAGTTTACATCAAGCTGTGAAAATTTAGCTTGAATTAAAATAATTTTCCCAAGCTTGAAATAAACTGTAATTTCCCTGGAAGGCTGTACAGCAGATGCGCGCGCAGCATAGCTTCCATAGACGTCCACGGGAAGCGCCACAAACGTTTATAAGCCGTGACGTAAGGGTGTTGCCGTGTGTGACGTCATGACGGCGCGGAGTTTGGTTGGAGTGTGGCTGTCTCCAGTTCTGTTTTATCTTATTTTATTTACTTTTCTGAGCCTTGCTATGTTTACGGCCATTTTACCTTTGTGACGCGCGTTAATGGTTGTGGTTTGTTGACAAGTTTGTTTTATACTAGAAAACAGTTCGGTACGTTAATGTTACAAATGTTAAATATTACGTAACGTAAAGTTACGTTTACGGCCATTTTACCTTTGTGACGCGCGTTAATGGTTGTGGTTCGTTGACAGGTTTGTTTTATACTAGAAAACAGTTCGGTACGTTAATGTTACAAATGTTAAATATTACGTAACGTAAAGTTACGTTTACGGCCATTTTACCTTTGTGACGCGCGTTAATGGTTGTGGTTCGTTGACAGGTTTGTTTTATACTAGAAAACAGTTCGGTACGTTAATGTTACAAATGTTAAATATTACGTAACGTAATTAATTAGGTTCAATAAATTCAGATTAATATTTATATAGCTTAAAACAAGCTGTAAATACCAGGCTGTATTCCACGTGTGTAGATACAGCTGGAGCCAAGCTTGGTAAGTCAAGCTTGAAATATAGCTTGAATTCTGCCAACTTTGATGTTTATTTCAAGCTAGAATCCAGCTAACAGGCTTGAATATTCCAGCTTTGATCAAGCTTATATACTTGAACTTTACAGTTGGAAACAAGTTTGAAACCGGCTTACTGTGCTATCTGGGTCGCGTGGTTCCGGACTAAGCGCCTAGAACCGCTCGGCCAGCGCGGCCGGCTCGCTCCAAGTAGGACGCTGTCAGCATCACATTAAGAACTCACCCAATTCATCAACCGAATAAACCACCTTTGACATAGCGAGGATGAGATTATGCTCAGTTTTAATGTGGTGGCGCTGTTTACGAATGCGATTATCAAAAATTCTATGGGTCCAGTATCCCGATTCTTTGTTAATTGACGTGGTAGAGCTGTTTATACACACTATTACGTCTTCCTGTTTTCTATAAAACGGCCAGTATTACGATCAGACGGAAGGCGGTGCGATGGGATACCCGTCAGCCCCAGCTGTTGCAAATCCCTTCATGGAGAGTATCGACGATATTGCCTAGGACACAGAGCTATTAAAGCCTAGTTGTTTCTTCCGATCTGTGGCGTAGCGTGAAGGTGAAGAGTTGAGAGGAGGGGGGGGGGGGCGGCAGGGAGCGTCCAAGTTCGTTAATCCTGTCTGCATGCTTATTACATCAGTTAACGCTTTTCATCGAGACTACATACGAGGGTCACTCCAAAAGAAATGCACGCTATTTCTTTTAAAATCCATCTTTTATTCTATATGTTTGAAAGTTTTACAGTGTGTAGATACATCCTTTAGGAACAATATTTTCTTTTCTCCACATAATTTCCATCTCTCTCAACTGCCTTACGCCAGCTTGGAACCAGCACCTGTATACCGCACGGTAAAATTCTGGACCAACCTGTTGGAGCCACTGTTTGGCAGCGTGCTCAATGGAGTCATCATCTTCAAACCTTGTTCCACGAAGGGAGTCTTTCAATTTCCCAAAGGGATGATAGTCACATGGAGCCAGGTCAGGACTGTAAGGCGGGTGTTTCAGTGTTGTCCATCCGCTTCCATGGCTTTTTGACTGACATATGGCTGTGCATTGTCGTGCAACAGCAAAACATCCTGCTTTTGCCGATGTGGTCGAACATGACTCAATCGAGCTTGAAATTTCTTCAGTATCGTCACATATGTATCAGAATTTATGGTGGTTCCACTTGGCATGATGTCCACAAGCAAGAGTCCTTCTGAATCGAAAAAAAAGTAGCCGTAATTTTTCCAACAGAAGGTGTGGTTTTGAATTTTTTTTCTTGGGTGAATTTGCATGATGCCACTCCATTAATTTCCTCTTCGTCCCTGGCGAAAAATTAT
Source organism: Schistocerca cancellata (assembly GCF_023864275.1). Classification (NCBI taxonomy): domain Eukaryota; kingdom Metazoa; phylum Arthropoda; class Insecta; order Orthoptera; family Acrididae; genus Schistocerca; species Schistocerca cancellata. The sequence goes on from NC_064627.1 coordinate 157,593,843, forward strand.
GGGGCCATGTTTCTTCACCTGTCACAATTCTCCCAATAAATTCATCTCCACCATTCTGGTACTGTTCCAAAAGTTCGCTGCATGCCGTTTTTCTTGTTTCTTTGTGAGCCACTGTCAACATCCTGGGAACCCACCTGGCACAAACCTTTTTTAACGCCAACACTTTCAGTATTCTGCAAACATTTCCTTCCCCTATCCCAACGTAGCGTGACAGTTCGTTCACTGTGATGCGTCTGTCAGCAGTCACCAATTCGTTAGCTCTCTGCACATATTCTGGAGTGTGTGCAGTAAGAGGCCTGCCGCTGCGAGGACATTCCTCAATATTGCCGTGCCCGCTTTCATCACGTAACCTGCTTGCCCACCGACTAACTGTACTGTGATCGATAGCAGCATCTCCATACACCTTTTTCGCCCTCTTCTGGATGTTTCCCACTGTCTCGTTTTCACAGCACAGGAATTCTTTGACAGCACACTGCTTCTGACGAACGTCAAGTGTAGCAGCCATCTTGAAGACATGCTGTGACGGCGCCACTCACGGGAACAGGTTGAACTAAGTTTGAAAACAAGCGGGAAAGATGTATCTACACACTGTAAAACTTTCACACATGCAGAATGAAAATTGTATTTTTACAAAAATAGTGTGCATTTCTTTTGAAGTGACCCTTTTATATATCTGCACAGAATTTCAAGGCAACTGGACAAATGGAAAGGGTTCAGAATGGAGTTGTCAGATTTGATCCAAACAATTATACCGTAAACTACGGTTATCTGAGCCGTCAGTGTAATCTTCAGCCCAGAAAAGCTAAAAATGTTTTGGTCTGTTGTCAGAGGCAACAGTTACTGATGAGAGTGTTACAACTACGATTTCTCAGTAGGTAGCAGCAGTGTCTTTAGTACAGATATTTTTGTTAGTTCATGTATTGGCCACCAGAGGCATTATCTGCCTCGTCCAAGAAATGAATAATTATTGTTTCGTTTCTTCCTCAACTTTCGTCTCCGAAATTATCAAAGAATACAGGTGGCTTGTAGGAGATCTTTTCTCAAATTTCACACCTTTTACAACTTTATCCGTACTCTTTTAATGTGTTTATGAAGAAAACCATATAAACATGTTGATTTAAAAAATTGTGAACATAACATGCAAAAGAGACCTACTTTAGCACATTGTTTCGTCATATGATTTGGACTCAAATGACACTCACATCTCCAACCATAAAATGCGATATTGCTGTGGACTTATGCTGTCCATAAAATACATTCATGTTCAGAACTTGATTGCTCTTTGTAAAATATACACTCCTGGAAATTGAAAAAAGAACACATTGACACCGGTGTGTCAGACCCACCATACTTGCTCCGGACACTGCGAGAGGGCTGTACAAGAAATGATCACACGCACGGCACATCGGACACACCAGGAGCCGCGGTGTTGGCCGTCGAATGGCGCTACCTGCGCAGCATTTGTGCACCGCCGCCGTCAGTGTCAGCCAGTTTGCCGTGGCATACGGAGCTCCATCGCAGTCTGTAACACTGGTAGCATGCCGCGACAGCGTGGACGTGAACCATATGTGCAGTTGACGGACTTCGAGCGAGGGCGTATAGTGGGCATGCGGGAGGCCGGGTGGACGTACCGCCCAATTGCTCAACACGTGGGGCATGAGGTCTCCACAGTACATCGATGTTGTCGCCAGTGGTCGGCGGAAGGTGCACGTGCCCGTCGACCTGGGACCGGACCGCAGCGACGCACGGATGCACGCCAAGACCGTAGGATCCTACGCAGTGCCGTAGGGGACCGCACCGCCACTTCCCAGCAAATTAGGGACACTGTTGCTCCTGGGGTATCGGCGAGGACCATTCGCAACCGTCTCCATGAAGCTGGGCTACGGTCCCGCACACCGTTAGGCCGTCTTCCGCTCACGCCCCAACATCGTGCAGCCCGCCTCCAGTGGTGTCGCGACAGGCGTGAATGGAGGGACGAATGGAGACGTGTCGTCTTCAGCGATGAGAGTCGCTTCTGCCTTGGTGCCAATGATGGTCGTATGCGTGTTTGGCGCCGTGCAGGTGAGCGCCACAATCAGGACTGCATACGACCGAGGCACACAGGGCCAACACCCGGCATCATGGTGTGGGGAGCGATCTCCTACACTGGCCGTACACCACTGGTGATCGTCGAGGGGACACTGAATAGTGCACGGTACATCCAAACCGTCATCGAACCCATCGTTCTACCATTCCTAGACCGGCAAGGGAACTTGCTGTTCCAACAGGACAATGCACGTCCGCATGTATCCCGTGCCACCCAACGTGCTCTAGAAGGTGTAAGTCAACTACCCTGGCCAGCAAGATCTCCGGATCTGTCCCCCATTGAGCATGTTTGGGACTGGATGAAGCGTCGTCTCACGCGGTCTGCACGTCCAGCACGAACGCTGGTCCAACTGAGGCGCCAGGTGGAAATGGCATGGCAAGCCGTTCCACAGGACTACATCCAGCATCTCTACGATCGTCTCCATGGGAGAATAGCAGTCTGCATTGCTGCGAAAGGTGGATATACACTGTACTAGTGCCGACATTGTGCATGCTCTGTTGCCTGTGTCTATGTGCCTGTGGTTCTGTCAGTGTGATCATGTGATGTATCTGACCCCAGGAATGTGTCAATAAAGTTTCCCCTTCCTGGGACAATGAATTCGCGGTGTTCTTATTTCAATTTCCAGGAGTGTATTTAATTCAAGTGTTTTTGAGTAATTACCAAACAGAAGACGAGGGCAGTCGAAGCCCATCAACAATGTCTGGAAATGTATTTTTCCCTAAAAATGGGAAGGATGCTGTTGAAAAATAATATCTCAAAAACTTGTGAAGAAAGTCTTTTTTTTTCAGTCACTATGAAGCACAACATATAAGTGCCAGCGGTTCATGCTTTGTGTGAGGGGGTAGTTGTCCAAAACAGGGTCTCCCTTTGCAAATATAATTCAAAATTGTTCATAAAATATTATTTTATTTTATTAAATTCTGTTCAGTACAGAAAGTCACGTGCATGACGTAAAATCTGTATTGCACTTTGTGTGTCACGAAATAAGTGTAGTTAACAAATCACATAAATCTAGTTTATTGGCAATATCTCAGTAACTATGTCAAATAACAATATTATTGAGTTGATCATGCAACATACTTGACCTTAAATAAGTTTTGGATGGAGGTAAAAAGCAAAAATTCGTTCATTAGAACATGATGATAAGGGAATTGTAATAATCAAATGAAAAAATTGCACAAACACTTGGAATTAATCCTCATGTCCACTGAAAGTTTTTTAAGAACACCACAACTTCCCTCAAGTTCTTTTCCTGCTTATTTTGTCTCTATGGCTTATCGGTCTCTCTCCACCAGAACATTTTTGTGAAATTTTATCGACGACTGTGGTATATCCAACAGTAAATTTTACCAGTGACTTCTAGTGATCAGAAAATAAGTATCGTACAGACGGAAGAGAAGCGATTGGAATTCATAGACGAGGCTGCAAGTTATGCCAAAAACTAGCTTGACACTTGGCATAATTATTGTCGAATCTACTCTCGAGTGACGCAATCAGCTGATTGAAAACATCAAAATATGATTTCCCGATAAATTCTTGAAGCGTTTTGAATTTAATGTATTCTTTATTTCCTTGATCGAGACGTTTTGGATTGTGCTGACTCAGAATTTTAGACTGATCAAGATGAGCAACACCTCGACCGCTTTCAGGCCAATTTCCTCAGTTTTAAGTCAAAATCAGAGCTGGAAGAAAAAAGAAAAAAGATCTACCAGCTGCTTCCCATACCCCACAGAATGTCTACCTGTGCTCTAGACTCCGCAAGTGTTTCTTATTAGGTACTCAAAATCTCTAGTGCGGAAGACATTCACTTCAGATTAAATGTTCCAGCCAATAATTGCTATGATAGCAGACTGACTGGCTTCCGCTTCAGAGTTTGAAGAGGATTCAGGACACACGCTGGAGCACAAGAGGCAATAAACATGACACAAAATCATTACAAAAATGGATTTGACAACGCTAGAGATGGTAACAGAAACAGACGAAAGTTTGCACATATGAACGGACGCAAAAACGTTGTTAGTCGGGAAGTAATTATTTTCTTTCTTATGTTTGTTGAGTGTCTATCAAAGCTGCATGAAGTGAAATGATGCACCAAAATTATTTGCGTACGGGGGGCCTTCGCAGTAGGTCAGTAAGATCAGAAAATAAATACCGTACAGACAGAAGAGAAGCGATTGGAATTCATAGACGAGGCTGTAAGATATGCTAAAAATTAGCTTGGCGCTTGCAATTGCTGTTCAAGACTAATTAGGTGGAGGCACATTTCTGGCTTGTCGCATGTCGCATGTCGCATGAAGACGACTTGAAACACAAAATGTTTTCTTCATTAGATGGAGAAACTTCTGAAATTCTGGAAAGGTTCCAACAGCTCCAGAATATCTTCCTGACAGCTTGCAATAACACTAGGCATTGATGATGAGGAATGCAACCTCCACCAAGCTTCTCAAGATACTGAGAGAAGCGTTTAAGCTTGAGAGCGTGCATCTACGAGCTTTCGTATCTACGACAGACTATAATAAAGAACATTGATGTTTGTTGCCCACTGGGTTTACTAAAGTTTATTTTGAGTCCACATTTGAAGCCGGTTTACCTAATACAGTTATAACGCTTATAATATTCCTCACAGCTGCCATAAGTAATGCTAGTTGCGACGGAAGCTTCTCTAAATTGAAACAGATTAAAAATTATTTAAGATCTACAATGTCCACAATGCGATTAACAAATCTAGTTTTTTGCCTAGCGAACAAGAGGTACAAATTGATGCTGACGAATGTATTAGAGAGTTTGCGTTGCAAAAATTGCGCAGAATAAAATTTTAATTTAAGAAAGACGTTTCTTTTGGAACCCATTTGAAATAGCGACATCCAGTATCAGAGACTTTTTTTTTTATTTCGCATACATTTTATAACCACTATAAGGTAAGTTAGCGCTTTCGTGAACTTGAGACTTTCTGCCGATGCTGAAAATGTCTGGTGTGGTTACTGTATTCCAGGTTCATGTCTGAATATGTTCTAGGGTTTACAAAGCGAGACCTCACATCCTCGTGTCACGTGTTTCTATAATGGAAAACACAAAGACCCTTACAGATTTGCTAGGAAATCAAAAGGTATGATTATAACGTTTCATTCTGTTAAATATATGGTCAAGCTCCCCTTATATTTTTCATTTGTCTATGAAAATTCATCCTACGTCTGAATATATGGATCAGATCGAAGTCAGGTAACCTAATATTCATTCTTAGGTCACAATTTGGTGTAAAAAGGGAAATAATTTAGGGCATTGTGACTAAGATCTTATCAGTTATGGACTCAGTTTTGTTTAAAAATGAGGAGGAGAATTTCAGATTTTAAAATGTATTTGCGAAATATACACTGGAAAAATGTCCACAACACACTTGGCGTCAATGAAAAATGAATTTTTTTTGTAAGATCGCCTCCAGTTCCACGTAAAACTATTAAAGAATAAGTTTAATAAATCTCATTCCTTTTATTATTACTTTTTGCAAGTACTAGTCAACATACAGAGATCAATGCCACTGCTTCCAAACACAGCAGTACGTTTTCCGTGGCAGTGGTTAAAGACACAATGACGTTGTAAATAATAGCGTGTGTGTGTGTGTGTGTGTGTGTGTGTGTGTGTGTGTGAAGCCACAACAGATTGTTTTTGTAAAGCAGAAGAATGTTACAAGTAATAAACCATCTGCATTAGGTGCTTATACATACCGTCAAAACACACGCAGCCTCATACACAAAATTCACAAAGGCGGCTCGGGAATTCCCATACAGAACATTCCCCGGCACTGACAAAATTCCGTGTAACACATGCGATAAATTCTACATGGGATAAATCGGTAGGAACTTTTAAAGTTACACATGAAGAGCATCCCAGAGAAAAGGAAAACAACCCATCCACACTTTTACAACATCTACAAGCAGAAAAACACGACGTAGAACCTATAAACGAAGCACTAGAAATCCTCCATATTACGCAGAAGGGAACATTCATGGACACCTCGAGGAAATATAAATATATTCACAATATATTCAACCCTACAAATTTACTAAATGAACAAACCTACCTAAAGCACAAAAACTACATAGAAAACTTTATTCAATTATAAATCAAGAAAACGGGTTAACTAGTAAATAACAGACGCTAAATAACACATACCCATAGTAACAGCGATAACGACATGAACAGTATAAAACAGAGACATAACACCAACATAAATCATAGACAACAATAAAATTATTACGAAAAAATTAAAAACGTAAAATATAAATCTCAAAACTAAAACAAGCTCTAGGAAAAAACCAAACCTATAAAAATAATAAAAACAATTGAATTTCACACCAGTTATTTATAATAGTAACTATGTAAATATGTAATATCGCTGATCCATTGTCCTCTAAGCTGTCAAAAAGTAGCATACATGTAAACCAAACAAAATCCGATACAGATCTCCAGTGTACACCTACGAGAAATTAATGATTCTAAAAAAGCCAGGTCATGACAGCAACGATGTTACATGTAAGGTAGAAACAACTAATGACGTATTATAGCTTTTCCGATCATAGTTACAGACCATTACATCAAGACCATCGCTTACCTATGTATTTACAGAGCACATGATGATGGTCCTTTGCCGAAATGGACTCGCCATGAATGATGTAAAATATAAACTTACATATACGATGTTCATAATTTTGATGTCAATAATACAATTTTATTTGATTTCATTGTTCTCTGTTTAACAATGTTCCTGGGACATTAGAGATGAACGAATCCAAAACACAGCGAAGTTGAGACGTTCCTTTTCCTCTGTTCGCGACGTAAGTTAGAACGCCCTTGTGTTCCAGGTGACGTAAGACGCACCCTATTTCGGTACGCAAAATAATCTTACCTACGTCACGCTCGCTAAAGGTCAATTACATTTTTATCGACGGTTCGAGAAATAGTTAATGATTCGCTGGACAGGGATATTCCGTCACAACTTCTACGCCATTGATTTTATCTGTAACTATAGATAAGTCAATTTTCTCGATCAGAAACCTTTTTCAACTAAATATTGCCTCTAAACCTAACACATGGCTGTCACCGAAATATAAAGCCATGCTACGTAATCGCTGACCGTCGAAAATCAAAGCTACAAAATAAAATACCCACCATCTGTTCGCCATACCCTGCAGGATGTCCGCAAGGGTTTCTTATTAGGTCCCCTGTGTCAGCCTACAATACTGACTGGCTTCGGCCCCAGTATAACCATTTGAAACATCCCCTTTGAAAATTTAATGAGTTACTGTGCTGATAGACCTCCACCTTACTTGATTTTCAAACAACTGTGCAAAACTGAACGTACTCAGACATTACTCTCGTAACTTATTCTGATCATCACTAAACTGACTCACAATATTTTTAGCGCAACGCAAACAGACTTTCAAAAATCCCTACAAAAGAATGACCCTGAACAACAATAACCTATACCTTTCATGAATCACTTACCTCACAAAAATCTTCGTTACTCGAACTACTGCAATACAGCGAGTGCCACTACTGCCAGCTAAATAAAAGATTCTAACTACTGAAGGCACTAACTACTGATAGGCATAGTCAGCAAGTGAAAGATTTTGATAGAGAACAAACAATGTATTTACCTTAATAATATTCAAAAGTCATATATATATACTCCTGGAAATGGAAAAAAGAACACATTGACACCGGTGTGTCAGACCCACCATACTTGCTCCGGACACTGCGAGAGGGCTGTACAAGCAATGATCACACGCACGGCACAGCGGACACACCAGGAACCGCGGTGTTGGCCGTCGAATGGCGCTAGCTGCGCAGCATTTGTGCACCGCCGCCGTCAGTGTCAGCCAGTTTGCCGTGGCATACGGAGCTCCATCGCAGTCTGTAACACTGGTAGCATGCCGCGACAGCGTGGACGTGAACCGTATGTGCAGTTGACGGACTTTGAGCGAGGGCGTATAGTGGGCATGCGGGAGGCCGGGTGGACGTACCGCCGAATTGCTCAACACGTGGGGCGTGAGGTCTCCACAGTACATCGATGTTGTCGCCAGTGGTCGGCGGAAGGTGCACGTGCCCGTCGACCTGGGACCGGACCGCAGCGACGCACGGATGCACGCCAAGACCGTAGGATCCTACGCAGTGCCGTAGGGGACCGCACCACCACTTCCCAGCAAATTAGGGACACTGTTGCTCCTGGGGTATCGGCGAGGACCATTCGCAACCGTCTCCATGAAGCTGGGCTACGGTCCCGCACACCGTTAGGCCGTCTTCCGCTCACGCCCCAACATCGTGCAGCCCGCCTCCAGTGGTGTCGCGACAGGCGTGAATGGAGGGACGAATGGAGACGTGTCGTCTTCAGCGATGAGAGTCGCTTCTGCCTTGGTGCCAATAATGGTCGTATGCGTGTTTGGCGCCGTGCAGGTGAGCGCCACAATCAGGACTGCATACGACCGAGGCACACAGCGACAACACCCGGCATCATGGTGAGGGGAGCGATCTCCTACACTGGCCGTACACCACTGGTGATCGTCGAGGGGACACTGAATAGTGCACGGTACATCCAAACCGTCATCGAACCCATCGTTCTACCATTCCTAGACCGGCAAGGGAACTTGCTGTTCCAACAGGACAATGCACGTCCGCATGTATCCCGTGCCACCCAATGTGCTCTAGAAGGTGTAAGTCAACTACCCTGGCCAGCAAGATCTCCGGATCTGTCCCCCATTGAGCATGTTTGGGACTGGATGAAGCGTCGTCTCACGCGGTCTGCACGTCCAGCACGAACGCTGGTCCAACTGAGGCGCCAGGTGGAAATGGCATGGCAAGCCGTTCCACAGGACTACATCCAGCATCTCTACGATCGTCTCCATGGGAGAACAGCAGCCTGCATTGCTGCGAAAGGTGGATATACACTGTACTAGTGCCGACATTGTGCATGCTCTGTTGCCTGTGTCTGTGTGCCTGTGGTTCTGTCAGTGTGATCATGTGATGTATCTGACCCCAGGAATGTGTCAATAAAGTTTCCCCTTCCTGGGACAATGGATTCACGGTGTTCTTATTTCAATTTCCAGGAGTGTATATGTATATACACGTGCTGTTCACATACAGCTGTCCAACACTACAATAGCGAATATTCCAACAATGCAAACCAGCCACAGACTTCACACAGCACAGTCAGTAATTTTCATACAGAGCGCTACATGGCGTTACCAACATAAAAACCTAAACAGCCTACTTACATAGCCCCCATGCTCCCCACAAAAAATTTTACAAATTGTTTTGGGCAGTGGCCAGTAATGATTTGAAAAATTTTTCATAATTACAATAACAAAGATATCAAATGCACACACTTATTGATGCAATGTTGGTCAAAAGTAAAAATTGTTCTCATAAAGACAGTCCTGATCATTCTTCACAATAGTAATTACAGTTTTCTTTTTTTCTCAAAGTCTGAGACGTAAACGAAATGCACACGGAAGTAGTGGATTTCCACGCAGTCTTGAGTAGTGTTGTCCTTCAAACGGAAAGACAATGCTGACTCTTGACATGCAGACAGGTAACGGGCCACAACAGAGCAAACCCACCACAGAGTCAGTCGAAGTTTTGAAGAATATTGGTAGGTAGGTCATCACAGAGCAGACCCACTGTAGTCCTGGTAGAGATTTTGGTGATGTGCCACCAGAGCTGCAGACCCACTGCAGTCCCTGTACAAATAATGGTGTTGGTGGGCCATCAAAGGTGTTGACCCACTGTAGTCCTTGTAGAAATAATGGTATTCGTGGGCTATCAAAGGTGCAGACCCACTGTAGTCCTTGTAGAAAGTATGGTATTGGTGGACCATCAAAGGTGCAGACCGATTGCAGTCCTTGAGGAGACGGCCAGCAGCCATCTGTTGCGACTGTGCAGGTGCACAATCACCATCGAAGAGTCTTGCAGGCAATATAGCAAGTCCATAAACCACCACTTGTGCACTCACAAACTTTTTGGTATGTACTTAGAACCAGAAATGCTGTTAACCAGTCCCTTGCTGATTTATCAACACACGTGCGAAAGCTAACAGTCCCCTTTTGTTTCTCACATATTGTGCATGTACTGTGACCAACAAAAACATGTGCAGTGAAATGAAATTTAATTTAAATAACTAGTTTCTATACAATTATAAATTTACGAAATGAGAATACAATTACAAAGGTACAAAACACATCATTAAAGAACATAACAATACAGATAACATTTGTAGTAATACAGGCTTTACAAAAGAATAGAAATAAACATGTACATCAGTGTTACAGGAATTATGACATAAGTAAATAAATAAAATAATCAGAATAGTTTTCGAAACATTAATTTCACACATGAGCATTGAAACAGAACAGAATGTCTAAACATCTTTACAAAGTAAATAACATAGTATTAGAAAAATTCTACAACATAACTCTTATCAGATAAACATATAAAGACAGGAAGAACACAAATACACAAGGGTACACAAACACATAGTGGGATAACACAAAAAGAAAAAGACAGGGTTTGTTTTCAGTGTTTTGCAAACAAAACTTTCTGAACTTCTTGGAGAGCTCCCTTAGTTCATCAATATTCCTGAAAAGTCCTATCTATACCTGTTGTCCCTAAGCCCTACTGTTTTGTTCATATCCTCTTTCAAAATAATTATTGCCCATCGTACAATACTCATTTTGGCCCAAATCTTTTTCATATAACTTCTCCATGCATTCTTTTCCTATTCTTCATAACTCATTCTCTTACATAGCCTAGCCCCTCTTAAGCTAACTTAAATCTACTGTGCTCAGTTGCATCAACTAAGGGACGAGGCAATGTAGCAGCACAAAACAATTAACACAAACAGCAATGACAAAAAATGCAAATTGGCAAAGCAAGCAGCAGTAAATCTAAATTAGCAGAGCTAATGCAACATTACGACTAATATGAGCCAATGTGGAGCAACAAGAAAAGTAAATCAGTAGTAAAACTGGCTTAACAGAGTAATACAAAATGAAATTCAGTTTCACTATGCCTGGCAAACAACAGCAGCAAATATAATAACTTATATTTAAACATAACAAACCTACAAGCAGAAAAAATAGTACACTAAAGACAACAATGCAGATAAGGGAAATGTCTATTCACATCTTAATGTCTATGTCATTAAAGTGGTGCACCACAACAACTTATTCTACAAAAAAATTACCAAGTGCTTGAAAAGAAAATTATCTATGCCGTTACTGTTATTAGTCCCTTCTTATAGTTCTTTCCTTTCCAAGTACTCCTTTTTCAGACATTACTGTCTTTGTTTATTCTGATCATCACTAAACTGACACACAATATTTTTAGCACAACGCAATCTGACTTTCAAAAATCCCTACAAAAGAATGACCCTGAACAACAATAACCTATACCTTTCATGAATCACTTACCTCATAAAAATCTTCGTTACTCGAACTATTGCAATACAGCGAGCGCCACTACTGCGAGCTAAATAAAAGATTCTAACTACTGAAGTCACTAACTACTGGTAGGCACAGTCAGCAAATGAAAGATTTTGATAGAGAACAAACAATGTATTTACCTTAATAATGTTCAAAAGTCTTATATATGTATATCGGTTCATGATATCCAGTATTACAAATTTACTCTTTCTGGCGGACACACGTCCAGATCGTCCGCTCTTAAAATTCAGCCATCTCTCTGCCCACATCCACCACTGCTGGCGGCTCACCTTCAACTGCGCGACGCTACGCGCTGTTCACATACAGCTGCCCAACACGACAATAGCGAATATTCCAACAATGCAAACCAGCCGCAGACTTCACACAGCACAGTCAGTGATTTTCATATAGAGCACTACGTGGTGTTACCAACATAAAAACCTAAACAGCCTACTTACACATTCACATTCTCCTCTGCTATTAATACTTCTCTCCCTGCTACAAGCACTTTAGTCCTTCATTTCGCTTCCTGCCGTGACTGCTGGTTTCAGTTATTTTTAGTCTAACGTCTCGAAAAGTTCATACGTCAGTGTAAGCCCTTGTGAGTGGTGAAGTTCTCCTGAAGCCAACGAAGCCTGGTTTAACCCTAGATTACAGAACCCTCGTAACATTTACGATTGCAGTCGGTATCTTTTCGCGGTTCCCGCCAACTGTACACGTGAGCGACACGTGTTCTTGAGTACTTTCATGGCAAACATCGTTATTTACAGTAGCTGAATTATTTATTGCCTGGCTTCAGCGGTTTGCAGATATTGGTCTAGTAGCAGTGTAACGTTTTCCTCCTTTTCGTGCTCTAGGGGTACCTGGATTTATCCCGTCAGCTAGAGGTAAGCCGACGCAGACTGGATCCTCCTCGTGTAATGGGCAGTAGAAATATCTGATGAGGTCCTTTTGTCAAGGAACTATTACAGAATTAATATACGTAGAAGTACTCCCCAAACTTAAATCAGAAAAGAATAATTTATTTCCATGAAAGCCCATTCCCAGGAGGTTCAGATGTAGCAAATTAGCTACTTCTCATTGGGTGAATGTACATATATTTTCATTGTTGAAACTGTCTTAAATATGTAATGTTATTCCTACTATTACGAACAACTCACACAAATAGTCATACGAATAATCTTCGGAAACGATTTGTTCACTACAAAGGAAAGCATAGAGACACTCAGGAAATCGTTGCAGAAACAACGTAAAAAACATGCCAAATTTAAACGAATTAAAAATCTCCAGGATTGGTGATCTTTTACAGAAGTTTGAAATTTAGCTCGGACTTGAATGCGAGATGCTTACAATAGTTTCCACAACCTAACTTTGTGTCGAAACCTGGCAGAAAATCTAAAGAGATTCTGATCGTATGTGAAGTATGCTAGCGACAAGACACAATCAATGTCTTCTCCGCGTGACAGCAATGGAAATACTATCGACGACAGTGCTGTCAAAGCAGTTCCTAAACACAGCCTTTCGAAATTCCTTCACCAATGAAGACGATGTAAATATTCTAGAATTCGAATCAAGAACAGCTGCGAACAAGAGTAACTTAGAAGCAGTTACCCTCGGAGTTGTGAAGCAAATTAAATAACTTAATAAAAGCAAATCTTCCGGTCCAGACTGTATACCAATTAAGTTCCTTTCACAGTATACTGGCGCAATAGCTCCAATCTTAACAATCATATACAACCGCTCGCTCCAGGAAACATCCATACCCAAAGACTGAAAAGTTGCACAGGTCACACCAATATTCAAGAAAGATAGTAGGAGTAAGCCACTAAATTACAAGCCCATGTCGATATGCAGCAGGATTCTGGAATATATATTGTGTTCGAACATTATGAATTACCTCGAAGAGATCGGTCTATTGACACACTGTCAACACGGATTTAGAAAACAGCATTCTTGTGAAACGCAACTAGTTCTTTGCTCACACGAAGAGTTGAGTGTTATTGACAAGGGATTTCAAATTGATTCAGTACGTCTAGATTTCCAGAAGGCTTTTGACACTGAACCACACAAGCGGCTTGTAGTGAAACTGCAAACTTATGGAACATCGTCTCAGTTATGCGACAGGACTCGTGATTTCCTGTGAGAGAGGTCACAGTTTGTAGTAATCGAGTGAAACAGAAGTATTTCTGGTGTTCCCCAAGTTAGTGTCGTAGGCCCTCTACTGTTCCTTATCTATATAAACGATTTAGGAGACAATGTGAGAAGCCGTCTTAGGTTGTTTGCAGATGACGCTGTCGTTTATCGTCTAGTAAACTCATCAGAAGATCAAAACAAATTGCAAAACGATTTAGAAAAAATCTGTATTTTGAGGAAAATTTGCAATTAACCCTAATTAACGAAACGTGTGAGGTAATCCACATGAGTGCTAAAAGGAATCCGTTGCACGATAAGTCAGTCAAATCTAAAGGTCGTAAATTCTACTAAATATCTGGGAATTACAATCACTAACAAGTTAAACTGGAAAGAACACACAGAAACTATTGTGGAGAAGGCATACCAAAGACTGTGTTCTATTGGCAGAACACTTCGAAGATGTAACATGTCTATTAAAGAGACTGCATACACTACGCTTGTACGTCCTCTTTTGGAGTACTGCTACGTGGTGTGGGATCCTTACCAGATGGGATCAAAGAAGTACATCGACAAAGTTCAAAGAAGATCAGCATGTCTTGTGTTAGCGCAGTGGGGCAGAGAGAGATGCAGGATTTGGGGTGGATATAATTAAAACAAAGGTGCATTTCGCTGGGACGGTATCGTCGCGAAATTTCAATGGCCAACTTTCCCCTCCGAATGCGAAAATATTTTGTTACATAGAGAGAGACGATCATAATAAAATAAGGGAAGATTTTTCCGCCAGCTGTTCGAGAGATTTATTGTGAAGGTGGTTCGAGGAACCCGCTGCCCATCACTTAGGCTTGATTCGCAGAGATGAGATGTATGCACTTACAATAAATTGTAACATACCCATCTTCTGATTATAAGTATTAAATGAGTATTATTTGTTGCGTAATTGCGAGAAAAGAGAGAGGGGTGAGGGGGAAATCCAGGCTAAGCCACTGCTTGAGATACGTTGACGAAATGTTCGTCATTTGACACCACAGACGTAAGAAACTTGATGATGAGTTCTTGGAACACGTCGACAGCTTTAACAGCAACTTCCAGTTCACCGTGCAGCCCTTCCTCGACGTCCTCGTATGCCACAAACGAAATGGATTCCTAGGGCACAGTGTCTATAGAAAACCAACTTACACCGATCTCTACTTTCGCGCCATCAGCCGTCATCAGCCGCCACAGAAACGTGCTGTGTTACAAACATTGGTGCATCGCGTAAGAACAATATGAAAGGCCGATAACCTGCCCCGCGATTTGAGCCACCTACGCATGGTCTTCAGAAACAACGGTTATAGCGTTCAACATATCCCGGTGTGGTCTCAAGCAAGAATCACAATAAGACCACCGACGAGGAGCAAGAAAGAAACTTGCTTTTTCTGCTGTTCTGTGTCTCCATGTCGGGCAGTATAAGACACAAGATGAAATCAATCTTCAGGCCTCCAGCAATTACTGAGACCAGCTAGAGATTCAGCTTGTCTCAGAACACCTGGGTCTACAAGATGCCTTATGAATTTGGCCAACATCACGTCGGACAAACAGTACGCGCTGTGAAACAACGCAGGAAGGAGCATGAGAGGCTTCATTGCCTGCGCTACCCCGAGAAATCCGCGTTAGCTGAGCATGCATAACAAAACAATCCCCGGATGAAATTTGGCGAAACCTCCGTCGTGGCTCGCGCTAACTACTTCTGGGACTGTGTAATTACAGAAGCCATGAAAATGACAATCATACAGACGGTGCCCTGCAGCTCAGCGCGACGTGGGCTCCAGCGATCGTGCGGGTGAAGGGGGCACGTCGAAGAGAAAGTCCACGTATGCCCACATATGGTGATGCCGCAAACATCAGTAACGTCAGAGCCGGCAGCTTGCGTGTATCAGGGCGTACCACTAGTCCACTGGCAGTCATACAATTTGGCAATGGGGAAGGAGTGTTTCTTTGAATGATTGTGTAATTCTAACCAGCTGATGCAGCTAGGAGCCTGAGAACTTACATCCGCGAGACTGTCAATTCTTAGAAAACTTTAGAAGTTCACCACTAATTCCATAATCTGACAATGTATCTCCTATTTTATGGGATGTGCCGGCAGTAAATTTGTATCTCTTCCTTCCTTCCTTCCTTGCCGGCCGGAGTGGCCGAGCAGTTCTAGGCGCTTCAGTCTGGAACTGCACAACCGCTACGGTCGCAGGTTCGAATCCTGCCTCGGGCATGGATGTGTGTGATGTTAGGTTTAAGTTGTTCTAAGTTCTAGGGGACTGATGACCTCAGATGTTAAGTCCCATAGTGCTCAGAGCCATTTGAACCATTTGAACCTTCCCTCCTTCCTTCCTTCCTTCCTTAACAAACGGACTATGGACCTCGTGGCCGTCTCTTTGGTGTACTAAAGACGAACAAGAGGAAGAACAAGAAGAAGGGAGAGGCAGGCTTTCATTCTCAGACAGTGTAGTCGAGAGGATGAGGAGCTCCACTGAAACACTACGAGCGATAGTAGCCACGATGACATGCCGACGGCTGCCGTTCGCCGTCCGTATATTTCAAAGCGCTAGTTTCTGAGAGGTGTCGTCCCCGCTGATATGTCGCAAGCATAACAGCCAGTTTGTGCTCGGGAGGGACCAGATGTGCGCCGCCATCCGGCCCTGCCAAGTCGGACGCTCCAGAAGCGCTCCCCCATGTCCGCGACCTCGGCACCATACGTCCAAGTGTGTGTGTGTGTGTGTGTGTGTGTGTGTGTGTGTGTGTGTGTGTGTGTGTGCCGAGACTCCGCGCCGTAGCCGGCGCCGCGACGCTTAAAAATATCATAAAGAATATTTCTCCTCCTCTGGCCGGCGGAGCCAAACCGAGCCGCCAGAAATGTCGGGGGGCGCCATTGCGTAGCCACTCGCCGGCCGGTGTATAAATGGCACCATTGAGACGGGCCCGTGGAAACGTGCAGTAAGGCACCTGCTGCCCCCTCCACACGGCCGCTCGCCGGACGCGCGCCGCTCAACACCGACACTCTCTCCCTGAGGGCCTGGCTCGGCCACAAGGGGCTTTTGTCTCACAAAGAGCGGCCCGAGGCGAGACAATGACAACTAGACCTCCTGTGTAGCACGTTTAATAACGCCTTGCGTCCGTAGATTTATTGTAGCGCGGTTAGCTGGGAGAGCCAGAGGGATAGTTGAGCCTAATACGTTCTTCCCACGCGCTATTGGGAACAGCTAGTGCTACCAGAGGTACCTCCTCTTGAGGATTATGCTGTAGTTGTACTTATATGTGTAGATGTACACTGCTGGCCATTAAAATTCCTACACCACGAAGATGACGTGCTACAGACGCGAAATTTAACTGACAGGAAGAAGATGCTGTGATACGCAAATGATTAGCTTTTCAAAGCATTCACACAAGGTTGGGTGGCGACACCTGCAACGTGCTGACATGAGGAAAGCTTCCAACCGATTTCTCATACACAAACAGCAGTTGACCGGCGTTGCCTGGTGAACCGTTGTTGTGAAGCCTCGTGTAAGGAGGAGAAATGCGTACAATCACGTTTCCGACTTTGATAAAGGTCGGATTGTAGCCTAACGCGATTGCGGTTTATCGTATCGCGACAGTGCTGCTCGCGTTGGTCGAGATCCAATGACTGTTAGCAGAATATGGAATCGGTGAGTTCAGGAGGGTAATACGGACCGCCGTTCTGGATCCCAACGGCCTCGTATGGCTGTAACGGATCGTGCAGCCACGTCCCGATCCCTGAGTCAACAGATGGGGACGTTTGCAAGACAACAGCCATCTGCACGAACAGTTCGACGACGTTTGCAGGAGCATGGACTATTAGCTCGGAGACCATGGCTGCGGTTACCCTTGACGCTGCATCACAGACAGGAGCGCCTGCGATGGTGTACTCAACGACGAACCTGGGTGCACGAATGGCAAAACGTCATTTTTTCGGATGAATCCTGGTTCTGTTTACAGCATCATGATGGTCGCATCCGTGTTTGGCGACATCGCGGTGAACGCACATTGGAAGCGTGTATTCGTCATCGCCATACTGGCGTATCACCCGGCGTGATGGTATGGGGTGCCGTTGGTTACACATCTCGGTCACCTCTTGTTCTCATTGACGGGACTTTGAACATTGAACGTTACATTTCAGATGTATTACGACCCGTGGCTCTACCCTTCATTCGATCCCTGCGAAACCCTACATTTGAGCAGGATAATGCACGACCGCATGTTGCAGGTCCTGTACGGGCCTTTCTGGATACACAAAGTGTTCGACTGCTACCCTGGCCAGCGCATTCTCCAGATCTCTCCCCAATTGAAAACGTCTGGTCAATGGTGGCCGAGCAACTTGGTCGTCACAATACGCCAGTCATTACTCTTGATGAACTGTGGTATCGTGTTGAAGCTGCATGGACAGCTGTACCTGTACACGCCATCCAAGCTCTGTTTGACTCAATGCCCAGGCGTATCAAGGCCGTTATTACGTCCAGAGGTGGTTGTTCTGGGTACTGATTTCTCAGGATGTATGCACCCAAATTGCGTGAAAATGGACAAAATTGGACAAATATATTATACTAGAACTGACATGTGATTACATGTCAGTTCCAGTATAATATATTTGTCCAATGAATACCCGTTTATCATCTGCATTTCTTCTTGGTGTAGCAATTTTAATGGGCTGCAGTGTAATTTGGAAAGATTTTTCACTTTTTGTGCACAACGACACATTTCCTTAGCGAAACGTTTGAGTTGTGTATTGAGTGTATAGTGTGTTGACATGCTTTTAATTTCGTGTAGTTCAGTAGCCGGACGCAATTCCTTCCTTCAACTGGGCATCATTTCAGCGACTGTGTCCTGTTAACCGCGCCCAGCGATATTTGCGACCAGAACAGTCGGGGAAGAGTCCACTTATCGTCCTATTTGAACACCGACACTTGGCCGGTAGGTAGAAGAGCCGACCATTCTTATATAGTGTACTCATGAAAAGGGCTGGAGACGCTCGAACAAGAACTGTAATGCCAAATTTTTACCATCAGATGTGATCATAATTTATTTTATTTTCTGATAATAAACAATCCGCCTCGATTGCAAATAGAAACTGGATGTCGACCTAAGTTTCGGCGCAGATAACCACGCCTTCTTCGGGACACACTAAAACTACAAACTGCCTAAGGAGACATGGTCCAACATTAATACAGTATTCCCAAAAGGGCAAAAGGCTCGCATAAAATGTAAAATAAACGATACGTGTGTACCATGTCAATAACTGTACTTAGTTCAAACGTCAGAAGCTTGCTTCCTCACCCCAGCCAACGTTCGGTGGGCTGCGGGCGCCGGCAGCTAGGCTGTGAGAATGTCAGAAAGGAACGCTCATGCGAAAATTGAGACATCGTCTTCTTCCATGTGATTGGCATAAAATGTGTTACGAATGTGATCTGATGACCGGGTCAAAGGCGCAGGAAGTTAATGTGTGTGTATATACAATGTCCTAGCTCGAGGACGATTTTATAGAACTATAGAACGTGGATAGCCTGAAACTATACATGTGGGATAGCAAATTCCACGGATGGTCAAAACGCATGCACGCAGGACAGACAAAAATCAGCTAGAAGCAGGCTAAAAATATGGGGGATGAATAACCCATTTTTCAATTACTTGGGGTCGGTGATAGTATTTGATGACTACGCTTGGATAAGCGTGTAAAGGTACTATATTAAATACTAAGCGCTATTGGCCAGAAAAGGTCAAATTAGTATGACAGTCTTAATGTAATTGCGTGAAAGGACGTACAATGTCGCCTTCAGCGCCGTTAATATCTAATGACAGACAGAGGTCATTTTGAACAGTGCATCGGATATGTATCAAAATATTGTAAAAAGAACCTAAAGCTAAACTAGTTTCTTAAAATCTAGTACTTGAGGTATTGAACCATGAAGCTTAATCAAGTGAGGTCTGTGATCCCATATAGCGTGGACCAGACAAACTACCTTTATGTTCTAATAGCTGTTGACGTGGAAGGTCAAATAATGTAACGGGTTTAATATACATGCGTGAAAGGACATACAACGTCGCTTTCATCGCCCTTATTGACCGACAGACGTCAAGGTGATTAGTGCTATCAGGTGTTACCAAAATTGTATGCAAAGTTATGTGTATTTGCCTGAAGAGATGTACAACGTCACTTCAACGTTTTTTATAAAAGGTTAAGGATTTATTTCCTAATTTTAAGCCAGAGCTCGGACTTGGAATTAAAAACATCCTTGCATCACCTCTTTAGGCAGTTTGTAGTTTTAGTGTGTTCCGAAGAAGACGTGGTTATCCGCGCCGATACCTAGGTCAACATCCGGTTTCTATTTGCAGTCGAGACGGATTCTTTACAATCATTAAATTATTCACGATTGGTGACGCGCTGCAGTGTTAAAAGTTCTCATTTTGTTTTCTGTCTGTCGCCATTACAAGATTTTGCACTTTAGATCAAATCTTCAGAAAATACAATAAAAAAATATAAAAACCAAATTAAGCCGGAAGGCTTTTCACACTGTAGTAAAATTGCGTGCTTATGGAATATCGTCTCAGTTATGTGACTGGATTTGCAATTTCCTGTCAGAGAGGTCACAGTTCGTAGTAACTGATGGAAAGTCATCGAGAAAAACAGAAGCGATTTCAGGCGTTCCCAAAGGTAGTGTTACAGGCCCTTTGCTGTTCCTTATCTATATAAACAATTTGGGAAACAATCTGAAAAACTGCAAAACGATTTGGAAAAAATATCTAATGGTGCTAAAAGTGGCAGTTGGCCCTAAATAACGAAAAGTGTGAGGTCATCCACATGAGTGCGAAAAGGAACTCGTTAAACTTCGGTTACACGATAAATCAGTCTAACCTAAAAGTCGTAAATTCAACTAAATACCTAGATACTACAATTACGAACAACTTAAATTGGAAAGAACACACATAAATAATTGTGAGGAAGGCTAACCAAAGGCTGCGTTTTATTGACAGGACATTTAGAAAATGTAACAGACCTACTAAGGAGAATGCCTGCACTACGCTTGTCCGTCCTCTATTCCAATCACCAACTTTCTCTTCCGATTGAGAAAATATTTTGTTGACACCGACCTACATAGGGCGGAATGATCACCACGATAAAATAAGGGAAATCAGAGCTCGTACGGAAAGGTATAGGTGTTCATTCTATCCGTGCGCTATACGAGATTGGAATAATAGACAATTGTGAAGGTGGTCCGATGAACCCTCTGCCAGGCACTTAAATGTGATGTGCAGAGTATCCATGTAGATGTAGATGTAGATGTAGATGTAGATGTAGATGTAGATGTAGAAAAACAAGGAATGTAATAACTGTACCTCTCGTGCTCTCTAAACTCTGGTTCATACCCGAGAATCAGCATACACTGAGGTGGATTAGTGATATGATCATAAACAAATGGCGGTAATATTGCGTACTCCAGGTATTAAACGGCAGTGTCATTTGTACTCAGGTGATTAATGTGAAAAGGTGATTATGACCGCTCGATGGAAATTAAGAGACTTTAAACGAGGAATGGTAGTTGGAGCTAGAGGCGTGGGTCATTCCGTTTTGTAAATCTTTAGGAAATTCAGTATTCCGAGGTCCACAGTGTCAGACTTTACCTTTCACCACGGACGACGCACTTAACGACCGAGAACAGTGCGTTTGCATAGAGTTGTCAGTGTTAACAGACAGAACTGCGAAAAAATACCACAGAAATCACTGCGGAACGTACGACGAACGTATCCGTTAAGATACTGCCGTGGAATTTGGCGTTATGGGCAGCAGACGACCGACGCGAATGACTTTGCTAACAGCACGACATCGCCTGCAGCGCCTCTCCAGGGCTTCTCCTGGACTTGTGACCGTATCGGTTGAACTCTACACTACTGTTTAACCGTGGTATGGTCAGATGAGGCACAATGTCAGTTCATGAGAGCTGGTGGTAGGTGCAAATGGCTCTGAGTACTATGGGACTCAACTTCTGAGGTCATTAGTCCCCTAGAACTTAGAACTAGTTAAACCTAACTAACCTAAGGACATCACACACATCCATGCCCGAGGCAGGATTCGAACCTGCGACCGTAGCGGTCTCGCGGTTCCAGACTGCAGCGCCTAGAATCGCACGGCCACTTCGGTCGGCTCTGGTGGTAGGGTTCGAGTGTGGCGTAGACCCCATACATGGATCCACGTTGTCAACAAGGCACTGTGCAAGCTGGTGATTGTTCCATAATGCTGTAGTTACATGGAATGGACTGGGTCCTTTGATCCAACTGAACCGATCATTGACCAGAAATGTTTTTTTTTTCAGACATTCGTGGACTTCTTATTCCCACACAACGATAGAATTTTTATGGATAACAATGCGACATATTGTAACCTCCCAACAGAAAAAAATAATTATAATATTCACATTTACTGTAACCTCCCAACAGAAAAATCTCGTTTAAATTCCCAATAGAAAAATTTCTTTCCAGTAATAAAAATTCAAGTTTTAATGTGACCTTCCATTAAAGATTGACTGCATATCGAGTTTAATAAGTTTTGACGTCAGTAGCGCTGCGTCATGGTCCTGTGAAATCATCCTGAATAAACTGAAAAATTCTTGCCTCACAATGATGTCGCGCGGATAACACAATCTAGATTTCTGCTCCTATAAGAAATTTTTGGCGCAGCCCAGTGCAATGCTGGCCACTAGATTTTCATTTGTAGGAAAACAACTGATTTTCTTTTGCTTAATCAACATGAGTATGCACAGGAAAAATTCGCAAAGTCTTTAAACTCAGATAAATGACTGGAAAAAGTTTTCTTCATAACAAAAGTTATTATTGAAACATCCCTGCAAGGAATTACATGGGACTTTAACATTACAATTGTGGTTAAATCAGTTTTGGCAATTAACATATCCGCTTGGCAACAAAGAACAATAATACTTTTTTTTACCTTATTACCTTATACAATATCGCTCAGGCACTGCCATTGTTCTGCATGACCGGCCGAACACAAGTCAACAGCTGGACTGCCCTGTCCGAACTCCAGAACTCAAGTGCTCTGTGCGAGCTACAAAACACGACTGCTCTCTGCGAGCTACTAAACTCGACTTACTGCCAACGCTGCTCTGACCGGCGATTCTGTTGTAGCATAGATATTCCATATCGCATGCAGCGCGTGAGCAGTCAATCGAAATTACATCTGCTCAAGTGCGCTAGCGTATAGTAATGAACCCCTTACAATATCACTAAGTCAAAATCGTTCGCGATTGGTATCATGAACATTCTGGACAATTCGCGAGAATAATTTGGCCACCCATATCTCCCGACGTGAATCCCATCTAACACTAGAACGCTCGAGAAGGCTGTAGGCGTTTTATATTTCTTTACAATCGTAGACGGCCGTCGTCCCAAAGACTTTCTGTCAGAAGGATGGACATCCGAAAACTCGAGAAGTCAGTTCGTGCACAAAGCACTGTTCCGGCAACACTTTCGAAATTATGGACGGCTACAGAGGCAGCATGAATCAATATTTCTACAGAAGACTTTCGACTTGTTTACTCCATGCCACATTGAGTTGCAACACTGCACCGGGCAAATGGAGGTCCGACACGATATTAGGAGGTATTCTATGACTTCTGTCAGCTCAGCGTATGCGTCATGTTTGTACGACGGTTATCAAGAAAGAAAAAGCTGATCGGTCGCGAAACGGAAACCATTGTGAAAATCAGAAATACGAGTATTTTATTTGCAACAGTTAGCTACACCTGCCAGCTACTTCTGTACATAGTCGCCGCTCTGACTTAAACATCTGTCGTAGCGTAGTACCAACTTTCCAATATCCTCGTCATAAAGGACAGCCGCTTGTGCTTTCCGCCAATTCACGACGCTGGTCTGCAGTTCGTTGTCTGTGCAAAATTCTGTCTTCACAGCGAACGGTTCATGTGAGCAGAGATGAAAATCAGAGAGAGCCACGCACGGACCTTAAGGTTGTTTGTTAAACACTTCCCATCGAAAACTTTGCAGGGCCGTCCTCATTACCCCGCAGTGTGCGGTCGAGATTTGTTATGAAGAAGGAAATTCACGGCTGTTGCGTTACGTGGAGTCGCACGAAATCAGGCACCCATACTTGGCGGGAGACACTATTTTCTAGGCATCTTTACGTGCTCACTGTGCGCTCAGAACTGCACCAAGTGCGACGTAACGCGAGCGTTAAACGGGCGTAACAGAGACACTGCCCAAGACAACTGCGCAAAGCTACACCGCATTTTCACTGTGGTTTCCATTTCGCAACCGATCGAAACTTACCTTCTGTGCACACCTCGTATTAATAATTTCGTTTGGTTCAGTGGCCGGCACAAAGTCTTTCAACTAGGCGTCACTTCTGCGACGGTACCCAGTTAACTGCGCGCGGCGAAATTTGCGGCCAGAAAAGTTCGAATATAGGTCCACCAATCCCCCTGTTTGAACATCAACACTTGGTCTGCAGGTAAAAGAGCCGAAAAGGGTGGGAGGTGCTCAAACAGACCTGTAAGACCAATTTTTTTACAATCAGAAGTGATCATAATTATTTTATTTTCTGTCTGTCGCCACCACAATTTATTTATTTTTTTTCTTTTTGGCGCGATCAAAACATAAAAACCGAATTACCAACACGAAATTTAAGAATCGTCTCTCTTCTGCTTGACAAAGAAATATTGAATAAACTACGGTCCGTACCCAAGGATCAGCATATGATACGTGGAACGTAATAAAAAGTAGCAGGCCAGGACTAGCAGCTATATATTTACATAGGTTGTATACAGTTATAGAACAGCCCTTATACAGGGTGTTACAAAAAGGTACGGCCAAACTTTCAGAAAACATTCCTCACACACAAAGAAAGAAAATATGTTATGTGGACATGTGTCCGGAAACGCTTACTTTCCATGTTAGAGTTCATTTTATTACTTCTCTTCAAATCACATTAATCATGGAATGGAAACACACAGCAACAGAACGTACCAGCGTGACTTCAAAACACTTTGTTACAGGAAATGTTCAAAATGTCCTCCGTTAGCGAGGATACATGCATCCACCCTCCGTCGCATGGAATCCCTGATGCGCTGGTGCAGCCCTGGAGAATGGCGTATTGTATCACAGCCGTCCACAATACGAGCACGAGGATTCTCTACATTTGGCACCGGGGTTGCGTAGACAAGAGTTTTCAAATGCCCCCATAAATGAAAGTCAAGAGGGTTGAGATCAGGAGAGCGTGGAGGCCATGGAATTGGTCCACCTCTACCAATCCATCGGTCACCGAATCTCTTGTTGAGAAGCGTACGAACACTTCGACTGAAATGTGCAGGAGCTCCATTGTGCATGAACCACATGTTGTGTCGTACTTGAAAGGCACATGTTCTAGCAGCACAGGTAGAGTATCCCGTATGAAATCATGATAACGTGCTCCATTGAGCGTAGGTGGAAGAAACTAAAATGAGCTCTAACATGGAAATTAAGCGTTTCCGGACACATATCCACATAACATATTTTCTTTATTTGTGTGTGAGGAATGTTTTCTGAAACTTTGGCCGTACCTTTTTGTAACACCCTGTATATGAGGATATTGAACCGATTATTCAGTAGATAAAGGGTACTGGAAATCTAATAGCCATGAGAGATAGCAATGCGGCTGTGATTAAAAATTCAATTCACAATTATATTTATTGGAGTAAATTTAACCTTTTTCCCTCGCCACTTCTTAGGTTTAGCAGGAAAACCCAGACGCATAACTAATTCAGATTCACCTTCAGCAAAATCAAAAGGAGTTAGGTTAGTTTCAGCTAAGCAAGAGACAAAACAAGCTAAAGTTAAAAGAAAAGAAGTAATGATAAATCAACAATAAAGTTGGCGCAAGTGAAGGAGTAGAAGAAAGGGTGATGGAAGAATATGGGCTTGGTAGTAGCAGTGAGAGAGGAGGAACACCAACGAAGTTCTGCAGTAAACTTCAGGTAGTAATCGCCAATACTCTGTTCAAGAATCACAAGAGGAGGAAGTATACTTGGAAAAGCCCGGGAGATACGAGAAGATTCTAGTTAGATTACATCATCGTCAGGCAGAGATTCCGATATCAGATACTGGATGGTAAGACGTACTCGAGAGCAAATATAGACTCATATCAGAATTTAGTAACGATGAAGAGTAGGCTGAAGATTAAGACACTAGTCATGAATAATCAATGCCCAAAGAACAGGGTCACGGAACACTAAGTAATGAAGAGATACACTTGAGGCTATAGATACTACGATAACGCACAGCGCAGTAGGCAGTACAGTTGAAGAGGAATGGATGAAGGGCCGGCCGCTGTGGCCAAGCAGTTCTAGGCGCTTCAGTCCGGAACCGCGCTGCTGCTACGGTCGCAGGTTCGAATCCTGCCTCGGGCATGGCTGTATGTGAAGTCATTACGTTAGTTAGCTTTAACTAGTTCTAAGTCTAGGGGACTGATGTCCTCAGATGTTAAGTCCCATATAGCTTAGAGCCGATTTTTTTTTAATAGACAAATCCAAAAAGGGCAATCGCAGAAATTGGAAAAAGAACTATAGGCACAAGAAAGGTAATTGCCAAGAAACAGTTGGTAACAGAAGATCGACGAAAGAAGGATGAACAAAAATGTTCAGAGAAATTCAGGAGTACAGAAATACAAAGCACTTAGTAATAAAATAAAGAATGCAGGTAAGCTAAGATGAAATGGCTGCATGAAAAATTTGAAGAAATCGAAAAAGAAATGACTGTCGGAATGACTGACCCAGCATATAGAAAAGTCAAAACAAACTTAGTTACAAACAAGGGCGGTAACATTAAGAGAGCAATGCGAATTCCACTCTTAAATGCAGAGGAGAGTGCGGATAGGTGAAAAGATTACATTGAAGGCCCCTGTGACGGGGAGGACTTGTCTGATGGCGTGATATAAGAAGAAACAGGATTCGATAGGGAAGAGACAAGGAATCCAGTTTTAGAATCAGAATTTAAAAGAGCTTTTGGCGACTGAAGACCAAATAAGGCAGAAGGTATCAATAACATTCCATCAGAATTTCTTAAATCATTAGGGAAGTGGCAACAAAACGACTATCCAACCTGGTCGGTAGAATGTATGACACAGGTGATATGGCATCTGGGTCTTGAAAGAATATCATCCACACTATTCCGAAGATAACTAGAGCCGGAAAATGAGAGAATTATCGCGTAATAAGTTAAACAGCTCTTGCATCCAGGATGCTGACAAGAATAATATACAGAAGAATGTAAAAAAAAGAGGATCTGTTAAAGGAGGTTCAGGTAAAAGGTAAAGGCATTAGAGAGGCAAATCTGACGATGCGGTTGATAATGCAAGAAAGGCTGTAGAAAAAAGAAAAGTCAAGACAAGTTCATAGGATTTGTCGACCTTGAAATACGATTCCACCATGTATAATGGTGCAAGACGTTCAAAATTCTGAGAACAATAAGGGCGCTTTACCACTGGGTGACCTAGCCCGACTTGTTTGTCGGTGCTAGAACAAAGCCCGCTCCTCTCCGACAGCAACAAGAGAGCCACTCCGCTATTCGTCGCCGTCCGCCAGATGGACCACATCAGCCGTGTCACACATCCTCACTCCGTTGCAACGTAACAATTCCTGGCCGCGCCCGTCGGCTGGTGGTGGTCGCTGCTGTGGAAATATGGAATGAGCGTTTGGCGTCATTTGCCCCTTGCGGGGCAGGTCCGGCCGCCTTGGTGCAGGTCTTATTACATTCGACGCCACATTGGGCGACCTGCTCGCCGGATGGGGATGAAATGATGAGGAAGACTACACAACACCCAGTCCCTGAGCGGAGAAAATCTCCGACCCAGCCGGGAATCGAACCCGGGCCCGTAGGACGTCACGCTGACCACTCAGCTATCGGGGCGGATGGTCGCTGTGAACGCTAGTGTCGGTTTTCGGGCAACAGGGGCCGTATTCCAGAATGGAGGTAGTGGGCTGGCCTTCCTACAATCCAACTAAATGGTGGTGGTGGCCGGTGTTTTCTGACACACTTTCGGAAAGAAACTTCTCACTGGATTGACAGGAAATGGCCCCATACAATGAACTCCATGAGTGTTAGCAGGGAAGGCTAATTGCGTTGGCCACTTTCTGTTATGGAGGCTGATGAGTCGGAGTTTCTGCATTTTCAAATGGTTCAAATGGCTCTGAGCACTATGGGACTTAACTTCTGAGGTCATCAGTCCCCTAGAACTCAAAACTATTTAAACCTAATTAACCTAAGGATATCGCACATAACCATGCCTGAGGCAGGATTCGAACCTGCGACCGTATCTGCAGGTTCGTGGAGTGACTTTGCAGTTTGCGAATTGGGGAGTTAATCAGAAGACATCTGGAAGGTAGGACAGGACTGACGGGCCCAATGGAGCAGAGACGAGGTTTTAAAAGTGTTGCGGGAGTGAGTGAGCCTCAGTGAGCAACAAACATTTTCTGCTTTTTGTGAGGAAGGGATCGACTTAATGAGCGAGCATTTGCTAGATGGGCGGAGGTCTGATATTGAAACGTGGGGACGTCAGCTAGTTGGAGGTTGTATCTGAGAACAACTAGGCAGAACTGGCGCGGTCTTGTACAAAACGATAAGTTCCATTGATTCCAGTTGAAACTCGTGGTGTTTGCGTTTGTGTCCTTATCCCTTGAGACTGTTATTGTGGTATCACGTATCGATACCACCCGACAGGCGTCATACCAACATAACTGTAAGTTTCTGTTAACGCCGATGGCGATAGCGTGGGATCTGGCACACCCAACGATGCACACCCACTGAGTCACACCTCCAGTGGCTTGGTACCATAAGCGCCCTCTTCCTCTGCCGCTGCTGGTAGCAGACAGTCGCCCCACTTGGGCTTCGAGCCACGACGCTGTAACTCCTTTGTTTGTGCTTCTTCCTTGTGACGTCAATAGCTGGACTCTATTTCTTTTTACATCATTGTGTTCGTGCATTTGGAGAAATACAATTTATGAAAAGCTTCTGTTTGCAGTGTTAATTGTTCACTAATAATTTCTGCTCCTTTCCAGTTTTCCTATGACAACAATTGCCACACCACTCTGTACTTCACCTCTCCTTACCATTTCTTTGTACCAGTTGAAACGTCTCTGCGAAGTCGTTCCATAAGACGCTCGTCGAATTCGGTACAACCTATTCACTTTACTACCTGATTTTAGCTCAATTCATGAACTCTTCCAGGAAGACTAAGCACTGAAATAAGGCCTATTGATTATTATATATGGGTTTTAATGTGGGTTTCGGTTTTGTTTTGTGGGAATCGCTGAATTGGTCATCGTTTGCTGGAAGCACACGATGTTGCTCCTCGTTCAAAGGAGAGCACAGGATGACCAACTTAGGTTTCCAATACCTGAACAGAGAGGTTTACCCATCTTAGTCGAGGGCTGTGTCGAAGGCTGTTTTTGTGTTTGAGGTTGCTGACGGAGGGCTACCCCTCTGGTAGCTTCCGCTGCACGAGGAGCTAAGTAATCTGGAAAGAGAAAGGGGCAGTCTTCGGTGAACGCTTGGTGAGTACGGATCGTAGCTCTTAAGGAGGTTTTCAGGTGATAGGAATCAGGTTGAGTTAGGACTTCGTTATGTTTAACTGAACGTTAACAAGAAACGTTTCGGAGGACAGAGTAATACGCTGCGTAATCTGCCTCGCACATCAGACGGTGCTTCTAGCCGCGCCAACGGGTGGGGGTCATCGTCTGACGCTACGGGAGCTCCCAGACGTCAGACGAGAGGAAAAGCCACTGTGTGGAGGCTAGGAATTTAATCCAAGACATCATCTTTTCTCCTTATTTTACCTCCCAAATACAGGCAGCGAAAATTTATTCCACCGCCAGGATTGGAACCAGTTAGCTCTGGTTCCCGCCCCAGCGCAAAACTGTCTATTAGCGATCTCAGATATGGGAAGCACGTGTACTGAAACACGATGCAACATTTCTGATTGTGACATGACCAGATATATCGGCTACATCACTTAAGACCATGAGATAAAAGAAAACAGAGTCGAGCTCACACAGAAGTTTACTGATAGCAGTTCTTACTGCGCACCTTTCGCGAGTTGAAGAGGAGAATGGGGGAGGGGAGGGGGGAACAGGATAAGGTACACAATTTATCCCCACCCACACAGCATAAGGTGAGTTGCGGAATATAGAAGTAAATATAGATGCAGAATCAACCGAAAGTAATTAAAATTTTTTCAACTGTACAGTATTAACTTTAAACTACTTTCAATTAACTAACAACTTGACTAATTCAATTACATAATTCCATTCGACGGCTGAATGAAGATGAAGGATTAATCCTGCGAAACTGATATTAGCAGTAAAGCACATTGTGTTGGAGGTAAAACTATGCATTAAATGTCTTTGCAACTCACAACATGTACAGCCTCAATAGTATGCACGTGACTCCACGCGTACCTAATATGTTCCAAAGCGCCGCGCATACAAACAAGATTTTTCGCTGCCCATACTTTGGCTTCTATTGGTGATAAAAAGGTAGGGTCAAGTGTTTTGGGTAGCCCTTGGGCTAGGGACCATTTTTATACCATACAGAAGGATCGTCTTCATGTCACTATCCCACAATACACAGTCAAAGTATGAATATTATACACTTCCTCCAGCTTAAGCAAACGGAGCAAATCGGTTGCTTCTTTTCGCATTTGATGTGGTCTACGTTGCGCTTAATGGGCTTTTAGAGGCACCATTAGTTCGTGGGCGGTTCCTCGCTAAACCGCGAAAAAAGGGTTTTTATTATATTTTCGCCGTCACCAGTAAATCAAACCCCAGCCGAGGATGTCAAGAAGGCTGTGCACTGCAAATGGCTGTAAGTTCTATGGTATATTACTCAGATCCCGATCGCTAACAACTTGGAAAATTTTCTTCATATTTTTAGCCGTTTGCGAGATCCTCCGATTCAAAGTTACCCTACTTGTACACATAAAACACGCACATAAAAAGCGATGTGACGCGGAAACGTAGTTTATAAAGCAACATAAAACAGAGAAATATGCTGTAGAATGTCTGTTATCATCTGGGAACCCCATGTTGCAGTACTGAAACACATACAAAATTCTTTTGCACATAACATCTGATCTGAGGTGCAAAATTAGTTTTGTATTTATTTCGATTACATATAAATTTTACTAACTAATACCTTCCTTTTGATATTAGTTACATGCCCTGCTGCAGCAGGGGAAAGAAGGGAACCAGAGGAGAAATGTTCCCATCGGAGCACAAAAAATGCGAATATGCTCCTGTTTATTTAAAATATAGACCGTAATGGCTCAATAATATTGAGATCTGGTGGTTGTGGTGACCAGGGGAAATGCAACAATTCATCCTCGTGCTCACAAAATCAATCCTGGACAGTGCGAGTTGTGTGTACAGGGGCCCAGTCTTGAAACACAGAATCACAATTGGCGAACAGATGGTATATCATGGGATGGAAATAATCACCAAAATGGTCGCATAATCCTTGGCGTTAATGTGAGCTTGCAGAGTAACCATGGGGCCTATGGAATACCACGACATACTAAACTACCTCCGTCCGAACAGGCGTTGGAAGGCCCAACGGTTACGACCGGCCGCCTTGTCACCCTCAACCCACGGGTGTGACTGGATGCGGATATGGAGGGACACGTGGTCAGCACACCGTTCTCCCGGTCGTATGTCAGTTTACGAGACCCGAGCCGCTACTTCTCAGTCACGTAGCTCCTCAGTTTGCCTCACAAGAGCTGAGTGCTGTAACATTATGTGATTGCCTTATCATTTTAAATCATTCACTAATCGAGCAGTCGCTCGGCAACAGCTGCAGTTAGCAAATAATGTTGCGAGAATGTAAAAGGTAAACGACCTGTGACTTAACTTATTTATTGTCGAAGCGCCGTCAGAGAGGCAGTGAGTTACTGACTTTGATAACCGCGGCGCGAAAAACGGACAGAAGAAGAAAACTTTTACACTTTTTTTTATGTACGAGATATTCTCGATGAACAGTTATTCATTCTTCTCTTGTCTCTTGTAACTTGTGTCGGACGCGCATGTATTGCCGCCATATTATTATCGTCAAAAATAATATTATTTTAGTGTAAAGTAAAAGTGCAATACTAAAAGTGCAATGTTGCATAGCAGTAAATTTATTGTGCGATGTGTATGTGAAAACGTCAAAGGATTTATTTTAATTACGAGAAGAGATGTGCCAGTCAAAACGGCATCCATGTTAAATCCTTCATTGCAGTGTAAGTTCATCTATTAATTGCCATAAATTCTGAGTTAAATGTAACTGCTGTATGGACTATTTATTTAATATAGAATCTATTTCTCACTCCTTCATGAAGTTATTTAATTTTCTATATGTTTCTGCCAAATAGAGAGTTCACAGTCACGAATTCTTTCGTCGAAATCGGACGGAAGTTGCATACGGCGAAATATTTTCTCCGCGCCATATTCTACTGGTAAATGCATGGTAAACTACGGTCCCTTAGGAAATTCATGTTGAGCTATCCAAAAATAATTATATTTTGAATAGGCATTTACTCTCCTCTGCAATGCAACTTCCGACTGATCAGACGATCCAACAAGAAACAGCCGCATACGGTCGGCGTTCGTAAATATATTTCCACCGCTGATTATAGCTATATGTTACAGCACAAAAGTAAACATATTGTTATAATTAGCGACTACGAACGGGGACATTTATGACTGTATGTTTATGTATACACATTACGTAAACATATCGTTATAGTGCACCCTGATTGCCAACAGCGGTCGGCAGATCGGATGCACACCCATCCAGGTGCTAGACCAGCCCGACAGCGCTTAACGTCGGTGGTCTGACGGGAACCAAATACCACGACATGGTTGCCCAAATCATCACCGAACCACCGCCATGTTTCACTCATTGGACGTAAATTCGGTCAGAAGTACGAAACAGTGGGGGCTCAAGACCCATCTGACCACATGGATTTCTTCCACTGATCCATAGTTCACGTTTTATGGCTTTTGTGCCACGTTTTCCGCTTAGGGCCATTTGCATCACTGAATGGTTTTGGAAGTCCAGCTCGCCCTGAAATTCCCTCTGCTTATGAAACTCCTTTCGTGTTGCTTTGGTGCTGGTAGGATTTGTGAGATCGACATTCAATTCTTCTGTGACTTTTGCCACTGTCATTCCTTTAAGTTTCATCACAATCCTCTTCAAAGACGGTCTGTCACAATAACTCAACACACACTATGTCATAGGCTATTTTTCTTCCAAGGTTGCGAGGTGCTGGGGCAAGCAGTGTATTTAACACTAAATTCTTCTAGAATCTCCATATGTAAATGGTGCTCTAACCCCCCCCTATTCTAACTCCGACTTTTGCTGTTGCACATGGATTAAAAAATATACGCGAACTGACTGTAATCAACTCTGCAAGTGGAGTAGAAAAGAGTTTGGCACCTGCAATAATTTAATTTGTTAAATAAGTTAAATAAAGGAAGGTTTCACTAACGTAGTGAGAAATGATGGGTTGCTCTACCGATTAACAGAATGAAAGTTCTGTCCAAAACACAAAATAATAAACAAAAACACATGAAACATTTATAATACATCAAATTGGCTCAAATTGGATACTCAAACAAACGCTATGAAGGTGAAGTTGTCCCTAAACTAGATTGTGAGGTTTAAGACGAAGTGGTATGTGGAGCCAATTCCTTGCCACTCAAATCTTACGAGAGACACACAGCTAACCCACCATTAATTGCTGCTACTCAAGACAGAACAAAGTTGGAAAAAGACGAACAGGCGCGCTCTGCTGAGCTCTGATTATCACCTAGGAAAATCCCTATCTGCCGGTGCTGCGGACATACATTACCAAACTGTCTTCTTAACTGCCAGAACACGATCTGGCGTACTGGAGGCGATGGCTGGTTGCTTCGACGTCCTCGACCGAAAGGCGAGAGCTGATTACTTAGAGCACCCGTACAGGCCGAACACACAACATTCCCGCCCCCACGACAGTGGCCGTGGTTAAACGTTCCAATCCGCAACTCTAAAACCGGCGGAAAATTGCACTCTATTGCTGGAGCACTACCATTCTACCAATGGAGATTCTTGGCGCCAATTTCTGCGCTGATTTTGCTACGTCACGGAGCTATGCCCTGAGCAAGCCAATCACAGTTACTATTTTGCAGAAAGCGCGGGAATTTTCCCACCACAACTGCCTGGGTACACAAGTCATTCCCACGCCTTGCTGGTAGCCCGCCAGAAAGTGTTTTCGCTAAGTTTCTGCGAAGTAACGGAACCTCTAGCCCAGCCGCTACTTCAGACCCCTCCGGGCGTGTCTTTTGACAATGTCGGCGTCTGCAAAGCATTCACTCGACTTCCTCACACCCGTCAGCTTAATGCTTTCCAGATCAGCAGAGCCCCCCTGTCACCGGACCACCCGGGTGACGAGAGACGCTGCGTGGGAAGTCCGCGTGTGAAGTACTAGCGACTTTTCACTGCATGCAATTAGAGAGGAAAACCGTAAGATAGAAATATGAGAGGGGGCTCATGCCACCTCTCATAGCCCCTACGCCATTTTAGATTGTAATTGGTGAGCGGTTGGCTCACTTAGGAGCAAGGTAGTGAGTCAATCGCCCAAGAACAATCTCGCAAACTGGCTGCACATGCCGCACTCTATAAAGAAAATCACTGCAACTGAAAAATGCAGCTCATAGAGGGAGGATAATTTATGATGTAGCCAGCTTCACCTTCTTAATATGGAACACTAACACTCACATCACACATCCATACCCAGGGAGCGCCTTCCAAACACCGATTCACACAGACATTCACTCTCTAAATATGGCCCGGGCATGTGAGCCAAATATGGAACAATTTTCTTTACAATCAGAATTGGAGTGCTCCGCAATTAAATGCCCAAGATGTTACAACAATTTTAATCATTAAACTAACCTGAACTCACTCACACATGATACTATTTAAGTTAACAATCTTTTTGTGAGCTTTCAGAATCTAATTACAACCTCTGATTCATTCTGTCTCCCTGCAGCAAGAATAATCTTTACAAAATGTTCCCTGAACTGATGGTCCATTCACAATGTCATTGGTGGTATCTGCTTCAGTTTATGGGGACTTCAGGCACACTGTTTGCATACACACAACAATAAATACAAAATACAAAAAAAACATGGTGTGGAATACAATACAGTAATTTGTAATAAGAATTACAGTGTAAAACACAAACACATACAAGGTATAACATACATTACAAAAACAACACTAGAGAAAGAAATTTAAGAAAAAAAACAAGGTTCATGGGGCATCAAGTTGTGCGTGCACATTGCACAAAGTTCACGACTGTGCTGAGAATGAGGCACTAAATCACATTGTTAGAAATATTCGAAGCACTTCACAAATTCCACAGTACTGACATCACATAGGGCTAAACGTCGGGTGTTGTTGCTACATTGTTGCAACGGCAATAGGGTGTGCTGGAGCATCTGCAGTACTCTGTTGAGATTGCACCAAGACCTACGCATATGATCACGGCAGTACGGTAGGAAGACACAGTGATAGGCTCTCCTCACGTCGATTAATTGTCTCTGAGGTCTACTTGTTGGGATACATCACTAGTATAGGTCTCTTCTCTCGCTGGACCGTACTTTACGTTTCCCAATATTGCAGTTCAACGAGGAATGATGGCACGTGGAGTGACTCCACAAGTGTGTGAGGTCATCCATACAAGATCGAACTAGGAGCGACGATTGCTAAAACTGCTCTCTAATAGAGAGGAGAAGTTAGAAATGAGACCATACATTTGTGAGTGTGGCACGATACTGCTTTGTGTATGCAGATCGGCCAATGCTAGTGAGTTGTAAAAACCCAAATAGGTGAGTATATAGCGTCCCTTTCTGTCCTGAGGCACATGAGGCGCAGGTTCTGACACGATATGTAATCTTCTTCGTGTACTCACGACAACGTGGTCTGCCGCAGGGAATCCCTCCAAACGGCTGCCGCGTCCAGAGTGCTAGCAGGCTGTCGCGTGTATGTCGCGTGTCAGTGTCAACGGCCAGCCTCCCTTTCGCTTGTGGCCCGGCAAGGGCTGTCTGCCGCCTAATCCCTCAGGTATACGGCCCGGTGACTGTCAGCTTGTAGGACCGGATGCCCTCGCGCCCTTCGTGTCTGGTGGCGCGCTGACGCTCTCCTTCTTGCAGGTAGCCGATGACCTCTTGTTTTTGTTCCGCCTGGCCTCTGCATTGCCACGATTCCCGTCATCTGCACAGTTCTGACAAAAATCTTATGCCTAACATTTTCCCATGACCTTCTATGTTATAATAAATTTACATAACGATACATTTATGGTCTGTCATTTCAGACACTCTTATTTTAATTTTATAGTTATCAATCTACGGCTATCATTATCACCAAATCTTGGTGTATCTAATCTATACATGGAAATAATCTATCTCGATATTTAGTGTAGAGACCGATCTCACTACTGTACATGGTGTGTGACGCTATATTGGATGAACAACTAAATGTGCAGGCCCGCACTAATATTACTATTAATTATATAGATCGACAGTAGACATGCTCAAGAATTCACTACCATTTGCCAACGATCTACATTCTACGTCTTTTGAATAAATTATGTTATTATGCAGGTCGAAGTTTTTACTGAGCTTGTAAAGAACAAGCAACTATTCTACATTCGTTCGCCGGTCGTCCCTCCATCTTGGGTCTGTGATTTGATGACCTGAAAAATAACATCCCAACAGGTGCACGCCAAACATTTGTGGTAGAAAACCCCCACAATATTAATCTAGTTATTGTTAAATCCTACAGTTTAACTTATCCTAGTATATCGTACCTTTTTTTTTTACCTTATACAATACTCTTACATAATTCCTGTTACGTTGAGATGTCTCGCTGCTCGCCGCTATTGCCGACAGTGATGTGCGCGCCGTACGACATGACCTCCGAGTTTTCATTACGCCTCACTGAAACTCCAGAGACTGGGTTAGCCATGGCTATACACGACAATAAATTTATAGTTGCAACTTCCTTCTCTATGTGATGTGGTTTTCGCGATCAAAGAACACCTTTCCAGAAGCAATGTAATATGACCAAGCCAGGACTGGTTCCTGTTGAGGATTCAGTCGCCCAACACACGCCAGCTACACAGTATGTCACGAATATCCAAGTATAAGTCCCTGGTTATTCATCTGTGACAGTCACGAGCAGCACGCTAAATCCCCAACCAGCACATTGGCATGGTAGGCTTTATGCCCGCATTTCTCTCGTCTAGGGCACCATTGGAGTCAAACGCTCACAGGTTCACCCCGACTTGCAAGACAACGATGCTGGCGCAGCTCTGCAAAAAACTATACTGCCCATATTCATCCTCGAAATCACGCAATATACCACCATCTTGCAGTGCACTGACGCGTGCCTGCAAGCATTGGTATGAACGTCTCACGGACTGGTTGTGGCCGCTATGGAGCGTATCACGACTTCTCAGAACGCTTCTAAGAGCACGTTCTTGTATGCGCCCGTTTGTGCGACATCTCGTCACTCATCTTTATCCCTTAACATGGACACCAGATAGGAAAGGACAAAAACATTGCTCATGGAAAGGTAGTGCCTCTTATCGCAACGACAGAGGAGATCCCGAACATAAACAAACAAAGTTAACAGCAGTAAATTCTTATGCGAGAAAACACAGCGTGTTAATACTTTAACAATCTTAATCTATTAATGCAACGATTATTGTTCCCCGAAGAAAGGTTCATATCTTTGCCTATTCTACTATGTACACCACTTAAACTACTATTATTCCACGAACTTCATTGTGTGAGAGATGTGGTGGAGTCCTATGGACTAGCGCCAATCCCTTGTCAGACTCCCCCTCCTCTGACGAGCATTAGGATTTGCAGGTCTAATTTGAATCTCCTGGTTCTCCTGTTGTCCTTGGTTTCGCTCTCTCCAATTATGGTCACTTTGCCGTTCGTTATTCCTCATGTCCCAGATTCCTTGTCTAGATTGACGATGTTCCCTGACGTTCTGGTTTCCGTGTCTCTGGTTTCCATAACCTTGAATAGCGTAACCTTGATTTCCGTAACCCTGGTTTCCTAACTGACCAGTGCGATTATGCGATCTGTTGTCGTCTTCCCTTGCTGGCCAGTGGTATTTGTTACTTGGCCCCTTCTTCCTGTCCTTTGCGTCTTGTTTATCAAAGACTACTTCGAGTTCACGCAATAGACTCTTGAATGCTTCTATGTCAGATCCACACTTCCCGACAAGTGTCTGTTGATACCTAACTGGCAATTTGGAAAAGCAAAATTGATGATTTCTCCATTGCTATATGAACTATCTAAAAACTGATTCTTCTTGAGTAAATCATCAAATAATTTGGTTGCGCTCCTATGCCCGGACACTTCCAGTTCAGGACAAAATATTATTTCCTCTTTAATCCTGTCTTGCGTTTCCCTTGACCAGTAGGTCCGCAGGAATGCACCAACAAATTCCTCATAAGTCCGACACGTCGCTGCCACACCCCGAATCTTTTCCTCGGCTTGGCCTTCGATGTGTCCACACATGAATTCTAATTTTGCCTGGGTTGGCCATGACGACGGTAATGAATTTGTAAACTGCATCACCCAGCTCTTCGGATGCATCGACCCTCCATTATCTTTGAACTTCTGGAATTTTAGTATCGACAGGAAGTGATTCTGATCAAAATCCTGACCGATCCTCACACTGGTGTTGTCACTCGTTTCCGATACCTGGACGTCTGCTGAGTGTCCTGATCTAGCTTGCTGATAACTGTGATGTGCTACCTCTGTATCACAGTGGAAGTGGCACTCCGTATTCACTCTCCTAAGTGGGCTACAATTATTGGAGCTATTACTCGCTCTTTCTTCGTGTGCATTGTTAGTTCCGCACTCTGTCACTGGGCTAGAGCACGGCGGGCTTTTCCTCGGAGAAGCAATTCTGTGTACTCCATCATTGGTATCCGAACGCGCGGTGCTCGTGTGCCCGTTTCGCTCTAGTTTTGCTATCCGACACTCTACTTCTTTCATTCGTTTCGTGATGTTAATAACCGCAACTTTACCTTGAGTTTTCAAGACTGCTAGGGATTTTGAGTGGGCTTGTGTCCCACGTCGCAAGCGCCCTGCGAGTTGAGAAGTTGGTTTTGCGATTTTCATTGCCCCTGTTGCTGCCGTTTTGGCTAGGCCTGCTACTTTTTGTGCTACTATTGACATTTGTTTTGCTTCTCCACATTCTTTCTTTATTGTTTGTAATTCCCCACGAATTTCCCCCATATGTGAAATTATTGCTTGAGTGTCCTTCTTGCGCTGTTCGTCAGCTTCTTCTTTCATTGACCGTAGGAAACTCAGTATGGGGTTAATGTCATCTTTTTGATCCTCGTCACACATGGGCGATGTAACTCTGGACACGTGGGCGCTATAGCTCTGAGGTGACCGAGCTGGCCTCTGTCTGTTCTCGTTCGTTTGACTATAAACTTCTGCTACCGTCTCGACCTGTGTGCCTGTCTCTGTTTCATCCTCTACCTCACTATCATAATCACGGCCGCGACGTTGCTCTAATATCGCGTCCAAATCACCGTCCTCATCAATGACCGTGTCGTCCTGTCCAGCTAAAAATGTACCCCTCTCATCTCCGAACCTATCCCCGTCAGTAAATTGCCCCTTATCCATTATGCTATTCTCTTTTGTTTTAGCTTCGATGGATAACAGTCGTGCCTTACTTCTCGTGATCATTCATCAAAAACTAATTTATCTACGATGCACAATAAAAATAATCTACTCCATATATTTTTCCACATAGACACAAAATTTCAACAACGCCGTTCCAACGCTGTAAATACATGCACGATTTGTTGTGGTACAGAAAGTGCACACAAACCCGACAAAATGTGATGTGGTGCGGACACCACATCAAAGAAACACATAAAACAGTGAACAAACAAATATATACACTGAAAACTAAAACTGTAATCATGTGCCGCTACTTAAAACTAAACACGGAACTACCAGAAAAAAAACTTGGGCATTAATCAAAAAAAATTAAGCAAAAAAAATCTGAGTGTCCCTACTACTAATAATACTTGCTTATCAGCGATTCACAGGAAAGATCCGATGCTAAGGGTCGCCATTTTATGCGAGGTGCCGGGGCAAGCAGTGTATTTAACACTAAATTCTCCTAGAATCTCCAAATGTAAATGATGCTCTAAGCCCCCCCTATTCTAACTCCGACTTTTGCTGTTGCACATGGATTAAAAAATATACACGAACTGACTGTAATCAACCCTGCAAGTGGAGTAGAAAAGAGTTTGGCACCTGCAATAATTTAATTTGTTAAATAAGTTAAATAAAGGAAGGTTTCATTAACGTAGTGAGAAATGATGGGTTGCTCTACCGATTAACAGAATGAAATTTCTGTCCAAAATAACAATTTGATTTATTAAGACTAAACACAAAATAATAAACAAAAACACATGAAACATTTATAATACATCAAATTGGCTCAAATTGGATACTCAAACAAACGCTATGAAGGTGAAGTTGTCCCTAAACTAGATTGTGAGGTTTTAAGACGAAGTGGTATGTGGAGCCAATTCCTTGCCACTCAAATCTTACGAGAGATACACAGCTAACCCAACATTAATTGCTGCTACTCAAGACAGAACAAAGTTAGAAAAAGACGAACAGGCGCGCTCTGCTGAGCTCTGATTATCACCTAGGAAAATTCCTATCTGCCGGCGCTGCGGACATACATTACCAAACTGTCTTCTTAACTGCCAGAACACGATCTGGCGTACCGGAGGCGATGGCTGGTTGCTTCGACGTCCTCGACCGAAAGGCGAGAGCCGACTACTTAGAGCACCCGTACAGGCCGAACACACAACATTCCCGCCCCCACGACAGTGGCCGTGGTTAAATGTTCCAATCCGCAACTCGAAAACCGGCGGAAAATTGCACTCTATTGCCGGAGCACTACCATTCCACCAATGGAGATTCTTGGCGCCAATTTCTGCGCTGATTTTGCTACGTCATGGAGCTATGCCCTGAGCAAGCCAATCACAGTTACTATTTTGCAGAAAGCGTGGGAATTTTCCCGCCACAACTGCCTGGGTACACAAGTCATTCCCACGCCTCGCTGGTAGCCCGCCAGAAAGTGTTTTCGCTAAGTTTCTGTGAAGTAACGGAACCTCTAGCCCAGCCGCTACTTCAGACCCCTCCGGGCGTGTCTTTTGACAATGTCGGCGTCTGCAAAGCATTCACTCGACTTCCTCACACCCGTCGGCTTAACGCTTTCCAGATCAGCAGAGCCCGCCTGTCACCGAACCACCAGGGTGACGAGAGGCTCTGCGTGGGAAGTCCGCGTGTGAAGGAATAGCGACTTTTCACTGCATGCAATTAGAGACGAAAACCGTAAGATAGAAATATGAGAGGGGGCTCATGCCACCTCTCAAGGTATCAGAATTCCTTAACATCTTGTACTTCATGATCACCAGGTGTGGCGTTAAGTTTGTCGCTCTTCCCATTGACACTGTTCCTCATTAATTTTGTCTGTCTCAGTTTATTCTCAATCCGTGTTCTGTACTCATAAGAACTTCATTCCACTCCATAGATCCCGTAACTGTTCTTCACTTCCACTGAGGATGGTAATATCATCAGCGAATCTTTCTGTTGATACCCTTTCACCCTGAATTTTTATTCCACTCTTGACCCTTTCTCTTATTTTCGTCATTGCTTCTTTGACGCATAGGTTAAAAAGTAGAGAAGAAAACTGTGTACAATTAACCCGAGCACTTCGTTCTCGGTCTTGCAGTGTTGTTGTTCCCTCTTGGTTCTTGTACTTACTGTATATAACACTTCTTTCCCTGTAGCTCACTCCTATTTTTGTCACAGTTTCGAGCATTTTGCATCATTTTACAATGTCAAATGCTTTTTCCAGGTCGACGAACCCTATAAGCGTGTCTTGACGTTTCTTTCGTCTTGTTTCCATTATCAACAGCAACCTCAGAACTGCCTCTCTCGTGCCTTAGCTTTCCTAAACCCAAACTGGCAGTCGTATACACGGTTTCTCAATTTTCTTTTCCATTCTTCTAAATATCCTTCCTCTTAGCAACCTGTATGCATTAGCTGTTAGGCTGATTGTGCGATAATTCTCTCACTTATCGGCTCTTGCTATGTTAGAAACTGAATGAATGATATTTTGTAAAAGTTTGATGGTATATCACCAGTCTTATAGATTCTACACACCAATTTAAATAGTCGTTTGGTTCCTTCTTCCCCCACTGGTCTTAGAAATCCCGATGGAATGTTATACGTCCTTTCTGCCTCATTTAATCTCAAGTCTTACAAACTCCAACTGGATCCCCTATCTCTTCTACATTGACTCCAATTTCTTCTTCTATACTGTCGTCAGATAATTCCTCCCCCTCTTGGAGGATTTCAATGTAGTCTTTCCACCTATCCTCTCTCTCACCTGCATTGAACAGTGGAGGTCCCATTGCATTCTTAATGTTGACAATTCTTGCTTTTAATTTCACCGAAGGTTGTTTTGTTTTTCCTTATGCTGAGTCAGTCCTTCTGATGATCATTTCTTTTTCTATTTCTTCACATTTTCCCCGCAGCCATTTCGCCTTAGCTTCCCTGCACCTCCTGTTTATTTCATTCCTAAATGATTTATATTGGTGTTCTTCCGTCTTTACTAACCATTTTTCTACTTCTTTCTTTCGTCGATCAATTTCTTCTGTTACCCAAGGTTTCTTTGCATTTACCTTTCTAATGCCTAAGTTGGTCTTTCCTGCATCTGTAATTGCTCTTTTATGAGACGACCACTCCTCTTCAATTCAACTCCCCATTGTGTTATTCCTTTCGCTGTAACCACATCCTCTGCGAACTTCAAACACGTCTCATCATTCCTCAGTAGTTAAGTATCCACTTTCTTCAAACTGATTCAGCCGGCCCGGAGTGGCCGAGCGGCTCTAGACGCTACAGTCTGGAACCGCGCGACAGCTACGGTCGCAGATTCGAATCCTGCCTCGGGCATGAATGTGTGTGATGTCCTCAGTTAGGTTTAAGTAGTTCTAAGTTCTAGGGGACTGATGATCTCGGAAGTTAAGTCCTATAGTGCTCAGATGCATTTGAACTATTTGAACCAAACTGATTCTCTCTTAAACTACAGGCTGCTCTTCATGATTTATAAATTGTGATCTGAGGCTGCATCTGCTCCTCGGTACGCCTTACAATCAGATATCTGATTTCGTAATCTCTGTCTGATAGTCCGGCTGGAACGTTCCCGTGTCTTCAGGCCTTTCCGA
This sequence comes from Schistocerca cancellata, assembly GCF_023864275.1. NCBI lineage: Eukaryota > Metazoa > Arthropoda > Insecta > Orthoptera > Acrididae > Schistocerca > Schistocerca cancellata. Next base: position 157,636,954 of record NC_064627.1, read on the forward strand.
CATTTACTCTTGTGATTCTTGAACAGAGTATTCGGTATTACTTGCAGAACTCCTACAATCAAGCCCATATTCTTTAGTAACCGTTTCTTCTAGTCCTTCCCCTATAATCACCTTCCAATCTCCCACAGTTATTAGATTTTCATCTCCCTTTACTTATTGAATTGTCCGTTTTATGTCCTAATATACTTTATCTATCTCTTCATCTTCTGCTTGCGATGTCGGCATGTATACCTAAACTATTGTTGTCGGCGTCAGTTTGCTGTCGACTCGGTTGAGAACAGCCCTTTGATTGAACTGTTCAGAATGATGTAAATTCGGCCCTAACTTCCCATTTATAACGTATGCTATTTCCGTTGTAGCATTTTCTGAAGCTGTTGATGTTACCCTATATTCATCCGACTAGACATCCTTAGGTCCTTTCCAATTCACTTTGCTGACCTCCACTATACCTAGACTGAGCCTTTGCAATTCCCTTTGCAGATTTTCTGCCGGTATTTAATCTCCCAAGCTGTGCCTTGCTCGAATATTAACTCCTGAAGTAATATATTCTAGATGTTTCTAATGAACGAAATTGATTCTTTTATTTTCAAGAAAATAATATCACTGGCTTTGTTTGGTTCAGTGGTTTGCTACAAATCGAAAAGTAATTCCTGAAATAGTAAATACTGAATTCTGGCAGTTTGCAAAAACAAGAATAATTATGTCGGTCACTGAGCTAAGGCAACTGCTCATATCTAATTGCCTCATCACTATAAAAATATTGAACTGTGTATTAGTTTAACATATTAAAGACCATACGTATTAGTTCGTCATATATCAACGAATAAATGTGCAGTATTTTAAAATATTTTCGAAATTACAGATACAACAGAAACTGCATTCACCACCTCAACATAGTCACATTTCATTTGAAAATGACTGCGACGGAAATCCTTTGGCTGCCACAGAAGGCTTCAAGAAACTATACTATACAGCATCTGATGACCTCTGGAAATGCCTTGCCTATAAACATTAAAATCCTTTCAGCGACAGAAGCTTCAAAAGTGTACAAGCTCCTATACTATTTTATAACAGAAGGTCAAATTAGAATCTAGAAAGAACTAATGTACATTCTAATATATTAAATATGTTAATTTACTTAAGTCGTTTGTTCAGCTTAAATGGATGTAACAGATAATTGTTGTTCTTTATGGTCTGAGGCGGGCTGTATAGGTGATACCTAAGAGGCAGTAATAAATTTAAAAAAAAGATATTTTTGGTTCATTTGGTGGTACATATCTTTGATGGTACATATCTCTATGTATAAATGAAATTGTCATGTCATTATCTACTCACTGTAAGAGAAATTACTGGGTTTTTGTAAAAAAAAATGCATAAAATAGAAGAACTCTACGCAAAATGTTTATTCAAAAATAGCTGATTTTATGTACCAGGCAAACATAGATAGAAGCCACCAGAATGGAAAGGCTCGTATTTCGGCTCTGGTGAAACCAAATACCGGAGAGGTATCTGTGTTGAAACAGCGATGAATATCTCGCGAGAGCACGAGCGACACCAGGGAAGACAAGTGCTCGTTAAACGGGAGCTGCGAGACAGTCGTAATTCAAGTCGACGTGACACCCATAATTCGTCCAGTTTGGCTGTCAGAGATGAATTCAGACGACATCTCTTACAAAAATTTCATAACAAATATCTTGAAGGCGAAAAATGAAAACAGGTGCGTTTGTCAGAAGATGTATTAGTAGTATTAGTCGATTGAGTAAGTTTTGTTCAGAGTTTAAATTCGCCATTCTTGATAAAATTCTCAGGGAAGCAGATCTTTTTGTGGGCTTTACGCTCTTTATCTCCGAAATATACACTGCCATGGCCGAAAATAGTATAAAATAGGGATTTTTGTTATTTGTGAACAACCTCTATACTCCTTTTCTTCTCATTCTGTGATGTTTGTTCCACCTGTTAGGATCGGTACGCTTGCGACAGACTTATCATGCTCCAAAACGTCGCGTATAAATACGGTATTTTTCCGGGGTTCATACCTCGGGTTCTGTTGGCGATGGAACGGTAAGGACAAGTGTTCTGGATAGCCCTTGGAGCCACAATTAGTTCATTGGCAGTTTCTTAGCAATGCTCAAACAGTTTTTTTACCATTTTTTCGATGCAAAACGGAGTTACGGGTTGCAAGACAGCTATGCACAGGAAATGGCTAAATTTTTTACTATACACCCTTAGGACACTGATCTTAAAAAAACTTGAAAAACTTTTTGGTATCTTTATCCGGTTCAGTGATAAAGACCTTCAAAAGTACGCTAGTTCTATAAGTAAAATCCGGTATGACGCGAAAATGTAGTTTGTGAAGTGGCGGAAGTATGCTGAAACGTGTCTCCGTTATCATCAGGTAGTTTCTGAAATCCCAATGTTGTTGTAATGAAGCACATGCAAAATTTTTGTGCGCATAGAATCCGGTATAAGGCGTAAAATTAATTTTGTATTATCTAAATTTCACATAGTTAACTATCAAAATTTTACTGATCCATAAAGTTCTTTTCATATGAGAGACATTCCCTGCTGTGGCAGAAGAAAAATACTCCTATTGGAGGACAAAAAAGGCGAATACGCTCCTGTTTAAAAGATGGGTTGGAAAATGGGATACCAGTTTCCTTTCTTTCCTCCTTAGCACCTTTCAAAATTTTCCCAAAAAAATTTGGGTTGCGAACATTGAAACGTCCCCTTTGAACAATTATACAAGACTGTGCTTAAACTGACACACAATTTTTTATTTAGCGCAGCGCAATCTGACTTTCAAAAATCCCTACAAAAGAATGGCCCTGACTAACATTAACCTATACCTTTCACAAATCACTTACCTCACAAAAATCTTGGTTACTCGAACTACTGCAATACAGCGAACGCCACTACTGCCAGCTAAATAAAAGATTCAAACTACTGAAGGCACTAACTACTGATACGGATAGTTAGCAAATGAAAGATTTTAATAGAGAACAAACAATGTATTTACCTTAATAGTGTTGAAAAAGCATAATATACATAGCAGTTCATAATATCCATTCTGTACTCAAAAATCCGCCATCTCATTTCCCACATCCACCACTGCTGGCGGCTCACCTCCAACTGCGCAACGCTACGCGCTGTTCACATCCAGCTGCCGCTGCCCAACGCTACAATGGCAGACAACAATGCAAACTAGCCACAGACTGCACACAGCACAGCCAGTGATTTTCATACAGAGCGCTACGTAACGTTGCCAATAAGAAAACCTAAACAGCCTACTTACATAAAGAAAACATAAACAGCCTACTTACATAACCCCCATGCTCCCCACAAAAATGTTACAAAATATTTTTGGGCAGTGGCCAATAATGATTTGATAAAATTTTTCATAATTACAATAACAAAGATATCAAATGCACACACTTATTTATACAATGTTGGTCAAAAGCTAAAATTTTCTCACAGTCCATAAAGACAGTCCAGATTGTTCATCACAGTAAAATTTCAGTGGTTTTTTTTTTTTTTTTTTTTTTTTTTGCACATGGAAGTAGTGGATTTCCATGCAGTCTTGAAGAAGTAGTGTTGTCCTTCCAACTGAAAGACAGTGCTGACTCTTGACATGCTGACAGGTAATGGGCCACAACAGAGCAAACCCACAGCAGAGTCATTCGACGTTTTGAAGAAGATTGGTAGCTAGGTCATCACAGAGCAGACCCACTGTAGTCCTGGTAGAGAGTATGGTATTGGTGGGCCATCAAAGATGCAGACCCACTGTAGTCCATGTAGAGATGGCCAGCAGCCATCTGTAGCGACTGTGCAGGTGCACATTCACCATCGAAGAGTCTTGCGGAGAATATAGCAAGTCCATGAACCACCACTTGCGCACTCACAAAGTTTTTGGAATTGTCCTTAGAACCAGCAATGCTGTTATCCAGTCCCTTGCTGAAATAGTAACACACGTGCAAACACTAACAGTCCCTACTTCTCACATATTGTCCATATACTATGACCAACAGAAATGTGTGCAGTGAAATGAATGCTTACAAGTTACTTAATTTGATGAACTGGTGTCAATTACAATTTTATAACATAAGAATACAATTACAAAGGTACAAAATACATAATTAAAAACATAATAATACAGATAACATTTGTAGTACAGGCTTTACAAAAGAATAGAAATAACATATACATCAGTGTTACAGGAATTATAACATGAGTACATACATAAAAGATCAGAATAATTTTTGAAAGATCAACTTTACACATGAGCATTAAAACAAAACAGAATAAATAATGTCTAAACATCTTTACAAAGAAAATAACGTATTATTAATGCCAATTATATTTGAGGATAACAGTATTCCTCATCATAGTGAATGTAGCTTAGTATTAGAAGAAGAAAAAATTCTATGAAACTACACAGAGACAGGAAGAAAACAAATACACAAGGGTACACAAACACATAGTGGGATAACACAAAAGGAAAGGACAGGGTTTGTTTCATTGCAGTATTTTGCAAACAAAACTTTCTTTGCTTCTTGGAGATCTCCCTTCATTCATCATTATTCCCAAAAAGTCCTATCTATACCTCCTTCCTGTATTGTATTCATATTTCTTTCAAAATAATTATTTCTCATTGTACAATACTCATTTTGGCCCAAATCTTTTTCATATAACTTCGCAATGCATTCTTTACCTATTCTCCATAGTCAGTTTCTTATATAGTCTACCCCTCTTAAGCTAACTTAAATCTACTGAGCTCAGATTCTAAACTAAGGGATGAGGCAATGCAGCATCACATAAAACAATTAATATAAACAGCAATGAAAAAAAACGCAGATTTGCAAAGCAAGCAGCATTAAGAAATTAGCAAAGCAATTGCAATATTACAACTAATATAAGGCAATGTGCAGCAAACAATAAAAATAAAACAGTAGTAAAACTGGCTTAACAGCGTAATACAAAGTCAAATTCAGTAACACTATGCCTGGCAAACAGCAGCAGCAACTTATACCTAAACATGACATAGCTCAAGCAGAAAAAATATTACACTAAAATGGCCATGTCTAATACCTATGTCACATCTTAACACTAGAGTGATGCATCACAAGAACTTACACTAGCAGGTAAGTTACCAAATCGTAAAGAAATTATTTATGCAATTCCTGTGAAGGGAAATGTCTATTTATGTGCCCTCCGTTTTCTTGGAAGTAAATCATAAATTTCTTATTGACTGGATCTGTAGGCATAAAATAACTATATTAGTACATATATTAAATTTTATTTTAACCAATGCTGCAGTGCAGCTAGAAACTAGATATTAAAGAAAATGAGCAAATATGTACAAAGTAAAGCATAAGAACATCATTCAGTAGTCATGAGGCATTTCATAAGTTAGTAGAAAAATCTCTCAACTAGAGAGACAGTAGTATTAACCAGGTGTATAGACATAAAAATATTTCTCGTCATTTCATTAGGCATTTCAGTAAATATCATAAATTAAGAGCTCCACAGTGCAATCATATGTTTTCAAGTTCGACCATGTCGTTTTTGCGATGCATTCTACAAAGGAATGTCAACAGCGAGGTTAATGGCCTCTTTTTTTCTCCACCTAATGGCTTTCTTTTGTCAGACGACTACCTCCCAGCTGGGTGCCCACGACGCATTACGTGCAGGTGGTCACTTAACTTTCTTACGGAAATATTTACTACAGCAGTTTCCGCTACAGTGACAGTCTCATATAAAAATATTTCACAGGTCAAGAATTTGCGTTGAAAATGTGTAGAAACAAAATCTTATGAATATAACAGTGTCCAAAACATTTTCGCCGGCATTGTGATACATTCACGCATTTACACACATTTCATAACTCTTAAAGTACGATTCTTGGTTTCCAACATCCTTTTTCACAAATTAGAGTCCCTAACCACTACTCATTATTCCTTACATTATTACCCATATACATATTCGTAGACACTTCAATATTTCATCATAATAAATTCCTCATATAGAATCAGCTTATTAATCATAAACATACCTCAGCAGCATAATACACATCGTCGTCGTAATAATAACATCATAACACCTCAGTCAAATCTCAAAAACGTCGTAGCTTTCTGCAATAATTTCAAAACCTAAAGAAAATTCTCTGCTCATTTCAGTAGTGTCATCTACCTCAAACGTACTTTAAATATCATGATCTCATACCAAATACAACATTCAAAGCTCTCATAGTATCACAATGGTTCCAAAAAAACATGAAAGTTCACAAAGTACAGACAAAATACAATTTCATAAGTGTGAAGTTACCCAACTGTGTAATTGCGTAAACATGTGTCACTGATTTTAAAAAAAGTTTGTCTCTCTCAGTTAAGTGATCAGATAGCTATGTAATTTATGTGTTAGAGGAATATGGTACCGATGTGTAAAGTTGTATAAGCAAATACCATATTAGCTAGGGCTCCTTGTGCTTGCCAAACACATGGTACACAAAGTAGGCGTGTACCCCCCTTAGGATTATTGTAATTATACCCTCAGGTGTTACAAATTACAGCAATGGAATAAAATGTATCACGGAAAACTTTTGTATCATTGTACTTCAAATATCTTTAAAAATAAATGTTATAAGTACAAAATTAATCACTGAAATGCGTGTCCTGTAGCGCTAAATGTGCATCTTGTTGTAAGATAATCTCTGTGGAAGTGTCGTAGTTATTTTCCTCTGAAAGCTAAGTTCTGCAGAAGCCAATGTACTTACCTCATGATAAACAAAAGTGAATTGCTTTGCGTAGAGATATCTTAGTTATTACGCTTATTGTTGTGATGATGAAAGTACTGTGCTGTAACGTATTGTTGTGCTACGGAAAAGGCTGTCTCCTTGTAGCTATACCACAAAAGTTATTACTAAAACATGTTTTACTTTCCAGAATAATTCAGAAAAACTGTGCAGATATAAAACAGAAACACCGCAAAAGCAACATTGTAAATTGTCACTCATTAGTAGCGTCGTGATAAAATCGTGTAGCTGTCACATTAACTAACCACTGTGTCATCTGTTCGCAATAACAATGCATTCGTAATTTCTGTTTGAATAAGTTCTCTTGGTTCTTGACTGGATATTTAACTTTAAACATTGTTGCATGGTAACAGTTTCTAAAGCATACTAGTAACGTGAAGTGAAACGTTTTATGGCAAAGACAAAGTTAAAAAGCAGATTATCTTTCAATAAACGGTTTTACATGTGAAATGTGGTGTAAACCTTTACTCTTCCTAGTACGCAGAGTTTCAACTTCAACGCAATTATCATGTGGTATACGTCGGATTCTGTAAGGTCCATTGTAAACTAGCAAGAATTTGTGACTCAAGTGTTTCTTCTTATGTGACAATGAATGAGCTTTAATGAGAACTTTCTGACCAATATATAATTTCTTTGCATTTGCTTTACCGTGTAGTTTTCTCCTTTTGTCTGCTGCAGATTTTATATTTTTAAGAGCCAAATCAATTATGTCTTTGTGTCGAAGTTTACGTGTATTCGGGAAAGGTACAAGCTCTCTGATTCTGTTCGGTGGTTCTTCATTCTTCAGTACAAGAGTAGGTGGTAAAGCAGTGGAATCATGAGGCATTTCATTCAGCATATTTTGAAATGAGTGTAAATATCTGTCCCAATGCTGATGCTTTCTGTGACAATAAAGTCTGCAAAGCTTGTTGATTTCTTTCATAATCCATTCAGACGGGTTACAATGTGGTGAGTACAATGAAATAAAAACAGGTTTGATTTTATGGTTCCGAAGCCTGCGTGACCAAACAGCAGATCTGAATTGCGGTCCATTATCTGAAATGACTTTACTGACGTGTCCAACTTCACGTAAGAAATTTTTAACAAAGGCGTTGGATACAGACCGTCCAGTGGCATTACATAACGGTGTGAAAGAAACAAATTTTGAAGTAAGTTCAACAGCGACTAGAACGTACGAAAATCCATTCGATGTTCTGACAAAGGGTCCCAAGAGATCAACAGCAGCAAATTCTTTTAATTTAGAAGGAATAATAGGAAACAACGGAGCACGATGTGAGATAGTAGATGGTTTCGCCTTTTGACAAAGTTTACAAATAGACAAGACTCTTCGAATTCTCTTTTCCATATTGTTAAAATAACAAGTCGTTCGAAGAATATGATAACATTTTCGTGGACCAAAATGTGCGTAGCTGAAATGAATATACCAAATGAGCTTATTAACAAAATCGTCTGGAATGCAAAGTACCCATAGCTTGTCATCAACAGTGCAGCGTTTTAAGAGTATGTTGTTTCTAACCAGGTAATAATGCCGAATCTGAGTGTGTGTCTTTTCATGCCATTTACTTTTGATGTCTTTCCAAATCGGATCTTTATCTTGTTCATGAGCAATGTCCTTTAAAGATGTGGTGATGAAGTTTTCAAAGGCGACTTTCTGAATGTAAAGAATACTGAAATTTTTCTCAAGGTTGCCTTCTGTGTTACTTTTCTCAAGCCCAGCCGGTGCGCGTGACAGTGCGTCCGCAACAATGTTCTCCTTGCCGGGAATGTAGACTATTGTGAAGCGGAATTCTTGCAGAAACAATGCCCAACGTTTTAACCTGTCATGATTTAATCTTGAAGACAAAAGAAATTGTAATGCACGATGATCACTGTAAACTTTTACGTGCTTACCAGAAAGAAAGAAACGGAATTTGTTAAATGCCCAAACGATAGCTAAAGCTTCTAATTCAGCAACGGAATAATTTTTTTCAGACTTTGTTAGCACTCGGCTAGCAAAAGCAATGGTTTTCTGAACAGTAATGTCATCTTCTATGGCTTCTTGAAATAAGTGGGCACCAAGACCGACTTTAGAAGAATCCGTGCTAAGGCAGAAATCTTGTGACAGATCTGGATGAGCTAGTATTGGCGCGTGAAGTAACGCTTCTTTCAAAAAATTGAATTCCAACTGTGCTTGTTCGTCCCAGTTCCAAATAGTATTTTTTCCAGTGAGAGAACAAAGTTTTGGTGTAACTAGAATTTGCATATTCAGAAAACGACGGTAATAATTTACGAGACCTAGAAAACTGCGGACTTGTCTTTTTGTGGATGGAACTGGAATGGCTCTGATTGCTTCTAACTTTTCAGGATCCGGCTGAATGCCTTCAGAAGAAATAATATGTCCCAAAAACTTCACCTTTGACCTACCGAATTCAGACTTTTCCAAGTTAACTGTAATTCCAGATTCTGCAAAAATACGTAACAAACTGTTGAGGATGCGGTTATGTTGTTCCCATGAAGCTTCTGCTATTAGAATATCGTCCACATATAAGGTGATGTGACGTTTTAAGAACTCAGGTAATATGGAATTTAAGCCGCGAATGAATGCTGCCGAAAAAATGTTCAAACCAAAAGGAAGTTTCCGAAACTGATAACAAACGCCGAAACAAAGGAAAGCTGTGTATTTTCTACATTCTGGATGAAGTTCGATCTGATAAAAGCTGGATCTGAGATCAATGGAAGACAACACTTTTACACTATTAAAATTTTGAAGAAGTTCTTCCATCGTCTGCGGCCTGTCTGTTTCAGGAATAATGATAGTATTGATTTGTCTCGAATCTAATACAAGCCTGATCGATCCATTTTTCTTCTCAACAACATGTAACGGATTGTTGTATGAGCTTACTGCAAGCTCAATAATGCCCTCGTCAAGCATAGATTGTATTTCTGTTCTAACACGGTCCCTATAATGTGCTGGAATTACGTATGGTCTAACACAAAATTTAGTATGCTCACGAACACGAAATTGGTATTGAAATCCCTTGATTGTTCCTGTTTTGTGAGTAAAAACTGTGGAATGTGCTTGTAAAATCTCAAAAAGGTCCTGCCTATCAGTTTCATTACAATTCTCAATTGTTTGAATTTTATTCTGAATTAACTCATTAATTTCAAATATGCCGTCGATATCATCCCTGTCAGTACTTGCAGAGTGATTGTTAGTGTCTAGTTCCGTAGAAAATTCCGAACTGTTGTCTAACAGAACGTAAAGCCGATTAATTTCCTCATCATGGTTTGAGAGCCAGTCTTCAAATTTCAAAGCTATTGACTTACCTTCTTTCTCTAAACTTATTTCAGCATCGTGAAAGCTTAAGATTGCTTTGTATTCATTCAAAAAGTCTACTCCCAGTATAATTTCCGTCGACAATAATGGAACAATAAGAAAGTTCATAGAGAAGCTGTGGCTTTGGCAAAAGAATTCTACTTTTTCCAAAGATTGCACCTTGTAATTTAATCTTACGTAACGGAAGTGTGAGGCAATCGTTCGATATGTTACATTTGCTAAAAGCTGTTTCACTAATTACTGAAATGGGACTGCCAGAGTCAAGTACTGCCGTAAATTTTACGTCATTTACAGTAATGTGAATCACAGGACATGCAATGTTGTTATGTTTTACGTCGTGTTCCCTTTTTTTTTTTTTTTTTTTTTTTTTAGGGCGCAAAACTTCTATGGTCATTAGCGGCGTCGTGTTCCTGGAGTAAGATGTCCCTAATGTCTTCCATTTTTACGTAATTACTAGCTACGGCAGCTGCGTCGTCAGTTTCATAAGTACGTCTTGTGGCTGCCAGCGGTGTGAGTCATTGCCTATTGTCTCTTTGTTGGCGTGCGTCGTATTGGGATTTGGAGACCTAACTTCTACAAATTCACCGTGACGAGAATCCCGCCAGTTCTGATGCAGTTCAGGTCTGTCGTTACGATCATATCGTCTGTCGTCATGTCGGTAGATTCCATAGTTTCTTTCTTGTCGGTCACGTGGTGGAGAATTTCTCCCTGAGTCGTAACTGCGCACTGGACCATTGCGTCTAAAGTTATTCTGTCTCCCTTGATAATAATTGTTTTGGTTCCCATATTGTCTGTTTCTCTGATTGTCTCTGTGATAGTCATTACTGCAGAGAGGTGATCTTTCCCTGTAATTATTATTACTCTGCCAACGGTTGTCATACAGGTGGTGTCTGTTTTGGTCACGATTCGTGTTGTGAGAATAGCCTTGTCGTGTCCAGTTATTATTTCTTTCATCGCGGAATTGCGACGGATGTGACCTGTAGTAGTTGTGTTCCTGTTTTCGCGTTACGCGATTGTCAGTGTCAATTTCTAGTTCTTGTAACAGTCCCTGAAAAGCTTCAATGTCGTCTTTGCAACGTCCTGCTAAAATAATATGTCGTAAATGTTCAGGCAGTTTCATTAAGCAAATGCGGATGAGTTCTGAGGGGCTGTATGGGTTTGACAGGTACTGATTCTTGTGCAACATGTCTTCAAAATATTTCACAAGACTGGAAAATTCAGATTGTTCGAAATGTTTCATCATTATGATGCCATGTTTTACTCGGTTCTGTGTGGCTTGAGACCAATATGCTGAGAGGAAGGCATGGTAAAATTCTCCTTCACTGTGGCAATCGTGAATGACCGATCGCATTCTTACAGCTGGTTCATTCTCTAAGTAGCCACACATAAATTCTAACCTGTGCTCCAATGACCAGTTGGGAGGAAAACAATGAGAAAATTGATGAAGCCATGCTTGTGGATGAATGTCGTTGCCAGAATTCTTAAATGTTTTGAATTTACGTGTAGTAATGAACAGCTTATAGTCAAAATCATCGTGTCGGCGAGTAGCATATCGGTCATTGTTACGTCGTGTCGGCGGTTCCATCTCAAAATTCGGTGTACCTTGCCAATTCCTTTCATAATTACCGAAATGCCCTGTGTTATTATTTTGTGGCTGTTCCGTATTTCTATGTCCCTCTTCCCGTATTGGAGCGCGAGTGCCCTCTGAAATACATAATTCTCTTTTGCACTGTGTATTGATTTGATTTTGATTTTGTTTGAATTTTCTTATTTGTTCATACTCTTCTGTGTCAGTGAAGGCTACAGGTCTTGTGTCATTCAGATCATCATCTACCTTTGTAGATAAGTTAGTGACCTGATCCGAAAGTTCGGCTACTTTCTCCGATAGTGTACTTATTTCCTCCATGTGTCTTTCTGAACCAATTTTCAGGGTATCTACTGTGTCCTTTAAATTTTCCTGAGTTTTTGCAAGTTGCGTAACCGAATCGGTAGATGCAACTGAGTCAATTTTAGCTTGCAAGGTCTCATGATTTTCATGAACAATAGTTTGCAGTTCTTTTATGGCTGCTTCGTGATTCTGTAATGCATTTTCATGACGCGAAAAAATAGGTTGGAAATGCTCACAAATTTGTGTTTTTACGTCATTACAGACCTTTTGACATTTTGATTCGATGTTATGTAACTCAGTGGTTAAATCTTCACGTGTTTGTTCAAGTGTCGTGTCTAACTTTAGATTTTGTTCCATTGTGTCTAACTTTTGAAGATTTTGTTCCATTGTGTCTAACTTTTTCTGTGTTTGTCTCTGATTTTGTTCCATTGTGTCTAACTTTTGAAGCTTTTGCTGTGTTTGTCTCTGATTTTGTTCCATTTGTTGCATTAGTTGTAATAACAATGCATTAGTGTCTGGAATCTGTTCCTCTACGCTTTTCAGCAGTGCATTTGCACCGGCAACATTCACATTTTGACAAGCTGAAAATGTGTCTTGACTTATTTGAGAAAACGGTGAGGACGCAAAACCTGAATCTACAGTATTTGTAAAATTGTGTCCTGTCATTTCGGATGCCTGAGGCGAGCTGTTGCCGAGCGATCGATCGATAATGCTTCCCTGTTCACTAATTGTTTCACTGCCTACGCCATTGTTTGCCGCCCGCTCCATTTCCCTATGCACAATTACCAAATTACTATGTTGAACATTAGTTAATTCATTACATGGTGGCGTTAACACACTGCTTTCGTCTTCACTGTCATTTCTCAGTTTACTTTGGAGCCTAGTGTTACGTTTTTCACACGCCATTATTGTCACAATATTTCACACGACAACACAGAAAAACACAATTTGAAGAGCGAAAATAGGGGAACACATTAACATAGCACTGAAAATAATATCTAGTTAATTGCAAGCGCAGCTGCGAAATACTTGGTGCAAATCTACATGCATGCCACAACTGTTTTACTATACAACAATGAAAGACTGCAACTACAAAGGAGATTCTCTCTACAATTACGCAATAGCAATAAACAAAATCTACACTAATTACACAAACTACAAGAAAAAATCAGAAGATTCCAGTGAGGTATCCTCGGCGAAGGGTCGACATATGAAACGTCGCCTTTGAACAATTATACAAGACTGTGCTTAAACTGACACACAATTTTTTATTTAGCGCAACGCAATCTGACTTTCAAAAATCCCTACAAAAGAATGGCCCTGACCAACATTAACCTATACCTTTCACAAATCACTTACCTCACAAAAATCTTGGTTACTCGAACTACTGCAATACAGCGAGCGCCACTACTGCCAGCTAAATAAAAGATTCAAACTACTGAAGGCACTAACTACTGATACGGATAGTTAGCAAATGAAAGATTTTAATAGAGAACAAACAATGTATTTACCTTAATAGTGTTGAAAAAGCATAATATACATAGCAGTTCATAATATCCATTCTGTACTCAAAAATCCGCCATCTCATTTCCCACATCCACCACTGCTGGCGGCTCACCTCCAACTGCGCAACGCTACGCGCTGTTCACATCCAGCTGCCGCTGCCCAACACTACAATGGCAGACAACAATGCAAACTAGCCACAGACTGCACACAGCACAGCCAGTGATTTTCATACAGAGCGCTACGTAACGTTGCCAATAAGAAAACCTAAACAGCCTACTTACATAAAGAAAACATAAACAGCCTACTTACAACATATTTACGCTTTTTTACGCTGAGAGAGGACAAGACAGTGACAGCGAGAGAGAGACAGAAAAGTAATAAATACTGGAAGATATGAGACAATGGTTATGGCACAGAAAAAGCGAAGGAGGCAATGCCAGTGTCAGAGAAAGAGAGGGGGATAGTGGCAGTGCAACGTAGTTGACAGTGACAGAACACTGCTACAAAAAGAGTGAAATCGCAATGTCAGTGGGACAGGAATAAGGAGAGGGAAAAAGTGGAAGTGGGTGAGAGCCAGTGACAATGACACAGAGCCCATGATAATGATAACGATGAAGACAGAGACAGTGACAGCGAAAAAAGATAGGAGAAGTAGGAAATAAGGGATGAGATATTAGCAGAGAGAGAAAGAGACAGTGAGAGGAGACTGTAGTAGTAGAACAGAATAAGGGAACTGGTCTGCGACACAGAAGATAGTGACAGAGAGCCACAAAGAAATAATGACAATGAGTTGGGCTGAATGAGTGGTTGAGAATGGACAAGTGGCAATGGATGGGCATGAGAGACTGACAGCAGTGGACTAATGCGTGTGAGTGACTCACAGTTAGGAGAGTGTGTGGGAGTGTGAGGTGAATTGCATATTAAAAAGAGTGCGAATAAGTTGACATGCCAAATTTTTTGGTAAAATTTTTAAAGATGCTGAAGAAGGTAGACTGAGGCAGCTGGAACCCCATTTCTCAGTCAGAGCCTATTAACCGGGAACATTTTCGTTTATTTTTTGTGCTCTGATGGGGGCATTTATCAGCTGATAATATCTCTACCTAAAATTACGCCTAGTCCGAGATGTTTATAGCGTACAAGCCACGTTACAGTGCGGAGTCAAGGCCACTAATATCATTTGGCCTTTTACGAATACCTATTAAAAATATTTCCTGATTGTATTTTCCGCTATTTTTACCGTGTTGTGCAAGCGATTCTTCTGCAAGGTCTAAGTGTGCTTAAGCTTCGAATCTATGAGCCTTACGTAAAAATGCGCTACAGTGTGCAACACTGTGCTGTGACTTGCTAAGTTTACCAAGGGCGGTCACAAAGCTTTAATTACACCCAGAAACTATAAAGTTACGTAATTAATTATTTGTAAGTTTGTGTCTGAAGGTACGTGTGAGAAGTCATTGTACACATAGAAATTCACACGGCAGAGTACCATAGTGCACCGGTTCAGGAGCCAAAAGACAATGGCGCAGCCCATTGATAAAATGGAGATGAGCTGTTCCATTCTGCCAGCGACATGCGGAGTGTTGTTTGGAACAGAACCATACGCATTTGACTCTCGATCATTCCTGCCTAATTATCGAAGGGAAAGACACGCCGTTAATCATTTTTTTTCCTATATCTGACCACAAGAAGCCTTCCGAAAATGAGACTACATGCAGAAATGGGATTATCTAGACGACGCTGTGTGGTGTTCTACGGATATTTTAAATATGTGAAATAGGGCACTTCGTTTTACGACAGACGTTCAAAATGGGTCTGAGCACTATGGGACTTAACTTCTAAGGTCATCAGTCCCCTAGAACTTAGAACTACTTAAACCTAACTAACCTAAGGACATCACACACATCCATGCCCAAGGCAGGATTCGAACCTGCGACCGTAGCGGTCACGCGGTTCCAGACTGTAGCGCCTAGAACCGCACGGCCACCACGGCCGGCGACAGACGTCCAATATGTAATACAACGAATTTATTTTTCTCGCCCTATTTGGCGTGGAATTTATTGTGTGGTATCGTGGAATATTCCCGCTTCAACCCATATAGTTTCATGAAGTTCCGATAGGTTGTGGCGCTATAAATAGCCTCCAAAATGGCGCCTGTAACGGAAGAGCATTCCAAGCAGAGAGCTGTCATTGACTTTCTTTTGGCGGAACACCAGAGCATCGCAGATATTAATAGCCGCTTGCAGAATGTCTACGGAGTAGAGATGGGCAAAACTGTTCTTTTCAGAGATTGGATCAGAACTGTTCACTCCCTGAAATGAATTAGCTCTTTTTCATGACTCACCACTCATTTACAATAGAAAATAAATGGAAGGCACATTGCCCTTTAAACTTGGTTTATTCCAGTACTATACCTGTATTTTGATCTTATTTGATCCTATTTTGAAGTAACACAGATAATGAGTAAGAATTTTGTATTGTTTATTGAAATTTCCACGATATGACAAAGTTTTTGATTATTGATTTATTTTGCACTATTTTTGGGTGATCGGAAAATGTTGTAACTTGAGATTTACATTAACAATGTATTTGGCTATAATGTATTAAAATTTCATTAACCTCATACAAATACATCGCAAGCCATATATTTTTAAAGTGAACATTTCCTTCCGAAGACGCCTAAAATCGCAAAATCCGTACCAGAATAAGAAAAAAATATATAAATTTGACTGTAAAACGAAAGTGCTGCATATAGCCTTACGCAGAATAAAACAAGGAAAATATTGGTGTATCACATTTTGCGATACATTTATCGGTTCGCTCGTAATTAAAGCGTAAATTCGAGTGTCCATAATAAAAATCCTATAGTAAGAGGAGTCGTCAGGAACCTAATCTGATCAGTTTAAACAAATAAAAATAAAATAAAAACAAATGATGTATACATAACATAATAATGTAATACACATAGCGGTATTACCACGAAGAACAATATCCAGTAGAGACGAACTCCGATGCAGAAGCACTGAGTCGAGCAGGTCGAGCCGCAAGCTGTATTACTGCGTGAGCTAAGACCACAGAGACCAGAGTGACACCTGAGTTGCTTTGCTCAACGCTCTGGCTAGAGTCGAGAACAGTGGGGTGAGCGTTGAGCGGGCGAGTTCCATGGGTGGGGGGAGCGGTGAACGGCCACCACTCACCCGCTCCGAGACAAATCGTCCGTTCCCTTGCGAGCAGGTTGTTGCAAGTAGTTCCTATGTTATCCGCTAGGTGGCTCTCTGTCCTGTTGCTCGCATCAGCTGCCCAGAGGGCAGGACGTGCGACTGAAACGATCGCCGACAGAGTGCGATGCGAAGTTAAGCTGCGCCAGACACTGCACGCGGCAGACGACGCACAGAGACGGCACTGCATATGTGAAACACAAAATCCAATGGGGCACTGCACAATGCAGGCAGCAAAGGTAGAAGCAGGGCAGAGGCCGGCGCTGGCTGTGTTGTGTGGTGTGCACTGTGCTGTGACCAGCAGAGGCGCTGCTGATATGCTCCGTCTCTCTCTCTCTCTCTCTGCCGTGGGAAACGTTTGGAGCTACCGTTCTTTTTTTCTGAATCACTGATTGTTCACTCCTTTGAAAGATTCAACTCTATGAATCAGTTCAAGAGCGGATCCCCCATCTCTACTACAGAGACCAGACAGTGAGCAAAAGTACGGTGAATTGTTGGGCGAGGCACATGTCACCATGTCAACAAGGTCGTCCGAAACTGTCCGACCACCTGTGCGACGACCGGCCGCACACGGTTGTGGCACCTGCAATATTGGATTATGCAGGCACTCTCATTCGAAGCATTCGATCGACGAATGACAAACAAACACCTCGTTGCACAATTTGAGGTCTCTGTTGGTAGTGCTGACACACTCACCCACCAGCTTCGATTCTGAGTTCCTTGTCGCCCAACACAAGACCATGAAGGGCTACGAAGGACCAGCTGTGCGGCGTTTCTTGCGCGTTACAAGCCTCATCGTGACAGTTTTTTGCCGAACATCGGCGCAGGCGATAAAATATGGATCCAGCACGTAGAATTGGAAACAAAAAGGATATCCATGGAGTGTCGCCTCCACCTCTCTTCGAAAGAAAGAGTACAAACCGCATCCTCAGCCAATCAGGTCATGGCCATGGTCTACTGAGACCCTGAAGGTGTTATTCTGTTTGATGTCCTGCCTCATGGTGTACCGATCAACACTAAAGTGCATTGAGCTATCCTCAGGAAATTGAAGAAGCCGACTTCAGAGCCGCGCGGGGTAGCCGCTCGGTCTTGGGCATCTTGCCACGGTGCACGCGGCTCCCCCCGTCGGAGGTTCGAGTCCTCTTTCGGGCATGGACGTGTGTGTTGTCCTTAAGCCGTCGGCACACGGACCGTGCATCCGAACGTTGAGCGTTGAGCGTGTCGAGTTTCTGACGTCGTAGCGTGGAATAGCACGTTCGGGAGTCTTTCCGAACGTGCAGAACAATATCTGGCATGTCAGATATTCTGAGCGTGCGTCTGAGCCTTGACCAATGAGATGGCACAACGCCACCTACGTCACATGCACGCCATCTGCCTTCAGCACAAAGTTGTGAGGCGCCATATTGGCATTCATTTGAAGCCTATACGTATATATGCCGTTTCTGAGCACCAGCAAATTGAGAATCACAGGAAAACCTGTTGTTAACTGTGTGATCCGTTGCAAAAAAAAATAATAATAATGAGAAACATCATATTCGTGGCAAAAGAATTATTGTAACTTGCGTTTTATGAGAGTATGCTATTTGAAGGCAGCAATACACTGAGGATGCACCCAAAACTCGTTGTTCAAAAATGGTTCAAATGGCTCTGAGCACTATGGGACTTAACATCTGTGGTCATCAGTCCCCTAGAACTTAGAACTACTTAAACCTAACTAACCTAAGGACCTCATACACATCCATGCCCGAGGCAGTATTCGAACCTGCGACCGTAGTAGTCGCGCGGTTCCGGACTGAGCGCCTGAACCGCTAGACCACCGCGGCCGGCAAAACTCATTGTTCTTGGTACAATTTGTAATAATTAAATTGCAGTTAGTAACATAGCTACGGTTAAAGCTTTCAGCAAGTGCTAAGATTCGAGGAATGGCAATCAAATTCATGATGTTGGTTTAGCGTGGTGAGTAGTATTATTGATTAATGAAATTTTATGTTTGGGCGGTGGTACACGACTCGCCAATACATAAATTTCTTTCCTAACATCTGCGTTTTTAATAGGTTCTGTTACTTTATTAGTAGTTTAATATAAGTATACACTATAATTTTTGATGTTATGTAAATATAAGTTCACCTTTCTTTGATTGGCTTCTTCGATTGGCTTGATCTACAGGACACCTTGCGCTACTTCTGTTAAGCTATTTCGGTCCTTTTTCTTTTACGCTTCGTAGTTCACGTGTTGTCCGCCGCTCGTGGTCTCGCGGTAGCGTTCTCGCTTCCCGAGCACTGGGTCGCAGGTTCGATTCCCGGCGGGGTCAGAAATTTTTCCTGCTTCGAGATGACTGGGTGTTGTTGTGTCGTCTTCATCATCATCATTCATCCCCATTACGGTCGGAGGAAGGCAATGGCAAACCACCTCCACTAGGACCTTGCCTAGTAAGGCGACGCGGGTCTCCCGCGTCGCTCTCCTACGCTATGTAAAGAAGTATGGGACTCATCATCTTCATCATCAATTCACGTGTTGCAAAGATTCTGCTACTGGGTAGGAACAGTGATCAAATAAGACTGACCTTGGGGTTTCACTGAAGTGTGACAATGACGAAATATGTTTATCTTACGTGAAGAAGTATTGAAAATTTGTATCGCACTGTTTGTAATGGAAATTTTATAAGCCTGTGTCCTTATTGATTGGACATGGTACTTTCCTTTTCGTGGACAATGGAGGAATTGTGCGTTTTAATAGAGCTAACGTGGGAATGTTACGCGCGCCCGTTCAGTAATCAGTGTGATTTACGCACTAGAAACTTCCCGCAACTGCCGCCGGAGTGCGTTGCGATCGCGTGTACCACGTTGGGGCCCACGTACCTTATGCACAAGTCGCATCGTTTCTGAGCGTTCAGCAGCACGTTGAATTTAGTACACTCAACGTTGACGTTCGACAGCACGGTCCGTGTGCCGACGGCTTTAGCGCAAGCTTGTTTAAGTTAGAAGTGTGCAAGCTTAAGGACCGATGGCCTCGGCAGTTTGGTCCCACAGGAACTTACTACAAATTTCCGAACTTTCCAAAACGACTTCAGCGTGCTCGTCGCCACAAAAATACAAACTAATTTCGCTTTCTCCGCGAGAACGCATGGCCTCACACAAGTCTGCGCACCCAAGACGAGCTGACACAACTTCACTGGGCCGTTCTTCTTCATCCATCGGATCTCGCACCATGACGGATGCAGTCCGAGGGAAGCAGTTCGCCGGTGATGGAAAGGCTATTGATGCAGCGAGATGCTGGCTCCGACATCGACTAGTGTGGTACAATGCGGGCTTGTAGATTCTCTCCAGTAAGAAAGCATAAAACCATCGCATTGAAGTGAGACTTTTAAAAAATAGGATTCTGTAGCCAAAAGAGTGCGGCATAACATGGTGTATTAGAATGTTGAATAAAACCAACATGTTTACAGAAGAAAAGGGGTTACATTACTTATTGAAGGTCTCTCGTACATGGCATATACCTTGCATAATAACAGCTATGCAGCACGAACTTTCAGTCCCTCTGAGTGAGAGGGTATGGCGGGAAATGTGGTTCATACACAGACTCAGGATTGTTGCAACAAATTCTCGTACTCTAGGCTTAGTATACGTTGAATAATCTTTGACTTTGTTCATGAGTCTTGCTTAAGAGGCCCACTAAATTTCCTAGACGCCATTTGCAGACCGGCATACATTTTTTAAGTTGTCTCACTCAATTAACGTAGCGTAAACGCCGCAAGAGTGCAAGGAACCGGCGTTATTGTCACCCCTGTCTTTCACATAGCAATACTTGTGTCCAAAGAATAAATTTAGTTACTTAACAATTTTCAAGGACAATAACACTTCACTGACCCGCAAGGTACCTTGATTTGAGCCGCCTGGAACACAATGTCAGAAGTCAGTCGTGACCGACGTAGTCTGCCCGAAATGAGTTAGTAAGGGTTGAATATCGATGTTAACCATGCCAGGAACATCATAAGGTCCTTGGCGTGCCGCAAGGATCATTTCTCTCCTACATATATATTCATACTCCGCAAACCACTCTGAAGTGCCTCTCAGAGGGTACATCCCAATTATTAGGGCCTTTTCACGTTCTATTCACGTGTGTTGTGCGGGAAGAATGATTGCATAAACGCCTCTGTGCGCACCGTAATTCGTCTCATCTTGTCTTCACGATCCCTACGGGGGCGACACCTGTGGGGAAGTATTTGTGTACCTAGATACATCATTCTTGAAACTTACTGGGTAAGATTTCATGGTGTAGCTTGAGTCTATCTTAAACTGTTCGGCATCTCCGTGACGTTCTCCATGGGTCAAAAACACCTGTAAACGTTTGTGTTGTATACGTTCAATGTTCCTGTCAGTCCTTCCTGGTGCGGATCCCACACACTTGAGCAATGTTCAGAAATGGGCCGCACGAGTGTTTTGTAATCAATTCCTTTGTAGCCTAATTGTATTTCCGTAGTATTCTAGCAATCTACCAAAATCTGTCATCTACTTTACCTATGACTGAGCCTGTGTGATCGTGCCATTTAATATTCTTACAAATTGTTACTCTGGTATTTGTATGAGTTGACCGATTCCAACTGTGACTCACTAATATT
This sequence comes from Schistocerca cancellata, assembly GCF_023864275.1. NCBI lineage: Eukaryota > Metazoa > Arthropoda > Insecta > Orthoptera > Acrididae > Schistocerca > Schistocerca cancellata. Next base: position 157,658,302 of record NC_064627.1, read on the forward strand.
GTAGCCACAAGACACTACTTTTTCCAAGTCACAAAACGCAAAATTTTCCGACAATACATCATAGATAAAGGCATCACCTGTGAAACGTCTGAGGTTATTTTTTACATTGCCTTCAAGGTTATCAATATACGAGTACAACATGAATAGCAAGGTCCTGGCACATTTACCTGGGATACTCCTGAAGTTACTTCTACATTTTTCTATAACACTCCATCTAAGACAATATGCAGCGAAATCCTCAATCCTATCACAAATTTCGTTTAGCATCCCAAAAGGTAATACTTTCGATAGTAAACGTATATGAGTTACTGAGTCAAGCGCTTTTCGGAAGTCAAGAAATACTGTATCTGCTTGACTGTCTTTACCCATGGTTTTCCAGATGTCATCGTGGTTTTATACGTCATTACCAAAGAGGAGATTATTTTTGTCCAGCGATCTTGTAATTCAGAGATCTTGGTCTGCCTTTGCAAAATACCTGAAATTTCTCGTGTTTTGGATCAAACATCACTTCCCTGCATCAAATTCTGTTTTATCTTCAGATTTCATTACATTTATGCATAATATATCTCTGTGGTACCACCCCTCTATAACTTGTGGCGTTATTTGTTCAACACAAACCGTCATAACACAGACGGAGAGAATGTGAATATTTAAAGAGACATTAATCCGATGAACGTTTGTTCAGTTTTCAGTATGTGTTGAGTTACACCTGTTTAAGTGTTATGAATAAAAGAAAACTCACATAAATAGAAAAAGATTGGACAAAGATTATGGTGTTACAATAGCGATGAGTAAAGTTGGAGAAAAATAATACAAAATTATCTTTCAGAATTATAAGAGTGACTCTGAATGAAGATAATTCTTCAAAACCGGAAACATGTTTTAACCTGTCTATTTCATAAGAAAGGAGACGGATGTGACACAAAAACCTTCAGAGTTTCAACCAGCTCTCTGTAAAGTACAGCGTATTCACTAATACTATCATCCACCACCCAAAAAATGCGTTTTAAACAAAGTAGTAAGCTGGTTTGAGAAGCAGAATTAGCACGCGGGAGCATCAGCAAGTCGTGAACAAAATTATAAAATGTAGCAATGGCTCTGTGTTAACATTCTGCCTAGAATTCAAAGAGTTTGAGAAATCTCTAGACTCAGTTCATCACATTGTGTCTGATACGGAAAAGGTAAAATATCAGTGGTTATAAACTAGCTGCACATATGAGTAGAGAGAATAAAGTGAGAGGAGGAGTTGCCATATATGTCAAAAGTTATCACTGTATAGAAAGCTTAGATACAAAAATGTTTTGTCTAGGGCAACAGAAGCATGTGCCTGTCAATTTAAACTGAAGGAGGGCTCTTTTATAATTGTAACAGTATATAGGTCCCCTTCAGGGAACTTTCATTTATTCCTGGAAAACTTGGATGCCTTGTTGTGCTATCTATCAGATAGGGGAAAGCAAATTATTATTTGTGGGGACTTCAATGTTGATTCACTGAAAGAGTGTAATAGGAAGAATGACCTGGAAGTCTTGCTCGGTTCTTTCAATTTGATATCTGTCATTAATTTTCCTACTCGGGTAGTAAAGGACAGCAGCACATTGATAGATAACACTTTTATAGACCAAGACAGGTTTAAAAACATAAATTCTTGTCCTGTTGAGAATGGGCTATCTGATCATGATGCTCAGCTACTTACAATATATGACATAGCTCCATTCAGTAATTCAAAACTACCCTCAAGAATTAGAAATTTCAGAGAAAATCTTCAGCAGTTAGACTGGGATGAGGTGTACAAGGAACCTGATGCTAATTTAAAATATAACTTATTTCATGATACACTTGTAAGAGAATTTGAAAACTCTTTCCCCAAAAAAGTAGTTAAATCAAATTATAAGAAACCATGGAAAAAACCTTGGCTTACTAAAGGAATAAAAATATCTTGTAACCACGAAAGGGAACTGTATCTAACAACAAGAAAGAGTAATGACCCAGAAACAGCCAAATATTATGAAAACTACTGTGCTACATTAAGAAAGGTTATTAAAAAGTCCAGAAACATGTGCATCATGTCTGAGATTAATACCTCTGATAACAAAATCATAACAATTTGGAATATTATTACAAGGGAGACAGCGCAAGGAAGAGTACAGCATGATGGCATCACCATCAAAGCGAATGGAAACTTGATAAACAACAAGCCGGAAGTCGAAAACATTTTGAATAATCATTTTTTTAATGTTGTAGATAAAATAGGATCTAAATGTTCATTAGAAGAAGCAAGGCAGTTAATGGAAGAGGCTTTACCCACACCATTTGATACAATTGAAATTCCACCCACCTCTCCTGCTGAAATTAGGAAGATAATAAACTCCCTCAAGAATAGAAGCTCACATGGAATTGATGGCATTTCCAGCAGGATAGTAAAAGCTTGTCCCCAAGAAATAAGTGGGATTCTTAGCCACATATATAATAGCTCTCTGAAGCAGGGTATGTTGCCAGATGGAGTGAAGTATGCCACTGTTAAACCAGTGCATAAAAAAGGGGATACGTCTGATGTCTCTTCTGACTGCCTTATCCAAAATTTTTGAAAAAGTAATGTATTGTAGAGTAGCTTCAGACCTTTGTAAAACTGAAGTTTTAACAAAATGTCAGTTTGGTTTCCAAAACGGTTTTTCGACGGAAAATGCTGTATATATTTTCACTAATGAAATATTAAATGCTCTGAGTAACCGGAAGTCACCCGTTGGGATTTTTTGTGATCTATCAAAGGCTTTTGACTGTGTAAATCATGGCATATTTCTAGATAAGTTCAAGTACTGTGGTATGAATGGGACAGTGCTCCAATGGTTTAAATCATACCTAACTGGAAGAGTGCAGAAAGCTGAAATAAGCAGTTCATATAATATGCAAAAAATTGGTGATTTCTCAAACTGGGGAACAATCAAGAATGGGGGACCGCAAGGTTCGGTCTTGGGTCCTCTGCTGTTCTTAATATATATTAATAACTTGCCATTCTGTATTCACGAAGATGCAAAGCTGGTACTTTTTGCCGATGATACAAGTATAGCTATCACACCCAACAGACAAGAATTAAATGGTGAAATTGTAAACGATGTTTTCCAGAAAATCATTAAGTGGTTCTCTGCAAATGGGCTCTCATTAAACTTTGACAAAACACAGTATATACAGTTCCACACAGTAAATGGAATGACAGCATTGATAAATATAGACTTCGATCAGAAATCGACAGCTAAGGTAGAATATTCAAAATTTATAGGTGTATGCATTGATGAGGGGTTGAACTGGAAAAAACACACTGAGGATCTACTGAAACGTTTGAGTTCAGCTACTTATGCTATTAGGGTCATTGCAAATTTTGGCGATATACATCTGAGTAAATTAGCTTACCATGCCTATTTTCATTTTCTGCTTTCCTATGACAACGTATTCTGGGGTAACTAATCATTGAGTAAAAGAGTGTTCATTGCACAAAAGCGTGTAATCAGAATAATTGCTGGAGCTCATCAAAGATTATCCTGCAGACACTTATTTAAAGAGCTAGAGATATTCACTGTAGCCTCACAATATACACTCCTGGAAATTGAAATAAGAACACCGTGAATTCATTGTCCCAGGAAGGGTAAACTTTATTGACACATTCCTGGGGTCAGATACATCACATGATCACACTGACAGAACCACAGGCACATAGACACAGGCAACAGAGCATGCACAATGTCGGCACTACTACAGTGTATATCCACCTTTCGCAGCAATGCAGGCTGCTATTCTCCCATGGAGACGATCGTAGAGATGCTGGATGTAGTCCTGTGGAACGGCTTGCCATGCCATTTCCACCTGGCGCCTCAGTTGGACCAGCGTTCGTGCTGGACGTGCAAACCGCGTGAGACGACGCTTCATCCAGTCCCAAACATGCTCAATGGGGGACAGATCCTGAGATCTTGCTGGCCAGGGTAGTTGACTTACACCTTCTAGAGCACGTTGGGTGGCACGGGATACATGCGGACGTGCATTGTCCTGTTGGAACAGCAAGTTCCCTTGCCGGTCTAGGAATGGTAGAACGATGGGTTCGATGACGGTTTGGATGTACCGTGCACTATTCAGTGTCCCCTCGACGATCACCAGTGGTGTACGGCCAGTGTAGGAGATCGCTCCCCACACCATGATGCCGGGTGTTGGCCCTGTATGCCTCGGTCGTATGCAGTGCTGATTGTGGCGCTCACCTGCACGGCGCCAAACACGCATACGACCATCATTGGCACCAAGGCAGAAGCGACTCTCATCGCTGAAGACGACACGTCTCCATTCGTCCCTCCATTCACGCCTGTCGCGACACCACTGGAGGCGGGCTGCACGATGTTGGGGCGTGAGCGGAAGACGGCCTAACGGTGTGTGGGACCGTAGCCCAGCTTCATGGAGACGGTTGCGAATGGTCCTCGCCGATACCCCAGGAGCAACAGTGTCCCTAATTTGCTGGGATGTGGCGGTGCGGTCCCCTACGGCACTGCGTAGGATCCTACGGTCTTGGCGTGCATCCGTGCGTCGCTGCGGTCCGGTCCCAGGTCGACGGGCACGTGCACCTTCCGCCGACCACTGGCGACAACATCGATGTACTGTGGAGACCTCACGCCCCACGTGTTGAGCAATTCGGCGGTACGTCCACCCGGCCTCCCGCATGCCCACTTTACGCCCTCGCTCAAAGTCCGTCAACTGCACATACGGTTCACGTCCACGCTGTCGCGGCATGCTACCAGTGTTAAAGACTACGATGGAGCTCCGTATGCCACGGCAAACTGGCTGACACTGACGGCGGCGGTGCCCAAATGCTGCGCAGCTAGCGCCATTCGACGGCCAACACCGCGGTTCCTGGTGTGTCCGCTGTGCCGTGCGTGTGATCATTGCTTGTACAGCCCTCTCGCAGTGTCCGGAGCAAGTATGGTGGGTCTGACACACCGGTGTCAATGTGTTCTTTTTTCCATTTCCAGGAGTTTATATATTCACTTATGAAATTTGTTTTTAACAATCCGAACGAATTCAAAAGTAATAGCAGTGTACACAGCTACAACACTAGGAGAAAGGATGATCTTCACTACTCAAAGTTAAATCTAACTTTGACTCACAAGGGGGTAAATTATGCTGCCACGAAAGTCTTTGTTCACTTACCTAATAGCATCAAAAGCCTGACAGATAGCTATATAGCATTTAACAGGAAATTAAAAGAATTTCTTAATGGCAACTCCTTCTACTCATTAGATGAATTTTTGGGTATAATAAGAGGGTAATTTCCCCAACCCCCACAAAAAAATTGAAAATATTGAGTGTCGTGTAATATTTAGTGTAATGTAATATCTTGTATAGACACCTTTTATCAACCTGACACGTTCCACATCATTACGAAGCGTCGTATTCATGATCTATGGAACAAATACCAATCTAATCTAATCTAAAGCGTGTTCAGATGACCGTTTGGCAATGTTTCAAACCATGTTACGAGGTGGGACGCAAATTTTTCAAGTATCTGAAAAAGACTCCCAAACAATCGACGGTACAAACTACCGCTGCTAGCCACCTCTGACTGAGTGTTTTAACTGCCACTCTGCCATTCGGTGGCATTGTAAGTGCACTGGTGTGATCGTTGCTGCTGATACTCCTCTATATATTCATGGAATAGTCTATAATTATTTTCTTCCATGTGTCATAGAGGACAGTCTTAGAGGAGCTCTGCTGCGCTGCTTCGAGGGTATTTAGGGCAGATGTTAGATGCAAATGGAGTAACGGATGTGAGACTAGTTGCTGCTTCATTACAATGCACCTGCATAAATCTCTATTATTGTAATGGAATTCTTTGCAAAGGGACAACATAACATTTGTCCCCCATCCACTCTGCTCACCTGATCTATGTCCTTGCGATTACATCTTCACCCGAAAATGAAATTGAAGTTGACGTAGCGGCGTTTTGATTCCATTCGAGCGGAATTGTAACTAATTTTGAACGCGATTCAGCCAGTAGACTTCTATCACTGCTTTTAGTAACGAGATAATCGCTGTAAATCCTCCATGCAAATAGTGCTGTTGATAAAATATCGACATATCGATATTTCTTCCAAATAATATCCGTATGTACCGGCGTTATTTATTCACCGATAGATACCGAAACTGCAATATCGAATGTAGATATTTTTATTTTATATTACATTTTTTCGCAATTTTCGGGAAAATATTTGAAATTGTTCACTTGAAATCGTAGAACATAATTTTACTTTCACTGTGTGAAGGAATTTGACTGCTTTTACAGCTTTCATCATGTCCAGTCTTTCTCTTTAACTGTGTGAAGCAAGTACAGGTGGGACAAAAAAGAAGTCCGATTATACTGGGGCTGGCGGTGTGAATAGAATAACGAAACTACCGATGTGAAGAAATAGCTAACCAGGTGCGTTAAAAAAAATTAACGCAAAATTGAAACAACAAACGGAAATTTTACAAGGTTGCGTTTATTTTCCCAAAAAATAGTGTAAACAGGTGCTAGCAAAGTAGAAATAATACAAAGAATACAGCACGTAATCAACTGCAACATGCATAATGGTAGACAAAAATGTTCTTCGTTTGTTTTTCAACTTAACTGATTTGCACACGCATTCTGACAAATGGTTTATGTGCCCGTATGGGATGTGACCACCTCTGGCACCAATACAGGCCTGACAACGACGGGACACGCTGTGAATGATGTCATCAACCTCATGTTGAGGCAACAACGTCCATTCTTCCTGCAGAGCTGCTCGAAGTCGTGGAGAGTGTTTCGTGGGCGCTGACGTGATGCAATCCTTCTCCCTAATGCATCCGAAACATGCTCTATGGGATTCAAATTGGGAGAGCGAGCAGGCCACGCTAGGCGCGCAATATCTTCCGTTTCAAAAAAAAAAATTATCGTCCATCAGTAAGAAGTCTGGACCCACAGCTTCTCGCAACAACCGCAAGTGAGGCCCTAAGATCTCCTCGCGGTACCTGACAGCAGTTAAATCTTGCAGATACATCCATACAGTTTCATTAAGAGGTGTTCGAGTGAGCAACATAATCCCTCCCCACACCATTAGGGATCGTCCTCGATATCGGTCTCTTTCCACAGTGTTTGGGTCCCGAAATCGTGTTCCACGTGCCCTCCCGATGCGAATCCGTGGAGAATCACTCTTCAGACCAAATCGGGAGTCATCTGTGAAAAGAATATTGGCCCACGGATCGACTGTCCAGGTGGTATGTTGACGGCTCCATTCTAGACGTTCCCATCTGTAACGACACGCCAGAGGTAAACAGATAACAGGTCTTCAATAATAAAGGCTACTCTGCTGGAGCCTTCTGTACACCGTTTGCCTCGTTACAACACGTCAAGGGGATGCTGCGATGTCAGATGCCAGTTGGAGCGCAGCCAAATAATGGTCCACTCTTTCTGCTGTCACACATGGTCGACCCTGTACTGGTCTCCTGGATACAGTTTCGGTCGGTATAAACATCACCTCATCCGAGAAACAACACAATGATTCACGATAAGCCATCGGGCCACATCAGTTTACGACTCTCCCGCTTCTGTTCTTCCTATGGCGCTCCACAGTCTGTACGTGTCTTCTGTGCCGTAGTGCACCGTCTGTGACTGGGTACACAGCGATTGTGGATGTACGACTACCCTGCAAATACTACCCCACTTGACAGGTGCCCTGACCTCATTTCTGGTGTGGTTATTCGTTGATTGGGATGCCATCTTCCGCGCAGAACATGATCGTAACGACATCTGTTGGTAGTTTGTATGATTATATCGTGAACTGGACACAGGATGGGTAAACAGCACCTTTTTGCTTTAATTTTGGACACCAGTGTATGAGGCGAAATGCTGACGTAATCCGCACCAGCAGAAACTGCAACGTTTTATCTTCATCACGGAATTTTGACATTACAGCTGCTACGTTGCTGGCATTTGAAGAAGAGATAAACCAGGAAGTCGACATGAAGTGTTCTGGACAAATCGGATATGTGACGAAACCGAACGACATACCATACGATCTCATCCCCTTCCCCCACCACCTCCTTTTCCTTGAAAGGATATGGATCCTGTACACCTCCCGGAAACTCGATCCTCCTCATCCGCTTGTCTCACCCATCCTCTCCCACCCCCGATCACTGCCGCACCTGTATTCCCACGTCCCACCTGGTCTCCATCTCTCCACCCTCCTTACCCTCTCCCAAGATGGCTTCCGCCAGCTCCCCCTCCCTGATGATGTCCTCCTCCCCTCCATCTACCCCTCCTATCAACTTTGATCCTCCCCCCCACTTCCTGTGTCCTTTAGGCACCCTCCCTCCCTTCCTTCCTTTTCCTTTTCCCCCGTCCCCTCCCTCCATCCCTCTTCCCCCGGGCTTCCCTCCCCCTTCCTCCCTTCCCCCTGTCTCCCCTGCCCATGGCATCTGCTTTCCCCTCTCCTTCCCTCCCCCACTCCTCCTCTCTTGGCAGGTCCCCAGACTCGTACACGGTTAGTGAACATTCGCGCGCCGGAGATCAACGCCTCGTGTTCTGTGTGTGCCGTCGTTTTGTGCTTAAGTGGTTCAGTGTTATTCGTTTTGTGCACCTACGTTCACGTGTGACAATTCTCGTTTCTGTCTGTGTCCAAGTGTTTGAACAATTTTATCTTGGACTCTACGCCCGTGAACGGCACCTTGTATTTTAAAAAGTGTTTGTCTCCGTTTATATGTCCACCATGTTTTTTCTCTAAATGTCTTCATTTGTATATCTGTGTTTCTCTGCGGCCAAAGAGCGGCGTAGCATGCTGCTGCTGGCCTGCCTGTTAACAGGTTTGAAAATAACAATAAAGAAAAAAAAACGACATACCCATCGTACACATTTTATTATGTCACTCACATGCAGTTATCATTGTTAACGAAGTAGATATCGCTAATCGTGAACGTGCAGCATTTTCCTATCGATTCTTGCACGGGGATAAGCAGTCTGGTAGCTTGTTTAGGTACAGAATATCTAATAATAAACCAATATTTAAATATACAGTTCTAAATCCGGCAGTATGTTTACAATGCCGCGAGGGGTAGCCGTGCGGTCTCAGGCGTCTTGCCACGGTTCACGCGGCTTCCCATGTCGGAGGTTCGAGTCCCTCCTCGGGCATGGGTGTGTTTGTTGTCCTTAGCGTTCTTTGGAACCATGTTTTTCTTTATGGAATAGTAGAGTGTAGATACATGACTGTAGCGTAGTTTTTTGAGCCATACCACTGATTCACATGTATGAAGTCAGATAAAGAGTTTAGTGTTCTGTTTAGTGCCTTGTGTTGATCCCCTGCTAATCAATTTGTTCACCATAGACCGCATATTAGTGAAAGCGTTTGTCAAATGAAAAGGTTTGGGTGACTTTTCTTTAAGTATTTTTTGTGTCTTGTGATGTTAAGAATGAATAAATGTATTGTTATTTATTAAAGTCTTGATTACAATTGAAAGTAGGAAGCTTGCAAGGTACACAAAAGCAAAGTTAGGGACCAATTTGATAGGGTTCTATATGAACAGAAAAATTCGCGAAAGTGAGAATTTCTGGATAATTTTGCGCCTGTTCTGCGACGATGCGTTGCAGGGCCACAGAATGCACAGTCCTCGCTGCAGAATACGAAGGATTATGTAGGCATATAGTGACCAGTTTTGGTGTTTCTATTTTATTTTTTTAGCTGTCACTAAATTTTAGTTTACTCAAGTGGTAAATTATACTCATTGACCTTTAATTTAACCTCTCTTCTGATTTCGACATGAAAGAAGTCGATAGATATACGTTATTCACGACACTTATGTTCATCATTTATCGGCTCTGTATGTCTGTGTACACTTTAGCATATTTGCAACAGCATCTCCGCAGTCCCATGTTCACATTAAACACTTTACGGTCGTAAACTGTACGTGGAGTGTGATGATACAAATAATTGTAAGACAGTGAAGTACACCTTTACAAACGGTACTAATGACATGGGTTTTAGGAAACCTACGTCACCTACACTAACAAGCACAGTGACTGTGGGCACCATTCCAGTATACACAAATACATAGACCTGCACACACCCTACATTTTTGACCCACTTCCTTCAGCCCTACAGAACACATTTTCAGCTCCCTAAATCCTTTTCCCCAGTGCAGGTCCTTCAGCTTTTGAGGAAGGTACAGTGCTTCTTTTTAATGAACGTCGCCTTTTCATTGATTACTAATGCACTTAACATATGTTCCTGCCATTTACCAGGATACTTGATAATGGCCTAACACAGGCACTTTAAAATCATACACCGAGCAAAGAAAGAAATGACAGGTGCAGGTGACATTAAGTCATTTAAAAAATTTATCGCAGATGCAGACCCAGTCTCAGTGACGAATCAGTGAAAGAATTTAATACGGGAAGTTTGAAAGTAGGGCTGAGAATGGTTTACAAACTAAAGTACAATCAACGAATTGAAAAACAATTAGTCCAAATAAACAATGAAGTCATAGAAACAGTGGACGCATTTTTGTATCTAGGGCAGTTGAAGATAATGACTTGATCTACAGAAAAAGAAATAGACGAGTGTAAGTAGATTGGCGTCTTTCTTGGTTAACTAAATACAGTTTTCAAACTGTTCCCATTTTAAAACCACTCAAAACGAGATAGATGGAAGGCGAGTAACGGAGGGACGCATGTTTGGAATTACTAAGAGAAACATTAACGTATTGCAGTGGAAGACGTAAATAAAATTGTGACCAAAAAAAAAGGTGAGAAACGGAGGAGAGATGGTCGGATATCAGTGCAACTTCGTACACGTACGCACCATCGGCTGGTGTGTAAATGGTCAGTGATGTAATTCGCTGTGAGGTGTAGAATGGACACCATAGTGCATTTGTGTCGTTCGTGTTGTTATGAGGCCTGGTAGGAGTGGGTTCATGCTGCCACTTCGCTACTCACTGCTCCCCGGCATGGCCCGGCGATGTTGAATTGGACCCTCAGCTCCTTAGCGGCTCACTGCAACATCGCCGCTCGCCACCGCTGCCCGCTACGATCCTAACCAGGCAACGATGCAACGTATCAAATATATTTTTTTCCCCTGTTACGACCTTGGCAGTATCTTCTGAAACTCGATCTTTGACTGGCGCCGGCCGTTGTAACCGAGCGGTTCTAGGCGCTTCAGTCTGGAACCGCGTGACTGCTACGGTCGCAGGTTCGAATCCTGCCTCTGGCATGGATAGAGGCCACTCTAGCAGTGCCGTGTTATGACTTCTGCTCGTTGCGCGGTTCCTGGCTCACCATACATCTTCTACAACTCTGATTACATCCAAAGTCTTCAAACCAATGTGAAGTGCATGGTAGAGGGTATTTCGCACAGTACCTTGTTTCTTCCCGATCCATTTGCATGTAGAGCGAGGGAAAAATAACTTCAGTGCCTCTGTGCAAGCTGAAATTAGTTTATTATTGTCTATGCGACCACTGTAGCAGCGATATGCAATGTTGTTGTTGTTGTGGTCTTCAGTCCTGAGACTGATTTGATGCAGCTCTCCATGCTACTCTATCCTGTGCAGGCTACTTCATCTCCCAGTACCTACTGCAGCCTACATCCTACTGAATCTGCTTAGTGTATTCATCTCTTGGTCTCCCTCTCCGATTATTACGCTCCACGCTGCCCTGAAATACTAAACTGGTGATCCCTTGATGCCTCAGAACATGTCCTACCAACCGATCCCTTCTTCTAGTCAAGTTGTGCCACAAACTTCTCTTCTCCCCAATACTATTCAATACTTCCTCATTAGTTATGTGATCTACCCATCTAATCTTCAGCATTCTTCTGTAGCACCACATTTCGAAAGCTTCTATTCTCTTCTTGCCCAAACTATTTATCGTCCATGTTTCACTTCCATACATGGCTACACTCCATACAAATACTTTCAGAAACGACTTCCTGACACTTAAACCTACACTCGATGTTAACAAATTTCTCGTCTTCAGAAATGCTCTCCTTGCCATTGCCAGTCTACATTTTATATCCTCTCTACTTCAACCATCATCAGTTATTTTGCTCCCCAAATAGCAAAACTCCTTTACTACTTTAAGTGTCTCATTTCCTAATTTAATTCCCTCAGCATCACCCGACTTAATTCGACTACATTCCATTATCGTCGTTTTGCTTTTTTTGATGTTCATCTTATATCCTCCTTTCAAGACACTGTCCATTCCGTTCAACTGCTCTTCCAAGTCCTTTGCTGTGTCTGACAGAATTACAATATCATCGGCAAACCTCAAAGTTTTTATTTCTTCTCCATGGATTTTAATACCAACTCCGAATTTTTCTTTTGTTTCCTTCACTGCTTGATCTTCCCCAAGGTCGGCTTCTACCAGTTTTTCCATTCGTCTGTAAAGAATTCGCGTTAGTATTTTGCAGCTGCGACTTATTAAACTGATATATCAGTAATTTTCACATCTGTCAACACCTGCTTTCTTTGGGATTGGAATTATTATATTGTTCTTGAAGTCTGAGAGTATTTCGCCTGTCTCAATCATCTTGCTCACCAGATGGTAGAGTTTTGTCAGGACTGGCTCTCCCAAGGCTGTCAGTAGTTCTAATGGAATGTTGTCTACTCCCGCGGCCTTTTTTCGATTCAGGTCTTTCAGTGCTCTGTCAAACTCTTCACGCAGTATCGTATCTCCCATTTCATCTTCATCCACATCCTCTTCCATTTCCATAATATTGTCCTCAGGTACATCGCCCTTGTATAGACCCTCTATATACTCCTTCCGCCTTTCTGCTTTCCCTTCTTTGTTTAGAACTGGGTTTCAATCTGAGCTCTTGATATTCATACAACTGCTTCTCTTTTCTCCAAAGGTCTCTTTAGTTTTCCTGTAGGCAGTATCTATCTTACCCCTAGTGGGATAAGCCTCCACATCCTTACATTTGTCCTCTATCCATCCCTGCTTAGCCATTTTGCACTTCCTGTCGATCTCATTTTTGAGACGTTTGTATTCCTTTTTGCCTGCTTCATTTACTGCATTTTTATATTTTCTCCTTTCAATTAAATTCAATATTTCTTCTGTTACCCAAGGATTTCTACTAGCTCTTGTCTTTTTACCTACTTGATCCTCTGCTGCCTTCACCACTTCATCCCTCAAAGCTACCCATTCTTCTTCTACTGTATTTCTTTCCACATCTGCCCCTGGAAATGTCTTACGATTTAAAACCTGGTTCCTAAATCTCTGTCTTACCGTTATATAATCTATCTGAAACCTTCTAGTAGGCTGTAATATATTCCTAGACTCCTCGCTTCTACCGGTACTTGACTTGAAACAGCCGCGCGGAGTGGCCGCGTGGTTAGAGGCGGCATGTCACGGATTGGATGGCCCCTCCCACCGGAGGTTCGGGACCTCCCTCTGGCATGCGTGTGTGTGTGTTGTTCTTAGCAAAAGTTAGTTTAAGTAGTGTGTAAGTCTAGGGACCGATGACCACAGCAGTTTGGTCCCTTAGGAATTCACACACATCTGAACATTGGAACATTTTGACTTGAAACATTGTAAGTAGACTTAACGCGAAATACACTCCAAGACAAAAAAACAACGACGCACCACGAAGGAATTATCGGAATGGGACGGAAAACGGTAGATGTGCTGTACATCTACAGACAAACAAATCATTACAAGTTCAGAAAAATTCAAGGGAAAAAGCTTACCAAACTGAGCAAGGTAATGAGGCATTGGTCTCTGGCCCTTACGCAAGCAGTTATTCGGCTTGGCATTGATTGACAGAGTTATTGGATGTCCTCCTAAGGGAAATCGTGCCATATTTCCTCCAATTAGTGCGTTAGATCGCTAAATCCCGAGGTGGTTGGAGGACAGTGTCCATAATGCTCCAAACGTTCTCTATTGGCGAGAAATCTGGCGACCTTGCCGTCCAAAGAAGGGTTTGTCAGTAAAGAAGACAAGCGGTAGAAACTCTCGCCGTGTAAAATGTAAGCCCAGGATGGCTTCCCATGAAGGACAACGAAACGGGATGTAGAATATCGTCGACGTACCATTGTGCTGTGAGGGTGCCGCGTATGATAACCGCTATGCTATGAAAAGAAATGGCGTCCCTGACCATCTCTCCTGGTTGTCGGCCGTATGGCGGGCGACAGTGCGGTTGGTATTCCACCGCACCACCGCTGTCTGGGGCGTCTCCAGACATGCCTTCGGCCTGGAATCTCATTTAATTGAGTAGAGCTGTCTTCATTGATAAATCCCGCTTTAAACTGAGCCCCGATGACTGGCGAAGCTGTATCTGGATACGTCAGGGTCACTGGTGGGATACCAACCTGACTATCGCCTGCCATGCTTCACGACAAGTGGGAGTGATGGCCTGGCGTGCCATATTTTTTCATACCAAGTTCCTTTTGGTTGTCATCCGCGGCACCCTTACAGCACAGCGGCACGTCGACGATATTCAAGGCCCGATTTTGCTGCCTTTATGGCAAGCCATCGTGGGCCTACATTTCAGCTAGATAATGCCTGCTCTCACATGGTGAGAGTTCCTACTGCTTGTCTTCGTACTTGCCAAACCCTACCTTGACCGGCAAGGTCACCAGATCTCTCACTGATTGAGGACATTTAGAGCATTGTGGGCAGTGCCCTCCAACTAGCTCGGGATTTTGACGATCTAATGCGCCAGTTGGACAGAATTTGGCACGATGTCCCTCAGGAGCACATCCAAAATCTCTAACAATCAACGCCAAGCACAATAACTGCATCCATAAGGACAAGAGTTAGACCAATACCTCATTAACTTGCTCAGTCTGTGAAGTTCTTTCTCTTCAATAAATCATTCAGTTTTTTTGAAACTGTAAACATTTGTTTTTCTGTACATGTATCTCAAATCTCCCGACTCCCCTTCCACTCAGATAATACCTTCGTGGTGCACTTTTGTTTTTGTCAGTGTACATCCGATTCAGACTGGCTTTCGTATTCTATGGACACATGACCATCTGCATGACTTTTGATTGTGATTTACGATGTCAGCCCCCCCCCACTCCCACCCCCCCCCCCACACACACACACACAGACTGACAGGCAGTCCACAAGATTTGGACTACGCAGTCTAAACCCGTCGTTTCTGCCCAGGCTGAGGCCGGCCTTGAGGTTTCTCACGAGATCCTCAAGTGTCTAGAAACAGAACTTTCTTTGTCATGAGGCAAAAGGCAAATTCAATATGAGTTTCTCGTCGTGAAAATTCCTTTGTGGAGAACACTGGAGAACCAAGAGTCAATGATTAGTACGGTTGTTGGAATGCCTCCATACACCAGAAGTCCACTTTTCACGCAACTTTCTTTTCCATCCAGCTTCGCATTATGGTTGAAATAACATGTGCGGTACCTAACTTTTAACTTGCTCTCCTATATTACAGTTACAATACGATAAATACGTTTCTTTTTCATAGAAGTCACGATTTAATACTTCCTTAAAGCAGACGCTGCATAGAAACTATAGAAAAGTTATTTGTGTTACCAACACATTTACAAAACATTGGTTTATGCGACTGTTAATAGGCAGTTGTCAATTGGAACCAATCAAAAATTCTAGTGAAAACACTTATCATCAGCATTTCGTCAGCAGACGCTGAGGGCAACGTCTTGTTAGTGTAACCATTCTTCTCGGTCTCTTGTCCTCTTTACCATTTGGATGTAGTAGCTACAGTTCATTCCGCTAATAATACTTTGTAATGTGGATGTTCTAGACCTACCACTAGACATTTACTCAGGATTCCCCTTCTAAGATGTTTTTGTCAAGCTTTTATGTCGAATTAGGTGTGTAATAAATTTAGTTTTTCTTCTCTTCTTATGTCAATCGATCTCCTAGATAATTCTGTTTTCTCATTTCTCTAAATTCCCCCAATCGCATATAATGCTCCAAAAAAATGAGGTCATGAACTTCTTTCTTGTTTCTGTATTGAGGTGGTTGTCTGATAACGAATTACTCTTACGTCTTAAAAAAGAACCAAGATATGGCGACTTTATTGCAACAGTTCTTAAGAATCGAACGACCCTGTGTAGCTACAATACCACAAACCATGTGATGAACAAATGTGGAGCATAAACCCAATATACTCAATCACATAACGATACTGTGGTGTGAGAACTAGGGTATGACCAGGCAGCGATGCCAACTGCTCACATGAGATCCATTACTTAAATAGAAAAGCCTGGCTGTGGAAAGTGGCTGCAGTTCGAAAACTAAAGGTAATTTTAAAAATATTAAAGCTAGTTTTGAATTTGGGGCATCACGTTAACAGAGTTAAATTCATTTCATTTACGTAACATTTGTTATGTCTAGTCACAATTAGCTTCATTTTCTTATGAAAGATATTTAGAAAACCATAGCTACCTTAGAACAGTAAAAATTGTAAGAACAGTCAGTTAAATGCTTTATCATTATAATAGTCCAAAATTACGGAATATTTAACTATAGAGTGCGTAAAAGGAAAGAAATTTAAAGTTACAATATGTCAAATGACTTTCCTGGTTTTCAACGTGTTACAGATTTGAAATGTGATGTTTCTGTAACCCATATAATTTTATCACTAGTTACTCTATTTATGAAATAAATGTGATTGAAAACAGGAAAGTCCAAGCAAAACAAAAAGACTCCAAGAGTATGTGCCACTTTCATAACATATACAGAGTGTTTCAAAAATGACCGGTATATTTGAAACGGCAATAAAAGCTAAACGAGCAGCAATAGAAATACACCGTTTGTTGCAATATGCTTGGGACAACAGTACATTTTCAGGCGGACAAACTTTCGAAATTACAGTAGTTACAATTTTCAACAACAGATGGCGCTGCAAGTGATGTGAACGATATAGAAGACAATGCAGTCTGTGGGTGCGCCATTCTGTACGTCGTCTTTCTGCTGTAAGCGTGTGCTGTTCACAACGTGCAAGTGTGCTGTAGAGAACATGGTTTATTCCTTAGAACAGAAGATTTTTCTGGTGTTGGAACTCCATCGCCTAGAACACAGTGTTGTTGCAACAAGACGAAGTTTTCAATGGAGGTTTAATGTAACCAAAGGACCGAAAAGCGATACAATAAAGGATCTGTTTGAACAATTTCAACGGACTGGGAACGTGACGGATGAACGTGCTGGAAAGGTAGGGCGACCGCGTACGGCAACCACAGAGGGCAACGCGCAGCTAGTGCAGCAGGTGATCCAACAGCGGCCTCGGGTTTCCGTTCGCTGTGTTGCAGCTACGGTCCAAATGACGCCAACGTCCACGTATCGTCTCATGCGCCAGAGTTTACACCTCTATCCATACAAAATTCAAACGCGGCAACCCCTCAGCGCCGCTACCATTGCTGCACGAGAGACATTCGCTAACGATATAGTGCACAGGATTGATGACGGCGATATGCATGTGGGCAGCATTTGGTTTACTGACGAAGCTTATTTTTACCTGGACGGCTTCGTCAATAAACAGAACTGGCGCATATGGGGAACCGAAAAGCCCCATGTTGCAGTCCCATCGTCCCTACATCCTCAAAAAGTACTGGTCTGGGCCGCCATTTCTTCCAAAGGAATCATTGGCCCATTTTTCAGATCCGAAACGATTACTGCATCACGCTATCTGGACATTCTTCGTGAATTTGTGGCGGTACAAACTGCCTTAGACGACACTGCGAACACCTCGTGGTTTATGCAAGATGGTGCCTGGCCACATCGCACGGCCGACGTCTTTAATTTCCTGAATGAATATTTCGATGATCGTGTGATTGCTTTGGGCTATCCGAAACATACAGGAGGCGGCATGGATTGGCCTCCCTATTCGCCAGACATGAACCCCTGTGACTTCTTTCTGTGGGGACACTTGAAAGACCAGGTTTACCGCCAGAATCCAGAAACAATTGAACAGCTGAAGCAGTACATCTCATCTGCATGTGAAGCCATTCCGCCAGACACGTTGTCAAAGGTTTCGGGTAATTTCATTCAGAGACTACGCCATATTATTGCTACGCATGGTGGATATGTGGAAAATATCGTACTATAGAGTTTCACAGACCGCAGCGCCATCTGTTGTTGAAAATTGTAACTACTGTAATTTCGAAAGTTTGTCTGCCTGAAAATGTACTGTTGTCCCAAGCATATTGCAACAAACGGTGTATTTCTATCGCTGCTCGTTTAGTTTTTATTGCCGTTTCAAATATACCGGTCATTTTTGAAACACCCTGTATTTGATACCACTGCAGGAATCACTCAGATTATCAACAGTCATATAGAAAGAAAACTTTTAAGCAAGTAACGGAATAAGGTCGAGCTGGAACATTCGTAAGTCGTGATCAAAAATACAGATCAGAGCAATGAGTATATGAATTACCATTTCTTTCATATATTGTGAGAAAGATTTTGATTCTATTGCCACAAAATAGATACTAACAGCCCTTGAAAAATAAGGCATTCATAAAACATGTCAGTACACTGAAGAATGCAACAGCTTCCATCAAGCTTCATCAATATAGTAAGAAATTCAGAACTGGTAGGTAAGTCAGATAAGAATATTCCATATCACTAAATCTTTTATCCGAGATCTCGAGAAAGTCTTCAGATCCTTACACTGGGGACGTAAGGGGGGAATACATGCCAATTGAATATATCTCAGCCGCCTTCATTTTGTGATTACGTTCTATTGTTCGCCTGAAGTGCACATAAACTTCGACAATGACTGGAAGAAATTACTGGAGAATCTTTCGTAGAAGGTATGAAAATCAATTATAATAACACTAAAATAATGTACAGTGAACACATCGTGAGGAAAATTGTTCATACGAACAATCAAGGCATAGAACCAACCTTCGAAGTGGCAGTACTATGTTTTTCACTGACCACGCTCATTTTAGAAATAACAAGCATGTCCTGAAGAAATTGAAACAATATACAGCATTACAACATACTTTAGCTATCGAATGCGCTCAGTAATCCAGTTTTAATGTACTGGAGGTGACCCTTTTTCGAACCTGATGATGTGAGGCAACTAGTGTTCGGTTTGCAGCGGAAGGATTGTATTTCGCAAGCTTATATAATTCATATTCATTATAGCAGAAAAATGAGAGTGTTATGAGCATGTAGGTTTATTCATAATGCACTCGAAATTCAACCACATTCAAAATACAGCAAAGCAGACAAAAGTGGGTATGCTTCATCTTCATCTTGCCCATCTTTCGCTGGCCACTAGCAAACACCGTTATAAATTGGTTTCTGCTCCCCAGCTGTGTACTGCAGAATTTTCTTTACATCGTTCATTTTTTTTAAAAAAAAGAGGTCTACCATACACTTGTCTATGTGGACATGGCCCCTTCTTAATACCCATCTAAAGAGCACTTCTGTTGACAGGATACGACCATCTATTATACCAAACGATTTGTGCAGATATAAATACCGTTTATCGCCGGTAAACGGAATTTGAAAAAAAAAGGTTGACATGACTCTTTTTCCAATTCGACGATTCAACATGTGAAAGAACGATATATTTTTCGCTGCTACAATAACTACAGATTTATATGTGGTTAGTTCAGATGAAAAGAGCTAATCTCGTGCTATTACCTCATTTCTTATATTAATGTTTGTGATAGGACAACGCTTCACATCTTACTGTGTACTTTCTCAGTGTTGGATTAAATATCGCAGAGACCTTCAAATCAGGATTTTTTTAAAGGGGGGGGATCAGTTTTTATTGTCTTGGAGAATAGTAGGTATTTCGGTACCAAGCAGTTTCAGAAGTATCCTAGCGTTTCGCTTATAAAGTTGCATGTCGCAGCAGTATCATTGTTTTATATCAGACTGGAGTTGCTACCTAGTCAAATTTGTGGGAAAATATTACTACTGGGAATAAGCGGCTACTGCTCAGGCTCCGTGAAGTCTGGTGCATGCCGCTTTTATCTTTGAGTTTATATTGTTGCTAATGTACACCAGCATAATAGAAGGGCTTAGAGCCTCGACAATATAGTGTGTTTTTACCAGATTCGTGTGTAACTTATTTTATGGTTCACGAACTCTGCATGCGTTGTTTTAGGTAATGCAACGAGACGTATTCCACGCCAGTTTGAGCACGTCTTCGCAACGCATGCAGACCAAGTAAGGGCAGGCAGATTTTAACGGGTGAAAGCAGTGCAGATGAGCAGCGAGTGAACTGAAACAGCAGGTAGGTCTCTGGTACCATGAGATGACTCATGCCTGTTAATTATCCATTCACAGCTGTAGACAGTTCACTCTAAAAGAAGTTGTAGGATTGCTTTTGTCGTCTTTCTTCTATATGTTCTAAAACGATGGACCAATCATTAATGGGTACGGAGCTTTGACGTTACAGACTGATGAATGTTTGGATGGGTAAGGGCAAAATAAACAGAAGGGAACCAAATTTTCTAGAGTTATTTCGGTAAATTAAACAGGATTTTAAAATCTAAGCTGCCAGTGAAAAGTAAATCTTAGAATCAGTGATTGCCTACTTTGACTTATGGGCATGAGACCTGCACTTTTAATGAGAAAATCATCCAAAAACAGAGAATTTCCCATCGACTAATCGAGGTACTGTTGGGAATTACTAGGAGCGAAAGGAAAATAAATAAACAAATGGTTCATACCATGGTTTATCATACGACATAATTATAAACACAGGCAACAGTGAAACGGGACTGAGCAGACCATGTAGCCAGGTAAGTGGATGGAAGATGGACCAAAGGAGCTTCCAAGAGATAACAAGTCTTTACAATGACATAAAGCAAGATCAAAGTAAATTAAATTATATTGTTTAAAGAAAACTGGCACATTCCACATCATTACGAAACGTTATATTCATGACCTATTGAACAAGTATTAATGTAATGTAAATTCAATGGAGGACATTAAAAAAACAAGCAGTAGCAATTTGGATGAATAGTAAAGTCTACAGGACGCATTTATTCAGTACTGGATATCAAAAACCTGGTGATGGTGATGGTAATGATGATGATGATGATGATGATGATGATGATGATGATGATTATGATTATGATTATGATTATGATGTGATCTTGTATAGAAGGATGTTTCTCAAAAAAGAATATGACTGAAAATTTCTAGTTTTACTGTTACTGAGCTTTCGATTAACTTTTACTTAGTTTTATATTTACAGCTAAGAAGTTCTTTGTTAGACATTTTATATCTCTTTATCCGCTACTGTAATACTTTAAGGGAAAAATACAAGGAAAATTCAAAATTGTATTAGAAATAAATACTGCGTCTTATTTGTTTACGAATTTGAATACTTATCTGTTTATGTTAAAATGTTGGAAAATATGTCATTTCACGGAGCAGGGCCTTGCTATTGGACAGCTTCTACATATCATTGATACAGACAGCCCCGCAATAGATGCACCCACACCAGAGGGGTATCTGTGGAGATACCACACTAATATATGGCCCCTAAAGAGTGGTAGTTTCCTTTTTGGGAGTTACAGGGACAGAAGTCTGGATTATTGACAATGCTTACCTTGTAACAACAACCAACATGGCCTCATTACACTGGTATTGCGGACATTAGGAAGCAAGAGCAACTTATTTTTGGGATTTAATGCAACACTTTTTCTCGCATCTTAGTTTCCATAATCTCCTATGTTTCCAGTCTTCCCCCTACAAATTTCTGTCTGCCATCGCCCTTCTGACTCCATTTGCCCATTTTTTTTCGGACGTCCTTTCTGTCTTCGATTACTTGGAACCCATTCCATCAACTATGGCCGTCTACTCCTACCCAAACGCCTTACATGCCCACATCATCTTAATTTTCTGTCTCAAAATTTCTCTCTGACATAGATCTTCTGACTTTGTCTTCACATTTTGTTTTCGGACGATGTCTTCTTCTTCTATTACCTGGAACTCATTCCATCACGTAAGGCCATCTATCGCCACCGATACGGCATACACGCCCACACCATCTCAGTCGTTTTTCTTACAGCGGTACCAACGCTCATTCTTTTACGTATGTCTTCATTTCTAATTTCATCCCATAGTGCAAACCTACAACAGCACCTCCATAACCCTGTCCCCATCGGCAACAATTTCTTCTTAATGGTTTCAGTTAATAATTACGAATTTTCTGCCCCATATGATGCTTATTTTCTGCTACAGCTATAATATTTCCCAAGAAGAGGCAGCCCTACCATGTGGTTTTTATGATTATTACATCCTCCTGGACAAAATATTGCGGGCGGCGACTAGTCAGGAGAATTTCGTCGTAAGAGACAGAACAAATATGGCATTCTAGGAGTCGTCCCGTGAAGTATTAGCTCCCTTATGCATCTCTTCAGGAAAAGAAGAATTGGCGTTCTACGAGTCGAAGTGTGAAGTGTTACATACGTTGATCGGGCAAGTAGGTTAGAAAATTTCAGAAGATAAATGGTTGGACTGAATTTAAATGTACTGGGAATTTGCGAGGTTCGGTGTCAGGCAGAACAGGACTTCCGGTCGGATGAGAACAGAGCTATAAATACAAAATCAAGTAGAGGCAATGCAAGAGTAGATCTAATAACGAATAAGAAGATAGGAATGCGCGTAAGATATTATGAACAGCATAGTGAATGCATTATTGTAGCCGCGATATATACGAAACCACCTACCACAGTAGTACAAGTTTATATGTCAACTTGCGCCGCAGGTGATTAAGGGACTGAAGAAATGTATGATGAGATAAAAGGAATTATTTAAGTAGATAAGGGATAGGAAAACTTTGTTATGAAGGGGGGATGGAATTCGATAGTAGGAAAAGGAAGAGAAAGAAAATAGCAGCATAGAAGATAGATTAGGGAAAGGCAAACCTACGTTTGTAGACTTAGAGAAAGCTGTTCACAATGTTGACTGGAATATACACTTTGAAATGTTTAAGCTATCAGGGATGAAATACAGGGAGCTAAAGATTATTTACAACTTCTGCAAAAACTAGACGTTGGTTATACGAGGATACGGAAGGGAAGCAGGGTTGAGAATGGAGCATGACATGATTGTAGCCAGTCCCCGATGTTTTCAGTATGTACGTTGAGTAAACAGTAAAGGAAATCAACGATAAGTTTGGAAATGGAATTAAAGTTCAGGGAGATGAAATAAAAACTTTCATGTTTGCAGATGACATTGTAGTTCCGACACAGTCAGAAAAGGACTTAGAAGAGCAGCTGAACGAAATGGACAGCGTATTGAGAAGAGAATGTTAGATGAATTGCAACAAAAGCAAAACAAGGGCTATGGAACATTGTTGAATTAAATCAGGTGCCGCTGGGGGAATTAGACTGGGAAATAAGAAAGTAAAAATAGTAGATGAGTTTTATTATTTGGGCAATAGAATAACCGATAACAGCCGAAGTAGAGGTCATATAAAATATAGACGGGCCGTGGCAAGACAAGCGTTTTTGAAGAAGAGAAATTTGTTAACATCCAATATACACTTAAGTATTAGAAAGTCTTTTCTGAATGTGTTTGTAGTGTAACCATGTATGGAATGAAACTTTGACGACAAAGTTTAGACAAGAAGAAGATAGAAGCTTTTGAAATGTGGTGCTATAGAAGAATGAGGAAGATTCGATGCATAAATAGCGTAACTAATGAAGAGGTACTGTACAGAAATGAGGAGAAAAGAAATTTGTGGCACTGCTTGACTAAAAGAAGGGATCGCTTGGAATGACACAGGCGTGGTACTTAGGGAAAGGCAGTATTCAGTGTAGACGGGGCCGTGCCCAGTTACCATTGGTTGCTCAGTTTTTTTTTTTAATCACGTACACTTTACTTGAAAACAATTGCAAATAAGGTTCACAATAAGGAACAATTGTCAAATTGGGCTGTTAAGACACAATGTCTAATAAAAAAATTCTTAAGCAAGCTGCAATCACGGCTGAAGGCCTTATTGACCAGAAATTCATCTTATTTGTCGGCTGAAGGCCCCAATAGTAATAACTCAAAAAACAATTTGATGGTTGAAGGCCTGGATAGCAAATTCTTAAGAACGAATTAAACTTCTCCAATATACTAAAATATTATAAAAAAGGACAATCATCAATTTTCACTATTAAGAGACAATATCTAATTAAAAAATCTTAAGATAAATTGCATTCACGGCTGAAGGCCTTATTGACAACTATCACAATCTGACCAAATTAAGAGAGAAGTGGGCCTCAGACAGTGCTCCAAGGATCGACCTGGGAAAGCCGCTCAACTTCGTAAACTATGAGACAGGCAGTCAAGAGTTGTTCTCACTTAACCGGATGGCAACTCAAACTAGTGACAGTTAAAACGTAGGCCAACACTCTTGTAACATCTACCTAACGTCTGATAAACAACACAACGATGGAATATCCCAGGCAAGGCGGAACCGGTGGACAGCACTGCGTCTTCAGAGTCCGGTGTTTAGAACATCCAAAAGTAGAAGGACCCACTACGACCAAGGTAGTCCAAAATAAACAAATATCCGAACCACAATCAAGGAGGCTGTCGATCTACATGCCTTACCGGACAGCAGCGGCAAGGCGAGGAAAGGTGCACTGCCGCGAAAATACGCAAGCCTACAGGGCAGGTAACTGGGGCGTTAGCGGCCACTAGGCAGAAAAATACTGCTGGCTGAACTTCATCAATAAACACAAGGAATTCAATGATTAATAATAAAAGGTGGAGGACTGCTAATTAATTTCGCCAACTCCAAACACTCCACTCATTGCTCTTCGTCTCAGCAACCCCGCGAGCAGCAACGCGCGAACAAACGGCGTGATCTCAAAATAGTGGAGGTTTCATTATTGGGTTAATGTTCACTCAACGTCCTAGGTCCGGTGGAGAACGAGGTTGTGGCCCTTGCAACTACAGCCCCTCGATCTGGCAGCGCCTGCGTGCCGCCAGCGGTCCCGGCATGTCCTTGCGCTCCTGGACCTCACTGCTGCTCTGTCCCAACCGAACTACTCGACACACTCTGATCCGGAAAACTTGTCACCCTTCCAAAGATAATACTAGTGTACCAGATATCGATAACCACTGCTGCTGCCACTTGCGGACAGACAACGATAGCAAATGTAGTGCGCCAGTAAACACGAGAAGAAAACGAGACGCCACTATGCCTATGCCACGATGCCAACCTACCGACGGCACGAACGCGAGCCGCGACATGGCTCAGACACATTCTGGAACAACGAGAAATCTTCAGTTTAGTATTTATTGGAGGAAAGTGTGTGAGTGTGAGGAGGGACAAGGGGCGGGGCGGGGGGCGGGGGGGGGGGGGGGGGGAGACGTGAATTGTAGAGGGAGATCAAGAGATGAATACAGGAAGAAGTCTCAAATCGATATAGGTTGAAATGAAGAGGCTTATAGAAGATGGGGTAGCATTTAGCGCTGCATCGCATCAGTCTTAGGACCGAAGACCACTACAAAAACAAACGTGTTTGCCACTTGGAGTGTTTGAAAAGCGGTCTGTTTAGTATGGAGTTGGATAAAGCGGAAATTTGCGAAGTGTGGTGGCTGGAAGAAAAGGATTTCTATTCAGGGTGAGTATAGGATCTTCAACACAAAATTCTAAAGATTATTACACACAAAATGGACGCAAACACTCAATCCCCTAATAGCACAAGAACACAGGGCTATTACAGATGATTCATTCGTTTTAAAGGCTCCGTATGTTCCTAAGTATTACATGTACAAATACTGTTAATGCATCAATAGAATCGTAAATTCTCCAAGTTAGCGTTTTGCGTTCTACAAATGTTCTATGAATGGCCCTCAAGTCACGCGACGCTCGTCCAAGCGGTAATCAAGCTCGTTGCTTGCCTTATGTAGCCCCATCCTGCCGATGGTCATCCCAGCTGTTCCAGTGTTCTTGGCAGTAGCGGTACCTAAACATGACCCTTAATATACCCCCAAACCGGAAATGTCACAAGGCGTTGGGTCAGGCGATCTGGGTTGCCAAGGGAGCAGAGCCGCATCATCTTCTCTTCTACACCCAATTCAATAAACCGAAGTTCGTCATTTAGGTAGCAACGATCATCAGTGCTACAACGAGGGGATTCCCTGTTTTGTTGGAAGCTGAAATTCTCGGAATCAGCGGTCAGTTGTGGAAATAGCCTCAACTGCAACATACCGAGGTAAGAGGGACCCATCACAATACTCTCACAGACGAAAAACTGCCCATACACCTTCATCTGTGACACTGCATAGAAAATACTAACCTTCGACGAATCTCATCATGCTGCACAATTTCATGAGTATGCTTCGTTCCTCACGGCAACGGCCTTGCCTCAGTGGATATACCGGTTCCCGCCAGATCACCGAAGTTAAGCGCTGTCGGACGTGGCAGGCATTTGGATGGGGGACCATCCGCGCCGCCATGCGCTGTTGCCATTTTTCGGGGTGCACTCAGCCTCGTGATGCCAATTGAGGAGCTACTCGACCGAATAGTAGCGACTCCGGTCAAAGAAAACCATCATTACGACTGGGAGAGCGGTGTGCTGACCACACGCCCCACCTATCCTCATTCTCAGCTGAGGATGATACGGCGGTCGAATGGTCCCGATGGACCACTTGTGGCCTGAAGACGGAGTGCTTGCTTCGTTCCCCACACTCCCACACTGTGGCGATTAACCTTTCAAGATAAATCTAAGGTTGCTTGGTCGCTGAATATCAGCTTTCTAGTCGAAATGTTTGTTCTCAAGAGCTTCTTGCATTGTGATGTAATATTGGAGGCGTCGACAATAATCCTCCAGTTTTAATTGTTGCACTAGCCGCATACTGTACGGCTTTTAATGTAACTGCTATCGCAAAAATCTTCCTCAGAGTTTTCTGCGGTATTCTAAGTTAGTGGCTTGCGCAGACCATGTTCTTTCTTTTTTTTGACTGCGTACAAAAGTTTCCCTCACCCCCCCTAAGGCTGCATCTGGTACACTTGGCCTCGGCCGGTACTCTTCTGTTTATATAGGCAACCAATATCCCAGAGTTGTCGATACCAACACACAGTACTCAGTTTACATGGCGGTTCTTTTCTGAAATTCCTTCGGAACGCAAGCAGCACTGTTGTAACAGATAAACATCTCGCATAGTACAACACACGGAAACTATTTCCTTGCTTTGTCATCATTTTGTCAAGGCATTGCACTCTAAAGCTAACTAGTGGACACAATGCAATCTCTGTTCTATTCATCAGTCATATTTGTACATGTAATACTTTGGAAAATACAGTAATATGAAAACGAATGAATCACTGATATATGTGGAATAGGATAAAAAATCCTGTCTTGCCATGTTTCCCTAAATCTGTTAAAGCAAATGCCGGATGGTTCCTTTGGAAAAGGACTTACTTCCCCATACTTGTTCAATCAGAGTGTAAGATCTGTCTCTAACGACCATATCATCGACAAAATGCTAAACCCTAATATTTCTTATGGTACTGCACAGCACCAAAGCTACTTCATTCCAACGATATGTATACACAGTACACAGTAAAGATGGAGAGAATGCCTAAATTCTCCTGACAAACCACTAGGACGTAGAGAGGGCGCTGTGTGGATATCGATTTCAATAGGATCACGTGTTCGGAGACGTATTTTTACCGACCCACAGGAACAAACATGTAGAAGAATGTATCTCACTATCCCGTCTCCGCTGCGTGAAAAGTGACCGTAATTTACTCTGACTGGGACAATTATTATATTTGTAGCTAACTAACGTGGTGACAGTTCCGAAGCTACCCTCTTAATAACTGTTTGAGAGTGTGCTGTATGCTGTTCGAAGCCGAGAACATTACAAGTTTTACACTGTCCAGTCACCACTAATGTGATCACCTGTACATCTACATCTACATTTATACTCCGCAAGCCACCCAACGGTGTGTGGCGGAGGGCACTTTACGTGCCACTGTCATTATCTCCCTTTCCTGTTCCAGTCGCGTATGGTTCGCGGGAAGAACGACTGTCTGAAAGCCTCTGTGCGCGCTCTAATCTCTCTAATTTTACATTCATGATCTCCTCGGGAGGTATAAGTAGGGGGAAGCAATATATTCGATACCTCATCCAGAAACGCACACTCTCGAAACCTGGCGAGCAAGCTACACCGCGATGCAGAGCGCCTCTCTTGCAGAGTCTGCCACTTGAGTTTGTTAAACATCTCCGTAACGCTATCACGGTTACCAAATAACCCTGTGACGAAACGCGCCGCTGTTCTTTGGATCTTCTCTATCTCCTCCGTCAACCCGATCTGGTACGGATCCCACACTGATGAGCAATACTCAAGTATAGGTCGAACGAGTGTTTTGTAAGCCACCTCCTTTGTTGATGGACTACATTTTCTAAGGACTCTCCCAATGAATCTCAACCTGGTACCCGCCTTACCAACAATTAATTTTATATGATCATTCCACTTCAAATCGTTTCGCACGCATACTCCCAGATATTTTACAGAAGTAACTGCTACCAGTGTTTGTTCCGCTATCATATAATCATACAATAAAGGATCCTTCTTTCTATGTATTCGCAATACATTACATTTGTCTATGTTAAGGGTCAGTTGCCACTCCCTGCACCAAGTGCCTATCCGCTGCAGATCTTCCTGCATTTCGCTACAATTTTCTAATGCTGCAACTTCTCTGTATACTACAGCATCATCCGCGAAAAGCCGCATGGAACTTCCGACACTATCTACTAGGTCATTTATATATATTGTGAAAATCAATGGTCCCATAACACTCCCCTGTGGCACGCCAGAGGTTACTTTAACGTCTGTAGATGTCTCTCCATTGAGAACAACATGCTGTGTTCTGTTTGCTAAAAACTCTTCAATCCAGCCACACAGCTGGTCTGATATTCCGTAGGCTCTTACTTTGTTTATCAGGCGACAGTGCGGAACTGTATCGAACGCCTTCCGGAAGTCAAGGAAAATGGCATCTACCTGGGAGCCTGTATCTAATATTTTCTGGGTCTCATGAACAAATAAAGCGAGTTGGGTTTCACACGATCGCTGTTTCCGGAATCCATGTTGATTCCTACATAGTAGATTCTGAGTTTCCAAAAACGACATGATACTCGAGCAAAAGACATGTTCTAAAATTCTACAACAGATCGACGTCAGAGAGATAGGTCTATAGTTTTGCGCATCTGCTCGACGACCCTTCTTGAAGACTGGGACTACCTGTGCTCTTTTCCAATCATTTGGAACCTTCCGTTCCTCTAGAGACTTGCGGTACACGGCTGTTAGAAGGGGGGCAAGTTCTTTCGCGTACTCTGTGTAGAATCGAATTGGTATCCCGTCAGGTCCAGTGGACTTTCCTCTGTTGAGTGATTCCAGTTGCTTTTCTATTCCTTGGACACTTATTTCAATGTCAGCCATTTTTTCGTTGGTGCGAGGATTTAGAGAAGGAACTGCAGTGCGGTCTTCCTCTGTGAAACAGCTTTGGAAAAAGGTGTTTAGTATTTCAGCTTTACGCTTGTCATCCTCTGTTTCAATGCCATCATCATCCCGGAGTGTCTGGACATGATGTTTCGAGCCACTTACTGATTTAACGTAAGACCAGAACTTCCTAGGATTTTCTGTCAAGTCGGTACCTAGTATTTTACTTTCGAATTCACTGAACGCTTCACGCATAGCCCTCCTTACGCTAACTTTGACATCGTTTAGCTTCTGTTTGTCTGAGAGGTTTTGGCTGCGTTTAAACTTGGAGTGAAGCTCTCTTTGCTTTCGCAGTAGTTTCCTAACTTTGTTGTTGTACCACGGTGGGTTTTTCCCGTCCCTCACAGTTTTGCTCGGCACGTACCTGTCTAAAACGCATTTTACGATTGCCTTGAACTTTTTCCATAAACACTCAACATTGTCAGTGTCTGAACAGAAATTTTCGTTTTGATCTGTTAGGTAGTCTGAAATCTGCCTTCTATTACTCTTGCTAAACAGATAAACCTTCCTCCCTTTTTTTATATTCCTATTAACTTCCATATTCAGGGATGCTGCAACGGCCTTATGATCACTGATTCCCTGTTCTGCTCTTACAGAGTCGAAAAGTTCGGGTCTGTTTGTTATCAGTAGGTCCAAGATGTTATCTCCACGAGTCGGTTCTCTGTTTAATTGCTCGAGGTAATTTTCGGATAGTGCACTCAGTATAATGTCACTCGATGCTCTGTCCCTACCACCCGTCCTAAACATCTGAGTGTCCCAGTCTATATCTGGTAAATTGAAATCTCCACCTAAGACCATAACATGCTGAGAAAATTTATGTGAAATGTATTCCAAATTTTCTCTCAGTTGTTCTGCCACTAATGCTGCTGAGTCGGGGGGTCGGTAAAAGGAGCCAATTATTAACCTAGCTCGGTTGTTGAGTGTAACCTCCACCCATAATAATTCACAGGAACTATCCACTTCTACTTCACTACAGGATAAACTACTACTAACAGCGACGAACACTCCACCACCGGTTGCATGCAATCTATCCTTTCTAAACACCGTCTGTGCCTTTGTAAAAATTTCGGCAGAATTTATCTCTGGCTTCAGCCAGCTTTCTGTACCTATAACGATTTCAGCTTCGGTGCTTTCTATCAGCGCTTGAAGTTCCGGTACTTTACCAACGCAGCTTCGACAGTTTACAATTACAATACCGATTGCTGCTTGGTCCCCGCATGTCCTGACTTTGCCCCGCACCCGTTGAGGCTGTTGCCCTTTCTGCACTTGCCCGAGGCCATCTAACCTAAAAAACCGCCCAGCCCACGCCACACAACCCCTGCTACCCGTGTAGCCGCTTGTTGCGTGTAGTGGACTCCTGACCTATCCAGCGGAACCCGAAACCCCACCACCCTATGGCGCAAGTCGAGGAATCTGCAGCCCACATTGTCGCAGAACCGTCTCAGCCTCTGATTCAGACCCTCCACTCGGCTCTGTACCAAAGGTCCGCAGTCAGTCCTGTCGACGATGCTGCAGATGGTGAGCTCTGCTTTCATCCCGCTAGCGAGACTGGCAGTCTTCACCAAATCAGATAGCCGCCGGAAGCCAGAGAGGATTTCCTCCGATCCATAGCGACACACATCATTGGTGCCGACATGAGCGACCACCTGCAGATGGGTGCACCCTGTACCCTTCATGGCATCCGGAAGGACCCTTTCCACATCTGGAATGACTCCCCCCGGTATGCACACGGAGTGCACTTTGGTTTTCTTCCCCTCCCTTGCTGCCATATCCCTAAGGGGCCCCATTACGCGCCTCACGTTGGAGCTCCCAACTACCAGTAAGCCCACCCTCTGCGACTGCCCGGATCTTGCAGACTGAGGGGCAACCTCTGGAACAGGACAAGCAGCCATGTCAGGCTGAAGATCAGTATCAGCCTGAGACAGAGCCTGAAACCGGTTCGTCAGACAAACTGGAGAGGCCTTCCGTTCAGCCCTCCGGAATGTCTTTCGCCCCCTGCCACACCTTGAGACGACCTCCCACTCTACCACAGGTGAGGGATCAGCCTCAATGCGGGCAGTATCCCGGGCAACCACAGTCGTAGTCCGATCGGGGGATGCGTGGGACGAGCTGGCCGTCCCCGACAAACCCCCATCCGGACCCCCACAGTGATGCCCATTGGCAACAGCCTCAAGCTGTGTGACCGAAGCCAACACTGCCTGAAGCTGGGAGCGAAGGGATGCCAACTCAGCCTGCATCCGAACACAGCAGTTGCAGTCCCTATCCATGCTAAAAACTTGTGCAAAGAACGTCTGAACTAATCTACAGAGAGCTCAAACAAAACGACAAAATTGAAGCGGTTATTAAAATACAAGATTGCCTAGTAAATGCAGTAATGCTGCCACTTGTGCACTGCTGACACACTGCTCGGCGGCGGAAGGAGACTACGCGATTTAACACTATTCGAGTACTAAAACGTGATGCTACAACTCTCAAATACTATAATACGCCCGAAATTTATGAATTAAACAATGCAAGTACCAAAAACACGCAAAGAAATTAATAATTAAACTATGTAACAAATGAGTGAGCTAGGAGTATACGACTTGCTGCTGCAGCTGCTTATCCAACGGCGGCAGGGAGCACACTGACTGTGACCAACCGACACTGGCCGTTCAAAACGAAAACAGATGACAGACGACTACGCGAATTTACACTATTCAGGTACTAAAACGCGATGCTACAACTCTCAGATACTATAATACGCCCGAAATTTATGAATTAAACAATGCAAGTACCAAAAACACGCAAAGAAATTAATAATTAAACTATGTAACAAATGAGTGAGCTAGGAGTATACGACTTGCTGCTGCAGCTGCTTATCCAACGGCGGCAGGGAGCACACTCCCGGAATAACCAAATTTTGCAGGGCCGGCTGCTGCAAGCCCAGGGGGAAGGGCGTCAGTGAGGTTCTAGAAGGTACCGACAGGGATATGGATCCACGCCGACTCAAGAGATTATGTTACTCGATTGAGGATCCATGGCGCGAACAGTCCGATCGAAGTCGTCCCACAGATTCTCAACTGGGTTTAAATCTGGAGAGATTGGTGGCTAGGGGAGTACGATAACCTCATCCTGATCTCTTCAAGTCACGCACGTACGCTTCGAACTGTGTGACACATTGCATAGTTATGCTGATAGATGCCATCATGCTAAGGAAAAAAGGCTGCATACAGGGATGGACACGGTCCACAGAGATAGACGCATACTTGTGTTCATCCATTATGCCTTCCAGAATGAGAATATCACGCAGGGAGTGCCATTCGGCCTGGACCATTCTAACGACTGTTGCAGGGTGTTTGCTTTCAGACGTTTCACACTGTACATGCCAGCAGCCATCTGTCCGATGGAGTGTGAAACGTGATCATCTGAAAAGGCCACATGTCGCCACTCAGGGATGTTGGGGTGTGGTATTAGTGTGCAACTTCCAGCCTTCATAACCGATAAACAACAGTCAGCATGGGTGCATGAACCAGGAGCCTTCTGCAAAGGCCCATTTGCAACATATTCGCTGATCAGTTATTGAGGGGACACTGTGTGTAGCTGCTTGGTTAATCTACACTCATGGTCATAAATTAAGGATAATGCTGATACATGGTGAAACAACGCTCTGGTGGACAGTTTGCGGGTTTAAATCACCTCGGGTTATCACCTTGCGGTGCATTTGACCCGCGGTCGTCACACGGTGGCGCTGCCAGCAGTCCACATACGCAGAGGTGTGTTGGTGCATATCAGAGTACAGTGCAGCGATTAACTGTGCAGACGTTTTCAGACGTGCTAATGGTGACTGTGTGTTGAAAATGGCTCAAAGAACATATACTGTTGACGTTATGAGGGGTAGTACTAGGGCGATTGGAGGCTGGTCAAACACAGCAGATCCTAGCATGGGCCCTCCGTGTGCCACAAAGTGTGATCTTAAGATTATGGCAACGATTCCAGCACACAGGAAACGTGTCCAGGCGCTACAGTACGGGACGTCCACAATGTACAGCACCACAAGAAGACCGATATCTCACCATCAGTGCCCGCAGACGGCCACGAAGTACTGCAGGAAGCTTTGCTCAGGACCTTACCGCAGCCACTGGAACAGTTGTCTCCAGACACACAGTCTACAGACGACTGAACAGACATGGCTTATTTGCCCGGAGACCTGCGAGGTGCATTCCACTGACGCTGGTCACAGGAGAGCCCATAAAGCCTGGTGTCAAGAACACAGTACATTGTCATTGGAACGGTGGTCCCAGGTTATGTTCACGGACGACTCCAGGTATAGTCTGAACAGTGATTCTCGCCTGGTTTCCATCTATTGTGAACCAGGAACCAGATACCAACCCCTTAATGTCCTTGAAAGAGACCTGTATGTAGGTCGTGGTTTGATGGTGTGGGGTGGGATTATGATTGGTGCTCGTACACCCCTGCATGTCTTTGACAGAGGAACTGTAACAGGTCAGGTATATTGGGACGTCATTTTGCACCAGTATGTCGGCCTTTACAGGGGTGCAGTAGGTCCCACCTTCGTCCTGATGGATGATAACGCACGGCCCCACTGAGCTGCCATCGTGGAGGAGTACCTTGAAATAGAAGATATCAGGCGAATGGAGTGGCTCGCCTGTTCTCCAGACCTAAACCCCATCGAGCACATCTGGGATGCTCTCAGTCGACGTATCGCTGCACATCTTCAAACCCATACAACACTTCAGGAGCTCCAACAGGCACTGGTGCAAGAATGGGAGGCTATACCCTAGCAGCTACTCGAACACCTGGTCCAAATATGCCAACCCATTGTGAGGCGTGTGTTCGTGTGCATGATGATCATATCCCATATTGATTTTGGGGTACTTGCGCAGAAAACAGTGGCGTTTTATAGCGCAAGTGTTTCGGGATGGTGTTCTCAACTTATCACCAATATCGTGGACCTAAAGATCTGTGCCGTGTGTGTTCCCTATGTGCCTATGCTATTAGCGCCAGTTTTGTGTAGTGTCAGGTTGTGTGGCACCACGTTCTGCAATTATCCTTAATATATGAGAATGAGTGTAGGTGGTCCGTTCTCAATACTTGCACATCTATTCGCCCAAACACATCTCCACAGTCACTGCTCACCCGTATCATCTATGGCCCATGGTGCACCACATTTGCCTCGGTGTCAGCTTTGGATAGTTCCATTTTTCCATATATGATGTACTTTAGGATGGTGGCACACAAACTGTCTACAAACTTAGTCTTCACGGAAATGCTTCCACCCTTGGTCTGGAGTCAATGATTATGCCCTTTTGGACGGCCAAGGAAAACCTCTGTACAAGGTTGCTGGAACTGCTGGCGTTGCCATCTATTTCATAGCATAGGCGTCACTTACTAGAAGAGGTTGGTTTCTAGCTGTTGGTGTAGCCTCTACACCGCTGTGTTGACGAGCGCTTTGAGTTCGTCCTTCTTCTGCACGCCTTGTCGACATGGTATTGTGCATCGCCTTCTGTCACTGTGGGGACTTGGTCTGCTTTGCGTTGCAGAGCTGTCCGCTGCCATATTGTTATTTCCTTAGGAGTGGATCCGCTTCATGTAAAGCACAAACAGTCTTAAGGACATCGCCACCCGCCATTTTAGGATTTAAAACATTAAAATACAGAAAAAATACAAATGCAAACACAGCTCCTCATTTGTTAAACCCTTAGCTCAAGTAGAAGGCATTAAGACAAAACCCACCGGCCCTTCGATGTCATATGGGCTGAGGCTCATGCCGACTTGGCAACGGTGGCACGGGTGCTGACTCACTCTCTGGCAGGGTTTCCCAGTACACTTGGTTAGGAAGTGTACCATCTGTGCCAAAGAGTGTGTAATATGAGGTGTGTACATCAGAGTTATTTATCACAGCACGTTGTAACCATATTAGTCAGCGATGAGTTTACACCACTACCGATGATTCAGGCCGCCTTCCCTTTCAACTTAAGCACACCTCTTTGATATTTCTGCGAAAAGTGTAAACGCCAACGTTACCAAGTTTTATACCAATACCTACACTCGTCTCTTATAAAGATTCCTGATGCATTTAAACAATATCACTTCATTAAAGAAATGGCAAATCTTATTCAGTATCTCGGTTGATACAAGACTTATGAGTATTGTCAATTTACTGTCAGCTGTCAAAACATTGTTCCGCATCTAGAACCAGGAGTGCAAATTTTGAGTGAATTGACGCGAATGCTGTTTTACGAAAATGCTATGCTGAGTTTAGTGTGGTTTTGTGATGCAAAGGTTACAAAACGTGTATTTGAATGTCGTTCATTGCTTTGAGAGCAAAAAGGCGAACAGGCTGACTAATAAGGACATGTGGCACTCTTTCAGCTTCATGTTATGTGATAATCAGCACATTTCTTTCATGCATTATTTATTTTGTATGTGATTTACAGTTTTGTAGTTTCTTGCAGTTATTGCAGAATACTTTCTAAACAGTTTACAAGTATTTTGACGATTAAGGACATATTTACAAAAAATGATTATAAAAAACTGATGTGCACAATTTTCTAAAATGCTTCCTCAAATTCAGGTAACACTGAACCTCATAATATACATCTCATTGACAGCAAATTTTTACCAGATTTGTGTGTCATGATGGTTCATATTCTAGACCTACTCATTTCCACATATTGTATATGTTAACCACAAAAAATATTATTACATCTTAGATTTTAATATTATTTTCCCCTAATTAAAAGTTTCATTTCTCTGTAATGTAGCTGAAATTGAAATAAATTGTACGTCTACTACATAGCTACAGACAATCGCATGTCACAGAAAACAAATTAGTGCAGTGCTTTATAACCCTAAGGGATACATGTACCTCAATTCTGAAAAAATCCAACTTGCAAGAAATCAAGATATTGTGACTCGAGATACGAGTCATATTCTACTGTGCCTCAGATTATGCCTGAAGGATTTCGTCATCTTCAAGCTTCCTCTTGCCATTCCTTTTACCATTTTTTACTTCCTTGGTGACCTGAAGAGAGAATCTTTCTGTTTCCTGCACCCATTGTCTGTCACAGGCAAGCAGTCGGCCTTTCGCATTAAATTTACTAACTCATCCAGTCTAGCTATGCCTACATCATTCAGACATATCACTACAAACAGAAGAATAGCTGCACCCACAAATACCTGTCTGTAGCACTTAGGCAACAAACATTCAATAGGACATAAACAAAACACTTCACCAAAGCAATACTAAGCTGGGGCAAAGATGCTCATTTACAGATACTGAAAACCAGCAGTGTTACCAACATATGCAATATATCCCAAATAGAACCGCTGGAAGCATAAATTTTCCTACTTTTATTTCTTTTTTGCGAAATGTAAATAGTTTTTATAATTACATGACAGCGTATACGACTTTAACTTTAAAATTTAGTATATAGCGCTCATTTTTCATTCTAAACCGAATTATGTATATATCAAAGTAATCGGGAAAGACTGTAGAGTTTAATAAAGTAACAAAAGTTTCATCATTCAAAGGTACTCTGGGTCCTCGAGTGAGACAGAGGTGTAAATAAAAATTGAAATGGAGAATAGGGACTCAGTCAAAGTTTTGAACCGGCTGCTGTGGTACCGGATCCAGCCAGACATGCGACTGACGTGTGCCTACCGCCTCACCCCGCTCCACACCACCGACTACGCGACCACGGTTGGCGATCCATCAAAGAAAACAGTTCGGCTGCCATGTGCCGAGGCTAATAGCGAAGGAGAACACAGCATCGTCCTTGTAGCCTTGCCCGCAGAAAAATACGGCCTCAGAAACGTTTGCTTGAACGTCATCTTGGAAGCGAGACTAACCAAAATATATTCAACTACCAGGTGGTTGGTTTATTTTCCTTAGAATATGCATTACGTTCAACATAAAATTAATTTTGAACTGTATATGCTGTGTGACACATTACAAAATAATTGATCTCCGCAAATGTTGTCTCTTTCGCAATACACACTTAAGATCTCAGAAATAAATTGGTAAACAAACTTGAGTGGTTTTTCTGCACAACGGCTGTTAATGTTTGCCTTGCAAGTAACTGACGTAATTTTGCAAGTAGAGTTCACTTTCCTATATATACAGAATGGTTTCGACTCTGTATCACGTTTCTGGTAAGCAAATTACGATTATACGATTTTCACAAATTTGTGGCAGGATGGAAGAGTTTTTGTCTAAATATGAAGGGTGGAATGAGTATAAGTGCAGATATTCCTACTGGTGACTGAGGATGGTGTACTGAACAGCATTGCTTCAATATTTACGTCATCTGCCCACTAATAATTATAGCTACTACAAGTTGTATGTTTTGGGTTTGGGTAGTACCTCCCAGTACATGTGGCAAGAGCAAGCCATTAATGCTTATTTTGCCCTGGACGAAATGTCAGGTGTTAAAGTCTGGACATACGAAAGCAAAATACTATATACACTACTGGCCATTAAAATTGCTGCACCAAGCAGAAATGCAGATGGTAAATGGTTATTCATTGGACAAATATATTATACTAGAACTGACATGTGATTACATTTTCATGCAATTTGGGTGCATAGATCCTGAGAAATCAGTACCCAGCCGTAATAACGGCCTTGATACGCCTGGGCATTGAGTCAAACACAGCTTGCATGGCGTGTACAGGTACAGCTGCCCATGCAGCTTCAACACGATACCACAGTTCATCAAGAGTAGTGACTGGCGTATAGCGACGAGCCAGTTGCTCGGCCACCATTGATCAGACGTTTTCAATTGGTGAGAGATCTGGAGAATGTGCTGGCCAGGGCAGCAGTCGAACATATCCTGTATCCAGAAAGGCCCGTACAAGACCTGCAACATGCGGCCGTGCATTATCCTGCTGAAATGTAGGGTTTCGCAGGGATCGAATGAAGGGTAGAGCCACGGGTCGTAACACATCTGAAATGTAACGTCCACTGTTCAAAGTGCCGTCAATGCGAACTAGAGGTGACCTAGACGTGTAACCAATGGCACCCCATACCATCACGCTGGGTGATACGCCAGTATGGCGATGACGAATACACGCTTCCAATGTGCGTTCACAGTGATGTCACCAAACATGGATGCGACCATCATGATGCTGTAAACAGAACCTGGATTCATCCGAAAAAAAATGACGTTTTGCCATTAATGCACCCAGGTTCGTCGTTGAGTACACCAACGCAGGCGCTCCTATCTGTGATGCAGCGTCAAGGGTAACCGCAGCCATGGTCTCCGAGCGGATAGTCCCTGCTGCTGCAAACATCGTCGAACTGTTCGTGCAGATGGTTGCTGTCTTGCAAACGTCCCCATCTGTTGACTCAGGGATCGAGACGTCGCTGCACGATCCGTTACAGCCATGCGGATAAGATGCCTGTCATATCGACTGCTAGTGATACGAGGCCGTTGGAATCCATCACGGCGTTCCGTATTACCCTCCTGAACCCACCGATTCCATATTCTGTT
This sequence comes from Schistocerca cancellata, assembly GCF_023864275.1. Lineage (NCBI taxonomy): Eukaryota > Metazoa > Arthropoda > Insecta > Orthoptera > Acrididae > Schistocerca > Schistocerca cancellata. The sequence continues at coordinate 157,697,242 of NC_064627.1, forward strand.
AACAGTCATCGGATCTCGACCAACGCGAGCAGCAATGTTGCGATACGATAAACCGCAATCGCGATAGGCTACAATCCGACCTTTATCAAAGTCGGAAACGTGATGGTACGCATTTCTCCTCCTTACACGAGGTATCACAACAACGTTTCACCAGGCAACGCCGGTCAGCTGCTGTTTGTGTATGAGAAATTGGTTGAAAACTTTCCTCATGTCAGCACGTTGTAGGAGTCGTCACCGGGGCCAACCTTGTGCGAATGCTCTGAAAAGCTAATCATTTGCATGTCACAGCATCTTCTTCCTGTCGGTTGAAGTTCGCGTCTGTAGCACGTCATCTTCGTGGTGTAGCAATTTTAATTGCCAGTAGTGTATATACTGACAGAGACAGTCCATTTAGGGGTGCCGTTATGATCAAGCAGAAGACATCAGGTAGTAAATTATGTGACGTGTTTGCAGGAAGGCTGTTTGACGTGAAAAAAAAAACATTCATCACACTGATGTGTGTACATGTTAAGATACCGCATATAAAAATATGTACAGTTATGCCCGTTACACCCTATATTTTTGTTTCACACACGGGTGAGCGTCGTCGAATTGTTTAAAAACCTGAATTGGCAGAAACTTCAATATGAACGCCATTTGCTCCGCAAAAGTCTACTTATAAAGTTTCAGGAAACAGTACTAAGTTGAAAATATAGAAATATACTTCAGCATCCTCTGTTCTGCTCTCGTAGTGACCGCAAAAACAATATCAATTACAGGGCATACAGAGGCATTCAAGCACTTCATTCTTTCTGTACTCCATACGTGGCAGGAACGGGTAAGAATCCCCAACGTAATGTACAATGCTAAGTACTCTCTGCTATGCACTTCTCAGTGATTTGCCCAGTATAGATGTATATGTGTTCTCAATAAAACAATTTGTCAGTAGCATAGATTCTTCGCTGAAGCTGGTGTGGTCTACAAGAATATATAATCGCTGAATGATTCTTAGGAAATTTAGAGCGATTTTGACAGTCTTCCCCGTTGGTGGACTGTATGGTAGCTCTCTTTAAGTAAGGATAACTGCGAGTCGCTGACCATAGCAAAGAGAAGAACGGGATAGTGCCCAACTACAATATTAGTGGCTAGGTTCCGGAATCGGCTTAAGTTTCTAGGGACATTAACTGCGAACCGATATCAAATGGAACAATATGTGAAATCAGTTATTGGGGAGGAGAATGGCAGACATAGGTTTGTTGGGAGAAGTCCATTTAAATATCTAGGGGGTATTAACAGCGAACCGATATGAAGTGGGACATCATAGGTGACGCGAATGGCAGATATAGATTTTGTGGGAGGACGTAGTAAAAGTGTGGCGCATCTGTAAAGGAAACTGCGCACAAGAGGCTAGTGCGGCCAATCGGAAGAATTCTGCCCCATTTTAGGAGTCCGTATGAAGTAGGCAGGTGAGGAGACATGCAAGGCATTAAGAGACGCACCACTATGATCGTAACAGCTCGGTATGACCAATGCGAAGGAGTATCAGAGGTGCTCAGAGAGTTCTTGAAGGGAAGGCGACGTTGTTCTCTCTAAAAACAATTTAGTAAATTGAGACAGTCAATACTCTATTACTCCACCGTATACCTCCATCGCACATTATGACAATGGGACGTGAATTACTAAACGGCTAGAAAACCCCAGAAGCACTTGCAGGATGCCCTTGTAACTGCTTCCAGGAGCAACAAAAATTTGGTTTTGATTACTTCATATTATTATTGACCAAATTTAAAAAGGTTGTTATAATCTACTCATTAAAGGGTACAATCTTACATTAAAGTTATAACACAGTAAGTCAAGTATTTAAGTTAGAAACCGTGTTTATGTGTTGAGGCAGTGTAATTCATGGTGTGCAGATTACCCGCATCGTACTCGCCCAGTATTTCAGAATGACAGCACTTAACGACTTGGAAAAACTTTACACGTGATTTCTTTTTTTATTTCTTTGATTATTAACGAGTGAGACTGAAAAACAATTGATGTATTGCGTCACGCCTAATTACACGTTTGGAGAATACACCGACATGATCCTTCTGAATGGCGAAGTTCACGGTAATAGAAGAGCTACTCGTTGCCTTTATCAAGATCGTTATCCACAACGTCCGACTCCATCGCGTAACCTTTTAGCCACAATTACACAACGGCTTCGAGAAATGGGTACCTTCAGCGTCAGCAGACGTGACTATGATGCTCCAAGGTGAAGACCCGCACCCAAACTGGCAGAGGATGTACTGCATCGAGCTGAAGAGAACATCATTCGAAGGTACAATGTGTGCACCGAACTTGGCGGTCGCCACGTCAAACCTAACTTGAAGTGGATCAGAATTCTACCCTCCTTTGAAAAGGACAAAAACGGTTTAATTTTAACAGCAAACAACAGAGTTTGCGAAAAATTAATAATTTTCTTTTTTTATTTCTTTGATTATTAACGAGTGAGACTGAAAAACAATCGATGTATTGGGTCACGCCTAATAATTTACTTGTAAAAGTGGTCGCTTTACCAAAATGTTTTCAAACTGCTGTAGCCGAGAAAGGTACGTTTCCGGACATGAATTCCAATTCAGAATATTATTTACTCAGTCCCCTTTGCAAATCCTAGACGTTTGTAAAGAGAATTTTAGATTCCCCTGTATACAACTGAACGCACTTGCAAACTTATATTATTACCGACATGAGCGGTTCTAGGCACTTCAGTCTGGTACCGCGCGACCGCTACGGTCGCAGGTTTGAATCCTGCCTCGGGCATGGATGTGTGTGATGTCCTTAGGTTAGTTAGGTTTAAGTAGTTCTAAGTTCTAGGGGACCGATGACCTCAGCTGTTAAGTCCCATAGTGCTCAGAACCATTTGAACCATTTTGTTACTGACACATAATGTGAGATGCATAAAAAACTCTTTTATGCAGGAGGTTCGATTCCTTAAGCAATCGGGGATGGGAGTTGCTGGTAGGACAGAGGGTGATTAATATTGGAGGAAAGTTCCCTCCCACGAATTGTACAGCAGCTTATTGTAGGCATTTGCCCTTTTAGTGGCTGTTTATCTGCATATGCTGTCATTTCACTGCTATGACTTTAGACAGTAGCTATAGACTGTAACAACAATTCCATAAAGCTTCTACAGCGACTGTATTCATTGGTAGAAGAACAGTGCTTGAAGTCTGCGTTATTTTAGTTGAGTACCTTTGACGTTTTCCAGCAGAAAGGTAAGTGTCTATCGTACAGTGGACACTCTGAGTCAAGTCACTATGGTGGAAGTCTCATTTACAGTAATACTGTAGAAAATACAGTAATTACTGAGAAATATTGACAGCCGGTAGTAGGCGACCTCGGGGAAGATCAGTTTGAGCTCCTGTGAAATGTAGGAACACGCAAGGCAATACTGACCTAATAAATTATCCGAGAAGATGGACTGAAGAAAGGCAAAACTACTTTTGTATCATTTGTTGGTTTAGAGAAAACTTTTGACAATGTTGACTACACACACTGCAATTTTAAAACTAGCAGGAATAAAACATAAGAAACGAAAAGTTCTTCACAATTGGTACAGAAAACATTGTATCTATAAGAGTCAAGGGATATGAAAGGGAAACCGAAGCTGAGAAGGGAGTGAGACAGGATTATAGTCTACTCCAAAGTTATGTCGCCCGTAAGTTCAGCAATCTGTGAAGGGACCCAAGGAGAAATTTGGAAAGCGAATTAAAGTTTAGGGAGAAGAAATAAAAACATTGTCTGCCGATGACACTCTAATTCTTTCAGAGACGGTAAACGACGTGGAAGAGCAGTTAACCAGAGGGATAGTTTCTCGAAAACATATTATCAGGTGAATGTGAACGAAAGTAAAACAAAGGTGATGGAATGTAGTCGAATTAAATCGGGTGTTGCTGGGGGAATTAGATCAGGAAACGAGACACTAAGAATAGTAGTATTTGTACAGCAAAACAACTCACGGTGTCGTTAGTAGAGAGGAGATAATATGCAGAATGCCAATGGAAAGAGAATAATTTCTGAAAAAGAGAAGGGACCCTGGTCCGGAAACAACCGAGTAGAAAAATATAAGCGAAAATCGTTCTGATGCCTCTGACAATGAAACACATGTACCTGTACTGTTGTTGCTCTGACTACAGGAGAGTTAACTTTCAGATGTGGCAGTATGAACCAAAGCAAGAAAAAATGTCTAGTAAATTTGAACTCTAAAATGCTTACCTTAAGAGCTGTGAGTACTTGTTCATCATCGTTGCAGTGAAACAGAACTCTTCTTCTCGACAAGTGCCCATAGCTCTTACGATATCCACCTCAGAGCCCATGTTTAATTGACACTTTCTTCTTGTTCAGGTCCACACCACCACCTCTGAAACTTGCCCACCCTGTTATATTAGCAACACCAGTACCGGTACACGTATTCCACTGTCACAGAGGTAACAGAAAGATTTTGGCTTTAACTTTCGAGTCGGTCGCTTCCAAACCGGCGTCTCTCACGTGAAATTATTCTTTTTACCATTCTCCATCACTCCTGAAAGTTTGTAATATAATGAGGAAATCATTCTGTGTGTGCTCACTTCGGACTACACTTGACCGACCAGTGTTGCTGTGCTCGCGGGAGCACTGTGTGAACAGCGTACTGAACCGAGCATTTCCTTATCGATTGGCTGGTATCTAGAAAACGTGATCGGGGCCAACAGCAGACGAAGAGGACACAAACTGGCGTTCAAGTGTGATTTGTAATGGGAATGGCGAAGAGGATGAAGTTGACACTTGTGACGGAAAACATGGACTTGGTATCCAGTGTATTTGATATTATGGCGCCTTGTAGTTTTCATGAGATAGTTTGTACATTGTCAGTCGGATGATAAGGGCCATGACTCTCGAAACATGTTGCTGTGTTCTTTTAACATTACTCTGTGTTGATTGCTACTAATTTATGAGTATAACGATTAGATATAACTGCCATTACCTCGCATCCATGGAAGTTGTTGACAGTACTGAACGGAATCGAAAGCTACATTCAATATTACTGAACAATCGCGAAACATATTTATGATATTCTACCAAAGTATCAGGAAGACATATGACACCCGTTCTATAAACGCGTCGCACAACACTGCTGGTGAATACATTAGCATAAACCGAAGCGTGAACAGTCACCATTAAAAATATACAATATAAAATAAATCATAACTGTTAACGTCAACCTAGATACTTGACAATTTTTACATGTTCTACATTGTGGTTTTCTTTATGTTATATGATTTTTGTTACCATAATAAACACGTCACGTACTCCAGTTACATGTTGGTCCACTCATGTTTCGTGCATATTCTTTATATTGTTTTCGACTGTGATGTTTAATCCTCCCTCGTAACAGCTCGTAAGCTATAACAAAGAGCCAACCCGTCCTCCTCTTTCAAAGGACTCAGAAAATCTCCGTAAACCCTACCTATTTCGTAAACATGACTAAAATGTCATTGTCTCAGTCCTTTTCAACGCGGGCTGTAGCCGCGCCTTCACTCTCACACACTTTGTATCATACCCCAAGGAAACTGTAACACACTGCCCTTCTCTATCCCGTACTCTCTCCTTACCTACAGTTACACACGACCTCTTTTTACCTTCGTTCTTTCCTCTTCCAGCTTCCATCTCCTAATACACACTCCCCAATACTCTAGTACCTTACTATCATAATCAACAATATCCATCTCATATTCGCTAGATGAACTATCGTTTCCTGTGTCACAGCATCATATTATCGTCACCTGTATTTAAACTACATCTACAAACACATGGATACTCTGCAAATCACATTTAAGTGCCTGGCAGAAGGTTCATCGAAACACCTTCACAATGGAAATGAAAATGAGCGTTTGGCGTCATTGGACTGGAGGCCCCTTAAGGAGCAGGTCCGGCCGCCTTGGTGCAGGTCTTATTACATTCGACGCCACATTGGGCGACCTGCGCGCCGGAAGGGGATGAAATGATGATGAAGACAACACAACACCCAGTCCCTGAGCGGAGAAAATCCCAGACCCATCCGGGAATCGAACCTGGGCCCCTTAGGACGGCAGTCCGTCACGCTGACCATTCTGCTGTCGGAGCGGACACCTTCACAATAATTCTCTATTATTCCAATCTCGAACAGCGCGCGAAAAGAACGAACACTTATATCTCTCCGTGCGAGATCTGATTTCCCTTATTTTATTATGGTGATCGTTCCTCCCTATGTAGGTTGGCGTCAATATAAAATCTTCATATTCGGAGGAGAAAGTTGGTGATTGAAATTTCGTGAGGAGATTCCGCTTTAACGAAAGACGCTTTTGTTTTAATGATGTTCACCACAAATCCTGTATCATTTCTGTGACGCTCTCTCCCCTATTTCGCGATAATACAAAATGTGCTGCCCTTCTGTGAACTTTCTCGGTGTACTCCGTTAATCCTATCTGGTAAGGACCCCACACCGGGTAGCAGTACTCTAATAGAGGACAGACAAGAGTAGTGTAGGCAGTCTCTTTAGTACATCTGTTACATTTTGTAAGTGTCCTGCCGATGAAACGCAGCCCTTGGTTTGCCTTCCCCACAACATTTTCTGTGTGTTGTTTCCGGTTTTCGTAATTGTAATTCGTAAGTATTTAGTTGAATTTACGGCCTTTAGATTTGACTGTTTTTTCGTGTAACCGAAGTTTAGCGGGCTCCTTTAGCATTCATGAAGATGACCATACTTTTCTTTATTTAAGGTCAACTGCCAATTTTTGTACCGCACAGATAACTTTTCTAAATAGTTTTCCAATTTTTTTTGTCTTCTGATGACTTTACTAGACGATAAACGACAGCATCATCTGCAAGAAATCTAAGAGAGCTGCTCAGATTGTTTCCTAAATCGTTTACATAGATAAGGAACAGCAAATGGCCTATAACACCACCTAGGGGGATGCCAGAAATAACTTCTGTTTTACTCGATTACTTTCCGTCAATTGCTAACAAGGGAACCTCCCCATCGCACCCCCCTCAGATTTAGTTATAAGTTGTCCCATAGTGCTCAGAGCCATTTTTTTTAGTTATAAGTTGGCACAGTGAATAGGCCTTGAAAAACTGAACACAGATAAATCGAGAAAACAGGAAGAAGTTGTGCGGAACTATGAAAAAAATTAGTGAAATATACGAACTGAGTAGTCCATACAAAGATAGGCAACATCAAGGACAGTGGGAATCAAGGAGCGCTGTGGTCCCGTGGTTAGCGTGAGCAGCTAGGGAATGAGAGGTCCTAGGTTCGAGTCTTCCATCGAGTGAAAAGTTTAGTTTTTTATTTTCAGTTTATGTGACAGACTCTTATGTTTTCATCACTTTTTTTGGAAGTGATTATCATATCCACAAGGAAACGTAAATCGGGCAAGGTAGAAGAATCTTTTTACCCATTCGCTAAGTGTACAAGTTAGGTGGGTCGACAGCATATTCCTGTCATGTGACGCACTTGCCGTCACCAGTGTCGTATAGAATATATCAGATGTGTTTTCCTGTGGAGGAATCGGTTGACCTATGACCTTGCGATCAAATGTTTTCGGTTCCCATTGGAGAGGCACGTCCTTTCGTCTACTAATCGCACGGTTTTGCGGTGCGGTCGCAAAATACAGACACTAAACGTATTACAGTGAACAGAGAAGTCAATGAACGAACGGACAGATCATAACTTTGCGAAAATAATGAAAGTAAACTTTTCAGTCGAGGGAAGACTTGAACCAAGGACCTCTCGTTCCGCAGCTACTCACGCTAACCACGGGACCACAGCGCTCCTTGACTCCCTGTCCTTGATGTTGCCTATCTTTGCATGGACTACTCAGTTTGTATATTTTACTAATTTTTTTCATAGTTCCACACAACTTCTTCCTGTCTTTTAGATTGATTTGTGTTCGGTTTTTCAAGGCCTATCCACTGTGCCAACTTATAACTAAATCTGAGGGGGGTGTGATGGGGAGGTTCCCTTGTAAAACTGTGATGTCTATGATAGGAAATCACAAATCCAGTCACGTAACTGAGACGATATTCCACAAGCCGTTTGTGTGGTACAGTGTCAAAAACCATATGGAAATCTAGAAATACAGAATCAATTTGAAATTCCATGTTAATAGCACTCGACAGTTCGTGTGAGTAAAGAGCCAGTTGAGTTTCACAAGAACGATCTTATCTAAATCCGCGTTGACTGTGTGTCAATAGACCATTCTCTTCGAGTTAATTCATAATTTTCGAACACAATATGTGTTCCAAAATCCTGCTGCATATTGACGTTACTGATATGGACATGCAATTTATTGGATTACTCCTACAACCTTTCTTGAATATTGGTGGGATCTGCGCAGCTTTCCATTCTTTGGCTACGAGCGTTTCGTCAATCGAACGTTTTTGTATTATTGTTAAGCAAGAAGCTACTGTACCAGCATACTCTGAATGGAACCTAATTGCGATACAGTCTGGACTTGTTTTTGTTAAGTGATTAAGTTGCTTCACTACTCCTAGGATATTTGCTTCTAAGTTCTGTTCTTGATTCGAATTCTGGAGTATTTACTTTGTCTTCTTTGGCAAAGGAATTTCGGAAGGCTGTGTTTGTAACTTTGCTTTTCATATACTCTGGAACCGCGCGACCGCTACGGTCGCAGGTTCGAATCCTGCCTCAGGCATGGGTGTGTGTGATGTCCTTAGGTTAGTTAGGTTTAAGTAGTTCTAAGTTCTAGGGGACTGATGACCTCAGACGTTAAGTCCCATAGTGCTCAGAGCCATTTGAACCTTTTTTTTTTATCACGTTTACGACTCAACGTGCTATTGTGGTTATTTCCGCGCTACTTACTGCAGGAGCTGGGCAGTCGCTGTGTCTCTGGTTCGTAGTGGATCTAAGTCTATACTTCGCAGACAAAGTGATGATGTGTAGCGGATACGACATCTCCACACATGCTATAGTTTCCCTGTTTTCCCCGTCGTTGTCATTTCACCAGATGTGTGTGAGACAAAGTAAGGTGTCGACTAACTCTTCTTGTCCTGTACGCTCTCATAATTCTGAGAATAAATCACATCGTGAGGCACAATGCCTGAGCGTCTGCCACTGGAGCTTGATGAGCATCTCCGTAAAACAGTTGCGCCAACCAAGCGAAACCTTGACGAGATACATCGAGCTTCTTTAGATCTTCTCTACTTCTTCTACACTACTGCCCATTAAAACTGTTACACCAAGAAGAAATGCAGATGATAAACGGGTATTCATTGGACAAATTTATTATACTACAACTGACATGTGATTACATTTTCACGCAATTTGGGTGCATAGATCCTGAGAAATCAGTACCAAGAACATCCACCTCTGGCCGTAATAACGGCCTTGATACGCCTGGGCATTGAGTCAAACACAGCTTGCATGGCGTGTACAGGTACAGCTGCCTATGCACCTTCAACACTATACTACTGTTCATCAAGGGTAGTGACTGGCGTATTGTGACGAGCCAGTAAGTTGCTCGGCCACCAGACGTTTCCAATTGGTAAGAGATCTGGAGAATGCGCTGGCCAGGGCAGCAGTCGAACATTTTCTGTATCCAGAAAGGCCCGTACAAGACCTGCAACATGCGGCCGTGCATTATCCTGCTGAAATGTAGGGTTTCGCTGGGATCGAATGAAGGGTAGAGCCACGGGTCGTAACACATCTGAAATGTAACGTCCACTGTTCAAAGTGCCGTCAATGCGAACTAGAGGTGACGGAGACGTGTAACCAATGGCACCCCATACCATCACGCTGGGTGATACGCCAGTATGGCGATGACGAATACACGCTTCCAATGTGCGTTCAGCGCAATGTCGCCAAACACGGATGCGACCATCATGATGCTGTAAACAGAACCTGGGTTCATCCGAAAAAACGACGTTTTGCCATTCATGCACCCAGGTTCGTCGTTGAGTGCACCATCGCAGGCGCTCCTGTCTCTGATGCAGCGTCAAGGGTAACCGCAGCCATGGTCTCCGCGCTGATAGTCCATACTGCTGCAAACATCGTCGAACTGTTCGTGCAGATGGTTGTTGTCTTGTAAACGTCCCCATCTGTTGACTCAGGGATCGAGACGTGGCTGCACGATCCGTTACAGCCATGCGGATAACATGCCTGTCATCTCGACTGCTAGTGATACGAGGCCTTTGGGATCCGGCACGGCGTTCCGTATCACACACCTGAACCCACCGAATCCATATTCTGCTAACAGTCGTTGGATCTCGATCAATGCGAGCAGCAATGTCGCGATACGATAAACCGCAATCGAGATAGTCTACAATCCGACCTTTATCAATGTCGGAAACGTGATGGTACGCATTTCTCCTCCTTAAACGAGGCATCACAACAACGTTTCACCAGGCAACGCCGGTCAAGTGCTTTTTGTGTATGAGAAATCGGTTGAAAACTTTCCTCATGTCAGCACGTTGTAGGTGTCGCCACCGGCGCCAGCAGTGTGAATGCTCTGAAAAGCTTATCATTTGCATATCACAGCATCTTCTTCCTGTCCTTTAAATTTTGCGACTGTAGCATGTCATCTTCGTGGTGTAGCAATTTTAATGGCCAGTAGTGTATTAAAATTACCTGATAAGTGTTCCAGATTGCTGACCAGTACTCTAGAATCGGCAGACTCTTTTGTAATCCACTTCTTCCTTAGAGGAATTACATGTCCTTAGCATTCTCTAAAGAATCTCAACCTGGTATCTGATATTCCTACAATAGTTTCATATGATCGTTTCACTTTAGGTAGCTAAGCATAGTAACTTTTTGATTTATTACTATTACTGTTTCCAGTGATCCATATTACGTAAAGCACAGCCACAGGCGCTGATGGGCCCATAGACACCGACCGACCCCCTGTCGTCCGCTGCGAATAGCGTCATTGAATGCGGTATGGAGGGACGTGAAGCCAGCATACGGCTCTCCATGCTGTTGTCAGTCTTCGTGACCTGGAGCTGCTACTGCTCGGTCAAGTAGCTCCTTAGTCGGTATCAAGAGGTTGAGTGTATCCCGTTGCAGTCCTCACACCAAGGAAAAACCCCTGGTATTGCTGGGAATCGAACCCGAGTCCTCTGCACGGAAGTCGGCTGCATTGACCACCCAGCTACGGAGTCGGATGATGTATACACTGAGGTGACAAAAGAAGTGGGATAAATCCACATATCGTGTCGAGTCTTCTGTTGGCCGGCATAGTGCAGTAACTCTACTTGGCATGTGCTCAACAAGTTGTTGCAAGTCCCATGCAGAACTATTGAGCCATGTCGCCTCTGTAGCTGCCATATTTGCGAAAGTGTTGTGAGTACAGGACTTCGTGCATGAATTGATATTTCGACTAGGTCCCATACACGTTCGATGGTCGGGAGATCTGTGTGGCCAAATCATTCACCCTAATTGTCCAGAATGCTCTTAAAACCAATTGCGAACAATTGTGGTCCGGTGACAAGGCGCATTGTCATACATAAAAATTCCATCATTGTTTGGGAATGGCTGTAAATCGTCTCCAGGTAGTCGAGCATGACCATTTCCAGTCAACGATAGGTTCAATGGGACCAGAGGGCCCAGTCCATTCTACGTCAACACAGTAAACACCATTATGAAGCCACCACCAGCTTGCACAGTGCTCTGATGGCAACTTGGATCCATGGCTTCGTAGCGTCTGCGCCACTCTCGAACCCTACCATCAACTCTTACCAACTGACCAGGCCACGATCTTCCAAGTGATATGGTCACGACCCAGGAGAGGAGCTGCAGCGTCGATCGTCTGCTGCCACAGTCCATTAACGCCACATTTCGCAGCTTATCTATTAGCACTGGTAACTCTATACAAACACCGCTGCTACCGGTCGTTACATGAAGGCTATCGGCCACTGATTGTTCATGGTGAGAGCTAACACCTAAAATTCGGTATTCTTGGCGCACTCTTGTCACTGTAGATCGCGGAATATTGAATTTTCTAACGATTTTCGAAACGGAATGTCCCATGCGTCTAACTCCAACTACCATTTCCCGTTCAAGGACGCTTCCGCCAATGCACTGCTCTTTTATACCCTGTGTACCCGATACTACCGCCATCTGTATATGTGCACGTCGCTATCTCGTGATTTTTGTCACCTCATTTTATGTATGTGCTGATGAGCAAGGAAATTGTGACCACCGATCTACTATCGACATAAACCCGTCCAGGGGATAGCAGCGTCACCTGGCCAGAAATGACTGCTAATCAGACACAGTGTAGTATCGGTGCGCGACCATCTGAGTTTAACGAAGGGCAGATTGTTTTCTCCCAAAGGCTCGGCACGAGCATTTTGGAAACTCTGCACGGAGTGTCAGTGAGCGTGCTGACGTGTGCAAAATGGGGAAGGCGTGCGACCTCTCTGAGTTTGACCGAGGGCAGATTGTGATGGCCAAGAGGCTCGGCATGAGCATTTAGGAAACTGCACAACTTTTTGGGTGTTCAAGGAGTGTTGTGGTGAGCGTCTTCAACACGTAGCGAAACCAAGGTGAAACAATGCCCAGACTTCGTGGGGTTGGGCGGTCACCCCTCATTACAGATGTCAGCCTTCGTAGGTTGGGCAGACTGGTAAAATAGGACAGGCGGCAAAAACATCAGACTTTAATGCTGGGGAGAGTACAAGTGTGTTCAGACACACACAGTGCGCAGAACACTAGTAACGATGGTCCTCCGTGGCCTCATGTGTTAATATTGACACCACGACACTGGCAACTGCGACTGAAATGGGCACGTGAACATCGGCATTGGACGTTTGCGATAGAAGAGCGTTAGATTCTCTCATGAATCCCGAAACCTTCTTCATCATGTCGATGGGAGTGCGCGAATCCGTCGTCTTCCTTGACACCAGTAGCGGGACGGAGACAAGTTGGCAGCGGATCCATTATGCTCTGGGGAACATTCACATGGGCGTCCAGGGGTCCAGTGGAGCTAGTGCAAGGCACCACGGCGGGTAAGGATTATCGGACACTGGTTGCAGACCACGTACACCCCTTCATGTTGATCATGTTTCCCAACAGCAGTGGCACTTTTCAACGAGATAATGCGCCATGTCACAAGGCCAGATGTGTGACGGAGTGGTTCGAGGAACACAGCCACTAGCTCCAGTTGATATGCTGGCCCTCCTACTCGCCAGATCAGAATCCGACAGAACACATTTGGGACGTGATTGAACGTGGCGCCTGAGCTCACCACCCCTCCACGGAATTTACGAGAATTAGGTGACTTGTGTGTGCAGACTTGGTGCCAACTCCCTCCAACGACCTACCAAGGCCTCTTTGCTTCCATGCCACGACTCGTCGCCACTGTTATTCGTGCCAAAGTTAGACTTACCGGCTATTAGGTAGGTACCTGATCAGTGTATACATACATAAATACGTACATCTATTTTTATAGTGTATATGGATATCAGACCTTTTCTCTCTTGCACCTAACTAATGACAATATATATGAACTTACACGTCAGCAAAAGGAATGACGTTTCGGTTTATTTCTTTTTTATTACTAACTTTATTTACAACACGTTTTACAGACAGTATCCTAAATGAACCGTGTCGGCTCTCTTTCCTTTTACAAATTGCCCACCTCATCCGCATGAGTGCGCTGTTTATCTTGGATGCGTAGTGGTGGTGTCGAAATCGGGGAGTAGTGAGCTCTGACCGGTGTGGTTCAAATGGCTCTGAGCACTATGGGACTTAACTTCTGAGGTCGTCAGTCCCCTAGAACCTAGAACTACTTAAACCTCACTAACCTAAGGACGTCACACAGATCCATGCCCGAGACAGGATTCGAACCTGCGACCGTAGCGGTCGCACGGTTCCAGACTGTAGCGCCTATAACAACTCGGCCACCCCGGCCGGCTGACCAGTGTGCTTGGCCAGCGAAGTCCGACTCTCTCGGTGGCATGGGGGCACGTGGCTCAAATTTGTGCCGAGGCATACTGACTTTGGGCATTGGGAAGTTTGTGTGTCTACAACGGATTTATGGGACCATGCCCTTTCTTAGTGCAGAGGTCATTCAGGTCTTCCTGAATTGGTTAATTTGTCGTCTGCTAGTCTAGTTCCGCATGGTAGCTGGCCGCGGAATGAAACCCCCTTGTTTCTTGTTCGCCTAGTGTAAATTTTTTCTCCAGGTAACCCACTTCTTGTCTGAAAGCGTAGAACGAACTTTTGCGGGTGAGTGTGATTGTTCTGGCCGTATGAGTCTCACTTTCCCGCCTGACCCGTTTCCGTAAATCGGAGAAGACTCGGGTTGCGTTGCAAATTTCTTGCTGTTTACGTTTCTTAGTCCATGCTCGACAGTACTCCTGGAATTATTTTTCTATTCTACCATCTAGTTTTCTGATACCCAAAGTGTCTACTGTAACACGTTTACTCACCTTTAGACATCTCGCCGAATGGGGTAACTATGGCAGTGTCGAGCGTGCAGGAACTTAAGAGGCGCCTGTAGTCTGCTCCGGCGTCACGGGCAGTGTGGTATGGCGTCTTGTGGGACTCTTGAACCGTAGTGCGTTTGCAGCTGTGCTTCTATACGTCATACCGGCCTGCACCATCTTCGCGAAGGACGTCGCCGCTCGCTAACTTATATAATTGTAATCTAGTAAATCTTCCATATAACTGCTGTTTTTCTCATTCTAAGGGTCTGAGCGGCCAGTTATTCTACGCCTGTTTGGTATCCCTTATTTTAACAATATAACTTATTTTTAAACTTGGTCAAATTTTCTTTAATTTATATGAAAAGCTGCTCCAGTGATAAATTGCTCGTTCTTTTGGTTTAGTTGTTAGTTTAATGTGACACGATGAACCCTGTAGGGCTGCCCACAAATCAGTAAGAGTACGAGGGGGTAGAGATCTCTTCTGAACACCACGTTGTAAGGCATCCCAAATATGCTCAATAAAGTTCATGTCTGAGGAGTGTGGTGGCCAGCGGAATTGTTTAAGCTCAGAAGAGTGTTCCTGAAGCCACGCTATAGCACTTCTGGGCTCATGGGTGTCGCATTGTCCTGCTGGAATTGACCAAGTCAATCGGAATGCACAATGGACATGATGGATGCAGGTGATCAGACAGGATGCTTACGTACGTGTCACCTGCCAGAGCCATATCAATCCAAATGCACACGCCCTACACCATTACAGAGCCTCCACCAGCTTGAACAGTCCTCTGCTGGCATGCAGGGTCCATGGATTCATGAGATTGTCTCCATACCCGTGTCGAGCAGTCATCACAGGAATACGAGTGGGCCTTCGGCTCCGAAAGCCGATATCGATGAATAGTTTGTACGCTGACACTTGTTCATGGCCCAGCATTGAAATCTGCTGCCATTTGCAGAAGGGTTGCACTTCAGTCGTCATTTGCCCCGTTCTTGCAGGATCTTTTTCCGGCGTCAGCGATGTCAGAGATTTGATGTTCCACCGGAATCCGAATATGCACGGTGCACCCGTGAAATGGTCGTACGGGAAAATCCCCACTTCTTCGCTACGTCGGAGATGCTGTGTCCCATTCCCCGTGCGCCGACTGCAGCACCAGGTTCAAACTCATTTAAATCTCGATAACCTGCCATTGTAGCAGCAGTAACCGATCTAACAACTGCGCCAGGCACTTGTTTTCTTATGTAGGTGTTTCCGACAGCAGCGCCGTATTCTGCCTGTTTACATACCTGTATCTCTGTATTTGAATACGCATGCCTGTACTAGTTTCTTTGGCGCTTCAGTGTGCACGGAATGCCATTCGGCAGCCAGGGAACACGACGTCAACTTGGACGCAGCTGTTTACAGCGGTCTGCAGAATGTTATAGATACAAAGGACAGAGATGAGTAGAGGACAATGAAACAAGCGAATAACGCCAGTAACCATAGGTCCGGAAACCAACGATTTTCCCGATACAACGTATGCAGAACAGCAGATATGCTAATGTTACAACACTGTTAATTTCTAAGGCTACGTTTATTTCGAAACACCACAAGTGAAGCGTAAATTTACAAAGTAAGAAACTGCCGTCGTTTGATTTTATTGTGATTCCTGGTACCTAAGACCTGTATTGGTCGTGACTCCCAGTAACATTGCCTCCCGGATATACCGACTTGATCCCTAGGATTTTTTTTTTTTTTTTTTTTTTTGCAGGGATATTTAGAACCTTTCATGTATTCCATCCCTGTTTCGATGAACTCTCGAAAAGCGTTGTGGATGGTTGTCAGTGCATTCGGAACCCGCCTGGGATTTCTCAACGTGTACGGGCATCGATGAGGAGACATGCTGGAGCCTGCCTTGAAATGAACGGCAGCCACGTGCAACACTTGTAAAGTGTTTGTCCTCAAGTGCGTATCTCCAGTCTGGATCCTTGGGGACATTGTAATAAGCTGTCCATGTGCTGAGTCACAATATATCCTGACCTATGCCGCGCGGGGTAGTCGCACGCTCTAGGGTGCCTTGCCCCAATTCGCGCGGCTCCCCCCATCAGAGGTTCGAGTCCTCCCTTGGACATGAGTGTGTGTGTGTGTGTGTGTGTGTGTGTGTGTGTGTGTGTGTGTTATCCTTAGCGTAAATTAGTTGAAGTTAGATTAAGTAGTGAGTAAGCCTAGCGACCGATGAATCAGCAGTTTGGTCCCACAGGAACTTACCACAAATTTCCGAATTTTCCTGACCTATGTTTATTAGGGTTACTTGCTTGTTTCATTGTCCTCAACTTGCTCCCTTCGGTCGTACCCATAATGCTCATACGCACTGTAGATGTCATTGACGGACAGAGTGAGCTTTCAGATTTCTGTTTACGAAGTCCATGTTGATTCCTATACAACAGATTTTTCCTCCTCCTTTATACCTGAGAATAAAACTAGTTTCATAATTCTACAACAGACTGGTCAGCGATACATGCCTATGATCATGTACGTTTACCTGATGATACCTCTTGCAAATAAGAATGATTTTACCCTTTTTCCAATCGTTTGTTTCGTGAGCAAAAATATTTTCCTGCTTTTCTTGTCATACTTTTTAGTATATGTATTTATTCATACCATAACAGCCTCGCGGTCACTTCCCGTATGTTAAGAAATTCGAAAACTCGCCCCCAAGAGCTAAGTAACCAATTTCTCGCAGTAGTTTTCAGAAAAGGTGTTCAGTACAGTATGACACGAATCCTTGTTCCTAGTACCAGTTTAAATCATATGACTCTCCCATTTCATTGCTGGCAAATTGCATATTCTCCTCATTAAAATAGCGTGATTGGAAATTTACTCACCCAATACCTAAGATTTTCCATGAAGCACTGTACTACTGCAGCTTCTGGGACCCGGTGGCCCATAAAAGTATCCTGTTATCATGTTCGACCAGCCCATTATTTTTACCATCAGCCCAGATTTTTTTGCCGTCGAAATTTATAAAACCTTCGCTAGATACAAACGAGTTCTTTAGGACTACGTTTAATAAGGGCTTGAGTTTTGCCACTTGCAATTGGATTGCTTCGGTTACTGTTCATACATAATTATTCTGTGCTTTTTTACTGTTTTCAACAGATCATGGCGTACAGCCGATGGGATAATTAGCTCCTCTGACAGCTCAAAATATCAAATTGAAGCAACATTATAAGTTTTTGAATGGGGAGGGGGGGATGCTAAATAAATATTTAACATTTTCAGTTTCATTTTAAGACAATTTTTAAATAAATAAGGAATAGAAATGTTTTCAGTACTACGCAAGATTATGTGTTACGAACACCAAGGTTACAGTGCGAACACTAAGTCTTGAAGTAGTCCACCACCTTTGGTAGATGTTTATCACATTCTATGAAACTCCTAGCTGCAATTGGATCTCCGCCCGATGCACCCTTCGAAGCATGTCAGTAGCTGGAGCCAAATTTTTAAAAACACTATCTCAGAGGTAACATCACGAGAAGATGGTTCAAATGGCTCTTAGCACTATGGGACTTAACATCTGAGGTCATCAGTCCACTAGAACTTGTTGTTGTTGTTGTTGTTGTGGTCTTCAGTCCTGAGACTGGTTTGAAGCAGCTCTCCATACTAGTCTATCCTGTGCAAGCTTCTTCATCTCCCAGTACTTACTGCAACCTACATCCTTCTGAATCTGTTTAGTGTATTCATTCTTGGTCTCCCTCTACGATTTTTACCCTCCACGCTGCCATCCAAAACTAAATTGGTGATCCCTTGATGCCTCAGAACATGTCCTACCAACCGGACCCTTCTTATTGTCGAGTTGTGCCACAAACTCCTCTTCTCCCTAATGCTATTCAATACCTCCTCATTAGTTATGTGATCTACCAATCTAATCTTCAGCATTCTTCTGTAGCACCACATTTCGAAAGCTTCTATTCTCTTCTTGTCCAAACTATTTATCGTCCATGTTTCACTTCCATAGATGGCTACACTCCATACAAATACTTTCAGAAACGACTTCCAGACACTTAAATCTATACTCGATGTTAACAAATTTCTCTTCTTCAGAAACGCTTTCCTTGCCATTGCCAGTCTACATTTTATATCCGCTCTACTTCGACCATCATCAGTTATTTTACTCCCCAAATAGCAAACTCCTTTACTGCTTTAACCGTCTCATTTCCTAATCTAATTCCCTCAGCATCACCCGACTTAATTCGACTACATTCCATTAATCTCGTTTTGCTTTTGTTGATGTTCATCTTATATCCTCCTTTCAAGACACTGTCCATTCCGTTCAACTGCTCTTCCAAGTCCTTTGCTGTCTCTGACAGGATTACATTGTCATCGGCGAACCTCAAAGTTTTTATTTCTTCTTCAGGGATTTTAATACCTACTCCGAATTTTTCTTTTGTTTCCTTTACTGCTTGCTCAATATACAGACTGAATAACATCGGGGAGAGGCTACAACCCTGTCTCACTCCCTTCCCAACCACTGCTTCCCTTTCATGCCCCTCAACTCTTACAACTGCCATCTGGTTTCTGTACAAATTGTAAATAGCCTTTCGCTCCCTGTATTTTACCCCTGCCACCTTCAGAATTTGAAAGAGAGTATTCCAGTTAACATTGTCAAAAGCTTTCTCTAAGTCTACAAATGCTAGAAACGTAGGTTTGCCTTTCCTTAATCTTCCTTCTAAGATAAGTCGTAAGGTCAGTATTGCCTCACGTGTTCCAGTATTTCTACGGAATCCAAACTGATCTTCCCCGAGGTCGACTCCTACCAGTTTTTCCATTCGTCTGTAGGGAATTCGCGTTAGTATTTTGCAGCTGTGACTTATTATACTGATAGTTCGATAATTTTCACATGTGTCAACACCTGTTTTCTTTGGGATTGGAATTATTATATTCTTCTTGAAGTCTGAGGGTATTTCGCGTGTCTCATACATCTTGCTCACCAGATGGTAGAGTTTTGTCATGACTGGCTCTCCCAAGGCCGTCAGTAGTTCTAATGGAATGTTGTCTACTCCCGGGGCCTTGTTTCGCCTCAGCTCTTTCAGCGCTCTGTCAAACTCTTCACGCAGTATCGTATCTCCCACTTCATCTTCATCTACATCCTCTTCCACTTCCATAATATTGTCCTCAAGTACATCGCCCTTGTATAGTCCCTCTATATACTCCTTCCACCTTTCTGCTTTCTCTTCTTTGCTTAGAACTGGGTTTCCATCTGAGCTCTTCATATTCATATCCATATTCATATTCAAATGGCTCTGAGCACTATGGGACTTAACATCTGAGGTCATCAGTCCACTAGAACTTAGAACTACTTAAACCTAACTAACCTAAGGACATCACACACATCCATGCTCGAGGCAAGATTGGAACCTGCCACCGTAGCGGTCACACGGTTCCAGACTGTAGCGCCTAGAACCGCCCGGCCACTCCGGCCTGTGACGATGATTATTACCACATTAATATACGAAGGGTAATGGATGCACCGTAAAATACAAAAGATTGGACGACATACTGCGCAACTAGAGTGCCAAACATACAATTCCAATTTTCATGTATGATGTTTTGCACCGTTAGTGGTGACACTCGTAGTATGAATTATTCCAGGTTTTAACCAATGTGTAAAACCTGTTCATTAACGTAATAATACTACCTACAACTTGTTTCAGTACTCCTTTCCGAACTTCTTTATAAACAAAGGAACTGTCCCAGTTTTGATACTCGAGGTTAATTAAATAGCTACAAATACAGTTAATCAATAATCTCACTCATGTATTTCTTACAGAATTATCCGTGCTGGAAGCACTTGTAACTAAAAAAATCGGGGAAGAGAAACGAGACAGATGCTGATCTCTGCATAAAATGTCACCCTGGCGTAGCGTTGCAATGAAACTGTGGACCAAGTCGCAAAGCCAAAGATCAGTGAAGGCCCTTCTCAATCAATAAGGATCCCTATTGTGGAATAGACTTCAGAGTTGAAATATGATTATATGTGTACCAGGAGTGTAATTTCGAATGGAAAATGCCTGAGTAACACAGAGCTAAACAACGTTTTGTGGGAGTATATCCACTGATAGCCTCAAGACTCTGATTTCAGAAGACCAGACTCAAATACACCAAAGCTATCCAGCGTATTTATACAGAGTTAAGATTCGGAATGTGGAAGGGTAGAACCAAATCATTATAACGACGTTAGTATGAATCATGCAATACTGTTAGGCATGTACAAACCTTATTGCGTAAGAGCCTAATCCTAGTGTAAGTGCCTGTTCTAATAAGAGTAAACTTACTTTTTTTATTTTGAAGTGGAAAAATACAGTATAGCAGCCAAGTTCGTAAAAAAGCAGAGATATGTGGGAGAGAGGGAGCACGGTGGCAGAAATAGAACCAAGCGGCGTGCGGAGTAAAGGTGCATTACTTCCAGATGGAAGAAAAACTGTCAGGTAACGCGAACGCTTATGTTACACCGTCGGCAGAGTGCGAGCTGTGTTTCTTCGCCTTTAACACAAATAAGAGGACAGAAGCGGGATACTCTTCCTCAGCATCCGCTTTAATTGAGGTCCAGAGCTAGAAAATAAATATAATGTGATGAACACTTTTATTCATTGCCTTCATTGTGCAGACTGTTTGTTATGCTGGCATAATCGCCGACAGCTAGAAAAACAGTTAATGAATCTGTGTAACATCACTTCTTTAATTCTTACTCAACTAAAGTACTTCCACAAAATGATTTTTTGTCATGCCTAATGCATAAATCATCTCGTTATAGTGTTCCATTGTTTATTACGGTGGAAGTATGGTACGGAAACACTGAACGTCAAATGATCAAATGTAAGAGAATACATAGCTTGTCGCTAAAACTGCAACGTCACGAAGACCGAATGCAACAAACGTCTCTTTGGTGAGAAGTGTTCTACGTTCTTTGATATGCAAATGATTAATATTTCAGCACATCACCATAAAGTGCGAGCTGGTAGAAGTAACGGAATCTACATTCTGTGTATGAAGAATGATAACGCAGCCGCTGTCTCATTCAGAAACTGCATTTGAACGTTTTTGTTTGTGAAAAGCTCTTTTAAGAAAGAGAAATGCCTGCGAGCACAGGTCGGTATTTGGCAGCCAAAGCATCGCGGTTTATCGTTCTGCGATACTACTGGTCGCGTTGGATGGGGACTCAACGACTGTAACGCTAATGATAAAGAAAAATACCGACGTCAGCCTGAATCCGCAGAGTAACTCTGACAAAGTACATTATTGTATTATATTATATTGCATTACATTATAATACAGGGTGATCCGTTTGGGATGTCAGAAAAGTGCAAATTTATTGCTTGTTAACTGTATGGAATGTGTGTTGTCTGAGATTTGTGTCACAGGACTTTCTACATCTACATGGTTACTCTGCAATTCACACCTAAGTGCCTGGCAGAGGGTTCATCGAACCATTTTCATACTGGTCTCTACCATTCCGCTCTCGAATGGCGCGTGGGAAAAAGGAACACCTAAATCTTTCCGTTCGAGCTCTGATTTTTTTTATTTTATTATGATGATCATTTCTCCCTACGTAGGTGGGTGTCAACAACACATTTACGCATTCGGAAGAGAAAGTTGGTGATTGAAATTTCGTAAATAGATCTCGCCGCAAAGAAAACCGCCTTTGTTTCAGTGACTGCCACCCAACTCGCGTATCGTATCAGTGACACTCTCACCCCTATTGCGCGATAACACGAAACGAACCGCACTCAAAATGTCCGCCACTGCGATGAGGCACATAAATGGCCTGTTCGGAATGTAAGCTCCGATCGGGTGCAAAATGAAGCTTTGCGCGGGTGTGTTGGGCAGTGTATCTAGAATACCAGTCGATCGCGTCGTGTCGCTCGTTTCAGTTCTGAGCACACAGTAAGCACGTAAATATTCTTAGAAAATAGTGTCTCCCGCCACGTAGGAGTGCCTGGTGAGAGATTTCGTCTGAGGTCATGCGGATAACATAACTGTCAGGCGTTTCCATCTTCATGATAATTCTCGGCCGCACTGTGCAGAGGCAATGAAGATGATCCTGCAGCGTTGATCATCCACAATACAGCCGGTAATTGGCTTCCCCTGAGTTTCATCCCTGCTCACATGAACCGCTTGCTACGGATATCATTTTGGCACAGACGAGCTGTAGACCAGAGCAGGGAATTCACAGAAAGCATAGGCTACTGCTGTCTATGACTAGTTTCGGGAAGTTGGCACAACGCTACGACAGATGACTAAATTGGAGTGGTGACTATGTACAGAAGTAGATGGAAGGTATAGCTAACCACTGAAAATAAAACATTTTTGATTTCCATGGTAGTTCCCACTTCGCGACCGATCGGTCCTTGCTTTCCGAATAGCTCTTGTATTATATCTCTTATCTCGTGTCCATGTTGCGCCATATGGCACGCAGTTTCTGGAGTGATTTGCTGAAACGTGATGCGTTTTCTCCTGCTGCTGAACTGGCCTTACAAAGCTGGCGGAGTACTCCAACTTTCCCTGTCTGTGAGGCGACTTCCGCAGAAAAAGGTTCGCATTAGTGTCTAGCAAGTTCTGTTTATTTTGAAGAATTGTTTTCCTCTTGGTTGCGCCTGCAAGTGCTTGTGTATTTTATATGGTACACAAGGGTGTCTTGAGGGTAGTCTGCCTGGCAGGGGCCGTCTGTGGCAGACGTAACACATTGGCATACACATCCAGCTATTAGGACAGTGTTATTAAGGAGGTAGTTGAGATTAAATTAGCAAGCAACCTCCTTAACAGGGATAGAGGTTTTTGTTTAAACTCTGTTTGGAATCCGGCTCTCTCCCTTGTCAAAAAAACAGAGGGACAGAGTCAATGCTACCTCACCTGCGAGTTCGTAATCACACTGTCGATGTCTCTGACTTTGGTCATCTTTGGTGGCACTAGTGTTCAGTGTGCGTATTATCTTTCCTGCATCAGTCTGAGAACCAAGCTTTTATATTTGCATTTATGTCACCTGTCCACTGCAGTTTGCTTTGAAAATGGCGGGGTGTTCTCCTGCTGAAATATCGGCGGTCGCTGGAAGTGTTACTCGGTTGAATTCCCAGAAGTTATTTGAAAATACACTTGAACCATACATGGCTCCTTTCTGTTCAGCAGTTAATCTTATACCATTCAATAATGCTGTTCAATGACTACAAATCTTTGACACCTTCCCATATCATTTTGCTAACCTCTATCATGATTTGCACCAGGAATTGTTTGGCTTAGCTGCAGACATGATTCAAAACAGTGTCTGTGCAGTTCTTCCCAAGAAGAATCCCTTAAATACTTCTTACATTCTAAATGCCAAATGCAGCCTACTATATTCTCACAATGAAACAGAGGTGCTCGTAATAATCTGTACAGCATAAAATTCTGTATATTCATCAATCATTAGCTGTTTATTGTTTTATATAACAGAGGTTCCAAATTTCCTAGAAAAATTTCCTATGGACTGCAGTGATGGACACTACATCCAAACCACTACAACTATAATGTGCATTATAGAAAAACTAGTGTACTTGAAAATACTATATCACTATCAGCTCATAGGTACAGGGCCATATCTTGATAAGCAGAATTTCAATTAGATGCAGACTTCCACAGTAGTCTGGACAGATTTCCTTTGATGGTTTATGTAATACAACAGGCAACAGCCACACTCCGTAGTAAAATACATATGCACGCAATGAGCACAGAATCTCCCTGCTAACAGTATGCCAACCCTTGAAACACAGTTTTCAAGGAGTCATTAATTTTATTCATTCTTCTGACTACAGAGAATGTGGAAAACACATTGGGGCATCTAATGGCTGAGAGCTATCACAGACACATGTATTGGCCAGCAGTCAATCCAACACAGAGACAGTGGGTCATGGCTGCCAGGCTTCTCATCAAAATTAGAAAGTGATCCATAAAGATTCTCATCCTGGCCTATGTCTCAACAGACATACAACAAACTGCACATCTCTTTAGCCCTTTTTTGCCTTTTAGGAGCAACATGGCTTGTATTCAAAGTTAAAGTATTGCACTTTAATATAATATAAATGATGAGTACCGCTTTGGGATCCAACATAGTTCAGCATTAAAAAGTTGGCCGATTCTTCCATACATCCTCCCACCATACCTCTTCTGGTGGCAAGCATCATCTATCCTTTCAAAGGCAGGGCTACCTGTCAAACCAGTCATGTGATCTACAAACTAAGCTGCAAGCATTCTGCATGGAGATGATAACCAACAAGCTGTCTGTCCGCACAAATGGGCACTGACTATTGCTAAGAAACAGCTGTTATGGTCCAGTTGCTAAGCACACTGTCCAACACAACGTTCTTCATTTCAATGACTGCTTCACAGCCTGTGCTATATGATACTGCCCACCAACACCAGCATTTCTGAATTGTGCAGGTGGAACTTTCCCTACAATACAGCCTACGTTCCCACAATCCTCCTGGCTTCAACCTTCATTAGTTATTGTCCTTGACCCAACTATCCACTTCCCTCTTCTCATTCCAGCAATACACAGCACTCTATTCCACCAACTCGTTCACAGTCTTCTTACTCCTCTCCTCTCCTGTTGCCCCCCCCCCCCCCCTCCCAACTCCATGCTCTCGGTCTAACCATGACTGCACCAGCTGTCCTACCTTCTTACCCTCTCCCAACCAACCCTGCTACCCTGCTTATCCTTACCCCTCCCTGCCCCAGCCTTCTCCTTACCCCCACCTCTCACACTGCTTTTCCCATAATGCACTGTTGCTCGCAGTCTGGCCTCATTAGCCAGAGACAGTGATTTGTGTGTGTGTGTGTGTGTGTGTGTGTGTGTGTGTGTGTGTGTGTGTGTGTGTGTGTGTCAAATGAGTGTGTATGTTGTCTGATCCTTTTGGCTGAAAGCTTACTCGTTAAGCAGTCTTTTGTTTTGCCTGGCTGTGACTCAACATTCCACTATATAGTGAGAAGCTACCTATGCTTTTCACAATATTGTGATTATACGATCCTGGACTTTCCATAACACTTGACCTTGATCGTTATTAGCAGGATCAGGATTCTGTATGTTTTATCAGCTGTGCCCTTGGGATAATAAATCATTGGTTTGTTCATTGAAAGTAAATGAATTCATGTTTATTCAGCAAATTTGCAGTTCTGCTAAAGTGAATTTTAATAATTCATACTGCAATAATTCTCAAGCAACAACTGAATGTTGACATAGCCTAGGGTCATTTCTTATTTGATATTAAGCATAACCAATGATTCTGCCAAAATTTACAGTTTTCATTTATTATATTCCTACCATGTTTGATTTGCTTTTCTTGTCTTCCATTGCCTTGACATGCCATCAATTTACATATTAAGATGTTATTAATACTGTTCTGAAGAGTCATGCCAATAAAGTAGGCCAGGTGATACAAAATCCTGTAAAGTAAATTTTAATGTGTTGCAATATGATATTGCAGTATTATTCCTTTTTTCACATTATTAGGCAGAATACCTTTTGGGGACAGTGCTCACTGAATTTGATATTGCAGGAAATATTTTTCACTTTAGAGGTGTTGTACAATTATGTACTCAAAGTATGTGTACACTTTTAAATCACAAAAATTGCTGTTACTACAATCCCTTGGTTATAAACTAGTGCTATCCATATGGGCAATCATTTCAGATTGTTAAACAATGTTGTTTATGCTCCTGTTTTAGTTTGCATTTGAGTTTTCTCTAATACAAATCCTCCTTATCCTCTTACAAGATTCATATTACATGGTGGGAACCTACTGTTACAAATATTTACTTACATTAAAAAGCACTATTCACAAACACAAAAGATAGCATGAATATTCAACAAGATCTTATAACATTGCAGTATGGTGCAAACATTCACAACTGGACTTAAGTAAAAATTCACATGTGCCCCTACAGCATAGTGTGATATAAAGTAGTATCTGTTGACACTGGATTAATGTCACAAGTAGAGCCGCTGGTGTTATATAATATTTAGGAACAAAACTTCTAGAAATATGAAACTGAATCATTACTGAAAATTCAGTCACAGGTAAACTAAGTGACAGTGATTCATTAAGAAAATAATGGGAATACAGTTTGTTAATATCAGATACTGCTTTTAATATCCATGCTGGAATAATGTTCAAGTATGTGGGATCCATATCAGGTTGTATTAAGAGGGAATACTGCATCTGTACAAACAAGAACATACAAATGATTACAAGCTTCTTTGGCTTGCTGGTGTTTTAACAGAAATGCTGAAAAATCGGTACCAGCAAATATGAAGAAGTATATCCATATGTGCCATAAACCTCCTTAGAAACTTCTAAGAATTTCTTTTGATAATAGTATTTGCAGATATCCTTCATCTTCCTGGATTCAGATTCTGTATAATTTGTGAGGTTATGATTAGGCTCACACCATCCTGCACAGACAAACACAAGCAATTCTTCCCCTAGCTTCATCCATGTATGAGTGGAATGAGAATAAACATTAATACATGATGTAATGAAGGTGCCATAAATATTGTAATGAACCAAAGAAATGCCTCTATCCACAGTACTGTGTACTGGGCTCTGACTGCTGTAGTTGACAACCTGTACTGACGCAGCACCCCCAAAATCAGTAAGCCTCTTCCAAACTTCTACCTATTTCTGTGAGGGTAGTCCTCGGACATTGACCACCCTTTGAGATGCTTCTGTATGATGGAGGAATGCAGCAGTGCTACTTTCCCACATGATCAGTCTCCAGACAGTAGTAGTTGTACCCCAAAGGGTCAGTCAGTCATTATGGGACATCTGGACAATGCTATGATGCCCACACAGCAGCCGCCTCTATCTCTTTAACCTTTGACTGCTACCCGATCACCAAGAATCTTTGCAGCCCTGTTCACTACCACCACCTCACGTCAACCTGTCAGGATCCAGCTAATTTTGCATATACCAGGGCTCGAACTGAGGTCTCCCCAGCCCTGCACCACTGTGAACTGACACATTGCAGATTTCAGGACATTGAGTTGCTCTGCCATCACTTTGCCATCTTCCCTGGGACAACAGTAGATGATGCAGCTGGGACTGCTAATGGCTCAGTTACATGAGATGTCCACAGTGGGATGACACATCTTCAGTGGGAACTTAGATATGTGCCAGGGCTGACAAGGATGACACTGTGTGGACAATGCATTGGGAGACACTGTGGCAATGTACTTGCTGCATTCACTGAGGTCCCGGATATCAACAACCATGGCCAAGAAGGCTGAATGATTGTAAATAATAAACAATAAAGGGCATTTATATCCATGGACTGTCTTCTTCTGCTACACTCACACCAGTCTTTAAAAGATAATCACTTGCCCACTCCAAGATATCCTGACACCCAGTCACAATATCAACATTAAGCATCACAATCAAAAATGAAGAATAACTCAGCAGATATATGATTGCAGAGAACACAGTTATAACCAGTGCTTAATTTGTGATGGTGTGCACCGGTATGCCGTACAGGTACCTCTGGTTTTAAAAAAAACACACACACACTCAGAATTGCAGATTCTGAGATATGGTATGGTAGAACTTTTGCTGCTATTTACATGATGAAAAACAAATGTTGTGTTTGCCCTTTGAAAATTCTCAGAAAAGCATTAAAACAACATTTTAATGTAATGTGGTTGAAAAGGAATATCTTTTCCAGTGCACAGAATGGTCGCTACTTTGAAGGGGAAAAATGTTGCTGCTATTCCAGATACACTATTTGGCTGTTCTTGTTTGGCCAGCCAGTGTGGCTGTGCAGTTCTAGGCGCTTCAGTCTGGAACCGCGTGACCGCTACGGTCGCAGGTTCGAATCCTGCCTCAGGCATGGATGTGTGTGATGTCCTTAGGTTAGTGAGGTTTAATTAGTTCTAAGTTCTAGGCGACTGATGACCTCAGAAGTTAAGTTGCATAGTGCCCAGAGCCATTTGAACCATTTTTTTCTTGTTTGGTCTTCCTGGTAATCTGTTACTGTGTACTTCAAGGGCTTTAAAGATCTGCTGTTTAATAAATACACCTAGAAAAATTATATCATGTATTAACAGTGTCTATACAAACAAGCACAACTTGGCTAGATGGTCAGACAAGAAAATCATATACATCAGTAGCAGAGTGATTTCACATCTGATTCTAGGTGGTCATCTCTTTCAAGACAACAACTAGGTTTACCTATTGTTAAGACATAACGCATTAATACAAAATGATTTTATAGTGAAATGTTAATCAATATGAAGATGATTACTTGCACAATGCTTAAGGGATGAACAGTAGATTTTTCAGGAAAAGGTGTGTGTCTTTTAAAGTACAAGTATATAAAATACTTTTATGATACTTTTAACTGTGAATAAATTCTGTGTACTACTTTAGCACCTTTAAACTCTATTAGAAAAGAGCAAATTTTCCTGTTTACACTATGGTAGTAGGAGTTAATGCTTTTCACCTTGAGCTACGCACAGTTGTGTTCACAGGGTTGCCACAAGTTTCCCTAAGTGAAATTCCCTAATATTTCCCTGATTTCCAGACAAATTTTAACATTTTACTCTGACAAATTTTGAGATATCATAGGTAAGTTAAAATGTACATTGATAATCTGTCTTTGCAGCTACAGTACAAGAAACAACAGTGCAAATGAAGAAATATCTCAAAAAAACTTGGAAAAGATGGCATTTTCTGATGTGAGCAAAAATCTTAAGTACTTAAAATCAACATCTTTTGTAACAAACTGTTTTACATGGAGAAAACAAGCCAAATGGTATATTTGTTTCATTAAGACCACTGATGTTATTTTTCTTCAAAAGAACAAAACACATTTGTTGACAAAAATACACATTTCCTTGGAGTCACAAGACAGATTTAAAATACCTTCACTGATTTCAGAAACAACCGCACAAAAAGTAGGCCTCTTGAAAGAAGTGTGTAAGGCAGGAAGAATTGTGTAAATTAACACTGTACGTGTCTGCCAATAAAATTTTGGTTCTACTATGTTTTTTACTGTCAGTTATTAACTACTGTGTTGTATTTATTATTTACAGATGTTTTGTGATTTTTCTTTCAAGAAATGTATGAGCATATAGCATACAAACTGCCAGTGACTGACACAATTTTCTTCTTCTTATCATCCGTACTCTCAAAAATATAAACTACTTTTGAAATGCCAAAATGTACTAGAACAAATAAAATGTCTATAAAATGCCACACTGTACAACATACTTGTGGTGAGACAGTCGCAATTCCCAAAATCCATCACCCATGGCCACCAGCCTGCTGATGAGCACCGCAGTCCTGCATCCACGGATAAAAACATGAAAATACACTGCATTATGCCACACACAAACAGACCCAGTCTGCAGGCAGATCAGTGAGACTAGATTCGATGGGCATGTCCTGCACATTAGTGGGAACTGAATGGCTTCAGATAGGTAGACCCAATTACAGATACCCGCAGAAATGGCCAGTAGTTTTGGTCCATCATGGAAATCCACTCTTGTGGCCAACTATTCATGAGCCACAGACAACATGTTGATGAAATTAGACTGCGGTGATCAATCCATTCAACAGATAACTTGTTCAAATACTCTGAGAATCAATTATAATGAGGATAGGTAGTAACTCACCATAAAGATGATTGCTGAGCTGCAGACAGGCATGTAGGAAAGACAACTAAATTTTGAGCAATAGCTTTCGTCATAAAATGAGAGCACACACACACATTCACACAATCATTCAGACACAACTCATGCACACATGACCGCCGTCTCTGATTGCTGAGTCTACAGTCTCTGAAAATCAGATCCAAACAAATCATTCCTCATGTCTCCCTACCTCTCATCGGTAGCTGCTAAGCTAGTGACAAGAAGTGGTGGCAGCACTGACTTCAAACTGAGGGGAGTGGTAGGAAGGAGAGAAGCAGCAGTAATGAGGGTGTAGGGAAGCAGCGCACATACTCAGCTGCACCCAGCCTGCGGTGATGCATGACATCTCAGTAAACACACAGTTTCATGTACTGAGACACAAAACCATATTTTCCAGTTTTTTTTTTTTTTCAAATTTCCCTGATCTCCCCTACAAGTTTGAAATGCGCTAATATTCCCTAATTTCCTTGATTTACAGAACCTGTGGCAACCCTGGTTCATCTCTGTGCCTTTCAAGTACCCAAAAGTGTGTTTGTGATCTGAAAGTGACTGGTATACGTAACTGAATTACACCTTTTGTATCATATCTTGTTGCGGGACCCTGCTGATACACTGTCTGATGGCTGCCCAAAGGAAATAACCAACAGAAGTTAAATCTGGAAAATTGGTGGCAAAGTCTGTGGTATTGTACAGAGATCATGTTGCCACACTAAAGTTGGCAAAGCAAATCAGTACCACAAACATTAGCAAGGTCTTGTTACAATCCGCAACAATGTGTGGGAGACACTCCTGAACACCACATCGCCCATATCAGCTCCACAACACCTCCACATTGAGATCAATATAGTGTCAAGCATGCCAGAGCTCTCCCAGTTCATGACCTCATCTTTTCGGATGGACATATACATTTGTTAATGTCGAACATTGTACCTCAAGAGAGAGAACAGTTTGTTACTTACTGCATCAAATGATGCTTTGCTAGTGTTTGCTAGTCCATGACAGTTGTAAATTATCTAGCACTCTGGTGGCAAAGGTCTACATCAAAATTAAGTAAATCTTTTTTTCATTTATGTAATAAAGTGAACTAATATTTCATGTGTTCTAGTATGATGGGCCTTCTCCCAGAGCTATCAAAGAACCCACAGTTGTGGCCAGAGGAAAGTAATTTTGCCTGGTCAGAACAAAGTCAATAGTCCTCCGCTGCCAATCCGTGAAACAGAAAACATTTGAGGCACGGTATACTGATCACGAAGAAAAATGTCAGACATCCATCTTTCTGTGACACCATGCTGTTAGTGGAACATCACTTAGCAACTCTTTTAGTATATGCTGGAGAAATTCAGAGCACTGATCAATATTTGAATGTTCATAACACAAGAGGACAGCTGATAACTTTATCATGGACGAGGCCACACCAGTTATTTATGCTGACATTACAATTAGGATTTTCTTCCAATCAAAAGTGAACATTGTTGATATTTACCCATCTACAGATTTGAAAATGATATCACCAGCCCACACTGCAGAATTTGTGTAGTTGCTATAAGTCCCAGAAGGGAATTGTAGACTGGAATTCATGTTTATTTAATGCCTCATGAACATGAATTTGACATGGGTGCAAACCACTACCATGCAGATTTCTCAATGTCTTACTTAAGCTCATATGGAAAAATGTGGGTTGAGATCTACTGCAAGAATAGCCATTGAAAGACCAAGAACTTTTTTTTTTTTTTTTTTTTCGAATTGACTTGGCCTGAAAACCAAGATTTTTTCAGACATGCAACCATGAAAGACTCCAAGGACACAAGTAATACACATTACTGGAGCTTAGATCTCAACTTCTATACTAGCTTTATATTAATATAGCATGAGGCTGTGCCAAGTAGCCCCATTGTAAATACCTTGGCCCCAGAAAACAATTGTATTTTTCTTAGAGCATCCAGCAGCATTCATAGGGGTTTCAAAAAGCTTTTCATTTTATTTTGTGACCAAGAGTAATACACAATGTGAGCAGGTGGTCCTCTCCTTAGGGAAAATTATTAGATGCCGATGAATAAGGAATATTTTACATTTTTGTTAGAAACTGGGTCACTTTACATCCACCCATTGGACTAGCAGCTGCTATTCAGTGCAAATGCTTGTTGCTGAATGGCACATGTTTGCAAGAACAGTGTTAGTACTATAAACCCAGTGCTTGCAATCAGGTGACCAACAGTAGTCAGTTAAGTTTTGGATGCAGTGTAGTAGGAAGTCATTCTGCAAATGTGAACTGGGGCAACAACTGCATCACTTATCTTCATAACTCTGAATCCAGTTTGGAGTAATCAGACAGAATTTAGTGAGAGGGTGTGCTATCTAGTATGGTATTGTGTCCTATGTAAAACTGATATTCCAGACATATGTACTGTTAGACCAGAGCATTACAGGGTTATTACAAATGATTGAAGCGATTTCACAGCTCTGCAACAACTTTATTATTTGAGATATTTTCACAATGCTTTGCACACACATACAATAACTCAAAAAGTTTTTTTAGGCATTCACAAATGTTCAATATGTGTCCCTTTAGTGATTCGGCAGACATCAAGCCGATAATCAAGTTCCTCCCACACTCGGCGCAGCATGTCCCCATCAATGAGTTCGAAAGCATCGTTGATGCGAGCTCGCAGTTCTGGCACGTATCTTGGTAGAGGAGGTTTAAACACTGAATCTTTCACATAACCCCACAGAAAGAAATCGCATGGGGTTAAGTCGGGAGAGCGTGGAGGCCGTGACATGAATTGCTGATCATGATCTCCACCACCACCGATCCATCGGTTTTCCATTCTCCTGTTTAAGAAATGCCAAACATCATGATGGAAGTGTGGTGGAGCACCATCCTGTGGTACGTTTAGCTCCCTGCTTGCTTTATTCGTCGACTTCCGTGGGCTACGCCTAAAACTTGCCCGCACGCGTTCAACCGTTTCTTCGCTCACTGCAGGCCGACCCATTGATTTCCCCTTATAGAGGCATCCAGAAGCTTTAAACTGCGCATACCATCGCCGAATGGAGTTAGCAGTTGGTGGACCTTTGTTTAACTTCATCCTGAAGTGTCGTTGCACTGTTAGGACTGACTGATGTGAGTGCATTTCAAGCACGACATACGCTTTCTCGGCTCCTGTCGCCATTTTGTCTCACTGCGCTCTCGAGCGCTCTGGCGGCAGAAACCTGAAGTGCGGCTTCAGCCAAACAAAACTTTATGAGTTTTTCTACGTATCTGTAGTGTGTCATGACCATATGTCAATGAATGGAGCTACAGTGAATTTATGAAATCGCTTCAATCATTTGTAATAGCCCTGTATGACTGCCTATTTAATAATATGTTGGTCCACATTTTTTGAAATTTGTTTTTCTTAGTAGCATGTTCATCCATCTTTTTAGTTTAGTTATGTAACAAAGCACAATACTGTAGTGGTTATAGCAAGTACTGTTTAAGCCACACAGGGAAGAGACACACTAGCTTGCTTCCATGTCAATAAGACATACAAGGTCTGTTAAAAGCATTCTGGAATTTTGTCCACAAAATTTTTATGTACTCACCTTTTACTTATTGTGCATGGTCTCCTTCAAAATACTCTCCTCCACAATTGATACACCACTCCCAACACTGCTTCAATTTCCAGAAACTGTCTTGGTATGTCTCTTGCTGGATCGCACAAAGCACCGTCTGTGAATTTTCTTTTATGTCTTCTGTCATTGCAAATCTTCATCCTTTCAATGGGATTTTCAGCTTTGGAAATAAAATAGGTCTGCAGGCACCATGTCTGGAGAATACAGAGGATGAGGCAGCATACTGATTTCTTTTCTTGCGCAATAGTCACGCACCAACAGAGATGACTGGGCAGGTGCGTTATCATGATGCAAGAGCCATGAATTGTCTTGCCACATTTCAGGGCCCCTGTGGTATGAATTCATGATGAACTAATTGTTCAAAGTCAAAGACAATTATCAGCATGGCTTTGACATTTGACTACACCTGATGAACTTTTTTTGATCTAGGAGAACCTCACCTCACCCATTGTGAAGATTGAACCTTGGTCTCAACATCATAACTGTAGACCCATGTCTCATCACCAGTTATGATTCTGTTAAATAACACCTCATTCTCATTTGTTCAATACAATAGCTCTTCATAGATTGCAAGGTGGAGGTCTTTCTGGTCTCGACTCATGAGCTGTGGGACAAACTTAGTGGAAAGGTGATGCATTCCAAGGTGCTGTGTCAGGATTCTATGACATGATCCAACTGAAATATTACATTCTTCTGCAATCTCTCAGACAGCAAGTCTTTGATTGGCATGCACTATTTCATTAATGTTCCTGACATGAGCATCGTTAGTACATGTCAAAGGGCATCCTGAATGAGGGTCATCTTTTAACTTCCATCCAACCACTTTTAAACCATGCTAACCATTCATGGCTTAAGCACTCACTGCTGTAGGCTTCCTGCATCATTTGGAGTGCCTCTGTAAAGGTTTTCTTGAGTTTTACCAAAATTTAATGCAGGTACTTTGCTCCTCTAACTCCGCCATCTCAAAATTCACAAAATGTGTAACACAGCATTCCACTCAATACAACACTGAACAATAGCTAACAGAAAGACAACAATGAAACCTCTTACAGTCACACATTAAACACAGGCACATGCAGCAACATCAACCATGTTTTGCTCCTATACATCATTGGTAGACCCCGTGGTCTAGGGGTAGCATCTTTGATTCATAATCAAAACGTCTTCGGTCCTGGGTTCAATCCCCGCCACTGCCTAAATTTCGATAAATAATCGGCATTGGCGGCCGAAGACTTCCGGCATAAGAAGTCAGCCTCATTCTGCCAACGGCCTTGTCAAGGAGGGCGGAGGAGCGGATAGAGGTTCAGGGCACTCTCTTGTCCTAGGGGTGGGAAATTGCCCCTAAAGGCGGAAGAATCAGCAATGATCAACGACATGAGGATGCAGAAGGCAATGGAAATCACTGCATTAAAGACACGTAATGTGTATCCACAGGACATGTGGCCTGTAATTGAAGAAGTGTCATGATGATCTCTCCATTGACAAAATATTCCGGAATAGTCCCCCATTCGGATCTCCGGGAGGGGACTGCCAAGGGGGAGGTTACCATGAGAAAAAGATAGAATAATCTACGAAAGGATAACGTTCTACGAATCGGGGCATGGAATGTCAGAAGCTTGAACGTGGTAGGGAAACTAGAAAATCTGAAAAGGGAAATGCAAAGGCTCAATCTAGATGTAGTAGGGGTCAGTGAAGTGAAGTGGAAGGAAGACAAGGATTTCTGGTCAGATGAGTATCGAGTAATATCAACAGCAGCAGAAAATGGTATAACAGGTGTAGGATTCGTTATGAATAGGAAGGTAGGGCAGAGGGTGTGTTACTGTGAACAGTTCAGTGACCGGGTTGTTCTAATCAGAATCGACAGCAGACCAACACTGACAACAATAGTTCCGGTATACATGCCGACGTCGCAAGCTGAAGATGAACAGATAGAGAAAGTGTATGAGGATATTGAAAGGGTAATGCAGTATGTAAAGGGGGACGAAAATCTAAGTCATGGGCGACTGGAATGCAGTTGTAGGGGAAGGAGTAGAAGAAAAGGTTACAGGAGAATATGGGCTTGGGACAAGGAATGAAAGAGGAGAAAGACTAATTGAGTTCTGTAACAAGTTTCAGCTAGTAATAGCGAATACCCTGTTGAAGAATCACAAGAGGAGGAGGTATACTTGGAAAAGGCCGGGAGATATGGGAAGATTTCAATTAGATTACATCATGGTCAGACAGAGATTCCGAAATCAGATACTGGATTGTAAGGCATACCCAGGAGCAGATATAGACTCAGATCACAATATAGTAGTGATGAAGAGTAGGCTGACGTTCAAGACATTAGTCAGAAAGAATCAATATGCAAAGAAGTGGGATACGGAAGTACTAAGGAATGACGAGATACGTTTGAAGTTCTCTAACACTATAGATACAGCAATAAGGAATAGCGCAGTAGGCAGTACAGTTGAAGAGGAATGGACATCTCTAAAAAGGGCCATCACAGAAGTTGGGAAGGAAAACATAGGTACAAAGAAGGTAGCTGCGAAGAAACCATGGGTAACAGAAGAAATACTTCAGTTGATTGATGAAAGGAGGAAGTACAAACACGTTCCGGGAAAATCAGGAATACAGAAATACAAGTCGCTGAGGAATGAAATAAATAGGAAGTGCAGGGGAGCTAAGACGAAATGGCTGCAGGAAAAATGTGAAGACATCGAAAAAGATATGATTGTCGGAAGGGCAGACTTAGCATACAGGAAAGTCAAAACAACCTTTGGTGACATTAAAAGCAACGGTGGTAACATTAAGAGTGCAACGGGAATTCCACTGTTAAATGCAGAGGAGAGAGCAGATAGGTGGAAAGAATACATTGAAAGCCTCTATGAGGGTGAAGATTTGTTTGATGTGATAGAAGAAGAAACAGGAGTCGATTTAGAAGAGATAGGGGATCCAGTATTAGAATCGGAATTTAAAAGAGCTTTGGAGGACTTACGGTCAAATAAGGCAGAAGGGATAGATAACATTCCATCAGAATTTCTAAAATCATTGGGGGAAGTGGCAAAAAACGACTATTCACGTTGGTGTATAGAATATATGAGTCTGGCGATATACCATCTGACTTTCGGAAAAGCATCATCCACACAATTCCGAAGACGCCTAGAGCTGACAAGTGCGAGAATTATCGCACAATCAGCTTAACAGCTCATGCATCGAAGCTGCTTACAAGAATAATATACAGAAGAATGGAAAAGAAAATTGAGAATGCGCTAGGTGACGATCAGTTTGGCTTTAGGAAAAGCAAAGGGAGGAGAGAGGCAATTCTGATGTTACGGCTAATAATGGAAGCAAGGCTAAAGAAAAATCAAGACACTTTCATAGGATTTGTCAACCTGGAAAAAGCGTTCGACAATATAAAATGGTGCAAGCTGTTCGAGATTCTGAAAAAAGTAGGGGTAAGCTATAGGGAGAGACGGGTCATATACAATATGTACAACAACCAAGAGGGAATAATAAGAGTGGACGATCAAGAATGAAGTGCTCGTATTAAGAAGGGTGTAAGACAAGGCTGTAGCCTTTCGCCCCTACTCTTCAATCTGTACATCAAGGAAGCAATGATGGAAATAAAAGAAGGGTTCAGGAGTGGAATTAAAATACAAGGTGAAAGGATATCAATGATACGATTCGCTGATGACATTGCTATCCTGAGTGAAAGTGAAGAAGAATTAAATGATCTGCTGAATGGAATGAACAGTCTAATGAGTACACAGTATGGTTTGAGAGTAAATCGGAGAAAGACGAAGGTAATGAGAAGTAGTAGAAATGAGAACAGCGAGAAACTTAACATCAGGATTGATGGTCACGAAGTCAATGAAGTTAAGGAATTCTGCTACCTAGGCAGTAAAATAACCAATGATGGACGGAGCAAGGAGGACATCAAAAGCAGACTCGCTATGGCAAAAAAGGCATTTCTGGCCAAGAGAAGTCTACTAATATCAAATACCGGCCTTAATTTGAGGAAGAAATTTCTGAGGATGTACGTCTGGAGTACAGCATTGTATGGTAGTGAAACATGGACTGTGGGAAAACCGGAACAGAAGAGAATCGAAGCATTTGAGATGTGGTGCTATAGACGAATGTTGAAAATTAGGTGGACTAATAAGGTAAGGAATGAGGAGGTTCTACGCAGAATCGGAGAGGAAAGGAATATGAGGAAAACACTGATAAGGAGAAGGGACAGGATGATAGGATATCTGCTAAGACATGAGGGAATGACTTCCATGGTACTAGAGGGAGCTGTAGAGGGCAAAAACTGTAGAGGAAGACAGAGATTGGAATACATCAAGCAAATAATTGAGGACGTAGGTTGCAAGTGCTACTCTGAGATGAAAATGTTAGCACAGGAAAGGAATTCGTGGCGGGCCACATCAAACCAGTCAGTAGACTGATGACCAAAAAAACAAAGGACTTGGAAGAGCAGTTGAACGGAATGGATGGTGTCTTGAAGGGAGGATATAAGATGAACATCAACAAAAACAAAACGAGAATAATGGAATGTAGTCGAATTAAGTCGGGTGATGTTGAGGGTATTAGATTAGGAAATGAGACACTTAAAGTAGTAAAGGAGTTTTGCTATTTGGGGAGCAAAATAACTGATGATGGTCGAAGTAGAGAGGATATAAAATGTAGACTGGCAATGGCAAGGAAAGCATTTCTGAAGAAGAGAAATTCATTAACATCAAGTATAGATTTAAGTGTCAGGAAGTCTTTTCTGAGAGTATTTGTATGGAGTGTAGCCATGTATGGAAGTGAAACATGGACGATAAATAGTTTGGACAAGAAGAGAATAGAAGCTTTCGAAATGTGGTGCTACAGAAGAATGCTGAAGATTAGATTGGTAGATCACATAACTAATGAGGAGGTATTGAATAGAAGAGGAGTTTGTTACACAACTTGACTAGAAGAAGGGATCATTTGGTAGGACATGTTCTGAGACATCAAGGGACCACCAATATAGTATTGGAGGGCAGTGCGAAGGGTAAAAATCATAGAGGGAGACCAAGAGATGAATACACTAAGCAGATTCAGAAGGATGTAGGCTGCAGTACAGACTGGGAGATGAAGAAGCTTGCACAAGATAGAAGAGCATGGAGAGCTGCATCAAACCAGTCTCAGGACTGAAGACCACAACAACAACAACAAACATCATTGGCATGGAATTACAAATGTTCTCGAATTTTTTTAAAAGACCCCATATGCTTGCACATAGGCTCATCAAACGTAAATAAAAAGGTGGAAGCCACAGCATAATACTGAATTGTGAATTTTTTTCTGTTTTATTTGCTGTGAAAGTTTGTGGTGCTACATCAAAATAAATAATTTACTACTAAACAAGCTATCAGTGGTAACCATACCCAAGTGTAACTAGTGCCCATACTCTAACATGATACTTGGAATATATTAATTCTTCAATGTGCAACTATTAGAAATGAATGACAGCACAGTACTGGAAATATAAACAGCAATGATTCTACATTGCACAAATTTGACATGTCCTTGGTGGGTTTCTGGAGGTATGTGCACCAGAAGTCTATGCTTTGGTCATTCAGACCCCGTAAATTGTGGGCCACTATTTGTGAGCATCCATAACTGGCACTAAGTGGCATCCCACAAGTGATGCTTAGACAGTTATCCTGCTGGAAGATGCCTTCACCACTGGAGAAAACAGGAAGGGATGCAGGTGGTCCACCAAAATGCCCATGCAGCCAGCAGCTCTCAAGCTTTGTTTGATTACTATTGTAGGACCCACGGAAGCACAAAAAAATGTCCCTCCAGTAGCATATTACAGCCCTCAAAGGGCAGTGTTCATGGTGCAAAGTATGGTTTGAGTAGTTATGAACTGGATGATAGTGTATCCAGGCAAAAGAAACACAATTCATCCAACCAGGCAACATATTTCCGTTGATTCATGGTCCAATATCGATGGGCCTCTGCTCACTGGTATCATTGGATCAACATGCGAACACAAAGTGATTGTTTGCTGCAGACCCTAATGCCCAACTTGTTACCACCATTCAGTTGTGTTTCAAAACGCTTGTACTGCACCAGCGTGATATCTGTCATAGATCACAGCTTATCTGTGTTACAGAGAGGGCAACCCTGAGACCTCCACGTTCTGTGATGAGGCTTGGATTTCCATCATCTTGTCACCTAATCATGGTTTCAATGTTCTTCACCCACTTTCCATAGATTCTCACAACAGTAGCATGTGAACAACCAACTAGCTTTGCTCTCTGAGATGCTTGTTCTCAGATGCTGGATCACAACAATCTATCCTTTATCAAAGTTCCTTATGTCAGTGAATGATTCTCCTTTCATCTCTGCTGCACTCACAAACTTCCCATACTGTGTTCTGTGTCAACAATGTCACCAGTTGGCATTCAGTCTTGTGGAGGACAGTGGTCACAATGTTTTGGCTTATCAGCATATGAACCAAGGTCAGACTTCCATTCACATTAGGACAGTTTGGAAGGAATCCGTTAATGTGAACTTTAATTCTGTACAGTATTCACTTTTTTATGTTTTTCGTTTTTTTTCTGCACTACCTTATATGTGGTAAAAAATTTTTCAGTTGCCAGGACTCAAATTGGCAAATTCGGTGTTAAGACGTTTAACAGTGTCAACTGCAGAGGTCGGTGTTGCAGCTTCTGTTGAGTGAGTATGAACACAAAACGTACAGGACCTGTTAGGGGCATCAAAATTCGTTATCACTGAAAAACATTTATCAAAAAACATTACTTCATAGCCCGTTTTACTCAGTTACCCATATCGGGTGACGAAAAAGCATTTTACCCAAAAAATTTCTGATACACAACCTCTGAGAAAAAGAACTGGTACATTACATCTGAAGCAATCTTCATACATTGCTCTTCTTTCAAAAAATGTGTGTGGGTACAGAAACAGGAATAAAATGAGATAGTGTAACTCTCTAACAGGGAACATTGAGAACTTATCTTGAGCAACAGGTTATCAGCCCATTTTGAATACTTTAAGTGGGCATGTTTCTTTTCTTCATCTGGGGTTAAATGCATGAACTTTCAAGCATAAGGATGTAAGCATACTGTGTTCAACTGTGGAAAGTGGACTTACATCCTTCTTCCCAAAGACAGTGTGCAATGAAGCATTTAGGCAACCATTCTTCCTGCATGCCACATGCAAATGGAATGGAGAAAGAAGCCCTAATAAATGATACAATGGAAAATTTCTTCTGTTATGCACTTCACAATGGTTTGTAGAGCATGACTGTAGCTGTAGAAGACAGTAATTCATGATTTATTATGTCTCTGATCTTTTTTGTTT
The DNA here is from genome assembly GCF_023864275.1 of Schistocerca cancellata. NCBI lineage: Eukaryota > Metazoa > Arthropoda > Insecta > Orthoptera > Acrididae > Schistocerca > Schistocerca cancellata. The sequence goes on from NC_064627.1 coordinate 157,738,305, forward strand.
GCTAGTATATTACTTCCAATATTGAATGCAGTTTCTTACAGTTTTTCGCAGATATATCACATAGGACCCATTCAATATACTGATTATGCTATGCTATGAAGTCATAATACAAACAATAATCATTGAGATTCTGAGCAAAAATACTCAAAACACATCAAATGGAAACATTCTTCATGTAAAAGGTTGCTGATGGATAAAATACTTCTGACAAATCACAGTCTTGCATGGGGAATGTTCTGATACTTTTATGAACACAATTTATCAAACAATATCCCGCTTTTGATATCATACGGCCCACTGATCTTGTTTAGGACACCAATGAACTGGATTGCTAACAAGAACCTAAAACACATGATTTATTTTATGAATGTGCCAAAATGCTGCTGAGAAAGAGTCTTTTATTCTGCAGCAGGATTTAAATTGTAACAAAATTTCCTGACTCATTACAACTATACACTAGACTACAACTCAAATTTGGACCTTTGCCTTTCTTACATAGTGCTCTTTATCAGCTGAGCTACACTTCACAGCATTTCACAGCCCATTCCAAGCATTATTTTCACAGCATTTCTTTCCTACTTTCCAAACTCTATGGATGTATATCTATTACATTGTGTAGCTAACATCCCTGAAAGAAAAAATGCAACATTGGGTGTCTTAGACACAGCTCAAGGGGTGCTTCTAGGCAGAGGAATAAAGTAATGGCAGGTCAAAGCCCTGGTCTTAGCTGTGAAGTTTGTCTGCAAAGCTCAGCTGATAAGACAACTTTGCATTTGTAGTACTAGCTTAGCACAATCTAAATCTGTAAGGAGATTTAAAATGTTGCCAAAACCGTGAAATTTTGCTGTGTACTAATATATCTTCATCTGTGTTATATCTTCTAACAGTGAATGTCTACAGTGGCAATCTCATAACTGTCTTATACACTTCTCTCTCTCTCTCTCTCTCTCTCTCCCTCCCTCTCCCTCTCACTCTCCCTCACTCCCTCCCTCTCCCTCACTCCCTCCCACCCCCCACCACCCCCTTCATATTGCGTTATGTAGTAGTGCACTGGGTCATTCTGTTTCCACACTAGGTGTTGACAATAATATCCAATCATTTTTTCTGCAGTTCTGCAGTTCTCACAGATGTACAGATCAATATCAGGAAACTGAATTTGTAGAGATGCTTTTGCGGGTCACTGGTGAGTTATGACAGTTTAGTAATTTCTCATTATTGTGCTTAACAAAACTTTCTCACACTTCATTTACCATCTGTACCACAGACAGAAACCTGTATGTCACAAAAGTTGCATTCTCTTTTTGTTTAAATATGGAACTGCTTGATTGTGATAGCAGGAATGTAAGTCACATTCACTCAGCAACCATTTGATGACACGGATTCTATGTACACATGAACATTTAAACATCATCCAAGAAGAAAATACAAAGTTATAAGCATTTTTATCACTATAAATACAAGGTAAACCAGCTTGATTGTGATAGCAGGAATGTAAGTCACATTCACTCAGCAACCATTTGATGACACAGATTCTATGTACACATGAACATTTAAGCATCATCCAAGAAAAAAATACAAAGTTATAAGCATTTTTATCACTATAAATACAAGGGAAACCAGTGTGTTATGGACTCATGGTAAAGCATAACCCTTCCCCATATGGTTGCAGCGTGTCCTGAGTAAAAAGAGGGTCCCAGTATCAGACGCCCAATCGGTATATCTTTCTTAAATAGTCCTTTCATCATCACAGATATAACAACATAGCATTCATCCGAATGTTCTGATGGTAGCTTGAGAGCACAACTGTAGTCGTACACAGGATTTTGTTCATCCTGAATTACAGGTGACTTTTTTGTTTTGATCTTCTCATCACCACAGAAGCAACTGATTTTAACGAAAGTATTCCATTTCACTGAAACAAAAGTAGTAATATTAGACCAAGTTTCAATTAATATGGTAAATGACACAAAACATTCACAGTTAATTTACATAAACACAATACTGGAGAATAGTTATCTGGAACATGGAAATAATAAAATTATAAATTCGTGTATTATTTTATGCTTATTTTAAAAGTAACATAAATTCTAACTTTATTTTTGTATGGTTCTATCATCTCTTATTTTCCAGATACACCATCTGGAGCAAGTCAGTCACTTGATAAGTAGTTTTAATGCAGTTGCTCAGAATAGTATTCACCACCAGGACTTGGACAACAAAGTGAGAGAGAAGAAAGCACATAGCTTCTATTCACAAGATTATACATCAATGCCCCAAGTTAAACGAATATATAAAGCCCATGTTCAGCTTTTTGGGAAGAGATGATAGGGTTCAGCATACCATTTCACCTGCTACATAGTCACTAGTCTTTCAATTGGTCCAACAGAGTAGTATATTTCTCTCTATGTTAAATTTCTCTTTATATTAGAGTACCTGTTACATCAAGCATCCTTAACCATTTGTTCTGCATTTTGCTTACTTAACTTCAACAAACAAAACAACTAACAAAAGAAAAGGTCCAAAAGACATGAGAACTTCAAGGGTTTCTTCCTCTGGCAAGAGAGATGAGCTGTTGGAAGGAAGAGGACTGTTCAAAGCTCAGGTATTTAGTGTCTACAACAAGGAACACTGCTGACATTTAATCTCATATTGGTCTCTCCAAGACATTTCATTGGATTAGAATGGAGACAAACTTATCTATGAAATGTATATATTGCATCACAATGTTATTTTATTACATTTTAGTGGCTCAGAGTAATCTGTCCTGAACAGATTTTTTATTCCACAAATTCTGCATTTCTTGGATTTCTAAACAATTGCTTTTCTTGTGGAGCATTAGACTTATATATGACTCTGAAGCATCACCACTTATGTGCATATGGCAGAATGCATTTTCTATTAACTTTTTCAGCTCCCATCAGTTCATTAAAAATGAAACGTTAAATTTCAGAATTATGCAAGCAAGATATTTCTCAAAAATGTCCCTGTATAAGAAAGTGATGACTGCAAAGTCTTACACCTAGAAGAATAAGAATACTCCTGATTTACAAGTGTTTTCCAGTGTTGTTGACATTAATGTATTTTCGGGTGCTAAGCTGGATTATAAAAAAAAAATGGCTCTGAGCACTATGGGACTTAACATCTGAGGTCATCAGTCCCCTAGACCTTAGAACTACTTAAACCTAACAAACCTAAGGACATCACACACATCCATGCCCAAGGCATGATTCAAACCTGCAACTGTAGCGGTCGCGCGGTTCCAGACTGGAGCGCCTAGAAATGCTCAGCCACACTGGCCGGCCTGGATTATACACTCCTGGAAATTGAAATAAGAACACCGTGAATTCATTGTCCCAGGAAGGGGAAACTTTATTGACACATTCCTGGGGTCAGATACATCACATGATCACACTGACAGAACCACAGGCACATAGACACAGGCAACAGAGCATGCACAATGTCGGCACTAGTACAGTGTATATCCACCTTTTGCAGCAATGCAGGCTGCTATTCTCCCATGGAGATGATCGTAGAGATGCTGGATGTAGTCCTGTGGAACGGCTTGCCATGCCATTTCCACCTGGCGCCTCAGTTGGACCAGCGTTCGTGCTGGACGTGCAGACCGCGTGAGACAATGCTTCATCCAGTCCCAAACATGCTCAATGGGGGACAGATCCGGAGATCTTGCTGGCCAGGGTAGTTGACTTACACCTTCTAGAGCACGTTGGGTGGCACGGGATACATGCGGACGTGCATTGTCCTGTTGGAACAGCAAGTTCCCTTGCCGGTTTAGGAATGGTAGAACGATGGGTTCGATGACGGTTTGGATGTACCGTGCACTATTCAGTGTCCCCTCGACGATCACCAGTGGTGTACGGCCAGTGTAGGAGATCGCTCCCCACACCATGATGCCGGGTGTTGGCCCTGTGTGCCTTGGTCGTATGCAGTCCTGATTGTGGCGCTCACCTGCACGGCGCCAAACACGCATACGACCATCATTGGCACCAAGGCAGAAGCGACTCTCATCGCTGAAGACGACACGTCTCCATTCGTCCCTCCATTCACGCCTGTCGCGACACCACTGGAGGCGGGCTGCACGATGTTGGGGCGTGAGCGGAAGACGGCCTAACGGTGTGCGGGACCGTAGCCCAGCTTCATGGAGATGGTTGCGAATGGTCCTCGCCGATACCCCAGGAGCAACAGTGTCCCTAATTTGCTGGGAAGTGGCGGTGCGGTCCCCTACGGCACTGCGTAGGATCCTACGGTCTTGGCATGCATCCGTGCGTCGCTGCAGTCCGGTCCCAGGTCGACGGGCACGTGCACCTTCCGCCGACCACTGGCGACAACATCGATGTACTGTGGAGACCTCATGCCCCACGTGTTGAGCAATTCGGCGGTACGTCCACCTGGCCTCCCGCATGCCCACTATACGCCCTCGCTCAAAGTCCGTCAACTGCACATACGGTTCACGTCCACGCTGTCGCGGCATGCTACCAGTGTTAAAGACTGCGATGGAGCTCCGTATGCCACGGCAAACTGGCTGACACTGACGGCGGCGGTGCACAAATGCTGCGCAGCTGGCGCCATTCGACGGCCAACACCGCGGTTCCTGGTGTGTCCGCTGCGCCGTGCGTGTGATCATTGCTTGTACAGCCCTCTCGCAGTGTCCGGAGCAAGTATGGTGGGTCTGACACACCGGTGTCAATGTGTTCTTTTTTCCATTTCCAAGAGTGTAGATTCCATTTTTATGCACATTATATTGATGACTGCTTCCAATGGAACATTCCCAGGTATAAATAAACAATCTTCATGGAACTTGGTGGGTACATAGAGGAGTCAAATTATGCAATATTTTGCCCAATTTCACTGTTAAGTAGTAAAACACATCCTAAAATGTAATTTGGCATATTAAGTTTAGATGCAATACAGTGGAACTTCGATTTTACATTTTCTGATTTTAAATTTTTTGTAATTCCACACCATAAATTTGTAGCCCCTGTGAAAAATCCATAAGATTAATGCTAAAAATGCCCCAATTTTACATTTCTTCCTAGTAAGATTTACCTCAATTCTAAGTTCTTAGTTTACGTCTCACTTGATTTTGTCCCATTTTCTTCCTATTGACATTTGATATGACTAAATGAGTTATTATGTGACACAAAAGATAGATGTTTTCACCATGGATGATGGTGGAGTTAAGGGAGTATTTTAGGCCATTGTGGAGAGGGAAGATGTGGAGAGAAAATGCTCACATAGTCCACAATCAATGTTGCAAACACAACTTTCAATATTTAGCTTAAAGTGCAATTATGATACAGCTACAGCCAGATTGCAGTGGTAATTGAAAAACAAGACAGTCAGTGCGAAGTGTTCCAGACCGAGCCAATACTTGGTGAAGGGGTTCAGCCACCATCTCCTCTTGTGCCACTTATATAACTCAGTCTCATCTTTTTGCACGTATTTCCAATGTACTGTATTCAGCAACAATACCAACTGTCAAACTTTTAAATTCAACATTAAATCTTACGGAATATGTTTGGTCATAATTGAGGAATAGTCACCCATTTCTGACTAACGAACTCTTATTGACTGGCAACTTGTTAAATCACCAAATAGCCAGCACAGCCACCACACCACACTAACATACATAAAATGAGCTTGCCTACTGTATGTGTGGAGAGCAAGAATGTCTCTTCAACAAGAAGTGCAGATAGGGGTGAAAGCATTTTGTGAAGTGCTGACAATATACTTTTCATGCAAATGGTGTGCCTTTGATGTAATAGGTTATGTTAGTGACCAGTCTGGAGTAGGTGGTGGTAGGAGGATGTATGGGACAGGTCTTGCATCTAGGTCTATTACAGGGGTATGAGCCATGAGGTAAGGGTTGGGAGCAGGGGTTGTGTAAGGATGGACGAGTATATTGTGTAGGTTCAGTGGACGGCGGTATACCATGGTAGGAGTGGGAAGGATAGTGGGTAGGACATTTCTCATTTCAGGGCATGACAAGAGGTAATCGAAACCCTGGCAGAGAATTTAATTCAGTTGCTCCAGTCCCGGATGGTACTGAGTTACGAGGGGAATGCTCCTCTGTGGCCGGACTGTGGGACTTTGGGAGGTGGTGGGAGACTGGAAAGATAAGGCACGGGAGATTTGTTTTTGTACAAGGATGGGAGGATAATTACGGTCAGTGAAGGCTTCAGTGAGACCCTCAGTATATTTAGAGAGGGACTGCTCATCACTGCAGATGCGACGACCACGGGTAGCTAGGCTGTACGGAAGGGACTTCTTGGTATGAAACAGGTAGTATTGCTGGTGGTTAGTAGGTTTGATATGTATGGAGGAACTGATGTAGCCATCTCTGAGGTGGAGGTCAACATCCAGGAAGGTGGCTTGTTGGGTTGAGTAGGACCAGGTGAAGCAGATGGGGGAGAAGTTGTTGAGGTTCTGGAGGAATGTGAATAAAGTGTCCTCACCTTCAATCCAGATATCAAAGATGTCATCGATGAATCTGAACCAGGTGAGGGATTTAGGATTCTGGGTTTTTATGAAGGATTCCTCTAGATGGCCCATGAATATCTTAGCGTAGGATGGTGTCATGGGGGTGCCCATAGCCGTACCATGGATTTGTTTGTAGGTAATGCCTTCAAAGGAGAAGTAATTGTGGGTGAGGATATAGTTGGTCATGGAGGCTAGGAAGGAGGTTGTTGGTTTGGAATCCATAGGGCATCTGGAAAGGTAGTGTTCGATAGCAGTAAGACCATGGGTATTAGGAATGTTAGTGTACAGGGAGGTGGTATCAATAGTGGCGAGCACAGCACCGTGTGGTAAAGGGTAAGGAACTGTGGAGAGTCAGTTGAGGAAATGGTTGGTATCTTCTATATAGGAGGATAGGTTCCAGGTAATAGGTTGAAGGCAGAGATTCTCTCAGTGGGGGCACAGTAACCGGCCACAATGGGGCGTCCTGGATGGTTGGGTTTATGGACTTTAGGAAGCATGTAGAAGGTGGGAGTGTGGGGAGAGGTAGGGGTAAGTAGAGAGATGGACTCTGGGGAGAGGTTCTGGGATGGTCCTAAGGATTTGAGTAGTGACTGGAGATCCAGCTGGATTGCTGGAATGAGATCACTGTGGTATGATTTGTAGTTGAAAATATCTGATAGCTGACGGAGTCCTTCTGCCACGTAATCCTTGCGGTTCAAAACAACGGTGGTGGAGCCTTTGTCTGCAGGTAGGATTATAAGATCGGGATCAGTTTTTAGATGGTGGACTGTGGTTCTTTCTGCAGGTGTAAGGTTAGTATGCATGTTGAGGGATTTGGCAAATGATGGTGAGGCAAGGTTCGAGGATAAGAAATTCTGGAAAGTTAATAGGGGGTGGTTTGGAGGCAGTGGGGGTGGATCACGGTTGGATGGAAGAGTGAACTGAGTTAGGCAAGGTTCAATGTTGGTTTTTCATTGAGTCTGATTGGTCGGGTTGGTGGCGAAAAAGTGTTTCCACTGTAGGGACCGGGAGAAGGAGAGAAGGTCTTTAACTGGTCCCGCATGGTTGAATTTGGGACTGGGGCAAAAGGTGCGGCCTTTGGAAAGCCATGAAATAAATGGCCTAGTTTCATCAACAAAAATTGTGTTTTTGTGTCTCACTATGATGTAGCCAGACTAATGGCTAATGGTGAGGGCAGGAAAGCAGGGGGATAGGAAAAAATGAAAAAAAATACAGTTTTCACACACCAGATTATCCATTAACAGACCTCTATTTTCCTTTTAAAACATATAGATCACTTTCACCAGTATCTAAAGTTTCTGTAGCAGTTCTGACATTCCATAACAAGATGAAAAGTTAGCTTGACTGTTTCCATCTTTATATGCTCTCATATCCATCAATTTAAAACACAGCAGGTGATATTCTGATTATTTTGATTGGTTGTACTCCACATAGTATGTTTTCTGGTGGCTGTAAGAATTAATCATCACAAGTCTTCTAATCATTCTTCACCCTCTCTCAGAATAGGTGGTCTTTTTAATAAATGATCATAAGTTAAATCTTACTTCCACAAAGTTTTTGGAAATAAGAATCAGACTGACTTCTGCTGTGAAATTGCAACATCAGTACAGAGATAAAAAGGTTCAATGTTGGAACTGGAACACGTGGGGCAATACTGACTCTACAACTCATCTTAGAAGCTAGATTAAGGAAGGGCAACCTACGTTTCTAGCATTTGTAGACTTAGAGAAAGCTTTTGACAATGTTGACTGGAATACTCTCTTTCAAATTAATATCCCCCCCCCCCATGAACCATGGACCTTGCTGTTGGTGGGGAGGCTTGCGTGCCGCAGTAATACAGATAGCCGTACCGTAGATGCAACCACAACAGAGGGGTATCTGTTGAGAGGACAGACAAACGTGTGGTTCCTGAAGAAGGGCAGCAGCCTTTTCAGTAGTTGCAAGGGCAACAATCTGGATGATTGACTGATCTGGCCTTGTAACACTAACCAAAATGGCCTTGCTGGGCTGGTATTGCGAACAGCTGAAAGCAAGGGGAAACTACAGCCGTAATTTTTCCTGAGGGCATGCAGCTTTACTGTATGGTTAAATGATGATGGTGTCCTCTTGTGTAAAATATTCCGGAGGTAAAATAGTCCCCCATTCGGATCTCCGGGTGGGGACTACTCAAGAGGACGTCGGTATCAGGAGAAAGAAAACGCGTTCTACGGATCGGAGCGTAGAATGTCAGATCCTTTAATCGGGCAGGTAGGTTAGAAAATTAAAAAAGGGAAATGGGTAGGTTAAAGTTAGACATAGTGGGAATTAGTGAAGTTCGGTGGCAGGAGGAACAAGACTTCTGGTCAGGTGACTACAGGGTTATAAACACAAAATCAAATAGGGGTAATGCAGAAGTAGGTTTAATAATGAATAGGAAAATAGGAATGTGGGTAAGCTACTACAAACAGCATAGTGAACGCATTATTGTGGCCAAGATAGATACGAAGCCCACACCTACTACAGTAGTACAAGTTTACATGCCAACTAGCTCTGCAGATGACAAAGAAACTGAAGAAATGTATGATGAAATAAAAGAAATTATTCAAATAGTAAAGGGTGACGAAAATTTAATTGTCATGGGTGACTGGAATTCGGTAGTAGGAAAAAGGAGAGAAGGAAATGTAGTAGGTGAATATGGATTGGGGCTAAGAAATGAAAGCAGAAGCTGCCTGGTAGAATTTTTCACAGAGCACAACTTAATCATAGCTAACACTTGGTTCAAGAATCATAAAAGAAGGCTGTATACATGGAAGAAGCCTGGAGATACTAACAGGTTTCAGATAGATTATTTAATGGTAAGGCAGAGATTTAGGAACCAGGTTTTAAATTGTAAGACATTTCCAGGGGCAGATGTGGACTCTGACCACAATCTATTGGTTATTACCTGTAGATTAAAACTGAAGAAACTGCAGAAAGGTGGGAATTTAAGGAGATGGGACCTGGATAAACTGAAAGAACCAATGGTTGTACAGAGTTTCAGGAAGAGCATAAGGGAACAATTGACAGGAATGGGGGAAAGAAATACAGTAGAAGAAGAATGGGTAGCTTTGAGGGATGAAATAGTGAAGGCAGCAGAGGATCAAGTAGGTAAAAAGATGAGGGCTAGTAGAAATCCTTGGGTAACAGAAGATATATTGAATTTAATTGATGAAAGGAGAAAATATAAAAATGCAGTAAATGAAGCAGGCAAAAAGGAATACAAACGTCTCAAAAATGAGATCGACAGGAAGTGCAAAATGGCTAAGCAGGGATGGCTAGAGGACAAATGTAAGGATGTAGAGGCTTATCTTACTAGGGGTAAGACAGATACTGCCTACAGGAAAATTAAAGAGACCTTTGGAGATAAGAGAACCACTTGCATGAACATCAAGAGCTCAGATGGAAACCCAGTTCTAAGCAAAGAAGGGAAAGCAGAAAGGTGGAAGGAGTATGTAGAAGGTCTATACAAGGGCGATGTACCAGAGGACAATGTTATGGAAATGGAAGAGGATGTAGATTAAGATGAAATGGGAGATATGATACTGCGTGAAGAATTTGACAGAGCACTGAAAGACCTGAGTCAAAACAAGGCCCCCGGAGTAGAAAACATTCCATTTGAACTACTGACGGCCTTGGGAGAGCCAGTCCTGACAAAACTCTACCATCTGGTGAGCAAGATGTTTGAAACAGGCGAAATACCCTCAGACTTCAAGAAGAATATAATAATTCCAATCCCAAAGAAAGCTGTGTTGACAGATGTGAAAATTACTGAACTATCAGTTTAATAAATCACAGCTGCAAAATACTAACGCGAATTCTTTACAGAAGAATGGAAAAACTTGTAGAAGCCGACCTCGGGGAAGATCAGTTTGGATTCTGTAGAAATGTTGGAACACGTGAGGCAATACTGACCCTACGACTCATCTTAGAAGCTAAATTAAGGAAGGGCAAACCTACGTTTCTAGTATTTGTAGACTTAGAGAAAGCTTTTGACAATGTTGACTGGAATACTCTCTTTCAAATTCTGAAGGTGGCAGGGGTAAAATACAGGGAGCGAAAGGCTATTTACAATTTGTACAGGAAGCAGATGGCAGTTATAAGAATCGAGGGGCATGAAAGGGAAGCAGTGGTTGGGAAGGGACTGAGACAGGGTTGTAGCCTATCCCCGATGTTATTCAATCTGTATATTGAGCAAGCAGTGAAGGAAACAAAAGAAAAATTCAAAGTAGGTATTAAAATCCTTGGAGAAGAAATAAAAACTTTGAGGTTCACCGATGACATTATAATTCTGTCAGAGACAGCAAAGGACTTGGAAGAGCAGTTGAACGGAATGGATAGTGTCTTGAAAGGAGAATATAAGATGAACATCAACAAAAGCAAAATGAGGATAATGGAATGTAGTCGAATTAAGTTGGGTGATGCTGAGGGAATTAGATTAGGGAATTAGACACTTAAAGTAGTAAAGGAGTTTTGCTATTTGGGGAGCAAAATAACTGATGATGGTCGAAGTAGAGAGGATATAAAATGTAGACTGCCAATGGCAAGGAAAGCGTTTCTGAAGAAGAGAAATTTGTTGACATTGAGTATAGATTTAAGTGTCAGGAAGTCATTTCTGAAAGTATTTGTATGGAGTGTAGCCATGTATGGAAGTGAAACATGGATGGTAACTAGTTTGGACAAGAGGAGAATAGAAGCTTTCGAAATGTGGTGCTACAGAAGAATGCTGAAGATTAGATTGGTAGATCACATAACTAATGAGGAGGTACTGAATAGGATTGGGGAGAAGAGGTGTTTGTGGCACAACTTGACTAGAAGAAGGGATCGGTTGGTAGGACATGTTCTGAGGCATCAAGGGATCACCAATTTAGTATTGGAGGGCAGTGTGGAGGGTAAAAATCTTAGAGGGAGACCAAGAGATGAATGCACTAGGCAGATTCAGAAGGGTGTAGGTTGTGGTAGGTACTGGGAGATGATGAGGCTTTCACAGGATAGAGTAGCATGGAAAGCTGCATCAAACTAGTCTCGGGACTGAAGACCACAACAACAACAACATTAATATTATCTGATAAAAAATGAATTAATCAAAGAAATAGGCTACTAGATGGAAATGATGATCGTATGGCATCAGTGGCTGGGATTTCACAGGTGGGAAGTTCGGCCGCCAAGTGCAAGTCTTATTCAGTGCGACGCCACATTGGGCGACATGTGGGTCGACAATGGGGGTAAAATGACGATGAGGACAGCAAAACACCCAGCCCCTGAAGGGAGAAAATCTCCCTCCCCAGCTGGGAATCAAACCAAGGACCCCGTCAGTGGCATTCCAATGTGCTGACCTTTCAGCTAATGGGGTGGACGGTTACTGGATTCAATCATATTAAGTTTAGCGCTTGTGTTCTCAATGATGTTTCCATCAGCCTCTTCACCCTCAAGCATGCTTGCCTATGTATAAAGTACACCAACCACAAATAACACTGTCTTCTATCATTCCATTGTTGTTTTAAAACAGCAAACCCATACCCATTCCCTCATTGTTTTAGCTAACACAGTGATAACTTGTGTTGTCATATGTCCAAATGAGCAGCAATCATATAAAATAAACAGCAAGAAATATGAGAAAAAATTTATGTTCCATGCAAGAAAATGCCCCAGATTCCAATCGGGCAGCACAATCTCACAGTGAGGCAGTTGTCTACAAGGTTATTAGTAACTGAGTAAGCGTTTGGCTCAGATCTGATGCAATTGCACTGTTTAGTGCTTCAAGTTGGTCATTACTAGGGATTAACGAAGTTGCTCTCCACAATAACCAACACGAACTACAGAAACAAATTACACAATTGTTCGTATTAACTAAAGCTTATGGAAGGACTTCTGATTTACAACTATTGAATGGTATGACAGATAGATTATTCCAATACATAATACAGGATATGGCTTTTCTTATTTAAAAATACCGCAATTCATTAATTCCAGTAAAACTTCCTATCACTCACTGTCTATAGACTAGTTATATCTAAAGTTTAGGCTCTCACCTACCATTAAATATCATTACAAGAAATACTTTACCTGTCGCTTTATTATTTTTTACAATGTGTGATCCTGAAAGGCTTTTTGCTTTCTTCACATGAACTATAAGCTGCTGATCATTGCTTTGGTATGACATGGAGACCATCACATTTCCAAGGTTCCGGTGTTGCTGGAAAGGAGGACAGCAGATTTGATAATGACACAAACACTAAACATACTCAAAATAAACAGCATCAATCTATACATTCATATGAAATTATGAAACTTAAGAATTTGGAAACTTCTCCATATGTTTTCTTTTCTACTAAAATTTCATCACTTTTTTTATTCTATAGTAAAGACACACACAAAACGTATAAAATGCATATGAGTGTTCCAGAACATTATTTAGGTTAACATCAGTAAGTTAAGTGACCCTAGTGAACTTCCTGATGTCAAAGATGCAGTTAATTCCACTAGAAGCTCAGTTAATAAAAAGTTATGGCTAAGTGCAGTTTCAACCACAGTATGTAATGGAAAAACATTTTGAACCAATTCATACATTCCAAGCTGCTGTTATCACTCGTTCAAAAGCAGACACTCTTCTCTTTCCAGAAACATATTTTGAATTACTTGAAACTATTTAATTTCTAATATAACCGGAATTGAAAGTTTGAAGACTCATGATTTTGATTGCCTATTTTGCCTCAATACTTACAAGATTCTAAACTTTGATGTTATATTTCTGTTGTTCTATTGTTTCCTGGATTAGGCAATGCCACTTATTAATTAATTAAGTCACTAATAAAGATTTTAAATAATATGGATTGATTTCAAGATGGATGCCATTCCCATAAGTAGGGGATTGCAGACAACAGAAGCATTATAAGGCTCCTTATACTTTTATGATTCATTAAAATTCAACATTTACATAAACCAGGTAATAGTACAGTCTTATAGTTCATATAACATAACAAAGTCTAAAATAGACAATTTTCAAAACAATTAAATAGTTTCAGAAATAGTCTTACAGTTGACTTTAAATATTCATCTTTATTTGCCATTGACCATTTATACCTGTACAACAGAATAGGATGTAATACATAATACAGTTTTCAAATATTTAATTGCACACACAGTTACAGACATTTAGCATAATTTTAAGTTTTGACGTATGTTCGCAATATATACACTAAAAAATCTTTTCATGTTATAAAATGGTTTTCAGTCAAGATCTATCATGCTGAGGGTGATAATTTCTTTAAAAAATTTAGGGAGCTGACTATGGGGGAGTGAGTTGCTTTTACCAATCTATGTCTTGGAGCATCCATTTTAATTTTTGTCCTCATGTTGTGTTGGGGTATATCTCCTCTTATTTGAAATTCGTTTGCATTCAGTTCAATGTATAGTGACATATATGTACAGATTTACAATAGTAAGTATATTAAGGTTTCTAAACACAGATTGACGAAATCTCTTTGACCAGCCTTACACATTTATGACTTTTGTTATTTTCAATATGTCACATACATGTGCAGAGTGCCTGCATTCCAGCTGTCAAATAAGAAATGAGAGACTGTAACGATACAAAATAGGCCAATCTTACATATTCTGGAGTAGCTGTATTGTGTGTGCTATGTACATCATGAGACACTGAAACATCATAGGTATGTTCATTACTTGGCGTGCTCATTGATTATGCTAAAAAAATAACAGTTTCACTTTCTGCCACTAGGTGAAAATACAACACTGTAAGCAGTGAGAATATGGTTCAGGTGCAGGAAAACTGGAGGAATGATCAAACACTTGGTAACAGTGGTTCTGGCATGTTTATTAGAATATGGTCACAAACTACAACATTCGATATGGTCTCCTTGCTCAGCAACATTCTGCATCGGTAACACAGCATGGTCAACAGCTGCTCACAACATATCTTGTGTAATCAGACTAATATGTCATTGTACACAATCCTTCAGATCAGGAAGAGTCTGGATACAGCTCTAATAGACACAATCTATTGGATATTTCCACAACCAGATTTCACATGGATTTAGGTCAGGGGATCTGCACACATCTCAAAATTGCCTCAAGATGATGCAGTCATTACTGAAGGTTTCACAAAGCAAATCTTTCACTGGCAGGTGTGTGTGGTGTGCCCCATCTTGCATGAGAATAATGGTGTGGACACAGTTGCATTCCTGCAAAGCTCCTGCAAAGGACCTCCTTGTGCAATAAATGATTCTCACAAAGCTGGAATCACGTATTGTACAAGGAGGTCCTTATAATTTGCAGATGTCACTGTACACCTAACAGGTTCTCCTCGAAGAATGAATGAGCTTGTGAAACCACGCCACAAGTCACATAAGCTGAGTGCAGTGAATATTCCTGCACAATATGTGGCTTACAAGGGTTAGTAGAATCCGATGTTCTGTGCATTCACGGCATCGTGCAGACTAAAATGTGCTTTATATGTCCAAAGAATACTCCCCATCCCCATGTCATCCATTTCCATCCATGCCTTTCTTGGGGATTCATATGATGCACATTCTGAATCCTGTGTATCACAAAATCTTTGAATTGGTGGTCTGGGGGGAGATAATTCTCATGGCACTGGCTCCAGAATTTGAAGCATATGCTGCAGAGTCAGCAAAAGCTATAGCAACTTCATCATCAACTGCCATGGGAATAGGGTTCCTCCCTCTCCCTGCTGCACCATCTAATTCAACTGTTTCTTCAAATTTCTTGGTCATATTCCTTAGTCCATCTATTGGTATAGGGTCTCTTCACAGCTGTTTCTTTTGGTGATATCCCCACAATGCAGTTCTACTACTGCTCCCATTCTGATAAAACAACTTTAGCAGCAGTGGTTGGTCTTTTCTTCTCAACAGCCATTGTGTTTTGTACAGAAAATTTCAACCTTATTACACTTTACACTAACAGTCACTTCACAAAAGAAATCAACGTGCACCACTAAGTGACAAACAGCATACTGTTGTCAGAGCAGGAAACATTTCACATACCAATAGCTTACAGCACCATATTTTCACTTGGTGTAGAAACTGGAACCATTATTTTTTTTCAGCATACTCTGTGAGTAAACTGATTAATGAAAGTACGTACAATGTTTCACCAGCCTGCAATGTATGCAGCCCACACTGCACCACTTGAAACACCATCAGTTTAATTATAATCACCTGGTATAACTGATATGTTCTCCCCAGGTCAATATGGAATCCTCAAGTATTAAACATTCTATCTTCTGTATTATTAGGTAGTCCTAAACAAAGATGATGGGTCCTGTCAGGGTTACACAGAAGTTCGTTACAGGAGAACCATTTCACTACAGCATCTAGTGGTTGCAGTGACATTTGTTGTAATACTGAGCTGTCCTAATGAGGTGTAATTATTGTGTCATTGTAGCAAATCACTTTTTGAGGAACATGATGCAGCAAATTGTTGACTGCAATTATGAAAAAGTATGATGCAAGAACTGCAGTATCCCAGTATTAACAATTTTCATCAAAGAATGTTTCTCACCGTGGCATACTGCTTTCTGTTACTCAAATATGAAGCTATTACTTTTATTGATGTATTATGTACCCTATAAAATTCAAGCTTCTCAAGCTTTACTTAGGTCACAAAGAACAAGTGAAGCATTATTCTTATTTTCAAAATCAGTGATTTTTGGTTTACAGTGTTAAGAACTGCTGAAGTGGTACTTTTTCTCCATCTTTAACCAAACTGGCTGTCAGAATGGAGGTTATTTCCTTCAAAATAATCATGTAGTTGACTGTATACAAACGTTTCAAATATTTTGGGTATTCTAGGTACTATAGAGACAGTTCAATAATTCTGAGGGGAGATTTTTGTCTCCTTTTTTAAAAACTGGTATAACTTTTAAAATTTTCAATGACTTAAGGAAAATTCCAAACTAAATACATAACTCTTGAAATTTTTAATGACTCAGAGAAAATTCCAAACTGAAGAAATTTGTTAAAAATGTCTGCCATAGGTTCACAGATCAAATTAAGAGTTTTCTTAACACAGTTGGAGAATTTTTTTACCACTATTATGTCATCAGTGGATCTGATAATTTGTCACTGGCAACTGCTTGCCAAGTAGTTCACTTGGAGACATGATGGCCAAGTTGTCATCAGTGGATGTGATAATTTTTCACTGGCAACTGCTTGCCAAGTAGTTCACTTGCAGACATGATGGCCAAGTTGATTCTGTTCCCAATTTTTTCCACTAAAGGCACAAACATCCCATGCAATTGATGTGTAATTCACAACAAAATTGACTTATATCAACTTCTGTGAATCACAGACTGTCCCTGACAAAAATTACAACTCCATGGATCTCTCCTCATTCTGGCATGACATCATAAAAAGTCATCATCCTGTATTATGGTTCTTATTGTCACAGTCCCATTCTCTGGGTGTTCGCTCCTGCTGTTTCTGAAGATAAGTTTGCTATATTTCTTCTGGGCCTCAGACGCATTCTATAAATACTTTCTGGTGCTGCTGTTTTTGAGTTTTCTGTGGAACCTCTGCTCACAGCTGTAACATGGTCTTCTGTTGCTGGAGTAGAAAGGATGGCATTCAGATATGATGTAAGAAGTTTTGTTTGTTGGTTTCTGCTGGTTTCTGATGTGTTTGTTGTCAGTACTACTTCCTTAGTTGTAGAGTTGCCTTAAATTTTGCTGCTGCTTTCACTTCTGTAGTCACTGTAACTGTATCTTTCAAAGGTGCTGTTGGGGATGACAGAGCTATTCCCAGTGTTGACATTGATTTAGCTGCTTGAGTTGATATTGCTCCTGAATTTGACACTGGTCTGTTTTGTTTTGATTTCATTTTTGCTAAGAGTAGGATTGTGGCCTTCTTCATGGCAGTTCCATTCTCTATCTTCCTCAAGAGTTCTTAACACATTTCCCACTTCCCTGTGATGTTCCTTTGTAAACTTATCTTGTGAAGTATTCCCTTACATTGCTGTTCACATTTACATAGGTAGGATTTGAGATGCTTCTGCATATCTTCTTGAACTTTCTGTTTGTAGCTGTTAACTAAATGTTTACGCATGAATTTTTGATTAAGTCATGTGTCTGTGGAAGGCTAACAACATAAAAGTTTATGAGTAGTAATTAAGGTATTGTCCCCTTCACTGTCCTCATCACAAGCTGGCTTTTATTGTGATAAACTTTGCTGGCACCCCCACTTATGATGCAATTGCTGTCAGGCATTGCTGTTCTTTTACAGACCTTAAAACTTACGGAGAGTGCACCCTGTTTAATAATACCAGTTACTTATGAGCCTGGTTGACTATTTCCGGTTACTTATGAGCCTGGTTGAATATTTCTTAGAATTTCTATTGTATTGTATTGTATTGTATATTAATTGGTCCTGTGAATCATACACTGTACAGGGGTACATAATGATATAGGACAAGTCAAATAATTTGCAATAAAGTTTAACAGAAAAAAGCTGTTTATGGTTTTCAGTATATAGCAATATAACTCTAACATATGGGAATAACATTTCACAAGTAAATTTTACATGCACACATTTCATACTTTTGGCCTTGATTATACAGACACACACATATATGTAATAGACCACATATAATACACAGATAAATCTAATGTACACATTTCTTATTTTGGCCTTCAATTGCATAAACTATTTAAAATTTCATGTATTTACATTGCAGATAAAAATTCATCAGCACTATAGTAACAATTCTGTAGCAAGTAGTCACTCACTGCAGTTTTGAATTTATGCATGCCAGTTATTGCCGTAATTTATTTAGGTAGTTTGTTGTACAGTTTTTTTCCTGCTTGCAAGGGTCCTTTTTGTTTTAGTGTTGTATGTGAAAACTGCATATGTAAATCTTGATTATTTCTTGTGTTGTATGATTGGATATTTTGGTTTTTTGGAGCAATCTTGTTATTTTCATCTACGATTTTCCTTATAAACATTATTGTTTCTAGGACATATAGGCATGGTAATGGATGAATATGAAGCTTTTTAAATGAGGGTTTGCATGAAGATCGAGGTGCTAAGCCTTCCATGGCTCTTATAATTCTTTTTTGTGTAATAAAACAGCTTATTCTGGGTGGTGAATTTCCCCAGCAAATTAAACCATATCTTAGTAATGATTCTGCTTGGGCATAGTACACATTTTTTATGGCTTGCATAGATGTGCATCCAGCAAGAATTTTTATACTATAACAAATGGTATTTAGTTTACTACATAGGTGTTGTGTGTGTTTCTGCCATCTTAGGCCATCTTGGATCCAAACTCCCAAAAATTTGGTGCTATTTACAATTTCAAGTCTTTTGCCTACAGTTCTATGGTTGCAGTTAAAGGCTGTTTATTCTGCACTGTGTGTAGATGCATAGTGTTTGTTTTATGTGTGTTTATTATTAAGTTGTTCATTGCGAACCATTTTGATACATGTGTAGTGCTCTTTTTTATTTCATTTTGGAGCTCTTCTTGGGTCTTTCCTTTGATAAGTATATTTGTATCATTGGCATATTTAATGTATGACTACCTACTAAAATAAACATTTTAGGTTCTCTGACTGATCTGTTTCTATATTTGATTTGTTTAACTCTTTAGCTGCCACAGATGAGCTCTTTGCATTCTGTGCTGAGGCTGCTTTTGTTATGGTCATACTGCTCACAAAAAGTGCTGGTGCCTATGCTGACAGACAGCATTCCAGCTGATATAAAATACTTGTCATCTGATTTTTTTTTTTAACTATTAGTCTAAAAAATTTAATTTTTGCACATATTACAGTCTGATATTTTAACCTGGTAAACAGCAGCATTTCTTTTTGTTGTCCCTCATACTTACTGTGCTGCATCAAATTATGTAAAACATTGGACGAAATTTTTAAAGAGTTTGCAAAGCTAGAAACATGCTATGTAAACTTCGCATATTGTTGATTTAAGCTCATACATAGCAGTGACTGGAAGATAAATAAGCTGTCGAAATTTTATTTAAAATTGAGAGCAGAATGATATCTCATTTTTTTTCTCCAGATACTTTGTTTTACATCCTACATGCTTACCTCCGCATTTTCAATGAAGTTGAGTGTCTGTGGAAGACTAACCACATAAAAGCTTATGAGTAGTAATTTAAGTATTGTCCTCTTCACTGTTGACATCACATGCTGGCTTTCATTGTGATAAACATTGTTGGTGCAACTCGCCTTTTCACATCCTTGCAAATCGTGAACCATGTGGTCATAACAATCATCATATCTCACAAATGATTCAAGAAATTGAAATGAGGTTCTCTGCAAATGATAGTATGCAATGGGGCACACATGTTGTATAATAAATATTTGATATTTTTTTATTCACCAAAATATGGAAGTAACTTGTCTGCAGCAGTGAGGGGTCGGTGGCTCAGAATGCATTCAGCCATCCACAGCACTGTAGGAAAACCCAAGCGACATTCATATACACATTCACAACACCTGGGGAATGGTTTTGCAGGATGTGTGTAGATGCCTACAGCACTGAAAGGGTTAAACTCCAAGATCAACTTTGACCTATTTCTAAATGAGTTATTTTTTGTTACTAGTACATTTAATTCGCCATTTCTCATCAATTTACGCTCTTCATGATTATTGCGAGTGTAAATTTTGTGTTACACTGTATTAGTCACTGCTATTATCAGTCAGTACTACAGAGATGTAATGGATGGGTTGGTCAATAAACAAAACATTCAAAAAAAGTCCAAGAGGGTAACAGAATGTATATATCACCTACAGATGAGTCGGAAGTAATAAAAACAGTTACATTCTTAAAAGAGAAAAATTCAGAGGCATTGGATGGTATGTCTCTTCAAATAAATAGGCATATTTCTTTTTACATAAGTAAGCCTCTCACACTGCTTATAAGTCAAGTACTCCACAAAGATATATTTCCAAATTGCCCAAAGAAAAGAAAGGTAATTCCCATATATAAAGGGGGAGACAAAGGGAATCCCAGCAACTACAGACCTATTACAATCACATCTGCACTGTCTACAATTGTAGAAATAGCCACAAAGGGTAGGATAAAAAATTTCACATAAAACCTAACATATTAAACAGCACACAGCATGGTTTCAGAAAAGGTTGATCTACAAAGACAGCAGTGGCAGATTTCACTACTTATGTAACCAGGGCATTGAGAATATAGGAACATGTTTGTAGTTTATTCCTCAACCTGTCAAAAGCTTCTGATTGTGTATGTCACAGAGTCCTGTTACAAAAATTAAACCAGTATGACATAAGAGGCAGAGCAAATGATATTATCAAGACATTTATTGAAAATAGGCAACAATGCATAGGGATAAAATACAGAAAGGGAACAGATTGGAAAATGTGCTATCAGCGTTCAAAGAAGAAGAAAATAGTGGTGGAAAGAAAGGTTTGGTATTATGACCATTACTTTTTCTTCTACATGTAAATTGTTGGGTTGTTTTGGGGAAGAGACCAAACAGCAAGGTCGTCGGTCTCATCGGATTAGGGAAGGACGGGGAAGGAAGTCAGCCGTGCCCTTTGAGAGGAACCATCCCGGCATTTGCCTGAAGCGATTTAGGGAAATCAGAAAACCTAAATGAAGTGTTGGCAGAAGAGCCAACACCTTGTAGCTAGAGGAGGCCGAAAGGCACGCATTAAAGCTCACGCTGACTGGCGTGAGGTCTGGAACAGTAAAGTAGTTGAGTCTAGTAAGAAAAGAACGTAGTTGCTGGAATACTTAACTTTAATCCATTATTGTTGTACATCTCTCGTTACTGTACATGCTTCATTAGATACATAGCAAAGGATAAATGGCGCCTTGCTAGGTCGTAGCAAATGACGTAGCTGAAGGCTATGCTAACTATCGTCTCGGCAAATGAGAGCACTATTTGTCAATTCCATCTCTAGCAAAGTCGGCTTTACAACTGGGGTGAGTGCTAGGAAGTGTCTCTAGACCTGCCGTGTGGCGGTGCTCGATCTGCAATTACTGACAGTGGCGACCCGCGGGTCCATCGTATACTAGCAGACCGCGGCCGATTTAAAAGCTACCACCTAACAAGTGTGGTGTCTGGTGGTGACACCACACTAAATCAGGATGGCCAGATGCGGGATTGAACCGTCATCCTACCGGATGCGAGTCCAGTGTGCGAACCACTGCACCACCTCACTCGGTCTATATGTAAATGACATGCCAAGAGGTGTAAATGAGAAAGTGATCATGTATGCTGATGACAGATCTCTGCTAATTACATGCAAGTTTGCAAAGGACCTTGTAACAAGGACATGTTTAGAGATGGATACAGCATACAAATATTTTGGGAGTGCAACCTTTTCAGAAATGGAAGTAGAATAACTTACACGAGATTACAAGCAAATAGGGCAGTCAAAGCAGATGATCTTGATATCAAGCTTGGAGACTCCAGTAGGCCTTCTTTAAAAGTTCATCAAAGCAAGTTTCTGGGATTGATGGTGGACAGCCTCATGACATGGGAGACTCATATAGATAAAATATGCTCAGAAATTAGCACAAATATATTTCTCCTGATAAAAAGTCACAAACTGTTGATCATGACACTTTGCTACAAATGTATTATGATCTACTTGATCCACATATCTCTTATAGCATATCCGTGTGGGATAGTACAGCTAATATACACTGAAGCAGATTACTTGAACTCCTAACAAAAATGATGATGTGCTTTGCAAACTGTCACCAAGACAGTCCTGCAGAAATGAATTCAAAGAATTGCAAATACTGACAGTGCCTGCTCTGTACATATATGAAACAATTGTGTTCCTAAAAATAAAGTGTACAGCTTTGATGAACAAGTATATATATAGCTACAGTACTAGGTGTAAAGATAATTATCACATGCCTTGAAATAGACTTATGTTAAGTGACAAAAAACTTAAAATAGTGTATGTACATTATATAACAAACTTCCAAGCAGTACTAAGAACTCGAAAACACCATCTGCTTTCAAACAAGAACTAAAAGGTCAACTGGTCTCAGCTTGTTGTTACAGTGTAAAGGAGTTTTTAAATACCATTTAGTTTGTAACGCATCCATGTAGATCCTGATTTATTCAATGTCACTACCAAAAGTGATCCAAGGATGAAAAAAAATAAATCACATGGACAATTTTTTTAGGCATAATGTACTCCTCGTTCCACATCTGTTTACAGAATAATTCACACACTGGGTGTTTTTAGTACATATTTGAGGTTTTACAGACACCTTTTTCCTGCAAAAGTTCATGTATGACTGTTTCTATAATGTATTCCTAAATACCGGAGTCTGACTTAGCAATTACATGAAGCAATAG
This sequence comes from Schistocerca cancellata, assembly GCF_023864275.1. Classification (NCBI taxonomy): domain Eukaryota; kingdom Metazoa; phylum Arthropoda; class Insecta; order Orthoptera; family Acrididae; genus Schistocerca; species Schistocerca cancellata. Next base: position 157,761,165 of record NC_064627.1, read on the forward strand.
TTGAATTTAGTTCATATAAAGAAATTATAGGAATTCATGTTTGCAAATCTGAGCACAATCCAATACCTTTAATAATCCTCTCTTTGCAAAAAAAGTACTTGAAATTCAACAAAAATTCTACTTCCAAAGAGCAACACATCCATCCAAGACACCATCTTGAAAAGCAGGCTGAAGCAAATCCCTCCCCCTAAAATCAATAGTCTGTGTCCAGTTAGGTTGACACTCACTGCGTCCAGCTATCTTGATGCTCACATGTCTGTGACAGTTAAAGTTAAAGTCTGCAATCAGCAAGCAATGATATAACTTCCCTATGTCAGTTCATGAGAGTCCTGATTGAGTGAGTAAGCAAGTAACAACTATGGCAAGTTAGAGTCTGCGACTGGCAAGCAACCACCTAATAACCACATATTCGTTTAAGTGAAAGTCTGTCATTAGCATTTGTACATGCAGTAACTATTTCAGTTAAAGAAAGAGTCTGCACTACGCAATCATATGTATAACAACTATCTATGAAAAAAGTTACAACTGCATATCTTTGCACCATAAAAGCTAGTGTACAAGAGTAAACATGCAACCTCAAATTGTTAAAGTTCAACAAACACTATTTAATTGGACGGCATAATTAATATTGGTAATAGTACTGCAAATTACACCATGTGCATGGTGATTTCACATTTCTGTCACTGCAAATTATGCCGCTGTGAAATTAAATAAAGACTGTGTCACTAATTAATATCTAAATTATTTCTCTTTTGAAAACAATGATGATGGATGAGATCTCTTTATCTGTGTAACCATGATATGTAAAACTTAATTGGCCATTAACAACATTATAGTGCTAATAAAGTGTGCTCTACATCATTTGGCACAATCCTTTATAGAATCAACTTTCACCATATTATTTCGGAACACCAAGATTTAAAACTCTGAGCTATGTGAAACTGAGTGTATCAACGGGTAAGGGGCATGTCCAAACTGCTCAAGAATTGTTATTGGTGACTCAAAATTGCTCATAATGCATCAGCTATTAAGTGCACACAATACACTGAAAAGGCTAGAATCAGAACAAAACTGTGTTAATTAATCCTAAGTGTCCACAACCAAAACTTCCTTCTTTGAAATACATATTTTGTTTGTTTTAAGTGTGAAACCACAAAAGCTGATTCTAAAAGACAATGTTGTTGTTGTTGTGGTCTTCAGTCCTGAGATTGGTTTGATGCAGCTCTCCATGTTACCCTATCTTGTGCAAGCTTCTTCATCTCCCAGTACTTACTGCAAACCACATCCTTCTGAATCTGCTTAGTGTATTCATCTCTTGGTCTCCCTCTATGATTTTTACCCTCCACGCTGCCCTCCAATGCTAAATTTGTGATCCCTTGATGCTTCAGAACATTTCCTACTAACCGGTCCCTTCTTTTTGTCAAGTTGTGCCACATACTCCTCTTCTCCCCAATTCTATTCAATACTTCATCATTACCATATTTACTTGAATCTAAGCCACACTTTTTTTCCGGTTTTTGTAATCCAAGAAACCGCCTACGGCTTAGAATCGAGTGCAAAGTAAGCGGAAGTTCTGAAAAATGGAAAAATGTTGGTAGGTGCTGCCACAACTAACTTCTGCCATCAAATATATGTAGCGCTACACAGGCTTGCTTTGCAGGCACAAAGATAAATACTGGTGCCAAAACCTCCGCGTCAGTAAATAAATTTAAAAAAAAAAAAAAAAAAAAAAGGTGGAAGACGAGCTTTTTTCTCTGCCCTGAGATTCGACCACTGCATTTTCATACATTGTCCAATGAAGTAAATACAAATTCCGTATTGTTCATCTTTGAATGTAGCAGCATTTCAATGTACTACGAAGATCCAACTGGCAAGACTGTTTGGGGTTTTTATCAATATGGCCAACTCTACATTCTGAATTTTTTCCTACCTGAGAGAAGAGATGGTTGCTAATAGGAACTTTTATGAATTGTGAATAACATGCAGTATTCTCTTCACCATAAGCATAACACAAATATAAACATTTTGCCATGTATTTTTTCATGTTTGCTGCTATCTCATTTAAATCCTGTCTGCCTAATAAACTACGAAACTAGAGTGAGACAACAGCAAACGTGGAAGAATATACATATCATGTCATGTTTATATTTGTATTATTCTTATGCCTAATAGTGATACAGTCAGAAATGAAGCACGGCAATTGATTAGATTTTTAAATCTAAGATGACTATAATTTCTGTGCAGAATGTAATGTACTAAAGAGGTGTTTGCAAAGATTTTCAAACGGAGAAAAATTTTCGCTAAACTCTCATTCAGAACATCTTCTAACATACACAGTCTATTATTTGGTTCTTGATGATCATTATCAAAGAAAGCAGCAGTGTAAGTAACAACAAATAGCAGTCTCTTGCCATTGTTTCGCTAATGAGACAATTCCTCTCTTTTTTTTTCATTGTAAGTGGCAGTAGCACGCACAAAAGCAAGCCATGCCGCGAGCGGAAACAGGCCGTAAACACACATTATCAGTACGCGACAAACAATACATGACACAGTACAGTAATGCATTTTCAGCTTAGAGTGACGTAAACACCTATAACAAAGAGAACGGCACTTATCAGATCAAAGAAAAATAAGCAATCAATTCAAACCAGATGAAGCACATGAAAAAGGAAGGGTACCCATATAAATATGGATGGAGCACCTGGCGCATAGCAATGGCTACCTGGTAAAGCTTAACTGCTAAGCTTAGGACTTGAACCAAACGACTGTAGCTGTATCATCATTCATTCGACCTAAATTATGTCTCATATTAAAATGGACCAACCTTGTTTCAATTTGGAGGTGTGGCCTAAAACTTTTCTCTCCCCTTGAATTTAGAGTCTCAAATTTCAGGTGTGGCTTAGATTCAGGAAAATTTTTTTTCCTTGATTTCGAGTCTCATTTTTCAGGTGCGGCCTAAATTCGAGTGCGGCTTAGATCCGAGTAAATACGGTAATTGTGTGATCTACCCATCTAATCTTCAGCATTCTTCTGTAGCACCACATTTCAAAAGCTTCTATTCTCTTCTTGTCCAAACTATTTATCATCCACGTTTCACTTCCATACATGGCTACACTCCATACAAATACTTTCAGAAACGACTTCCCGACACTTAAATCTATACTCGATGTTAACAAATTTCTCTTCTTCAGAAATACTTTCCTTGCCATTGCCAGTCTACATTTTATATCCTCTCTACTTCGACCATCATCAGTTATTTTGCTCCCCAAATAGCAAAACTCCTTTACTACTTTAAGTGTCTCATTTCCTAATCTAATTCCCTCAGCATCACCCGACTTAATTCGACTACATTCCACTATCCTCATTTTGCTTTTGTTGATGTTCATCTTATATCGTCCTTTCAAGACACTGTCCAATCCGTTCAACTGCTCTTCCAAGTCCTTTGCTGTCTCTGATAGAATTACAATGTCATCGGCGAACTTCAAAGTTTTTATTTCTTCTCCATGGATTTTAATACCTACTCCGAATTTTTCTTTTGTTTCCTTTACTGCTTGCTCAATATACAGATTGAATAACATCGGGGAGAGGCTACAAACCTGTCTCACTCCCTTCCCAACCACTGCTTCCCTTTCATGCCCCTCGATTCTTATAACTGCCATCTGGTTTCTATACAAATTGTAAATAGCCTTTCGCTCCCTATATTTTACCCCTGCCACCTTTAGAATTTGAAAGAGAGTATTCCAGTCAACACTGTCAAAAGCTTTCTCTAAGTCTACAAGTGCTAGAAACATAGGTTTGCCTTCCCTTAATGTTTCTTCTAAGATAAGACGTAAGGTCAGTATTACCTCACGTGTTCCAATAATTCTACGGAATCCAAACTGATCTTCCCCAAGGTCGGCTTCTACCAGTTTTTCCATTCGTCTGTAAAGAATTCGCGTCAGTATTTTGCAGCTGTGACTTATTAAACTGATTGTTCGGTAATTTTCACATCTGTCAACACCTGCTTTCTATGGGATTGGAATTATTATATTCTTCTTGAAGTCTGAGGGTATTTCACCTGTCTCATACATCTTGCTCACCAGATGGTAGAGTTTTGTCAGGACTGGCTCTCCCAAGGCCATCAGTAGTTCTAATGGAATGTTGTCTACTCCCGGGGCCTTGTTTCGATTCAGGTCTTTCAGTGCTCTGTCAAACTCTTCACGCAGTATCGTATCTCCCATTTCATCTTCATCTACATCCTCATCCAATTCCATAATATTGTTCTCAAGTACATCGCCCTTGTATAGTCCCTCTATATACTCTTTCCACCTTTCTGCTTTCTCTTCTTTGCTTAGAACTGGGTTTCCATCTGAGCTATTGATATTCATACAAGTGGTTCTCTTTTATCCAAAGGTCTCTTTAATTTTCCTGTAGGCAGTATCTATCTTACCCCTAGTGAGATAAGCCTCTACATCCTTACATTTGTCCTCTAGCCATTCCTGCTTAGCCATTTTGCACTTCCTGTCAATCTCATTTTTGAAACGTCTGTATTCCTTTTTGCCTGCTTCATTTACTGCATTTTTACATTTTCTCCTTTCGTCAATTAAGTTCAATATTTCTTCTGTTATCCAAGGATTTCTACTAGCCCTCGTCTTTTTACCTACTTGATCATCTGCTGCCTTCACTACTTCATCCCTCAGAGCTACCCATTCTTCTTCTACTGTACTTCTTTCCCCCATTCCTGTCAATTGTTCCCTTATGCTCTCCCTGAAACTCTGTACAACCTCTGGTTCTTTCAGTTTATCCAGGTCCCATCTCCTTAAATTCCCACCTTTCTGCAGTTTCTTCAGTTTTAATCTACTTAAAGACAATAATGTCTGAAAATATGCTAATTAAACAAACACTGTTGTCTTTAGCTCAGCACAGACGTTCTGAACTGAGTTCCTTGATTAGTTTATCTATTTATAATGGTTGGATCTCAAGAAAATTTATGTACATCATCTGATTTAATTAACAACCATTAATGTCTACTTATAGCACGTCATTTTTGTTTGTTAAAAATTGCATATTACGACACTTTGTAAGATTCAGATTCAAACTGTCTGCTGTAAACCAGTTGTAAACCAATTAGCTATCACCTGAACTGTGGTTGGAAAGTTGAGTTTGGACCTTCCATTAGTATGTTTGTGCTATCAAAGAAATTACAGTTTTTAAACTAGATTTGGAAGGGATTGGAAGATCATTTATGTAAATAGGACAAAAGTGAACTCTGTACCATTCCTACTAATATACAGTATCTTATGTTCATTTCATGGGATGGAAGTTTTATTTATACTCCTTTATAGAACATGTTGCACTGGCACTGTGCCTACATTTGCATGGCTAAGCAATTCATTGTAACAGCTGCTAACTTGGAAGCTAATTTACCAGCCCTCTTAGCCAACACATATTTTTCCATCTTCATTCACAGATTTTATCTGCAGCTGACAGACTGGAGCCCTATAGATACGGAAAAGAATGTTAATACCATTTTAACATGTTTCCTAATGAGTTTGTGTTACTGTTTGCAGCTATATTTAAAAACTGTCATAAAAAACAATCCTCAGGTTATTAAAAGGAAACCCTGGATAACTACAGGGACCAGATTTTCCTGTAAAACAAAAATAAAGTTGTGTGAATCATAAAGGATATTTGATGATCCCATAAAAAAGGAGAACTATAGCATACTGTAACATTTCTTACATAAAGTCATTATGCACGCAGGACTGCTACCACCAGCACTTCTGACTGGAATGTGAATCTCATGTGAATAGCAATTTGGAGTGGGGTTGGGAAGAGGGAAGGATAGCAGTACATGGGTGAAGGACAGGATTAGAACTCAGCCAGATGAACTGCCAGGTGCAGCATCAGAAGGTGGGGTGAATGAGGAAAATTGGGGAGCAGAAAAAGAGAGAAGCAAGGAGGGGGAAAGGACAGATGGATAAATTGGCAGAGAGTGGCATGCAGTGAGGGTGAGGGATATGAAAAGAGAGGAGATGACAGGACAGAAGTGGTGGAAATTGTTGGGTGGAAGATGTAAGGACATTAGGTTACCATACATTGAGGCCAGGATAATTTTGGGAGTGCAAAGTGTGTTTTAATTGTAATTTCCATCTGCGCAGTTCAGAAAAGCTGGTGGTGGAAGCGAGAAATCAAGATGGACCAGGTTGTGAAGCTGCCACTGAAATCGAGCATATTATGTTTAGCTGCATGTTGTACCACAAGGTGGTCTACTTTGCTTTTGGCCACAGTCTGGTGGTGGCCATTCATGCTAGTGGACAGTTGGTTGGTAGTCATATCAACATAAAAAGCTGTGCAATGGTTGCAACAGAGCTGGTATATGATATGATTGCTTTCACAGGTGCCTGGCCTTTTATGAGGTAAGATACGCCCGTGACAAAACTGGAATAGGAAGTGCTAGTTGGCTGGATTTGGCAGATCTTGCACCACCAACACATCCATGGCCTTCATTTGTGTAAGAGCTGTTATTTTGTTTTGCTGGAAAAATGATAAGTGTAATAATAGAGCAACAAACTGTCATGAAGTTCACATGAAATTTGGAAAGACTGCTACTGAAACCTATCTTTTAGTAGAAGAATTGAATGGTAATAACTGTTACTCACATACACAAGTTTTTGAGTGGTTCAAGCATTCCCAAGATGGCCAAGAAAATGCTGGAGATGATTAACACCTATGGCGCCCTTCAACATCGAAAATGGATCAAACTATTGATGAAGTAGTCAATCTGATTCACTCTGACCACTGGATCAGTATTCGATCAATTGCTGAAACTGTAGAAATTGACAAATAACATGTAAGGCTAATTTTGTATAACCAATTGAACTTGAGAAAAGTGTGTGCATAACCGCTGTTGAAAATTCTCTCAATTGAACAAAAAGAAGTTCATGAAAATATTTGTACTGATGCTTTGAATACCATTGGAAACAATCCTAATTGCTTGGAATAAGTGATAACAGGTGACAAATTTTGGTTTTTCTCTGATAATCCAGAAACTAAGTGCCAGTCCTTGCATTGCAAGGGTTCAGCTTCATTGAAAGCAAGAAAATCTCAAATAAGCAAATCAAGATACAAAGCAATGATGATTTTTTTTCCCAATATTCATGGAATTGTGAATCTTCTTGGATTTCTGAAGGTCAAATTGTTGATAAGCATTATTATTTTGAGGTTCTTGTTCAACTCCATGAGAAAACAAGAAAAAAAAGACCTGAATTATGAAAGAACAAGTCATGGGTGCTGCATCAAGACAATGCACCAGCTCATACAGCACTGCCTGTTCAGAGGTTTCTAGGAAACTACAGCTGCCTAGTGTTAGACCACCCACCTTATTCATCGGACCTAGCACATGTGACTTTTTTTTATTCTCCCAGGGCCAAATTTGCATTAAAAGGAAAAAGGTTTCAGTTTGTTCAAGCAGTGAAAGAAAAAGTGGGACACATCATTAAGGATCTCATAGAGGAAGACTTCCAGCACTGTTTCAATTAATATAAAATAGAGAAGGAAAATACATTGAGGTTGACAATAATTACATATGTATGTTTTTGAAATAAAATGTTTTACCACTATAGTCCCATTATTTTATAGCCATACCTCATATATTGGCTGACAGGCCTGGTAAATTGGATTTCAAGCTAGCTGTTACCACCAACTACCAAACCACATAAATCAAAACACATGGACAGTACAATATGTGTTATAAAGATTAAGTAAATCTTGACCTTGTCAGATCATGAGAAAGGTAGGAAGACTGAAATAAACTCCTTGGCTTGCATAAGACATGAATCAGTGTTCTGTTAAATGCAAATCCATGGTTTTCTTTGTAGTGACTTGTACTGCCAAAACTCAATTTTCTAACACTCCAGCAAATATTGAGACCTAACAAGGCAAGACAGCCTGAGGTACTAGTCTTTCTAATCTCATATGTTCAAAACTAGATTTCTTTATAAGCATATATGTGTCAGTATAATAAATAATTGTAAAGACAATATACACAAAGGCTCAGAAAAAAGGACATTGAATATGTAGAACTGTGCATGTGTAACATCATCTACATTACACTGGAATTTGAATGCATGCTGCTATCCCATTGCTACTTCCCATTCATTTGGTATAGCCTATATTTCTTGCAATACATTGTTTAAGAGTTATTTCCTCTCCTGTCTTCTGTCAAAAATATTGATACAATAATTGTTTTCCCATATTTATTGCAAACAATTTTTTGTATAATAAACACATAATGAGCTACTTTGTTGTAGAAAATGGGATGTAATAGAATACTTACTTGTGACTGTTTATAGAGCTTCAGTGAATATCTTTGTGCCTTTCCAAAAGGTACATCTTCAAGATTTAAAAGAGTGTGGCCAATTGCACTATATTTTCCAATATTCTTTATGTTATAAACTGATATTCTCAATATCTTCTCTGATATGTCCTTCAAAGTAAACTGAAAGTCCTCTTCTATTTCAACAACTTGTGTCACTTTGTAAGATTTTGAGTTCTTGTTGTGCTTCTCTGCTGGTAATATTGTCAACCTCAAATTTATTTCATACGTATTATTCTCATTTTTCACCTCCAGGTCTTCTATCTTATTAACATGCACAAGTAACCTGAAATGTTTTGAAAAGTATTCATTATAGTTCATTACAATTACAGGGTAATAAAATAAACAGAACATAGGCAGGAATAATGAAAGCTTATGGTTCATTCTACAACACTAATCAAAGACATGAAGTTAAAATATATAAAGTTACTCTGAAGAGATACTTAATCACACATGAAGTTCCCTCTTCATAATGGGATTTACAGAATATAATGTATGCATGAATGAATTATCAATGAAACAATCTCATCAAAAGTGACAAATTTATTTGGTCTTCATAAAATCATCTATTTTTATGAGATCCAAGTATAAGTGCTGTATCATTATGGAAAATGCACTCTTGTTTCATTACAAGAATGATCTAAAGATAGTCCCATTACACCATTACACAAGGCTTTGGATTCTATTTTCTGGGAACCATTGACTCCTAACACTCAGAAGTGTCCTCACACTGATTAATTCCTTTCCTTACCATGTTAAAAAAAGCCTGGCATAAAAGCATGAAACTTCTACTGTACTAGATGGAAATCACGATTCAATCACGTGTTTTAAATTTAATATAAATTCAATAAATCATTACCATATCTCCAACCTCTGAACAATATAAATGAATTAAATCGTTAACTTCACAAAGTGAAGAAAAGCATTGGAAAGAAAACAAAGAAGGCAACCTATGTAAGAAAACTGGGAAAAATTTAGTAGCAACACAGAGGACAACAATCACAGAAGATAAGTCTGCATTTAGGGCAATGAAATTGTTTGTCAAAAGAGAAAGTTGTAAAGAAATGCATTAATCAGAAACTAAGAATAAAAAGTGGTTTATAAGAAGAGGTAGAAGCTGCTTGGCCTAGAAAAGTAGAAAAAAAGGATGAACAGAAGGAATAAATTAATAATCTAAAATATGTGCTGGAAAAATATAGTAATACCCAAAGCATGACCAAAAGCTGAGATTAACATCTGAAAGCTGAGTAACAAATGGGTTTTAGAAATGGAGAGAGACAATCAAAAAACATAGCTGGTTCAACAGAGAGAAACACATGACATTTATTGGCCACAAAAGGAGTATTGATAACCTCAGCTAAGAAAATCTCTGGCGCATTATGTAAAACAGAGGGATATCCAGTTCACATAATAAGAGCAGTCTCTGTAGAAGTAAATGACAAAAGTGATACAATCTATCACAATAAACAAATGGCTCAGGAACAAGCATAGTATATTAGCCACAGTTTTTATAAAATATATATATATATATATATATATATATATATATATATATATATATATATATATATATATATATATATATATATATATATATATATATATATATGAATGACGCATTTTCTGATAAAGTTATCCATATATACACACTCACACTGTTTTAAACTTTCTTTTAGATGTAGATCATCTCACCCTACTAACAGGATGACCTATAAAACAGTGCCTACATTCTGGAGAAAACATTTAAATAATGTGAAATGAAATTTCAGAGAAGAAAGCAAAAACCATGGCATTTACTGGAAAAGACCCTGCAAAAAGAAAAATTGTTGTGGATGATCAAATAATTGAGCAAGTTAATCATTTTAATCATTCAAGTTCCCTGTAATCCTGCTGGATGTATCAATGTTTCACTCACTATTATTATGTGTCCATTTAATGAAATTGCTAGTCATGGTGCAGAAGGATACATCTGCTGATGCCATGCCATATAGGAGAACATCAATGGCAGATTTAAGGGCTGCCACAGACCACCATGATCACAGTTATCAACCACTCAATGTTTGCAGCATGTTCACTGTTTCATCTGTTCTCTGATTTTGTGATGAGTACCATCTGACACTCTGTGAAGACACAAAGACACAAGACAAGAGGACAATAAGTGAATCTTGAAGAAACTGAATATATTATCCCTTTTTTGAGAATATTAAGATAAAAGGAGACTGAAAGTGTTACGCAGTTTTCACTCACAAGCACACACAATCTGCACTGAGGATGAAATGTGTCGTCAAAGTTCATAACTTTTTCTCTGATCATTTTCATTATTTACATTTAAACTTTAAAGAATTTTCTCTATGAAGTAACATTAGAAAGGATGGCCAGAGAAGGGAAGATATTGGAAGTATATTGGCACATCTGAATAAAGCTTTATTTTCTAGAATATCTCTACTGATATCAGAATAAGTATAAAATTTAGGAAGTTCCTGAAGGTAAACAACAGGAGCACAGTACTGTGTGGGAGTAAAATGTGGACAATGGCAAATCCATAGAAGAAGAAACTGGAAGCATTTACAATTTACCATCACCGAAAACTGTTAAAAATTAATTGGTCCAATAAAGTACAGAATGAAAATGAACTAAAAAGAACAGATGGGAAAAGAAGTCTTTGGAAGACCCTTGCCAGAATAAGAAATAGGCTAGTGTCATAGCTGCTATGAATCCAGGAGCAGTTAACCTGGCAGTGGCAGGAGCAAGCCAAGAGAAACAGTTACACAGAGAAGGAAAGATTAGCACAAGATAGGTTAAAATAGGGCAACAGAATGAAACCAGTCAAAAGACAGATGTTTTTTTAAACAAATAATAGAAGTACAAATTTATAAGTTTTGGTTAGTTTCTTAGGTTTTCTCAGTTCTGGTGCCTTTAGTACAATTAGCAACATGTTTGTAAGCACAAAATGTTACAGATGATTGCTTCCATACAATAGAAGCACAAAACTCTAGACTGATTTATTGAAAATAAAATGATTCATAAATACACTTTGTTTTGCTGGTCTTAGACATTTCATGAATTTTCACATTAAAATTTTAATTTAGTTATTAGATATTAAATTACTAATCAACTATGAACAATAACATTCTTACTTTTTGCTCTTTGGAAAATAGGAACAACTGAAGTCTAAGATTCCACTTGGAAAATCTTGTGCAACTGTGCATTCTTTTCCAGAAATATCTGGTAATGTATAGATGCTGTCAATGATGTCACCACACTGATAGTGAGCTCCAGGGCTACTTGATCTACTAGTAGTATACAGGCTCGTATCAATACCAAAAGATCGAGCAAGATCTCCAGACTTGGTTTTTGGTGTACTTTCTCCTTCTATGTGCAGCTCTGTTTCACTTGTTATATCCTTTGTAAAAAAAAAAAAGAGTTGTCATTAGATAACAAAAGTTTCAAATGATTTAATGTAAATAACATCAGTTCAAACAAAATATGGCTAAATATAAATTACAGTGGCAATGGATTATAATAAGTTTACTTATCACTTCCACTTTTCTATTGAGAATTATTCAGAGTGGCTGAAATAAACAGGCTTACAATATAGATATAATAAATTTCTGCTCATGATACAGAAATAGACCTCTGCAGATAACTAAGATTTTAGAGCCTGAAGTTTCCACACTTGCAGTCAGCCACCAACCAGACTGTATCTGAACGTCAAGATTACAGAAGCTACATGAAATTGACATGAGTATAACCTCTGAATGGGCAACAAGAGGGCAGGACTTCATGTATGGCCATTTCAATAGAATTATCCTGCTGCACAAATGTTAGAATTATAGCTATCATAATAATTGTGCACAGAATAGGAAATCAACTGAAATCACTCAAGAGGGGAAAGGTGACTTTAACTGATGGGATACCTGTATAATTTATAGTTGATATTCCACATGCCATTTTAATGGTGTGTGGCAGAGGTTACCACTTGTACCTACATCATTTTCCCCTTTATCTGTTCCATTTGCAATGGTATGTATGAAGAACGGCTGTCTTTATACTGCGCACTACTGTCTCTGTTTTTCTGGTAGTGGTCATGTCACACAACACATGAGGGGCGAAGTATTAAGTTGGTGTATCCTGTTTGGAAGTACAATCACAGGATTTCAACAGTAACCCTCTCCGTGATATACAATGCCTCTCTTGTAGCAACTGTCACTGGCGTTTGTTGAGCATCTCTGTAATGTTCTTGTATCAATCAAGCAATCCATTGATCAAACATGCTACTCTGCATAGGATATTTTACTATTACTTCTATTAATCCTACTTGTTAAAGATCCCAGAATGGTTAAATACACTCAAGAATTGCTCAAACACATGTTTTGCAAGCCATTTCTTTCATGAGTGAATTACATGTCCTTAAGATTCTTATGATGAATGTCAGTATGGCACCTGCTTTTTCTACAATTAACTTTACATATTTCCATAACAGATCTCTTCACTTAATTGTGCATAATACGTTACATTTATTTACATTCTGAGCCAACTGCCAGTACCTGCACCAATCATCAATTCTCTACAGTTCTTCCCATGTTTTGTGAGTCTTTTGGCATTACCAACTTCCTGTAGATAATAGCATTACCTGCAAAAAACCTCATGGTATTTCCAACATTGTCCAATAGATCAATTATGTACATGGTGTTTAAAAAATAGAGTCACATATTCCTATATGACGTAGTATTGGTCAAAACTAGAAGAAAAATGATATGTGAAACCCAACTCACACTTTACGCACATGACATACTGAAATCTTTGGACCAAGGCAAACAGGTAGATGTTTCTTGATTACCAAAAAGCACCTGACTCAGTACCACACCTATGCTTATTGTCAACAGTACAATCATTCGGGGTATCAAGTGAAATTTGTGACTGGATTGAGGACTTTTGGTAAGGAGGACACAGCATGTTATCTTGTGTGGAGAGTCAATCTTGGACAGTTTCCAGCCTCTGTAAACTGTCCAAGATTGACCCTCCATGCAAGATAACATGCTCTGGAAATGTTACAAGATGATGATGATCTATAATGTTGCTTAGCATTGTCATACAAAATGTCGTTTTTTGTCATTTATTATTTTTCTGATCTTCAATCTGAAAGCTGGAGTGATGAGCTTTCTATAGTAGACTATCCTGTGAAACATTATAGATGCATGTGAATATATTAATGCTCATACTGAGAATTGTGTATTCACACTCATATTGAGGACACACTTTTGTACATACACCAGCTGAGTACCCAGCACAGATAGACAGAGGGGGTAGGAGTAGATGGAGCACACTTTCCTTTTCTGTCCATCCCCTCCTCCTTCCCACTAATTTCATCTCCTCTTCACCTTTTTGTCTGTCTCCTCCTAATCCCTCTCTATCCATCTTCTCCTCCTGCCTCTCTCTGTCCACCTCCCCTTCTCTCCCTGTCCATCTCCTCCTCCTCCCTTTCTCTGTCCACTTCCTCCTCCCCCTTTCTCTGTTCATCTGGCACTGCCCCATCTCCCTCCCTATCTCTTCCTCCTTTTCCCTTTCTCTGTTCACCTCCTCCTCTCCTTCCTCTGTCCATTTCCCCCTCTCCTTCTCTCTGCCCATCTCGTCCTCCCCCTTCTCTCTTCACATATCACCTCATATCAATAGGATGCTGGTGGTTCTTAACCCCACTGTATTTCTTCCCAGATCACATCTAATATACCGAGCGAGGTGGCGCAGTGGTTAGACACTGGACTTGCATTCGGGAGGACGACGGTTCAATCCCGCATCCGGCCATCCTGATTTAGGTTTTCCGTGATTTCCCTAAATCACTCCAGGCAAATGCCGGGATGGTTCCTCTGAAAGGGCATGGCCGACTTCCTTCCCTAATCCGATTAGACCGATGACCACACTGACTGGTCTCCTTACCCAAACAACCAACCAACCAACCACATCTAATATGCATACCAAATTTGGCTAAAATTGTTCCAGGGATTTAGGATGAGCTTTTTACCCATCGCTTTGCCTGTGTACGTAGATGTCAAATATATGTCACATATATTCAACATATTTCATACACATTTGTACACTCATTTCTACTATACCCTAGCAGTTTCATTTTCACGCAGTTCAATGTTTATGATGTCATATATCCTGAACTATGTGATGTGCAATGATAAAACTTTGCAGATACATCCAGTGGTATGTATGGCTATCATCTGAAAAATGTGTTGTGAGTAGAGTTAGTAATAAAGATGTAACAAAATGAAACTTCTTGGAAGATTAAAACTGTGTGCTGGACCAAGACTCAAATTCAGGGCCTTTGCCTTTCGCGGGCAAGTGCTCTATCAACTTAGCTACCCAAACACGACTCATGGTCCATCCCCACAGCCTTAATTCTGTAGTACCCCATCTCCTACCTTCCAAACTTCAGAAATCTCTCCTGCAATCCTTGCAGAACTAGCACTCCTGGAAGAAAGACTGTTGTGGAGATATGGCTTAGCCACAGTCTGCGGAATGTTTCCAGTATGAAATTTTCACTCAGCAGCAGAGTGTGCACTGATATGGCAGATTGAAACTTTGTGCCAGACTGAGACTCAAACTCAGATCCTTTGCCTTTCATGGGCAAGTGCTCTACCATGTGATCTACTCAAGCACAATTCACAGCCTGTTCTCACAGCCTTAATTCTGCCAGTACCTCATCTCCTACCTTCCAAACTTCACAGAAGCTCTCCTGCAGGTCTGCGAGGTCTGGTGGCCTGAGGTCAGGGCTAAGCATTAAAGCAGCCGCTGGTGCCCCTAGTTTACAGGGACACCTGATATGTGGAAAATTTGTAAACAGGGGTCTACCATAATTAGTGGCAAAAGCAAGCTATTTCCATGCTTAGTAGATTTAGATTTATTTTTAAACTTCTTAGCAACAGACCAAAAAATGGCAACTAATATGTGAGGGAGGGAGCAAAAATGGAGGAAGTAAAATGATATGTGGCTTATGTGGAAAAACTGAGTGGGCGGGAAACCAAATGATATGTCGCTTGTTTGGAAAAATGCTCTGGAACCAGCCATGCCTGAGGTTTACGACGATATAATGAACTTGATGTACAGGGTGGCCTAAATAAAACTGGCATGGAAAGTTACAATAACAATGACGTGGGACTGGCCCTTCTTAATGAACTTCACAGAAGATGCTGGTAATGGTCAACGTTGATATCAATACAACTGCTGTGCTTAGTTTATCTAACTGTGAGACATGTGTAGCAGCTCTGCCTGAGAGACAGCAGCAATAACATTTTCATTCTTCTAGTGTAACTGTTCCACTGTTTGAGAGTTACTTGAGAAGGCTTAACACCTGACCCTTCGATATGCCTCACAGTTGAAAATTACAGGGAGAGAAATTAGGCAATCAAGATATCCAAGCGATTGCATTGCCTCCGCTGATTATCCTTGTCTCACCAAACATCTCATGCTTTAATGTAAAGGCTCATGCATTAACAACAAGATTGTCAAAATGATTTATGCTGTTGCTCTGACTTGTAAAAATATGCATACAGTGGGTATCTTCTGTGAGTTGATCCACATATGGATTAAAAAGTTTCTGCACATACCAGTTAATTAACAGTTTGGCAACAGAATGATGATACTATGTGGGCACCAGACATTATACTCCCAACAACAGCCTCAAGGTACGAAATGGCTCTTCAAAGTTCAAGAAGATTAGTGTCTAACATCTCATCAACATCGAGATCATTAGAGACGGAGCACAAGCTCTGAATGTTTCAAGGATGGGGAAGAAAATCAGCCATGCTCTTTCAAAGGAACCATCCTGGCATTTTCCAGGAGCAGTTTAAGGAAATCCAGGCTGACCTAAATCTGGATGGCTGGAAGCAGATTTGAATCATCATCCTCCCAAATACAAAAGTCCAAAGTACTAACCATTGCACCACTTCGTTCAGTCTGTGAGTTCACAAACCACAGCAGACTGAACTGGGCCTCATCTAAAGAAATGAGAAACTGAGTACCCGAAAGTTGTGATTCCACTTCACTCAAAAAGAACTTGACACATGAAAGATTGTTCAGACACTTTATGACTTATCCACAACAGTAAATTCATGCATAACAGCACATTTATAAGGATACAGATGCAGGACCTTTTTGATAAAAGTTTCAAGATGACGATCTCTTAATCCCCACTTGCACACACATAAAGAGTGTTAAGATTTCATCAGACTCCGTTCCATGCTTTCCTTCACTCAAGCAATGTTTGCTGGTTTTTATGGATAGTTGTGGTTCTTATTTGCTACAGAAATTTTTCACACCATTTTGCTACTGTGTTTTGTGTTGCAGACTTTGCTGGAGGTTCTGCCAAAGCACTTTCAATCTCAAACTCATGGGTAAACAATTTCATGTATGTTTTATAAAAATTGTATTTTTGGATATCATTCAGCAATAAACACACACTGTTTATGGTGAGCATCATCTTGTGTTGCATTCAACTAGTCACTAAACATGTCTGCTCCTCTCATCTAGGGACACAGCGACAGGATAGAGCATGCAGGAGATGCACTTGCGCACCCATGTGGCAACAACCTGTCTGGTGCATCAAAATCAGAGTTTTCAATATTTTCTGTGCTAGGCAGTTCTCTTGTTCACTGAATGGGTCAGTTCACACAATTCACAATTTTGCTTTCTCAGGCCAGTCTTACTTCACTGACCTTGTATAAAGTATAATATTGTATCACAAAAATGAGTATGTGCATCATGTGCATTTGGTAACGACCTAAAAGATGATACTGACCAACAGGACAGAATAAATACTTTGCTTGCAAATAATTGTAATACTCTAAGAGAAGACTAACTTTTGTACATTATTCCATTATCCCATTCTGCTGCTGTTTATTTACCAGTGCATGTTTAACAGTTATATGAATAAATGAAGGCTACTACAGTATAAGTTATTCACATACTGTAATTAGAGACCTTCTGTGGAGAGCATCTTTATATTTCAGTTCATTAACAAAGAATTGCAGTACCTCAATTTGGCTCACTGACTCACAAACATTAATGGAGAAACCATCAGAAATGTTTAATAACAGTAAATGAGCAGGTGCTCATGCACATATGCACACTCACTCACTCTCTCTCGCTCTCTCTCTCTCTCTCTCTCACACACACACACACACACACACACACACACACACACAAAGGAGATATTTAGATACTTATTATTTGTACATCTCACCTGCATACTTTGTGATTTTAACCAGCTAGCAGTGTTGTTTAAAACTGATACAGAACTTATGTCTACCATTGTTCCTGCGTGTCTCAAGTTAGGCTCTTCCACTGGAACACTCTGTTTTGATTCCTGCATTTTGATGTCCCTAACCTGCAGAAAATTGTTAACATTACAAACAGAGATAATATCAGCACAAATTATCACAGATACAATTTTGTCTGAAGGTCATAAGAGAAAAAAGTATATGTTCGTGCAGAGACTCTGCATTGTTATTTTGTGGCAGCAGCATGTTCATTTGTTTAGCTTCAATATGATATAAAAGCTTGCCTGGTATCATTGGTACTGAGGATTCTTTTATCTGATGAGGGTTATAAAATTGAGGACACTAGCTGCACATCCTGATTATTGTGAACTGTGTGATGAAGTGCCATTTTTGCTAGCATAAAATATAATACTTTGTGACATTCAGTGTAGACTTCATTTGGTGTAGTCAAAAGTGTTATGAATGTGTACAGTATTGTGAGTAGTGCTTAATTTTTAGTAACAGATAAACTGATAATTATAATTCAGAGAGTTATAATCATTGTCTGATAGTTAGCAAAATTCTATCAATGTCTCAAAGTATCATGTACAGTTCTGTTTGCAACCTTCATTGCAATTATTGCTTACTGAAGAAATCTCTAAAAATCTGGCACTACAAGTTAGTTGGCCAGTTTCATGTTCCATGGATCATTTGCATGATTAATTTAATGATGTAGAATGAGCCACTTTAAATTAACTTTATAGATTCATATAGAAATATGGTTACATGCTGACTATTTACATTTTCTTTTAAGTACAGCTGGTGTTAATTATTCCTACCCACCACATTTTATGTAATAAATTCTTCTACAGAATAAGAGTTGCTGTCAAGGAGAAACTTTTTCAGTTTGTTTTCATATTTAAAATTTCCTATCTGTCAGATATTTCATGCACTGGTTAAGTGAAGAAAAATTTGGGTGGCAATGTTATGCACACTTTTCTGTGTGTATTAATGTTGAATTTCTTTTTAAGATGAGTTACCCCAGAATATTATTCCATATGACAATATTGAATGAAAATAAACAAAATATGTCAAACTACTGATTTGGCTGTCCCCAAGATTTACAATTATTGGAAGTACAAATGTGGCTGAACTATGTTGTCTTAAGAATTACAAAATGTTTCTTTCCACTATAACTTTCATCAGTGTGGACACCTGAAAATGTTGATGTTTCCACACTAGTTATTATTTCCTAACCATGTGTCACGCTTATCACAGGTGAACTACCACTTGGTGTGTAGAACAGAATATTTTGTGTCTTTCTGAGGCTGAGAGGGAGATCATTCATAGAAAACCACTCACTAATGCTTTTAAGAATATTATTTAACATTTCCTCTGTTGATGTATGTATACTTGGACTGATTACAATACTAGTGTCATCTGCAAAAGAACTAATTCTGCTTGTTCACAGACAGGCACAACAAAAATTGTCAGAAGGCGAGCTTTCAGCCAACAAGGCCTTGTTGAAAATACACAACATACCGTACATGCACGCACACACACACACACACACACACACACACACACACACACACACACACACACACACCAGACTGTCATCTGCAGTCACACTCTGGATTCAGCTGCCAGAGACTGTGGTCATATGTGTGCATTTGTGTGTGTGTGTATTTTCTCTATTTTCAACAAAAACCTTGTGGCCAAAAGCTCATTTCCGACAGTCTTTTTGCTGTGCCTAACTGTGACTCAGCATCTCTGCTATATGGTCAGTAGCAACTATCCCTTTCATACTGCTGTTACATTCCATCCTGGATTTTCCACTGCTTAATTCTGCCTGTTGTATATTACACATAAGGTCATTTCAATATGCAAGAAACAATAGAGGACCTAAGATTGGGCTTTGTGGAAATTGATAAGTGATTTCTCCTCAGTCAGAACGATCTCTGAGTTCCATAAAACCTCAGTTTATCCAAGAAAATATTGTGATTCATTCAATCAAGTGTCTTAGACAGGTCACAGAAAATGCCAAGTTGTGCTGTTTTGTTATCTAGTGCTTGTAAAATTTGGAGAGTTTGATGATGACGTTTGGTTTGTGGGGCACTCAACTATGCGGTCATCAGTGCCCGTACACTGTTCAATTTTTTTATACAGTCCAATCTTTTTTTACACTGTCCAATGTAGCCACTGTCATGAATTATTATTATGATGATGATGATGATGAAATGATTAGGACAGCACAAACACAGTGTCCCCAGGCAGAGAAAACCCCAAACTCGGCTGGAAATCGAACCCGGGACCCCATGATCCAGAAGCAGCAATGCTAGCCACTAGACCACAAGTTGTGGACAATTCGAAGAGTGAATGTGTAAATGGCATTTTCAATTGAACAATTCTTCTGAAATTCAAACTGTGATTTACTGAGGATATTACTGTTCCTCTGGTGGAATTCTATTCTCAAATACATAACCTCAAAAATTTTGGAAAATGATTCAGTAGTAAAACGGGTTGGTAGTTATGGACATCTCTCCTACCACCTTTATTATAGAAGGGTTTAAAAATTGTATATTTCAATCTCTCTGAGAAAATGCCCTGAGTTAGTGATGCATTACGTATCTCAAAAAATATGACACTTATTGTATGAAAGAAGTTTTTCATAGTCTGCTGGAAACACCTTCAAATGCATATGAGCTTTTATGTTTGAGACAATATATAATTTTCTTAGTTTCAAAAGAAGAAGTGGGTGAGACGTCCATATGACTGAATATTATGCAAGTAGCTTCTTCGATATACTCTTTTTATGCTTCTCTTAAACTGTTTGTCCCTATATTTTTTACAACATTTAAGAAATCATTATCACATATCTACTACCTGTGGCTGCTAATTTATTAACCCTTCCACCTAAATTAATAGTGATGTTATCCTGTGCTGTGGCTTGTTGTAATGTCTCTCATTTTACTATCAGATACTGAGGAATGGGGTTGACATTGACATTCTTGCTGAATTACAAATGTTACAACAGTGTATTCAGATTTTCAAGGGGGTTGAACCATCGATTTTACTCAGTACAACAGAAAGTTCAGGGAAAATCAGCATGCCTATTTGCCACAAACCATAAAAAAACAAAGGAATACTCTCATCCCAAAATTTAAATGCTTCTGTTTACTGGAACTGTCAACAAATTTTACTCATTGGTGTTCTGGACCACTGCAAAGCTAGTGACTGTAAAGGTTCTTTATTCAAGTCTTTGTAAATATCAATAAATAGGATTCAGTTGTTATGAACATCATCGCCTTTTTATACACAAATAACTCAATTAAAAGCACAACTGAGTAGAGATATATAAATATAATAAACAATACTGAAACCAGTCAACCTTTATTGCAATTTCTGAGGAAAGACTGGAATAAAAAACCTTCTGAACAATTGAACAACATCTGTTCTGCTTTCAAGCCACATCAGTTCAGTTATAATTCTCAAGTTGTTCCCAGATGATACTACCACCATCTTAGGAGTGCAAAAACTGACTGCTTTGAATGACAATTTGTCTTCCTTTTACACATGATGCAGAAGCAGTGATCTGAAATATTTTACACCTGTCTAAAGGTGACAGGCCTTAGAGTGCCAGAGTGTATGCCTGTGAATATGACAAAATTTTAAGAAACAATGAAAGAGAAGTTGGTTGTGGTGGCTCATTATCTATAGAATGGCAATAAAAACTGTTAGAAAAGATAAGAATCTTGGTCCAAGCAACAACTTCTTAGTTTCAGTTTTAAGAGGAGTAGCCAAGGCTGAATTACAGTACCATAATTTCAGTAGACATCAGAGGGGTATACACTTAGCAGGCCTAGGATGTGGGCTTTCAACACAAATACAAAGAACAATGTTTGACAGCTACAGAAGGGTGGGAAATAACAGTGCCAAAGGTGGCACCAGGTTCTTATGTTTGGTGTCATCTTGTGGCCCTTCAGTGCACCAGATCTGCTAAGAGCTACTTCACTTGCCTTTTCACACATGTATCAATTTGGCCCATTGCTGGATGAATCAGGACTCTGCTGCTTTTTTTACATATATGACAATCACACCCAGCCGTCAGACATTCTATCTCCCACAGGTGACATCAGTGACAGCTGTCAAAAGCTTGAGGATTATAACTCAACAAATGTACTTTAAAAATTGAGAGGATGTTATTCACTCAAGCCATCACAAAAGACTCTGATTACTTCACAACAATTCCTGAATTATAATCAGATGTGATGTCATATTTTAACAACCAATAATGTTGGTAGCTACTGTAATATTCTTTGATGCCTTCTTTAATCTATGGAGAACAGCAACAGAGGCAACAGAGGCAAGTTCTCAATTTCGTTGTTTGGATCCACAATGATGCACACTTTCCAGGCATGTAAAGTCATTGATCCATGCAGAATCTGTAAGGAGACATTCTGGCATTTTAATCAGACTGTAAATGAAAGAATATCTTGTTGGTAAACAGTTTTCAGGTGCTGAGGACTTCTGTGGTGCAACCATAGTTGATTGAATCACTAGAGAATATGTCAGTATTCAAAAGGTTATGTAGCAAAGAGACAAATGTGCCTTCTTGAAGAGCAGTTAACTCAACCACAGTTGACCACAGTTAACCACAGTTCACAAAATAAGCAACAGCTACACGAGCCAGAAGTGATGCAGTAAGATAGTAATAGGCTAGTTCTCAACAGGTTTCTTAGGTCTTGTTATCAATGCTTTACACAGATATCAGAGATTACAGGACTGAGGTTCCACACAGTGCGCATTGCACTCTAGGTACTTCAGCACATAATTGGCAGAGTTAATAGCCATAAATTTTGTAGCCATGGAAGCACTTAAAAGTTTTTTTTTCATGTTCTTCCAGCATTTATACACACTTCAAGCCATATGACAAGCCACATTACCTTCTAGACTGTTAAAAAGACATAGATTTGGTTGGAAGCATGGCGCAGGTGTTTTGTTCCACTGTAGCATGTTGGTTGACCTCCATCATTTCTTATGCTCACTTCTGACATAAATATTGTGAGAAGCACAACAGCTTCCACAGTGCCTATACAAATTGGTGTCACTAGCCCACTCATGATTCATTTTTACCATACATACACATGGACAGTTAACAAACTTCATCACTTCATAAATACTACCCTCCCTTGGCCCACAAAGGGAGAGAAGGAAACGTAGTAGGTGAATATGGATTGGGGCTAAGAAATGAAAGAGGAAGCCGCCTGGTAGAATTTTGCACAGAGCACAACTTAATCATAGCTAACACTTAGTTTAAGAATCATGATAGAAGGTTGTATACATGGAAGAACCCTGGAGACACTAAAAGGTATCAGATAGATTATATAATGGTAAGGCAGAGATTTAGGAACCAGGTTTTAAATTGTAAGACATTTCCAGGGGCAGATGTGGACTCTGACCACAATCTATTGGTTATTACCTGTAGATTAAAACTGAAGAAACTGCAAAAAGGTGGGAACTTAAGGAGATGGGACCTGGATAAACTGAAAGAACCAATGGTTGTACAGAGTTTCAGGGAGAGCATAAGGGAACAATTGACAGGAATGGGGGAAAGAAATACAGTAGAAGAAGAATGGGTAGCTTTGAGGGATGAAGTAGTGAAGGCAGCAGAGGATCAAGTAGGTAAAAAGACGAGGGCTAGTAGAAATCTTTGGGTAACAGAAGAAATATTGAATTTAATTGATGAAAGGAGAAAATATAAAAATGCAGTAAATGAAGCAGGCAAAAAGGAATACAAACGTCTCAGAAATGAGATCGACAGGAAGTGCAAAATGGCTAAGCAGGGATGGCTAGAGGACAAATGTAAGGATGTAGAGGTGTATCTCACTAGGGGTAAGATAGATACTGCCTACAGGAAAATTAAAGAGACTTTTGGAGATAAGAGAACCACTTGTATGAACATCAAGAGCTCAGATGGAAACCCAGTTCTAAGCAAAGAAGGGAAAGCAGAAAGGTGGAAGGAGTATATAGAGGGTCTATACAAGGGCGATGCACTTGGGGACAATATTATGGAAATGGAAGAGGATGTAGATGAAGATGAAATGGGAGATACGATACTGCGTGAAGAGTTTGACAGAGCACTGAAAGACCTGAGTCGAAACAAGGCCCCCGGAGTAGACAACATTCCATTGGAACTACTGACGGCCTTGGGAGAGCCAGTCCTGACAAAACTCTACCATCTGGTGAGCAAGATGTATGAGACAGGTGAAATACCCTCAGACTTCAAGAAGAATATAATAATTCCAATCCCAAAGAAAGCAGGTGTTGACAGATGTGAAAATTACCGAACAATCAGTTTAATAAGTCACAGCTGCAAAATACTGACGCGAATTCTTTACAGACGAATGGAAAAACTAGTAGAAGCCGACCTCGGGGAAGATCAGTTTGGAATCCGTAGAAATACTGGAACATGTGAGGCAATACTGACCTTACGACTTACCTTAGAAGAAAGATTAAGGAAAGGCAAACCTACGTTTCTAGCATTTGTAGACTTAGAGAAAGCTTTTGACAATGTTGACTGGAATACTCTCTTTCAAATTCTAAAGGTGGCAGGGGTAAAATACAGGGAGTGAAAGGCTATTTACAATTTGTACAGAAACCAGATGGCAGTTATAAGAGTCGAGGGACATGAAAGGGAAGCAGTGGTTGGGAAGGGAGTAAAACAGGGTTGTAGCCTCTCCCCAATGTTATTCAATCTGTATATTGAGCAAGCAGTAAAGGAAACAAATGAAAAATTCAGGGTAGGTATTAAAATCCATGGAGAAGAAATAAAAACTTTGAGGTTCGCCGATGACATTGTAATTCTGTCAGAGACAGCAAAGGACTTGGAAGAGCAGTTGAACGGAATGGATGGTGTCTTGAAGGGAGGATATAAGATGAACATCAACAAAAACAAAACGAGAATAATGGAATGTAGTCGAATTAAGTCGGGTGATGTTGAGGGAATTAGATTAGGAAATGAGACACTTAAAGTAGTAAAGGAGTTTTGCTATTTGGGGAGCAAAATAACTGATGATGGTCGAAGTAGAGAGGATATAAAATGTAGACTGGCAATGGCAAGGAAAGCATTTCTGAAGAAGAGAAATTTGTTAACATCGAGTATAGATTTAAGTGTCAGGAAGTCATTTCTAAAAGTATTTGTATGGAGTGTAGCCATGTATGGAAGTGAAACATGGACGGTAAATAGTTTGGACAAGAAGAGAATAGATGCTTTCGAAATGTGGTGCTGCAGAAGAATGCTGAAGATTAGATGGGTAGATCACATAGCTAATGAGGAAGTATTGAATAGGATTGGGGAGAAGAGAAGTTTGTGGCACAACTTGACCAGAAGAAGGGATCGGTTGGTAGGACATGTTCTGAGGCATCAAGGGATCACCAATTTAGTATTGGAGGGCAGCGTGGAGGGTAAAAATCGTAGGGGGAGACCAAGAGATGAATACACTAAGCAGATTCAGAAGGATGTAGGTTGCAGTAAGTACTGGGAGATGAAGAAGCTTGCACAGGATAGAGTAGCTGCATCAAACCAGTCTCAGGACTGAAGACCACAACAACAACATTGGCCCACACAGAAACAACTTTGGCTTTTGAAAATTGCCTCTTTAATCCATAACATTGGTGAATGGTTTTCCAGTGCATATCAAAATATGCACTTTTTGAAACTCTACAAGGTAAATAATACAGAGAAATCTGACACATCTTAGTGCAGCTGTTAGGTCTAGAAAATGGATATAATAATGTCATTAAAATGTATATCGTAAATAGTGTTTCTAGCCATCTTCTGTAATGCTAATAACAAATATCTGTGCATGATAAAATATTATTTACTATACTTAAGATCCAGGGTGGGATACAATGGAATGACTAAAGACAGTCATTCAATATGTGTCTATGTCCTCTAAAGAAGAACCCAAGTAGTAAGTAAAGCTACTGTGTTGTCATCATTGTTTATGTGCCTATGGTTCAAATGGCTCTGAGCACTATGGGACTTAACATCTGAGGTCATCAGTCCCCTAGAACTTAGAACTACTTAAACCTAACTAACCTAAGGACATCACACACATCCATGCCTGAGGCAGGATTCAAACCTGCGACCGTAGTGGTTGTGCGGTTCCAGTGCCTATTCACTACTCTACCTCTAATATATGAGTGGTTATCTTTAGTTATGCCATTGTTTGCAAAATCTTATGTAGTTTGAAGAGGACATTTGTATCTACAAAGATACCACGTGTATAAAGTTTCTTGTGTTGTATTTAACTTGCAAAAAATATCAGCCATTTTTACACCATTAAAAAATGGACAACATGTTATATAGCTACAGTCACGGCTACTTTGAAAACTATTTCCTACAAGAATCACATCTTTCAGTTAATTTTCCACTTTCTATAAGCAAGAAGCTTTATTAACTGTGAGATACATTAGTATATGTCATATAGTATATGTCTCTATGCAGTTAAGTGCTTACAGCATTGTGTTCCATTTACACATATGACATTGTTTTCATTTACTATTGATTTGAAGACTTCTTCATTGGATTATATTTCATACTTTATCTTGAATGCTACAAGGTACTGTCATTGTTACTCATTTCTGGGAACTATACTACATATATGTTACACCTGTCATGTAATGCAAGAACAATCCCCACCATAAAAATAAGCTGCAACCCTGCCTTACAACATTCTTAAGACAGATTTGTCTTTCTTAATCTTCCAGTTTAACTACTCTCACTTGGATTCTGCAGATAATACACAACCTGAAATATTCTAGAACTCTTTTCCTTCCTTTTACGAGAGGTATAACAGTAAATTTATTTCCGCATAAGCAATTCACATGATGTTTTACAAACACACAAAATTGCTGTGCAGATGTTTTTCTTGAAGTGTTCCCAGACAATAGAATATTCCATCACCTTCTGGACATGCATCTGGAACAGTAAAGAAGGGTGCAGTGTGGGAACTTCCTTATTTGAAATGTGTGGCACACAGTGGCCATTAGTCATTGTTGTGTGGGGTTGGGCATGTCCTAAAGGGTGGAACCTACCTTCTTTAAAAAAAGAAAAAAAAAAGAAGAAGGTTAGTTTGGTAAGAATTATGCAATGAATGAGAGAGGATTGTGCACTCGCCATTGTGCCTTACTTTACCAATGACTGTTCGTTCATCACAACCCAGAGTGCATTCAGGGAACAGTTTAATATCACACCTGCAGGTCATATACCTGATCAAAAACCACTTTTCAGGTGCAAGGACACATTTATGAATCTTGGTAGTGTGAAGGGGGGGAAAAAAAGAAAAAAATAGGATCTTCAAAAACCACTAGGACATCATAAATCATAGAGAAAGTAGTGCTGGCAGTTTTGAATTCACCCACATCATCTGCACAGAAATATGCAATTGCTCTTGCAATTTCTGATAACAAAGTGATACAAATTCTTCATGAAACTTGAAATTTCATCCACAGAAACTAGCAGTGGTGCAGACACTTAACCCATGCAATTTTGTTTCATGAAAAAATGTATGCAAAACCTTGATCAATAACATGCCTCATGATGCCCTTATGTTCTTCAGCAATGAGACACATTTTCATTTGTCTGGATGGGTGAATAAATAAAACATGCAATATTGGAGTAGCACGAACCCCTCAAAACTTCATAAGCAGCCGCTGCATACAGAACATCTGCCTGTTTGGTGTACATCATCCAAAAATGGCATTACCAGCTCAATCTCCTTAAAGAGAATGAAAACACAGTTATGGTCACTTCTGAGTGTTATCTCCAGATGATTGAGGAGTTTTTCTTTCTCATCTTGAAGAAATGGATGCGGGGGATGCCTGGTTCTAACAAGATGGCACTACAGCTCACAGGAAATGACTCTCTTCTACGATCACTTCCCACACATCTCATCTCTTTGAGGGGCAATCTTCAGTGGGCAGCATGCTCACCAGATTTAGTCCCCTATGAATTTTTCTTGGGTATCTTAAATACTTGGTATATAACAGTCTTTATGGACCAGAGATGAGTCACAGAATGATATTCGCACTGCTATTGACAGAAAAGACAGAGAATCGCTAGACAAAGTGAACCGAAACTTCTGATTTTCACTCTCCAATTTTATTTTGCAGAATCAAGGTCACCTTCAAGGTATCATTTACCAAACGAGATGAAATAAAACTTCAAATGTACCTCTATGTAAAGAAAAGAGAGTTAAATTGCTATCCCCAATACTTTCTGTTTTATGGTTTTTTTTAAAAAAGAGAAACAAGGAAGTTCACACATCACACCCTGTATTCCTTCTTCTTGCATTTTAGCCGTAGTTATTGACTGAAATAGTGGCTGCACACCCAATAGATGGAATATAATGCAGATGTTGGTAAGTGACTATACTCCATAATACACCATGAAATATTACATATTGAAGGGTAAATACATAGTTATATTTTAAACTATTACAATTTGATAATTAACAAGAAAACAAAAGTATCTATTCAGCAGTGATACACATACATGTAAATAACACATAAAATATAATTAATTAAGCTATTAATTTCTGGAAATATCATTACAGCTATGTGAGCTTACACAAATAAACTTGAAATAATCAGTGGTTATATCCTCATTTCAAGTAAATTAGTTAAGATGTAGTACTTGGTACTCACAATGTCTGGTGAGGATACTGTAATAGAGGGCAAAGTTGCTGACTGTTTGACAGCCTTAAGAGGAAGATTCTTATTAGACCGAGGACGCAATGTATCCAGTGCACGATGCCAGCGACCTTTCCTCCTGCCTGCAGGACTTGGAGTTGGAGGTGGAGTACTGGCAGCATATTCACAATCATTGGGCTCTGTGCAAAACAAGTCACCACTTGTACTCTAATAGAAAAATATAGAATTAAAGTCAAATTAATTTCAGTCATACAGGAGTTTATAATAGAAGTTGTTATGCTTTTCAGATAAAAAATGTAGTATAAATCTGACCAGGTCCAGAACCTCACCCCTCACCCCCCCCCCCTTTCTCAATCTCCCTTGCCTTGTACCATGATTGGAAAACACATCTGTATGTCAGTAATTATTTTGAATGACAAATATTCTCATTTTATAATTCTTTTTTTTGTACAAATCTTTTTTAGTGCAATGTTCAAACACAAGATCTTAGGCAGAGAAATCTTCTATAAATTGTATAAACTTATAGAGCATTTCATTAAAATGTTGTGTAATAATAGATAGCTTAACATGTACTCTAAAAGCACGGTCTGCAACATGGGTGTCCAACCTGTGGCCCATGGGCTGCATGCAGCGCAAAGCAAGTATCAGTGTGGCCCAAGAGATGAGCATATATATAAATATATATATGGTTGCCTACAACAAATTATTGAAAAAAAAATGGTTCGGGCACAACCTATACATTTAGTATTCATAGATATAGAAAAAGCCTATGATAGTGTGCCTTTATCCAGTTAATGGAAAGCTTTAATATCAATAGGAATAAATCCAACAATAATTAAAGCAATTCAAAATTTATATAAAAATTCTATTTCAAAAATAAAAATTGGTAAATATCTATCACATGGATTCCAAGTCACAAAAGGATTACGTCAAGGATGTAGCATCTCACCTAGATTGTATAAAATATATACAGAAGTAACTTTACAGAATTGGAAGAAAAAATGTCACGCTATGGGAATACCAATAAATGATAGAACAATATACTCGTTACAATTTGCAGATGACCAACTGATTATAGCCCAAGACTATGAGGACATAGAGTATATGACCAGAAAATTGATTCAAGAATATAAAAAATCAGGTCTAAATGTAAACATGAATAAAACAAAGTACATGGTAATTGGTGGAGTGAATGGAGACTTAATATTAGAAGAAGGGATGGGAACAATAACAGCTACTGAGGAATATAAATATTTAGGTGTGAAAATTACAAATGATGGGAAACAGGACAAAGAAATTAGATCAAGAATAAATTCTGGAAAGACGACAATCTCTTTATTGAATGGAATTCTCTGGGATAAACACATAACAACTGATAACAAAATAAGGATTTTTAAAACAATAGTTAGGAGCATTATTACATATGGTTCAGAAGTGTGGACAACAAAATGGCAACTGAAATCAAAATTATTAGCCACAGAAATGGATTTCTGGAGACGTTCAGCAAGAATATCAAGACGAGAAAGAATAAGAAATGAAGTAATCAGAGACAAGATGAAATGTAAAAATTCAATTATTGATTTCATCGAGCACAAACAACTTAAATGGTATGGACACATCAGACGAATGGAACAGGAAAGGCTACCAAAATGCATAATCGACTGGGTACCAATTGGAAGAAGAAAAAGGGGACGACCACCTGATACATGGAAACAGGGAGTTCAGTCAGCAATGAGGAAGAACAACATTCCTGAAGATTTATGGACAAATAGAGAAGAGTGGAGAATAATAATTAGTGACTTACTGTAATCTAGAATAGGTGCTGGAAAAATGTACTCACATTGCAAATCCAGAATAATAATAATATGGTTATAATAGAAGGAAACATTCCACGTAGGAAAAATTACCTAAAAACAAAGATGATGTGACTTACCAAATGAAAGTGCTGGCAGGTCGACAGACACACAAACGAACACAAACATACACACAAAATTCAAGCTTTCGCAACAAACTGTTGCCTCATCAGGAAAGAGGGAAGGAGAGGGAAAGACGAAAGGATGTGGGTTTTAAGGGAGAGGGTAAGGAGTCATTCCAGTCCCGGGAGCGGAAAGACTTACCTTAGGGGGAAAAAAGGACGGGTATATACTCGCACACACACACATATTCATCCACACATATACAGACACAAGCAGACATATTTAAAGACAAAGAGTTTGGGCAGAGATGTCAGTCGAGGCAGAAGTGCAGAGGCAAAGATGTTGTTGAATGACAGGTGAGGTATGAGTGGCGGCAACTTGAAATTAGCGGAGATTGAGGCCTGGTGGATAACGGGAAGAGAGGATATATGAAGAGCAAGTTCCCATCTCCGGAGTTCGGATAGGTTGGTGTTAGTGAGAAGTATCCAGATAACCCTGACGGTGTAACACTGCACCAAGATGTGCTGGCCGTGCACCAAGGCATGTTTAGCCACAGGGTGATCCTCATTACCAACAAACACTGTCTGCCTGTGTCCATTCATGCGAATGGACAGTTTGTTGCTGGTCATTCCCACATAGAATGCATCACAGTGTAGGCAGGTCAGTTGGTAGATCACGTGGGTGCTTTCACACGTGGCTCTGCCTTTGATTGTGTACACCTTCCGGGTTACAGGACTGGAGTAGGTGGTGGTGGGACGGTGCATGGGACAGGTTTTACACTGGGGGCGGTTACAAGGGTAGGAGCCAGAGGGTAGGGAAGGTGATTTGGGGATTTCATAGGGATGAACTAAGAGGTAACGAAGGTTAGGTGGACGGCGGAAAGACACTCCTGGTGGAGTGGGGAGGATTTCGTGAAGGATGGATCTCATTTCAGGGCAGGATTTGAGGTAGTCGTATCCCTGCTGGAGAGCCACATTCAGAATCTGATCCAGTCCCGGAAAGTATCCTGTCACAACTGGGGCACTTTTGTGGTTCTTCTGTGGGAGGTTCTGGGTTTGAGAGGATGAGGAAGTGGCTCTGGTTATTTGCTTCTGTTCCAGGTCGGGAGGGTAGTTGCGGGATGTGAAAGCTGTTGTCAGGTTGTTGGTGTAATGCTTCAGGGATTCCGGACTGGAGCAGATTCGTTTGCCATGAAGACCTAGGCTGTAGGGAAGGGACCATTTGATGTGGAATGGGTGGCAGCTGTCGTAATGGAGGTACTGTTGCTTGTTGGTGGGTTTGATGTGGACGGACGTGTGAAGCTGGCCATTGGACAGGCGAAGGTCAACATCAAGGAAAGTGGCATGGGATTTGGAGTAGGACCAGGTGAATCTGATGGAACCAAAGGAGTTGAGGTTGGAGAGGAAATTCTGGAGTTCTTCTTCACTGTGAGTCCAGATCATGAAGATGTCATCAATAAATCTGTACCAAACTTTGGGTTGGCAGGCCTGGGTAACCAAGAAGGCTTCCTCTAAGCGACCCATGAATAGGTTGGCGTACGAAGGGGCCATCCTGGTACCCATGGCTGTTCCCTTTAATTGTTGGTATGTCTGGTCTTCAAAAGTGAAGAAGTTGTGGGTCAGGATGAAGCTGGCTAAGGTAATGAGGAAAGAGGTTTTAGGTAGGGTGGCAGGTGATTGGCGTGAAAGGAAGTGCTCCATCGCAGCGAGGCCCTGGACGTGCGGGATATTTGTGTATAAGGAAGTGGCATCAATGGTTACAAGGATGGTTTCTGGGGGTAATGGATTGGGTAAGGATTCCAGGCGTTCGAGAAAGTGGTTGGTGTCTTTGATGAAGGATGGGAGACTGCATGTAATGGGTTGAAGGTGTTGATCTACGTAGGCAGAGATACGTTCTGTGGGGGCTTGGTAACCAGCAACAATGGGGCGGCCGGGATGATTGGGTTTGTGAATTTTAGGAAGAAGGTAGAAGGTAGGGATGCAGGGTGTTGGTGGGGTCAGGAGGTTGATGGAGTCAGGTGAAAGGTTTTGTAGGGGGCCTAAGGTTCTGAGGATTCCTTGAAGCTCTGCCTGGACATCAGGAATGGGATTACCTTGGCAAACTTTGTATGTGGTGTTGTCTGAAAGCTGACGCAGTCCCTCAGCCACATACTCCCGACGATCAAGTACCACGGTCGTGGTACCCTTGTCCGCCGGAAGAATGACGATAGACCGGTCAGCCTTCAGATCACGGATAGCCTGGGCTTCAGCAGTGGTGATGCTGGGAGGAGGATTAAGGTTTTTTAAGAAGGATTGAGAGGCAAGGCTGGAAGTCAGAAATTCCTGGAAGGTTTGGAGAGGGTGATTTTGAGGAAGAGGAGGTGGGTCCCGCTGTGACGGAGGACGGAACTGTTCCAGGCAGGGTTCAATTTGTATAGTGTCTTGGGGAGTTGGATCATTAGGGGTAGGATTCGGATCATTTTTCTTCGTGGCAAAGTGATACTTCCAGCAGAGAGTCCGAGTGTAGGACAGTAAATCTTTGACGAGGGCTGTTTGGTTGAATCTGGGAGTGGGGCTGAAGGTGAGGCCTTTGGATAGGACAGAGGTTTCGGATTGGGAGAGAGGTTTGGAGGAAAGGTTAACTACTGAATTAGGGTGTTGTGGTACCAGATTGTGTTGATTGGAATTTTGAGGTTTTGGAGGGAGTGGAGCTGGAAGTGCGAGATTGAGTAGTAGGGAGAGACTTCTGCCTCGACTGACATCTCTGCCAAAACTCTTTGTCTTTAAATATGTCTGCTTGTGTCTGTATATGTGTGGATGGATATGTGTGTGTGTGCGAGTGTATACCCATCCTTTTTTCCCCCTAAGGTAAGTCTTTCCGCTCCCAGGACTGGAATGACTCCTTACCCTCTCTCTTAAAACCCACTTCCTTTCGTCTTTCCCTCTCCTTCCCTCTTTCCTGATGAGGCAACAGTTTGTTGCGAAAGCTTGAATTTTGTGTGTATGTTTGTGTTCGTTTGTGTGTCTGTCGACCTGCCAGCACTTTCATTTGGTAAGTCACATCATCTTTGTTTTTAGGTAATTTTTCCTAAGTGGTATGTTTCCTTCTATTATAACCATATCATTAATTTGAACCCAACAATTACGTTTGTTATTGTCGCCATTTCGTAATCTTTCCTGTCGTCTTATTTTCTCTTTACTTTCTCTTTCTCTTTTTACCATTAGTCTCACGTTGTATTCACCTTCCCCTTTTACCGTAATCTACTATACACTTTTATCCCACCTATATATGCTCAATAATACGTAACCCACTTCCAAACCATAACCAAAAAAAAATTTTATTTTCCGCTTTCAACACTACCGCTGCTATAAAATCCACCGTTTCTAGTTCAATAACAGCTGCTTTCACGTATTAAACAACCATTTCGGCTAGTTCTAATAACTTTCACTTTATTTCCGCTTCCGTTTTTCGCACATCACTGATCATTTTAGCCGCTCCCCACAGGTTTTAACGTCATTATTTCTTTGTCAGACCATTGTTAGGCCCATTTTCGTAATCTTTCACCACAACACCACCCCTTTTAATACGTTTATTCGAAATTTTCCCGAATTTCTCCGTCCTTTAACGTGATTTAGCGGCAACACAACCACCTAACCTTTATGCACATCGCTGTCTACCAACCCAAGTTCACCACAGGATCAACTTAACCAACACTTTTTCGCCTTTTTTCATACCAGATCTCCAGTTGCTTTCTAGTTCACCTTTATCTCTCCCCATATATTTCTATCTTTCATTTTCATTTCAACCTCATGTTAAACTTTCCACCTTCAATACCATGTCACCCTCACAACACGCCCACAACGACCCCATTAAGTTTTATTTACATTCCCTCCGAAAACATGCCTTCACCCTAGCCAAATTACGCTTGCATATTTTATTTTCTCAGGCTTGTCTGACATTTGGCATAACCCCCAAAGGCCTCACACTTAAAGTTCCCATCTCTGGCTGCAACCCTTCTTTCCGTCAGTCCCTATACCAGTTCCAAACTGAACAATCCATTGCCCTCACCCACATAATCCTTCACCTTCACATCAACTCAGCCAATGAACACACCCGTCAACTCCTATCCTTAATAAAAGTCCTCAATCTTCCCTCTCCCACATCCACACCGGCTATTCAGAGCATCCTCCTACAGGCCAACCACAAATTAGAACAGCATGCCACCCTTCACCTCAAAAAACTATCCAATCTCCTGGTTTCCCACCTCCGGAAAGGCAACTCACTCACCCTTCACAACCTTTCCAGCAAACCTCAACCACCTCTCATTGCACACAAACCCAGTCTGTCCCAACTACTCAATCTCCCACTTCCAGCTCCACTCCCTCCAAAACCTCAAAATTCCAATCAACACAATCTGGTACCACAACACCCTAATTCAGTAGTTAACCTTTCCTCCAAACCTCTCTCCCAATCCGAAACCTCTGTCCTATCCAAACGCCTCACCTTCAGCCCCACTCCCAGATTCAACCAAACAGCCCTCGTCAAAGATTTACTGTCCTACACTCGTACTCTCTGCTGGAAGTATCACTTTGCCATGAAGAAAAATGATCCTAATCCTACCCCTAATGATCCAACTCCTCAAGACACTATACAAATTGAACCCTGCCTGGAACAGTTCCGTCCTCCGTCACAGCGGGACCCACCTCCTCTTCCTCAAAATCACCCTCTCCAAACCTTCCAGGAATTTCTGACTTCTAGCCTTGCCTCTCAATCCTTCTTAAAAAACCTTAATCCTCCTCCCAACATCACCACTGCTGAAGCCCAGGCTATCCGTGATCTGAAGGCTGACCGGTCCATCGTCATTCTTCCGGCGGACAAGGGTTCCACGACCGTGGTACTTGATCATCGGGAGTATGTGGCTGAGGGACTGCGTCAGCTTTCAGACAACACCACATACAAAGTTTGCCAAGGTAATCCCATTCCTGATGTCCAGGCAGAGCTTCAAGGAATCCTCAGAACCTTAGGCCCCCTACAAAACCTTTCACCTGACTCCATCAACCTCCTGACCCCACCAACACCCTGCACCCCTACCTTCTACCTTCTTCCTAAAATTCACAAACCCAATCATCCCGGCCGCCCCATTGTTGCTGGTTACCAAGCCCCCACAGAACGTATCTCTGCCTACGTAGATCAACACCTTCAACCCATTACATGCAGTCTCCCATCCTTCATCAAAGACACCAACCACTTTCTCGAACGCCTGGAATCCTTACCCAATCCATTACCCCCAGAAACCATCCTTGTAACCATTGATGCCACTTTCTTATACACAAATATCCCACACGTCCAGGGCCTCGCTGCGATGGAGCACTTCCTTTCACGCCAATCACCTGCCACCCTACCTAAAACCTCTTTCCTCATTACCTTAGCCAGCTTCATCCTGACCCACAACTTCTTCACTTTTGAAGACCAGACATACCAACAATTAAAGGGAACAGCCATGGGTACCAGGATGGCCCCTTCGTACGCCAACCTATTCATGGGTCGCTTAGAGGAAGCCTTCTTGGTTACCCAGGCCTGCCAACCCAAAGTTTGGTACAGATTTATTGATGACATCTTCATGATCTGGACTCACAGTGAAGAAGAACTCCAGAATTTCCTCTCCAACCTCAACTCCTTTGGTTCCATCAGATTCACCTGGTCCTACTCCAAATCCCATGCCACTTTCCTTGATGTTGACCTTCACCTGTCCAATGGCCAGCTTCACACGTCCGTCCACATCAAACCCACCAACAAGCAACAGTACCTCCATTACGACAGCTGTCACCCATTCCACATCAAACGGTCCCTTCCCTACAGCCTAGGTCTTCGTGGCAAACGAATCTGCTCCAGTCCGGAATCCCTGAAGCATTACACCAACAACCTGACAACGGCTTTCACATCCCGCAACTACCCTCCCGACCTGGTACAGAAGCAAATAACCAAAGCCACTTCCTCATCCTCTCAAACCCAGAACCTCCCACAGAAGAACCACAAAAGTGCCCCAGTTGTGACAGGATACTTTCTGGGACTGGATCAGATTCTGAATGTGGCTCTCCAGCAGGGATACGACTACCTCAAATCCTGCCCTGAAATGAGATCCATCCTTCACGAAATCCTCCCCACTCCACCAAGAGTGTCTTTCCGCCGTCCACCTAACCTTCGTTACCTCTTAGTTCATCCCTATGAAATCCCCAAACCACCTTCCCTACCCTCTGGCTCCTACCCTTGTAACCGCCCCCAGTGTAAAACCTGTCCCATGCACCATCCCACCACCACCTACTCCAGTCCTGTAACCCGGAAGGTGTACACAATCAAAGGCAGAGCCACGTGTGAAAGCACCCACGTGATCTACCAACTGACCTGCCTACACTGTGATGCATTCTATGTGGGAATGACCAGCAACAAACTGTCCATTCGCATGAATGGACACAGGCAGACAGTGTTTGTTGGTAATGAGGATCACCCTGTGGCTAAACATGCCTTGGTGCACGGCCAGCAACATGCCTCGGTGCACGGCCAGCACATCTTGGCGCAGTGTTACACCGTCCGGGTTATCTGGATACTTCCCACCAACACCAACCTATCCGAACTGCGGAGATGGGAACTTGCTCTTCAATATATCCTCTCTTCCCATTATCCACCAGGCCCAATCTCCGCTAATTTCAAGTTGCCCCCACTCATACCTCACCTGTCATTCAACAACATCTTTGCCTCTGCACTTCTGCCTCGACTGACATCTCTGCCCAAACTCTTTGTCTTTAAATATGTCTGCTTGTGTCTGTATATGTGTGGATGAATATGTGTGTGTGTGTTGCGAGTGTATACCCGTCCCTTTTTCCCCCTAAGGTAAGTCTTTCCGCTCCCGGGACTGGAATGACTCCTTACCCTCTCTCTTAAAACCCACATCCTTTCGTCTTTCCCTCTCCTTCCCTCTTTCCTGATGAGGCAACAGTTTGTTGCGAAAGCTTGAATTTTGTGTGTATGTTTGTGTTCGTTTGTGTGTCTGTCGACCTGCCAGCACTGTCATTTGGTAAGTCACATCATCTTTGTTTTTAGGTAGTTCCATAAAATTCTGTTCACATAAAGTCATTATAAACTTAATATTTTCAATCTGAAATTCCCACCACACAATCCTCTTCTATCTCCCTCTCTCTTATCCTTCTTCTTCTTAGTAGTTATTGTTAGCAGTGATCTTTTATTTTCTGACCTGTCTAGTTTTCTACCACAACAACTGACAATGCACTTAGCTTTCCTGACTTATTAACTCTTGCATGTCATTTCGTCAATATTATCTCTCTAAGCCCTCAGGGTTTCAAATATTGTCCAGTGTAGTCCCCCAACAATCAGTCTTTCCTTCTCATCCCATCCAGTATGCCTCCCCAGAGCCACAGTTCCCAAACTCTCCCCATTTCCTGAACCTTGACTATCCTTTCCCTTTCTACCTTCTCCTTCAACACTTCTGCCAGAAGAATGAGCCACTGTCTCTGAAAACTTGCAGCTTCCTTAACCTTTATACGTGTGTTTTCCAGCCACTGCTGGTGAATAGACATTTTTATCTGTTCAGTTACGTTATATTAACATATACTATACAGTTTAAACCTTTTTGTGACAACTATATGGTTGTTTTTTGCAGTTACAGCTACGAGGTACTGACAGATTGTGTAGAAACAGTCATGACAATGTATTTATGTTTTCTAATGCAGTACTATTTCACATTACACTTATGGTTGATGCAATCACCGAAGGTGAGCCAGGTATGTGCCATACCATCTCAGTTCAAAACCATGCCCTCAAACATGGCTGATAAATATGCTGATGATTTAGAATTCTAAAGAAAATGACTGTTTCAAATCATTTTACATGGTTTAGTACATCATGAATTTGGATTTCTCAGTCAGCAGTTCATTTTCATATTACATTATACTCTATATACTCAGCCAACTTTCTCTCTTTCTGGAACACTTTGCCAGATTGTGATAATATTCCAGCAAAATATCCAGGCTTCCATAATTGGAGAGCGGTTTAATATACTTAACGTTCAGGTATATTCCCATACTCAGATATGGCAGCAAACCACATTTGGCAGACTTATTTAAACACAATAACCAGAGGACCAAGTGAACTTCAGCGTATCTCTTATTCCTCCAAGGAAATGATGATCTACTATAAGGCCTCACTTGTACTATCTCAGGAAGCAACATTTTGCTGTTCTGCAAAAAGAAGCTGCAACTGTTTCCATCCTGCATATTGCTAATCAATAGCAAAACTGTACTGTTAACTAGATTTTTAATAATCACATTTTTAAATGACAAGTACCATGTGACAATATTGACTATGCACTGAGGTGACAAAAGTCATGGGTAACCACCTCATATTGTGTTGGACCTCCTTTTTCCTGGTGCACTGCAGCAACTCAACATGGCATGGACTCAACAAGTTGTTGGAAGCCCCTGCAGAAATCTTGAGCCATATTTGTGAAGGTGTTGCTGGTGCAGGATTCTTGCAAGAACTGTTCTCTTGATTATGAACCATAAATGTTTGATGGCTTCATGTCAGGAAATTTGGGTGGCCAAATCATGCACCTGAACTGTCCAGAATGTGCTTCAAATAAGTCGTGAACAACTGTAGCATGATGCATTGTCATCTATAAAAGTTCCACTGTTGCTTAGGAAAATGAAGTCCATGAATGACTGCAAATGGTCTCCAAGTAGCCGAACATAGCCATTTCCAGTCAATGATTGGTTTATTTGTACCAGAGGGTCCTGCCCATTTCCATTCCGTATAAACTCAGCCCACACCACTATGGAGCCATTACTACCTTGCACAATGCCTTGTTGACAACTTGAGTCCATGGCTTCATGGGGTCTGCACCACACTCAAAAACCTACCATCAGCTCTTATCAAAAGAAATCAGAACTCAACTCTAAACAGGCCATGGTTTGCCAATCATGTGGGATCCAACCGATATGGTCACAGGTCCAGGAGAGGTGCTGCAGCTGATGTGCTATTAGCAAAGGCTCTCATGATGGTCATCTGCTGCCACAGCCAATTAACACCAAATTCGGCTGCACTCTCCTAATGGATTTGATTTCTGCAATTATTTCATGCAGTTATCACCAACCACTCTACACAAACGTTGCTGCTCTCAGTCATTAAATGAAGGCTGTTTGCCACTGCATTGTCTGTGGTGGGAAGTAATGCCCGAAATTTGGTATTCTTGGCAACTCTTGGCAATATGGATCTCAAAATATTGAATTTCCTAATGATTTCCGAAATGGAATGTCCCATTCGCCTAGCTCTAACTACCATCTTGCATTCAAAGTCTGTTAATTATATTCACATGGCCATAATCATGTCAGTAACCCATGGTCTAAGGGTAGTGTCTTTGATTAGTAATCAAAATATCCCTGATTCCAGGTTTGAGCCCCGCCACAGCTTAAAATTTGAATAAAAATCATCAGCTCTACCAACCCATGATTTCCAGCATATGGAGTCACCCTCATTCTGCTAATGGCACTGTCAAACAGGGTAGGGGAGCAGACAGAGGTACTCTCTTGCCCTTGGCATGGGAAACTGCCCCTAAAGGCGAAAGGATCAGCAATGACCAATGGCATGAGGATGCAGAGGGCAAGACACATAATGTGTGTCCACATGATAAGTCGCCTGTGACTGAAAAAGTGTCTTGATGAGCTCTACATTGGCAGAACATTCCAGAACAGTGCCCCATTGGGATCTCCAGTAGGGATTACCAATGGGAAGGCTACCATACAATAAAGATTGAGTAACCAACAAAAGGATAACATTCTAAAAGTCAGGCCGTGGAATTTCAGAAGTTTCAATGTGGTAGGGAAACTAGAAAATTTGAAAAGGGAAATGCAAGGGCTCAATCTAGATATAGTGGGGATCAGTGATGTGAAATGGAAAGAAGACTAGGATTTCCAGTCATGTGAGTACAGGGTAATATCAACAGCAGCAGAAAATGGTATAACAGGAGTGGGATTCATTATGAATAGGAACGTAGGGTAGAGAGTGTGCTACTGTGAACATTTCAGCAATAGGGTTATTCTTATCAGAATTGACAGCAAACCAACACTGACAACAATAGTTCAGGTAAACATGCCAATGTCGCAAGCTGAAGATGAAGAGGTAGAGAAAGTATATGAGGACATTGAGCAGGTAATTCAGTTTGTAAAAGAAAATGAAAATCTAATAATCATGGGGGATTGGAATGTGGTTATAGGGGAAGAATCAAAAGAAGGTATTACAGTAGAATTAGAGCTTGGTACTAGGAATGATTGAGGAGAAAGGCTAATTGAGTTCTGCTATAAATTTCAGCTAGTAACGGCAAATACTCTGTTCAAGAATCACAAGAGCAGGAGGTATACTTGGAAAAGGCTGGGTGATATAGGAATATTTCAGTTAGATTACATCATGGCCAGACAGAGATTCTGCAATCAGATACTGGATTGTAAGGCATACCCAGGAGCAGATACAGACCCAGATCACAATTTCGTTGTGATGAAGAGTGCACTAAAGTTAAGATATTAGTCCGGAAGAATCAATGCACAAAGAAGTGAGATACAGAAGAGCTAACGAATGAAGAGATATGCTTGACGTTATCTAAGACTGTAGATATTGTGATAAGGAACGGCTCAGTAGGCAGTTCAGCTGAAAAGAATGGACATCTCAAAAAGGTCAGTAACAGAAATTGTAAAGAAAAACATAGTTACAAAGAAGGTAACTGTGAAGAAACTATGGGTAACAGAAGAAATAGCTCAGTTGATCAATGAAAGAAGGAAATATAAAAGTATTCAGGGAAATTCAGGGATACAGAAATACAAGTAACTCAGAAATGAAACAAATAGGAAGTGCAGGGAAGCTAAGGTGAAATGGCTGCATGTAGAATGTGTAAAAATCAGAAAAGAAATGATTGCTGGAAGGACTGACGCAGCATATAGAAAAGTCAAAAGCCCTTTGGCGAAATTAAAATAAATTGTGGTAAAGTACAATGGGAATTCCACTGTTACATGCTGAGGAGAGATCAGATAGGCGAAAAAAGTACATTGAGGACGTCTATGAGGGGTAAGACTTGCCTGGTGTGACAGAAGAAGGAACATGAGTTGATAGCGAAGAGATATGGGATCCAGTACTAGAATGAGAATTTAAAATAGCTTTGGAAGACTTACAATCAAATAAGG
Source organism: Schistocerca cancellata (assembly GCF_023864275.1). Classification (NCBI taxonomy): domain Eukaryota; kingdom Metazoa; phylum Arthropoda; class Insecta; order Orthoptera; family Acrididae; genus Schistocerca; species Schistocerca cancellata. Next base: position 157,802,635 of record NC_064627.1, read on the forward strand.
GCTGATAACATTCCATCTGAATTTCTAAAATCATTGGGGGAAATGGCAACAAAACGACTATTCACATTGGTGTGTAGAATGTATGAATCTGGCGGTATACCATCTGGCTCTCAGTAAAATATCATCCACACAGTTCCAAATACTGCAAGAGTTGACAAGTGCAAGAATTATTGCACAATCAGCTTAACAGCTCTGCATCCAAGTTGCTGACAGGAATAATGCACAGAAGAATGGAAAAAAATTGGGGATGTATTAGACAACAATCAGTTTGGCTTTAGGAAAGGTAAAGGTACCAGAGAGGCAGTTCTAATGTTGCAGTTCATAATAGAAGCATGACTAAAGACAAATCAAGACATATTCATAGGATTTGTCAATCTGGAAAAAGCCTTCGACAATGTCCAATAGTGCAAGACGTTCAAAATTCTGAGGGAAGTTGGGGTAAGCTGTAGGGAGAGACACATAATGTTCAACACATACAAGAGCCGAGAGGGAATAATAAGGGTGGAAGACCAAGAACAAAGTGCTTGGATTAAAAAGGGTGTAAGACACGGATGTAGTCTTTCCCACTTACTGTTCAGTCTAGATACTGGAGAAGCAATGATTGAAATAAAAGAAAGGTTTAAGAGTGAAATTAAAATTCAAGAGAAAGGATGTCAAAGAAAAGCTTCATTGACCACATTGCTATCCTCAGCAAAACTGAAGACATATTACAGGATCTGCTGAATGGAATGAACAGTCTACTGAATATAGAATATGGATTAAGAGTAAATCAAAGAAAGACCAAAGTAATGAGAAGTAGCAGAAATGAGAACGGCAAGAAATTTAATAACAGGATTGATGGTTACAAAGCAGATGAAGTTAAGGAATTCTGCTACTTAGGCAGCAAAGTAACCCATGACTGACACATCAAGGAGTACATCAAAAGCAGGCATTCCTGGCCAAGATAAGTCTACTACTATCAAACATAGGCCTTAATTTGAGGAAGAAATTTCTGAGAATCTATGTTTGGAGCACATCATTATACAGTAGTGAAACATGAACTGTGGAACAACAAACAGAAGAGAATTGAAGCATTTGAGATGTGGTGCTACAGAAGAGTGTTGAAAATTAGGTGAAAGTTTGAGGAGGTTCTGTACAGAATCGGAGAGGAAAGGAATATAGCGAAAACACTGACAGAAGAAGGAGCAGGATGATAGGGCATCTGTTAAGAAATCAGGGAATGACTTCCATGGTTCTAAAGGGAGCTGTAGAGAGTAAAAACTGCAGAGGAAGACAGAGATTGGAAATCATCCAGTAAATAATTGAGGATGTAGGTTGCAAGTACTACTCTGAGGTGAAAAAAAAAAAAGAAAAAAGAAAAAAACCTTTTCACGTGAGTCACCTGAGTACAAATGGCAGTTCCAAAACGCACTGCCCTTTTATACCTTGTGGATGCGATACTACTTTCATCTGTATATGTGCATAACACTATCCTACGATTTTTTCACCTCGGTGTATTTGAAACAGAGCAAACTGGAACCCCCCATTTGCTCTTATTATATGCCTACTAATAGTTGATTTTTGTCTGTCTTTCACTAATAGTTGATTCTAATTTTCTATATGCATCATAGCTACAAATCTATCCAATTATTAATTAAAATAATGTTTATTCAATGTTGTACTTAACTGGAAATTCTTCTACAATATATAATGGGGAAAACATTTTGAGCTAACAGACTGATTGGGTGATGATGGCACTGCTCATTAGAAGGATCAACATCCATGCTTCATAATAATGTATTTTGATTTTACTATGCTAATTAACTCAACATAACTCATGATAAGTTCAACTGTACCTAAATTTTCCTTTGCAATGATGTAAAGACAGAAAATCAACATGTTATTACCAGGTTAGATTCTAATTTTTACCACCGTGCTCTTGTTGCTCTACATTTATGGAACTGAATGAGACCCTTCGCTAAGTTCTTAAGCCTTTAATTAAGAAGTATTGAAAACAGGCATAAATGATTATAGATCTAATATGGTGCCATTATTTGTAAATGGCTTATTTGCTATGTGGATGCACAACATAATTTCACAATTTTTTGTATTTTCCTAAACCACTGAATATTTTCTGAACAAGATTACTATCAAAACAGACAGTACATCTGGATTATTAAACTCTAACATAAACATTTTTCAAAACATTGTGCAGTTTCTCAAACCACAATATCTTCTCATGCCAGTCTTTATATTGCTACTACATTCCTTCATACATTCCTACTGCACTTGCCTTTGTAATAATATTAACAGATTCACGTTACTATAAATGAATGTAGTTTTTATTGATAAATAAAAGTATACAGTTTGATTAGCCAAATAAACCTGTTTTCCAAACACCCACATCCCCCAATTACTTCAGGTAACTAATGCTATACTGTATCTCATTTGGATCCAGTAAAACTACAGGAAAGCATTCACAGACCCTTCAGAAACTCAAAGTTTGGTGTACAATTTAATAGCAAATTCTGCTTTCAAACCATGCTGCTTCATTTGATGTGACCTTTATCTTGTTGCTTGACTCTGGTTTCTTTATAATTTTCCATATTTATTTCCAAATGTACATTTCAAAATATTCCATGATTGTAACACAAGACCAGTAAGAGCAGTAGTTGTTATAATGGAAAAGAGTTTTTTTTTTTTTTTTTGTTAATTATCAGCTGACTTAATAAAGAAACAAGTGATGTAAAGACAGAAAATCAACATGTTATTACCAGGCTGCACTCTGCAGACTTTTAGCTGCCCAGCTATGTTGTCAGAAAACTGCTGAGGAATGGCAGATCTGAGATCAGTGTAGGAATCATCTAGATCTTCTTTAGAGGCTGTTCTCCCAAAACTGTAAGAGAGAAAAAATGTGCATTGTTGAGCCCTGAGATAGAAATAAAAGGACCAGAAAATCAGAATTTTGACAATCATTAAACATTACTTTTTCCAAATACAGTAAACATAGCAGTCACTACATTTTGGTTTTGATCTGTTATAACAGTATTTTAACCTGACTGGAGAACGAAAACTGAATTCCACTGCTTTCATAATAGTAATATAACATACCTTGACTTTAAACTACACTGTTGAATCCCTTGACCAGGGATTTGGTGACTGCATTAATGGACTATCTACAAGATGCGAGGGTCGTTCCACGTGAAATCAGCCAATAAAACAATAAATTTGAACACTGATGATCTAGAATTTCGTAATTTTTTGTCCTTTTATTCCACCTACCAAAATAAGACAAAACCCAAAGTTAAAAATTCTTTGTACATTTTGTTTTTGAGTTACTAATTTTTAAAGTGCCCAAAATTGAGTGTTTTTGTCATGTTTCAAAACCTTAAAATGGCTATAGCTCATGTTCAGACCTAAAATTTATACCATTTCATTCAGTTTATTGTAGGCTTTGAAAATATGCACTGTCTGACCGAATTCATTAAAATGCTAAATTTTCCCAAACCAAAACTTTTTTATATTTTAAAAATTTAAAAATCAGAATTTTTTTATGTTCTGAAAAAAAAATGTATGTTAGTTGTACACTATTTGTTAATATACGCACCAAACGACATGAATGTATTCTAAGAGGAAAATAACAGAAATAAGAATCAAATTCATGACCTTATCCTGACTTTTTGATTACCGAATGATTACATCCATCACATACATTGCTGCTTTTGTGGAAACTCAAAGCATAGGTTTGTGTTGTCTGTACTGCATATTTACAGTAATTGGAGGCAAAGTGTCCCTCCCCCTCCCCCCCCACCACCCCTACCCTTGCACTCCACCTCTTCCTGCAGCGAACACTGTACGTTCTCCCTGCTACACCAACTTTACAGATGCCAAGTTACATTTTGCAAGCAGTACTAATACAGTGTGGGAAACATTTTGGCTTGTGAAAAAACTATTTTACTCTCTTCATCCTTAATGCCTTTAAAATAAGACTAAAATTACAGTAGTTTTATATTAATTACTAAAGTCTTTAAGGAAATATCTTTTCAAAATAGATGTGGATTAAAGAGCATTAAACAGAATTGGGAGGGAACAAAATTAAAGAAACTGTTGCAGCTGACACTCTTCCAGCAACACTTGAGATGGCATCATTGTCATGGGCAGAGCTACAATTTATATGTCATTTTTACTATGTGTATACACCACATATAGTTCAACAAAGCCACACCTCCAAATTTTTCTATCCACAACTGATCCTCAAGGATGCAAACTGCAGTAGCAGAGGCTTTACTTACACAGCTTATTAAATGGACAGCTGGATACAACATTTTGGGAGGGGGAGTTAGTACTAACTTGTTACCTTGTTATTCTTTCTAGAATTGCACCTGATTGGTACACAAAACAAAATTCATGACAACCCACTAAACTTTATTACATTTTCATTACTTTCATGACCACCTGCTCATTTTCATTACTTTTTCATTACTTCCATGAACTGTAGACACCGTGTTAAATTATGTTACTGTTAAAAATGAAAATGTTGTGTAGTAATTAAGTATACTTGCTTTACCATTTAAAAATTGTACTAAACTAGGCCGTATAACAATTCGCTCCTTAAGATCAGACAAATGTAACTACATTTTTCACTTTTGAGTTGTTAGTACGATAAGGTACATTGAATCGAGATCTATGTTATGATCAAACAAGCATAACTATCTTCTGTGGTTTCCGTTTTACTTGTCAGCGTATCTATTTTTTATGAAAAATAGCAAAATCAGACAGACAGAAGAGCTGATCCATTTTTAGACCACATTATGCAACATTAATTTGTGAAACAGAACAGCTCTTATGTTTCTCTGATCCTAACAGGACTGTTAGAAATTGCTTTTTCCACTACTTCTCTTTAGATACATTGTTGTCGTCACTCTGACAACAATGAAATGCGACTTCCTGGCAAGGAAGATAAATATTGTTTTAGTTGTGAATGAGTTTACAAGCAAGTAGGAGCACTATGGAGTCCAGAGGAAGAAGGATGGTGAAAATGTGCCTGGAGAAGGAACAGAATTTAATGGAATCTTATAAGTAATATAACCTGTTTCTTAGTGTATATATTTCGGTAGTAAGTCCTATAATAATACTTATTATTATTGCTATTACTGCTGTTGTCATTATTATTATTATTATTATATTTCTAATTATTGCTGTTACTGTTGTTGTCATTGCTGGCCGGTGTGGCCGTGCGGTTAAAGGCGCTTCAGTCTGGAACCGCGTGACCGCTATGGTCGCAGGTTCAAATCCTGCCTCGGGCATGGATGTGTGTGATGTCCTTAGGTTAGTTAGGTTTAATTATTCTAAGTTCTAGGCGACTGATGACATCAGAAGTTAAGTCGCATAGTGCTCAGAGCCATTTTTTTGTTGTTGTCATTATTATTATAACTATTATTATTGTTGTTGTTCATATTCATAGCTGAGGAAGAACGAGATGTGGAAATGCTCAGGACATTCATTCATTCAGATACAGATGATGATCCTTCTTCCTATGAACCAGACAACATTACAGATTCTGGTGAGTAGCCAAGCAATTATTAGACACTAGAGCAGTTCAAGTTAATTTTCTTTTCCCTTCCTCTGAATACCTGTCATGTTATTGTTGCAGAGAGTGGTGCTGGACATGGAACGTCCCTTGTAAAGAATGTCACAAAAACTGCTGCACAAGTAAATCATCACAATTAGCACAATCAGGATGAGGAAATTGCAGATGACAATGCTGGTATTGAGAATAGTAACAAAACAAGAAATCCAAAAATGATAGCGGTGAAAGAATAATGGAAAACAAATCAAAGAAAATTAATTGATAGCATGGTAAGGCATATATTTCTACGAAGAATTCCAAAGTTACTGCAAAATATGAAGCCAAAAGGTTGCTCTAAGTGTCAATGACAGTGCAGCAGTAAGTTTACTGAGCAAGACAGACAAAATATCCATAGAGCCTACTGCGATCTTGGATCAGTTGAGTACAAACCTAAATAAGCCAGTGGAAGAAGAAGAGAAACAAAGTGTGAGGACAAAATCAGATAACTCATGAAGGAAGAGGACCAAGAAATTCTATCTAATAAAGGAATTTGATAAGATTCAAGTGTGTATGCAGTTTTTTCTCAAGACATTTGACATTTCCAAAACTTTTGTAAGAAATACTATTAAAAAAGAGATGCACATCATGTAATTAAGAAAGAATGAACAGGACTTTATGAGCCAGGTACAAAGAGACCAGAAAAAAGTAAAGAGGCTAGAAGGAAACACATTAAGAGTTTTCCTACCCTTCTTTCTTATTACAAGACGAAAGAATGTACAGCAGATTATTTACCTGCCGATATGGGTATTAAGATAGTGTATGAGTTATATCAGGGACAATGCTATGAGGAACGAAAGACAGTCCACATATGGAGATACTCACAAAGTAAGAATGACCTTCAACACGTACAGAGTGAAAGAAATGGATAACACTCAAATTTTAGATTTCAACCAGCTTCATAAGCAAATAATCTGGAATAGGGAAACTGCTGAGAATGGAGAAACTGTAAAATGGCTTAAGATTGTTAGGACGCAATGTAGGAAAGATCAGCCTGACTTTCAAGTTTTGCACATCAAGCAAAGACCTGGCCTAAGAATTTCTTCGAATTCAGGATGTGAAGACAATACTCTGTGCCCAGCATGTGACAATCCTGTCTGCATAAGTAAAGAAAAGAAAAATATCTTATAGATTTATGTAATAAGGGTATTATACCTCATAGGTATCATACATTATATCAAGGACTCAATGCTGCTAATGATTTAGAAAACGTGGAAGAATAACAGGAATATACTTCATGTTTATTTTCTTTTTTCTCCTTTATTATTGTTGCTAGTTCATCACCTTAGTTATTTCATGTAAACCACTAATTTTGGGTTGTTTAAATGTCTGTGTATTATTTTTGAAACAATAATCAACAAACAGAAAAACAGGTCTGAGGGAGCATTGTGTTCTGTTAAAGTGATTTTTCCTACGTTATATGAAGATTAAAAAACAAGAATATTATTTCTGTTACCAGTAAATTATTTTTTTTAAGTTCAGTGTTATATAATAATGACTGAAAATAATAATGACTTTTATTCTCTTGCTTGTAGTATTCATTGAATGGCACTGACAGACATTCCCATAGCTTATTCCGTGCAATCTGTATTTATTAAGACATTATTAACAAAACTGCAGTAATCTTTAATATGATATATTGCTTAAAGCTGCATATTATTTGTTTGATGTTCATTTGCAGCCATTAAGTTAAGTACTGGACAAACATAACTACGTGCATAATTTCATAAAATATTTCATTAGTGTCCACCCAGTGACTAAAATATGTAACACCTAGTAGAAAACAACAGTCAATGAAGTATACTCTTTATTTACAAAACAAAGACTAGTGAAAAACTATTAGAACGTACTCAGCTTTTTGGACAAAACCTTTAAATCGAATTATCTCAAAACACTGTTTTCGGAGTTACGTTTCTTTGATCTTAAATGGGCGAATTGACATAAATTATGTAAGAGATAGCATGCATTTTCCATTTTATATATGTTATAATTCACAGTCATTGTAGTACATATTTACTGAATGTGTGTGTGTGTGTGTGTGTGTGTGTGTACATATTCACTTCTATTGACAGTAATTCCCTTTGGTAGAGATGAGATTTTGAGATAAAATTAGCAAAGCACTGGTGAGAGAAAGAGGGTCAGGTATGTATAACTCCTTAAGTACATGAGCTCAGGGGATAAAGTAGCAGAAAACTCCAGTGTCATGATTTAAATGCTTAGTCACCCAATAAACTGTTGAAAGGCAAGTGTTGGAATATGACACATACCAAGCACAGCCAACAAAGTGGAATATTGTACTTGTCATATTACGACATGTGCATTTCATTTTTATACTGGGAAATTTAGCATTTTAAATCATGACACTGGCACATTTTTGTCTCTTTGTCCCCTAGTGGTGTTCATATAGCGTGAAACTAGTGGTTTAATAAATGCACATAGAATAATAGTCGAAGTGGTTTTCTTGATACTCATATTAATCAGTAGTGGAAGCACAACATGATCAAATATTAACTTCATTCCAACTGTTTAAGTGGGGTAAAGCATATATGCCATCAGTCACTTGTAAGTGACAAATGATTAGCTTGAAGCATAAAAAAGCCATTGCAGTCACAGGGTCACAGAAGTATTATGCACTTATCTCTATAAGCAAAGTCAAAGGTAAAGCAAGAATTGTTTCTGATTTTTAAGAAATTTAACATTCATAAAAAATTCAAGAGGGTCCAGATGTTGCATCCTTTGGAGAAATTACAATATTTGTTGCTTGTACATATACTGTGTGATCAAAAATATCTGGACATCCCAAAAAACATAAATTTTTAATATTAGGTGCATTGTGCTGCCACCTACTGCCAATTAGACATCGTAATAGAGCAGAATTGGGCACTCCACAGAACTCACAGACTTCGAACATGGTCAGGTGATTGGGTGCCACTGTGGTCATACGTCTGTACACAAGATTTCCACACTCCTAAACATCCCTAGGTCCACTGTTTCCAATGTGATACTGAAGTGGAAACGTGAAGGGACACATACAGCACAAAAGCCGACCTTGTCTGTTGACTGGCAGAGACCGCCAGACAGTTGAAGAGGTTCGTAATGTGCAATAAGCAGACACGTATCCAGACCATCAAGCAGGAATTCCAAACTGCATCAGTATCCACAGCAAGCACTAAGACAGTTAGGCAGGAGATGAGAAAACTTGGATTTCATGGTTGAGTGACTGCTCATAAGCCACACATTATGCCGGTAAATGCCAAACGATGCCTTGATTGGTGTAAGGGGCATAAACATGTATGATTGAACAATCGAGAAACGTGTGGAGTGACAAATCACGGTACATAATGTGGCGATCAGATGGCAGTGTGTGGGTATGGCGAATGCCCAGTAAACATCAGCTGCCTGCTTGTGTAGTGCCAATAGTAAAATTTGGGGCTGGTGGTATTATGGTGTGGTTGTGTTTTTCATGGAGGGGGCTTGCACCCCTTGTTGTTTTGCATGGTGCTGTCACAGCACAGGCCTACACTGATGTTTTAAGCACCTTTTTGCTTCCCACTGTTGAAGAGCAATTCAGGGATTGCGATTGCATCTTTCAACGTGATTGAGCACCTGTTCATAACGCACAGCCTGTGGCGGAGTGGTTACACGACAATAACATCCCTGTAATGGACTGGCTTGCACAGAGTCCTGACCTGAATCGTATAGGACAGCTTTGGGATGTTTTGGACGCCAACTTCATGCCAGGCCTCACCGATCAACATTGATACCTCTCCTCATTGCAGCACTCTGTGGAGAATGGGCTGCCATTCCCCAAGGAAGCCTCCAGCACCTGACTGAACGTATGCCTGCGAGAGTGGAAGCTGTCATCAAGGCTAAGGGTGGGTCAGTGCCATATTGAATTCCAGCATTACCATTGGAGGTCACCACGAACTTGTAAGTCATTTTCAGCCAGGTGTCCAGATAGTTTTGATCACATAGTGTATGATAACAAATGTCGGAAGGCTTCAATGCTACCGAGGGATGAGAGAGTAGAAGTAAATCTTTTATTTATGCATGATTGTGGACCATCTCTTTCCTTTTCAAAACCAAGAAGACCAGATAAATTGACTGTAATAAAAAAACTTCACACTTTGTAAATTATATCTCTCAACTGCCACTGGAAGAACGTATAGACTGTCAGATGAAGTGCTGCAAAAAGCCTCAGATTATATTGCAAAAGAATGTGTTGTTACAGCAATTATGTCAGTGTTGCTTGGGAGAACCAGGTTAAATCATTTAAAAGAAAATCACAACATATAATTTAGACTCTACAAGATTGTTAGTGGATCACAATAACATCTTTCTTGCTGAAGATGAGTAAAAAATTTCTCTTTGCAAGACACTCAAATAACATATTATGAAATAATGACAGCTACATCATTAAAAACATAAGTTTGGAAAGTAGTAGACGAGGTACTGGTAGAAGTAAAGCTTTGAGGACGGGGCATGAGTCGTGCTTGGGTAGCTCAGTTGGTAGAGCACTTGGCCGCAAAAGGCTAAGGACTCGAGTTCGAGTCTCGGTCTGGCACACAGTTTTAATCTGCCAAGAAGTTTCATATCAGTGCACACTCTGCTGCAGAGTGAAAATCTCATTCTAGCTACATCATTGTTAGATTATGAACAAGGTGTTGTGCTTCCCCATAAAATAAAATTTATTTTAATATGTTCCCACTGGAAAACCATCATGAAATTTGGCACAAGTACTAACAAATAGTGTACAAGTAACATACTTGTTTTTTCAAAACCAAAAAATATTGTGATTTTGATCTTTTCAAAATTAAAAAGTAATCTCATCTGGGAAAATGCAGCAGCTTTATGAACATTTTCAATTAGCACCTACTTTTAAAGCTCATAAGAAACTGAATAAAATGGTACAAATTTTAGGTCTGTAAGACATTTGGTTTTGGGACACGGTGATTTTTAAGGTAAAAAATGTAACAAAAATCACAGAATTTTGGAAGTTTTAAAATTAATAACTCAAGAATGACAGGCCCAAAAAACATTTAATTGAGGATTTTTCATGCAAACAGCTATTATTACAAGTGTATAAAAATTATCAAAATCTGAGGTCTTAATAACCCATCATTTGTTGATATCACATGGACTGACCCTTGAGTATACTGGTCATATATACTGGTGGTGTATGCATCAAAATGTACTGAAATATATTAAACACTTCAGCCTCCATGAAGTGATGTAAGAATACATTAAATGGAAGGCTTTTGAAATTAGGAAAAAAAAAAAAAACGCTCTAGTATAACAATGAAAATAACCAGTTATTGATAATATAATGTAAATGAACAGATAAAAAATCTACTCAACAAGCAGCAGCAGAGGAACACGCAAAAAAGGATTTAATGTTCACAAGCTTTAGGAGCCAGTAGCTTCTGGCAGAAGACAGTAGGTCTCCCCTGACTTGGGGTTCTGGGTGACTTTTCTAAACTGTACCCCTTCCACTAAACCTCTCAAGCTCTTTTCCTTCATCCCTCTTCCTTGCCCTTCAACTCTTCTACCAGAAGAAGAAGCCAATGGCTCCAAACCTTGTAAACATTAAATCCTTTTGTGTGTGTGTTCCCCTGCCATCACTTGGTAAGTAGATTTTTTATCTGTGCATTTACATTATACTAAAAAAATGCTCTGATATTTGGTGATACTTGCAATGTGCAGAGAATATGGGCCATCAGCAGACTGGATTCTATATTATCCAAGTATGGTAAAAGACCACACATGAAATTTTTGGATGAGCACTGGATGTACAGGTGTCATTTTGCCAGTCCAGCCATAAGCATGTGGCACTTGAGCTGCCCCCGCCCCCTCCTCCTGTTTGTTAAATTTTCACGTAACTAACAGGAACATTGTCAGCTAACTTCATCCACGTCAATATTTCAACAGTTGAACACCCTGTTATTTTTGAGGCACAAATCATGCCTTCAAAATGATGGACTGTTCACCTGTCGAAATATTGGCGATTGTTGAGGATGGTACCCAGCTGCATTTCTGTAAGTTATTTCAACTACAACCTACTCAGTTCAAATGATTTTACAGTTTTTTGTAATGAGATGAGTAAGTCACACTTCATCAGTTACTCAGAATATCAGTATGAGCACTGACTGCCATAAAGAGTGTAGTCAGTAAGATGCTTTGTTTAGTGGAACCAGCAGGCTGAAACTGTGCCTACCAAATGACTGATTAACTGTTATGACAAATCTGAAGATGTTACCTGAATTATAATTACACTATATTGGAAACAGTAATCTTTTGGAGATGCTGAGACCCAGTTTCGAGATTTGTGCAGCCCTGAACAAACACTGGAATATGGCGTTTCATATGTCATCCACTTTTGCAATGCCAAATAGAATGAGAACTCATTGAGCTAGAAGTTTGTTACATATTAGCAACACACTCTCCCAGCCTCGGTCCCCCACACGGCAGTCGGCCATGCTAACCACTCAGCTATGGAGGCACATCAATGATGTGTCATGAAACTCTCACTGTTTCTCTGAAACTTCATCACTGCAGTACCGACAAGTGGCTGGCATGTATAAACATACTGTGAAACATTTGTGTATTGTGTATATGGAATGCAGAAGCACATTCAAAATGCACATTTGGTTTATTTAGGAGTTTAGAGTGGCACTATAAATTGTAGGAGCTTCAGTTGGATTTGGTATTTGCAAAGGACTGTTATTATTATTAAGGGCAAAAAATACAATTACCTGATGATACAACAATGATAGCCTGAAGTGAAGAGGAATAACTTTTGTGCTAAATGTAATGGGACTTGTGTTAGCTATAATTTCAGGTAGACACACAAATAAGTAGAAAGCGACACTGGTGGACGTGATTGAGGACCAAATGTCATTGTTGTGGAAGAGGACTTTGAAGATAAGTATACAGCTTTGTATAGGAACTGGGAAGTGGGAAAGATAAACATGATAGGTACACACAAGACACAGAAGTACGGACAATGCCAAAACAACATTTATATGTAGCACCTAATCTCCAGGAATGTAAAAACTGTGCCTAGTTTTGAATGTATTAAAACGTGTCTGAAATCCACAAAAAAACTGAAATGAACTACAATTTGCACAAGCCTCAGAAACTATATGCCAAGTATGTGGATATAATTGAAATCAGTTCCTTTGAACTTAAACACATCACGTAACAATTCATTTCTCATCTCAAAGTATTTTCAGTGATACGATTATGTCCCTCCTACTTTGAATCATATATACACTGAAACCTTGCTTAACGAGCACCTCCCGCAATGCGCAATTCGCATAATGAGCAAAACAAATCATAAAAAAATGACTTGCTTAGTAAGCGATGTTTCACATAATGAGTGACAATGATTCAGTGTGGTGTCACCAGCATAGACGTGCAGCATGGAAAATGTTCAACAATATGAACATCTTTCACTGTCAGCAGCACATATGAACAACATCTTTAGTACATACTGCAGTCTGGGTTTAGTGCTCTTTCTGCTACCATCTAAGTGCAATTTCTGATCACACATTTTTCTTAACTTGTGTTCACACAGTGCTTTTTAGTGTGCAAATTTTAATAACCTTCATAGGCATATCTCCAAAGACAAAGCTACAAGAAGAGGACCACATGTGGAAGAAAATTTTCTTAGAAATGAAACGTAAAATCATTGAAAAATGCAAACATGGTGTGAGCATTGCTGATTTAGCACGCACATACGATCAGTCCACATCAACTAGTTGCACTATCCTCAAGAATAAGGACAAGATTAAAGAGATAGACTCTTCAAAGAGAGTGACAAGAGTATCTAAACAACAGTTTCATATTCTGGATGATGTCGAAAGGTTGCTCCTTATATGGATAAATGAAAATCAATTGCAAGGTGATACTATTAATGAGAACATCATTAGTGGGTAAGTGATAATGATTTTTGATGACCTCATTAAGAAATACCAGAATCATCAGCAGGGAAGAAGTGTTGAAGGGAAGCCATGAGTGGTTCAAGAAGTTTAAGAGAAGAACCAGCATCCAGAGTGTCGTGAGGCACAGTGAAGTAGGCAGCTCCAACACAAAGGCAGCAGAGAACTTTAACAGCAACTTCAAGATGCTCATAGATTCTGAGGGTTATCTGCCGCCACATATTTTTAATTGTGAGGAGATAGGTCTATTCTGAGAAAAGATGCTGAAGCATACCTTTACATCAGCAGAGAAAAATACATTGCCCAGTCACAAGCCAATGAAAGACCATCTCACACTGCTATTCTGTGGCAATGCAAGCAGCAAATTGAAAATTAAACTGCTTGTTTACCATTCAGGAACTCCACAAGCCTTCAAGAAGTGTAAAGCCCAGAAGAGCAGGTTAAATGTGATGTGAAGGTCCAACAACAAGGGTTTGGTGACACATGATCTTTTTGCGATTGGACCAACGGAGTGTTTGGTCCTTCAATAAAAAAATATTTGCTTGGGATGAATCTGCCACTACATGTCTTGCTTGCTATGAACAACGTTCCTGCCCATTCTCTAGGCCTACAACACCACCTCCATGAAGAACTTCAATTCATCAAGATCCAATTTCTGCCTCCCCAACACCATTCCATTACTTCATCCTATGGACCAGTAGATTATTTTTAATTTTAAGAAGCACTCTTCAAGCATTGCTTTGAGTTGACTGAAGTTACCAGTCTCACTCTCAGGGTTTTGGAAATATCACTTCAACATCGAAACATGTGTCGAGATGATCAAAAAGGCATGGAAAGGGGTTACCAAGAGAACTCTCACTTCTGCTTGGAAGAATCTTTGGCCGGAGTGTGTTGCCAAATGTGACTCTAAGGCATTTGAGTCAGTACCTGTGGAGCCTGTAATGAACAAGATCGTGGGACTAGAAGTGGATAACAATGATACTGATGAACTGGTGGAAGATATACTGAAGAAATGACCCCTGAAGATCTTACGGAGTTGCAGTATGTTTCACAGCAGGAAGTTGTGGAGAGGAGTTCTTGAGAGGAGGAGGAGAAGGCGGTAATAACAAAGCAGCAACCTTCTGGCGTAGTAAGAGAAAAGCTGAAAGTATGGGAAACTGTTGCATCATACATGAAAACCATCACCCCAATAAAGCAGTGACTACGTGCACTACAATTTTATTATACAAAAATGCTGTATTCCATTTTCACCAACTGTTAAAACGTCAGCAAAAACAAATGACTGTAGATAGGTTCCTAGTGAAAAAGAATTAGTTCTGTGCCATGAATAATAAAGTATTTAATACTGTATGAATAATTTTCTTTGAGTAAGTGGCATGAATAAGATGAAACTTCTAATATTTTTTCTGCATGGAATGCATTACTGATTTTACATTAGTTTATATGGGATAAATAATTTTGCTTAACGACCATTTTGCACTATGAATAAGATTCTGGAATGAATTATGCTTGCTATGCAAGGTTCCACTGTATTACAATTCACTGAGATTTTATTATTATATGTCGATATTAACAAGATATTACTTTGACTGCATTTTCCTACTCAAAGTGGAACGATAATTACCACATTTAGTGAGTTGGAAATATGGAAGTAACAGCTTCAAAAATAGCAAGTTCTCAGTTTATATCATACCAGTCATCTGATACTACATGCTCACTGCTTGGAATGCTAGCATCACTTCAGCTGTCAAAGGGTTGCACTTTTCTGCCATACAGTTTTGCAACTGTTTGCCGTAGGCTGTGGTTTCCACCACACATTTTGCCTGTGGATTCTACACTGCCACCTTTCTGTTCAACAAGCTGATCATTATTCATCTCATTTTCCACAGAGTATAATATTACATTACGGTAACTGAAGAAATTGTAGCAATCAGGAGCATTTAGCAAAGCAATTAATTGAATGCATTACAAATACCTTGATATGCGGCGAACAGTGTACAGGTGGCCATCTTGAGGTCGTTGGCAACCTAATAGCGTGGTCTCATCCTGGACACTTGGTTGACAGCAGTCGCAGCATGCGCAGCAACATCGCCACATACCAGAGTCTGCTCTGTTGACAGTATGAAACCTATGAACACAGACATTATGGAAAAAAAGTTTTCAGAAATCTCTTTAAGGTTGCAGAAAACTTAACTTGGAGTTAAGAAGAAAAAGGAAGAAAGTCCTGACCTAAGTTAAAAGTAGACTATCTGATTACCTTACAGGCTTCTTTTGGATCCTAACTTGATCAATTTGTGCAAAACATTCCTTGTTACACCAGGTTTGATATATGTGATCGTGAAATATTGCCTTTTACTTTCTATGTAAGAATAAAACTCATTCTGATTGCAAATCCCTGAACATATTTTTATTTGTTACAACAACAATGATGAAAATAAACATTTAAATTTGGTTTAGAGGCATTTATAAACAAAAGTGGAGAAAAAGAGAAATTATTTATATTTATATAGATGATAATTAACATTGTGTTCTGGACTGAGACTCGAACTTTGGACCTTTGCCTTTTGTGCATAAGTGCTCCACCAAATGAGTTACCCAAGCATGCCCCACAGCTTTACTTCTGCTAACACCTTGTCTCCTATCTTCCAAACTTCATATCCGCCCACACTCCGCTGCAGAGTGAAAATTTCATTCTGGATAATTAACACTTATGGTGCATAACAAGATGAAAAGTTTTTAAAAGATATCTGTAAATAGGCATGTCAGAACTAGATGTACGCATTAGCTGAGGATTACTGTACTACATAAAAACAAAGTCATAAATAATATTTCACTCTTGACAAGGAACTCAGCAATTATGAAGTATTCACTTAACAATGAGTGCTATAAAATAATACCACAAACTTACCAGTTATTTGATGAGAAAAAATATGTGTAAGACTGACTGACACACATCTGAAGTAACATTTTCTATCTCCAAATTTTAGATGCAGCATTTTTGTTAATATTGAGAAAATTTAAGGGCAAATAAAGTATATAAAACAGAAAGAAGTCACACAGAACCATAGGTCAAGATAGATGCTCATTGAGTCTCTGTATGTCCATCTTTTCAGAGGTGGCTGTGGGACCTCAGCCGTTCATACCGAACATCATATCAAACACCTTTCAGCCATCTAATTTACAAACAGTTATTTTATTGGGCTATCAGTTTCAACAATATATTATGCCATCTTCAGGCCCCTGCTTGATATAGTAATCACTTCAAACATCATCAGACACGATGTCTGAAGTGATCACTGTATCAAGCAGGAGCCTGAAGATGATGAAATACATCACCGAAACTGGTAGCCCAATAAAATTGGAAATTAGACAGCTGAAAGGTGTTTGATTTTACATCAGATATTCATTGGGCACATCTGAAATTGATAGGTGAAGCTTTAACAGCTGAAATTATAATGACTTGTAGGAAACTGATGGCTCATAGAAAAGTAGGCAGAAATGCATTAAAAATCATTTCCGCAGAAAAGGTACAAACAGTAAATATAATAAGGACAAGCTAAGATGATAAAACATGAAGAACCTAACAATATTTGCAAGAAGTACAGCTCTCAAGGGATTACCTTGCAAACAGAAAACCCGGAAATCACCAAATAAACTCCACACAGAATTCCAAATACAGCATTTAATGGTTGGTTCAAATGGCCCTGAGCACTATGGGACTCAACTTCTGAGGTCATAAGTCCCCTAGAACTTAGAACTACTTAAACCTAACTAACCTAAGGACATCACACACATCCATGCCCGAGGCAGGATTCAAACCTGCGACCGTAGCGGTCTCGCGGTTGCAGACTTTAGCGCCTAGAACCGCACGCAGCATTTAATGACATCCATGAAAAATCAGAAGAAAAGTAGTAATATGAAGGCTAAGAAGGGACACATATTGAAACAGACTGCTATATAATATTTATCAAGGTGAAGTTCATCCCGTGAAATCAGTTAAACATTGAGAAAAAAAGGAAAGCTAGATCTGATTAAGCGAACATCATAACAAGCACAGAACTCTATTTAAAACTCCGAGACATAGATGCCCAAATATGGGAAGTTATGAAGGTCTGCATGATCAAGATTGTTGAGGAAACAGCTTCAAAAGGGAGACCTAAGAAACACTGATGGTGGAACCAAGATTGTGAGGACGGCCTGATAAAACAAAATCAGCCACAGTAAAACTCATATCTGGACAAGAAGGAAAATTGGTTTTTAAAATTTAAGAGAGTTTGACAACAAATAGCAATAGTGGTAAGAAAAGTTAAACATATAGGCCTATATGATAAAGACCAGCACCGTTGAATCAAAAATTATTTACAGATAAGTACGACCTCAAGCCTTCTACAGGCCTCTAAAGGTATAATACCCAAAACCTTTGCTTAAAAAAAAAGAGAAACTATGAAACTGTGACAAACTAAATGAGAGACTTCCTACCTGAACTCCTGAAGTGAAATTTCTCGAATCGAAGCCACCAGCTGATATGAAATCATTCAATACACAAGAAACAACAAAGCAGATGGTGAACATGGAATTATTCCAGAATTGTGGGAACTGGCTGATACAAATCTATTATGGGCATGAAAATGAATAATGCAGAATACATGCTTAAATGAATTCCAGAGGATTGAAAGTGTGTTTCAATTTGACGGCAACAACTACAAAGGAATAACACTGTTACCAGTCACATACAACACTGTTACCAGTCACATACACAGTTCTTTCCAAAGCACTGCTTAATAGGCTAGAGAAGCAGGTAGATGATATGGAGTTTCAAGGTGGATTTTGAAAGGAAGATGAGATACAGAGCAGATCCTGAGTCTTAAGCTCATAAGCTAAAACAGAGTAGCAAAATGCATACTCTATGTCATCATGTTTGTGACCTTCAAAAAGGCATACAGTTCCACTGATAGAACATATACGTTTCAAACACTGGAAAAGTTTGGTGTGGATGACAAAACAAAAAGTTGCATGACAGTAACAGTAACAACCACAGAATCTTAAGTTACATTTTTAGAGGAGATATCTAAAGCTTTTGATGATCCAAAAGGCTTTAGATAATGAGATTTTCTATTCCTATTTTAATTGGTCCCTGAAAATTTGATCCAGGAATGCAAAGAATAATTCATGAAGTATGGAGTAAATGACCAGAAACAAATGGGCTATAACTTCAAGAATCTTAGAATTCAGTGTTTGGCTATTGCCGATGATCTTTCAGTACTGTTTGGAGACATAACCATCGCAATAAGAAAAGTCAATATTTTGATGAGAATTGCAGAAATAAGAGATCTTCAAATATCTTACACTAAACGAAATAAATGGCAAATATAAATTTATGAACACATATCATGGAAAAATTAAAAGAGTTAATAACTTTAAGCCTGGAATGCTACACTTATTTTCATTGACAGGTCTGCTACACTTGGGTACAGGAGTACACCATATAAAAGCGGGCTTTTAAAATGTTTAAAATTTTTTATTTCAAAATAATATAATAAACACTTAAATCACACTCAAGAAAAAAAAAGGAAAATGCCCAGAGAGAAAAAATTACACTGCTGAAGACATGAAGCACACAATTTTCATTGGTGGTCCAAACAAAAAAACTTTTTACTAATAGGACACTTAACTCTGGATTTCCCATCTTGAGCCCTAGGACAGAAAACATATTGGCCTGTTGTGGATTCTGGAACCCCTTAGGCTTCTTTCTTTGGCAGATCCGTAATATGACCGATGATTTGACGGATTTCTCTTCTTAAATTTGGTTTTTCAAATGTCTGACATGTTTGGTCACATCATATCTATGAGGTGCATTCAAGTTCTAAGGCCTCCAATTTTTTTTTCTCCGAACTGGAAAGAGATAGAAACATGCGCATTGTTTTAAAATGAGGCCGCATTCATTGTCAATACGTCCCAGAGATGGCAGCACCGTACGGCAGATAGAATTTTACCGCCAGCGGCGAGAATGAGAACTGTTTTAAATACTTAAAATGGCAACATTTCCCTTACTTGAACGGCATGCAATCATTCGTTTTCTGAATTTGTGTGGTGTGAAACCAATTGAAATTCATCGACAGTTGAAGGAGACATGTGGTGATGGAGTTATGGATGTGTCGAAAGTGCGTTCGTGGGTGCGACAGTTTAATGAAGGCAGAACATCGTGTGACAACAAACCAAAACAACCTCGGGCTCGCACAAGCCGGTCTGACGACATGATCGAGAAAGTGGAGAGAATTGTTTTGGGGGATCGCCGAATGACTGTTGAACAGATCACCTCCAGAGCTGGCATTTCTGTGGGTTCTCTGCACACAATCCTGCATGACGACCTGAAAATGCGAAAAGTGTCATCCAGGTGGGTGCCACGTATGCTGACGGACGACCACATGGCTGCCCGTGTCGCATGTTGCCAAGCAATGTTGACGCGCAACGACAGCATGAATGGGACTTTCTTTTCGTCGGTTGTGACAATGGATGAGACATGGATGCCATTTTTCAATCCAGAAACAAAGCGCCAGTCAGCTCAATGGAAGCACACAGATTCACCGCCACCAAAAAAATTTCAGGTAACTGCCAGTGCTGAAAAAATGATGGTGTCCATGTTCTGGGACAGCGAGGGCGTAATCCTTACCCATTGCGTTCCAAAGGGCACTATGGTAACAGGTGCATCCTACGAAAAAGTTTTGAAGAACAAATTCCTTCCTGCACTGTAACAAAAACGTCCGGGAAGGGCTGCACGTGTGCTGTTTCACCAAGACAACGCACCCGCACATCGAGCTAACGTTACGCAACAGTTTCTTCGTGATAACAACTTTGAAGTGATGCCTCATGCTCCCTACTCACCTGACCTGGCTCCTAGTGACTTTTGGCTTTTTCCAACAATGAAAGATACTCTCCGTGGCCGCACATTCACCAGCCGTGCTGCTATTGCCTCAGCGATTTTCTAGTGGTCAAAACAGACTCCTAAAGAAGCCTTCGCCACTGCCATGGAATCGTGGCGTCAGCGTTGTGAAAAATGTGTACGTCTGCAGGGCGATTACGTCGAGAAGTAACGCCAGTTTCATCGATTTAAAATGGAGTGATCATATAGGCTCAGTCGCTGGTAAAGCTGATGGCAGAGTTCGGTGCCTTGGTAGAACCCTGGGAAAATCAGTCTACAAAAAATGAATACTAACAAAACACTCGTGCGACGCAACGTAGAAATTTGCCCAGATGTGTCGGACCTATCCCAAACAGACATGAGAATATAGATTGAACGTATCAATATACAAAGATTGGCAACAAAAATGGTCACAGATTTGTTTGACCTTCAGAACAGCGTCACGAAGATGCCAAACATTCTGATTAGCCGGACGCCTGAGGACAGACGTCAGCCATCGCGCAAAAGCCAACTTATAAAGCGTTTAGAACCAATATTAGATGAGGAATCTAGGAATCTACTAAAAGCTCGTAAGTATCGCTCCTGTAGCTGTCGCGAAGACTCGATTAGACCAAATAGAGAGGCATTCGATTTAAGTAGTCATTCTTCCCTCCTCCATATGCGAATGGAGCTATAAAGGGAAATATCCTCTGCACGCCCTCCACTGCGATTTGCAGCGTAGAGACGTATTACGTAGAACTGGAGATATCTCCGGGAATAGCAGAATAGCACAGCGCCCCAAAAAAGCCTTAGCAACTTTGGCTGCCAATACGTTACACAGTGTCGCGCATAAAAACAGGATTTTTCCAAAACTCATGCCTTGGGGTCTATTAGTCATAGAAAGGTAGGGTCAAGTGTTTTGGATATCCCTTGGGCTAGGAACCACAATATATCCAGCAGAAGGAGCGTCTTACTGCAACTATCTTACGGTGCAGGGTCAATTTTGGAATCTTACACACTTCCTGCAGCTTAGGCAAATGGAGCAAATAGGTTGGTCCTTTTTGCATCAGATTTAGTTTACTATGCGCCTTAAGGAACTTACTAAAGCACAATTTAGTTCACTCACGATTTTCACCATTTTTTCGCCGTCAGCCGCGGATATATATACCGGGTGATCAAAAAGTCAGTATAAATTTGAAAACTTAATAAACCACGGAATAATGTAGATAGAGAGGTAAAAAAATCACACATGCTTGGAATGACATGGGGTTTTATTAGAACCAAAAAAAAAGTATTGCTAGACGCGTGAAAAATCTCTTTTACGCGCGTCGTTTGGTGATGATCGTGTGCTCAGCCGCCACTTTCGTCATGCTTGGCCTCCCAGGTCCCCAGACGTCAGTCCGTACGATTATTGGCTTCGGGGTTACCTGAAGTCGCAAGTGTATGGTGATCGACATCTCTAGGGATGCTAAAAGACAACATCCGACGCCAATGTCTCACCATAACTCCGGACACTTTACAGTGCTGTTCACAACATTATTCCTCGACTACAGCTGTTGTTGAGGAATGATGGTGGACATATTGAGCATTTCCTGTAAAGAACATCATCTTTGCTTTATCTTACTTTGTTATGCTAATTATTGCTATTCTGATCAGATGAAGCGCCATCTGTCGGACATTTTTTGAACGCTTGTATTTATTTGGTTCTAATAAAACCCCATGTCATTCCAAGCATGTGCGTCAATTTGTACCTCTCTATCTACATTATTCTGTGATTTATTCAGTTTTCAAATTTATACTGATTTTTTGATCACCCAGTAAATAACTGACGGCAGCAAATTGCTCAAGTTAAACAGTATATTCTCTAGGCCTTTACCCAGAACTGCCATCCTCCCGTTTTCAAAATTCTTTTTCGGTTATCGAGAAACACCACAAAAACACGGTTTCTCAGTACCAAAACAGATCCGCGTATTCCAACACCACGATGCACAGCAAGTGGCTGAAATTTTCACAATATATTCTTAATACCACGATCTCGAACAGTCCTGAAAATTTTCTCGGGAACTTTACCCGTTTTCGAGGTACAGAAGTTCAAAGTTACCCTACTTGTACATGCAAAATACGCACGTAAAATCCGATGTGAGACGAAATCGAAATAATAAAAAAACACAGCAAATTGCTCAAATTTTAATGTAATATTCTCTAGGCATTTGTCTAAAAGTGCCATCTTCCGTTTTCAAAACTCTTTATCCGTTATCGAGGATCACCCCAAAAACATGGTTTTTGAGTGCCAAAACCGAGCCGTGGATTCCAAGACGGCTATGTACAGCAAATGGCTAAAATTTTTACCATATATTCCTAAAGTTCCGATCTGGAGCAGCGTTAAATTTTTTTTTATCTCTTTATCCGTTTCCGAGATGCAGAAGTTCAAAGTTACCTTACTTGTACACGTAAACAAGCACAGTGTAGGGCGAAAACGCAACAAAAGCAACGTAGCACGGAGGAATATGCTGTAGAGTGTCTCCGTTATCATCACAAGGGTTCTGGGACCCCCATGATGTAGTACTGAAGCGCTTGCAACATTTTTTGTGCACGTAAAATTCCTCTGAAGCGTAAAATTAGTTTTGCGTTATTTCAATTTCACATTAAGTAAACTATCAAAATTTTACTGACCCATCAAGTTATTTTCATGTGAGTGAAATGCCCTGCTGTAACAGGGAAAAAGGGAAATAGCGAAAAAAAGCTCCCATTGGAACATAAAAAAGGCGGATATGGTCCTGGTTAAAAGCCTGACTGAGAAATAAGGCATCAGCTGCCTCATGCTACCTTCAGCACCTTTAAAAACTTTCCCAAAAATTTTGGTATGCGAACATATTCGCGCTTTCTTATGCTGAAAGAGAACGAGATAGTGGGAAAGAGGCGGAAAAGTAATAACTACTGGAAGACAGTAGACAGTGGTTGTGGTATGCAGAGAGTGAATGAGACATTGGCAGTTTTAGAGAAACTGACAGTGAGAGGAAAAGGGTGAAGGAGACAGTACCAATGGGACAGGAATAAAGAGAAGGAGAAAGTGGAAGTGGGAGAGCTAGTGAAAATGAGAGACAGTCTATGACAATGACAACGAGGCTAGACGGGGTCGAAGGATTTCAACGATGGATAAGTAGGGGTGAGCGAGTTACCATTAGGGGAGATTGTGGGAATGCATGTTGAAAAGAGCGCGAATATGTTCGCGTGTCAAAAATTTTTGAGAAAATTTTTAAAGGTGGTAAGGAAGATAGAATGAGGAAGCTGTTACCCAGCTATTCAATCAGAATCCTTTAAACAGGAGCATATTAGCCTTTTTCTGTGCTCCGATAGGAGCATTTTTCCACCGGTCTAGCTTCTTGATTAGCTTAATGAGTTTAGAAAGTGGGCCGCACGAGGTAGCCGCGTGGTCTTTGGCACCTTGCCACGGTTCGCGCGGCTACCCCCATCTGAGATTCGAGTCCTCTCCCGGACATAGGTGTGTGTGTTGTCCTTAGCGTAAGTTAGGTTAGAATTAAACAATTAGAAAGTGGCTTTATAAGAATGAGCATCTGGTAAGTTGATGAAGACTGAAGATTGTTATACGTGAAACGTTGGTGTGTTGTGTACTGAACAAGTATATGAGTTTGTGAGGCTAAATGAAAGCCCTTGAGTACCTTCAAATGACTTTCGATGATTTCATGGCTAAATGGTTCGCCCTAAGGTTTCCTAATATTGTATGTCTGTTCCGTGTAGGGTATGGGTCTACTGCGTAACTCTTATTGTGCAATGACCGCAGGTTCCTCGCGTGTCTGTGCCAACACAGACAACACTTGTGATTCAGACGCCATTGGGTGCAAAATTATTGTTCTACTGGTAAAACTCCCAGCCTTCACGGAACAGATACAACACATAGAGAGTAGTGCCAGATTCACTGCGAACCATGTTAGTTTGCTGGCAAGGAAAAATCTCATATTTTGATTAAAACGTAAATAAATCTTGACATGACTCGATTCTAAGTTCCGGCTGAGAACCGAGGCTTGATGATCGAGTTGTGCAGGCTGGAAGTTACCATCAAGGCCTCTTTTAAACGGAATTGTTTTGATCTTACCAGCTTTGTAACAATTGTGATAGTTTCTGCGCGGAGGTGGAGCTCAGATAAATTTAAATTTTAAACTTAGATTTTATGTAATTTTTGGGTTACTGCTGAGCGCTATGTAGCCCATGTAGCTGCAGAAATTGTTGCCGTATTGTCATCCTAAAAATTACATCCATTTGCAATTTTCTATGCACACATGTAGGTCTTGATTCGGAATATGCTCTTACGCACCCCCAGCGTGTTTCAGTTACCACAAAGTGTCTCTGCGTTCAGGGTAATAAGTTCCGAGAACATCGTTGGTACATTATGTTTGTCAACGAAAGCGAAAGGTGTGTGGGTAGAGTGTTTATGTTGAACTGCACTGAAAAACTGGCGGATCCTTGAAGATAGTTGCCAACTATTCGGCCACAGCCTGCTTACATAGTTTTAAGAACCAGTATCAGGTGCGGAATCTAGCAATGTATTAAAACCCTGTCCATCTCACATAGGCTAATTACAACGTTCAGAGGCATAACAGTCCCTTGTTGCAACGCTTCATATGTCAATGTCTCCTTGAATTAAAATGGCAACGCGTGCCCTCTACGTCATATTATTATTACAGATTCATCTGTCTACATTACAAATGAAATCAATAACTGAAATATGTCAAAGCTCTCCTTTTCCTTAGTGTGGCGCACTTAACCCCTCAGACGATTGTGTAATGAGAAGGAAATGAATGTTGTTTCTTTATGTTTATCTGTATTAGTAGCATCGTATCTAAGAAGTTTTAAAAGTCTTATTATAATTATATATTCCAAACACTCTTATTACAACGAATCGTACCATTATCGTCTTTCCACAGTTCTTGCAATTAGCGTTGTGGAAGAGAAAATGGAACACCAACTCCACTATACAAAGTATTAATAACAATGTAGAATAAGTATAGACTCTAAATTTCATGCATTGTTGCAGTAAGGCACAATAAATTCGATGCACTCTGGTTTCATTACCGTACTTGCCATTTCCTGCATGCCGTGTCTCTTTTCTCGTTACCTGGACACTTCCACAATAGCTGTCACTCTCGTAGAAGACACATGCTGACGTATGCTGTTCGACAAAGATTTTATTGCATTACGCGTCACAAGGGGCTACTTTCTGTGATGATCACGTGGAAGTGAATAATATAGTTACGATGTACACGTTCATAGCAAATTCGTGCCGATACTGTTGAATGCGAAGGAACTGTAAATTACAGTTTGTAGAAAGAGAAGTATTAATGTAGAAAAGGGTGAATTTTTCTTCGTAAAAGACATTTTGATGTAGATATGCCGGTAAACTAGAAAGAGAATGCTGTAAGACAGTCCGCCTGCCCACGTAAGCGCACCACGCAGTTTTGTTCCACCTTTGCTACACTTTATTACTTCTTGTTTCTTTTGTTCTGGCTGCAAATGTCAAACTACTGTGTGTTGAACAGCGGCTGTTCCACACGACAGAGTGAAAGTGGCTAACGCCGTATGAACCATTTTCATTTAGTTGTACCCATAATCATGATAACAAACTGTACAAAAATACAATTTAAGTTTTCAGGAAACAAAATAGAGACTGTGGGCGGGGGAGGGAGGGGGAAGGTTTATAAAATTGCCATTTTATATAAATTTGGCAGGAAGTACACAATCTATCTCGGATGATTAATAGGTTTTCATTAAATGTTTTTAAGGTATATTATATTGTTACGCAAATGGTATGCATGTTCCGTTAGTACACTGCTTTGCAAAACTTAGGGATGAAAGTAGCTTTCGCAGTAAGTGTCGCTGCAAAGTAATACAGTTCGATGAAACTTGGGCCATACATACACTACTGGCCATTAAAATTGCTACACCACGAAGATGACGTGCTACAGACACGAAATTACCGACAGGAAGAAGATGCTGTGATATGCAAATGATTAGCTTTTCAGAGCATTCACACAAGGTTGGCGCCGGTGGCGACACCTAGAACGTGCTGACATGAGGAAAGTTTCCAACCGATTTCTTATACACAAACAGCAGTCGACCGGCGTTGCCTGCTGAAACGTTGTAGTGATGCCTCGTGTAAGGAGGAGAAATGCGTACCATCACGTTTCCGACTTTGATAAAGGTCGGATTCTAGCCTGTTGTGATTGCGGTTTATCGTATCGCGACATTGCTGCTCGCGTTGGTCGAGATTCAATGACTGTTAGCAGAATTTGGAATCGGTGGGTTAAGGAGGGTAATACTAACACCGTGCTGGATCCCAACGGCCTCGTATCACTAGCAGTCGAGATGACAGGCATGTTATCCGCATGGCTGTAACGGATCGTGTAGCCACGTCTCGATCCCTGAGTCAACAGATGAGGACATTTGCAAGACAACAACCATCTGCACGAACAGTTCGACGACGTTTGCAGCAGCATGGACTATCAGCTCGGAGACCATGGTTGCCGTTATCCTTGAGGCTGCAACACAGACAGGAGCGCCTGCGATGGTGTACTCAACGACGAACCTGGGTGCACGAATGGCAAAACGTCAAGTTTTCGGATGAATCCAGGTTCTGTTTACGGCATCATGATGGTCGCATCCGTGTTTGACAACGTCGCGGTGAACGCACATTGGAAGCGTGTATTCGTGATGGCCATACTGGCGTATCACCCGGCGTGGTGGTAAGGGGTGCCATTGGTTACACATCTCGGTCACCTCTTGTTCGCATTGACGGCACTTCGAACAGTGGACGTTACATTTCAGATGTGTCACGACCCGTGGCTCTACCATTCATTCGATCCCTGCGAAACCCTACATTTCAGCAGGATAATGCACGACCGCATGTTGCAGGTCCTGTACGGGCCTTTCTGGATACAGAAAATGCTCGACTGCTGCCCTGGCCAGCACATTCTCCAGATCTCTCACCAACTGAAAACGTCTGGTCAATGGTGGGCGAGCAAATGGCTCGTCACAATACGCTAGTCACTACTCTCGATGAACTGTGGTATCGTGTTGAAGCTGCATGGGCAGCTGCACCTGTACACGCCATCCAAGCTCTGTTTGACTCTATGCCCAGGCGTATCAAGGCCGTTATTACGTCCAGAGATGGTTGTTCTGGGTACTGATTTCTCAGGATCTATGCATCCAAATTGCGTGAAAATGTAGTCACATGTCAGTTCTAGTATAATATATTTGTCCAATGAATACCTGTGTATCATCTGCATTTCTTCTTGGTGTAGCAATTTTAATGTCTAGTAGTGTAGTTGTACCCATAACCATGATAAAAAATTGTATAAAAATACAATTTAAGTTTTCAGCGAACAAAATACAGACTGTGGGCAGGGGAGGGAGGGGGCAGGTTTCTAAAATTGCTATTTTTATATAAATTTGGCAGGAAGTACACAAACTTAATGTATCCCGGATGATTAATAGGTTTTCATGCAATGTTTTTAAGGTATATTATATTGCTACGCAAACGGTATGCATATTCGGTTGGTACACTGCTTTGCAAAACTTAAGGATGAAAGTAACTTTCGCAGTAAGTGTCGCTCCTAAGTAATATAGTTTGATGAAACTTGGGCCATACATAGAAAGAATTACTACAGTATAGTACAGAATGTAACAGGAAGAAACCTGCAATGAGACGAACAAAAACGACCCTCTTATTGAAAGACATGGTATGTGATCACCACGGACGGCAAATTCTGTTCTGCAACGTGTTCCCATGCTGATAAGAATATTGGTAAGGAGTTTTTGTGGTAAGGAGTTTCATTCTTCCACCAGTGTGGTTGACAACTGCTGGATTGCCATTGGTGCTTGTGGATGTGCTGCAATACGTCTTTCCAGCGCACCACACATCTGCTCGACGGGATTTTAGTCAAGGGAACGGGTAGGCCAGCCCATACGCCGAATATCCTCTCGTTCCAAGAGCTCTTCCACACGCGTTATCCGGTTGCCCATGGTCAACGATAAAAAAGAAGTTAGGGCTGAATGCACCCTTGAAAAGACGCACATGGGGAAGCAGTATAGTTTCACAATAATGTCGACCGGTGAGTCAACTTATTCAAAGATTTGGCGGTCATTATGTACATGAACATCTTCATGAACCCGATACCGTAACCCTCATCATGAAGGAGATTAAGCCTGTCGGAGGCCGTAGGCGGCGCAAGTAAAGGAGGTCCCCAGTCTGCTTCGAAACTGATGCATTTTTAGTGTATATTTCGTAAAATAAATTACTAATACAGATATGACTGCTGACAAAAAGCCAAGTAGGAGGGTTGCCCAGAAAGTAATATGCCGCATTTTTTTCTCAGTCGAAACCAATGCTACGAATGCGAAACGTTACGTGTGTATTATTTGAAGTCTCCTCAGTGAACGCGCTGTTTCCGTCACTTCCGACAAATAGTGTAGCTGCAGGACACTTTCAAAATGGCGTCTGTGGGTGACTTACCTTACAAGTAACGTTCTGTCATTGAATTTCTCACGGCAGAGAAAGAAACTGTGGGGAATATTCACAAACGCCTGTGCAAAGTCTATGGAGCATCTGCTGTCGACAGAAGTACAGTCAGTCGCTGGGCACGGAGGGCGAGGTCGTCAGAAGGCGGTTCGACGGAGCTCCGCGATTTGCAGCGGTCGGAGAGACCATCCACGGCTGTCACACCTGACATGTTGCAGCGACCTGATGTTGTCATTCGCCATTAAGGGATGCCATTGTGTTGGGTTGTTTCGGGGAAGAGACCAAACTGCAAGGTCATCGGCTCTGAGCACTATGGGACTTAACATCTATGGTCATCAGTCCCCTAGAACTTAGAACTACTTAAACCTAACTAACCTAAGGACATCACACAACACCCAGTCATCACGAGGCAGAGAAAATCCCTGACCCCAATCGAACCCGGGAACCCGGGCGCGGGAAGCAAGAACGCTACCGCACGACCACGAGCTGCGGACTGCAAGATCATCGGTCTCACCCAAAAAAAAAGAAGGAAAGGAAAAAAAAAGAGATCCTTTTCTTCATAAGATCTGTAATAGGTTGGGTTGTTTGGGGGAGGAGACCAAACAGCAAGGTCATCGGTCTCATCGGATTAGGGAAGGACGGGGAAGGACATCGGCCGTGCCCTTTCAAAGGAACCATCCCGGCATTTGCCTGGAGCGATTCAGGGAAATCGTGGAAAACCTAAATCTGGATGGCCAGACGCGGGATTGAACCGTCGTCCTCCCGAATGCGAGTCCAGTGTGCTAACCACTGCGCCACCTGGCTCGGTAAAGGATGCCATTCGTGGAAGACATTTTGTGTACGATGGAGAGGTGATTCATACAGTGAAGCATTGGCTCCACCACCAGGACAGGGATTGGTACCGACAGGGCATCCGTGCCCTTGTTTCGCGCTGGAGGAAGGCCATAGAATGAGATGGAGATTACGTGGAAAAGTAGGATGTGTAGATAAAACACCATTATTTCGTGTGTGTAATTCTCATTATGTTCAGTAAGAAATTGCTGAAGAGAAAAAAAAATGCGGTACATTACTTTACGGGCAACCTTCGTATTTATAATGTGTGTACGCTCTGGTGTTTGTAATATGCATAATTAGAGATGTAGGTGAGAAACTTAGCATACAAAAAAGCAATTATCACAGCAACCATCAGGTAGAGTGCAAAGCAATAATGAAGAATTGAATAACAAAATTGCCATTTATTTTATTTGGCTGAAAACAAAGCTTGTACAACACCAGTTAGTTTCGTAACAGTAATACGAGATAGTAGTTACTACTGATATTACTATACTAAGGTGAGAAAAGTCATGGGATACCTCCTAATATCGTATCGGACCTCCTGCTGCCCAGCGTAGTGCAGCAACTGGACGTGGCATGGACTCAACAAGTCATTGGGAGTCCCCCACAGAAGTGCTGAGCCGTGCTGCCTGTACAGCCGTCAATAATTGCGAAGTTTTTGGCGGTGCAGGATTTTGTACATGAACTGACCTTTCGGTTACGTCCCATAAATGTTCGATGGGATTCACGTCCGGAGATATTGGTGGTCTGATCATTCGCTCGAACTGTCCAGAACGTTCTTCAAACCAATCACGAACATTTGCGACCCAGTGGCATGGCGCTTTGTCCTCTACAAAAATTCCATCGTTGTTTGGGAGCATGAAGTCCATGAGTGGCTGCTAATGGTCTCCAAGCAGCCGAGCATAACCGTTTCAAGCAATTATCGGTTCAGTTGGACAGACGACCCAGACCGTTCCATGTAAACACAGACCACACCATTATGGAGCCACCACCAGATCGTACAGTGCCTTGTCGACAACTTGGGTCCATGGCTTCGTGGGGTCTGCGCCACACTCGAGCTCTAAACAGCTCTTACCAACTGTAATCGCGACTCATTTGACCAGGCCACGGGTTTCCAGTCGTCTGGGTCCAACCGATATGGTCACGACCCCGGAGAGCCACTGTGGGCGATGTGCTGCATCCTGCTAGCAAAGGCACTCGCATCAGTCGTTTGCTATCATACCCCCATTAACGTCAAATTTCGCTGCACTATCCTGACGGATACGTTCGTTGTATGCCCTACATTGATTTCTGTATTTGTTTCACGCAGTGTTGCATGTCTGTCAGCACTGACAGCTTTACACAAACGCCACTGCTCTCTGTCGTTAAGTGAGGGCGTCAGCTACTGTGTTGTCTATGGTGAGTGGTAATTCCTGGAATTTGGTATTCTCGGCATACTCTGGACATTGTGGATCTCGGAATACTGAATTGACTAACGATTTCCGAAATGGAATGTCCCATGCTTCTAGCTCCTACCACCTGAGCCGTGGTAAAAATTGCTGTTTTGAAGAGCGCACCGCAGCGCGTGGTGTGAAGCAGTCGCTCTCCGTTTCTGGGGGGTGGCGCCGCTGTGGCACTTGCAGTTTTGGTGTCTCCCTCTGGTGGGAAAGGGGAAAGGTTGCCTGTTCACGTGCATTTAAGGGGCGCTCACGGGAGTGCAAATGCGACCTCCCACTCCTTTATCCGCCATGATGAATCTCGAGCTGTGACGTCACCTGGCAGCTACTGCAGTTTGTTTACAACGGTGTCGCTCAGGCGAAGGCGTGCATGCGAGTTCGTGTTACACGTTAGTTTGTGTGTAATTCTTGTCCTGCCGAGTGTTCAGTTGGAAAGGAATTGTTCCGTGAGTCTTGTAGCTTCGTTCTTGGAATTATGTCTACAAATACGTCGTATTGTGCAGTTGCTGAATGTAGTAATAGTGGACGTAAGACTGAAGGCGTAATTTATCATCGTTTTCCAAAAAATGTTGAACTACAGCGTAAGTGGATTGCTCGTTGTAAACGAGAGGACAAAATTAATGTTAATAATGCAAGAGTTTGTCCTGAAAATTTTTGTGAAAGCGATTACAAACGAGACTTGCAGAATGAATTGTTAGGTCTACCTACACGGAAACAGCTACAGGATAATGCTGTTCCGTCTCTAAAAATACCAAACTGGCATGGAAATGTATTCGAAGTTCCAGGTCCCAGCACCGCGAATGTTACCGGTAGCGTTCTAACAGAGAGAGAACGTCGCTGTGACACTAGAACAGTAAAAAAAAGAGCTCTCTCAACGTTGAAAACTTTATCTCCCAAGAAAAGTAAGCTGGACAAATCCAGCAACACAGACGTTTTTACTGATCCACTAATTTCACTTAAAGACCAGGAAATTCAAGCACTGAAGAAAGAATTGGTTAGTTTGAAGATTAAAAATGTTCGACTGGAACAAAGAATTAAGTCCATGAAAGAAGTTATAAAGCAAGCAACATATATAAAACCTAATGTGTCTCACACTAAGAAGCACAAATGTGTATGCTCGGATGTGAGAAGTACACTTTCTCAGTGTTTCACACCAGGACAAATTCGTTGTCTGTTAAAGAAGAGGAAGCAAGTAAAGTGGTGCTCAGAGGACATTGCAAATGCTCTCACATTGAGAGCTTTGTCTCCTAAAGCATATGCCTACCTGAGGAGGAAGAATTATCCTTTTCCCTGCAGGTCAACACTCCAGACATGGACGAAACAGTTCAAGTGCCGATCAGGTATTTTGAAACCAGTTTTGGAGTTAATTAAAAGTAGGTCAGAAATGTTCACATCATTAGAGGCGATTGGTGTCCTAAGCTCCGACGAGATGAGCATTGACGGTCGTGTGACTTACGATTCGTCCGACGATGTAGTACTCGGACCACACAACAATGTCCAAGTCGTCATGGTTCGCAGCTTGTTTTCAAAATGGAAGCAGCCAGTGTATTATGACTTTGATGTTGCAATGTCTAGTGATTTGTTGCAGAATGTCATAAAAGAAGTTGAAACAGCAGGAATCCGTATTGTAGCTGTTACGTGTGACATGGGACCAAAAAATATGAATGTGTGGAAGCAACTTGGTGTGTCTACATCCAAGACATTCTTTTCAAACCCTGTTGATCACAGCAGAAAAGTTTGGGTTATTTTTGATGTTCCACATTTGCTTAAGTTATTAAGAAATCATTTTCTTGATGACGGAATCACTTTGCCTGATGGTACTGTGATTACAAAAATGGTTATAGAAGATCTTCTTCGACATCAGAAAGGCGATCTTTCGATCAATCACCACATATCGGAGATTCATCTTAACGTTAGTGGACGTGATCGTCAGAATGTCCGAAGGGCTGCACAGATATTTTCACGTCGCACTGCCCAAGCTGTGAGATACGTTCTGCATAAAGATCGCGAAGGAAGCTTCACTGAGCTCGTGAACGATGTTTTCGATGTGCTGAATTCGAGATACCCTCAAGATGAGAAAGCTCCCCTTAGAAGTGGTTACGGGTTTCATATCAGAAGTCAGGAAAACTCTCTAAAAAGATTTCTTGAAATGTGCTCTAGTATGCGAGTAGGAAAAAGAAACATCTTCTCCCATTTCATAAGGGATTCATTATATCAATAAATTCACTTTTTGGACTTTACAATGATATGAAAAATTCCGGAGCGACTTATGTATTGACAGCCAGACTTAATCAAGATTGTCTGGAAAATTTCTTTTCCAGAATCCGTGGCCTTGGTGTCTTCTACAACAATCCCACTCCTTTCGAGGTGAAAAACAGAATTCGTTTATTGATACTGACTGGAAGTGCAAGTGAAATACCTTTGTCTTCTGGTGCTTCGACTTCAGAGGACAGAAATGAGAATTCTGCTTCTGAAAACTACCCGACACCAGCTGATGAAACTGAGGAAGATTTTGCACGTTTTCTCTCGAGTGAATTATGTATAAGAGTAACTGATAAATCATTTGACGTCGCTACAGATGACGAAAACTTGCTCTTAGATTTCGAGCTCAGTGATTCAGTGTGTACCAGTGAAGACGTGAATGACGATGCTCTAAAATATCTAGCAGGATATATAGCATTCAAGTGCAAAAACGTTGACAGTTCTTTGGGAAATACAGCAGGGCAGTGTGTTGTTGATACAGAATTAAGTCTGAAGCAAGACTGGATTACCATTATTTCAAAAGGGGGCCTCATTTCTCCCTCTACTGACTGGTTTGCTAAAATACGTGAGTTAGAAATTATATTTGCTGCTTTTCATGGATCAAATATTTCTCATTGTAATAGAGTGATGGCAACCTTAGCAGATCATATAAGTGCGAAATTTCCCGAACTTAATAGCAAAATAGTTCACTTATATGCCAGAACAAGAACTTTTAAACAAAAGAGCCAAAATTGATGCAATGAAACGGAATTCGGCAAGGAAGAATCGGCTCTGGTCAGCGTCGCCTTCAGCATCTTCGACGTAGCTTCTGCATCAGCTTTGTAAGGTAAGTTCGAAGATTACTATCTTTTTATTTACAAAAACATGTGTAAAATCGGCAGTACCCGACTGTAAAACATTTACCGTAGCCAGATGCCTAAAACACGAGCATGAATGCGGATGCGAACATCGGCCACTAGTTTTGCGTGGCGATATATCATCATTGTTACTAATATTTAACGCATTTCTTTCGGAAACCTTGTATATAATATTTACATGAAGTGTGTTCAACCCTGTGAGCGCGGAACTTTACGTTATATGAGAAGAGACGTGAAAACAGTTATTTTGCAATCTCTCATATTCTACAAACGGAGACTGCTGCCGTCTGGCTGCCGGGTGATGTAACAAGTCGCTGACCAATGAGAGCGCACTAAGCCAATCTGGCATACCTTTTTTATTCTATGTTCCTTGAGTCTGCGTCAGTCTCCCGTCCCCAGCTTGCTAGTCTGTCTCCCGTCCGCATTTGTTAGGCAGTTAGTGTCTGTCTCTCTGTCTGTCGGTCTGCGTTAATAGCTGCCTCTGTCGTGTTTGTCGGATTCGGTATTAACGAATTTCTTGCTTGAAGTGTAACGGTCGAATTCCAGAAATATGTTTTTATCTTGCCTATCATCTTGAGAGGCAGTATATGTGTAATGTAGAGCATGTTTGGCCAACCTTGTATATTTTATGTAAGACTGCATTTCATGGGTTTTATTTAAACGGGCATTTTAGTATATAAAGTTGCCACCCTTCCACCGTAAGAGGTTTTCTTCTTTTTATCAAGATGCACTTTCAGTGGCAAGTCAATCTTTTAATGTCAGTGTTTTGTACCATTTCCATCCCTCCTACGGGCTGCATAGTTTATGGGCTTGTGTGAGTTGTTAAAATTTTTAGTTTAAAGTAATCTGGTGTGTTGCAGATTTGCACCAGTGTAGTCTTCCAGAGGTTGTTGTGAACGGTCGTGACTATGGCCGTGTCAAAAGGGAGCAGCAAGGTTCTCAGCCCAAAAGCTCATACAGTCAAAAATTTGTTCTTTCTGCCTCTGAAGAAATTGTAACTTGATATTTACAGAGTGCTTTCTCATTATAATTTTAAATCTGTTTCTAAGAAAAAAAAAGCTTTTAAGAATAAAATTTCCATTTGTTGAAATAAATTTGATTTGTTTTCATCAGTTACCCACTGGCAACTACTTCCCCGTTCACATAGTGTGATTAAATGTGTTAATGTTCTTGATGAATCGCTAGTACATAAAGTAAATTCTTAAGAAAAAGTTTTGAAAG
This sequence comes from Schistocerca cancellata, assembly GCF_023864275.1. Classification (NCBI taxonomy): domain Eukaryota; kingdom Metazoa; phylum Arthropoda; class Insecta; order Orthoptera; family Acrididae; genus Schistocerca; species Schistocerca cancellata. Next base: position 157,838,221 of record NC_064627.1, read on the forward strand.
TAAATTCACGGTTCACCACCATTCCGCATTCAAAGTCTGTTAATTCCTGTTGTGCGGCCGTAATCACGTTGGAAACCTTTTTATACGGATTTACGAATTACCTTATTATGTATGACAGCTCCGCCAATGCTCTGCCCCTTTTATACCTTGTATGAGCGATACTATCGCCATTGTATATGTGCATATTGCTATCCCATGACTTTTGTCGCCTCGGTATAGAGTGAATGTTTCGGTGCCTGTATTTTACTGAAATTCTCAATAACGTCATTGACATCTTTCTAACAAGAAACTATTCTTTCAGTTAATAAAATGGACAGATTGGCAAGTCATTTTAGTCACTCACTTCCAGCATACGTTATGGCAATAGTCAACAACTTACTATGATTCAATGAAATTACGAAACCGTCAAAGTTGCACAATTTTATTCCTTGCAGCACCTGCTACTTATGAAACTAATCGTAAATTTCTACCAGATTCACAGGTCCTACAGCCATAATGTCACCAGAAGCTTCAAGCATAAATTTTGTTTCAACAATCTGGATAATTTCATCGATTTCCTTCATGGTCGTGCATTGTTGTGACAATTTTGTACAAATCGGTCCGTGCATTCAAATACTGATCGACGAACTTCTTAAATCAATAATCAGGCGTCGTGAATACCCGGGATTGTTTTATTTACGCTCCTTCTTCCTCGTCGCTCAATGTTAACGTTCACTTCATCGAATTTTTTTACTGCCAAAAGTCACAGAACTGCATATAATTTGTAGTTCGTTCCGTCGCTAAAGACTCATTCATGGTTATTAAATCGGCGAGTCCCTTATCCAAAGTCATTTTCGGAGATTGTTGAAACTGTTGAACTAGATTTACTTTCTCTAGTATCCTGTGCCAGAAGTTGATGTAGGTCAAAACGGTAAAATCATATATAGCTGGAAGGAAAGGGCTTGATACAGGTCCAGTGTGAAGGGTTGGTGTGGATGGATCTTGTATATTTCTAAAGTGCTCACCTATTCTGCCATGTTTTCTTTTATGACTTCACCTCAATTCTAATGAGCACTACAGTATCAGACAATCATTTCAAACCTGTTCCTTCTTTCTTTTTTGAGTAATTGCCACCTATACACGTTGTTAGTGGTATAAGCGCAGATATTGTTAGTGATGACTGAGGACAGCGTATGGAACAACATTACATCAGTATTTAGTTCCTTTCCTAATAGTTACACTCCTGGAAATGGAAAAAAGAACACATTGACACCGGTGTGTCAGACCCACCATACTTGCTCCGGACACTGCGAGAGGGCTGTACAAGCAATGATCACACGTACGGCACAGCGGACACACCAGGAACCGTGGTGTTGGCAGTCGAATGGCGCTAGCTGCGCAGCATTTGTGCACCGCCGCCGTCAGTGTCAGCCAGTTTGCCGTGGCATACGGAGCTCCATCGCAGTCTTTAACACTGGTAGCATGCCGCGACAGCGTGGACGTGAACCGTATGTGCAGTTGACGGACTTTGAGCGAGGGCGTATAGGGGGCATGCGGGAGGCCGGGTGGACGTACCGCCGAATTGCTCAACACGTGGGGCGTGAGGTCTCCACAGTACATCGATGTTGTCGCCAGTGGTCGGCGGAAGGTGCACGTGCCCGTCGACCTGGGACCGGACCGCAGCGACGCACGGATGCACGCCAAGACCGTAGGATCCTACGCAGTGCCGTAGGGGACCGCACCACCACTTCCTAGCAAATTAGGGACACTGTTGCTCCTGGGGTATCGGCGAGGACCATTCGCAACCGTCTACATGAAGCTGGGCTACGGTCCCGCACACCGTTAGGCCGTCTTCCGCTCACGCCCCAACATCGTGCAGCCCGCCTCCAGTGGTGTCGCGACAGGCGTGAATGGAGGGACGAATGGAGACGTGTCGTCTTCAGCGATGAGAGTCGCTTCTGCCTTGGTGCCAATGATGGTCGTATGCGTGTTTGGCGCCGTGCAGGTGAGCGCCACAATCAGGACTGCATACGACCGAGGCACACAGGGCCAACACCCGGCATCATGGTGTGGGGAGCGATCTCCTACACTGGCCGTACACCACTGGTGATCGTCGAGGGGGACACTGAATAGTGCACGGTACATCCAAACCGTCATCGAACCCATCGTTCTACCATTCCTAGACCGGCAAGGGAACTTGCTGTTCCAACAGGACAATGCACGTCCGCATGTATCCCGTGCCACCCAACGTGCTCTAGAAGGTGTAAGTCAACTACCCTGGCCAGCAAGATCCCCGGATCTGTCCCCCATTGAGCATGTTTGGGACTGGATGAAGCGTCGTCTCACGCGGTCTGCACGTCCAGCACGAACGCTGGTCCAACTGATGCGCCAGGTGGAAATGGCATGGCAAGCCGTTCCACAGGACTACATCCAGCATCTCTACGATCGTGTCCATGGGAGAATAGCAGCCTGCATTGCTGCGAAAGTTGGATATACACTGTACTAGTGCCGACATTGTGCATGCTCTGTTGCCTGTGTCTATGTGCCTGTGGTTCTGTCAGTGTGATCATGTGATGTATCTGACCCCAGGAATGTGTCAATAAAGATTCCCCTTCCTGGGACAATGAATTCACGGTGTTCTTATTTCAATTTCCAGGAGTGTATAACGAGAGTATGTTTTTGGGTTGGTTAGTACATTCAAATATGTGTGACACAAGCAAACCATTAAACTTTATTTTCCCCTGGGTAGCAGGACATTTATAGGAGTATGTATGCATGGAGGCAAATAAGATAATCTATACTGATAGGCTTAGTCCACTTCGCGGTGCAGTTACGACCGTGCAGAAAACATCAAGTAGTAAATTAAGTGATGTGTTTGCGGGAAGACAGGTACAGACGAAAAACAACGTATACATTGAAGTTGGTACATATTAAGCACCCAATGATAACAATGTCTATACCCCTAAGACACTGTTTTTAGAACACAAGAAGAATGAATACAACTTCTCCACGATTCCAAAACAGGTGACACTAAAGGGAGCGCATGAGGATGCATGAACTTCACACAGATTTTCGGAATGATTAGCACAGGGATTGTACATGCCTTATGGAATGACTTCTCGAATTTTTCGTTGTGCTCGTTCATGTCAGCTGACACCAACACGGCATTTTCATAGCTATGAGGACCCTGCACAATGCAATATGGATCATCTTCCGTCATCAACTGCACGAATTCTAAGAACTTTCCTCCGTTTTACAAAGAAACGTCTTCACGATGACAGAGGAAAGCAAGATTTTGCTGTGCAAAATAGTGTAATATTTAAGTGGCGATGTAAAATGTTTATTCGTTTCTTGGTCTCATCATTAACTTATGTGCGTATTTATAGTATACCTGTCTAGATGGCATTGTGTAATTTTTCTGACTTTGCCCCCATCATATTCAGGTTTAATAAGCTCATTTTAGAAGAGTTGAGAACGCAGCAGTGGCAAGATGACGTAATGTGGTGTGAGGTACCGATCACAGATGGTTTGTTCGGTATGGATATCGTGAGAAAGACTGCCTAAATTGTGGTCCTCCTCCGCGATTGGCTGCTCCGTTCGGAAGTTGATCTCCAAAATGGTAATCTTCTATTAATTTTTTTACATTAAACAGCGTATTTACTAGAATTTCAAATTAAATCATCTCTAAATAGCGTACTATCATTCCATTATTTCACAAGTATTTATAACCATCAGAATAACAAACAACTGCGAAACGAAAAGGCAGACGAAGCACTTCGATGATCTTCGGATCGCGTCTAACCTGGATGACGGGCAAAGTGGTTCGACTGTAAGATCAGAGCCGATTCGGCAGTGTCGGAGGACAGACATGTCTGCAGCGATCGTTGTTAGTTAAGACTTTATTAGCAATGTATGGTTATTCGGAACATATAATTGTGAACAGTGTGATAGTAATTAAGGAAATAGGGATTTCATTAGTTTGATGAAGAACAGAAGGCATTTGTGACTCTAAAGTGGTATGTATTGTGCAGTTTCTCTTGTTCTGTTGATAGAAAAGCGAGTGGCATCCCGTATAAACAAACTGATTGTAGATTTAATTATTTCTAAAATGACAGTTGCTTGCTAAGAGTTACTTACAGCTCAAGGTTACGGATTAACGACCTGCTGTTCTCTGCACAGGGGACAACAACTGTAGAAGACTGCAGGTTGGTAAACACCTATTAGAACTTAGGCATTCCATTCAGGGCGGTGGAAGCAAATAGGCACATCGTGTGTACTGCAGTCTCAGTACAAATGAGATCAGTGACACGTCATCTGTGGTAAAACAGAGTAGGTATGAAGGAGAGAAATATTTTTGAGGGAAGAGGTTTATCATACGCACGTATATATCGCTTCTATCTAACTCTTCTCTTTTTGAACTTGCCGTAATACACTCCTGGAAATTGAAATAAGAACACCGTGAATTCATTGTCCCAGGAAGGGGAAACTTTATTGACACATTCCTGGGGTCAGATACATCACATGATCACACAGACAGAACCACAGGCACATAGGCAACAGAGCATGCACAATGTCGGCACTAGTACAGTGTATATCCACCTTTCGCAGCAATGCAGGCTGCTATTCTCCCATGGAGACGATCGTAGAGATGCTGGATGTAGTCCTGTGGAACGGCTTGCCATGCCATTTCCACCTGGCGCCTCAGTTGGACCAGCGTTCGTGCTGGACGTGCAGACCGCGTGAGACGACGCTTCATCCAGTCCCAAACATGCTCAATGGGGGACAGATCCGGAGATCTTGCTGGCCAGGTAGTTGACTTACACCTTCTAGAGCACGTTGGGTGGCACGGGATACATGCGGACGTGCATTGTCCTGTTGGAACAGCAAGTTCCCTTGCCGGTCTAGGAATGGTAGAACGATGGGTTCGATGACGGTTTGGATGTACCGTGCACTATTCAGTGTCCCCTCGACGATCACCAGTGGTGTACGGCCAGTGTAGGAGATCGCTCCCCACACCATGATGCCGGGTGTTGGCCCTGTGTGCCTCGGTCGTATGCAGTCCTGATTGTGGCGCTCACCTGCACGGCGCCAAACACGCATACGACCATCATTGGCACCAAGGCAGAAGCGACTCTCATCGCTGAAGACGACACGTCTCCATTCGTCCCTCCATTCACGCCTGTCGCGACACCACTGGAGGCGGGCTGCACGATGTTGGGGCGTGAGCGGAAGACGGCCTAACGGTGTGCGGGACCGTAGCCCAGCTTCATGTAGACGGTTGCGAATGGTCCTCGCCGATACCCCAGGAGCAACAGTGTCCCTAATTTGCTGGGAAGTGGCGGTGCGGTCCCCTACGGCACTGCGTAGGATCCTACGGTCTTGGCGTGCATCCGTGCGTCGCTGCGGTCAGGTCAGAGGTCGACGGGCACGTGCACCTTCCGCCGACCACTGGCGACAACATCGATGTACTGTGGAGACCTCACGCCCCACGTGTTGAGCAATTCGGCGGTACGTCCACCCGGCCTCCCGCATGCCCACTATACGCCCTCGCTCAAAGTCCGTCAACTGCACATACGGTTCACGTCCATGCTGTCGCGGCATGCTACCAGTGTTAAAGACTGCGATGGAGCTCCGTATGCCACGGCAAACTGGCTGACACTGACGGCGGCGGTGCACAAATGCTGCGCAGCTAGCGCCATTCGACGGCCAACACCGCGGTTCCTGGTGTGTCCGCTGTGCCGTGCGTGTGATCATTGCTTGTACAGCGCTCTCGCAGTGTCCGGAGCAAGTATGGTGGGTCTGACACACCGGTGTCAATGTGTTCTTTTTTCCATTTCCAGGAGTGTAGAGATCAAAAAACGTTTCATGTAGAATAACAGAATCTCGGAGAGAACTGGTTATAGTCCTACAGTTTTTAAGTTTCATGAAATGTTCTGCAAAAATTCTGACCCGTTTTGCATGCGAGGCTATAGATATTATTTATTTGACAATTGCAAAATCTAAAAGAATACAGAAATGAAGCACAGAGTGTATATACAGAACTATACAAACATGTCATTTAGACAGTGGTACAGTACAAAAATAGTGAAAATAATACACCACTTATCCTCTACTTCATTATATATCAGACTTTAAAATGTGACATGTCATTACGTAAACTGTTATGAATGTTAACATCCTACACATAAATCGCTACAAATCAATGTTCTTCTGAAACACTGTTTACACGTGAACTAAGGTTGTTGGCGCGAAAACACATTCACAAGTCACATTCCATGTGCACTTATCAGGGATAGTACCTTCCAGCGATACCAACTGTAAGCTTCCTACATAACATCTTTTTACATCTGTTGACAATATACAGCTTTCTAGGTGATGACATAGCCGTAAGGTGCAAGGGGACAGGATAGGAAAATTTCTTTACTACAAAGTAGCGTAAAAATACATATGTTATCTATTCTAAAGGTCTCGCACTCACTTGGGTACTCATACGGAACATGGAAACAGAAATCTTACATATTACTTTGCAGCTGATGAAAAAACATAGAATGCACAAAATGCTCGCTGATGATACGGTCATTAGTGTAGCACAACAAATTCAGACATTACGTCACATGGTCTACCTTGTAAATATAAACTAAGTCTTTTTACCAAGCTCTAATTTATGGAATGTAGTGTTGTCGAAATGTATTTACATAGAATAACAAGTTCCAAATTACTTAAAATGGTATCTATAAAGCCGTAAAAAGTAATTATACAGTATTATGATGCTCTGCTAAAATAGATTAGATAAGCCACTTTAAAGTGCGTGGCAGTTGGTACTTCGAATCAATATGAGTTTTGTAAGTACTACTGTCCATATGAGATGTTTGTGCAGTTGAGTATATACACTCTGTGCTTCATTTTTGTATTCTTTTAGCTTTTGCAGTACCACCTCAAAACGACCCAAAGGCCGAAACTGCAGTTGTGAAATAAATAATTTCTACAGTTAACTGCAAATACGATATCCTTTAGTAATCTTACATGAATGTGAACCCTAGAGAAGTTAATATTTTAGCCTTGTTTGGGATTTAATTAAAAATGATCTGGTCTTGGAAGGCCTCGAGATTTGGAGACCCGCCCCCTCCCCCGAGGACCAGAGGCCTGGGGAGGGCTATGCCCTCGGGATCCCCCCCCCCCCCTCCCCTCCTCACTCCAACCCATAGTCCACTGCTGCTTTAAAGGACATGTAATGAGTTATAGTATTAACAGGCAGAAGGAGTCACTGTAGGCTGCTTCTTTAGGTATGATGACAAATAATTATTGCTATTGATAGTGTATTCACATTAATAATTGTAAAGATTACTTCTAGATTATTTTAACACTATATGCACATCTACATCTATAATTCGCAAGCCACTTTAATGTGCGTGGCAGTTGGTACTTCGAATCAATATGAGAGGTAATATTAGAACATAAACAGTAATTTTGAAAAAAGAAACAACTGCTCCTATTCTGACAGTGCTGTTGCTGTTTTGATCTAATAATTCAAATAAAGTAATTTTACTACTTTACACATTATCAACTGCCTAAATACGGGCTAATCCAAAACCTCTTTATTTATACGATAAGAGTATAGCGGAATTTAGCTTCCTGGGGCCAAATATTCTGATAAATTATAGAAGGAGTGGCTTCTAACACCTTTCACAGGACTTTGATATATAGCAGGACTTATATTTTTTGTAATTTTCGTTCTTTGTATTTTCAATGTAGTAAACAAGTGGTGTGTATTAAACCGGATGACCTCCTAGTAAGCATGCAAGGCGCTGTTTTTGGGAAGGCAGGCCGGAATGACAGTCGAGAGGCGGGCTGGAAGGGGTTGTAGAGACAAAGGCTGCCACCGAAGAGGCTTGTTCAGGCTGCGGCCGAACTCACCTCACCTCACCTCGTGAGTTCCCTGTTGGACTAGCGTAGCTCGGCCCCACGGCATGGCATGGCGGGGCCAACGAAGACTGCCTGCTAGTGTGCTCTGCGCTGTCTGTAAGCGGACAGTTCACTGTAGTCTAGCCACTCTGACTACTTGCGATAGTGAAATTCCAGTGCTTCTTGACTTTTTTCGAGCCACGCAGTAAGTATTAACCTCTGAACGATACAATCAGTGTTCGTACATTACAGTTACAAGGAGAGCTTTTCGAAAGCAATGCTGGTGTATATGACCGGTGATAAACACGACCATTAACCCTCCGGATTGTTCATGGTTACAGAGAAAAGCTTGTTAAAGAGGTAGTAGTGAGATTTGCAACAGTTCTTTAAAAAGTAAAAATAAAAATAAAAAAAATTTAAAAAATTGAAATTAAAACCAACACAAAAATTTTGTTTGCGTGGCCACCCTGCACAGCAAGCACAGAAATACTTGTTTCGGAAATAAAACCGCCTTTTATTGCTGCAACATACTTTATTTTTCGCAAACGAGTTTCGCCTTTTTCTTGCTCTGAGACATCATCAGTGGTATCTATAACGATAGTTTTGTTATTTTTAGATTATCAAACAGTTCACGTCGAGATTTTTTATGTAAGTAAGTAATTACTTTCGGTTTGCTGTGATCTGCGTTTCGTCTCAACTGGTCTGGAGGTCGCACTACCAATTTATTACCCACACATATGCACAGCTTTGTATTCCACATTTTTTCACACTGTTCATCATGTTTCTGCTTCTTTTTTGTGGTTTGCTATTATTCTTTTGCCACTCAATATAGCTTTTTCTTCGGACACTGTGCTTTTAACAACGTAAATATTGTAGGTAAACAAACAAAAATGGAGGAAACACGTAACGAAGTTACAATCACACTGATGATGCCTCAGAGCAAGAAAAAGTCGAAACGCACCTGGGAAAAATAAATTAAGTTGCAACAAGAAAAGGCTGTTTTATTTGCAAAATAAGTAAAATCAACACATTCCGAACTAAAACTAAAACTTTTTGTATGTCTATCCTTGTAATAGATGGTTACGAGGACTTCAGCTGTTCAATCTGAAATGAAAATTAAAATCCTTACACTCGTCTCTTTTGCATTTAATTTATTTACGCAACCAGTTCCGATCTGAAGACAGTGTAATGGAACACCGAAACTGGTTGCGGTAAATAAATTAAATGCAAAAGAGACGGCTGCAAGTGTTTTAATTTTCATTTCAAAACTATAATTTTCCTCAAATCAAGGAACGTAAGAATGCATGTAACCAAAATTAACAGAAATAAAATATCATATGCAGGCTTGAAGAGGAAATCTTACCTTCTTTATTATAATTATCACTTACTACATCCGTCTGTAATGTTGAACAACATGTCTTCATTGTTATAAAACAGTCTTATTACTTTAGACAAGACCTATCTTAGGACATGTGCGACAATCTTTAGCATTGAATGGTAATAAACTTGCCTTGATCACCAGTATAATTTATTATTTATCATCTCATCACACACTCCGGGATAACCCAGCAGCAGATTTGTCAGAATCAATACCAAGTACCCTGCCACTTCCTACCCCATTCCGTAACAGCATTAGTTTGGGAACTGACAGTTTTACGGAATGGAGTAGGAGGCGACAGGGTAGTTTTTATTGATTTTGACAGACTTGATGACGGGGTTTCCCGAAATGTGGAATGAGATGGTGAATAAAAATTGTATTAGCAACCAAGACATGTGCATTACCAGTCAGTGAAAAAGTAAATTGTATATTCACAGAAAGAACTCCTTTATGATGAATAACTAGATTGTAACTACGAAATAACAAGTCGGTTCTCCCCCAACACTTGTCCAAAAAGACCATAGAAATTATTTAAACTGAGCGAGATGGCTCAGTGGTTCAGTTGGCTCGCATTCGTAAGGGCAGCGGTTCGAGTCCACGTTTGATAATTCAAATTTTGGTTTCTTGTTGTTCCTGGCTTAAGGTAAGTGCCGGAATGGTTTTTCCTCATACTTCCCTCGACCTTCCCTAACATGTAGTGATCTCGTCGTCGACTGGACGTCGAAGCCTATCTTCTTTCCTTTTTGAATTTACTAAACACGGTATGCAGTACTGCTAGAAGGAAGATTTGGCTTAATGAATATGATTATTAGTAAGCACTGTTTTAGAAATATTTGAGCCACCAAGATTCCCCATTCAGTGGAGTCAGTTCGTATGTCAACGCTATCAGAGTGCCAGTGGCCATGATACGGAGGTCCAGGGATTTCGGTTGTGGTCCAACGTGCCTGACGAGAGGACACAAGAGCTGCATCATGCCCTTTCCGGGTGAATCCGTGCATACACACAGGCTGGAGTGAGTGAAGCATCCTACTGACAAGGGACTAGCTATGCGCTCGTACTGATAACTTTGTGGTGCCTTCCACCTGATTTTTGTAATCACCGTAATAAAATCAAATACACTATCGAATATGCTCTCGACATCTGAATTTCATTTCCCTTCCTACTATTCTTCAAGATACATAGCTTCTATTTGTCAGACAGTGCTTGTTTCATCAGGGCCTTGCCATTATCAGTGGGCCTCTTCTTTCTCTGATATTCGTAAATACTAATATTACTTCAGTGTTTAAAAAAGTCATTGACTAAAGTAAAAGAAAAGTGATGATGATACACTGCAAACAACAGGGTCTAAGCCGACGTTTCTATGGTACTGAGGCGATTACAGTAAGCACATGAAACATCTCCTGAGTGTACATAACTTGTAACCGATCCACTTTTGCATGTTTATTCTAGCCTTGGAACTGTCACAATGCTGATGGTACACAGAAATTGCTTCGCCACTGCATACAACAGATTACAGTAAGCACATGAAACATCTCCTGAGTATACATAACTTGTAACCGGTCCACTTTTGCATGTTTATTCTAGCCTTGGAACTATCACAATGCTGATGGTACACAGAAATTGCTTCACCACTGCATACAACAGGGTCTAAGCCGACGTCTCTATGATACAAGAGCAATTACGGTAAGTGCATGGAACCTCCCCTGAGTATAAGTAACTTGTAACCGATGCACTTTTGCATGTTTATTCTAGCCTTGGAACTATCACAATGACTGTGGTAGACAGAAATTGCTTCGCAATTGCACACAACAGGGTCAAACCGACGTTTCTATGGTACGGAGGCGATTACGGTAAGTGCATGAACCCTCTCCTGAGTATAAATAACTTGTAACCGATGCACTTTTGCATGTTTATTCTAGCCTTGGACCTGTCACAATGGCGATGGTACACAGAAATGTCTTCGCCATCTTAAACTACAGGATCTTAGCCACCGTTTCTATGGTACCAATCAAAAACTACTTCAGAAAGGATATCTTTACCCTATACATTGACCTCCATATACATAGAAAGGAAGTAAGATCTACAAGACAACCGGCGTTACCTGCCTGGTCACATATACAGGGTGTTTCAAACCTTTGCATCAAACATCTAGAGGTGACAGATCACGTCATGGCGTCACAACTTTTGTTAAGATACAAAATATTCGCTGTAGTTTCCTGGCAATGCTAGGCGTCTTTTATTATTGTCTACCTGAGTACCTGGCGTTGCCCGGATAAGTATTTATTCCAATCTTTTATTAGTCCATCTCCTCCTTTCCCCTCTCTTTGTACATTTATCCCTTCACACTCGCTCTATTCATCTCTTCCACCAGCTCTGCCCATCTGCTCCTTCCCCCTCTTTTCATCTCTTGCTCCTCACCTCTAATTCCATTTCCTCCTTCCCATCTCCTTGTCCATCTACTCTTCCCCCCTTTCTCTGTCCATCTTCTCCTCTCGCACCTCTCTATCCATCTCCTCGACCCCCCCCCCTATCCCTGTTCATCGCCTCCTCTTTCTTTTCTCTGTCCATCTTCTCTCATCTCTCTGTCTTTTTCCCTCTCCCCTTCTGTTTGTCCACCTGTCCTCCCACCTATCAGTGCCCATCTCCTCCTTCCCACTCACTGTCTGTCCATCTCCTCAACCCTTTCTCTCTCCCCATTATCACGCTTACCGCAATATGAGGCTGGTGGTTATAATCTACACAGTGTTTCCTTCCAGGTTGTAACTAACATGTTCACCAAATTTGGTTGAAATCGTTCCGGTTCAGGATTAGCTTTTTACCCATGGTTTTACCCATGTACGCACATATTAAATATATTTCACATATATTTAACATACTTCACTGGTATTTGTACATATATTTCTCCTGTATCTCTTGAGAAATTTCGCCCTGCAGTTTCACTTTCATACAGCTCAATGTTTATGACATTGTATTCCCTGAACTGTGAGCTGTAAAATAATATAATTTTGCAGGCACGTCCAGTGGTACACGTGGCTACAATCTGCGAAATGTGTGAATAGAGTTAGAAGTAAAGAAGTGATAAACTAAAATGTCATCCATGATGCGGTAATTTTTTAAGCATCTCAGTATTTGACGTCATATCATCTGAACTATGTGTCGTACAATGACACATTTTTGTATGTACACTCTGCGGGATATGTCTATACTGTCTGCGAAAATTTTTGCGAATAGAGTTAGTAGCAACGAAGTAATAAATTTAAATATCTTGCATGATGCGCCAGTTTTTCACTCATCCTGGTGTTTAGGGCATCATACCTCCTGAACTACTGTCATACAATGATATTATTTTTCTGGTACATTCATTGGTATCTGTGAATCCTATCTGCAAAAAGCGTCGCGAGTACAGTTAGTAGTAAGGAAGTAATAAAAGAAAACGTCATGCTTCAAGCTGCAGTTTTGCTACATGAACAGCAAAAACGTAGTAAGCAATAACTTTTTTCCTTTCATCATTTTGTGGAGGTCGTCCACGAGAAAAAGTTTTGTAAAGGTTTGAAATTAGGTGTAAAGTTTATTGGATATCTCTGAGTGGTCTCATTCTCAAACACTGGATGACTGAAGTATGTCTAATCGCGCGTCATGGGCTACGCTACTTACTCACTCCTACCCCCACCCCTTTGATAGGTAGGTTGTTCGTACCCCCACAGAGATGATTTTTAGACAGAAAGGGATATGTGTACCAAGTTTGCTTGAAATCGGTCCAGTGGTTTAGGAGGCGATGTGGAACATACGAGGGTCACTCCGAAAGAAATGCGCACTATTTTTGTAAAAATACGGTTTTCATTCTGCATGTGTGAAAGTTTTACAGTTTGTAGATACATCCTTCCCGCTTGTTTTCAAACTTAGTTCAACCTGTTCCCCTGAGTGGCTCCGTCACAGCTTGTCTTCAAGATGGCTGCTACACTTGACGTTCGTCAGAAGCAACGTGCTGTCATAGAATTCCTGTGCTGTGAAAACGAGACATTGGGAAACATCCAGAAGAGGTTGAAAAAGGTGTATGGAGATCTGCTGCCGATCGCAGTACAGTTAGTCGGTGGGCAAGCAGTTTACGTGATGAAAGCGGGTATGGCAATATTGAGGATTGTCCTCGCAGCGGCAGGCATTGTACTGCACACACTCCAGACAATGTGCAGAGAGTTCACGAATTGGTGACTGCTGACAGACGCATCACAGTGAATGAACTGTCGCGCTAAGTTGGGATAGGGGAACGAAGTGTTTGCAGAATACTGAAAGTGTTGGCGTTAAAAAAGATTTGTGCCAGGTGGGTTCCCAGGATGTTGATAGTGACTCACAAAGAAACAAGAAAAACGGTACGCGGCGAACTTTTGTAACAGTACGAGTATGGTGGAGATGAATTTCTTGGAAGTATTGTGACAGGTGATGAAACACGGCTCCATCATTTTTCACCAGAGACGAAGAGGCAATCAGTGGAGTGGCATCATGTAAATTCACCCAAGAAAAAAAAAATCAAAACCACATCTTCTGCTGGAAAAGTTATGGCTACAGAGTTTTTCGATTCCGAAGGACTCTTGCTTGTCGACATCATTCCAAGTGGAACCACCATAAATACTGATGCATATGTGACGACACTGAAGAAACTTCAAGCTCGACTGAGTCGTGTTCGACCACACCGTCAAAAGCAGGATGTTTTGCTGTTGCACGACAGTGCACGGCCACATGTCAGTCAAAAAACCATGGAAGCAATCACAAAACTCAGATGGACAACACTGAAACACCCGTCTTACAGTCCTGGCCTGGATCCATGATTCTAGCATCTCTTTGGGACACTGAAAGACTCTCTTCGTGGAACAAGGTTTGAAGATGATGACTCCCTTGTGCACACTGCCAAACAGTGGCTCCAACAGATTGGTTCAGAATTTTACCATGCGGGTATACAGGCGCTGGGTCCTAGATGGTGTAAGGCAATTGAGAGGGATGGAAATTATGTGGAGAAATCAAAATATTGTTCCTAAAGGATGTATTTACACACTGTAAAACTTTCAAACATGAAGAATAAAAGATGGATTTAAAAAAAATAGTGTGCATTTCTTTTGGAGTGACCCTCGTATATACAAATATATGTACATCAATTTTTATGGATTATATCCCTGAGAGGCAGCAAGGCGTATGCAATATGTGGTGTGTTGCCTACAGTCCAGTCCTCCCCCCTCCCCCCTGTCCCCTTCGCAGTGAACCACGGACCTTGCCGTTGGTGGGGTGGCTCGCACGCCTCAGGCTTACAGATAGCTGTATCATAGGTGCAACCACAATGGAGGTGTATCTGTTGAGAAGCCAGACAAATGTGTGGTTCCTGGAGAGGGGCAGCATCCTTTTCAGTAGTTGCAGGGGCAACAGTCTGGATGACTGACTGATCTGGTGGTGTAACATGAGCCAAAACGGCCTTGCTGCACCGGTTGAGCGAATGGTTGAAAGCAACAGGAAACCACAGCCGTATTTTCCCTAGGACATGCACCTCTACTGTATTGTTCAAAGATGGTGGCATCCTTTTGAATAAAATATTCCGGAGGTAAAATAGTCCCCCCCCCCCCCTTGGATCTCCGAGTGGGGACTACTCAGCTGAATGTCGTCATCGGAGAAACAATACTGACATTCTACTGATCGGATCGTGGTATGTTAGACCCCTTAATCGGGTAGGTAAGTTAGATGGGAATTAGTGAAGTTCCGTGGCAGCAGGAACAGGACTTCCGGTCAGGTGACTACAGGGTTATAAATACAAAGTCAAACAGAGGCATTGCAAGTGTAGGTGTAATCATGAATAACAAAATAGGAATGCGGCTAAGCTACTATGAACAGCATAGTGAACGCATAAGCGTAACCAAAACAGACGCAAAACCTGCGTGAACCACAGTAACAGACGTTTATATGCTAACTAGCTCCGCAGATGATGTAGACATTTAAGAAATTGAAGATGAGATGAAAGAAATTATTCATATAGTTAAGAGAGACGAAAATTTAATTGCGGTGGGGGACTGGAATTCGAGTAGGAAAAGGAACAGAGGCAAAAATAGTAGGTGAATGTGGACTGGGGGAAAAGAATGGGAGAGAAAGACGCCTGGTAGAATTTGCACAGAGCATAATTTAGACATAGCTAACACTTAGTTTAGGAAACATGAAAGAAGGTTTTGTGCGTGGAAGAGACCTGGAGATATCGGAAGGTTTCAAACTGATTATATAACGGTAAGACATATTCCGGAACCAGATTTTAAATTGTAAGACATTTCCAGTGGCAGATGTCTACTCTGACCACAATTTATTGGTTGTGAACTATAGACTAAAACTAAAGAAATTGCAAAAATGTAAGAAATTAAGGAGATGGAACCTAGATAAGTCAAAAGAATCAGAGGTTATAGAGAGTTTCAGAGGGAGCATTAAGGAACGATGGACTAGAACAGGGGAAAGGCATAAAGTAAAAGACGAATGGGTAGCTTTGAGAGATGAAATAGTGAAGCCAGGTGAAGACAAGGCCTAGTAGAAATCCTCAAGTCACACAGGAGGTACTGAAATTAATTAATGAAAGGAGAAAATACAAAAATGAAGTAAATAAAGAAGGCGAAAAGGAATACAAACGTCTAAAAAATGTAATTGAGAGGAAAGGTGGAATGAGTCTATAGAGGGCCTATACAAGGGAGATGAATTTCAGGCGATATTATAGAAATGGAAGAGGACGTAGATGAAGATGAAATGGGAGATATATTTCAAGAAGAATTTGATAGAGTAGTGAAAGACCATAGTCGAAACAATGCCCCGGGAGTAAACGACATTCCTTCAGAAGTACTGATAGCCTGGTAAGAGCCAGCCAAGACAAAAGTCTTCCACCTGGTGTGCAAGGTATATGAGACAGGCAAAATACCCTCAGACTTCAAGAAGAAAATAATCATTCGAATTCCAAAGGAAGCTGACGTTGAGAGGTATGAATATTACCGAATTATCAGTTCAATAAGTCATGCTTTCAAAACACTAACACAGATACTTTACAGAAGAATAGAAAAACTGGTATACACCGATCTCCAGGAAGATCAATTTGGGCACCGGAGAAATGTGGGCACATACGAAGCAGTACTGACACTACGACTTATCTTACAACATAGGCCAAGGAAAGGCAAACCTACGTTTATAACATTTGTAGACGTAGAGAAAGTTTTTAACATTGTTGACTGGAATACTCTCTTTGAAATTCTGGAGCAAGTAGGGGTAAAATACAGGAACCGAAAGTCTATTTACAACTTGAACAGAAACCAGACAGCAGATGTAAGTGTCGATGTGCATGAAAAGGAAGCAACGACTAAGAAGGGAATGAGATAGGGTTGTAGTCTATCGCCGATGTTATTCAATTTGTACACTGAGCAAGCAGTGAAGGAAACCAAACAAAAACTTGGAGAAGGAATTAGAGTTCAGGGAAAAGAAATGAAAACTTTGAGGTTTTCCGATAACATTTTTTATTCTGTCAGAGACAGTAAAGCACTTGGAAGAGCAGTTGAACGGAATGGACGGTGTCTGAAAGGTCGATATGAGATGAACATCAACAGAAGTAAAACGATATGGAATGCAGTCGAATAAAATCAGATGAATCTGAGGGAATTAGATTAGAAGACGAAACATTTAAAGTAGCAGATGAGTTTTGCTATTTGCGCAGTAAAATACAGATGATGGCCGAGGTAGAGAATATATAAAATGTAAACTGGCAATGGAAAGAATAGCGTTTCTGAAGAAGAGAAATTTGTTAACATCGAATATAGATTTAAGTGTTAGGAAGTCATTTTCAGAAAGTTTTTGTATGGAGTGTAGCCATGCATGGAAGTGAAACATGAACGATAAACAGTTTAGACAAGAAGAGAATAGAAGCTTTTGAAATACGGTGCTACAGAATAATGCTGAAGATTAGATGGGTAGGTTACGTAACTAATGAAGAGGTATTGAATGTAATTGAGAAGAAATGAAGTTTGTGGCACAACCTGACTAGAAGAAGGGATCAACTGATAGGACACATTTTGAGGCATCAAGGGATCACCAACCTAGTACTGGAGCGAAGCGTGGAGGGTAAAAACCGTATAAGGAGACCAAAGGATGAATACAGTAAGCAGACTCGGAAGTATGTAAGTTGCAGTAGCTATGCGGAGATGAAAAGGCTTTCACAGTATAGAGTAGCATGGAGGGCTACATCAAAGCATTCTTCGGAGTGAAGACCACAACAAAAAGAACATAATCCAGCCATTCGCCCCGCGTGACAGGGGATAAGCCGAGTTCCTGAAGCGGTTCTACAATATCTTTCTCCGCTTAGAGACAACCATTCTTAACGTTTACTCGTTGAAAATCACACTTTTAATTTACTGGGGCAGAGAGTATGCAGCACACCTGGTTAGTATACCCTGGTAGTTCGGTGCAATCTCTTCGTCCCACGACTGGCGAATACTGAAGTACATCTAGCATCGCCGGGAAGTGTCAGTGTGCATTTTGTCTCTGACAAAAGTTGTCCCTCACGACCTGACGTTCCACGGCAAGACGTTTGATGCAGGTACTTTGAAACAAACACCGTGCTCACAGATCTCACTGTATTTATCAACTCTCAGGGTAGTCAGAATTTCAGAGACAGTGTCTTGTGAAGACACAATCGTGTGCCAGGAACGCGCAGAAAATTGCATGCCTCGTGTCACTTTTAAATTAATTTATCCAGTAAGAAACTGTCTCAAGTACTGGTCAGAATCTACCCGAAGCTCTCTCAATTCAGTCTGAATTGTGGTGGAGCATAGCGATTTTAAAAATAAAATTGTTTTATTAGTGCATGATACTTCTGTTGGGACATTTTTAAGATTCGTGGTACACAGATCAATTAAGATTCCAGACAACTAGTACCTGCGAAGTGCATGTGTTCGAAAAGTTCGTACAAAACCGCTGCAAGATTGCTGCTTAGCAGTGTTCGTGACGCTTGACAAGATTTCGTGTTATTTCGTAAAATGATTACCGTACTTGCTGGTCTACCACCGTCCATTTGTGCTTCCTCCTGTACACTAGCTTGCTGTCAGCTATCAGCTGTATTGCTTTACAGAGCTGTTAAGCCTGTGACGTGCGCATGCCCAGACTTAAACGCATATAGCACCTTGCACACTACCAGCTGCTTCAGTGCCATTCGTCCGCTTTCGATGCTTACTAATGACAATACCACTTGATCGTAACGGCTAACCTCGCCCTTTGCACCCTGTCAGCCATCAAACTCAATCGTTTGTCAGAGTCGTTTAAATTAGCAATTCTCCATTCTCTACATACCGAGTCAAAGATCTTGTTTTCTCTCCGGCAACTGGTGAACACCTTTACAATATGCCAATGATCAATGCATGGTTCATTGCTATTACGCAGGGATTCTCATAGTGTTGTATGCAATCAGTGCACATCAAATTACTTAGCAGCATCATAAATGTCCAGTATTTTTTATTCTATGTGAACGTGGTCTGAACGCTCTGAACAAATTTCTGTAAATACTCCCGTAGCTAATTAAAATTGACAGAGTATAATTTTCATTTATAATATTACTTTAGCGGATTTCAAAAAATGAGCTGCACGTTATTATGGAAGGGCTAGTAACTCTGTACGCTGCACTATACTTAAAAGTGACACAGATTATGACACCATTTTCAACATACTTGCCAAGTGTAGCAAATTTTGTTCTGTGGGCATCCACAGCCGTAGAATTTAACCATGATAAATGAAACCACTTCAGCCGTACGATATACTCTATGTGATCAAAAGTATCCGGACACCCAGCTGAAAATGACTTACAAGTTCGTGGCGCCCTGCATCGGTAATGCTGGAATTCAATATTGTGTTAGCCCAACCTTGTTCAAATGTGTGTGAAATCTTATGTGAGTTAATTGCTAAGGTCATCAGTCCCTAAGCTTACACACTACTTAGCCTAAATTATCCTAAGGACAAACACACACACACCCATGCCCGAGGGAGGACTCGAACCTCCGCCGGGAACAGCAGCACAGTCCATGACTGCAGCGCCTTAGACCGCTCGGCTAATCCCGCGCGGCTAGCCCAACCTTAGCCTTGATGACAGCTTCCACTCTCGCAGGCATGCGTTCAGTCAGTTGCTGGAAGGTTTCTTGGGGAATGGCAGCCCATTCTTCACGGAGTGCCGCAATGAGGAGAGGTATCGATGTCGGTCAATGAGGCCTGACACACAGTCGGCGTTCCAGACATCCCAAAGGTGTTCTATAGGATTCAGGTCAGGACTCTGTGCAGGCCAGTCCATTACAGCGATGTTATTTTCGTATAACCACTCCGCCACAGGCCGTGCATTATAAACAGTTGCTCGATCGTGTTAAAGGTGCAATCGACATCCCCGAATTACTCTTCAACAGTTGGAAGCAAGAAGGTGCTTAAAACATCAATTTAGGCCTGTGCTGTGATAGTGCCACGCAAAACAACAAGGGATGCATGCCCCGTCGATGAAAAACACGACCACACCGTAACACCACCGCCTCCGAATTTTATTGTTGGCACTACACACGCTAGCAGATGACGTTCGCCGGGCATTCGCCATACCCACACCCTGCCATCGGATCGCCACATTTTGTACCGTGATTTGTCACACCACACAACGTTTTCCCACTGTTCAATCGTCCAATGTTTACGCTCCTTACACCAAGCGAGGCGTCGTTTGGCATTTACCGGCATGATGTGTGGCTTATGAGCAGCTGCTCGTCCATGAAATCCAAGTTTTCTCATCTCCCGCCTAACTGTCATAGTACTTGCAGTGGATCCTGATGCAGTTTGGAATTCCTGTATGATGAACTGGATAGATATCTGCTTATCACTCATTACGACCCTTTTCAACCGTCAGCGGTCTCAGTCAGTCAACAGACGAGGTCGACCAGTACGCTTTTGTCGTGTCCGTGTCCCTTCACGTTTTCACTTCAGTATCACATCGGAAACAGTGGACCTAGGAATGTCTAGGAGTGACGAAATCTCGTATGACACAAGTGACACCCAACCACCTTATCACGTTCGAAGTCCGTGAGTTCTGCTCTCTAACGATGTCTAATGACTACTGAGGTCGCTGATGTAGAATAACTGGCAGTAGGTGGCAGCACAATGCACCTAATATGAAAAACGTATGTTTTTGGGGGTGTCCGGATACTTTTGACCACATAGTGTATCTTTATTTTTGATCCAATTTATTCTGCCGCATTACAACCACGTCTTCAGGGATACAAATTTATAATTTGTTCCAAACGGTAAGTAGTAGATGACCAACATTCTTTGTCTAGTTATGATAGAACTGTTTAACCGTCAAGAGATCGGTAGTTCTGTATAAAATAGAGCTGAATGCAGAGGACATGAGATTCACAGTGGCTACTTAGACGAAATGAGCTGAACCGGCGCCGGTGCCGATAAGGAAAACGGGTGCACACGTGTAAAAACGTATGCAACGGAAGACGATATGGGAATAGCTACAGTTTTATCATAATTGGACGAATAATGTTGGTTCATCTACTGCTTATCGTTTGGAACAAATTATAAATCTGTATTCCTGAAGTTGTGGATCTAACGTCGCGAAACCAGTTGAATCAAAAATAAAGATAGCTATTCCCATGTCGCCTTCCATTGCATATGTTCTTGCTCGCGTACATTCGTTTTCCTTATCGGGAGTAGCTATTACTGTGTCGTTTTCCGTTGCTTACGTTCTTACACGCGTGCACTTGTTTCCCTTAACGGGAATAGCTATTCTCATCTCGCTTTCCGCTGCATACGTTCTTACATGCATGCACCCTTTTTCCTCATCAGGAATAGCTGTTACATGTCGCCTTCCGCTGCATACGTTTTTGGACGCATGTACCCGTTTCCCTTATCAGCCCCGGAGCCGGTTCATCTCAGCTTGTCTAAGCGGTCTCTGTCGACCTCATGTTATCATGACAATGCCAAGCCTTACGTTTCCTGCATCGAGATGATGTTCCCTGCATTCAGCTCTATTTTAAATTGGACTGCTGATCTCTTGACCGTTAAACAGTTTTGTCATGATTGGGCAAAGAATGTTGGATCATCTACTGCATATCGTTTGAAATTAATTATAAATCTGTATCCCTGAAGATGTGGCTCTAACGTCGCGAAACCAGTTGGATCAGAAATAAAGATATATCGTACACTTGAAGTGCTATTCCTCATCATGGTACGTACCAAGTCTCTGTAAACAACGGTCTGAACGCTCTACCAATCGTTCAGTTCCTCAACGATAGAAATCGCATCCTCGGTGACGGAGACATTCGAGAAACGCTGTGTAAATGCCCTCGACACTGGAAAATCTCTTTACCGCCAGATGGTTTCACCTCGATTTCTTGAACATTGTCCTGTGTGGTTGATGTCGAAGGCCTTCCATCACGATCAGCATCAGCTACGTTCGTGCAGCCTTGTCAAATTGTTGGCACCATTTCACTACCACTGAACGCGACACTGCACTTGGTCCATATAGCAGCAGAATTTACGGTGAATCTGTGTGAAGTTCAGACGTTTTGCCCACATGAATCGTGCTGTACTATGTACTTCAAGTCTGGAGCACTTTTCCAGCTGCCGCTCCATATCACTGCCACACTGCGGTGCACGTACCACAGCAGAACTGTCCGTCCAGGGAGTGCAAAAATAAGTACTCTCTTTTGACAGTATGTCAGTCTTATTGCGCAATGGTCTTAGTGTGGGACGGCATGTCTAACATATAAGTGCGTGATGAAAAGTAATGCCTCCAAATTTCTTATTCTGTTTACAGTATCCTTTGAAATAATACATTTACATTTTGGATGAAAATAATGTGAGACGATGCGGCCATTTGGATGCGCTTTTAATAACTTTTCTTATGTCTTGACCACACTTTTATTTTTCCAACGACAAGTACACTTGTCTTGAGATTGAGGACGTTGACGTGATACAATGTATCTAATGAACAATTTTATAAGGCTGACGTAATACTGCCTTTGAAAATGACGGGAAGTCGAAATGCGTAAGGTTGTTGGAAAAATAAGAGTGTGGTCAAGACGTAAGAAGTGTTATTAAAAGGTATTACGTTTCACGCATATTACTCGGTCGACTTTCCCGTTTCGCAGACGCAAGTCGCAACCTTCCACCGCTAGAGAACACAGAATTGTAGCGTGTAACACGGCGACGTGTAACCTAACTATGTCGGTGCGTGAGAAACAGCGTGCTGTAATCGAGTTTCTAGCCGCAGAAAACTTGCCTCCAATTGAAATTCATAGAAGAATGAAATCTGTGTAAGGTGGTGAGTTTATCGACGTCGGTAATGTGCGACGCTGGATTGTTCGTGCTCGTAATGAAGCAATCGGTGTTACTAACCTCAACGTGTATGGCAGCGCTCGGAACGGACGACCGCGTACGGCAATTGAAGAGACTCATAGGAATCAGGTTGATGAACTCATCTGTAGCATAGACATAGATAGCTCTCAGGTAAGGGTGGCTTATCGCGGCAGCGTGTACAGGTCATCATTGTAGCACTGCAATACGGAAAACTGTGTACAGTGGGTTCCTCGAATGCTCACTCCTGACATGAAGCGGAGAAGACTGGACACCTTTTGCGTTTTGAGCATGAGGATGATGAACTCGACTCCGTAACAACTTTGTGACCGGTGAAAAAGCTGGTTTCAACATTGCGACCCCGAAAACAAAAGAGCATCAATGGAGTTCCGCCACAGAAGATCACCAACATAAAAAAAGTTCAGGATCATGCCATCAGCAGACAAAGTCATGCTCATAGTATTCTGGGATGATCAGGGTATGGGCCATTTGGAATTCATGCCTAAAGACACCTCAATAAACTCTGCTCGGCACTGCGAGACCCTCAGAAACTGCACGAATTCGAAGAGTTCGCCCACACATCGAGCACCTTCGTCTTCAGCAATACGGCTGCAGACCACACACGAGTTCTGCAACAGATGCAACAATCCGGCGCCTTGGGTTCACTGTCGATCGATCGTCCTCCATACAGTTCTGACTTAGCCCCGTCCGATGTTCATCTGTTTCTCCAACTTAAAAGAACACCTTCGAGGACTTCAGTTCGAAAGCGATGAAGTGATGAAAGCTGAGGTGATAGTGTGGCTCCTTCAACAAAGTGAATGATGCTACAGTGATGGTATTGGGAGAAATGTGTAGGTCGGCAGCGTGCCTATGTTGAGAAATAAATATGTAGAAATGAAAAGTAAATATGTAGAATGTTAATAAAGTTTGTTTCTCGCTATTTAAAGAACCTTAAGAGTTTTCACATTTAAAGTTCGGAGGCATTACTTTTCAGCATGCCCTCGTACTTTCTGGAGACCCTACGTAGACATTTTGGATGATGTGATTATTCGTTTTCATAATGTTTCCTTCACAGCTTCTATTTTCATCATAAACATAAGTGAGTGTAACACAAAGAAACTTGATAGAGGTTCTAATGTTTTTACTGTATACACACATCAAAAAAAATTTTAGATCACGTCCGTTCCGCGAGTTCCGGAACCTGTACAGAAAATTGGAATAGAGATCAACATAAACATCTTTTCCGCCCTTTTTATTGCTAATGGGAACCACACATTGCATGTTGTACCACCATATAGCGAGATATTCAGAGGTTGCGGTCAAGAGTGCTATACACACCGGTACCTCTAATACCCAGCAGCACGTCCTCTTGCACTGATGCATGCCTGTATTCGTCGTGCCACACCATCCACAAGTTCATCAAGGCACTGTTGGTCCAGATTGTCCCACACCTCAACGGCGATTCGGCGTAGATCGCTCAGAGTGGTTGGTGGGTCACGTCGTCCATAAATAGCCCTTTTCAATCTATCCCAGGCACGTTCGATAGGGTTCATGTCTGTAGAACATGATGGGCACTCTAGTAAAGCGGTGTCGTTATCCTGAAGGAAGTCATTCACAAGATGTGCACGATGGGGGCGCGAATTGTCGTCCATGAAGACGAATGCCTCGACAATATGCTGCCGATATGGTTGCACTATCGGTCGGAGGATGGCATTCACGTATCGCACAGCCGTTACGGCGTCTTCGATGACCACCAGCGGCGTACGTCGGCCCCACGTAGTGCCACCCCAAAACAGCAGGAAACATCCACCTTCCTGCACTCGCTGGACAGTGTAAGGCGTTCAACCGGGTTGCATCCAAACACGTCTCGACGATTGTCTGGTTGAAGGCATATGCGACACTCATCGGTGAAGAGAACGTGATGGCAATCTTGAGCGGTCCATTCGGCATGTTGTTGGCTCCATCTATACCGCGCTGCATGGTGTCGTGGTCGTCGGGAGTGAAGTTGCGCGTCTTGCTGCCTATTGTGCACAGTTCGAGTCGTTAACACGGCATCCTGTGGCTGCACGAAAAGCATTATTCAACATGGTGGCGTTGTTGTCAGTGTTCCTCCGAGCCATAAGCCGTAGGTAACGGTCATCCACTGCAGTGGTAGCCGTTGGGCGCCCTGAGCAATGCACGTCACCGACAGTTCCTGTCTCTCTGTATCTCCTCCATGTCCGAACAACATCGCTTTGGGTCGCTTCGAGACGCCTGGATAGTTCCCTTGTTGACACCCCTTCCTGGCACAAAGTAACAATGCGGACGCGATCGAACCACGGTATTGACCGTCTAGGCATGGTTGAACTACAGACAACACGAGCGGTCTACCTCCTTCCTGGTAGAATGACTAGAACTGATCGGCTGTCGGACCCCCCTCAGTCTAATAGGTGCTGCTCATGCATGGTTGTTTGCGTCTTTGGGCGGGTTTAGTGACATTTCTGAACAGTCAAAGGGACTGTGTCTGTGATACAGTATCCACAGTCAACGTCTATCTTCAGGAGTTCTGGAAACCGGGGTGATGCAAAAATTTTTTTGCTGTGTATATGAAAGATACATTACCGGGCGCTCGTCTCAGAATGTTAGCTGACAACTCTATTGTATAAATAGAAGTGAAACGCTGATTAACTGTAACGAGTTGAACAGGAAGTTACCTTAGGTACAATTATATACCACAAGACAGCCTTCAGTTGGTGGATGAGGGGGGTGGGGAGGAGTACTATACATCAAGTTATCGATTTTCTACCGTATTCCTTTTGCATATTGAACGATGGTGGCAGTAGAACTGTCTCGCAGTCTGCCTTAGAGACCGATTCTCTTAAGTTACCTAGCAGGCTTACTAGAGAACAATGTCATTTTTGTTCCTAACGTACCGTTTTATGTTCCACAGCATCTCTGAAATACTATCATGTGGAAAACTCGTGTGGAAAATTGATCTTGAAGAAGGAATATAAAACATCTGTTAAGACATGAGGGGAATAACTTTCGTGATAGTAGAGAGAACCATGCGTAGGTTCTCTGAGTGGAGAGATTAGATATTGTCTGCCACAAGAGATGATATTGTGACGGGCCCCATCAACATAGTCGGGAGACTGACGATAAAAATAAAAATAGAAATCGGCTTGCTACTATCCTATCAACACGTCTCTTAATTCGTTTGATGCCTGTTGTCATTCTCACTAGTCTTATATTATATTGCCTTCACAAATGTACTGCACTTTGGTGGAGCCCTCCCAACAAATGTAAATTATCCATTTGCCTTCCGTACTCATAATGTTACGTGTTCGTACCATTTCATGTGGCTTCTTTGTATAATTACCAAACATTTAACCGATGTATGAGACTCCAAAAGTTTACCACAGACTTTGTAATAAAATATTACGCGGTGAAGATAAAAGTAGTCAAGCAGCAGCAAGCACAGAAGCTTATGAGTAATCATTCTTCTTACGATCTATCAGAGAGTGCTATAGCATAGTAGTATCGAAAATATCCTCTGCCACAGACTTTAATGTTTCGTTGAGTATGTATTTAAGTGTTAATGGAGCAGTTCCTAATTAGCACAACAAGATGAGTTCAATCTCCTTTTCGAAGAGTTGAAAGGGCCTATTAAAAACAGAAGTCTGCATGAAATTAACGCAACGAGTACAAGAAAATCCACTACTTTATCTCTCTCACGTCATAGCGAAAACGACAGTCTCAAGGTGACGTACCACATGACAAAACCACACACAGATGTGTGCTGTGGGCTTTGTTTGCGAAAGGTTCTGTAAGGACTAATATTTACGCTGGAACACTAGGCATGCTTGGGCGCCATTGTGATGCCGCAGAACGTGTGGTTTTTCGTGAGTACATAGTAAAAGGCAAGGCACAATGTAATTTTGAGTCTGTAGAGCTATTATGCGGAGGTATCGAGTATAAATTAGCATGTGGGCATTTTTTTTCAGTCGTCTGGCTGATTTGATGTGTTGAAAATGAAATGAAATGTCGTGTGGCTAGGGCCTCCCGTCGGGTAGACCGTTCGCCTGGTGCAGGTTTTTCGATTTGACGCCACTTCGGCGACCTGTGCGTCGATGGGGATGAAATGATGATGATTTGGACAACACAACACCCAGTCTCTGAGCGGAGATAATCTCCGACCCAGCCGGGAATCGAACCCGGGCCCTTTAGATTGACAGTCTGTCACGCTGACCACTCAGCTACCGGGGGCTGAATTCAGAACAATTTCCTGCGTTGTTTCAATTTCTTCAACATAGAATGGCTCTTACACCCAACGTCCTCAAGTACTTGCTGAATATATTCCAGTCTCCAGAGTGAGTTGAAGCGATGATGCAGAACAGCACTGCGTTCTTAAAAGGCAACAGTAAAAGAATGATTTCAAGTTTTATGAGGAGCGTGTAGAGATTACAGACAACGGAGTGGCTTCTCACAGAGATCCTGCGCAATGTGCGTACACCTGGGAGCATGAGTAGCAAAATAAATATATCTGATGTATGTTACTGCGAACACAACCACGTACATCTCTCCCTCAATGATCAAATAAGACAATAAGGAGGTCATCTCGTTCGTCATTTCTCCTCTCTGCATCCTACACCACTTGTAAAATACTGCCAGGCTTCTTTTACATGCAATATTTGTAATGTTCAAGGTCCCATGAAATGTCCAATTTATCTGCAGTTCCACTCGGGACTCACTTTGACAATTCAGTAACAAAACTGTTTACATACGATGCAAATGCACACACTTGGTGAAACCCTTCAACAGCGCGCGCAAACGAGCCCTCGAAAACCGTCCAGACACAACGATCTCGAAAGAATATCTCGCTTTGATGTATCGACAGTCAGTGGATTGTGCGCGGAGTTGTTGGCTGTTCGAATCCGCGACGTTGCGCCGCGCTTC
Source organism: Schistocerca cancellata (assembly GCF_023864275.1). Classification (NCBI taxonomy): domain Eukaryota; kingdom Metazoa; phylum Arthropoda; class Insecta; order Orthoptera; family Acrididae; genus Schistocerca; species Schistocerca cancellata. Next base: position 157,865,789 of record NC_064627.1, read on the forward strand.
TTTGAGTTTTTCAGACCAGCTCGGAGCATTCGTAGTGGACGTCCGTTTACAACAACATGGTGAGTTGGCTGATGGGAGTAGCTGAATCGATAGTAACAGAATAACGTCGACCGCCAAAGATTACGTTCTGATCACAGCCGACTTCACCTAGCGTGCAGTGCTACGTTTAATGTGGCCATGGACGCCGGCCGCGGTGGTCTCGCGGCTCTAGGCGCTCAGTCCCGAACCGCGCGACTGCTACTGTCGCAGGTTCGAATCCTGCCTCGGGCATGGATGTGTGTGATGTCCTTAGGTTAGTTAGGTTTAAGTAGTTCTAAGTTCTAGGGGACTGATGACCACAGATGTTAAGTCCCATAGTGCTCAGAGCCGTTTTTTTTTTTTTTTTTTTTTTGGAAAGAAATACATTCTAATTGATAGTTTAACCGGGGAACAACAATCTACAGAAGTGTGGCTACAAATTACATTACGCACCTCATCTATCGCCTTAGTGTTCTCTGTGGTTGAGTACTGCACTCCAGTCTGGATTAATAGCTGTCACACCAAACTTATTGACAGGCAATTAAATAACACAATGAGGTTGATTTCTGGAACCGTTAAATCAACGCCCACTAATATCCTGCCCCCGGACCTGCGTAGAAAAGCGGCCCTACTGCACGAATTCAGAAAGATTGAGACAAAACCAGAACTACCAATTAAAGAAAAATTCTCACAACTGCGACACACTCGATTGAAATCAAGAAAGCCACCCATACGCACAACTGAGCAGCTTCAAAATAATAACTATGACCACATGAAACAGTGGAGACTAGATTGGAACCAAAAGACAAATGACCAACTACAGACCTGGTTTGAGAGCTATAACTGCAACATCTCTGGAATGGAACTAACACGGAAAACATGGTCCGCATTAAATCGAATACGTACTGGACGTGGCAGGTGTGCGGATTCACTACACAAATGGGGAAGAGCGATGTCACCAGAATGCGACTGCGGTGCCCCTAGACAGACGATCCAACACATCCATGGTGAATGCTCCTTGCGAGCATATGCAGGGAACTGGTCCGACTTCCTGGAGGCATCCCCATCGGCGCTAGAATGGATCTCAAACCTCGATATAACCTTTTAACTGACCAATATAAACATAAATTATATTCATGACTGTTATAAGATTTTAATGTCTAACACTTAATGTATTAATGCTGCATACGCTAAATAAATAAATAACAGTTATGAAGAAAACACCAGTAACAAAGCAGCAGGCAATTCCATTAGCGCAATGTAAAAATAATTATGCAGACCTTCTCACTGAATATAGACTCTAGTTCATAAAATAGGATAAGGTAAGTCTGAAGAAACTGTTCGAAATATGATTACTACGATGGAGAAGATGAATAACACATAAGTTAAAATGAAGAATTGTCGATCACCTAATTCTGGAAATATTCCTCTGGAATTATTGAAAGATGGAGGACGTCATTTGAAGAACGGAATAACGCATCTTATTAACAACTTTCACAGTCTGCGTCATTGTCGCGAATGAAACAGTGACCTGTATATAGAATAAATTTCCATTAATTTACGTCTATGGTCACAAACGTTTGTTCACAGATTACCGGTTTCAGTCTATAATGACCATCTTCAGATTTGTGTTTTATAAAAACAATGTCCTAATATACTGCAGCCAGCATCGTAAATATATATAAATATATATATTTGAAGATACTGGTGCTGATTTTTCATTTAACATTTGACGATGCCACTATGGCTGCAGTGCATTACGACATTGTTTTTATAAAACACAGATCTGAAGCTGGTCATTATAGACCGAAACCGGTAATCGGAAAACAAAAAGTTTGTGACCATAGACGTGTACTAAAGGAAATTTATTAACAACTGTTGTCAATAATACGAATACCACAAGAGCGGAAAAAAATATACGGTTCCCATTTTTAAGACGAGGAAAAGAAGAATCACTCACTGCTACAGAAGTACAACGAGCCACTTACTTGACAAAATTATGTATGAGGAAATAAGGCAGTTATGAGACAGGTAGAAAAAGTTAAATATCTAGAGACATATAGCGACAAAAGTGTATTGGGTAATTTTGTTGTTGTTGTTGTGGTCTTCAGTCCTGACACGGGTTTGATGCAGCTCTCCATGCAACTCTATCCTGTGCAAGCTTCTTCATCTCCCAGTACCTACCGCAGCCTACATCCTTCTGAATCTGCTTAGTGTATTCATCTCTTGGTCTCCCTCTACGATTTTTACCCTCCACGCTGCCCTACAATACTAAATTGGTGATCTCTCGATGTCTCAGAACATGTCCTACCAACTGATCCCTTCTTCTAGAAAAGTTGTGCCACAAGCTCCTCTTCTCCCCAATTCTATTCAATACCTTCTCATTAGTTATGTGATCTACCCATCTAATCTTCAGCATTCTTCTGTAGCACCACATTTCGAAAGCTTCTATTCTCTTCTTGTCCAAACTATTTATCGTCCATGTTTCACTTCCATACATGGCTACACTCCATACAAATACTTTCAGAACTTAAATCAATACTCGATGTTAACAAATTTCTCTTCTTCAGAAACGCTTTCCTTACCATTGCCAGTCTACATTTTATGTCCTCTCTACTTCGACCATCATCAGTTATTTTGCTCCCCAAATAGCAAAACTCCTTTACTACTTTAAGCGTCTCATGTCCTAATCTAGTTCCCGCAGCGTCACCCGACTTAATTCGACTACATTCCATTATCCTCGTTTTGCTTTTGTTGATGTTCATCTTATACCCTCCTTTCAAAACACTGTCCATTCCGTTCAACTGCTCTTCCAAGTCCTTTGCTGTCTCTGATAGAATTACAATGTCAAACCTCAAAGTTTTTATTTCTTCTCCATGGCTCCGAATTTTTCTTTTGTTTCCTTTACTGCTTGCTCAATATACAGATTGAATAACATCGGGGAGAGGCTACACCCTGTCTCACCCCCTTCTCAACCACTGCTTCCCTTTCATACCCCTCGACTCTTACAACTGCCATCTGGTTTCTGTACAAATTGTAAATAGCCTTTCGCTCCCTGTATTTTACCCCTGTCATCTTCAGAATTTGAAAGCGAGTATTCCAGTCAACATTGTCAAAAGCTTTCTCTAACTCTACAAATGCTAGAAACGTAGGTTTGCCTTTCCTTAATCTTTCTTCTAAGATAAGTCGTAGGGTCAGTATTGCCTCACGTGTTCCAACATTTCTACGGAATCCAAACTGATCTTCCCCGAGGTCGGCTTCTACCAGTTTTTCCATTCGTCTGTAAAGAATTCGCGTTAGTATTTTGCAGCTGTGACTTACTACTACAGTAGTACAAGTTTATATGCCAGCTACCTCTGCAGATGATGAAGAAGTTGATGAAATGTATGATGAGATAAAAGAAATTATTCAGGTAGTGAAGGGAGATGAAAATGTAATAGCCATGGCTGACTGGAATTCGACAGTAGGAAAAGGAAGAGAAGGAAACGTAGTAGGTGAATATGGATTGGGGCTAAGAAATGAAAGAGGAAGCCGCCTGGTAGAATTTTGCACAGAGCACAACTTAATCATAGCTAACACTTGGTTTAAGAACCATGATAGAAGGTTGAATACATGGAAGAATCGTGGAGATACTAAAAGGTTTCAGATAGATTATATAATGGTAAGACATAGATTTAGGAACCATGTTTTAAATTGTAAGACATTTCCAGGGGCAGATGTGGACTCTGACCACAATCTATTGGTTATGAACTGTAGATTAAAACTGAAGAAACTGCAAAAAAGTGGGAATTTAAGGAGATAGGACCTGGATAAACTGAAAGAACCAGAGGTTGTACAGAGTTTCAGGGAGAGCATAAGGGAACAATTGACAGGAACTGGGGAAAGAAATACAGTAGAATAACAATGGATAGCTTTGAGGAATGAAATAGTGAAGGCAGCAGAGGATCAAGTAGGTAAAAAGACGAGGAGTAGTAGAAATCCTTGGGTAACAGAAGAGATACTGAATTTAATTGATGAAAGGAGAAAATACAAAAATGCAGCAAGTGAAGCAGGCAAAAAGGAATACAAACGTCTCTAAAATGAGATCGGCAGGAAGTGCAAAATGGCTAAGCAGGGATGGCTAGAGGACAAATGTAAGGATGTAGAGGCTTATCTCATGAGGGGTAAGATAGATACTGCCTACAGGAAAATTAAAGAGACCTTTGGAGAAAAGAGAACCACTTGCATGAATATCAAGAGCTCAGATGGAAACCCAGTTGTAAGCAAAGAAGGGAAAGCAGAAAGGTGGAAGGAGCATATAGAGGGTCTATAGAGGGACCACTGAAAGACTTAAGTCGAAACAAGGCCCCGGGAGTAGACAACATTCCATTAGAACTAGTGACGGCCTTGGGAGAGCCAGTCCTGACAAAACTCTACCATCTGGTGAGCAAGATGTATTGGGTAATACAGAAATAAAATACAGAGTACAGCAAAACAGAAAATTAAAAGAGGGTACGAATCCTTTTTAGAGGGAAAAGGACATTTGCAGCAACAATGCTGTGGGTCAGAACTGTGGATTTTAAATGCTGGCATAAAAGAGGACTGATGGCTGTTAAAAATAGATTATTTATGAAAGAGTGCCAGAATACACAGAATCGAGAAATAAACCAATGATGAAGTAAGAGCGAGAATGAGGACGAATGAAGGAGCGATGTGCTGAAAGAAAATCGTAACCTGGTATGTACACTTGTCGAGAACGTTAGATCATCTGTGACGAAAGAAAATTTTCGAATGGAAACTAGACGGCAGACATAAATGCGGGAGACAGTGACATTACTGGAAACAATGGAGCATCGCGGTGTACGCACGGAGGAAACCCTGAATAAAGAGGCTTGAAGCAAGATAACAGGAATACAGATAAATGTTATTAGGCCCCCAATTGATCTTTGTATGAATGATTCCTGTCTAATAATAATAATAATAATAATAATAATAATAATAATATATATATACACGTTTCGTTTTAAACGTAGAGTCTGCAAGCCAAATTAGCCGCGAGTACTAACCAAAATAATTCGACTTAATTCAGGGACACTATCAGTAACCTCGCCGAGAGTTATCACTGAACTGCCCTTATGGTACTATTGATTTCAGGCATGTTCTCGTAACGCGAGGTTTCTATTGGCAGCTAACGCATTTTGGCGCGCAGCGACGATGAAATTTCCTCTGCATTTCTCCTGATGACGTTGATTGGCAACCAGTTTATCTAATCGACGCATAAACATAAACATCGCGTTTGTCGTCTTGATTAAAGAGCAGGCGAATGCCAGACTGTGATGATAAGAACGATATCGTACCAGTGGCGTTAATGTATACTGATCAGTGCAGTGGCATCTGTGAATGAATTCCTTGCATCTCTGAATTTTGTTCCTTTAGAAACGTGAAACGCCTCCTCTTTTTTCTGAGTCACATATATTTTCATTAATTCGAAATCGTGAATACTAATAGTTGCAAAAGACGCGATACTTTTGGATTTCGTGTTGAACTTTTGTTTGTCCGATTTATGTGATTTTTTAATCCATCTTAGACTTATAAGTGCGTAGCCTTCCGCGTCCAGAGTCAGTCGACATAAAAGTTTTTTTGGATATGATACCGCGTCATAATGTATAAAACTACTGCTGCTGGTGAAAAACCAACGTTTCGGCCACCGTTGCAGCGGCGTTCTTCTGGGTCAACAGGTGGACCCAGTAGAAGGCCTCTGCAACCGTGGCCGAAACGGCTTTTCTTCCAGCGGTAGCAGTTGTATACATTATGACGCGGTACCATACCCAAAAAACTTTTATGTCGACACCTTAGACTTGGTCTGATAGGTATATGAACGTATACTGATGGCGGTAGTATTGCGTTCATGAGCTATGAAAGGATAGTGCGCTGGGGAAACTGTCATTTGTACTAAAGTCATTAATGTGAAAAGGAGTCCGGAGTGATTATGGATGCACGACGGGAATTAACAAACTTTGAACACCGAATAGTAGTTGGAGCTACCAAGTAGTTGATGCTTGAAGACGCAACATCGTTGTTACAGGTAGTCTGTGGAAAGCAGTTCGTAGATGTTGGCCACTGATGGAACTTTGTTTACGATTGGAGTTAGCCCCATCAGCGCCAGTTAAGGCCTGAAGATAGTGGACTGAAACACCGAAACTGGTAGCCATATAATAAATAACATCGAAAGGTCGGCTGCAGGTGTTCCATTTTATTGCGTAAGTGAACGGCCGAAGTCCTTCAAATCTTCAGTCAGAAGGATGGACATACTAAATGTAGGAGGGTGAAATCTGAACCTCGCTCCTCGTGAATTCGAGTCCAGTGCCTCAGCAGCCTCCAGTGCCTCGGCCGGGATGGCCGAGCGGTTCTAGGCGCTACAGTCTGGAACCGCGCGACCGCTACGGTCGCAGTTTCGAATCCTGCCTCGGGCATAGATGTGTGTGATGTCCTTACGTTAGTTAGGTTTAATTAGTTCTAAGTTCGAGGGGACTGATGACCTCAGCAGTTAAGTCCCATAGTGCTCAGAGCCATTTGAACCATTTTTTTTATAAATAAAAAACAATTGCCGCGTGTATCAAAGATCATCACCTGAAAACGGCTTGACCGATTTGGTTGATTTCTTTTTTGTGTGTGTGTGTTCGTTATTGTTAGGACAAGGTTTGTATGAAAGAAAATTTTTGGAAAATCCAGCAGAAAAATCGGAAATTAACGACAATGTATGAAATTAAACAATTAAGAAGAGCCCGACAGATTTGGTTAATTTTTGTCTTTGTTGTATTCGCAACTGTCAGGGCAAGGTTTCTATGAAAGAAAATCCACCGGAGAAAATCGGAGATTAAAATCATTTGCGAAAGATCGTCACTTGAGAACCGGTTCGACCGATTTTGTGTGTGTGTGTGTGTGTGTGTGTGTGTGTGTATTCGTAATTGCGGGCGGTAATGGTGTATGATATGAAAAAGAAAATTTAAAAAATGCGTTCAGTTTCACTATTCTCCTGTCACATGTTTTCATAACAAAAAAAGTCAGTTTCACACTTATGCTATGTATGGAGGAGAAACATTGTTACTGAAAATCTCGAAAGGTTCTTGGCCGAATTACTAGAATTTTTTATACGACACTCTAATGAACGTTCGGACAGACATAGACTCTATACTTTTGTAACACACACACATACACATACGGAAGCTTGGTAACTTGTAAATAATCATAAAAATTTTCAGATCCTACAATGTTAAAAACCTGTGGAACACTGGCTTTTAAATTGTTTTCTTGAAAGAAAAACGCTTGAACACATTACATATTTCTTCCTTTCCCCGAGAGCTAGAGGGAGGGCGGGGGGGGGGGGGGGGGGAGGGAGGGAGCAGAGAAAAAAACACCGAAAAACTGAGATACTTTGAGAAAGTTCTCAAAGAAACCAGCTACAACAACCAATCAATTTTCGCGGAAGTTTCGTAAGCATGAAGCCTACCCGCCAGATTAGTCGAGAGCGCTAATGCGCTGCTTCCTGGACTCAGGTAGGTGCGCCGGCCCCGGTCCAAATCCGCCCGGCGGATTAACGACGTGGGCCGGCGTGTTGGCCAGCCTGGATGTGGTTTTTAGGCGGTTTTCCACTTCCCGCTAGGTGAATACCGGGCTGGTCCCCGCATTCCGCCTCAGTTACACGACACACAGACATTTGTAACACTTCTGCACTATTTCATGGTTTCCACTAGACGCAGACAGGTGGGATACACTAATTCCGTCCTGGGGGGTATGGGGTGGCGGCAGGAAGGGCATCCGGCCACCCCTTTCAATTAACCTTGCCAATTCCGTTGTATCCACGCCGACACTGCGACCATTGCGGGACAAAGACGCAAGTAAAAGCAAGTGAAAGCATTCGTAAGCAGGAAGCCTCTGAGGAGCACACGTTCAGTGGCTCCTTAATAGGAAAGATTAGCTGGCTCCCAAAGAGGCATAAAAACTGAGCAGTGCCAGCTCCTGTCGATACTGCGCGTAGTTACGTTGTTTTCAGTTACCAAGCAATGGCTTCGAGAGGGGCGCCACAGAGAGCATGTGCAGCGAGTTCCAAACCTTTTACTGGCGTATCGCGCTCGACTGGTAGAGGCTCGATTTGGCACTCACAAAGGAAGTTGCGGCTGGCAATATTTATTATGTGAATTTTTTGTAACATGTCTCAGTTGATGCTGTACCTTTGCTTTATTCTATATAGTTAGATCTCTGTGATCAACATTGTTTCTTGGTTGTTAGAAACTGGTTGTATTACGCTTCTTGTTGGTGGATTATTACTGAAAACGTAATAGCTATTGCCATCAGAGACAAGTACTATTGTTTGAATTGTTCTTACTATTATTAGTGTGATTTAGATTATTTATCAGTATCATGAAAGATTGCTTTAAATATGTTTCTGCGGGTGGGACATGCAACGCACTGTCTATATACAGGGTGATTATAATTAAAGTTAAACGTTCAAAACGCTGTGGAAATAACAGCACTGGTCATAATGACTTCAAATTGCAACGGTCGCGCAACGGTCGCGCGGTTCTAGGCGCTACAGTCTGGAACTGCGCGACCGCTACGGTCGCAGGTTCGAATCCTGCCTCGGGCATGGATGTGTGTCATGTCCTTAGGTTAGTTAGGTTTAAGTAGCTCTAAGTTCTAGGGAAATGATGACCTCAGATGTTAAGTCGCATGGTGCTCAGAGCCGTTTGAACCAGCAACGGAATATTTTCGGAGAAGGGGGAAAACGTATGGCAGAAGGAAAAAAATAGTGCGAAAATTGATCAATAGATGGCACTGTATGTGTCAGAATACGTAAATAAAAACTCCTGTCATGTGCACGCCCCGTTGAAGTTCGTATAAACATGGCTGGTACACGACTTTTTATACTGTGGCCGCCTTTTACGTTCTTTTTGCCTCGAGTGTTTTTTTTTTTTAAGTATGCTTCAGATTGCCAGCTGTGTTCTTTTAACTTTAAGTCAACTTTAACTATCCCCCAGTGCATGTCTCCATATTAGTGTGTATTTTAACTCTCATCATCTCCATTTCCAATGTTTTTATGTCCCTCTTTTTATGTAAGAATCCCCCTTTCTGTATGTTTGGCTGAAGAGCAGTGGACTGTGCCGCTAACGCTAACAGCCCTCCCCTGGCTGTGTGGGGCGGGAATGAAATTACAACAAAGAAAAAAAGGGCTTTTGTTCCTCTCGCATCTGCGACGTTCGCCATGACTGTCTCAATGCAGGATCGAGCTATGGTTGTAAAGCTGTATTACAAGAATGATGACTGTGCACACGTCGCTCTGCAGAAGTTCCGGACATTGAAGGGTTTGAAAAAAGGTGTTGATCCGATGACTGGCGTGGATCTGGAGAAGGTTATTCGGAAATTTGAAAAGACGGGTTCATCTGATGTGCAACCTGTTAGAGGGTGGAAACGAATCGATTCGACATCAGTGGAAGCAATGGCCATAGCAATGCAGAAGGAGACAAATGGTGGTGTGCAAACGTGTAGTGCATGGAGAATTGCCCGAACATTGGACATACCCGTAAGTACAGTGCGTAAAATCCTACGAAACATCCTTCTTTGGCGCAGTGGTTAGACACTGGACTCGCATTCGGGAGGACGACGGTTCAATCCCCCGTCCGGCCATCCTGATTTAGGTTTTCCGTGATTTCCCTAAATCGCTAGAGGCAAATGCCAGGATGGTTCCTTTCAAAGGGCATGGCCGACTTCCTTCCCCATCCTTCCCTAATCCGATGAGACCAATGACCTCGCTGTCTGGTCTCCTTCCCCAAAACAACCAACCATCCTTCTTTGCTATCCATTCGAAATTACCCGTGTGCACGAGTTCCTTCCTGTTGACCTGCCAGCAAGAGAGACCTTTACTTTAGAATTTCTTGCTCACGTGGAAGTGGACAATGATTGGCCATGGAAGATTTTTTGGACAGATGAAGCCCACTTCCATCTGACAGGATATATCTATACACGAATATGGACAGCGGAAAATCCTCACGCAAATCAACCAGTACCACTTCATCCTGAAAAGGTCACAGTGTGGAACGGGTGGCCGTCCCAATCACCTGACCTTAATCCATGTGACTTCTGGCAGTGGGGCTATCTGAAAGATGTTGTGTTCCGTGTTCCAACTCCAAACTTAGCTGCATTGAAGGCACGCTCTTCGCAGCACATTCTGAACGTGACACTGGAAGAACTTTGATCAGTTGTGGAACATGCTGTTTCTCGATTTCAACTGGTTGCAGAAAACGGTGGACAGCATATTAAACATGTTTTGCGCCAGTCACACAGAAATTAATAATCCTATTTGATTTTGATTGATGCTTTTTATGCGGTTTTTGGCCTCAGCACAATTAAAAACCAATGTGGGTGATGCTTTTTATGCGGTTTTTGGCCTCAGGATATTTAAAAACCGGTTTTTCCCATCCGATGTGATATGATATTGCTGTAGTGGATGGGCATACATAACTAACAGTATCGCACCTGTACACCCATGCACACTCAGTAGCACAGTTTGTTTAACGTCAAACGAACACCTTAGGCATTGTTGTATGATTCATTTGTTATTTGTAGTCGACCACTATTAAATTATGATGCTTACAGCGTCAACTATTGCTACATTTTGTACGAGGTGCATTCAAGTTCTAAGACCTCCGATTTTTTTTCTAATTAACTACTCACCCGAAATCGATGAAACTGGCGTTACTTCTCGACGTAATCGCCCTGCAGACGTACACATTTTTCACAACGCTGACGCCATGACTCCATGGCAGCGGCGAAGGCTTCTTTAAGTGTCTGTTTTGACCACTGGAAAATTGCTGAGGCAATAGCAGCACGGCTGGTGAATGTGCGACCACGGAGAGTCTTTCATTGTTGGAAAAAGCCAAAAGTCACTAGGAGCCAGGTCAGGTGAGTAGGGAGCATGAGGAATCACATCAAAGTTGTTATCACAAAGAAACTGTTGCGTAACATTAGCTCGATGTGCGGGTGCGTTGTCTTGGTGAAACAGCACACGCGCAGCCCTTCTCGGACGTTTTTGTTGCAGTGCAGGAAGGAATTTGTTCTTCAAAACATTTTCGTAGGATGCACCTATTACCGTAGTGCCCTTTGGAACGCAATGGGTAAGGATTACGCCCTCGCTGTCCCAGAACATGGACACCATCATTTTTTCAGCACTGGCGGTTACCCGAAATTTTTTTGGTGGCGGTGAATCTGTGTGCTTCCATTGAGCTGACAGGCGATTTGTTTCTGGATTGAAAACTGGCATCCACGTCTCATCCATTGTCACAACCGACGAAAAGAAAGTTCCATTCATGCTGTCGTTGCGCGTCAACATTGCTTGGCAACATGCCACACGGGCAGCCATGTGGTCGTCCGTCAGCATTCGTGGCACCCACCTGGATGACACTTTTCGCATTTTCAGGTCATCATGCAGAATTGTGTGCACAGAACCCACAGAAATGCCAACTCTGGAGGCGATCTGTTCAACAGTCATTCGGCGATCCCCCAAAACAATTCTCTCCACTTTCTCGATCATGTCGTCAGACCGGCTTGTGCGAGCCTGAGGTTGTTTCAGTTTGTTGTCACACGATGTTCTGCCTTCATTAAACTGTCGCACCCACGAACGCACTTTCGACACATCCATAACTCCATCACCACATGTCTCCTTCAACTGTCGATGAATTTCAATTGGTTTCACACCGCGCAAATTCAGAAAACGAATGATTGCACGCTGTTCAAGTAAGGAAAAGTTGCCATTTTAAGTATTTAAAACAGTTCTCATTCTCGCCGCTGGCGGTAAAATTCCATCTGCCATATGGTGCTGCCATCTCTGGGACGTATTGATAATGAACGCAGCCTCATTTTAAAACAATGCGCATGTTTCTATCTCTTTCCAGTCCGGAGAAAAAAAATCGGAGGCTTTAGAACTTTATGCACCTCGTAAATATTTATTTTTCTTCCGACATACGTTTTCCCCCTTTCCCTATAGTATTCCGTTGATATTTGACGTCATTCTGGCCAGTGGTGTTATTTCTACAGCGGTTTGATAGTTTAACTTGAATTATAATCACCCTGTCCCTGTCTCCTATTTCTACCATTGACAATTTCTCCTGTCTGTCTCTCCGATTGTACTGACTACTATCTTCACACCCTCCTCTCGATCTTCCTTACCAATGTCTCCTCTGCCAGTTTCATTGTCTCACTGTCGCACTGCCACTAACTTTGTCTCATTCTTTTTCTCTCCCATTGCCACTGTCTCTTTGTTTCTCATTTACAGTCTGCTGTCTTTCTCTTCAACTACCGTTGTCTCCTCTTCATACATGTCCTTGGGAACGGTTTGTTCAGTGTTTTGATTCCTAGACCAGGAAACTAACACCAGACCCCCTTTTTCACTTTCACTGTCTTCTCTCTCTTTTTCTCCCACTGCTACTATCGCAATCCATCTCTCTTTCACTTTTACTGCCGTTTTCTCTCACTGACGATCACTATCTCCTCTCTCTTTGGTTCCCACTGCTGTTGTCTTCATCCATCTCTCTTTCTCTTTTCACTGCTACTTTCTCTCTCCTGCATCAATGTCTTCTCGCTCTTTCTGTCCCACTGGCTAATTCTCCTCTCTCTTTCGCCACCACTGTCTCTCTGCTACTTTTTTTCAGCACAAAAAATTGCGATTAAGTTCGCATGCCACAATTTTTGATGAGGAAGGTGGAATGAGGATTGACGTAGCATTTCCCTTCTTTTCAGTGTTACAACAGTGTTACAACAGCGTGTGTTGCCTATATAAACCGAATTCTATAGCTCAGTAAAGTTTTGACGACTTATTTATATACTTCGACACATGTACATACTTTTCCACATATAAACAATAGTAGGCGTAAAATTACGTCAGAACTCTTGCGATGACTCCAGAACCCTTGCCATGTGTTCAGTACATCAGTTAAAACTACATTTACGCCTCTGACCTGACGTTAACGTGCGCATTTTAGGTGCATAAGTACGGTAACTTTGAACCTCTGTACCTCACTAACGGATAATCTTCGAAAATTGTTTCAAGCTTCACCGTTAACACCATCTTAAGAACAAACGGTAAAAATTTCGACTCTTTGCCATGAACAGAAATTATAAAAGTAGCCATCCCTACAACTGGTACTTTCCATATCCAAAAATTTTGGATTCTAGGGCTTTTCTCAGGAACCGCGAATAACAAATGGTGAGGACCTACCGTAGATCACACCTAATGCAAAAGAACCGTGCGATTTGCTCAATTTGCCTGAACTGGAAGAAGTGTGTGTGGTGTCACCGCCAGACACCACACTTGCTAGGTGGTAGCTTAAATCGGCCGCGGTCCATTAGTACATGTCGGACCCGCGTGTCGCCGCCATCAGTACTTGCAGACCTAGCGCCACCACATGGCAGGTCTAGAAAGACGGACTAGCACTCGCCCAGTTGTACGACGACTTTGCTAGCGACTACACTGACGAAGCCTTCCTCTCATTTGCCGAGAGACAGTTAGAATAGCCTTCAGCTAAGTCCATAGCTACGACCTAGCAAGGCGCAGTTAATCATATCTGGAGAGAGTCTTACTTGTATTCATCATAAATGAAGTATACCACAAGGATAATAAAGTTAAGTAAACCGACATTACGTTATTTTCTTTATAGCATTTATGAAGTATCCTGTTCCAGAACTCACGCCAGCCGGCGTGTGTGTACGCGTGCCTATCGGTAACCTCACCCTGTGTCTAGACTGTCTTGTATAGACACAACAGTGTGTAATGTTAAAATTTGGACCCTGTACTGTAGACTAGCTTCAGTATGCCCAGTCTTTCTACAGGTATACAAATGTTCGCTAGGTCAACGGCTAACTAAATCATTTCCCCCTTCATCTCTGTGATGAATAGAACTGCCGTACACAGACCGATAAGCAGATGTAGGATAGAGTTTTCACTACTTTTATTATTTCTATTTGTAGACACAAATTTTTAATAAGTTACATCAAAATAATTACGTCTTCGTGCTGCTTTCACTTATTTGCTAATAGTGACCGAACAGAGGATCATTTTGGCCGCACAGTCAACACCATCTTTCGTCAAGCAACAAAAACATCTACTATCACTGTCACAGAGTGCTCTGTTGATCTTAGCTCTGTAGCTATATCAGAAACATAAATGAAACGATGAGGCTGATTTCCCATCTTTGAAGAAATAAAATATGTTTTAATGAAGTACTGGCCGAGCGGTTCTAGGCGCTTCAGTCTGGAACCACGCGACCGCTACGGTCGCAGGTTCGAATCCTGCCTCGGGCATGGATGTGTGTGATGTCCTTAGGTTAGTTAGGTTTCATTAGTTCTAAGTTCTAGGGGACTGATGACCTCAGATGTTAAGTTCCATAGTGCTCAGAACCATTTGAACCATTTAATGAAGTACACAATGCATTAATTATATAATATGCAGCTACATCGTTAGTATTCCAGCATTACTGTACGTCCTAGTACGAGTGTTGAGAACGAACACGCTTAAAAGCTCGCGGTATGCACGCTGCGATTAGATACGCCGGGCGCTAAAATGTAGACCACAAGTACTTCCCGTGGAGGCTGATAGGCCGCTACCGACACGGCGCGCCGTCGGTTTGGTGGCCGATTTGCTGGGTTCATTGCCGCGCCGTTGAGCGAACTGATGTTCAGGCGCCCGTACGAATAAACTCTCCTACGGTTGTGCAGGCATCGGAAACATATGCTGAAGCAGACCAACAGCATCTGATACTCCCAACGAAACTATCAAGGACTTTTCATATAAAAGTACTTTGGAAATTAAGTAATACGAGTGGTAAGCTGCAACATACGTAGGGGAAAAAAGTTTACAGACTTTCAATCCAGGCTGGTGAAACTGAAGGTCTGGCCGCTGTGGCCGAGCAGTTATAGGCGCTTCAGTCCGGAACCGCGCTGCTGCTACGGTCGCAGGTTCGAATCCTGCCTCGGACATGGATGTGTGTGATGTCCTTAGGTTAGTTAGGTTTAAGTAATTCTAAGTCTTAGGGTACTGATGGCTCAGATGTTAAGTCCCATAGTGCTTAGAGCCATATGAACCATTTTTGAAACTGAAGGTCTCGGCTTTCCTTTGTATTATGTTAGCCTATGGATATGTAATAACCGTTATCTTCCTCAGCCTATTGTTTTTCAATTTGAATTGGTCATGTGCCAGTAGAACTTGTTCTCTGAGGGTTCTGTATAAAATTATGTATATTTAATCTTATAATTATGTATATACAATCTGAGAATAGCCCTGACATACAAAACGAACTAGTAGCCGTCTTCAGTTAATATATACAGAGAGAGAAAATTTTACAAAATATTTTTATTTACTTGCAGAAACATGACTACAACTTAGATTTTATGTTTGTGTGTAGTAATATCTTTCTATAACGCTTTTGAGTAATGATGAATGTACGTTCTAACGGCAAATGGCATATTTTTTATGTGATATGATTACAATTTAATAATTTTAGGATTTTTTCCTTTATTTGTACTGTGAAACCTGGCTTCTTGACAAATTTCATTACTCTAAGTCAACGGGAAGTACCCTATAAGTTTTGATGAGCGAGATTGGAAATATCAAAGTATTCGACATAAATGGCCGTATCTTTTCATTACATTGACGTAGAAGTTAATCTTTTTTACACCGCGAATGAACCGAAGACTTTAGTATGCGGCATAAATTTCAACTTGTTATGTCTGCCGGTTCCAGAGAAAAACGGGTCTTAACGGTTGGACAGACAGACAGACGTACATCAAAGTGATACTATTGTGAGTAGGCTGTTTAGGTTTTTATGTTGGTAACGTCACGAAGTGCTCTAACAAAATCACTGACTGCGCTGTGTGCAGTCTGTGGCTGGTTGGACTCATTGTTGGAATATTCGCTTGTGTAGTGTTGGGCAGTTGGATGTGAACAGCGCGTAGCGTTGGGCAGATAGAGGTGAGCCGTCAGCAGTGGTGGATGTGAAGAGAGAGATGCCAGAGTTTACTGTAAGCGGACGATCTGGACGTGTGTCCGCTAGAAAAAGGAAATTTGTAGAGATGGATGTCATGAATTGATAGATATATATATATGATGACTTTTGAACATTATTAAGGTAAATGCTTTGTTTGTTCTATATCAAAATCTTTCATTTGCTAACTATGCCTATCAGTAGTTAGTGCCTCCAGTAGTTAGAATCTTTTATTTAGCTGGCAGTATTGGCGCTCGCTGTATTGCAGTGTTTCGAGTAACGAAGATTTTTGTGAGGTAAGTGATTCATGAAAGGTATAGGTTATTGTTAGTCAGGGCCATTCTTTTTTAGGGGTTATTGAAAGTCAGATTGCGTTGCGCTAAAAATATTGTGTGTCAGTTTAGTGATGATCAGAATAAGTAAAGAGAAAACTGTTTGAGTACGTTGAGTTTTGCTCAGCTGTTTGAAAATCAAATAACGTAGAAGTTTACCAGCACAGTCATTCTTAATTATTCAAAGGGGACGTTTCACTATCAGGCTTCCATTTTTACCAGTTGATGTACAAAATCCTAAAATGAATCAATTTTTGTGTGAGAAGATGAGTACCACTTTTATTCATTCTATACCAACTGTTGAGGAAATGTCGTTCGATACTTAACACCCCGAACTCAAAGTTAATAGATCGTTAAAAGCTTTATTCCGAGTGTGTATGTGTATATGTGTGTGTGTGGGTGGGTGCATGTGTGTGTGTGTGTGTGTGGGTGTGTGTGTGTGTGTGTGTGAGAGAGAGAGAGGGGGGGGGGAGGGAGAGGACGTGGGGTTGTGTGGGGAGGAGGCTATTTTAACGTGTAACCAGAAAAGTATGGGCTTTATGCTAAAGCAGAAAGTTGAAATTCGAGTTGGGGGTACAAGAGCTATATGGACAAAATTCAGAAAGAACAAAAAAGTGCATACTAACGTATTGCTGAAACATGCGTCGAATCTGCAACTGAGCATCTATAACAGAGCATTGATCTGCGACTAGCAGTGGAAAAAAAACCTTGCCAAGTTCGATAAGGACTAGCGCTCTGAGGGTTCCGTACAAAATTAGTTACGTATACAAACAGTTCACCCATCCCGAGAATCAAGTCTCAAGAATCTCAATGATTTTTGCCTGTTCTGAAATTGATACTGGCAAGATATCGGTCCCGGGTATTCCAAAACTTTTTAGAATTTTTTTATTTTACGTTTGAGCCCGAAAGACAAAAGAAATATTTCTTCTATGATATAATTAGGAATTAACAATTTTTTCCTCACTTGTATTGTAAATCCTTGGTTCTTGCCAAAATTCATGATTCTGTGTCGACGGGAAGTATTATATAGGTTTTGATGAGTGAGTCTGACATAAATGGCCGTATCTTTTGATTGCATTGACGTTGAAGCTAAATTTTTTACACCGCCAAGGGACCGCAGATAGTAAGTATGTGACATAAATTTCAACTTGATATGTCTAGCGTTTCCTCTGCAAAAAGGGGTCTTAAAGGTCGGACAGACAGGCAGACGGACGGACAACGTAGTAATTCTATACTGAGGCGCCAAAGAAACTGGAATAGACATGCGTATTCAAAAACAGAACTATGTAAACAGGCAGAATACGGCGCTGCGGTCGGCAACGCCCATTTAATACAACAAGTGTCTGGCGCAGTTGTTAGATCGAATACTGCTGCTACAATGGCAGGTTATCAAGATATAAGTGAGTTTGAACGTGGTGCTACAGTTGGTGCACGGGGGATGGCACACAGCATCTCCGAGGTAGCGATGAAGTGGGGATTTTCCCGCACGACCATTCCACGAGTGTGCCGTCAATATCAGGAATCCGGTAAAACATCGATCTCCGAAATCACTGCGGCCAGAGAAAGATCCTGCAAGAACGGGAACAATGACGACTGAAGAGAATCGTTCAACGTGATAGAAGTACAACCCTTCCGCAAATTGCTGCAGATTTCAATGCTGGTCCATCAACAAGTGTCCGCGTGCGAACCACTCAACGAAACATCATCGATATGGGCTTTCGCAGCCGGAGGCCCTCTCGTGTACCCTTGCCTGGGCCCGTCAACACCGAAATTGGACTGTTGATGACTGGAAACATGTTTCCTGGTTGGACGAGTCTCGTTTCAAATTGTATCTAGCGGATGGACGTGTACGTCTATGGAGACAATCTCATGAACCCATGGACCCTGCATGTCAACAGAGAACTGCCCAAGCTGATAGAGGCTCTTTAATGGTGTTGGGCGTGTGCAGTTGGAGTGGTCTGAGACCCCTGATATGACTAGGTACGACTCTGACAGGTGACAAGTCCTTAAGCATCCTGTCTGGTCATTTGCATCCATTCGTGTCCATTGTGCATTCTGATGCACTTGGGCAATTCCAGCAGGACAATGCGACACACCAAACGTCCAGGCTACAGAGTGGCTCCAGAAAAACTCTTCTGAGTTTAAATACTTCCACTGGCCACCAAACTCCCCAGACATGAACATTATTGAGCATACCTGGGATGCCTTGCAACATTCTGTTCAGAAGAGATTTCCAACCCGTCGTACTCTTACCGATTTATGGACAGGCCTACAGGATTCATGGTGTCAGTTCCCTCCAGCACTACTTCAGATATAAGTCAAGTCCATGTCACGCCGTGTTGCGGAACTTCTGCGCGTTCGTGGGGGCCTACACGATATTAGCCATATGTACAAGTTTTTTTTGGCTCTTCACTGTATAACGGTACTATTTCTACCGATGGAGGTTCGGCACCCTAAAAGTGAATGAAATTGCGTAGAAAATATGTGTACCACTTTTATTCATTCTGTACCAACTGTTGAGGAAATTTCGGCCCATACTTACACCCCGAACTTGATGCTGACGGTTTGTTATAAGCTTTACTCCAAGTGGGTATGTGTGCATGTGTGAGTATGTGAGAAAGAGAGACGTTGGGGGGAGACTTGCAACGTGTAATCAGAAAATTATGTGCCTTATTATAAAGCGGACGTTGAAATTCGTTTACTTGTACCGTTAAACCTTGCTTCCTGCCAAATGTCATGATTCTAGCTCAATAGGAAAACCATAAAGGCTTTGAGTTTGCGAGTATCAAAATATGTGTCATAAATCTTTTGAATGCCTTGACTTAGAAGCTTATTTCTTTACGCCGCCAAGTCACCGTAGACTTATCATGTG
This sequence comes from Schistocerca cancellata, assembly GCF_023864275.1. Taxonomy (NCBI): domain Eukaryota; kingdom Metazoa; phylum Arthropoda; class Insecta; order Orthoptera; family Acrididae; genus Schistocerca; species Schistocerca cancellata. The sequence goes on from NC_064627.1 coordinate 157,885,021, forward strand.
GCATAAATTTCAACTTGATACATCTACCCATACCTGAGAAAAGGGCGTTTTAACAGTCAGACAGACTGACTGACTGACTAACCGACAACAAAGTGATACAAAAAGTTTCCGTTTTTACCGATTGAGGTACGGAACCTTAAAAAGTAGCTCCGCAATCAGGCCCAGAGAAACACGCAACTGGACACCTTGTCATCCTCTGCCTTGTGGCATCATTTGGGGTACAGTATGTGGCAGCCTGCAGTCAACACATAGGTCTCCCACCCATTGTCTGCTTCCCAAGGCATGAAACCGCTCCTATTCACTCAAATAGCTCCTCAGTTAGCCTGATGAGGTTGAGCGAACCCTGTTCCAGTCCCCTCACTAAGGAAGAATTCCTGACAGCAGGCTGAACTGAAGCCATGTCCCCCACACGGCTGTCAGACACTCCGGATGCTCAGCCACAGAAGCAGACACCACAGTAGCAGTGCAACAAACTGTACAACATGCAGTGCAGTGAAAGCATCTACGCATACGCAGGTGCCGTTGCAAATGAAATCCAAAAGCGTGTAAGATCTGTGGTCGGCCGTGTTAGGCATCAGTATGTGCTTACCTATCAACCACCGGGGGGAGGATGTTGTTGAGAAACTGGGGAATGGTAATATGGAACTGAGTTGACACTGTATCATGCATCATTCACAATACCTGTCCCAATACCAATGGCACACTTTAAATCACAAATGGCCAAAAGTCTTGTGATGCAGGTGGTACAATCTGTGAGAATAAATTCGTGTGGCTTCTCACTAATTCCATTCTCGTGGGCATATTCAATACCAACGTGGGTTGTTTCAGTGACGGACTACTGACTACGTTCACTAAAAACTTTATATGTCGCAAAAACCGTTGTATTGATGGAATAATCTTACTGGCTGCTATTTTGGAAAAGGCACACTCTCAAGAAGACCTGACAGAGTATTCCGCAGGAAGTCCAGGTACACCCCTCCGTCGAGGTGTTGTGGAATAATAACTGATCCAAGTACACTACTGGCCATTAAAATTGCTACACCAAGAAGAAATGCAAATGATAAACGGGTATTCAGTGGACAAATATATTATACTAGAACTGACATATGATTACATGTTCACAGAATTTGGGTGCATAGATCCTGAGAAATCAGTACCCAGAACAACCATTTCTGGCCATAATAACGGCCTTGATACGCCTCATGGCGTATACAGGTACAGCTGCCCATGAAGCTTCAACACGTTACCACAGTTCATCAAGAGTAGTGACTGGCGTATTGTGACGAGCCAGTTCCTCGGCCACCATTGACCAGACGTTTTCAATTGGTGAGAGATCTGGAGAATGTGCTGGCCAGGGCAGCAGTCGAGCATTTTCTGTATCCAGAAAGGCCCGTACAGGACCTGCAACATGCGGTCGTGCATTATCCTGCTGAAATGTAGGGTTTCGCAGGGATCGAATGAAGGGTAGAGCCAGGGTCGTAACACATCTGAAATGTAACGTCCACTATTCGAAGTTCCGTCAATGCGAACAAGAGGTGACCGAGACTTGTAACCAATGGCACCCCATACAAACACGCCGGGTGATACGCCAGTATGGCGATGACGAATACACGCTTCCAATGTGCGTTCACCGTGATGTCGCCAAACACGGATGCGACCATCATGATGTTGTAAACAGAACCTGGATTCATCCGAAAAAATGACGTTTTGCCATTCGTGCACCCAGGTTCGTCGTTGAGTACACCATCGCAGGCGCTCCTGCCATAGTCTCCGAGATGATAGTCCATGCTATTGCAATCGTCGTCGAACTGTTCGTGCAGATGGTTGTTGTCTTGCAAACGTCCCCATCTGTTGACTCAGGGATGGAGACGTGGCTGCACGATCCGTTACAGCCATGCGGATAAGATGCCTGTCATCTCGACTGCTAATGATACAGTGCCATTTGGATCCAGCACGGCGTTCCGTATTACCCTCCTGAACCCACCGATTCCATATTCTGCTAACAGTCATTGGATCTCGACCAAAGCGAGCAGCAATGTTGCGATACGATAAACCGCAATCGCGATAGGCTACAATCCGACCTTTATCAAAGTCGGAAACGTGATGGTACGCATTTCTCCCCCTTGTACGAGGCATCACAACAACGTTTCACCAGGCAACGCCGTTCAACTGCTGTTTGTGTATGAGAAATCGGTTGGAAACTTTCCTCATGTCAACACATTGTCGGTGTCGCCACCGCCGCCAACCTTGTGTGAATGCTCTGAAAAGCTAATCATTTGCATATCACAGCATCTTCTTCCTGTCGGTTAAATTTCGCGTCTGTAGCACGTCATCTTCGTGGTTTAGCAATTTTAATGGCCAGTAGTGTGTAAAGCCAATTCTTTTTCTTTTCCCTCCAGAAGTTTCCTTTTCCTTGTAGTTTCTTTCTGTAGTGTACAGATTCGTACACAATGGTAAGGAGAGGTGGACTACAGAGTGATGCGGCAACTGTCTTGGGAAAGCTGGACAGGAGCAGAAACGATTAGTGATCAAGTTAACACAGCAACCAGAAGATTTATTTAACTTGTATTCTACAAGTGTACGAGGGCTCAATACAAATAATGCAGCAAGAAACAGAATCCAGCTATCTCGATATGAACAGCGATGCATCATAGCGTAGCGGCTGCAAGTGCAGGTGCCACTGGCCATCCTATATAACAACAGCGCCGGGCGCTGCTGGTATGGAGCTGGTGGTGCGGCTTAGTGGGCGTGCATCGTAAGGTACGCCTGATCCCGAGCGACCACTACCGCCGTCGAACAGAGATTTGCATTTCCGTTAGCAACCTAAGGACGCCTGTGGCGTGGAATCGATACATGCTGCAACATTTTCCATCCTGATTATCCTTAGGTATAAGTAAAGACGATTGTAATAAAACTTTTTGTTATGATTCATTACTTCCTTACTCACTTAGAACTGGTAATATGGGTTCGTAGGGAGTTCCGTTTATCCTCATTTATGGATAAAGGTGATTGTAATAATTTTTTTGTTTTCATTCATCATTCCTTTATTGACTTGAAACTACTAATGTAAGTTTGTAGGGAGTACTGTATACCATCTATGTAGAAGGCGTGTTAAGTTTGATAAAGAAATATAGTAAACAATATATTTTTTTCAGAAACACAAATCTTTGCCTCAGCATGACGCACTTATCTCTGTGCACTTAATCCAGCCTTTTTTACTCTCTTGGCAGAGAAATTTCTTTCAAACTTAACGTAATACTCGTTTACAGCACATATAAACTTTTCATTCGACGAAACTTCATTCCGTCCAAGGCATTTCTTGGGGCCAGACATGAGAAATCTGATGTGTGACGAATTATTTTTAAGCGGAACTTGTGCACTCTTTGTCGTCGAATCGGTAAATTGTCCTCTAGCAAAAGAACGCTTTTTATGAAGATAGTTTTTGTAAGTTCTACTCAGTTCGCTGTGCATAGTTTTTGTAAGTTCTACTCAGTTCGCTGTGCAAACGGTCTGATAAGACTGGCCACTAAGAGACCCTCTGTGTTTAGCCTCCATCATTTAATCACGTCGGTACTACGTGTGTCTCAAAAGGAAAAAAAAGAAAAACTGCTATCGTCAGATTTCCTGTTCATAAACTGATTTTCGATTTTTTAGTGCACTTCCAATTTGGTCAACCAAATGGCTTAGCTGCAGTATTGTCCCCAGTGTGTAACGCGTAGTCTTTTGCCTCTTGCTTCAACTTTTAAGAAGATTTTGAAAGTTATATCAAATATTGTCACCAGTGAGTGACAATGTTTAGTCAAATAGAGTGCAGTTGGCTTCTTAACGCATTAATGAGTAAAATACGTGTATTTCAAGCCATTAATAAGATGCTAGAATCATTGATTTCGATATGGGCTATTAAAAAGACACTCGTAGCAACAGTCGCGATGAAATGTTACGAACTGCATACACGGACCGGAAAGAGCGGTCCATGATTGAAAAATATTAACCGAAATACGGTCAGTGATACAAGGAGGAAGACACCTGTCAGCTCGCAACTACTCAGATCTTCAATTTCCAGTAAGGATCAGGCATATCCAGCAGCTCCACACATACTGCTTTTGTACATATGGTGTGAATGAAATTAGGTTTTTTAAAATAGAAGCGAACTCGTGTAGTCAATCATTTCTCCGACTTCCTCTCCAAAATGGACTACAACAGGAATTTGCTAATACGTTGCCAAAAACAGCAGCTCGAGCTCAAAAAATGGTTCAAATGGCTCTGAGCACTTTGGGACTTAACATCTTAGGTCATCAGTCCCCTAGAACTTAGAACTACTTAAACCTAACTAACCTAAGGACATCACACACAGTCATGCCCGAGGCAGTTTTGTTGTTTTTGGTTTTTTTGGGGCGCTCAACTGCGTGGTTATCAGCGCCCGCCCGAGGCAGGATTCGAACCTGCGACCGTAGCAGTCCCGCGGTTCCGGACTGCAGTGCCTAGAACCGCACGGCCACCGCGGCCGGCAGCTCGATTTCCGAGAATTATTTTAATTAGAAGAACAACTTGACACTTGACGTTTTGATTATGATAAAGCGGTATAAGTCCTAACTTCTCTTCACAGGAGGCTATCAAAAAGATTCTAAGGGCACTACCTTAGCTACAACCTGTACGACCAATAACAAACAAGTAAAACCAATCCTGCTTTTAATAAAAATATATTAAAAGTAGAGCTGTTATTTTTGGCCAGCTGTGTAACTCCGGGCCCTCATTGTAGAAGGATAAATCATTTGTTACTCATTTACACCGTAAAAAGATTGTTGTGTACTTCAAATGGACTGTAAAACAAATCTGTTGCCTTCATTGTATATTTCGTACAAAGTGGCTTGCAGTATACATATGCATTTGTAAATGAAGAAAACGAAACACTATCTTGTAAGCAACGAACAGCTCAAGCGCGATGACAATACAGAATCCATTGCAAAGTTCGTTGGCCGCTCTCTCAGTTAGACTTTCTCTGTAATCAGGCAGCAGCAATTTTCTTGGACGACTTGTGTTGTAATCAAGTTATAATGCTAACCGCGCTACATCACTGGGCGCGAATATAGGTCATCTGAGGAGCACATAAAGCCGTAAGATGAGGTCTCGCTCTTTAAGTTTACCGCCTGCAGTGTAGTCTGTTTAGAGATTTCATCAGCGGTTGTTTGAGATGAACATTCGTTATGCGAGAGCGAGGAGCTGGCAGAGGTGTGGGCTCCATCAGACTAGTGCTTTCTGCACCAGAGATTGTACAACAGGGAAAATATTTGTATAGCAGCTTCTTTGACGGACCGGTGACCTTGTGTACCATTTTCGTCGTTAAACCACAGTTCTCCTGCTTAAATAAAGAAGAAAATAACGTATACTGTTCTGCCGACATGTTAAGACAATTTTAACTATAAGTTATGTCTACCATCTCGATACAAGAAATCCTTTTTACTTAAGCACTGGGAATGGAAGCGATCTGTGCAAAGTTGTTTCCGGAGATAAGAAGTACGTTACAGTCAAATAAGAATTACATTCCGTTCGACCTTTTTTATCATAAAAACTGCTGTTACGGGACTTTATCAAACTCGACTCACTTCTTCAAGCAGTTCAGGATGAATTTCCTAGAGGACTATGGAGAGAATGTTGAGTACAACGAGCCAAAAGTTAGGCCCCATCTGAACGAGAAGCTTCGCAGAAGACACCATATCAATCACGCTGTCTTTGAATAATCTAGTCTTTGTTCCCGTGAATCGAATATGAAGCACTAATGTCCCAAGACAGCTTATAAGACATTAATTCCCGTCCCATTTAACGCCGATTTACAGCTCCCTTCGACAAAATTATGTCAATCTGGAAGGTTATAAACCTTATCGCCATCCTCATACGTAACAGAAATCCACAACACGAAATCGTAGAACCATCAAAAGTAGCTGTAGGTAATGAATGTCAATTTTTAGACAGGTATTTTCGGTTAAACCACCATTTTCAACTAATCTATTAACACTACATCAAGTTTGGGGAAGATTCATACGCATTAAATACATAATTTAAATACATAATTTTTCTAGTTACAGCATCTGCCATATATGCGTCAAGAAACCTTATTCATTTCTGATCTGCTGTTAATCAGCGAATGAAAGAAGATTGCTAGCCGAAACTAGTAATCTGTAAATAAAAGTTCATTACAACAGCTTTCGGTGGTTTCTGATGTTTTTCTTTGAGTACATTGAAGCTTTGCAGCACTGGCTACAGGTAATACACATCATTTAATCTCACAGCGATATAGCTCGATCCATCTCCTCAGCTAGTGATCGTATGCATAAGAGTTCCTCGTTTGTTTTCTCTTAAAGGATTCATCTACCATTTCTCGCTGCCATTACCATTAAGTGCTGTTGATCTTCCACGCCCTTTAAGCTAAAAATATCCAGAAGAGGTTTGGTGATCATTGGTTCTCTTCATATCAGTATGTCCACAAAAGTACATATTTGTCTTTGTATCTTCCCGTTGCTCAGCTCCTTCGTATGACTTTGGATGTTCATCAACCATTTGGTTCAGTTCTTCCTCTCCCTCTCCTCATTCTATACGTGTTAAGACGCTTTTTCACGGGATGGTAGTGAAGTGTTAGTATCACGTAACCGTAACACATCAGCCTGGATTCTGAGAGTTTTTCGTTTGTGGTGACGACCTTAAAACAACTCCTTACGAATTCAAACCGCTCTTTGCCCTTCAGTGTTATTCCTCCTGTTCATCGTAACATGCGTATTTCCGTTGTATGGAGCTTCTGTTCGTAAGTCTTTTTTGATGCCTAAGACTTCATTGCAATATAATAACGCCGGTCTTACACCAATTTTATAAATTGTACCTTTGGTATTTATAGATATTTTTACGTAACACATAACCCCTGAAAGCATACGCCACCTGTCAGCAAAAGTGCTTATTCAAAAGAAAGGAAAAGCTTACTTTCTCATTACATCAAGTGATTTACATTTCCTGTGACTATATTGAAAAAGTAAAAGAAGTGCAATGTTGAAACGAAGTACATTTTATATCTTTCCTGTCGATTGATTCCGTGAGAAAATTCACCCGTAGAGGATATTAATTATTTCAAAATTAGAACCAATCTTTTTAGCGAATGAAGTGGGCAACATTTTATGACTTTTGTGCAAAAAATGTCAAGGAGCCGGTGAATTTAATTCCCTGAGCGGTCGAAATTCACTTCCTCAAAGATCTGAAATTCCTGCTCCCGTGCGAATTGCAACTGCCCCTTGAAAACAGAACCTGTGAATCGAATTTTTCCGTTTCTCTCTCGTACATAGAAGTAAACCACGTTAGCTGTGTACACTCCTAGTGAACTATTGAAATAACTCGATTCCTAAGAGTAAAAATAAGTTAAATTTATTTTTATTATTTTTTATTTTAAGTACATTGCAAACAGCCAACAAATTATCAAATTAGTCGTATGTCTGGTGATTAACACAAATGATAGCTGATAACAGGACGTTATAAAATGTGAGGGAATCTGGTAAAGAATTATTTTAGGTTATTCTGAAAGCACAGTATAAATACCGTAATTTGTTCTGACGTAGCATTATTACATCGCCAGATTGTACAACAGGTTAGATAAGGTAAATATTAACAAACATCCAAGTTTGTCACTATCACCTAATAGATAGTCTCTGGTATGGCCCAAATATTTTCGTGGGAAAAGATCCATTTCTCCACACTAGTCTATTATAGTCTATTCTGTGCAAGACTGTTCATCTCTGATAACTGTTGCAGCCTACATCTACAAGACTTGGTTTCGCGCCACAGTTTTAACCCCCCACCCCCGTTAAACACTTCCTCCAGTACCAAATTAACTATTCAGTCATACCTTGAGGTGTGTCCTCCTAACCGATTCCATCTTTTGCCTAGTCGTGCCGTAAATTCCTTTTCTCCCCAATTCGAGCCACACCTCCTGGCGAGTAATCTGATATACCCACCGGACCTTCAGCATTCTTCTCCTTGGATTCTTTTACTGCCTGCTCAGTGTACGGATTGAATAACACCGGGAATAACCTACAGCTCAGTAGTAATGTGAAAGAAACACACAGTTATATATGCAGATCACAATCTATTAAAAATTCAATGATGACTTCGTAAACTACTTCTTCTTCTGGTACGAGGATACCGGTGACATTAGAGGGAATTTGGTGTTTCTGTTTTTTTCAGTCTTTTGCGCAAAAATAGATGTCGGTCTCAGTAATGCTCTCACGAAAAGATATGTGATTTAAATCACATTCTGATGCTGAATCAAGCGAGCAACTCGCGGATTGCTTGACGCATATCCCGTGAAAGTGGCTGGGATAGTTTCCTTGATGGAAGCGCCTGTTTATGATGGTTGTGTGTCGTACATCACACGTGCAACCCTCGAAACCCACGACCTTCTGAGAATGGTAGGTCGCGGACTGTACTACTAGCGGACTCTGCACTAAATGAAGAGTGGGAATATCAGACGTTTTAAATGCCATTTTTCAGTGATAGTGTGCTGTCGGTACTGTATTACATTTCCCTAGAATTGTTCCAAGTGCAAAATTGTGGAGAAAATGTTTCAGACATTCATTACTAGCTGATGGCGGATGGACTTAGTTACTTCTGGAGCCCCACATGCCATACTTCGAGGTCTCCTCCGATTAGTTGATGCACAGTTTGTGTGGTAATCAGAGCGCACGTAAGCTTTTGTTGGTGTCAATAAAACAGCTTTGTAATGCAAGGAGATAATTTGGGTTTCAAAAATAGTCAAAAATATTGGAGAAGTGAACAGATGAAACAACTTGTGTCCAGAAAATGTTATAAAAAGTCATTTCTTCCTTAACAACACAGAGAGCTCTACAGTAAACTTTGCAGCATCTCTTCCTAAGAACAGAGTTGTGTAGCAAACAAAAGTCAATATTGAAAGATTGTTTTGTTTAGTTTAGTTTAGGTATTCCCTGGTAAAAAAATTCAGATGAGAAAGGTTTTTTTGTTGACTACAATTCTACTGGTTGCAACATTACTGCTGTATTTTTGTTCTTGCGTTATCGCAAATAAAACCCAGTGCCTCAGTGTTAATGGCTCTTGAAACATGAACTTTCTTATTGGCACGTAGAAACAGTCAGCTGCCTGCTAGAACGTATTTAATAAATTACACTACTAGCCATTAAAATTGCTACACCAAGAAGAAATGCAGATGATAAACGTGTATTCAGTGGACAAATACATTATACTAGAACTGACATGTGATTACATTTTCACGCAATTTGGTTTCATAGATCCTGAGAAATCAATACCCAGAACAACCTCCTCTGGCCGTAATAACGGCCTTGATACGCCTGGGCATTGAGTCAAACAGAGCTTGGATGGCATGTACAGGTACAGTTGCCCATGCAGCTTCAACACGATACCACAGTTCATCAAGAGTAGTGACTGGCGTGTTGTGACGAGCCAGTTGCTCGGCCGCCACTGACCAGACGTTTTCAATTGGTGAGAGATCTGGAGAATGTGCTGTCCAGGGCAGTAGTCGAACATTTTCTGTATCCAGAAAGGCCCGAACAGGACCTGCAACATGTGGCCGTGCATTATCCCGCTGAAATGTAGGGTTTCACAGGGATTGAATGAAGGGTAGAGCCACGGGTCGTAACACATCTGAAATGTAACGTCCACTGTTCAAAGTGCCGTCAGTGCGAACAAGAGGTGACCAAGGCGTGTAACCAATGGCACCCCATACCATACCGCTAGGTGATACACCAGTAAGGCGATGACGAATACACGCTTTCAATGTGCAGTCACCGCGATGTCGCCAAACACGGGTGCGACCATCATGATGCTGTAAACAGAACCTGGATTCATCCGAAAAAATGACGTTTTGCCATTCGTGCACCCAGGTTCGTCGTTGAGTACACCATCGCAGGCGCTCCTGTCTGTGATGCAGCGTCAAGGGTAACTGCAGCCATGGTCTCCGAGCTGATAGTCGATGCTGCTGCAAATGTCGTCGAACTGTTCGTGCAGATGGTTGTTGTCTTGCAAAGGTTCCCATCTGTTGACTCAGGGATCGAGATGTGGCTGCGCGATCCGTTACAGCCATGTGGATAAGATGCCTGTCATCTCGACTGCTAATGATACAGGGCCATTGGGATCCAGCACGGCGTTCCGTGTTGCCCTCCTGAACCCACCGATTCCATATTCTGCTAACAGTCATTGGATCTCGACCAACGCGAGCAGCAATGTTGCGATACGATAAACCGCAATCGCGATAGGCTACAATCCGACCTTTATCAAAGTCGGAAACGTGATGGTACAATATTCTCCTCCTTACACGAAGCATCACAACGTTTCAGCAGCCAACGCCGGTCAATTGCTGTTTGTGTATGAGAAATCGGTCGGAAACTTTCCTCATGTCAGCACGTTGTAGGTGTCGCCACCGGTGCCAACCTTGTGTGAATGCTCTGAAAAGCTAATCATTTGCATATGACAGCATCTTCTTCCGGTCGGTTAAATTTCGCGTCTGTAGCACGTCATCTTCGTGGTGTAGCAATTTTAATGGCCAGTGGTGTATTTATTTCTAATTTGCCTCATAACATTTTGCGGTGACGAGGTAAGCATCATAATTCTGCTGTAGCAGAATGCCTTCTCTATTTTTTTGGGTACAAACAAGTTATGTACAAAAAGAGATATATTACTTTTTGATTTTCCTGACAAATGCGATGTTTGTCACCTAGAGTGTTTGACAGTTGCGCTATTGGAATGTTTCACAGTCGCGGTGCTGTTTCTCCGCCAGGTGTTGCCCTTCTCCTCAGAGAAATCACTGCGTGGTCCGGAGAGTTGTTCAGGGCTTGCTCTCGTTACCGTGACGAACTATACGTGCTGTGCTACACACGTTGCGTGCGGAAGTCCGGCTGTGCAGTCAGCTCGAAATTGCGGTTAATGGCACACAGAGAGAGGAAGGAACGCAGGCACCGTTCGTTACCCAACACTTCTATGAAGATAAGTCATTCCTAGAAGCAATATTATGTGACTGGTCGGAGTTTCCTAAGAAGTGGGAAGTTAAGGTTGACGTAAGAGATCAAAATTTCTCTCTAGTGAATCCTTTCCTCTAATGTCGAGCAAGAGTTGTTGATGGATGAGTAGATGAACAACATCCTCTCTCGTAACTAAATCATCCAGCAGTCCTTTCTAAACTATTGCAATATGGTTGCAAGTAAACGGAAAATAACTTACTCATTGCGCTCTTGAAACACTAAAAGCTGCCTCTCCTCTCCCATACATATTTTTTTCTTTTTTCATTTTTTTGTAATTTTTCTGACTTCTCAAGTAGAGTTTTCATACGAATCCAAGTGTGAATGAGTGTTTACGAATGTTTCTGTAAGAATGATGACTGCAAGTGACAATGTGTTACTAAATTAGCAACAAATAATTGTAAAGCGTAGTATGTTTTGTAAATGTGAACTGTAAAATGTACGTCTGTAACAAGCCGAAACTGTAAGTGTATTCCATTGAATGAAATTTACACATTTTATACAGGGTGTTACAAAAAGGTACGGCCAAACTTTCAGGAAACATTCCTCACGCACAAATAAAGAAAAGATGTTATGTAGACATGTGTCCGGAAACGCTTAATTTCCATGTTAGAGCTCATTTTAGTTTCGTCAGTATGTACTGTACTACCTCGATTCACCGCCAGTTGGCCCAATTGAAGGAAGGTAATGTTGACTTCGGTGCTTGTGTTGACATGCGACTCATTGCTCTACAGTACTAGCATCAAGCACGTCAGTACGTAGCATCAACAAGTTAGTGTTCATAACGAACGTGGTTTTGCAGTCAGTGCAATGTTTACAAATGCGGAGTTGGCAGATGCCCATTTGATGTATGGATTAGCACGGGGCAATAGCCGTGGCGCGGTACGTTTGTATCGAGACAGATTTCCAGAACGAAGGTGTCCCGACAGGAAGGCGCTCGAAGCAATTGATCGGCGTCTTAGGGAGCACGGAACATTCCAGCATATGACTCGTGACTGGGGAAGACCTAGAACGACGAGGACACCTGCAATGGACGAGGCAATTCTTCATGCAGTTGACGATAACCCTGATGTCAGCGTAGGAGAAGTTGCTGCTGTACAAGGTAACGTAGACCACGTCACTGTATGGAGAGTGCTACGGGAGAACCAGTTGTTTCCGTACCATGTACAGCGTGTGCAGGCACTATCAGTAGCTGATTGGCCTCCACGGGTACACTTCTGCGAATGGTTCATCCAACAATGTGTCAATCCTCATTTCAGTGCAAATGTTCGCTTTACGGATGAGGCTTCATTCCAACGTGATCAAATTGTAAATTTTCACAATCATCATGTGTGGGCTGACGAGAATCCGCACGCAATTGTGCACTCACGTCATCAACACAGATTTTCTGTGACCGTTTGGGCAGGCATTGTTGGTGATGTCTTGATTGGGCCCCATGTTCTTCCACCTACGCTCAGTGGAGCACGTTATCATGATTTCATACGGGTTACTCTACCTGTGCTGCTAGAACATGTGCCTTTACAAGTACGACGCAACATGTGGTTCATGCACGATGGAGCTCCTGCACATTTCAGTCGAAGTGTTCGTACGCTTCTTAACAACAGATTCGGTGACCGATGGATTGGTAGAGGCGGACCAATTCCATGGCCTCTAAGCTCTCCTGACCTCAACCCTCTTGACTTTCATTTATGGGGGCATTTGAAAGCTCTTGTCTACGCAACCCCGGTACCAAATGTAGAGACTCTTCGTGCTCGTATTGTGGACGGCTGTGATACAATACGCCATTCTCCAGGGCTGCATCAGCGCATCACGGATTCCATGCGACGGAGGGTGGATGCATGTATCCTCGCTAACGACGGACATTTTGAACATTTCCTGTAACAAAGTGTTTGAAGTCACGCTGGTACTTTCTGTTGCTGTGTGTTTCCATTCCATGATTAATGTGATTTGAAGAGAAGTAATAAAATGAGCTCTAACATGGAAAGCAAGCGTCTCCGGACACATGTCCACATAACATATTTTCTTTCTTTGTGTGTGAGGAATGTTTCCTGAAAGTTTGGCCGTACCTCTTTGTAACACCCTGTACACTGGGTGATTATAATTAAAGTGCAGCCACTCACGAAAGTACGGTGTTGGCTGTAATTGTATGGCAGCTAAACGTGGTAGATATACTAATAAAGAGCCAATTTACTCTGAAAAAAAAAAAACAGTACAATTTTGGCCGCTAGGTGAAAACCTGGCGCTGTACACCGTTTGTATGACGGTATGACTTCCACGCTGTCATTTGAGAACCCATAGCGTGAGTGAACAGTATGGCTATCGAGGAGAGAGACAGTGCGCTGTTAATGGAAGTGTTTTATGTGAACGGCAGGAATTACAGTACTACATGGAGGGGGTATCGCTCACTGAAAGGTCTGAGGAGAGACCCGATGTCATTAAATTGTTTAAAGAACATACAATGAAATTTGAAAACACTGATGAGCTTGGTGTGGCACGTAGAAGAGGAAGGCGTACAGTCTCGGTGGAAGTTATTGACGAGGTTGCTGTTGCTGTTTAACTGATCATGCAGCACCTGCTCCGAGTATTGCTAGTACTCGAGCAGTGTCACGAGAATTGTCCGTCCCGTGGTCAACAGTACGGAAAGTTTTTCGGTATATTTTACACTGGTGCCCGTACAAGATTCAGACGGTACATCAACTGAAGCCACACGATCCGCAGCGACGTTCTGAGTTTTCTCTTCCGATCTGGCACGGATCGAAGTTGATGACATATGACCGGGCAATATTCTGTGGAGTGACGAGGCACACGTTTTACATACAGGTTGCAGAGGATACACAGAACTGCCAAATTTGGTGTACTGTTAAAAAGCGTATTGTGCATGAACAGCCACTGCACTCGCCGTACGTGACTGTGTGGTGTGGATTCACAAGCACCATTATTATCGGTCCATTCTTCTTTGAAGAGAATACAGCCAGTGGACCTGTCAGGTGTACTGTGACGTGTGTACGTCATCGATACCTTCAGCAAGTGGTTCCCGCTTTCGAAGAGTGCAGCTGTGTGGAAACCACTGTTTTCATGCAAGATGACCAACTCCTCTTGTCACTCGCCCAATGAAATATCTGGTTAATACATCCTTACACGAACGTGTTATTTCCAGAGGTTTTCCAGATGCGAGGCCTGCATCATCACCTGATTTGAACCCATGTGACTTCTATCTTTGGGGATATCTAAAAGAAAGCGTTTACCAGTCACACGATCGACTTCTACCTGATCTGAAGGCCAGTATACAGGAACTCGTTGCTCATGCTCCACTCGAACTGCTGCGAGCAACCGTTGATCATGTCGCCTTACGGCCAGCTACTGTGGCCGAGCGGTTCTAGACGCTTCAGTCCAGAACCGCGCTGCTGCTACTGTCGCAGGTTCGAATCCTGCCTCGGGCATGGATGTGTCTGGTGTCCTTAGGTTAGTTAGGTTAAAGTAGTTCTAAGTGTAGGGGACTGATGACCTCAGATGTAAAGTACCATAGTGCTTAGAGCCATTTGAGCCATTTCTGTCGTCTTGAGGATGCAGCATTTCCTCAGCGTCTCCAGTGTTCATATTGAACAAAGAGTCTAAACGATGGTTAATAATCAAATCATCATTACCCTTTTCCCACCTGTTTGACCTTTTCTGCCCACTTCCCGTTCCTAATTTACAACGTACGGAAACATTTCTATACGTCTTTCTTGCATTCGCGGCGCCAAACCTGCACCTGGTATCTTTGTAAATTTTCTTTGTTATTACAGTTCTTTCAAAGACTAGCCAGTCAGCTCTATTGACCAGTATCCGTGAATAAAAGGGATCCTTTGGCTGAAAAAGAGTGATGCTACCGAGGCTATAAAAAGAACATGACAGTGCTGGTGTTTGTTTTACAAAGAAAGAAGACGTGTCGATACCGTACTTTTATAGTCGCTAGTAGTGATCGTCAAGACGCTGGTTATTGTCTTATATTGCTGCCGGCCGGAGTGGCCGAGCTGTTCTAGGCGCTACAGTCTGGAACTGCGCGACCGCTACGGTCGCGGGTTCGAATCCTGCCTCGGGCATGGATGTGTGTGATGTCCTTGTTAGTTAGGTTTAAGTAGTTCTAAGTTCTAGGGGACTGATGACCTCAGAAGTTAAGTCCCATAGTGCTCAGAGCCATTTGAACCATTTTTATATTGCTGTGTTGGCCGAAAAGAGATTCACAATACAGTTATTGAAAGAAAAGTGCTGTGTTGTTGTACTTCCAATCTTAAATAGTCCCGCCGAAGCTACGAAAACGGTGATGCATTAACAAGATAGCGGCTGCGAGTAACAAAAATGTTCAAATGTATGTGAATTCCTAAGGGACCAAACTGCTGAGGTCTCGGTCCCTAGACTTACACACTACTTAAACTAACTTATGCTACGAACAACACACACACCCATGCTCGAGGGAGGTCCCGAACCTCCGGCGGGAGGACCACGCAATCCGTGACATGGTGCCCGAAATCGCGCGGCCACACCACGCGGCTGCGATTAATCTCCGGAAAGTAATCAATTACGCATGATGCACAATCGCCAAAACAGCAGAGAGGACAGTCGCTGCTCCTGAACGCACACACATTCGCAAACGTCGTCATTAATGTTAACTTTCTTCCACTCGTTAGTAGCTGCTGTTCCTGATGGAGGATGCATGCTAATCACATATGGTTTCTGGCACATGGCTGCCAAGTAGTGTATGTCCAAAAGTCGAGGTCTTCAGGAGAGAAAATTTAAACTTTGCAGCTCACTGTAAATTCATAATTATATAGTTCTTAATTGAATTAAGACACTGCAGTGACTTGCAAATACTCGTATAAACGTTCAGTCAGAATGCATAAATCTAGTGCTCACATCTCTTAACTGAAAACACCTTTTATGGCAGTGCTGTCAGCATTACATAATATTGTAGGCGGTATAAGTCTACCTGAACGATCCTTGTATGATTCACCAATGTTTCGCAACCTTTATGCGCTATCACGTAAATGTCCATCATATTTTTAACCTTTTTAGATCATGGAAGTGTAACAGTCACAGCCATATTTTTAAAGTCTTTCGCACTGGTCGCGTTATTTTAGTCTTGAACAACACAAACCTGGCATGAATGTGCCATGTAAGACAGAACACGAAGCACACAAGTAAACAAGGTTATCAGGTGGTGGTAGCAGACCTGACTGACGTAAGCACTTCGACTTACACCACTTGATTGACAAGGCGCTAAGCAGTTTCGTCCAGTGCAATACCATTCAGCACTCTCTGTGACCGAACTATTGAACTAATAACCACATCACTTGTCGGCTGCAAAGATATGCCTGCCTAGTAATGCTAAGAGGTGTCAGTCCATTTCTCAGTTTTTGTGATTTATACCACTTGGCAACAATCCCTCCCATATAATACTTGGCTTTCGTAAGTGACCATACAATTACCAATAGAAATTCTGAAAGTGCGTCTTCGCTGTTTTGTATTTTCTCGTCTTTTGTCGTGTCTTGTTTTGTGTTTCCTGGACTCTTGTTTCAAACGAATACAATTTTTTTGGTAAGGAATTCTTATGTGTCATGTTTACACTTATGACGCGAAGAAAAGTAGTATTCTGCCAAACATTTCCTCCACTTCCATCGAACTTTTATCGTTGCAACCGACAGGCTGTTTCTAGCCAAAAGCAAGAAGATAATAGTTTTGCATCCACCCTACTCATTGGATCTGCGCTGTGTGATTTTGCCCCAGTCCCTAGAGGCCACCATCGCAACAGCGACCCCAGTCGCGTGGTATTGAGTATTAAGCAGTTTTTGGACAATGGTTTCGCACCCATCCTACTCACATTTGACGCAATGAGTTAAGAATGCGTCTGCAGGAGAGGAATCCTAGTTACTGTATTCACTGGCATAAACAGTAACCATACCAGCAAGTAAGATACCCCACACAGTACAACAAAGCATAGGATCACAAGCTGTCTACAAACTACATCAACTTACTGGCTCCAAATACAAAGCCATATCTCTCCACTTGAACTCAGAATTCGGGGATGTTTGTTGCATGAGTATAAAAAGTTAATGGACAACCTCATTGTTCGCATCCACGGCTGTATCCGAAGTGCTACATCTGACAGGCTAAACTCCAGACAACCAGCAATAAAAACTGCAGCAGAATATCTTGTTCAAAGATTTGATATACTCCATAAATGGAAACAAATATGGATCAAGAGAGCGCCACCAAAAGTAGAAACCTCTCTAAACACGGGCACTAAACCAGCAGGCTTCGATCTGCCCCGGCGTACGTTGAAAACAGTAAACTGAATACTCAAGAACCGTGGATTACTCAAGGACTTTCTTTTACAGCGGAAAAATTCTTCTGCTGACTAGGGTTTCCCCTATTTGCCTGCCTCATTCCGTGGATGCACTGGACCAACTGCTGTCTCGTGTCTTCGGTGGTCGTCAGGATTGCCCTTTCCCTTGGAAAAAAAGACGCCCGACCCATTTTGCAGTTGCGGCGAGACACCCCGGACCACCTAATACAGTGTGGGTGGTGTATTTTAACATCATATACAGTCAATCCAAAGGCCTGCTGACAATGACCCCGAAAGTTGTTAGTGGACTGAGAAATTAATATTGTAGACTGTTGCACGTATTTGTAAGATTTTTCACTCTAAGTGTTAAGTGTCTTTTCCCACGAGCTACTCGACACTATAACGGTCGAGATATGATCTGAAAGTGCTTCTATGAAGCTTCCGCCAAAAAGTCTGAATTTCAGAGTAATCAAGTGAATGTAGACGCCCTCAGGCCATAGCGCCAACTTTGACTCTCGGTTTGGCGACTGGCAGCTACAGTTTTTCAGTTCTTGCAGACCAGGACGAAAATGCTCTTCCAGGAGATGCACATTTATGTCCCATAAAAATATCTTGGTGCATTCCATTGCCCAAACACTTCCTTCCTTTGAATACACGCTTGTAACATCGTATTTATTAATCAATAAATACATCAATAACTAAAATTAAAATTCCCACAAGTTTAATTTGTAGCCCATAATAACAAAAATTACAATACCCGCAACATTTGGGCTACAGCCTGTTGTTTGCGCAACATAGAGTTTGCACAAAATAAAATTGATAATCACATTGGACGCCCAGAACAACTGTAACCCTTCTGGAAGTCGATGCTTGTAATTTCTAAATTGCGGTAAATGTATTTTTGTATCATTTCTCGCGCTGCATTTGCTACTTCATTGAGCGATGCTGCTGAAAGGTAATGAGCGCTTCATTATTTAAAAAAAAAATACTAACTGCTGTAGGTCTACGATTTTCATATATGGCGATTGTTTAAGATAGGAAATATCCGTACGAGGTCTGTTCAAAAAATTCCAGAACATTCGTTATTTCGCGCCAGTGGTGTGTTGGAGCGAAGTGCGGTTGGCATCCCTGCACACTCCTGAATTTAATGTGTAACAGCCGGAAGTTTCTTTGCTGTATGTTTGTTAGTTATTATTGAGTGCTGTATTGGATAGAACGTTGTGTCACACAGTTGCGAATTTCGAGAGGGCAGAGTTACAGGAGCAACGCGTCTGCATTAAATTCTGCGTGAAACGCATGAAAGCCTTGACAGAGACACACCAAATAATGCAGGAAGCCCACGGTGATGAGTGCTTAAGCCTTACTCGGTGCTACGAATGGTTCACACGGTTTAAAAATGGCCGGACGGAAGTTAAAGATGATCCTCATTCTGGACGCCCTTCGACGTCTACCGACTACGCTCATGTCAGGAACGTCAATGAAATTGTGCGTGCCAATCGAAGATTGACTATCCGAGAGATTGCAGAAGAATGTAACATTTCATTTGGATCACGTCATGAAATCCTGACACAGCATTTTGCAATACATCACTTTGCCGCCAAGTTCGTCCTACGGCTCAAGAGTCAAGACCAAACAGAGCTTAGCCTCGATAGCTGTGAAGAGCTTTTGGATCGTGCAAATGAGAGTAAGATGTTCCTTGAGAGAATCGTAACTGGTGATGAGACGTGGATATAAAGTTATGATATTAAGACCAAGGTTCAATCTTCACAAAGGGGTCGGGAACGGTTTTCCACGACCAAAAAAAGCTCGACAGATCAAATGTCAAAGCCATGCTGATAGTTTTCTTTGACTTTGAAGAATTAGTTCATCATGAATTCGTGCCGCAGGGACAAACTGTTAATCGATGATACTAGCGGGACGTGTTGCTATGCCTGCGAGAAAATATGAGAAGGAAACGGCCCGAAATGTGGCGAGATAATCCATGGCTCTTTTTTTTTATTTCCAAAGTTGAAAACCCCGATGAAAGGACGAAGATCTTCAGCGATAGACAAAATAAAAGAAAATTCGCAGACGGTGCTTCGGCGATCCAGCAAAACGCGTACTGAGACTGCTTCCGGAAGTGGAAACTGTGTTAGGAGTGGTGTATTAATTGTGGAGGAGGGTATTTCGAAGAAAACCATGCGCAATAAGTAAAAGGTAAGCGTAGAAAAAATTTGTGGACAAAGTGTCGGAAATTTTTGAACAGACCTCGTATTTTCACTCTCACACTTATCAATCTGCTCTTTTGCGTTTCCTTAGAATCTTGAGTTCTGCTGTATCATGCTGTGTACAGCGCTGCGTCATTGAATTACCGCCTGTAATGGCTGTGCGTATTTTTCCTGTATCAGTTCTGTCAGTGTGAGCACAGAACCTGCTGAGGACCTCAGTAAGATCACTTATTACTGAAGACACTCCATGCTTCACACTTGCAAGAATCCGAGTGAGTCGACGGCGCCGTCTGTCATCAATATTGCTACCCCCGATAGTTTTCATCGTAACGAGGTATTCGCGGTACACCAGAAACACGATGGCCATATAACTGTGTGACGGGGGTGTCCGGCACCAACGATCTTCTCGCAGTGATTAAACACTGACTTCACCAGCCTTGCCCATTCTGTAATCGACTACCACGCTGACGGTTAGCACAGAGCGTCCGCAGCTAATGCAGTCGCTCGTGTGTCTGCTGAAGAGACGATAGCTGCAGAGGCCTTCCTTTATAGTCTGCCCAGAACATATCACGCATTTTTTACTGTTAGCGGACACCTGGGCAAACATTCAAGAAAATTTCGTTCTTGTCACAAAGGGTCTAAAACCATAACATAGTCGTGACTGATGAAGAAGAATTCTCAAGTACCAAATGAGGGCACTCGTGGCACGGATGCAAACGCAAATTCACACAATTAGATTGTCATGTACTGGAAAGATTCATTTGTAACTCCATGGCCGACAACGACGGAATACTGTACACAGGAGGACACTGGGAGCCGCTCCATCGCTTCTAACTGCCACATATTGAAGAAATTGCATTCTACATCTACGTGATGGGGCAAATAAAAGTGGCCCGGACGAGTGGTTACGATTGCATGTGAATGTATGCGTATAACCAAACCCCGTGACGCGCGCACCACGTATACGCCAGTCACGTGATCCACACCGGTTCAGGGCCTGTGCGGGCTGTGTCAGTGTTAATGGAGCAGTGCAAAGGGGGCGATGGTAAAGTGGAGCACCGCGTGTTCGTTGCGGAAAGTTACGTGACAACAGCTCGTGGAAACGGTGTGGTCAGTTGCTTGCTGAGAAGTTTAATGGTGTCAAAGTGCCATGCACCGCTCCGAAACGTGCCTGCACACCAGAAAATGTGGCTGCAGTTAACCAGAAAATGATTGAGGGTCCCACCAAATCAATCAGACGCCTGTTGCAGGAGACCAGCATATCACGTTGATCATGCGGGCGAATATTCCACCTTGAACTGCACATGTGTCCCTACCGAGTGTCTCTTTCATTAAAACCAGTAGATTCTCCTCAGCGCCTCCGTTTTGTGAGTGGCTGTACACTGATATAACAATGAATGGCTTGGACATGGATCAGTGCTTTATGTCTGATGACGCCTGGTTTCACCTAAGTGGTTATGTCAACTCTCAGAATCACAGGTTCTGGTCAGCGCAGAATCCGCATAACTTCCACGAAACATCACTCCATGATCAGAAAGTTAGGGTTTGGTGTGCAGTCTGCACGCCGCATTGTTGGTCCCATCTTCTTTCATCATACGCTGACTTTGGCGCGTTACATTGCTTTTTGAAACCATTTGCAACAGACTAACGGAAGAGGAAGAGACCTGCAGTTACTTACAACAAGATCGAACAACCGCCCATACGGTCGGCCGAACCTTGGAGCACATTTACACAATCTTCACTCATGACAGAGTGAATCTCGGGGGAGATTGCAGCAGTCGAGTTTCGATACGTCTTCTGCAACTTGCCGACCAGGGCCCAAAAGTCCCAAGAGATGAATGGTGGCCACTTTCATCTTCTGCTATTGTCAAGTTAATACTGTATTTCCATTCCTCTACAGTGTTTTTGTACCCTGGAATTCTGTTCTTCGTGCCACAATTATTTGCTCCAGCCTGTGCAGTTGGATACTCTGCAAACCACTGCGTGGTGGAAGGCAGAATGTAATTCCCTTTGGCCAGCCGCTGTGGCCGAGCGGTTCTAGGCGCTTCCGTCTGGAACCACGCGACCGCTACGATCGCAGGTTCGAATCCTGCCTCGGGCATGGATGTGTGTGATGTCCTTAGGTTAGTTAGGTTTATGTAGTTCTAAGTTCTAGGGGAGTGATGACCTCAGGTGTTAAGTCCCATAGTGCTCAGAGCCGTTTGAACCATTTTGTAAGTCTCTTTGTACTACGTATTGAGATTTTTTTTCCCGTTCCAGTGGCATATGATGCCACTGAATGATTTCTTAATTGTGCACTGTAATTAGTCTGATCTTATCTTGACAGTCCCAGGGAAGCCATTCGTTGGGATTGTAGCATATTCCTAGATTTCTCGATAATGTTTCCGAAACTCGTACATTCACACGATAGTTAGCTTTTATTTTCGAACGTCTGTCAATCCACATTTCACAGCTTCTCCGCGACCTTCTCCCATGGACCAAATAAACCAGTGAGCAGTTGTGTTGCTCTTCTTTGTATATGTTCAATATCCTCTGTTGCCCCTATGGGGTACTGCCCACTTAAGCAGTACCGTAGAATGGGTCGCACGAGTGTATCGTAAGTAATCTCCTTTGCAGACTCGTTGCATGTCACTAGTGTCCTACCAATTAACCGAAATCTACTACTTCCTTTACCTACGATTAAGTCCATTAGGTAAATCCAGCTATCTCTTTGATCTGAATGATTACAGTTGTGACTTATTGGTATTTAATAAGTGTAAAATTTCACATTATAGATATTTAATACAATTTGTCCATAGTTTTCACCACTTTGAAATACACTCCTGGAAATTGAAATAAGAACACCGTGAATTCATTGTCCCAGGAAGGGGAATCTTTATTGACACATTCCTGGGGTCAGATACATCACATGATCACACTGACAGAACCACAGGCACATAGACACAGGCAACAGAGCATGCACAATGTCGGCAGTAGTACAGTGTATATCCACCTTTCGCAGCAATGCACGCTGCTATTCTCCCATGGACACGATCGTAGAGATGCTGGATGTAGTCCTGTGGAACGGCTTGCCATGCCATTTCCACCTGGCGCCTCAGTTGGACCAGCTTTCGTGCTGGACGTGCAGACCGCGTGAGACGACGCTTCATCCAGTCCCAAACATGCTCAATGGGGGACAGATCCGGAGATCTTGCTGGCCAGGGTAGTTGACTTACACCTTCTAGAGCACGTTGGGTGGCACGGGATGCATGCGGACGTGCATTGTCCTGTTGGAACAGCAAGTTCCCTTGCCGGTCTAGGAATGGTAGAACGATGGGTTCGATGACGGTTTGGATGTACCGTGCACTTTTCAGTGTCCCCTCGACGATCACCAGTGGTGTACGGCCAGTGTAGGAGATCGCTCCCCACACCATGATGCCGGGTGTTGGCCCTGTGTGCCTCGGTCGTATGCAGTCCTGATTGTGGCGCTCACCTGCACGGCGCCAAACACGCATACGACCATCACTGGCACCAAGGCAGAAGCGACTCTCATCGCTGAAGACGACACGTCTCCATTCGTCCCTCCATTCACGCCTGTCGCGACACCACTGGAGGCGGGCTGCACGATGTTGGGGCGTGAGCGGAAGACGGCCTAACGGTGTGCGGGACCGTAGTCCAGCTTCATGGAGACGGTTGCGAATGGTCCTCGCCGATACCCCAGCAGCAACAGTGTCCCTAATTTGCTGGGAAGTGGCGGTGCGGTCCCCTACGGCACTGCGTAGGATCCTACGGTCTTGGCGTGCATCCGTGCGTCGCTGCGGTCCGGTCCCAGGTCGACGGGCACGTGCACCTTCCGCCGACCACTGGCGACAACATCGATGTACTGTGGAGACCTCACGCCCCACGTGTTGAGCAATTCGGCGGTACGTCCACCCGGCCTCCCACATGCCCACTATACGCCCTCGCTCAAAGTCCGTCAACTGCACATACGGTTCACGTCCACGCTGTCGCGGCATGCTACCAGTATTAAAGACTGCGATGGAGCTCCGTATGCCACGGCAAACTGGCTGACACTGACGGCGGCGGTGCACAAATGCTGTGCAGCTAGCGCCATTCGACGGCCAACACCGCGGTTCCTGGTGTGTCCGCTGTGCCGTGCGTGTGATCATTGCTTGTACAGCCCTCTCGCAGTGTCCGGAGCAAGTATGGTGGGTCTGACACACCGGTGTCAATGTGTTTTTTTTCCATTTCCAGGACTGTATTATCAAGATCTGGCTGAATATATGTGCAGCTTTTTTTTCGTTATAGACAACTGAATCATCTGCAAAAGCCTGAGATTAATATTCACATTGTCTGCCTGGTCATAAATATACTGGGTATAACGGGTATAGTGCAGATATCTCTGTGGGTGGCCGAGGACTGTGTACCGAACAACATTACATCAGTATTTACGTCATTTGCAGACTATCGATTATAGATATTACATCAACCACCGGTGCTCTATGAGGTCGAGCATTATCGTCCATCATTACGAAGTCTGGGCCCACAGCATCTCGTGACAACTGTTCGAAGATCTCGTTACAGTACCTGACAGCAAATAAACCTTGCCGATTCACCCCTAAAATTTCACGAAGAGATGTTCGAGCTGTCATAATCGCTGCCCACACTATCAGGGATCTCCTCGATATCGGTCTCTTTCCACAGTGTTTGGATTCTGAAATCGTGTTCCTTCAGATGTAAATCCGCCGAGAATCACACTACAGACGAAACCGGGCTCATATATGAAAAGAACATTGGCCCTCTTTTCGACCATCCAGGTGGCACGTTGACGACTCCACTCTAGACTTTCCCTTCTGTGAAGACGAGTCAGAAGTACATATACAGCAGGTCTCCGACATTCTGCCGAATCCTTCTGTACACCATTTTCTTAGATACAACACGGCCAGTGGATGCTGGGGTCAGATCCCAGTTGCCTTGCAGTACTAAGGCGGTAGCGTCGTGCCCTTACGGCCAAAGACCGGTCCTCTCTTTCTGATCTTACACGTGGTCGGCCCTGCCCTGGTCTTCGGGTGCGGTTTCGGTCTCTATACGATGTCACCACATCCGAGAAACAACAGAACGATTCACATTAAGCCATCGGGCCACATCAGTTTGCAACTGTCCTGTTTCCTTTCTTCCTATGGCCTTCCACCGCAGAGATGGTATCCGTCTTCTCTGTGACGCGCCGTCTGTGACCGTATACATAGTGAATGCGGATGTGGGACGACCCGGAAAACACTACCCTGTTTGATAGGCGTGGTTGTCCGTTGATCGCGCAGAACACGATCGTACCGACGTCTCCATTCCGAACGGATATATAAAATAGCAGTTTAACTTTATGCTGGTGCTGGTGCTGCTGCTGCGTGTCTGCCCTGGTAGTGCGACTGTGGGCAAATTCCAAGACGCTGTCGAAACTTTCACTGACCTTCCTACGTTTCCAACTGTGATATTTAACTGATGAGTGTCGGGGTTTGCGAGACTAATGAATTCGCTCATTAACATGTGTGGCAGATAGGCAGAATTTCTCTCTACAGGAATGTGGACGAACATTGTGGCATGGATCGCGTTCGGCGAGCTTTACGGCTCATGGTCATAACGGTGCGCAAAAAGAGCTAGTTCCTTTACGAATGTGCCAGCTTGAGTAACAGAACTCGCACGTTACCTTCGTTACGGTTTCTAACGCATTTCATTCACAAGATGAGTAGGCTCCAACCGCTTTCCTTTCTAGTCAGACGCATAACACGGGATTTTCTGTAATTCGTGTGTGGCCAAGTGCATTTTTAATACAGTTATTGAAAGTGTTAGTAATGAAATTTTCATGGACCTTCATAAATAGTCAATTTATCGTCATTAATCTCTGGAAATGGTCACGCTGGATAGTTTAGGACATGTAAGTGGCTTTCATCCAGGATATCAATAAAATCCACTAACTTCCAGATGTCAAAGAGGATGACATTTCAAATGTTTGTGATTACGATTTGATATTAGATGCGGCTGGGACGACTATACCACGGAACTGAAACTCCTAAACCAAACTTTATTTCCAGTGACTGCGCAAGTAATATAAAAATTAGAATACTGGGATGTTTTGTTTACTTTCGTTCCAAATTATCATATGGTTTTCAGATTTTGAATTAAAAGGCCAAACCGAAATATTCTGTCTCCAAAAGCAAACTGAATTATATATTAAATAAATAATCACCGGTCTTCACGCAGCTAATAATTGTCTAGGCAAATTTATGGTGGATGGATGGATTTTACTTTCATTCCAATTGATCCGCAGTGAGGAGGTCCTCCAGGCTGTAGAACATGTCAGAAAAACAACAATACATGACAAATGTTTACAACTAAAACAAATAAGCTAATGTACCATTCCACAGGTCCCAAATATTTACAATGAACACATTACTGCACTTAAATTGTGCAGACGTTACAAATCAGTTGGTTTTACTGAGAAATTCATCATTGGAGTAGAAGGAGTTGGCCACCAATAAATCCTTTAGGCTTCTCTTAAACTGAATTTCATTGGTTGTTAAGCTTTTTATGGCTGCTGTCGAGTTATTGAAAATGTGTGTTCCTGAATAATGGACACCTTTTTGTACAAGACTAAGTGACTTTAAATCCTTGTGAAGATTATTCTTATTTCTAGTATTGATTCCATGAATTGAACTGTTGGTTTGAAAAAGTGATATATTTTTAATGAAAAATTTTATTAAGGAATAACTATATTGGGAAGCAGTAGTTAGTATCCCTAGTCCCCTAAACAGGCTTCTGCAGGATGTTCTTGAGTTCACACCACATATAACTCTTACTGCACGTTTTTGTGCCCAGAAAACTTTAGCTTGGCTTGATGAATTACCCCAAAAAATAATCCCATATGACATTATTGAATGAAAGTAAGCATAGTATGCCAGATTTTTCATTTTTATATCCCCTATGTTTGACACAATTCGCATTGCAAATAGAGATTTGTTAAGATGCTTTACCTGTTCTGTGGTGTGCACCTCCCAGTTGAATTTATTATCAAGCTGTAATCGCAATAATTTAACGCTGTCCGCTTCTTCTATCTGCTTGTCATCGTACGTTAGGCATATACTCGTGGGACACCCCTTGCAAGTTCTAAACTGCATGTAGTGTGTTTTTTCAAAGTTTAGTGACAAAGAATTGGCTAGGAATCAGTGATTAATGTCCACAAATACTTTATTGGCTGATCTTTCTAAAATTACACTTGATTTGATATTTATTGCAATGTTTGTATCATCGGCAAACAAAACGAACTTGGCAATTGGCAATGTTAGTAATGAAAGGTCAGTGATATACTCAAAAAAAAGTAAGGGACCCAAAATGGAACCTTGTGGGACCCCACATGTAATTAATTCCCAGTTGGATGATGCCTGATAGCTTGATGCATGACTCTTTCCTAATAACACCCTTTATTTCCTACCAAAGATATAAGATTTGAACCATTTTGCAGCATTTCCTGTTACACTATAATATTCTAATTTATTTAAAAGGATATTGCGATTTACAGTCAAATGCCTTTGACAGATCACAAAATATACCAATTGCCTGCAGTTTTTTGTCTAATGAATTAAGCACATTTTCACTGTAAGTTTAGATAGCCTTCTCAATATCAGAACCCTTTAGAAATCCAAACTTTGACTTTGACAGTATGTTATTTGTGATAAGATGGTTATAAAGCTGATTGTACATTACTTTTTCTAAAATTTTTGAGAATGCTGGCAACAGTGAAATTGGACAGAAATTCTATGCTACTTCTTTATCTCCCTTCTTAAATAGTGGCTTAACTTCAGCATATTTCAACCATTCAGGAAGTATTCCACTGATAAACGACTGGTTACACAGGTAGCTTAATATGTTACTTAGCTCAGAATCACATTCTTCAATTAACTATGTTGATATTTCATCATACCCACTAGATGTTTTCGATTTTAAAGATTTTATGATCGACATTATTTCTGCTGGGGTAGTGAGGGTCAAATTCATACTATAGAAGTTACGTGAAATGTCTGGTCTGAGGTATTCCATAGCAGCATCTAACAAACCTGACAACACCATCTTTTCAGTAACAGTTATGAAATGTTTGTTAAAAAGTTCTGCAACACTATACACATCTGTCACCAATGTATCATTTACTCTTAATGCTATTTGTCCCTCTTCATGTCTGGTTCTACCGGTATCCTCCTTCACTATATCCCATATTGTCTTGATTTTGTTATCTGATATGACTAGCTTTTCCTTGTAATATATTTTCTTTGATGTCCGTATTACAGTCTTTAATGTTTTGCAGTATTTCTTGTAATGTGCTATAGCACCAACATCGGAACTGTTTTGGATTGACAGATACAGTTTTCTTTTTGTTTTACAAGATACCCCTATGTCTTGAGTAATCCATGGCTTCTTTGTAGACTTTGCTCTAATCTTGGTAAGTTTTGGGGGAAAACAATGTTCGAATAAGGTAAGCACTTTATTAGTAAAAGTGTTATATTTTTCATTCATGCCATGAGCTTTGTAAACATCAGTCCAGTGAATGTCTCTGAGGAGTGTCCCAAAATAATCAATTTTTGGCTTATTGATTACCTTCTTGAGCTCAGATTGAACAGATTTTATATCCTGTTCAGTATTAATATTTAACAGAAGGAACTGCATGTCATGGTCTGAGAGGCCATTGACTATTGGTTTTGTAATATAATTTTGTTCATTCGACTTTTCTATAAAGATATTACCAATGGCTGTTTGTGAGCAATTGACTACCCTAGTGGGGAACTTTACAGTGGGAATTAAGTTGACTGATAGTGTTACTAACTCAAATAAGTTCTTATTTGGAGAGTCTTTAAGGAAATCTACATTGAAGCCACCAGCAACCACTATTTCTTTGTTTTTGGTTGTTAAATGGGCCAGTACAGCTTCAAGGTGGTTTACGAACAGATTAAAGTTACCTGCATGTGCTCGATATACACTTAATATTATGAAGGATTTTTTGTGAAATTCTACTTCTGTTGCACATGCTTCCATACGCTGTTCTAGGCAAAATTTATGAATGTCTATGTTCTTAAATTTATGACAGTTCCTGATGAATGTGGCAACTCCTCATTCCTCCATTTCTGATCTACGAAAGTGAGATGCTAACCTAAACTAAACGAAGCGTAAAGGTATGGCTAAACAGCTCATTTTGCTTTGTACCAGGTCAGTTCTATTTGTTTATATTCGTAGGAATAAAGCTATTCCTTCCGGTAAGATTAATGTTATGACTTATCGGGGCTGGAGTTCAAGCCAAGAAAGATTTTCAAAGGGCGTTGTGATCGCCTCTGGCTGTAAAGCTATTTATTCATAAAATCAACTATTGCATTTCGACCGTCTGGCGATTATCAAGTACAGTACTGAGAAAATTGTGCCCCAGCACATGTCGAAACTTTAACATGCATACACTCTGTATGTCACCATAACGTCCACATGCTGGTATTTAATGCTATTAAGCAAGAGATGGCAACAACGTTAAATACTCAGTACGGTACACCTAATTAAGAAAAGTCCTGAAATCAAGTACAAACTTTTTAAAACTTACAAAACAGGAAAGCCTTATCCTCCGTACGAAATCAGACGACAGGTGGTGCTGTTACCGCTAGCTACCACACATGCTTAGCAGCGACATTGCTTTATGGACTCGTTCCAGTCCATTCCTTGTTATTTCACTGAGTCTGTTCACATCTGAAATTTCCTCGAAAGGACGTTGGATGAAACGAAATACTGTATCGAAGCCCTGCAAGAATAGTGACACACCAAAAAAATGCGACACAACTAAAAAACGCATTACCTGAAAACATCGTTTTAAAGAAGTCTGTAATGGCTACACAGGATAATTGAAATGGCCTGGGAGTCGGGACAGGTTCCATCAGACTGGAAAAAAGCAGTAATCACACCAATCTTTAAACATGGAAACAGAAAAGATTGTAACAACTACAGAGGTATCTCTTTACTCAGCATTGTGGGTAAAATCTTCTCAGGTATTGTTGAAAGGAAAATGCGAGTATTAGTTGAGGACCAATTGGATGAAAATCAGTGTGGGTTTAGGCCTCTTAGAGGTTGTCAGGACCAGATCTTTAGCTTACGGCAAATAATGGAGAAGTGTTATGAGTGGAACAGGGAATTGTATCTATGCTTTATAGATCTAGAAAAGGCATATGACCGGGTTCCTAGGAGGAAGTTATTGTCTGTTCTACAAGATTATGGAATAGGAGGCAAACTTTTGCAAGCAATTAAAGGTCTTTATATGGATAGTCAGGCAGCAGTTAGAGTTGACGGTAAATTGAGTTCATGGTTCAGAGTAGTTTCAGGGGTAACACAAGGCTGCAACCTGTCTCCACTGTTGTTCATATTATTTATGGATCATATGTTGAAAACAATAGACTGGCTGGGTGAGATTAAGATATGTGAACACAAAATAAGCAGTCTTGCATATGCGGGTGACTTCGTTGTGATGGCAGATTCGATTGAAAGTTTGCAAAGTAATATTTCAGAGCTAGATCAGAAATGTAAGGACTATGGTATGAAGATTAGCATCTCCAAAACGAAAGTAATGTCAGTGGGAAAGAAATATAAACGGATTGAGTGCCAAATAGGAGGAACAAAGTTAGAACAGGTGGACGGTTTCAAGTACTTAGGATGCATATTCTCACATGATGGCAACATAGTGAAAGAACTGGAAGCGAGGTGTAGCAAAGCTAATGCAGTGAGCGCTCAGCTACGATCTACTCTCTTCTGCAAGAAGGAAGTCAGTACCAAGACTAAGTTATCTGTGCACCGTTCAATCTTTCGACCAACTTTGTTGTATGGGAGCGAAAGCTTCGTGGATTCAGGTTACCTTATCAACAAGGTTGAGGTTACGGATTTGAAAGTAGCTAGGATGATTGCAGGTACTAGTAGATGGGAACAATGGCAGGAGGGTGTCCACAATGAGGAAATCAAAGAAAAACTGGGAATGAACTCTATAGATGTAGCAGTCAGGGCGAACAGGCTTAGATGGTGGGGTCATGTTACACGCATGGGAGAAGCAAGGTTACCCAAGAGACTCATGGATTCAGCAGTAGAGGGTAGGAGGAGTCGGGGCAGACCGAGGAGAAGGTACCTGGATTCGGTTAAGAATGATTTTGAAGTAATAGGTTTAACATCAGAAGAGGCACCAATGTTAGCACTGAGTAGGGGATCATGGAGGAACTGTATAAGGGGGGCTATGCTCCAGACTGAACGCTGAAAGGCATAATCAGTCTTAAATGATGATGATGTAAAATCGATACTGAAATAGTATCAGCGTTCTTTAAATGGTGGCCATCAGAAGTGTTTAAACTCAGAAGAGTGTTTCTGGAGCCACTCTGTAGCAATTCTGGACGTCTTGGGTATCGCATTGTCCTGCTGGAATTGCCAAAGTCCGTCGGAATGAACAATGGACATGAATGGATGCAAGCGATCAGACAGGATGCTTACGTACGTGTTACTTTTCAGAGTCGTATCTAGGCTTATCAGGGTCTCATATCACTACAACTGCACACGTATAATATTATTACAGAGCCTCCACCAGCTCGAACAGTCCCCTGCTGACATGGAGTGTGCATGGATTCATGAGGTTGTAGCCTTCGGCTACGAAAGCCTACATCGGCGATGTTTCGTTGAATTATTCGGACGCTGACACTTGTTGATGGCCCAGCATTGTAATTGCAGCAATTTCCGGAAGGGTTGCACTTCTGACACGGTGACGATTGTCTTCAGTTGCCGTTGGTCCCGTTCTTGCAGGATCTTTTCCCGGTCGCAGCGAAGTCGGAGTTTTGATGGTTTACCGCATTCGTGAAATTCACGGTACTCTTGTGAAAGGGTCGTACGGGAAAATCACCACTTCATCGCATGCTGAGGAACCAAAGAATCTGGTATAGGCATGCATATTCAAATACAGTGAGTGATACGTAAACAGGCAGAATACGGCGCTGCTGTCGCCAAAGCCTACAAAACAACAAGTGTCAAGTGTCTGGCGCAGTTGTTAGAGCGGTTACTGCTGCTACAATGGCAGGTTATCAAGATTTAAGTGAGTCTGAACGTGATGTTATAGTTGGTGCACCAGCGATGGGTCACAGCATCTCCCAGATAGAGATTTTCCCGTACGACCATTTCAAGAATGTACCATGAATATTAGGAATCCGGCAAAGCATCAGATCTCCGACATCGCTACGGCTGGAAGAAGATCCTGCAAGAACGGAATCAATGACGACTGAAGAGAATCGTTCGACGTGACAAAAGTGAAACCTTTCCGCAAATTGCTGTATATATCAATCCTGAACCATCAACAAGAGTCAGCGAGCGAACCATTCAACGAAACATCATCGGTATGGTCTTTCCGAGCCGAAGGCCCACTCGTATACCATTGATGATTGCACGACACAAAGCTTTATGTCTCACCAGGGCCCGTCAACACCGACATCGGACTGGAAACGTGTTGCCTGATCGGACGAATCTCGTTTCAAATTGTATCGAGCGGATGGACGTGCACGGGTATGGAGACAACCTCTTGAATCCATGGACGTTGCATGTCAGCAGCGGACCTTTCAAGCTGGTGGAGGCTCTGTAATGGTGTGGGGTGTATGCAGCTGGAGTGATATCGGACCCCTGATATGTTTAGATACGTGTCTGACAGGTGAAGTGTACGTAAGCATCCTGTGCGATCACCTGCACCCATTCATGTACATCGTGCATTCCGACAGACTTGGGTAATTCCAGCAGGGCAATCGATACCCTAAGCGTCCAGAACTGCTAAAGAGTGGCTCCAGGGACTCTCTTCTGAATTTAAACACTTCCACTGGCCAGCGAACTCGCCGGACGTGAACATTATTGAACACATCTGGGATGCCTTTCGGCGTGCTGTTCAGAAGAGATCTCCATCCTCTCGTACTCTTACGGATTTATGGACAGCCCTGCAGGTTTCATGGTGTCAGTTTCCTCCAGCACTACTAAAGACATTAGTTCGAGTCCACGTCGTGTTGCGGCACTTCCACGTGGTCACGGAGGCCCTACACGATATTAGGCAAGTGTACCAGTTGAAATTGTTATATTAGAAAAATACAAAAGGCAAAATTGTAATTTATGAAAATTAATACTTTTTAGTAAGGAACATCAGTTAGGTACATTTTAGGAACAATCCAATCGAGTGTAACCTATGTAACTATGATGCCAGATTTACTGCTTGTAGAAGACGTACATCAGAAAAACAGACAGTTGAAATTATACGATGATTAAGACAATACATACAAAAGATGCGCATCCTACCACAAAAAGAAAGTCCATCCCTTTTTGGTAAGCTTTCGTCCCTTCTTTGTGGTGTTTAGCATTGGAAGTTTCTATTTGTTCGTCTTGGATTTTGGTTCATTATGTGGTAGACCGCAATTTGTCTGCATATTTTTCATAAGCTATTAGCGGTAGTTGTGAAAATATACCCCCAGAATTAGTTATTTGCAAAAGAAATCGTGATTTATCTTTCAAAAAGTTTAACATTACAAAAAGCCGTTATATACTCGATGCTGCAATAAGTAATCGTCAAGTCCCTGTGGTTGATACTCAGGCCAGACGTCTATGTGTAGACCAACAGAATGTTCCAAATGTACTGGTGTTCAGGCTCCACTGTAAGTAAATCTGTGTTTGAACAGCTTCTCTTCCTTCACAATGTGAGCTTCTCTGAACGGTCGTGTCTTGAAAGAACCCTTCAGTTTATAAGGTCATGTTGAAAAGGAATGACTTTGTATGGCCTTGGATTCACTCTTTCTGTTTTAAAAGCATTTTGGTAACTCTGCAATAACTTTCTTTTTTATCAAACCAAAGTTTTTATCACATTCCATGTCAGAGAGTGTTGTTATTGAAAATAATGTTTCGATATTATCTAATCTCTTAATGGTATAACGAGATGCTGACGGTATGTGAATAATGCATAGTTCTCATTCTGTTCTGAGCACAAATCACAAAATATTCCAAGAATCCTTCCTTTTGGATCAAGAATTTCACTCACATAATAATGAAAAATGATAATTTCATTCGCTCCTTTATTTCCTCAATCTTCACTGTAAGTATAAAATATTGTATCACTTTTCGACATTTGATGAATGTTGAAACAGCAAAACGATAATTGCATGCAAAGCAAATAAGACCTTTTGGCAAACAGGAGTTTCACTCATGGTATCATGTAGTTTGATTCTTAAATTATATCGTAAAGAGCAATCTCTGGCTTTGGAATCGTCATGCCTAGGCCTTCTACGAGCAATTAATATCACCGAAATTAAGCTGGTTAAATAGGAAGATCTGTCATTCCAGTCACCTAACAAACTGATAAACCGTTATTTTTCGTGGGATTTGTTTGAAACACGCAACAACGAGCGTTTGCTGTCACTGCCTAACTCATCAGAAATAACCCTAAGGTCCCTTCAAACAGTACTCGTTGTGTCATATTTTTTTCTATTTTTAGCTGACTTATTAACAGATGCCATTTCATCTTCATCTTGTGATGATCTATACATTTTGAAGATCGTAAGAGGACCACACTACTACCACACTTCAAACTAAACACTAAAACTGTAAGGAAACAACACAGAGTAAGAAACTGAACCTGTCGTGTTTGCAACCGCAACCCAACTGACCTAACAGGTATATAGCAGACAGCTGAAGTCAACTTGGACTTGCCCCGTTCTTTACGTGAGAAGACCGACTTGGAACGTTCTTTCCGTTAGCAATAAAATTAAAACCCTTTGTATCGCGGAGCCTTGCTACGTTATTTGAAAGTCATTTTAACTGCCTTCTAGTACCGACGGCTAGCCATCAGAACTTGCCGTAAACTCATTTTCTATTTAAGTGCCTTTATAGAAGAAATTTCCATTTTTTTTTCTTGAACGCTCCAATGCTCGAAGTTTCGTTATATACTGAAGATCCAAAGAAAATGGGACTCGTGGCTAATATCGTGTAGGGCCCCCGCGAGTGCACAGAAGTGCCGCAACACGATATGGCATGGACTCGACTAATGTCTGAAATAGTGCTGGAGGTAATTTACACCATGAATCCCGCAGGCCTGTCCGTAAACCCGTAAGACTACGAGAGGGGGGAGACCTCTTCTGAACAGCACTTGCAAGGCATCCCAGATATGCTCAATGATGTCTATATCTGGGGAGTTTTGGTGGCCAGCGGAAATATTTAAACTCAGAAGAGTGCTCCTGGAGCCACTCTGTAGTAATTCTGGACGTGTGGAGAGTCGCATTGTCCTGCTGAAATTGCCCAAGTCTGCCGGAATGCACAATGGACATGAATGGATGCAGGAGATCAAACAGGATGTTTACGAACATGTCACCCGTCAGAGTCGTATCTAGGCATATCAGGGGTCTCATACCACTCCGACTGCACACGCCCCACACAATTACAGAGCCTTCATCAGCTTGAACAGTCCCCTGCTGTCATGCAGGATCCGTGGATTAATGAGGTTGTCTCCATACCCGTACACGTCCATCCGCTCGATACAATTTGAAATGAGACTCGTCCGACCAGGTAACATCATTCCATTCATCAACAGTCCAATGTCGGTGTTGACGGGCCCAGTCGAGGCGTAAAGCTTTGTGTCCTGCAGTCATCAAGGGTACACGAGTGGGCCTTCGGCTACGAAAGCCCATATCGATGAAGTTTCGTTGAATAGTTAGCACTCTGACACTTGTTGATGGCCCAGCATTGAAATCTGCGGCAATCTGAGGAAGGATTTCACTTCTGACACGTTGAACGATTCTCTTCAGCATTGAAATCTGCGGCAATTTGCAGAAGGATTTCACTTCTGATACGTTGAACGATTCTCTTCAGTCGTCGTTAATCCCGTTCTTATAGGATCTTTTCTGGCGGCAGCGTATCATAGATTTGATATTTTACCGGATTCCTGATATTTGCGGTATACTCGTGAAATGGCGTACGATAAAATCCCCACATCATCGCTACCTCGGAGGTGCTGCGTCCCCTCGCTCGTGCGCCGACTATAACACCACGTTCAGACTCACTTAAATCTTGATAACCTGCCATTGAAGCAGCAGTAACCGATCCAACAACTGTGCCAGACACTTATCTTATATAGACATTGCCGACCCCAGCGCCGTATTCTGCCTGTTTACCCATTTGAATACGCCTGCCCATACCAGTTCCGTTGGGGCTTCGGTGCATTTACAACTGTAAGCGCCAAAACAGTGTCTGCTCCTTAAGACATGCGTGCATGTCGGACGAACATTGTAATGTAATATACTGACACAGTATAAACACGGACAGTGTAATAATCGGTGATATTAAAAATTACATTCAATTTGACTTATACAGTGCATGAAAAGTTTAACAACTCATAATGTGCCGCACTTCTTGAGTGATGCCCGCATCTCGTGGTCGTGCGGTAGCGTTCTCGCTTCCCACGCCCGGGTTCCCGGGTTCGATTCCCGGCGGGGTCAGGGATTTTCTCTGCCTCGTGATGGCTGGGTGTTGTGTGCTGTCCTTAGGTTAGTTAGGTTTAAGTAGTTCTAAGTTCTAGGGGACTTATGACCACAGCAGTTGAGTCCCATAGTGCTCAGAGCCATTTGAACCATTTTTTTCTTGAGTGATCCACGCATATGTGCCACTAGCAACGCTGAAGTGGCTCTGTTCTTTCCGAGACGAATCATGAAGTAGCCTAAGACAAAACTGACACAACTGCCCTAAAGTGGTCAAATTGCGAAGTATGACTTTTTCGTGTACGTTGGGGCACTTCACACCTACTTCTCAGTGGCAAAAACTAAAAATTGCCGTATTTTGACTTGTCAATTTTCTTACCGGGTTGCTATATCTGCAAACAGTTGCATGGGATACATCGTACAGGGATATAGTTGTTAATCTCCGGAAACTATATTTCTTGGATTTTGGTATCAAGTCCTTTTTTCCAGAATTTTCCACTCTGTTATTTCAGCCTTCTTTGGAAGTCGGTACAGCAAAGTCTTAAGACTCTAACACAGTCTGATCAAAATATTCTGAAATAAATATGTGAAGACGAACTTTTTGGGGAAGTGAACCATGTTAAATATGTATGTGAAATGAAAGCCATGAATTAAAAACTGTTAAGTTGGTGGTGAAAAATGGTCTATTCTTTGCAACTTCCTAACATCTCAAGATATAAGCTGCAAAAATTTGCATCTCATTGTTGCATTTGCGCTAGCTACTCCTGGCACTAATCATTCAGCAGGATAAGTATTCTCTATCATAAATGCTTTATGGCCTGATTTTTATAAAATTCTGTTTGAAAACATGAAACTTCTAAATTACACGCATTCTTCTCCAGAATATAATTGAGAGCGAAAAATAAGTAACATACACTCCTGGAAATGGAAAAAAGAACACATTGACACCGGTGTGTCAGACCCACCATACTTGCTCCGGACACTGCGAGAGGGCTGTACAAGCAATGATCACACGCACGGCACAGCGGACACACCAGGAACCGCGGTGTTGGCCGTCGAATGGCGCTAGCTGCGCAGCATTTGTACACCGCCGCCGTCAGTGTCAGCCAGTTTGCCGTGGCATACGGAGCTCCATCGCAGTCTTTAACACTGGTAGCATGCCGCGACAGCGTGGACGTGAACCGTATGTGCAGTTGACGGACTTTGAGCGAGGGCGTATAGTGGGCATGCGGGAGGCCGGGTGGACGTACCGCCGAATTGCTCAACACGTGGGGCGTGAGGTCTCCACAGTACATCGATGTTGTCGCCAGTGGTCGGCGGAAGGTGCACGTGCCCGTCGACCTGGGACCGGACCGCAGCGACGCACGGATGCACGCCAAGACCGTAGGATCCTACGCAGTGCCGTAGTGGACCGCACCGCCACTTCCCAGCAAATTAGGGACACTGTTGCTCCTGGGGTATCGGCGAGGACCATTCGCAACCGTCTCCATGAAGCTGGGCTACGGTCCCGCACACCGTTAGGCCGTCTTCCGCTCACGCCCCAACA
Source organism: Schistocerca cancellata (assembly GCF_023864275.1). Lineage (NCBI taxonomy): Eukaryota > Metazoa > Arthropoda > Insecta > Orthoptera > Acrididae > Schistocerca > Schistocerca cancellata. The sequence goes on from NC_064627.1 coordinate 157,922,646, forward strand.
TCGTGCAGCCCGCCTCCAGTGGTGTCGCGACAGGCGTGAATGGAGGGACGAATGGAGACGTGTCGTCTTCAGCGATGAGAGTCGCTTCTGCCTTGGTGCCAATGATGGTCGTATGCGTGTTTGGCGCCGTGCAGGTGAGCGCCACAATCAGGACTGCATACGACCGACGCACACAGGGCCAACACCCGGCATCATGGTGTGGGGAGCGATCTCCTACACTGGCCGTACACCACTGGTGATCGTCGAGGGGACACTGAATAGTGCACGGTACATCCAAACCGTCATCGAACCCATAGTTCTACCATTCCTAGACCGGCAAGGGAACTTGCTGTTCCAACAGGACAATGCAGGTCCGTATGTATCCCGTGCCACCCAACGTGCTCTAGAAGGTGTAAGTCAACTACCCTGGCCAGCAAGATCTCCGGATCTGTCCCCCATTGAGCATGTTTGGGACTGGATGAAGCGTCGTCTCACGCGGTCTGCACGTCCAGCACGAACGCTGGTCCAACTGAGGCGCCAGGTGGAAATGGCATGGCAAGCCGTTCCACAGGACTACATCCAGCATCTCTACGATCGTCTCCATGGGAGAATAGCAGCCTGCATTGCTGCGAAAGGTGGATATACACTGTACTAGTGCCGACATTGTGCATGCTCTGTTGCCTGTGTCTATGTGCCTGTGGTTCTGTCAGTGTGATCATGTGATGTATCTGACCCCAGGAATGTGTCAATAAAGTTTCCCCTTCCTGGGAAAATGAATTCACGGTGTTCTTATTTCAATTTCCAGGAGTGTATAAAGTAATAACCATAGTCGACCCCAGTTAAAGGTGCCGTTTTATTAAAGTTGTATAATATGTCTGCATGTGACAACAGTACATAAAAAAAATTTTACTCGATTAATGTTGTTGTTGTTGCTGTAGTTTTCAGTCCAGAGACTGGTTTGATGCAGCTCTCCATGTTACTCTATCCTCTGCAAGCTTCTTCATCTCCAAGTAACTACTGCAACATACATCTTTCTGAATCTGCTTAGTGTATTCATCTCTTGGTCTCCCTCTACGATTTTTACCCTCAGCGCTGACCTCCAGTACTAAATTGGTGATCCCTTGATGCCTCAGAACATATCCTACCAACCAATCCCTTCTTATAGTCAAGTTGTGCCACAAATTCCTCTTCTCCCCAATTCGATTCAATACCTCCTCATTAGTTACGTGATCTACCCATCTTATCTTCAACATTCTTCCGTAGCACCACATTTCGAAGGCTTCTATTCTCTTCTTGTCTAAACTATTTATCGCCCATGTTTCACTTCCATACATGGCTACAATCCATACAAATCCTTTCATAAACGACTTCCTGACTTTTAAATCTATACTCCATGTCAACAAATTTCTCTTCTTCAGAAACGCTTTCCTTGCCGTCGCCAGTCTACATTTTATATCCTCTCTACTTCGACCATCATCAGTTATTTTGCTCTCCAAATAGCAAAACTCATTTACTATAAGTGTCTCATTCTCTAATCTACTACCCTCAGCATCGCCTGATTTAATTCGACTACATTCCATTATCCTAGTTTCCCTTTGTTGATGTTCATCTTATATCCTCCTTTCAAGACGCTGTCCATTCCGTTCAGCTGCTCTTCCAGGTATTTTGCTGTCTGTGACAGAATTACGATGTCATTGGCAAAAGTTTTTATTTCTTCTCCATGGATTTTAATTCCTACTCATCTACTACTTGAAGTGCCTCATTTCCTAATCTAATACCCTCAGCAACACCCGATTTAATTCGATTAATAATGCAAGGTATTCTGATCTTTATTTGTGGAGTTTTAACAAAACTGTATGATGATCCATGTAGTTGTAGCCAATTGGTACGAAGATGTACAAGGGTTGGAACTTAAATAGTGGCAACTACTTCTTCACAACCGATGCAAAAGAGTTACATGTTTACACCTGTTACTGTCCTTCAAAGTAGTCATCAGCGATGTGCAGAACCCGTTTCCGGCGATGTGGAAGCCGTAGTCTACGTTAGCATAGCCTGTTCTGTTGATGGTGCGAATGGAGCGGTGATTCTCATGTACTACTGTGAGGGTGTTATCCTAACGCATTACATTCCTCCACGGTGACCGTCAATGCACGGTATTAATGTCAGTTTTTGGAGCGTCACTTGCGACCACCTTTGCGAAAGAAGCGGCGACACTTTCTGCGCAACCCACCCATTATTTTGCACGACAATGCGCGGACGCATACAGCGCAAGCTGTGGCTGCTCTGTTCGGTCGATGGGACTGTGAAGTACTGTACCATCCACCATACTCGCCGGACGTAAGTCACTGACTTTGATTTGATTCCGAAGATGAAGAAACCACTTCGTGGCATTCGCTTCAGAACTGTTCCAGAGATTCGACCCTTCTATGTAGTTGTAGTATAGACCAAGTATTCTCCTATATAGAAATACACTCCTGGAAATGAAAAAAATAACACATTGACACTGGTATGTCAGACCCACCATACTTGCTCCGGACACTGCGAGAGGGCTGTACAAGCAATGATCACACGCACGGCACAGCGGACACACCAGGAACCGCGGTGTTGGCCGTCGAATGGCGCTAGCTGCGCAGCATTTGTGCACCGCCGCCGTCAGTGTCAGCCAGTTTGCCGTGGCATACGGAGCTCCATCGCAGTCTTTAACACTGGTAGCATGCCGCGACAGCGTGGACGTGAACCGTATGTGCAGTTGACGGACTTTGAGCGAGGGCGTATAGTGGGCATGCGGGAGGCCGGGTGGACGTACCGCCGAATTGCTCAACACGTGGGGCGTGAGGTCTCCACAGTACATCGATGTTGTCGCCAGTGGTCGGCGGAAGGTGCACGTGCCCGTCGACCTGGGACCGGACCGCAGCGACGCACGGATGCACGCCAAGACCGTAGGATCCTACGCAGTGCCGTAGGGGACCGCACCGCCACTTCCCAGCAAATTAGGGACGCGGTTGCTCCTGGGGTATCGGCGTGGACCATTCGCAACCGTCTCCATGAAGCTGGGCTACGGTCCCGCACACCGTTAGGCCGTCTTCCGCTCACGCCCCAACATCGTGCAGCCCGCCTCCAGTGGTGTCGCGACAGGCGTGAATGGAGGGACGAATGGAGACGTGTCGTCTTCAGCGATGAGAGTCGCTTCTGCCTTGGTGCCAATGATGGTCGTATGCGTGTTTGGCGCCGTGCAGGTGAGCGCCACAATCAGGACTGCATACGACCGACGCACACAGGGCCAACACCCGGCATCATGGTGTGGGGAGCGATCTCCTACACTGGCCGTACACCACTGGTGATCGTCGAGGGGACACTGAATAGTGCACGGTACATCCAAACCGTCATCGAACCCATCGTTCTACCATTCCTAGACCGGCAAGGGAACTTGCTGTTCCAACAGGACAATGCACGTCCGCATGTATCCCGTGCCACCCAACGTGCTCTAGAAGGTGTAAGTCAACTACCCTGGCCAGCAAGATCTCCGGATCTGTCCCCCATTGAGCATGTTTGGGACTGGATGAAGCGTCGTCTCACGCGGTCTGCACGTCCAGCACGAACGCTGGTCCAACTGAGGCGCCAGGTGGAAATGGCATGGCAAGCCGTTCCACAGGACTACATCCAGCATCTCTACGATCGTCTCCATGGGAGAATAGCAGCCTGCATTGCTGCGAAAGGTGGATATACACTGTACTAGTGCCGACATTGTGCATGCTCTGTTGCCTGTGTCTATGTGCCTGTGGTTCTGTCAGTGTAATCATGTGATGTATCTGACCCCAGGAATGTGTCAATAAAGTTTCCCCTTCCTGGGACAATCAATTCACGGTGTTCTTATTTCAATTTCCAGGAGTGTAGTACTAACGAAAGTTTTCGTAAAATGCACATATATTTCAATTTGTAAGTTCTGTTTCATATTTTGTTGTTGGAAATCAAGTCATCCTACAGCAATCAACACATTTAAGTAAAGAACAAGTAATCAAGAATTACTAAAACACTAATGATGGACTCGCATATATTGTTGTCGGAAGTTTAATCACCCAACACCTATCTACACATTTTTAGTAGACACGTGTGAATCAAGTAATACTGAAACACATATCATCGTAATCCTTACATGAGAGTGGACGTTACCAAGACTTACATATGACATAAAGATACGAAACACCTGCGAGTATGTCTGCAAGACCTTATTTCGTTCTCAGTGGAAAGATTCATGAAAATTTTTTTCTACTTCGTTATTTGTGGAACCATCCTCTCCTACTGCTAACAGAAGCTTCGTCAAGTGTCGTACAATCACCCACCTTTTCAAACAGGGTCTGGGTGCTGGTCACGCTTTTTTTGTATCGCTCTTGAAAGGCACCAACAGCATTTCTGAGTAACAGCATCCATGTATTTTTTTTCTTCTTTTAGTTAGTTTCCTGTGTTACTCAACTTACAGTTTCCGTTCGTTAACAACTATCGTTTGGTGTCAGGTAAAAGAAAAAGAAAATAAAGCAAAACTTGCACTTTAACAAGGGGTGCACCAGATGATGGTGATGTACGGTTCTTGATGGCCCAGGAAGGTGCTACTCCCGTATTTTGGATTGAAACTCTTGTCCGATCACAGTGACGCGGGTTTGCGTGATCTCCCTAAACCACTTCAAGTACGTTTTTTAGGTTATGTGTGATGCGGTTTCCTAAAGCTTGTACAGTTCCAGATTTTTCTTCGACTCTCGACTCTCATAAACTCTTGTCGACACGGCGTTACTCTATAATAATTCATGATGAACATATTCATAATCAACAATTCTGTAGTTAAAGTATTCCTGTCACGTGAACCAGCAACTGACGAAATCGCCTGTATCCTACAACAAGGAAGTTGTAACCAGAGAATTCAGTAATCGTTTCCGAATGGGTCAATATCGACTCATTTTCTTTCCTCTTTCCTTACACGTCTTGGCACACATCTGAAGACAAACTTATTTTAATGACCTTGTGTGATATAAGTAGACGGTTGCCGTCTTTAATGACCCAATAAACGAGGAGTGTAAAAAAAGACGTGCAAAAGTGTCTACAACAGCAACCAAACATAAAAATAAAGGATGAAGACCTTTAAAGGGAAATTCTTCAAACTACTCCTGATATCGGTTCCACGGTTAAAGAAACTCAAGCATAGAGGCACTCAGATGTAACATAATGCCTATGACGAAAACAACTATTTGAATTTCTGTTGTGGTAATTCTGAAGCATGTTCTTCGTTCGGCCACGTGAATGCCCAGATGTTGTTCTCTTAGCAACGTGAAACATTTCATCTTATATAGTTTCCTGTCAACGTAAGTGCTCGATTTCCTTATTAACGACGAGCGATTAGTCTGTTAATTGATGGTAACTTCAAAGTGAAGAATCCACTTCTTTTTTTATCGATTTAGAGTACTATGTCCGCAACTTTACACCGTAAATTCTCTATTGGAAGGGAGCTGTCTGAAAAAGTTTCTCGGCCGAAACTACTACGTCCTCGACAGCTTTCTGAAATGAGACGCACAGTAAATACGTCCAGTCCATGGGAAATGCTTGTTACATTTCTCATTTCGTGTTGTTGTTGTTATGGTCTTCAGTCCGAAGTCCGGTTTGATGTAGCTCTCTATGCTACTCTATCCTGTGCAAGCCTCATCACCTCCGAGTAACTACTTCAGCCTACATTCTCCTGAAGTGCTTACTGTAGTCACCTCTTTGTCTTACTCTACGATTTTTACCCCCCTCCCCTCCCCTTACCCTTCCCTCCAGTACTAAACTGGCGATCCCTCGATGTCTCAAAATGTGTCCTACAAACCGATCCCTTCTAGCTTCTATTCTCTTCTTGTCTCAACTGTTATCATCGATGTCTCAATTCCACACATGGCTACACTCCATACAAATACTTCCAGAAAAGACTTACTGCAGCTTAAACCTATACTCGGTGTTAATAAATTTCTCTTCTTCAGAAAAACTTTTCTTGCCGTTGTCAGTCTACATTTTATTTTCTCTACTTCGTTCACCACCAGTTATTTTGCTGCCCAAATAGCAGAACTCATCTACTATTTTCAGTGTCTTATTTCCTAGTCTAATTCCCTCAGCATCACCTGATTTTATTCCAGTACATTCCATTATCCTCGTTTTGCTTTTGTTGACGCTCACCTTATACCCTCCTTTCAAGACGCTGTCCATTCTGTTCAACTTCTCTTCCAAGTCCTTTGCTGTCTCTGACAGAATCACAGTCATCCACAACCCTCGAGGTTTTCATTTCTTCTCCCTGGACTTTAATGCCTACTCCAAATTTTTCTCTTGTTTCTATTACTGCTTGCTCAATATACAGATTGAATAACGTCGAGGATAGGCTACAACTCTGTCTCACTCCTTTCTCCACCACTGCTTCCCTTTCATGCCCCTCGACTCTTACAACAGCCATCTGTCTTCTGTACAAGTTGCAAATAACCTTTCACTCTCTGCATTTTACTCCTGCTACCCTCAGAATTTCAAAGAGAGTATCATTTCATAAACTGCTATTTTAGAACCAGCAGCGCGCTTGTGTGTGTGTGTGTGTGTGTGTGTGTGTGAGAGAGAGAGAGAGAGAGAGAGAGAGAGAAAGAGACAGAGAGAGACAGAGAGAGACAGAGAGAGAGAGAGGAATATTCACCAGTAGGTCACTTACATACTGTATATTGTGAGAAGTAATGGTGCTACAACATTCCCTTCAGGCACTCCCGAAGTTACTCTTACGTCTGAAGTATTCTCTCTGTTAAACATGACGTAGTATGTTCTCTTCGCTAGGAACTCTTCAACCTAGTCAGAAAGCTCGTCTGCTATTATGTATGCTCGTATTTTGTTCATTTGGGAACATTGCGGAACTGTTTCGAACGCTTTTCGTTAGTCAAGGAACATAACATCGATCTGGGCGCCTTCTGTATACAATGGACAAACAGAGTGAACTGTGTTTCGCACAATCGTTGTTTAGGGAATCTTCGTTGATTCCTACAAGAGAGATTTATGGTTTCCAGGAACGTCATAATAAACTCGAACACTCGAGCCATTACTGAAGTTGCGCCATGCTTCACAGTTCCAGAAAGACTCTAAGGACTTCCCACACTTCTCGTGGTACGAAGAGAATAAAAGTAAATTCTACTGATGTCACTACATGTTTAAATTGGTCTGCAGTCCATTTTGTGCTCCTTGTACCATTGAAGTTACTCGAAGGGATTTGGGAAGGGATTTGGGAAGTTCAGCTCTACCACAAGCGTTTTGTTGACGCAGGTAGCATCGCTATTGCTCCATTTTCACAGTGATTCCCTTACACATTTTAAGCTCAGCGGCCACTTCCGTGGAAGTAGTCTTCTTATTATTGGTGAAAGTCATCTATAACTCCCTCTTGTCCGTAAGGTTGAGGTTTCCTTTCATTATTGTATTAAATTTTTCCATTAACTCAATATGCTATCACGACTAGCTTCATTAGCCACAGGCAACATTAACAGACTTTGCGACTTTTGCCATGGTCTCAGCAACAAAGCAGACACTTACCATTTGACCTCGTTTGGATTTCCTGAGGCTAAGCAGTACAGTACCCTAACACTCCACAGCGACGATCACAGTAGTACTTGCGGCTCAGAACACTTCGAAACATGTTAAGGTATAAGGGTAAACAAACGTGAATCTCATTGCATTACAAATAAGTCAGAACTGAAGCTCAGTGAATTGTTTGAAGCTAGACCATTCATGTTAGAGTGTTTCAAAAAGATTCGTCTGATTTCACGAGTTGAGGTAGAAAATTAGGTTAAATATTAACTGACACACAGGGCAACAAAGCTGGTTTAAACACATATACAGAACATACATATAATTTACCATCCGATTTTACAAGCATATATCTTTTATAAACAGAAACTTACAACTTTTGAGTAGGGATGACCAGGGCTAGTTGGGATAGATTTTGGTTTTTGATTTTTTATCTCTTTTTTTCTTTTAATTTTTCCATACATGGAGAGATTCTGGTGAATGTAGTGGATAGCTTATTTTTTTATTTCAAAATCACGTAGGACCATTAATTAAATACCTATTTTGGTAACAAGGGAACACTTTTCCTAAAAGCTTGCAACTATACAAACTAAGCCCAGATGTGGGGTTAGTCTGCATACGCCTAGGAGTGAAATGGCATATTCTTATTTGGCAGGACACAGCAACTTTCAAGGAAAAACATTTTATTTTATGAAAACTTGGAGTAACTTCCTTTTCAGAGAATAAATTTTTCGAAATGTAAATTACTCACGAAGAAATAATACTTGAACCATAATAAATTCTACTTAAATGTATAAACAAGAGCACAAACTTAAATATATGGACAAGCAATAAATTCTTCAAGAAAAATAAGTTCTTCTCCCTATTAATATACGTATCTGTAATTCTGCAAATAGAATTAGTTCAATGTGTTGAATTAACCACGAATGTAGGAATTGGCCGCTCGTTTATCTGAACACGTGAGTTTAATGTTCATGCAATTTCACTTTGGTCATATCAAATTCAATCATCAACGTCTGGCCATCTCCGGTTTTTCCCCTTTTTGACCATCGTGTACACGCGAATTTCGTTACCATCGGTTTCGACAATCTTCCCAAGACACTAACGGACACAGTACTTCACCAAAAGAAAGCCATTTAAATGTACTCAGGATGATCAGGAGGCCCTTGAGATTGTAGGCCATTCGTTTTTGGTCTTGTTATATGTGACACGTTGAGATAGCTAAGCCACCTGATGCCATATCGAACTGTACCAACTAACCGCAAAGGGATACGTAGAACAAAATCAGCGCCACAGAATGTGATACATCAGAAACAAAACATTATGACACGTATAACCAACCACAGTCAACCACTGTTTTGAAAATCGCCATCAGCAGCGCCTCAATTCACCAGAAAAAAATTACGATCAAAAAATTTACTTAAAACTCAGAAGAACGATGAAACAGGGACTTTTGTTCGTGGCAATGAGACTGACGTTAGCTGAATGATGTACCCTTACATAAACTCCCCATTATCACGGTGACAGTGCTCTAGATCCACGGTGGCAGGAAGAAGGAGTTGTGGGCCAACTAACCTCTTATGGCAACTAACCGGGGTCTCCCCTACGTGTCATAATTACGTTTAGGGCCAAAGTTTTCATTTACATTTCGTAAATGATCAGTGCACACTTTACCAGACGCACGAGAAACCTGAAGACAATAGAATCGTCCCACATATTTGCGAGCGTCTCTGGAGTTACCGCATTCACTGCTGTTGCAGAGCGGCGTCGCGGTTCACCGTGAGCTTTTGGAAGGGGATGGGCGTCTTTCAAAAACAAACACAAAAAAACTCACACTACATAAGATGAGCCGACCTTGAAAAGCCAATGGTGCAATACAAGATCTACTCTGCCCTTACAGCTGATCCATAGTTGAGGCAACCCGTTCTTAAGAAACGCTCTGACATGGTGCCAGTGCAGTGGTCCTCCGCGTAATTGAAAAACGAAATTTTCGACATGTTCTCTCAGTTGTGGAAGTAACTAGATCACCAACATATCCACGTACGTGATTCCTGTAACTTTTCCGCGAAAAAAAGGACGAGCCTCAAGTTTATTCTCGGTAAAAGCTGCAAAACACATGTTTTGAAGAGTCTCTTTCTGTGGCATCTAGCTGCTGTGTTCCCTATGTTCTTACTTTGTGGTGGTTCACTTTTCCGCTTAAATGAGAAGTTGCCTCATCATTGAACACTTATCACGAAAGTAACAAGAACATAACGAATTCACAAAACTGTAAACGTTGTTATCACTATCATGAAGAGCTAACTGCAATTGAATGCTATATGGTTTGAAAACGTCGCAGCAAAACAAGCCAGACAAACCCAAGAGGAACTGCTAACTCTCGGCTGCCACGACGAGTGCACTACTGTGAACTACCAGCAAAACTCAGAAGAGATTCGTGTGTCTGTGAAAAGATCCATGCGAGAAGTATACAAGTACCACCAACGTCACACCTTAGCAAAAGATCTCGCAGAGAACGCGAGAAAATTCTGGTCCTACGCAAAACCGCTAAGTGGCTTCCATCCAGTCAGTTGTTGGCCAGTCTGGGGTGGCAGCACGAAAGCCAAAATTTTAAATTTCACGTTCCAGAAAGCAGGAGAATCCGCGTCGAGAAACAACTGAAGGAACTGCCGGCCGGAGTGGATGAGCGGTTCTAGGTGCTACAGTCTGGAACCGCGAATCCTGCCTCGGGCATGGGTGTGTGTGATGTCCTTAGGTTAGTTAGGTTTAAGTAGTTCTAAGTTCTAGGGGACTGATGACCTCAGAAGTTAAGTCCCATAGTGCTCAGAGACATTTGAACCATTTTTTGAATTGAAGGAACTGAATACAAATAAGTCGCCAGGTCCGGATGGAATCCCAATTCAATTTTTCAAATAGTACTCTACGGCATTGGCCCTTTACTTAGCTTGCATTTATCGCGAATCTCTCGCCCAGCACAAAGTCCCAAACGACTTGAAGAAACGCAAGTGACTCCTGTGTATAAAGATGGATAAAAGAACGGACTCGTAAAATTACAGACCAATATCCCGAACTTCGGCTTGCTGCAGAATACTTGAACATATTCCCAGTTCGAATATAATAAATTTTCTTGAGACTGAGAAGCTTATGTCCACGAATCAGCATGGTTTTAGAAAACATCGCTAGTGCGAAACTCAGCTTTCGATTTTCTCACATGATATACTGCAAACTATGGACGAAGAGCAACAGGCAGATTCCATATTTTTAGATTTCCGAAGAGCGTTTGACACAGTTATCCGCTGCAGGTTGTTAAAGAAGACACGAGCATATGGAATAAGTTCGCAGATATGTGAGTAGCTTGATGACTTCTTAAATAATAGAACCGAGTATGTTGTCCTCGATGGCTAGTGTTCATCAGAGACAAGGCTATTGTCAAGAGTGCCCTAGGGAAGTGCGATAGGACCGCTGATATTCTCTATATACATAAATAATTTGGCGGACAGCGTGCCCGGAATCTGCCGTTGTTGGCTGATGATGTTGTGATGTATGGTAAGGCGTCGAAGTTGAGTGACTGTAGGAGAATACAAGATGCCTCGGACAAAATTTGTACTCGATGTGATGAACGGCAGCTAGCTCTAAATGTAAAAAAATAAAATAAAATTAAATTAAATTAAATTAAATAAAAATAAAAAGTTAATTCGGTTTAGTAGGAAAAACAAACCCATAATGTTCGGATACGGCATCAATAATGTCGTACTTGACACAGTAACGTTGTTCAAATATATAGGCGTAGCGTTGCAAAGCGATATGAAATGGAACGAGCATGTGAGGAACGTGGTAGGAGATGCAAATGGACGGCTTCGGTTAATTGGGAGAATTCTAGGAAAGTGTGGTTTATCTATAAAGTAGACCGCATATAGAAGCTTGTGCGACCTAATCTTGAGCACTGCTTGAGCGTTTGGGCTCCGTACTAGGTCGGATTAAAGGAAGACATCGAAGCAATTCAGAGGCGGACTGCTAGATTTGTTACTGGTAGGTGACTCTTAGGGTTACGAAGATGCTTCAGGAACACAAATGGGAGCCGCTGGAGGAAAGGCGACGTTCTTTTCGAGGAACGCTGTCGAGAAAATTTAGGGAACCGGCATTTGAAGTTGTCTGCCGAATGATTCTGTTGTCTCCAACATACATTGCGCTAAGGACCATGAAAATAATACACGAGAAATTAGGGCTCACACGGAGGCATATAGACAGTCATTTTTCCCACATTCTGTTTGCGAGTGCTACGGTCGCAGGTTCGAATCCTGCCTCGGGCATGGATGTGTGTGATGTCCTTAGGTTAGTTAGGTTTAAGTAGTTCTAAGTTCTAGGGGACTGATGATCTTAGAAGTTAAGTCCCATAGTGGTCAGAGCCATTTGAACCATTCTGTTTGCGAGTGGAACACGAATGAAAATGACTAGTAGCGGCACGGGATACCCTGCTCACGTGCCTTAATGTGGATTGCGGAGTGTAGTTATAGATGTAGAGTACGCTCTGCGTCTTGGACTAGCACACGAGAGGGGTCTGTGGGTTTACCCTTACATACACAGTCACAGTCTTCAAAGTACTGGTGACATCATCGTGTGTTTTGAGCTGTGGGGTGTGCAGTGTCGTACTCACGACGAAAATCACATCGCATAATTGTAACTGAAATGCACCTGGAGAAACATAGAACACAAAACTATATTTGTTGCTGTATTATCGCCATCAAGGCAAACTTTTGGTTTCAATATGTAAGTTACAATTCACTCCAAGTTTCTATCATCATTTATGTAGAGGATATAGTCCTTTAAAACCAGATGGATATTTTTTAAATACCCTGTCTTATCACCAGCCCCTGTCAGTTGTTGGGGTAACGTAGCCATCTAGAGATTTCTTTGGAGTAAAGTGTAAAGATCGGGAGATTTGATGCGTCTCTTAGCGGAATACAAGGAAAATAATTTCTGACGTGATTTGTGACAACAGCCGCCAGCATTAGCGTGGGAAAAATCGAGAGGCGAAACCAGAAGCGCGAAATGATACGGATGAACAAACAGTAGAAACGCAGACGCTCATAATGTGGGTCCCACCGCGTGCAATTTCATCCCTGGGACTGTCCGGGTGGGTCGCCAGATCTGAGCTCTCGAGAAGATTCAACACCAGGCCTCTGACGTAGACGTTTCCAGCGACACAGTTATTCAGATCCGCCGTAAGTACGTCGTATAGTCTCGTAACCCAACAGTCTTCTTGGGTTCAAAACGGAGTGAACTTAAACAACAACGTGAAGTTTTTCTGCACTAAACGACTGCGAGAATGAAAATGCTCTACTGTAAAAATGTGCAGCTTTGCTTCCTTTGCCGCAGGCAGTTTTAACTGCGATAGCGGGACATTTAAACCGTTAGTCAGATTGAGATTTTCACTTCGCAGCGGAGTGTATGCTGATATGAAACTTCATGACAGATTAAAACTGTGTGCCAGACCGAGACTCGAACTCGGGACCTTTGCCTTTCGCGGGCAAGTGCTCTACCAATTGAGCCACCCGAGTTCGAGTCTCGGTCCGGCACACAGTTTTAATCTGCCAGGAAGTTTCATTATTCAGATTGTTTCTCTCACATGTATTCTTTCTTATTATATATGTTTTTAAACGTACATAACAATGTACTGTGTTGCTTCCTTCTTCAAAGGCGGTTTTCACAAAAAACAGGAAAGTTGCGTTCCTGGCTTGTCGGCTTATGGTTTGAATACTGCTATAAGATCTGAATTTGCAATAATAGTAAGCAACGCTCAAGGGCAGAAAGGCGAGGGAGAGTGGAGAGGAGATGGACAGAGGGGTGGAAGGAAATGGATATAGAGAGCGAAAAGGAGGAGCTTCAGTCAGGAACCGCGTGACTGCTACGGTCGCAGGTTCGAATCCTGCCTCGGGCATGGATGTGTGTGATGTCCTTAGGTTAGTTAGGTTTAAGTAGTTCTAAGTTCTAGGGGACTGATGACCTCAGATTTTGAGTCCCATAGTGCTCAGAGCCATTTGAACCAATTTTCTTTTCTTTTTCCGTTCAACCACGCATGGCCACAGCAACGCGTGCCCGGTTACGGCTAGTTGTTAATATTATTTATATCAAAAAAGGCAAGAAACCCTCGCGGCGAAATACGATGGAAGACGGGCACACTGCGATTTGTTCCGTGATGGTTTAGGAAATCCGTTAAACGGAACTGGCCCCTATTCCCGTTTCAGAGGAATGAGAAGAATAGGCATCCATAAAATAAGTGCACCGAACCCGTGACGCCCGATTTCCGACCAGTAATGTAGAAGTTTCCTGTTTTGCGGTTCGGCTTTTCTCGGTAGCGCTATATCTCTCGTAGGGTTTGAATTTTTCACGCGGTGCCTCTACAACACCTACGTATGTACTGCTTGAATAGTTGCTTATGCTCAAAGACTGAAAATCCGTACCTACTGCAGTTTTGGATCCTTGGAATTTCCAGTTTTTTGAAGATTTCCTCTATTAACCGAGTCCAGTACAGGCGTCCCTACCATAGGACTCATAGTCAGCTCTATTTTCAGCGTTTATCTTACAGCAGATAGGTGTAAACCGATCGCAACGCCTAAAGGTGACGCACAACACTTCTAAATCGTGATCAACACGAGACAATTAAAAATGCATTTCTGATTTAAAAAGCGGTAGCCATCTACGTCATGCCTAAATTTTAAAAGTTCTCCACTGGTGCGTAACATGACAATTAAGTTCACACCATCTGACTTACGACAGGAAGGTAAAAGTGGGGTAGTGGAACAGGTGTAATTATGTGTCTCCATTACGCGGTGTGAATGCGCACATTGTCTGTACGGATACGTCCTGCGGGCGTTAGCAGCACTGCAAGATGCGTCGGCAGGAGCGATGGATGGATGACCCCCTAGCCGTATTTCGTAACCGCTGCAGCCATGCGGGTCGAACACCTGCCTCGGACAAAAACGCTGTTTGTGGCTGTCTCCCGTATCCCCTGGTATCTTAGAGATCTGTGTAATGAAGTTGCTGGGGCGATAAATAGCGGCGAACCAGTGCTTCGTTACTCTCTTTGACAACCACATAGCGACATGTTCTTCACTTGGACCATGTTTTAACACGTTAGATAAAGTGCAGGTCTGCCACCTAAACATCTTTTCCATTGTGGAACTGTAGGTGCTTTATAAACCCCTGTCTGGAGACTAACTATGTGATGGAAAAGGCATACTGATTACTCCCAAAAGCAAGCAAAATAATTAAAATTTACTTCTACGTCTATACACATATACAGCACAACAGGAGAGGAACGCGGTATTGTGCACCAAGCTCATTGCACATCGCAACCACTTCATATCTGCACCTGCCGTCTGAGAACAAGTAAAGAACTCCCTGCCACTTCCTGTGTCAACCCGCACCAGTGATTCGAGACCAGCAGCAGCCTGACTAGGGAATTACTGTCACACGCGCACGCTGCCGTAAACACAACAGAAACGACTACGTTCGGACTGGTGCCGTTGCTGGGAAGCGTGGACTGCTGACGAACGGCGTCGCACTTTGTTCAGCTATGAATCGTAGTTCTGCAATACCCCGGCTAACCACCATCGGTGAATATGCCGGCGACCTGAGGAGAGGTCCCATTCTTCCAAAGCTTTGGAGCGGCACGGCGGTGGTGCTCCTGGTGTTAAGAGTGTGAGGAACCATCGCTTACGATTTCAGATCACAGCTGGTACTGATTGAGGGAATTCCAACTGCACAACACTACGTCACAGACATCCCACGTCCGCATGTAAACTGAAGCGCCAAATAAACTGGTATAGGCATGCGTATTCAAATACAGATAAATGTAAACAGGCAGAATACGGCGCTGCGGTCGGCACGCCTATATGAGACAGCAAGTGTCTGGTGTAGTTGTTCGATCGGTCACTGCAGTTACAATGGCAGGTTACCAAATTTAAGTGAGCTTGAACGTGGTATTATAGTCGGCACAGGAGCCATGAACATAGGATCTCCGAGGTAGTGATGAAGTGGGGATTTCTCCATGCGTCCATTTCGCAAGTGTACCGTGAATATCAAGAATCCGACAAAACATCAAATATCCGACATCACTGCGGCCGGAAAAAGATCCTGGAAGAACGGGGTCAACGACGACTGAAGAGAATCGTTCGATGTGACACAAGTACAACCCCTCCGCAAATTGCTGCAGATTTCAATGCTGGGCCATCAACAAGTGTCAGCGTGTAAACCACTCAACGAAACATCATCGATATGGGCTTTCGTAGCCGAAGGCCCACTCGTGTACCCTCGATGTCTGCACGACACAAAGCTTTACGTCTCGCTTGGTCCCATCAACACCGACATTGGACTGTTAGTAACATGCTTCCTGGTCGGGCGAGTCTCGTTTCAAATTGTATCGAGCGGATGGACGTGTACGGCTATGGAGACAGTCTCACGAATCTATGGAACCTGCTTGTCAGCAAGGAACTGTTCAAGCCGGTGGATGCTCTGTAATGGTGTGGGCGTGTGGAGTTGGAGTGATATGGGATCCCTGATACGTCTAGGTACGATTCGGACTGGTGACACGTACGTAAGCATCCTGTCTTATCACCTGCATCCATTCCTGTCCATTCTGCGTTCCGACGGACTCGGGCAATTCCAGCAGGACAATATGACACCCAAAACGTCCATAATTGCTACAGAGTGGCTCCAGGAACACTCTTCTGAGTTTAAACACTTTCGCTGGCTTCCACATTCCCCAGATAGAACACTATTGAGCATATCTGGGATGCCTTGCAGGGTGCTGTTCAGGAGAGATCGCCACCCCCTTACGCATTTATGGACAGCCCTGCAGGATTTATGGTGTCTGTTCCCTCCAGCACTATTTCAGACATTAGTCAAGTCCATGCCACGTCGTGTTGCGGCATTTATGCGTACTCACGGGGGTCCTACACGAAATTAGGCATGTGTACCAGTTTCTTTGGCTCTTCAGTGTATAGCATTTCGTGCAACAGTATCCCAGTGCCTTTTTGAAATAGGACAGCGCTCGTCTACTTCTCTCTGTAGACTGTCTGCAAGGCTTTGAGGTACTCCAGTGGCTAGCAAGATCCTCAGATCTGTCTCCGATAGATCATTTGTGGGACCTTACGGACATCAACATGCACTGCAAGTGTCTAGAATATCAAGGACCAGGTACAGCAGTAGTGGGCTAGCTTACCTCAGGAGAGGAATACAACGGCCTTATGACGTCCTTCCCAACCGAATCACGGTATGCATCCAGGCCAGAGGAAGTGCAACGTCATACTGACAAGTGAGCTCACACTGCCAAGTTCTTTCTAAATTTCACTCGACGTTGTAATCACTGAAATAATATCACAAACTCCTCAACTTGTGACGTTTCATTTCGTTTCCTCCTACGTTCCCGGGTGCTGCATTGTTGTTGTCAGGACGTCAATAAATTATAATTTTAAAACCAAAAATTAACATGCTAAGATTTTTGAAGTTTATGGCACAGTTATGATGATGTGATGCATATCCTCTTCGTTATGTCGATGATACGATGGGGTAGAGATTGAGATGTGGGAAGTATTGGAAAAGATGTTATTTGGGAAAGGTTGCAGGATGTCAATGTGGAAAGGAACTGATAGGTGAAATGCCAGTATTAAGAGATGAGTGGGATGCTAAATGGACCAGGTAAGTTAGTGTGTGTTGGAGCCTTCATTAGGGATGGGAGTGAAGGTAGACCTCAGGGATGAATTCACAGACTGCCAGATTTGTTTTTTTCCTTACTGGATTTCGATTGCCCCCCCCCCCCCTCCAGAGGGAGGGGGGCTGATAGCAGCACAGTAAGCCGCTCTACAGCCTACAGAAAAGTTAAAAAACAGACTCAGGAGATATGAAAAACAAACAAAAGCAGGCGAAAGATGGTGACTGTTAAAAACTGAAACATAGAGAAAAAGATACGAAGAAAATATAAAAAACAAAACGGTCGGCGAAGCTGATTAAAACACGTAGTAAATAGACAGGCACAATTAAAAGAGTCTGCTTTCTGTTCGCACGAGATAAAAAAAAACACAACTAGCTACAGTATGGTAGCTGTTCACAACACTGACAGGGGATGCACACCACTGAACACTCACTTAAAACAGCAGTATACAGGCGACAAGGCAGCAGAAAGGGGGGGGGGGCGGAGAGAGAGAGAGAGAGACAGACAGACAGAGAGAGAGAGGACCCGTACCGATGAAGGGGAAAAAAGGGGTTCCCGAGCACGGGGTCCCGGGTTCGATTCCCGGCGGGGTCAGGGATTTTCACCTGCCTCGAGATGACTGGGTGTTTGTGTTGTCCTCATCATTTCATCATCATCCAGGAAAGTGGCGAAATTGGACTGAGCAAAGGTTGGGAAATTGTACGGGCGCTGATAACCACGCAGTTGAGCGCCCCACAAACCGAACATCATTATCATCATCATCGGGAAAAAAGGGGGGAGGAAAGGAAAAGAGGGGGGAGCCGACGGAGGGAGGGGACATAGAAAAAAGGGGCCTGGGCGACGTGAGAAGGAGTGGGAAAGGCAGTGGAGAGGAGAGCAAAAAGGACTTGGGGGAAGAGAACAGACTGCCAGAGGAAGACGACCGAAATAACGCTGTGGACGAACGTGAAGTCTTTGGGTATGAAGGGAAGCCGAGACACGATGATAGGAGCGCGGCAGCAGGCGAGAGCTCCTGTGGATGAGACAGACTATAAGGCGTTGGGATTCACTGTTACGGCGTAAAGTTAAGCGCCGGCACGCCATTCGGGAAAGATAGAGCAGAGAGGGCTGTGAGAAGACGTCAGCCAATTGCACGCTGACCGACCCCTCTCCAGGACAACAACGCGACAGCAGCGGCCTTTATGTGAAGAGGACATAAGCGCCGCGCCCCACTGGTCGCGGCCCATTTCTACGAAGTTTCAACACTAGCGACCTGAATAGAAGAGTCAACTGTATTAATTCATTTGTATTAGAATTGTTGTACTGAAGAAGCTTGCTTATTTTGTAGGTCGCCCTTTGCTTGCGACACATCTATGTAATTCCGAAAGTTAAGTTTGTCATTTACTTTTCGTAATAAAACTCATTAATATGATTTATACTGAACTGTTGTCCAGCTATCCCAGAAAGCAGGTTTCCTAGACTCCTCATAGTTGACGACTAGGCGGGATTCAACACTCACGTTATGGGAGATGTAGGAGAGGTGAATGTGTTCTAGGTATTTAAGGAGACGTACGGATTTTTTGAGTCGGCACAGTGTACGAAACTGAGAAAGAATTTGAATACTGATCCATTACAGATCGATGGTCTTATTGAATTTGTCTGCAACAGAGTTTCGTGAGGGCTAGATCATAATATTAAAACGTCACAGGCCCAGAGCTTCCGTAGACAGTAAAACTGGTGCCAACCAAACAATAGCCAGCACTCAATGGTCGCGTCACACATTATCATCAGATCATTGGATGCATTTGTTCTCCAGACCATACTTTCCAGCATTCGTCGTGTGTATCATTACCTCATACAATCTGGTAATTTCCATTCTCCTCATCCACGCCGCCCGTGCTTATTACCGTCACTGACTCCAAACCAGAGACAGCCTTACCACAACACACATCTTTGCGTCCCTGAACCTCACAGCTGCGTAGCTCTCTGCATCGCTGAAGGCAGACCCCTGGCGAGAGCTCTTGGTCCAGTTTGCAATAAATGGATCATTGATGGTCTTAACAGACACTGATCACATAATTGGTCCTAATTTGAACTGCGGTAGCGTGGTGATCAGAAATGACTACTCGTCTGATGCGACCAGCCGACGAAAAACTTCGTGCCTCTGCAGTCTACCTCTACAGGGTGGTTATAATTAAACTTCCGCTGCTTGAGCCAGAGTGAACGGAAAACTATTTACCGTATCGGTACCCAATTCATAGGAATGATTTTCAGACTGTGTGCGGCAGGATTTGCTTTGTTAATGGTGGTAGTGCCATGACTCGCCGTTAAGCGCCATGACTCGCCGTTAAGCGCCGATACTGGTGACATAGGGCTGAAACGCAAGCTTCAGAGTTCATTAAAGTTGCGGACAACACGGGTCTGGACAATGTGAGCTGGGCTTCACTCGCAAAGCTGTTTTATCAAAACAATAGCAACAGCGATGCTGGTCTTCGCGAGTATCGACGCATTGAAGGAATACTCTTTCCGCATTGGAGTTGAAGAACATGATTCGGAAGTTCGAATTGGGTGCCGATTTCGGAATCACTCCTGGGAAATGCCGACGGCCAATTGCGCCACAGACTGTTGAAGAAGTTACTGTTGTAATAGCCGTGAATACTGGATGCGATGTGCGATCTTCGAGCAGTGCACGAGTTGTGTCACGGCAGTTGAACATCCCATTGTCCACCGTTGTTTCGGGCAGTAGTAGAGCAATCTCTAGTGCTGTTCCAGGCTGTCGTGGATGCAAATGATCGTCACACTGAGCGACGTTTGTAACCACGAACGCAAACATGGTACGCTGTTAACAAATTTTACCCTCTCATATGGAAATTAAAACGTATTTATTTCAATGATTTATTCGTTATTTCTCTTCCGCTTGTCTTTACAAATGTTTCCATAGAGAGTCATTGTTCTACGATCACTCGTTTTTCGCGAGGGTCCTCTTAAGTAGCGAAAGTTTACCTAAAACCACCATTTATATCGACATTCCACTAGCCACTTTACGATATGTAACGGAAACCATTTCGTATACGGTACTATCGTCTCTTTCGTCGCGGACGGTGCGCGGCAAGAACGACTGTTGATAATACGGCCTGCGAGCTCGAATATATCCAGCTTTACTTTCGTAGTCTTTACGCGGGAAATCAATATATCCGTTGACTTTTCTAGAAAAGTTTGCTCTCGGAATTTTAACAGTACACCACACCGGTGACGCACAAGGCCTCCCGTAGCCTGCCACCGGGGCTAAGTAACAGTCTCCGTGACGCTTACGCGCTTATTAAATAACCCCGTTACGAAAAAGCTTTTCTTTTCTTTGGATCTTCTCTATTTCCTCTATTAAATCTATTAGATAAAGGCCTCGTTTTATTGACTGTGGATAAGTTCCGTACCTGCAATAAACGATGAGTCTAACCAGTTCGACTTCTTGACGCAATAAAACGAATCGTGGAAAATTTTGACTTTCCTTTTGCATTTAGCGATTCATATGTAGATGAATTCAGTGAATCATTATTGTTTAAAACTAAGAGCCGCAGATAAAAGATACTTTTATTCGTTACCAGTTTCGACTCAAACAATCACTATCATACAACATAAAATTGCTGTAGAACCCTATACATCACTTCTCTTGTGGCGTCAGTAATAAAAATAAAATTATAAAATATCATTCTGCAGCTCTATCGCTAAAACTAAAACGCTCTATAAATTTAGCAATCTTAGTACACTGTCCATTTCTGTGTTCCCTGGTGTTATGCAGCGTGCAGTCTGCGTACTCTATTTGCATCACTTCATTCAGTCGTTACTTAAACGTTTTGCCATATTGATGTCCCATCATGTTGTTCATACTTTTTGGCAAACAGTGCCTCATCAGTAATCTGGTACACGCATATGGATAAAATATCTGAAATGAATGCTAATTGTTAGTTAGGTTTAAGTAGTTCTAAGTTCTACGGGACTGATGACCTCAGCTGTTAAGTCCCATAGTGCTCAGAGCCAGTTTTTTAATGGTAACTGCAACAGAAAATTTTGGTGTCTAAACGTAAAAGTACATGTGAGCCTGCTTTGTTGAGAAAAACAAAATTTATGGGAATAGCAGTATTGTAATAATGATGAATGCGGATCAATGCACTGTACTGTACAGTCGTTTGCTAAGCGGGTCATCTGCTAACAGCCTGGCATTATCGCTTCAAGGAAGTGTTTCTGATATATGTTCGCAAACACACATCTGAACTCATTAGAGACATGGCTGCGTCCAGCGATAATTTGTTATGAATCTTCTTATTGACGACGTATAAAAGTACATTCCACTTCTACATAATCTTACTAATTCGAGTGTAAAAATCACACGCACTTTGTAACTGTGCCATTTAAAATTATAATAATACGATGATAAACTGAACCGATCAGTTTCTTGTTACTGTTTACGTCTTCCTGTTCGACGGTAAAATCTATTTCGATACGGGCATCGTTCCGCACGTGAAGATAAGTCTCATGGTTATGTTTTAAAGGCCCATCAGTAAAAAGAACATTAAGAGGCCGCGCTCCAGCTGTTTCGATAACGATGAGAAATGAGTGACCCGTATACTTGATAGTGGACGCATTCTGGTTTTCATCTGTAACGGTTCAGGGGAAACGACATATAATTACGTCAAGCCTGGATGGACGACGATTTGGAGTCCAGCATTTTACCTTCACCTCGCTGAGAACCTGAATCTCACACACTTCGCCCGACTTTCCAGATGTCGTAGTTTGATATTTCCCCGCTTGTATTGTTTAACATTTCAGTTTTGTCTAGATGATTGCGGACCGCATGGAAAGCATAGCAACTCATTTCAAAACTTCGCCTCAGTGACCAGTATGACTTACAATTTTTCAATTTTTCGTTGATAAAAATAAGTACACACGCTCTTAATCATAATCGATTCAGCGCCCATATTAAACAACGATTACATTTCAGAAAAGTCGACGTTGTTATTGTCTCTTTTGCCATCGTAGATAAAACTGTTTGATGTGATACAAGAGGACAGAAGACAAGATAATCACAACGGTCCATAGACAGACTACAGTGATGTATGACATAATGTCTGTGAAAAGTTGCAGGAAATGGTGAAAAGTTGGTTGTTTATTTCAGAGACAGCTGCTGTTAAATATAGGCTATTCTGTTATTGGCCGTCATCGGCTGTGTTCAGATCTTTTCAGATTAGTTACAATGTAATACGTCAACTTAGTCCCCGTATGTATATGGATGCCTCAACAGTAGTCTTTTAGTGATGCTGAGGCAGCCGTACAAGGCACCTATGTTGGCATACTAATGGTACATTGTAAGTAATTTGAAGATGGTCTATAACGGTCGACATCGATAGACTTCAATAAGTCGAAAATTAAATAGAAAGTATTAGAAGTAAAGGTGAACTATACACTAGAGCGAAAACTATCCTGTTTAAAAGACTCTCACTGAAA
The DNA here is from genome assembly GCF_023864275.1 of Schistocerca cancellata. NCBI lineage: Eukaryota > Metazoa > Arthropoda > Insecta > Orthoptera > Acrididae > Schistocerca > Schistocerca cancellata. The sequence continues at coordinate 157,945,375 of NC_064627.1, forward strand.
AGTGGGCTACCAACTGCCTCATTCTACCTCCCTCAGCACCTTTAAAACTTTTACCAATAATTTTGGAGTGCGGACATATTCGTGCTCTTTTTAAAATGCAACACAGCTCTCACTCTCACAAGCTCCCCTAATACTCGCTCACACCCACTAGTCCATTACTGTAAGTCACTCATACCCATCTACTCCCATTTGCCCCTTCTCAGTAACTCATTCAGCCCAACTCACTGCCATTATCTCTTTGTGCCTCGCTGTCACTGTCTCCTGTGTCGCAGCCATAGTCCCCTTCGTTCTTACTGCCACTGTCTCCTCTTACTATCTGTCTCTCTCTTGCTCTCTCTTACTGCTACTATCTCATTCATTCGTTCACACTGCTGCTGTCTCTTCTCACTGTCACTATCCCTCTCTCTCTCTCTCTCTCTTTGTAATTGACACAGACTCTGTTTTTCGTTATCACTTTCTCTCATCCACTTTCTCAGACTCTTTATTCCCTTCCCACTGTCAGTGTCTCCCTCACTCTTTTCCTACCACTTTTCTGTCACTGTGAACTGCGTTCTACTGTCACTGTGTCACCTCTTCTTCTGACACTGCCACTGTCTCCTTCGCTCTTTGGACAATACAACCACTTTCTACAATCTTCCACTATTTGTTACCTTTCCTTATCTTTCCCACTGCCACTGCCACTAAAAAAGCACGAATGTGTTCACATGCCGAAATTATTGGGAAAATCTTTAAATGTGCTGAAAAAGGTAGAATGAGGCAACTTGTGTCCCAGTTTTCCGTCAGAGTCTTTTAAACAGGAGCATATTTGCTTTCTTTGAGCTCCGACAGGAGCAATTTTCCACTGGTTCCCTTCTTTTCCCTCCCACAACACGGTATGTCACTCATGTGAAAAGAATTTTATGGGTCAGTAAACTTTTGACAGTGTACTTACGCCAAACTAAAATAACGCAAATCTGGTTTTACATATAAGGCCGGACTTTAGGAGCACAACAATTTTGCATGTGCTTCAGGACTAGAACATGGGCTTCCCAGAACCCTTCTGATGACAATGAAGGCGCTTTAGAGCAAATTTCCCTGAACTGCATCACTTTATAAACTACGGTCTCACCTCGTACCGGATTTGACGTGCGTGTTGAACGAATACAAACAGGATAACTTTGAAACTCTACACCTCGTAAACGGATAAATATATGAGTATTAAAAAAATGTTTAAAGTTGTTCGACATCGGGATTTTAGGAATATATAAAAATTTCAGCCTTTTGCTGTGCATAGCCGTCTGGAATCAGCGGCTCGGTTTTGGTACGAACAAATGGTACAGAAATTCCCTTTTTGGAGCTTTACTAAGGAACCGTCCATGAACTAATGATCCTCCATAACCCTCTTATTGCCCACCGTGGATCACATCAAATGCAAAAGAGCCAACCGATATATTATGTTCTACCATATATACTCTGCAGCCACTCTTGTCCGACAGATCTAAGAACTGCTCGTCCACAGCGCTGGCTAAACGATGGAGAATAGCAACAGTACGTGTGCACCTGGGCGACAACGTTTTAACGCGATCGGCTACGAATTCGTTTGCTGGTACGCATTTCAGCTTAGAATCTCTACGCATTTCAGCTTAGATTCTCCGGAAACCACAACCCTTTTCGGAATATTGAGAACGGGGATGTCATTGCTGATGGGATGAGTGGCAAAGTACGAGTAGTGTCTTTGGACGTCTTCCTCAACCTGCCATTTACAGAGAAGTGTCAGAAAGTACAGTGGAGACCGCAGTCTGGTAGCTTGCATTGACGAGTGGTTTAGTGCACCATTGGATACAACAGTGATCCGTACTCCTACGAGGGCGCTAATAATCTCAACGCCGGACGTCTCAAACAAACAAACAAAAAAGAAATACAAAGAAAAGATATTAGTCCTCCCTCTGAGCACAATCGGAACAACAAGTGCTGCATCGAGAAGCATTAGAACCCCAAATTTCACAGCTTCTTTACGTGCCATTTACCAGCGAGGACCTAGCGACAGCACAAGATGAATTACATGATATTATTCATAAACAGCTCCAGGATTTCGAAAGCCGACTGCACGATACCTGCTAATTATACAGAAAATAAACACGTTTGTTACGCTCCAATTGAACAGTCGTAGACGAGGCAATACTGACCCTACGGCTTATCTTAGAAGATAGATTAAGGAAAGACAAACCTACGTTTATTGTATTTGTAGACTTAGAGAAAGCTTTTGACAATGGTGACTGAAATACTCTCTTTCAAATTCTAAAGGTGGCAAGGGTAAAATACAGGGAGCGAACGGCTATTTACAATTTGTGCTGAAACCAGATGGCAGTTATAAGAGTCGAGGGGCATGAAAGGGAAGCAGTGGTTGAGAACTGAGTGAGACATGGTTGTAGCCTATCCCCGAAGTTATTCATCTGTATATTGAGCAAGCAGTAAAGGAAACGAAAGAAAAATTTGGAGCAGGAATTAAACTCCAGGGAGAAGAAATAAAAACTTTGAGGTTTACCGATAACATTGTAATTCTGTCAGAAACAGCAGAGGACTTGGAAGAGCAGTTGAACGGAATAGACAGTGTCTTGAAAGGAGGATAGAAGATGAACATCAAGAAAATCAAAATGAGGATAACGGAATGTAGTTGAATCAAATCATGTGATGCTGAGGTAATTAGATTAGGAAATAAGTCACTTAAAGTAGTAGTTGAGTTACGCTATTTGGGGAGCAAAATAACTGATGATGGTCGAAATAGGGAGGATATAAAATGTAGATTGTCAATGGCACCAAAAGAGAAATTTGTTAACATCGAGTATAGATTTAAGTCTCACGAAGTCCTTCCTGAAAGTATTTGTATGGAGTGTAACCGTGTATGGAAAGGAAACATGGACGATAAACAGTTTAGACAAGAGGAGAACAGAAGCTTTTGAAATGTGGTGCTACAGAAGAATACTGAAGATTAGATGGGTAGTAGAGATGGGCAAACTGAAACACGTAAATGTTTCGAAACAAATGAAACAGTACAATGTAATGTTTCGATACGGTGTTTCGAAACAGTGAAACAGTTTGTTTTGTAATCTAATAAACCTACACATTTTATCATCTTGAATGTCTACTGTATAAGTATGTCCACATAAACACAAATGAGGTGCGAGAGCGCTAATCATATCGCAGAAAGTATGAAACTATCACTTAGGCGTCTTGGCAGTTTCGTATTTCCTGCAGCAAATGCGCTGCTTTTGTGTCATGTGACTTTCATACTTTTCAATTGGCTGAGGAAAGCCTTAGCTGAAGACAGAAGAACCACCACGAACGGAACTGGAGGTGGGAGCAAACTGCAGAAACAACAGATATGCTACTGGGATTCCCACATTTCATTAGTATGGCTACTATACCCATCCTGCTAATTTCCATGCACACAAAGGGAATCATTGTGGATAATAGACACAGTGACTATAGACTCACAAATAACGCCAAATAATTCGAATAAATAACAAAATATTACAGAAAAAATTGTGTTTCAAGGTGTTTCGAACCGTTACTATGAATTTACGATGCTTCCCGTTCACCATTACACTATCAGTGATATGTCAAGCAGATTGCTTGCAATTATACCTACATCAAATTTATATACATGTCTAATAACTGTCACTCTACGCCTTTTTTTATTTAAAATGTTGTAGTCTTAATTGCGTTTCTTAATATGATTACTGTGCATGAACAGAGAAGCGTATGTTATAAAAAAAGTGTAATTTAACTGAATGATTTTCACATATTTATTATTTTGAATGCGAATAGTATGCGTTGTTTTATTGTTTGGTTAGTGTTTATAAAGCAGATGTTACGCCATTTCGGAACAGGACAGTCAGCTAGAAACGAAGCTTTATTTTCGGATATCTTGAGCTTCATGCTATTGCTTGGCAAAAGATTTCGACACTCTTGAAAGTGTTTCATGAAGTGGTATGTTGTGTTTCAGTACCTGTGCCGAGCCCGAATCTCGTCCGACACAGAGCGGAATGAAACATCACTGTTTCGATACAATTAGTCCGTTCCAGGCGCAGGTGGACTGAAACAGTCTTATTTTGAAACAACGATACAGTTTCTGTGTCTGGCTCGAGATCCGAGACAAGGGCGGAATGAAACACCACTGTTTCGAAACAGTGAACCATAGCCGTTCCGAAACACTGAACCAGTTCCAGGTATCGATACACTGTATCGAAACATAGAAACAGTGGCCAAGTATAATGGCTAGATCACACAACTAATGAGGAGGTACTGAATAGAACTGGGGAAAAGAGAAATTTATGGTACAACCTGACTAAAAGAAGGGATCGGTTGGTAGGACACATTTTGTAGGTACTCGGAGATGAACAGGCTTGCACAGGATAGAGTTAGCATGTTGAGCTAAATCAAACCGGTCTTTGGACTGAAGACCAGAACAACAACAGACGTCAAAAAAGACTTCCATCATCAACTATAAAGTTCAGTCAAACTAAAACGAGACAAATAGAAAAACATAAGTAAACTGTTCATTATTTGAAAAGTAATCGCCATAACTGTTAACACATTTCACCCCATTGTGAGATAAGACGGCGAATGCCTTCGTGAATAGCCACAAATGTCTATTTTCACGGCTCCAAAAATATGGAAATCGCATGGGGAGAGATTGAGGCCATAATGAAGGATAAAGGTCTCTCAGCGAAACTTCTGCAGCGTAGTCGAAGCAATCTGCCCACAAAATGCCCGCCCACGCGTTGCCACGGTTGTTTCAACTACGCTACTGCTTTGGACGAAGAGGTGAACACCTGGGTACAATCATGTTTCCATACGCAACCAGAAACATTTTTCCATGTAGACATTGACCGTCTTGTCTCACAGTGAGATACGTGTATTAACTGATATGATGATTACTTTTCAAATAATAAACAGTTTATTTACATTTCTTCCATCTGCCTTGTTTTCATTTGACTGGCCAGTACTTATTAGACGATCTGGACGACGTTATCGGCAAAAACACACACTGATCACAGAATCATCTGGGGAATTTACCTCCTTCATTAACCCTAGACCACTAAACCGTGGTACAATTTACGATTGCAGTAGGATATAAAACATGACATTTTGTACTTAATTTGGTATGTTTCATTGGAGATCTTGTAATTGTGACTGACTAATGCATATCCTATAAAATACGACTAACTTTGAATAGAATGTGGAGAAGTAAATTTCACGACGGCTTAGTAAAATGTAACATTTTCCCGCCTTTAGTGCTCTGGAGTTAATAACGTAAGAGTTCCGCCAAGTGGTGCGAAACGAAGTGCACAGGTGTATTTGTTTGCACGAACGGTACAGTCGCAGCTGTGTTTGCGATGTTTCTTGTGGAATAGTAGGTATTCACGCCGACAGCTGATGGGTTGCAAGAATATCGTTAATTGCATCTGGTACCAGGCTATCTTAGCGGTTGCAGGGTGACACAGAGTACGTCTGAAAAATTGCTGTACCGTTTATGTTAGTCAGTGAAGCCTTTTAACTAGCGGAAACTGCGATCTGAACAGCCGGCGATTTGTGTGGACGATTTGTCATCACACTGAAGGGCAAGCTCTGCGAATGCTCCCCTCCTTACACTGATCTTCACTATGTGCTTAAGATAAACTTGTACGTGCAAGACTCAGTGGATTTCTAAGACTGCCCGTTACAAAGAATCGTAAGCAAAGGCAGATTCAGTATAAGAAACGAGAAAATTTTCTGTAAGAACCTGATGTTACGTTAAAACGATAGCATTTACGAAGACTGTAGAATTATAAGCTTTGACACTGGCAACTCGAGGAACAGACGATAGGTTTCTAAAAGGTACAGTTCTTCGTTTAAATACAGTACGATGGGAGAACGATGAAAAATGGTTAAATAGGAAAGAAGAATGAAAGATAATAACGATTAATCGAACGAGACCAGTAGGAACTGAGCGCAACCAGAGACTGAACAAAAATGGCTCAGGACCTCGTCCACAGCTCCTATGGCGCAATCATGCCGTCATTCTCGAGAATTTTGAGGAATTACACATCTCAGATGAATCTACACTCCTGGAAATTGAAATAAGAACACCGTGAATTCATTTTCCCAGGAAGGGGAAACTTTATTGACACATTCCTGGGGTCAGATACATCACATGATCACACTGACAGAACCACAGGCACATAGACACAGGCAACAGAGCATGCACAATGTCGGCACTAGTACAGTGTATATCCACCTTTCGCAGCAATGCAGGCTGCTATTCTCCCATGGAGACGATCGTAGAGATGCTGGATGTAGTCCTGTGGAACGGCTTGCCATGCCATTTCCACCTGGCGCCTCAGTTGGACCAGCGTTCGTGCTGGACGTGCAGACCGCGTGAGACGACGCTTCATCCAGTCCCAGACATGCTCAATGGGGGACAGATCCGGAGATCTTGCTGGCCAGGGTAGTTGACTTACACCTTCTAGAGCACGTTGGGTGGCACGGGATACATGCGGACGTGCATTGTCCTGTTGGAACAGCAAGTTCCCTTGTCGGTCTAGGAATGGTAGAACGATGGGTTCGATGACGGTTTGGATGTACCGTGCACTATTCAGTGTCCCCTCGACGATCACCAGTGGTGTACGGCCAGTGTAGGAGATCGCTCCCCACACCATGATGCCGGTTGTTGGCCCTGTGTGCCTCGGTCGTATGCAGTCCTGATTGTGGCGCTCACCTGCACGGCGCCAAACACGCATACGACCATCATTGGCACCAAGGCGGAAGCGACTCTCATCGCTGAAGACGACACGTCTCCATTCGTCCCTCCATTCACGCCTGTCGCGACACCACTGGAGGCGGGCTGCACGATGTTGGGGCGTGAGCGGAAGACGGCCTAACGGTGTGCGGGACCGCCAGCTTCATGGAGACGGTTGCGAATGGTCCTCGCCGATACCCCAGGAGCAACAGTGTCCCTAATTTGCTGGGAAGTGGCGGTGCGGTCCCCTACGGCACTGCGTAGGATCCTACGGTCTTGGCGTGCATCCGTGCGTCGCTGCGGTCCGGTCCCAGGTCGACGGGCACGTGCACCTTCCGCCGACCACTGGCGACAACATCGATGTACTGTGAAGACCTCACGCCCCACGTGTTGAGCAATTCGGCGGTACGTCCACCCGGCCTCCCGCATGCCCACTATACGCCCTCGCTCAAAGTCCGTCAACTGCACATACGGTTCACGTCCACGCTGTCGCGGCATGCTACCAGTGCGATGGAGCTCCGTATGCCACGGCAAACTGGCTGACACTGACGGCGGCGGTGCACAAATGCTACGCAGCTAGCGCCATTCGACGGCCAACACCGCGGTTCCTGGTGTGTCCGCTGTGCCGTGCGTGTGATCATTGCTTGTACAGCCCTCTCGCAGTGTCCGGAGCAAGTATGGTGGGTCTGACACACCGGTGTCAATGTGTTCTTTTTTCCATTTCCAGGAGTGTATATGGTTCCAGAGACATATACAGGGTGGTCCATTGATAGTGACCGGGACAAGTATCTCACGAAACAAGCATCAAATGAAAAAAACTACAAAGAAAGAAACTTGTCTAGGTTGAAGGGGGAAACCAGATGGCGCTATGGTTGGTCCGCTAGATGGCGCTGCCATAGGTCAACCGGATATCAACTGCGATTTTTTTAAATAGGAATCCCCATTTTTTATTACATATTCGTGTAGTACGTAAAGAAATATGACTGTTTTAGTTGGACCACTTTTTTCGCTTTGTGACAGATGGCGCTGTAATAGTCACAAACCTATAAGTACCTGGTAACACGTAACATTCCGCCAGTGCGGACGGTATTTACTTCGTAATACATTACCCGTGTTAAAATGGACCGTTTACCAATTGCGGAAAAGGTCGATATCGTGTTGATGTATGGCTATTGTGATCAAAATGTCCAACGGGCGTGTGCTATGTATGCTGCTCGGTATCCTGGACGACATCATCCAAGTGTCCGGACCTTTCGCCGGATAGTTACGTTATTTAAGGAAACAGGAAGTGTTCAGCCACATGTGAAATGTCAACCACGACCTGCAACAAATGGTGATGCCCAAGTAGGTGTTTTAACTGCTGTCGCGGCTAACCCGCACATCAATAGCAGACAAATTGCGCGATAATCGGGAATCTCAAAAACGTCAGTGTTGAAAATGCTACATCAACATCGATTGCACCCGTACCATATTTCTATGCAATAGGAATTGCATGGCGACGACTTTGAACGTCGTGTACAATTCTGGCACTGGGCACAAGAGAAATTACGGGACGATGAGAGATTTTTTGCACGCGTTCTATTTAGCGACGAAGCGTCATTTGCCAACAGCGGTAACGTAAATCGGCATAATATGCACTATTGGGCAACGGAAAATCCACGATGGCTGCGACAAGTGGAACATCAACGACCTTGGCAGGTTAATGTATGGTGTGGCATTATGGGAGGAAGGACAATTGGCCCCCACTTTATCGATGGCAATCTAAATGGTGCAATGTATGCTGATTTCCTACGTAATGTTCTACCGATGGTACTACAAGATGTTTCACTGCATGACAGAATGGTGATGTACTTCCAACATGATGGATGTCCGGTACATAGCTCGCGTGCGGTTGAAGCGGTATTGAATAGTATATCTCATGAAAGGTGGATTGGTCGTCGAAGCACCATACCATGGCCCGCACGTTCACCGGATCTGACGTCCCCGGATTTCTTTCTGTGGGGAAAGTTGAAGGATATTTGCTGTCGTGATCCACCGACAACGCCTGACAACATGTGTCAGCGCATTGTCAATGCATGTGCGAACATGATGGAAGGCGAACTACTCGCTGTTGAGAGGAATGTCGTTACACGTATTGCCAAGTGCACTGAAGTTGACGGACATCATTTTGAGCCGTGCGGACTGTGCGGCTGGTCCCGGCGGAGGTTCGAGTCCTCCCTCGGGCATGGGTGTGTGTGTTTGTCCTTAGGATAATTTAGGTTAAGTAGTGTGTAAGCTTAGGGACTGATGACCTTAGCAGTTAAGTCCCATAAGATTTCACAGCCTTTTTTTTTTTTTTTTTTTTTTTTTGTAGCAACAAGTATTTTCGGTGTATAACTTTCTCTAGTTGCGTGAACTACACTTTTAGATATCTGAGTACAATTAATACAACTAACACTTTCTGCTATATCTCAAGCAAGTAGTTTTCGAAAACAGAGATAGAGAAATAGAAAAAAAAGAAAGCGAGAAAGAGTGTAATGTATATCTTTCTATTGCTAGAGGTATAACATCTAAAATATCTGTTTACAATTTTTCCTGTTGTCAGAACTAAATTTTTACTGTACCTAAAATAAGCATTATTTACAGAGAGAGAGAGAGAGAGAGAGAGAGAGAGAGAGAGAGAGAGAGGAGACTGACCGACAGATAGAATAAAGGCAGGGAGGTAGGGTCAGGATGAGAGAGGAAGAGAGGGAGAGAAAAGGGGGATAGAATAATTTACTAATATCAAAATTATGTCAAAAGCATACATTTTATCTCCTTCTTGTCTGCGTCTTAGTACTCATTTACACGGTATACTTCCTGTCGTCTGTTCACCCTTTCGTTCTCAGTCAGTCAATGAACATTTATCAGCATCGTTTTTTGAAACTAAACACGAGTTTCTACTTTGAAGTAAATTATACACACCCACTCCTAGAATGTCGTTCTTCGTTACTAGCGTCCTCTTCATTACACTTGCATATTGCATCTTCATAAATATCTGCAACACAAGAATGAAAATTCTTGTGTTGTTTCAGGTTAAACCAGTGAAGAGGGATCCTGGTGATCTGTAATCAGTGTGATTTGAGACAATTTAAGCCCCGCTTCTACCAAATGCAGCTTCAGAATCGTAATCACTAATCTTTATAAAGACAGCACTTTACTGAAGCATCCTCTGTCTCTGTATACTGGATGAGAAAATGTCTGAACGCAATAAAACTCAAGTATTGTCTGAGTCAAGTGAAGGAAAAATCCATGTTTGGTAGAAGAGCGTGACAGTGACAACAAGCGAGGCAGTATGACATGAAAAGATAATACACGCAAACCAATGGGTAAGCTTTATTGTACTGGGGTAATTTTGGCATGGTGTGCTGAATTTCTGTAGTTCAACTACATCACAGTTGCTATGATTCAGTGACATTTTTCACAAACATGGGCACCTGCATCTGGTTTGAGCAGACCTAAAAATTTCCAAGAGTAATTTCAATATGGGGCACTTTGTTCTTGATCCTTTGGACAGACGTTCCAAGCCATGCAGATGATCATTTCGGAACTCCTGAGTGTTGGTTTCAGTATGTTAAATAAGTTTAGAGAGGAACGCTGGCTACAGAGCACAAGAGAGAACAAACGTAGGCCGTGAGTTCGCAGCACAGATTATAAAACTGTTTTGGCTGTTTCTGTGTCTAAATGGGACCGAGGTATTTCCAGTACAGAAAGCGCAAAAGGGGCGCAATTTTACCGAACGCGCTCTGGTATGCAATTTAGAGCGGTCAAGGTACTTGAGCAGGTGGCTGCGGCCATGCTTATCCAGCCGTGGGCAGATCCAGATAAGCAGCTGCCTGTCTCCACTGGAGAAGAGGAGCGTATCTCTTAGCCAGACACTGAGGTGTAATTTCTCAGAAGCATACTTAGAAACATTTAAAGCACACCAAACAGCTTGAAAAACTAGGTTATCTTATTTCTAAATGATCACATCCTTACTTAATATTAAAGTGTGCAGATTACTCATGTTAAGTTAGCAACGGAATATTAATGTTAATGTAATGTACAGGGTGGTTACAATTAAACTTTCACTACTGTACAGGTACCCAGATTCAGACTGTGCGCTGTACCATTTGCGTTATTAATGGTGCTAGTGTTATGACTTACCGTTGGGCGCCGCACCGTTATGGCAACCAAAGGAGGAACTCGGGCCCAACGACCTAGGACATGGAGTGTGAACGGCACACACTACTATGATCTGCTTCACCTACATGTGGCTCTGCTCTAGAGGAAAGACTTTGAACTCAGTTCTTCTGATGCACGATGAATCTCCACCGCACATTGCTCGTGGGGTCACTCGGTCACTCCATAACGCATTTGAGGAAAACCGAATCATTGACAGATCTTGGCAAAACGCGAGACCACCAAGATCACCAGACAGGAACCCTTGATATTTCTGGCTGTGGGGACACCTGAAGGACAGGGTTTATCAGTGAGACACTAACACACATTGGGGGTTGAAGATGAGCATGGCGAGGGTCGCAGCTAACATCCCACCTGAGACATGCCTAATATCGTGTATGTACGATAGGGTGGAGATCTCTCCTGAATAGCACGTTGAAAGGCATCCCGGATATGCTCAATATTGTTCATATTTGGGGAGTCTTGTGGCCAGCGGAAGTGTAACTCACAAGAGTGTTCCTGTAGCCACTCTGTAGCATTTCTGGACGTGTGGGATGTCGTATTGTCCCGCTGGAATTACCAAAGTCCGTCGGAATGCACAGTGGACACGAATGGATGCAGGTGATCAGACAGGATGCTTACGTACGTGTCGCCTGTCAGAGTCGTATCTATATGTACCAGGAGACCCATGTCACTCCGACTTCACACGCCCCACACCATTACAGAGCCTCCACCAGCTTGAACAGTCCCCTGCTGACATTCAGGGTCCTTGGATTCATGAGACTGTCTCCATATCCGTACACGTTCATCCGCTCGATACAATTTGAAACGAGACTCGATGTTTCCAGTCATCAACAGTCCAACATCGGTGTTGACGGGCCCAGGCGATGCGTAAAGCTATATGTCGTGCAGTCATCGAGAGTACACGAGTGGGCCTTCGGCTCAGCCCATATCAATGATGTTTCGCTGAACGGTTCGCACGCTGACACTTGTTATAGGCACAGCATTGAAATGTGCAGCAGTTTGCGGAAGGGTTGCATTTCTGTCACGTTAAACGATTCTATTCAGTCGTCGTTGGTCCCGTTCTTGCAGGATCTTTTTCCTCCCGCAGCGTTGTCGCAGATTTGATGTTTTACCGGATTCCTGATATTCACAGTACACTGATGAAATGGTCGTACTGCAAAATCCCCACTTCATCGCTACCTCGGAGCTGCTGCGTCCCATCGCTCGTGAGTCGACTATAACACCACGTTCAGACTCAGTTAAATCTTGATAACCTGTCATTGTAGCAGCAGTTACCGATCTAAGAACTGTGCCAGACACTTGTTGTATTATATAGGCGTTACCGACCGCAGCGACGTATTCTGCCTGTTTACATATCTCTGTATTTGAATATGTAGGACTATACCAGTTTCTTTGGCGCTTCAGAGTAGATGATCGTCACACTGAGCAATCTTTTTAATCTGGAAAGTCAACATCATAAGCAATAAATAAATGTTACTCTTTCACGTGAAAAGTAAAATGCGTTTCTTTTAATGCTTTATTCGTTATATCTCTCCAGCACGTCCTTGCAAATGTTTCCACAAAATTTTATCGTCCTACGATCACTCGTTTCTCAGGGGTGACCTCTCAAGTAGCGGAAGTGTAATTATGATCCCCTGTGTCATGACAAGTATTTCATTTAGATACATGGTGTTTGACATTTTTTTGATACGTGTTTGAAGGTGATTTCTCGTGAAATTTTTTTATTACTGTTGGACGATTGGTTCAAAAGCATTATCGTTAATTGTAATGTAATGCACGATTACTAGGACGGAGCACCATAGCAGGAAGAGACGGTACCATTGACGAATGGGAAACAAACTAGCGAAGAATCGGAGGCAAGCATAGTGAATAACATCGGAAGTTCACTGAGGCTTTTTGCGGATGGAAAATTGTAATGAAATGCAGGAGGATCTGCAACCAATTGACCCATGGTGCAGGGAATGGCAATTGAATCTCAATGTAGACAAGTGTAATGTGCTGCGAATACATAGAAAGAAAGATCCTTTATCATTTAGTTACAATATAGCAAGTCAGCAACTGGAAGCAGTTAATTCCATAAATTATCTGGCAGTAGGCATTAGGAGTGATATAAAATGGAATGACTATATAAAATTAATCGTCGGTAAAGCAGATGCCAGACTGAGATTCATTGGAAGAATCCTAAGGAAATGCAATCCGAAAACAAAGGAAGTCGGTTACAGTACACGTTTTCGCCCACTGCTTGAATACTGCTCACCGGTGTGGGATCCGTACCAGATGGGTTGATAGAAGAGATAGAGGAGATCCAACGGAGAGCAGCGCGCTTCGTTACAGGATCATTTAGTAATTGCGAAAGCGTTATGGAGATGATAGATAAACTCCAGTGGAAGACTCTGCAGGAGAGACGCTCAGTAGCTCGGTATGGGCTTTTGTTGAAGTTTCGAGAACATACCTTCACCGAGGAGTCAAGCAGTATATTGCTCCTTTCTAGGTATGTCTCGCGAAGAGACCATGAGGATGAATTCACAGAGATTAGAGCCCACACAGAAGCGTACCGACAATCTTTCTTTCCACGAACAACACGAAACTGGAACAGAAGGGAGAACCGATAGAGATACTCAAAGTACCCTCCGCCACACACCGTCAAGTGGCTTCCGGAGTATGGATGTAGATGTAGTTAGTAAACTGGACATCCATGTCGAAACTCAGGAAGAGGAGAACGCGAGGAACATGATGTTTAGACTAGAATGAGTGGGGAGCTCTGTCTTGCGGGCGTGAGGTTATTAAATTTGTCCTCAATTTTCTGTCTTGGCGGCAAGTGGCCTCATAGTACGAGGTTAGAAATTAGATTATTTCACGATTCCATTTCACATTGTGACTCTGAATTATTTATAAGAATGCGATGTGCGTGTTCTTTCGGACATGTCTGAATGAACAGACACCACGGATTCATCTAATTGATTCGCATCGATGGGCAATGAATCCACTGCAGTGCGGATGAACAGTTACTTTCGGCCTCCTGCAGGAATCACAAAGTTGCGAGCATGGGGGACATGGACAGAGACTGCGGATAAATGGCGCTAGGAGGGAATTTGGGTCGGCCGTGAGGCGTGGCGAGATAGTCTGTGCAATTACGATAAACATTATGTCCGGGTGGCACAGCGGTTAACGCAACTGCCTAATAAGCAAGAGATATCCGGACAATTTTTTACTTGTCTCCGCTGATTCCCGATGAAGTCCCAGTGTAACTGATATCAAAAGTTACTTTCCTTTCCTTTCTTCCCCCGCCACCTTGAATGAACACCATTAGAATTATTCCGAGTGTGAAACTGTAGAGGAACTTTTTTTAATTTTAGTAGAGACGTGCGTTGATATGCTTTGTAGACTTAGCAGTTTGATCAATTATTCAAGAATTGCGAGGAACCCTTTGAGTCGGCTCTAGCGAATTTGCCGCTAGCCTATATAAATAATGGCCGCTCCGGCCATGCAGTATTTGTCGCCGATTGCTGCCTACATCGAGAACGTCTCCACGCCAGCTGTCGACCCAGTGCGAATCATCCAGCTTCATCTACAAATAGAAGCTGCCTCCACTAGCACTCCGTCATCAGGCCACAAGTGGGCCATCGGGACCATCCGACCGCCGTGTCATCCCCAGCTGAGGATGGGGGTAGTAGGAGTGTGTGGTGAGCACACCACTCTCCCGCTCGTTACGATAGTTTGACCGGAGCCGCTACTATTCAGTCGAGTAGCTCCTCAATTGGCTTGTCGGGGCTGAGTTCACCCCGAAAAATGGCAACAGCGCATGGCGGCCCGGATGGTCACCCATCTAAGTGCCGGCCACGCCCGACAGCGCTTAACTTCGGTGATCCGAGGGGAACAGTTGTATCCACTGCGGCAAGGGCCGTTGCCGTGCCTCCACTAGCCCATGCTCTATTCGCTGGGCCTATTCCTGAACCAGCACCTCCCGGCTAGGGCCTGCAGCTGGCTGACATCAGCTGAGTCATGGGCAACTCAAAGACCTCTCTGGTCCTTTGGTTCGCAGATAGCACTGAGGTGCCCCCAGCACTGAGCCCACTGCAAGCTGCTGGCTGGCCATTGCTTTGAGAGTTGTAAGAAGGTATGGCATTCAAAGTGCCACTGGCTAAGAGTAGGGGATGGCTTATATCGGCCAACCTATCTGTACATTCAGGACCAATGTGTAGAAGACCATCGTCACACTCGTGTGCTCCAGCCAGAAAAATTCACTGGGGTAGAACACTGTCTTAATGAGGAGCATAAGATGTTATACACTGAAGAGCCAAAGAAGCTGGTACACGTGCCTAATAACGTGTAGGGCCCCCACAAGTACGCAGAAGTGCTGCAACACGACGTGGCATGGACTCGGCTAATGTCTGAAGTACTGCTGGAGGGATCTGACACCGTGAATACTGCAGGGCTGTCCATAAATCCGTAAGAGTATGAGAGGGTGAAGATCTCTTCTGAACAGCATTTACAAGGCATCCCAAGATATGCTCAATATTTGGGAAGTTTGGTGGCCAGCGGAATTATTTAAACTCCGGAAAGTGTTCAAATGTGTTCAAATGTGTGTGAAATCTTGTGGGACTTAACTGCTAAGGTCATCAGTCCCTAAGCTTACACACTACTTAACCTAAATTATCCTAAGGACAAACACACACACCCATGCCCGAGGGAGGATTCGAACCTCCACCGGGACCAGCCCCACAGTCCATGACTGCAGCGCCCTAGACCGCTCAGCTAATCCCGCGCGGCAGAAAAGTGTTCCTGGAGACACTCTCTAGCAATTCTGGACGTGTGGGGTGTCGCATTGTCATCCTGGAATTGCACAGTGGACATGAATGGATGCAGGTGATGGTTCAGATGGCTCTGAGCACTATGGGACTTAACATCTAAGGTCATCAGTTCCCTAGAACTTAGAACTACTTAAACCTAACTAACCTAAGGACATCACACACATCCATGCCCGAGGCAGGATTCAACCCTGCGACCGTAGCGGTCGCGCGGTTGCATACTGAAGATGCAGGTGATCAGACAGGATTCTTAGGTACGTGTCACCTGTCAGAGACGTATCTAGACGTATCAGGGGTCCCATATCACTCCAACTGCACACGCCCCACACCATTACAGAGCGTCCACCAGCTTCAACAGTCCTCTGTTGACACGCAGGCTCCATGGATTCATGAGGTTGTCTCCATACCCGTACACGTCCATCCACTCAGTACAATCTGAAACGAGACTCGCCCGACCAGGCAACGTGATTCCAGTCCTCAACAGTCCAATGTCGGTGTTGGCATGCCCAGGCGAGGCGTAAAGCTTTATGTCGTGCAATCACCAAGGATACACGAGAGGGCCTTCGAAATCCCGTGCCGATGATGTTTCGTTGAATGGTTCGCACGCTGACACTTGTTGATGGCCCAGCATTGAAATCTGCAGTAATTTGCGGGAGGGATGCACTTCTGTCACGTTGAACGATTCTCTTCAGTCGTCGTTGGTCCCTCTCTTGCAGTAGCTTTTTCTGGCAACAGCGATGTCAGAGATTTGATGTTTTACCGGATTCCTGATTTTCACGGTACACTCGTGAAATGGTCGTAAGGGAAAATCTCCACTTCATCGCTACCTCGGAGCTTCTGTGTCCCATCGCTAGTGAGCCGACTATAACACTGCGTTCACACTCAGTTAAATCTTGATAACCTGCCATTGTAACAACAGCAAATGATCTAAAAACTGTGCCAGACACTTGTCTTATATAGGCGTTGCCGATTGCAACGCCATTTTCTGTGTGTTTACATACACCTATATTTGAAATCTGGAAGTTACTATGGGACCAGACTGCTGCGGTCATCGGTCCCTAGGCTTACACATTACTTAATCTAACTTAAACTAACATACGCTCAGGAGAACACACACACCCATGCCCGAGGGAGGACTCGAACCTCCGACGGGGAAAGGTGCGCAAACTCTGTGCAAGGCGACTTGACCGCGCGGCTATCCCGTGCGGCTCTATGTTTGAATACGCATGCCTATACAAGTTTCTTTGGTGCTTCAGTGTATAATGAGATGCAAATGATAGCTCCTGTTTCACGCTGCTGGGAATGTGCTGTAAAGGAGTCTACCGAAATTCGATTATCTGATAATATTATTAATAGGGACAAGGGTTTCCCTTTAAGGAAGATGTGGATTCCGATTTTGTCTGATATCAAACAACAACGGTCTTTATTTCGACCAGCGGCTTCTTTTAATTAGTTTATCTACTGGCGATGTGCCGTTGTGCTTGTTTCTGTCACTGATGTGCTAACAGTTTTCTTACACTTAAGGACAGCAGCACTGCTGCTTGTGCAAACGCCGTGGGCCGTCCACGGTGTATGAAGGAGCCGCCGATTCTGTTGAAAACTCCGGTCTGGTGAGACTAAGTATCAGCATACTCACCTGAACATGGCAACTAGTTGGTCCGTTGGAATATTGTGTCAAGATGACTACATTATGCGGCTGCAACCCAAGAAGAGTATGAAAGGGAAAATCTGCTGCATAAAATCTGTAGGCCATGAACCCAGAACATTTTTATAGTTGTGAACAGTAATTTTTCTGTGTTGCTGCATATATTAAATTATACTGGTGGTAGACGTCTAAAGGTGTCTTCTAGTTGACCGTGGAAGGACAGTCGGCTTCAAGGTGAGCAACGGGTGTGGCACAAATTGTGTTTTCACGTCTGCAAAAACTGCAACAACAATATCTGTGTATGCGTAAGGAAAAGTCATGGAAGCAGTCCAGTATGCTGAGAAGATCAAGACATAGCACAGTGGATGAAAAGAAACAGGTCTGTAACACCTATAAAAATTGTTTCAAGTCTTGTAGCTTCGCACATTTACACTGAAGAGCCAAAGAAACTAGTACACGTGCCTAAAATCGTACAGAGCCCCAGCGAGCACACAGAAGTGCCGCAACACGACGAGGCATGGGCTCGACTAATGTCTGAAGTAGTGCAGGGGGGAAGGGGGGGGGGGTACTGACAGTGTGAATCCTACAGGGCATTCCATAAATCCTTAAGAGATTTCTTCTGAATAGCACGTTGCAAGCCATCCCAGATATGCTCAATAATGTTCATGTCTGCGGATTTTGGTGGCCAGCGGAAGTGTTTAAACCCAGAAGAGCGCTCCTGGAGCCACTCTATAGCAATTCTGGACGTGTGGGGTGTCGCATTTTCCCCCTGGAATTGCCCAAGTCCGTCCGAATGCACAGTGGACATGAATGGATGCAGGTGACCAGACAGAATGCTTACGTACGTGTCACAAATCAGAGTCATATCTAGACGTATCAGGATTCCCATATCACTCCAGCTGCACACGTCCCACACCATTACAGAGCCTCCAAGTGCTTGAACAGTCCCCTGCTGGCATTCAGGGTCCACGGTTTCATGAGGTTGTCTCTATACCCGTACGCGTCCATCCGCTCGATACAATTAGAAACGAGACTCGTCCGACCGGGCAACATGTTTCCGATCATCAAAACAGTCCAATGTAGGTGTTGACGGGCCTTGGCGAGGCATAAAGCTTTGTGCCGTGCAGTCATCAAGGTTACACGAGTGGGCCTTCGCTTCGAAAGCCCATATCGATCATGTTTCGTTGAATGGTTCGCACGCTGACTGTTGTTGATGGCCTAGCATTCAAATCTGCAGTAATTTGCGGGAGGGATGCACTTCTGTCACGTCGAACGATTCTTTTCAGTCGTCGTTGGTGCCGTTCTTGCAGGATCTTTTTGCGACCGCAGCGATATCGGACATTTTATGTTTTACCAGATTCCTGATATTCACGATACACTCATGAAATGGTCGTACGGGAAAATCCCCACTTCATTGCTACCGCGGAGATCCTGTGTTCCATCGCTCGTACGCCGAATATAACACCACGTTCAAACTCACTTAAATTTTGATAGCCTGCCATTGTAGCAGCAGTAACCGATCTAACAACTGCGGCAGATAATTGTCTTATATAGGCGTTGCCGGCCGCAGCGCCGTGTTCTGCCTGTTTACATATCTCTGTATTTGAATACGCATGCCTATATAAGTTTCTTTGGCGCTTCAGTGTATTTTCTCCCAGTACAGTCTCAAGACGATTGCGCCGTTAAAGACAACACTGGGAAGCCCTTGAGGTGCGCTGCTATGATTTTGTCCCACCGCCATGCCAGTTAGAATACTGCTGCGGTCATCGTGATCGAGACCAATAGCGATGGACCAGAATGAAGAGCTGAGAGGAATCCCTGTTCAATGTAACAAGCGATAACTGGCATTTGCTGGTGCGGAGAGCACAAGAAAGCTTCACCGGGATGAAAATGTTGTGGAAGCTAACAGTTATGAGCATGGTGGACTATAGTCTGAGAGTGTAGGACTCATGTGAAATAAGGACAGCAGTCTTCACTCATGACATGTGCAGGGAAGTTTTTCATAATCTGGCACGTGTTATTATTTGTAATGCCATTAAATTTTTCTCAGAAGAGGCAAATGGGGAAGCAAGAGTCTTATTAAAAACCGTGCTTGAAAGGGTCGCAGGATTTGCTAGTTAATCCAATCGTTCAATAAAGATAATACAGTAATGGAGGAAGAAACAGAAATACAAGTACTTTCCAAAGTACGAGTAATAAGTCGTTGCATATCATCGTGTGTAGCTGACATGTCCTTTTAGATAGCATCTTTCGGCTTTCTCCACAGAAAAAAATGTCTACAGGCGTCCAATCTGGGCAACGGGCCTACCATGTACAGGTCCTCTGAATCCTATCCAACGATTTGGAAAAAGTTCGTGAAGATACTCTGTAGTACTTCGTGCACTATGGGCTGGACAACTGTGATGTTGATGCCACAGTTTCCTTCTACTTTGCAGAGCATCTGTGGAAGACGGTCTGTTTGGAGGGTGTAATACTTGAGCACGTTCAGTATTCCGTCTGTGAGAAACGGGCCTGTGAGCTGATGTTTCACTATCCCACACCACACTTTTACACTCCATGGACGCTGACGTTCCACCTGACGAAGCCAACGGGTATTGTCAACAAACTAGTAGGGTATGTTTCGGTGGTATACCTGGCCATAATTGGTAAATGTGGCCTTTCATCACTGAACAAGATAATATCCTGTCTTAATGTCCATGAAGAGACGTTAACACGATTCTCATAACTGTTTCCATGCAGCTCTTGATGGAGAGAGATGTGATAGGGATAGAAGCTATGTCGATGTACTATGCATCGGATACCTACCTGACCCATGCCGCGTCCTCGTGCGATTGTGCGGGAGATAACGTGTGGATCAACTGCAACAGCAGCAAAAACATTAATTTCTCCTCTTCTTTTGTCCTTGTTTCCTTCTGTTAAGTTATCTAGTTGTTACACTACAGCTTTCACGTAACTGGTTGAAGAGATTGGTAAATAACACTCGTCAGTAGTGAAAATGTAAGTGGGATGAAATAAATGGTTGTTAACTGTATCGAAAACGGTGATAACGAAAAAGACAATGGAAAACTTGAATTAGTTCGCGTTTCTAAGCTAAAGGGGAGGGAATGCCTTTAATTATAATTATACACTACTGGTCATTAAAATTACTACACCATCAAGAAATGAAGCCGATAACCGGGTATTATTGGACAAATATATTATACTAGAACTGACATGTGATTACATTTTCACGCAATTTGGGTGCATAGATCCTGAGAAATCAGTACCCAGAACAATAACCTCTGGGCGTAATAACGACCTTGATACGCCTGCACAGTAAATCAAACAGAGCTTGGATGACGTGTGCAGGTACAGCTGCACATGCAGCTTCAACATGATACCACAGTTCATCAAGAGTAGTGACGCGTATTGTGACGAGCCAGTTGCTCGGCCACCATTGACCAGACGTTTTCAGTTGGTGAGAGATCTGGAGAATGTGCTGACCAGGGCAGCAGTCGAACATTCTCTGTATCCAGAAAGGCCCGTACAGGACCTGCAACATGTAGTCGTGCATTATCCTGCTGAAATGTAGGGTTTCGCAGGGATCGAATGAAGGGTAGAGCCACGGGTCGTAACACATCAGAAATGTAACGTCCACTGTTCAAAGTGCCGTCAATGCGAACAAGAGGTGACCGAGACATGTAACCAATGGCACCCCATATCATCACGGCGGGTGATACGCCAGTATAGCGATGACGAATACACGCTTCCAATGTGCGTTCACCGCGATGTCCCCAAACACGGATGCGACCATCATGATGCTGTAAACAGAACCTGGATTCATCCGCAAAAATGGCCGGCCGCGGTGGCCAAGCGGTTCTAGGCGCTTCAGTCCGAAGCCGCGCGACTGCTACACTCGCAGGTTCGAATCCTGCCTCGGGCATGGATGTGTGCGATGTCCTTAGGTTAGTTAGGTTTAAGTAGTTCTAAGTTCTAGGGGACTGATGACCTCAGATGTTAAGACACCATTGCAGGCGCTCCTGTCTGTGATGCAGCGTCAAGGGTAACCGCAGCCATGGTCTGCGAGCCGATAGTCCATGCTGCTGCAAACGTCGTCGAATTGTTCGTGCAGATGATTGTTGTCTTGCAAACGTCCCCATCTGTTGACTCAGGGATCGAGACGTAGCTGCACGATCCGTTACAGCCATGAGGATAAGATGCCTGTCATCTCGACTGCTAGTGATACGAGGCCGTTGAGATCAAGCACGAAGTTCCGTATTATCCTCCTGAACCCACCGATTCCATATTCTGCTAACAGTCATTGGATCTCGACCAACGCGAGCAGCAATGTCGCGATACGATAAACCGCAATCGCGATAGGCTACAATCCGACCTTTATCAAAGTCGGAAACGTGAAGGTACGCATTTCTCCTCCCTACACGAGGCATCACAACAACGTTTCACCAGGCAACGCCGGTCAAGTGCTGTTTGTGTTTGAGAAATCGGTTGGAAACTTTCCTCATGTCAGCACGTTGTAGATGTCGCCACCGGCCACCGGCGCCAGCCTTGTGTGTATGCCCTGAAAAGCTAATCATTTGCATATCACAGCATCTTCTTCCTGTCGGTTAAATTTCGCGTCTGTATCACGTCATCTTCGTGGTGTAGCAATTTTAATGGCCAGTAGTGTATTTCATTAGCATCCCATAAAGTCTTCGAAATCCCACTGATGGTAGAGTGGTGAAGTTTCAGGCAACAGCAGCTGTGGGGGAGGACCATCAAACCATTGTTACTCTTGTATTAAAACTTCATTAAGACATGGTATTTCAAACAAGAAGAAGTCTTCCTTGGCATGTCCTAACATAATGTCGGCCATGCGACCAGTGCCTCGCGGAGACGGACTGCCTGTTTCTGTCCCATCTGTTTATGATAGTGACGAGTAGGGAAACTAATACTGCACCTTCACCTTCAAAACCCAGTTCTTCGAAAGATCCTCATTTTGCGTATAACGGTGGCTGTACCGATTCACAAAATAGCACAGTGTGAATGTAATGAGCTATGGGAGGTCTGGAGTTGCCGGAAGGTAAAGCTTAACTGTTGGAGTAAGATGGATAAGATGGTAAATGTGACTGCGTTCCGTAATCGCCATATGCCATTCCTTCCATTCTTCGAAAGTGAAAGTCACTTGGTATTTTTTTTTTATGTACAGGGACCAGCTTGGACATTGACTATAAAAGTGACCAGTTAAGGTTGTTGGGTCGACTCTTCCAAAGTAAGTCTCAAGTGTATGTACTGCATAATGGCAACGTGTTACCATCAATTCCGATTTGGCATGCACCTTACACGAAAGAAATGTGTGATAACATGAAACAATTGTTATTGCGATTGAACTATCATAAGCCTAAATGGCAGATTTCCGGGGAATTGAAAATCACGGCCATATTGAAAGGAGTATACTGGGGCGCACTTGTATGTGGTATCAGAATAAGATAAGAATATTAATAAATTAAAATGAAACTAGTATACTACAAACGATGAAAGTCTGTGATAGGCTCGATAATACGGATTGTTGACTGCGCGCAACCGCAGAGCCAAAGATCTCTGCTCTGCCATTATTGTAGTGTTGGAGCAAGGGAGCGCTGGGCGCACAATTGTAGGTAGCTGTCTGTGAGAGAAAGGCGATGGAGTAGGCAGTCTTTGTCGTGTGCAGTGTGAAGCCACCAAATGTTAGATTAATGTAGGTATGTCAATATTGTTGAACATGGAAGCAGAAGTCTTCATGCAACCAGCGCGTTAGTATAGATGAAGTGGCTGATAATTTGTAATTGTTGAGTAACCCCAGAATGTACATAAACGTTTTGATAAAAAAGCTAGTTAGATATTTCATTTTTGTAATTTTTCTAAGATTTGTTAACAGATGATTTGCATTTATGTTGGTTTTTATGAAGTTAGATAACACTTGCTGTTTAAATCTCATTGTTTGTGAATCAATGGTGAGTAATGTAACTTCAATTGTCAGATGTTTTTGAAGAGCCAAACTTAAGTTGCAATTCAGTTTTGCTTAAAAACTGAATGTTAGTAATTCACCATAATCAGTACTGCCTCCCTCTCGAGGTCTTATAGTTTTTAAAGAAGTTGGATTTTGTTAAATGTTCTCGTTTATCAGCCAAATGAATTTCATGTACATTTCAAGTGTTGTGGCCAGCATTGCAGACTGCTGAACCTGTAGCTAGCATATTCATATTTTTTTCATGAGACACGAGAATTTACCGCCTTACTCCGCTGCTGCTTTAGAGGTAAGACAATTTAATTTATTTGCTATGTGCACCTGGACCAGAGTTATCAACTTTGAACAGGGACACATGATTCGGTGCCTAACGGGCTGTATGTATTTTGCTCTGACTGTATTTCTTTATTGGTATTGGGAGTTACATTGCCCAATCAATTCGTGTAAAGTTTTGCTAGCAATAACACAGAATAAGCACACCACTTGCACTTACAACACGCTACACGATACTTCGAGTTCAGTACCCATTCCACAGTTCATACATTCATTCAGCGTCATCTTAAAGCATTAATTATGACCAAAAGAACGTTACAATATTACTTGGCCTACAACACGGCTACACCAAATTCTGTTGCTTCCTGTGCCTCTGGGATAGCCGCGTCAAAGTACTTCATTATAGAAAGAAAAATTGGCCTAAAAGTCAATCACTTGAACTAGGCTTGAACTGCGATCTCACAATGTAATGCACGACGCTCTTGAATCCAGGAACATAATTCTGCCTCCTCTTCATACGAAATTGGTACTCATGAGATTCGTCGTTAGGGCCATGGAGGAAACCGGAGAAGTATTTCTCTATTTGCGCGAGAAATTTCCACGTCTTAGTAAGGCGAAAATTAAAGAGGGTATTTCGTGGGTCCCCAGATAGGCAGACTCTACGAAGATGAGCATTTCCACACCATCCTGACAAGTGATGAAAAGCTAGCTAGGGATACCCTTGTTCAACTGTCGACAAGCTTTCTACGAAATAAGAGGGCAGAAAACTATAAGGATCTTGTAGCAAATCTTCTGCACTGCTACAAAAGACTGGGGTGCAACAAGTCCTTAAAGTTACGTTTCCTAGATTCCCACTTGGACTTCTTTCCTGACAGTTGTGCTGCTGTAACCGACGAGCACGGAGAGCGCTTCTACTGCAAATTTCTGCCATGGAAATGAGATACCAGGGAAAGTGGAGTGCATCACTGTTAGCCGATTACTACTGGACACTAATCAGGGAATCACAAAAAAATACCAGGCAACGCGATTGCGCCCTCAGTGACCAAGGGAACACCGAGGTAAATAGCTACATGCATAAGCTTATATGGGCAGTAATGTAAAATTATTATAACTTCGAAACAGAAGCTAATCTTACATTTTCATTAACATTTTTGTTATCAGCACATCTGAAAACATAAAGATTAGCTTTTTCCATGCCGCGCGGGATTAGCCGAGCGGTCTGAGGCGCTGCAGTCATGGACTGTACGGCTGATCCCGGCGGAGGTTCGAGTCCTCCCTCGGGCATGGGTGTGTGTGTTTGTCCTTAGGATAATTTAGGTTAAGTAGTGTGTAAGCTTAGGGACTGATGACCTTAGCAGTTAAGTCCCATAAGATTTCACACCAATTTGAACTTTTTTTTCATGCCAGTTACAGAAAAAATGTAAAATTTTATTGGCTAGTGTAATTGCCGGTTCGGGTTACGTCTGTTGGGGTATCTTGTCACATACACCGTACATGAAGAAACTGCGTTCTTACATCCGATCGCCGGCCACGGTGGCCGTGCGGTTCTAGGCGCTGCAGTGCGGAACCGCGGGACTGCTACGGTCGCAGGTTCGAATCCTGCCTCGGGCATGGCTGTGTGTGATGTCCTTAGGTTAGTTAGGTTTAAGTATTTCTAAGTTCTAGGGGACTGATGACCTAAGATGTTAAGTCCCATACTGCTGAGAGCCATTTGAACCATTTTACATCCGATCGTCCACTCACTACCTACTGCTTGGACTGTCACACACTAACTGACTGCAAGTTGCAAGGAACACACACGCCCACAGTAAGTATACAAAACAAAATCGTACCTAACAACTACGCTGGTTGAATGTCACAAACAAGTGTCGGTGTAGAAATGTTTCAGAATACGATATCTCATAGACGACTCGCACTACAGTCCTGTAACAAACACTACTGACATTCTAATTTACACTGCTTTTAGTCTCTTAATGTCAATTGGCATTGTTCCATTTAAAAAAGTGTATATTTGCACAAAAAATGCTTTTTGACTACTAACCCAGTCAGTGAAAACCGCACATCAATAGAATTTTCCATTTCCGCAATATTTGCAGTTCAAGATTTTAGGTGATTCACCCTGGATACAGGGTGAACATCTATAAAGTCTCCAAATTGCAGGGACAGATACCTGAATGGAAACGGGAGAAAAAAGGTTTTATAAACCACGTGGCCGGCCGTGGTGGCCGAGCGGTTCTAGGCGCTTCAGTCCTTAGGTTAGTTAGGTTTAAGTAGTTCTAAGTTCTAGGCGACTGATGACCTCAGATGTTAAGTCCCATAGTGCTCAGAGTCATTTGAACCACGTGTCCGGAAATACATCGTTGCCACGGTAGATGGCAATGACCACATGGCGTGTGCTCCTTGTTGTCCGCAGGCTTTGTGATTAACACAGCATACTATAAGCAGCATGATGGTCCGGAATTCATGTCGGCAACAAGCCGAGTATACGGCCAAGCAGATGGAAAGGGTCGAGAGGCAGCACGGCTTAACCAAAAGAAGTACCCTCGCAGATACCAACCACATCACACAACATTTCAAGCCTCTTTTTAGGCATTTACGGGATCATGGAAACTGTGAGACAGACGAGCGTGCAGAGAAGCGGCGAACTGTGCGTACACCAGAGCTGGAGGACAAGATTCTACAGGGTACTGAGACGAACCCTAGTACGACCTCCAGGCAAGTGGCCCACCAACATGCTGTAAGCCACAGTACGATTATGTGTATTCTGCATGTCATCCACTACTATCCCAGTCACCCGCAACAAGTGCAAGGCTTATCAGCGGCGGATTTCCCTCTACAGGAAAGATTTTGTCGATGGTTTTGCACCACAATTAGGGGATTTCTGTCATCAGTCCTCTTTACCGACGAAACAACCTTTACCAGAACTGGCATCATCAGTCTGCATAATCGACATCTTTGGCCTACAGACAACCCTTGGGAATAGTTGAAACGTCTCATCGGCATCAGTTCAGCGTCAGTGTGTGGGCAGGAATTCTTGGCGACAACATACACTACTGGCCATTAAAATTTCTACACCACGAAGATGATGTGCTACAGACGCGAAATTTAACCGACACGAAGAAGATGCTGTGATATGCAAATGAGTAGCTTTTCAGAGCATTCACACAAGGTTGGCGCCGGTGGCGACACCTACAACGTGTTGACATGAGGAAAGTTTCCAACCGATTTCGCATACACAAACAGCACTTGACCGGCGTTGCCTGGTGAAACGTTGTTGTCATGCCTCGTGTAAGGGAGGGGGGGGGGATGCGTACCATTTCGTTTCCGACTTTAATAAAGGTCGGATTGTAGCCTATCGCGATTGCGGTTTATCGTATCGCGACATTGCTACTCGCGTTGGTCGAGATCCAATGACTGTTAGCAGAATATGGAATCGGTGGGTTCAGGATGATAATACGGAATTTCGTGCTGGATCCCAACGGCCTCGTATCACTAGCGGTCGAGATGACAGGCATCTTATCCGCGTGGCTGTAACGGATCGAGCAGCCACGTCTCGATCCCTGAGTCAACAGATGGGGACGTTTGCAAGACAACAACCGTCTCCACGAACAGTTCGACGACGTTTGCAGCAGCAGGGACTATCTGCTTGGAGACCAAAGGTGCGGTTACCCTTGACGCTGCATCACAGACAGGAGCGTCTGCGATGGTGTACTCAACGACGAACCTGGGTGCACGAATGGCAAAACGTCATTTTTTCGGATGAATCCAGGTTCCTCTTACAGTATCATGATGATCGCATCCGTGTTGGGCGACATCGCAGTGAGCGCACATTGGAAGCGTGTATTCGTCATCCCCATACTGGCGTATCACCCGGCGTGATGGTATGGGGTGCTATGGGTTACACGTCTCGGTCACCTCTTGTTCGCATTGACGGCACTTTGAACAGTGGACATTACATTTCGAATGTGTTACGACCCGTGGCTCTACCCTTCATTCGATCCCTACGAAACCCTACATTTCAGCAGGATAATGCACAACCGCATGTTGCAGGTCCTGTACGAGCCTTTCTGAATACAGAGAATGTTCGACTGCTGCCCTGGCCAGCACATTCTCCAGATCTCTCACCAACTGAAAACGTCTCGTCAATGGTGGCCGAGCAACTGGCTCGTCACAATACGCCAGTCACTACTCTTGATGAACTGTGGTATCGTGTTGAAGCTGCATGGGCAGCTATTCCTGTACACGCCATCCAAGCTCTGTTTGACTCAATACCTAGGCGTATCAAGGCCGTTATTACGGCCAGAGGTGGTTGTTCTGGGTACTGATTTCTCAGGATATATGCACCCAAATTGCGTGAAAATGTAATCACATGTCAGTTCTAGTATAATATATTTGTCCAATGAATACCCGTTTATCATTTGTATTTCTTCTTGGTGTAGCAATTTTAATGGCCAGTAATGTACTTGAACCAGTTATTATTCCACAATACCTCGACGGAGGGATGTACCTGGACTTCCTGTGGAATACTCTGTCAGGTCTTCTTGAGAGTATGCCTTTTGGAATACAAAAGGTGACGTTGTTTCTGCATGACGGAACACCACCCTACTTCCACATTACAGTTCACCGACACCTCAGCATCTTCCCCGGGCGTTGGATGGGTTGCGGAGGTCCTGTAGCATGGCCTTCTAGATCACCGGACTTAAGCCGCTGCACTTTTACCTCTGGGGGCAGCTGAAAAGCGTTGTATATGCTGCACCAGTTCCTGATGTGCAGAGCCTTCAACAGCGTGTTCACTACGCCTGAGACGCAATTCGGAACATGGGAAAAGTGCGGCAATCCGTGATGTGTCGTGTGAACGTGTGCATTGCATCCCATGGAGGCCACTTTGAACATCTGTTTCCGGACTGATGGTCATAGGACCTCTATTCCCCCATTTCTTCTACCGTCCCTGGCAGTTTTTCAGTTTCATTAATGTTCACCCTGTATACTGAGAACGTTAACGATCCTGTTACGCTTACATGAAGCGCACCCGATGTTACAATTGATTTTAGTTCTGTATGCCTGAAAGCTCTCCCCTTATGATGTTTCTCAAGCGTACTGTTGGCAGTGTTCCTTCGGACACGCATGCATTTCCGAAGGGAGGGCACTGCAGCGACTACAGCTGTTATGAAATATATTTGCAGTTGCGAATATGAACAACCATCAACTGCATAGTGTAATGAAAACAATGAACATCTGTGCCGGATCCTGGATTTCCTGCTTATCGCAAGCGGTCGCCTCATCATTAGGTTATCCGAGCACGACCCACAGTCAGATCCTAACTTCCATATGTCGTCAACCAGATGTCTGCATCCTGTGCTCGTACATCCATTACGTATATTCCCGTACACGGGCTCTGGTTGTAGACACATGGTTGACGTCTTATGGAAGTTGAGGTGTGGCCGTGGGTTGCTCTCGAATTGCCTAATTATTAGGCGTCCGCTCACGATAAACGGGAAATCCGGGTTCGAGTCCCGTTTTGGCACAAATTTTCATTGTTGTCATTCCCATAATTCAGCTGATGGTTGTTGATACTCGCAACTCCGAATACATTTCATCTCAAAGATATTGGACGTTAGTTTTTTGGATCACTTCTACTACTCTTCCAGTAGTCGGTTGAGACCTCTGTTTTCTTCCATGTATTGGACTAGTTTTGTTCGGATGACCTGCGATATATTATGATTGAAACAGGGGTTCACGTATTGGACAGAGTTTTTGTTCGAGGGATCTACGATATATTATGGTTGAAACAGGGGCTATGTCAACCAAAAATTCTGTGTATAATCTGATAGGGATTCCTTTGGTTCTTAGAGCTTTGTTCAGTTCTAGAGATTTCTCAACGACATCGAAACTATTATCTATATTATTCATCTGTTCATTAGTGCGAGATTTAGACAGTGGCAGTACTCCTGCAATTTCGTATCTAAAGGAACAATTGAAAATGGAGTTCAGCATTTTTTACTTTCATTTGCCACTCTCAGTTTCAGTCTTGTGTCATCCATGAGCGCCTGCCTCACTAATTTAGGTGCCACTAACAGCCATTAAATATGACCAGAATTTCTTTCGGTTTCGCAAGATTTGCTTCTTGTTCTTGTTCTTGTTCTCTGTTGTGTCCACGTAACACTTTTTTCAAATAGTCAATATTACGGTGCTTTGTGAATAAAACAGCATCGCGAAGGCATTTTCGGACGCTTTTCTCGTCTTAAAGGCATTTTGGGCCCCGTTAATTTAACTTTGTTTTTGTTACACATTTCGAATAACCCAGAAGCGAAGTATGTGATGTGAAAAGGCTGTTTTCGTAAACCGATATTTTTCCGGATATGGAATAACGAAACTCGTGTTCCATCTACGTCCACTTCCCAAAACATGTTTTGCTATGTCTGGTCAGTTCGAAATATTTCTTTTTCACAGCATTCAACTAGAGTGCTCTTCGAGTTACACTGATAGGAAATCCGAAATCTAATTACAGAAATAAAACCATTACAATAAAAGTAATCAGCGCGACTAAAATTCAAGTATATGAAAGAAAATAGCGCTTGAGTGAACACAGTTACGAATGAAATTTGATTCCTTTATTAACTTTAGACTATAAGCTGGACGACTAGTACACATGTAATGATACAAACTGGCATTTTTTTATCAAAACGCTTCCTCCACAAGCTAATGTTTGGGGCTACTAACATGGTGGACGTCGACTGCGAGTTTATGACGTCGTGACAACCCCCGCACAATCAATGCTTTTTGCTGATTTTATAGCGAGTCCAAGAAATGCAAGGTCAGCTAGTAGAAATTTTAAATACGAAACAAAACACCTGAACTACGATGCTATCGTAAGAAGTCGTTGCATTAACAGATACCGTAATTCACCTCTCGACGTAGTATGGGAATTTCTGTAACTGCCATGGATATGAACTGTTTTATTTTTCTACATCGGGAAACGCACAACGGTAGATGATCTGCGCCTGCATTAATTTCTCTCGTTGTTCTATAATTCACTTAAATGGCCACCCAGAAAAATAAAAGCAAAATGAAATCTTCCTCGCCTTAATTCCTCTTTCCGAGACTGATACATCTATACAAACCACTATAAGTGCATGGCAGAGAAAACGTTTCTATTTCATGGTATATTTAGTTTCTACTCGATTATTAGCCCGGCATGATACGGGCCCACACAGCTGAGCAGTATGCATAGAATGTATAAGTGTTCTGCGAGCAATTTTTCTCGCTGAAAAGTTGCGGATTATCAGTATCCCAATAATATATACAGATGCCTGTCAATTTCTTGAACTAAAAATGGAGCCGATGCGATCGTTCCATCTCATATCCCCCCCCCACCCCCCACACACACACACACTCACACACATACACATAAACTGTTACTCCCAATTTTTTGTCTGACTTGCCTGATTCCAGTGTTGTGCTTGAACTGAAAAGCTGTACATCTCTTTGCATTAAGAGCTAGTTGCCAGGGTCCTACATCCAATTTATCTAAAACGATGCAACATTCTGAAACTGCCATTTTTTCTATAAATTATTCAGTGACTATGAGAATGCTTCGTGCCTCAGAAGCTAACATTTACAGGAAGTACAAACGCCGTATCGAAGGAAATTGACGGAGATCCGAAATGTGAAATAATTTGGGTGAAGGTCACGGTTAAAGCAGGCTCAGACATAGTAATTGGATGTCTCTATAGGCCCCCTGGCTCAGCAGCTATTGTGGCTGAGCACCTGAAGGATAATTTGGAAAATATTTCGAGTAGATTTCCCCAACATGTTATAGTTCTGGGTGGAGATTTTAATTTGCCGGATATAGACTGGGAGACCCAAACGTTCATAGCGGGTGGCAGGGACAAAGAATCCAGTGAAATTTTTTTAAGTGCTTTATTTGAAAACTACCCTGAGCAGTTGCACAGAGAACCGACTCGTGGCGATAACATATTAGACCTTCTGGTGACAAACAGACCCGAACTGTTTGAGACAGTTAACGCAGAACAGTGAATCAGCGATCATAAAGCGGTTACTGTATCGATGATTTCAGCCGTAAATAGAAATCTTAAAAAAGGTAGGAAGATTTATCTGTTTAGCAAAAGTGACAAAAAGGAGATTTCAGAGTACCTGATGGCTCAACACAAAAGTTTTGTCTCAAGTACAGATAGTGTTGAGGATCAGTGGACAAAGTTCAAAACCATCGCACAATATGCGTTAGATGAGTATGTGCCAAGCAAGGTCGTAAGAGATGGAAAAGAGCCACCATGGTACAACAACCGAGTTAGAAAAATGCTGCGGAAGCAAAGGGAACTTCACAGCAAACATAAACATAGCCAAAGCCTTGCAGACAAACAAAAATTACGCGAAGCGAAATGTAGTGTGAGGAGAGCTATGCGAGAGGCGTTCAATGAATTCGAAAGTAAAGTTCTATGTACTGACTTGGCAGAAAATCATAAGAAATTTTGGTCTTATGACAAAGCGGTAGGTGGATCAAAACAAAATGTCCAGACACTCTGTAACCAAAATGGTACTGAAACAGAGGATGACAGACTAAAGGCCGAAATACTAAATGTCTTTTTCCAAAGCTGTTTCACAGAGGAGGACTGCACTGTAGTTTCTTCTCTAGATTGTCGCACAGATGACAAAATGGTAGATATCGAAATAGACGACAGAGGGATAGAGAAACAATTAAATTCGCTCAAAAGAGGAAAAGCCGCTGGACCTGACGGGATACCAGTTCGATTTTACACAGAGTACGCGAAGGAACTTGCCCCCCTTCTTGCAGCGGTGTACCGTAGGTCTCTAGAAGAGCGTAGCGTTCCAAAGGATTGGAAAAGGGCACAGGTCATCCCCGTTTTCAAGAAGAGTCGTCGAACAGATGTGCAGAACTATAGACCTATATCTCCAACGTCGATCAGTTGTAGAATTTTGGAACACGTATTATGTTCGAGTATAATGACTTTTCTGGAGACTAGAAATCTACTCTGTAGGAATCTGCATGGGTTTCGAAAAAGACGGTCGTGTGAAACCCAGCTCGCGCTATTCGTCCACGAGACTCAGAGGGCCATAGACACGGGTTCACAGGTAGATGCCGTGTTTCTTGACTTCCCCAAGGCGTTCGATACAGTTCCCCACAGTCGTTTAATGAACAAAGTAAGAGCATATGGACTATCAGACCAATTGTGTGATTGGATTGAAGAGTTCCTAGATAACAGAACGCAGCATGTCATTCTCAATGGAGAGAAGTCTTCCAAAGTAAGAGTGATTTCAGGTGTGCCGCAGGGGAGTGTCGTAGGACCCTTGCTATTCACAATATACATAAATGACCTTGTGGATGACATCGGAAGTTCACTGAGGCTTTTTGCGGATGATACTGTGGTATATCGAGAGGTTGTAACAATGGAAAATTGTACTGAAATGCAGGAGGATCTGCAGCGAATTGACGCATGGTGCGGGGAATGGCAATTGAATCTCAATGTAGACAAGTGTAATGTGCTGCGAATACATAGAAAGAAAGATCCCTTATCATTTAGCTACAATGTAGCTGGAAGCAGTTAATGCCATAAATTATTTGGGCGTACGCATTTAAAATGGAATGATCATATAAAGTTGATCGTCGGTAAAGCAGATGCCAGACTGAGATTCATTGGAAGAATTCTAAGGAAATGCAATCCGAAAACAAAGGAAGTGGGTTACAGTACGCTTGTTCGCCCACTACTTGAATACTGCTCAGCAGTGTGGATCCGTACCAGATAGGGTTGATAGAAGAGATAGAGAAGATCCAACGGAGAGCAGCGCACTTCGTTACAGGATCATTTAGTAATCGCGAAAGTGTTACGGAGATGATAGATAAACTCCAGTGGAAGACTCTGCAGGAGAGACGCTCAGTAGCTCAGTACGGGCTTTTGTTGAAGTTTCGAGAACATACCTTCACCGAGGAGTCAAGCAGTATATTGCTCCCTCCTACGTATATCTCGCGAAGAGACCACGAGGATAAAATCAGAGAGATTAGAGCCCACACAGAGGCATACCGACAATCCTTCTTTCCACGAACAATACGAGACTGGAACAGAAGGGAGAACCGATAGAGGTTCCCAAGGTACCCTCCGCCACACACCGTCAGGTGGCTTGCGGAGTATGGATGTAGATGTAGATGTAGATTGTATCTCAGACGAGTGACAGGCGTCCACTTAGAGCTTTTAAGTACTTTGGTACCTTAAAGGTAAGCACGACTAAAGGTGAAGTACATCTATATATTAACCTATACTACCATCTAAAGACAAGTCGTCGTTTACCGTTTTTACCAAAACGCTCGAAAATTACTTGACGATTTACTAAAATTTTTACACGGTACTCCAAGAAACAATCATGCAAACACATGCCAAATGTTGTTTTTAAACAGTAAAGGAGGTCGCTATAGGTTGACTGTTAAAACTGACTGTGAGAATATGGAGGAAATAAAAGTGGCCCGAAGAACAGAGCTCCAGGCTAGAAAGATACACAGCAGAAGAAAGGAAATACAGCACTAACCTGACTGCTGCAGAAGCTGAAAGCGACCACCATTCATCTTTTGGCACTTTTGGGCCCTGGTCAGCAAGTTGCTGAAGGTGGAAGCTGGATTGCTGCAGTTGCTGTAATTTCATTGGAAATATTCTGCTGCAGTTTCTT
This sequence comes from Schistocerca cancellata, assembly GCF_023864275.1. Lineage (NCBI taxonomy): Eukaryota > Metazoa > Arthropoda > Insecta > Orthoptera > Acrididae > Schistocerca > Schistocerca cancellata. The sequence goes on from NC_064627.1 coordinate 157,979,742, forward strand.
CAGACTATGAGGGTTGTTGCGATACACCTTAGACTTGAGGGTAGGGATTTTCTCTGCCTCGTGATGACTGGGTGTTGTGTGATGACCTTAGGTTAGTTAGGTTTAAGTAGTTCTAAGTTCTAGGGGACTGATGACCATAGATGTTAAGTCCCATAGTGCTCAGAGCCATTTGAACCATTTGAACTTGAGGGTGCCCGACTAACAGACCAGGTTACCTGGGTGGCCAGCTAGGGCCGCGACCAGACAGCAGGTCGAGGTAGAATATTCATCCGTATAATCGATGTGACATGCCGCTCTCTTCCGACAGGCCAGGGGTTCAAATCTTCAAATGTGTGTGAAATCTTATGGGACTTAACTGCTAAGGTTATCAGTCCCTAAGCTTACACACTACTTAACCTAAATTATCCTAGGGACAAACACACACACCTATGCCCGAGAGAGGACTCGAACCTCCGCCGGGACCAGCCGTACAGTCCATGACCGCAGCCCAGGGGTTGATTTGGTAGGACTCTGAAGCATATTCTAGTGGAGTGCAGTCACATTTTCTGGTGTGCGGGCAGGTTTCGCAACGTTTTTTTGGCTTGTTCAAAACAGGTCCTGTCTGATACCATTTTCGAACTAAGCGTTAAGCGTTACAAGGCACTGTTGGCTGGGTCTTTGAGTCAATTAAACTTCTCAGAAAACAGCTGACCACACCGTTTCCACAACTCTGTTATCGTGTAACTTTCCACAGCGAACAACCGATGATGATGATGAACATGATGATTGGTGCAGTCATCAGCGCCCGTACAAAAGTCCCAATTTTTACACAGTTCCTTTTCTTTTCACAATCAAATCTAGTCACTCTAAACAAATGATAATGATGATGATGAAATTATGAGGACAACACAAACACCCAGTCCCCGGGCAGAGAAAATCCCCGACCAGGCCGGGTATCGAACCCGGGACCCCCTGATACAGAGGCAGCAACGCTAGCCCCTAGACCACAAGCTGCGTAGACGAACACCCGATGCTCCACTGTGAGTACCACCATCCCCTTTGCACTGCTCCACTCTCACTGACACAGCCCGCACTGCGCTCTGAAACGGTGTGGATCACATGGCGGGCGGACACATGGTGTGCGCGTCGCGGTGGAGTGGTTGTATGCATACATTCACATCCAGTCGTATCCACTCGTCCGAACCACTTTTATTTGCCCCACCGGAAAAAAATCGCAACACCAAGAAGGAGCAGAGTGACGTAAAAGAAAGTTGGTAGGCGTGTTTCTACATCTGAAAGATAACGTCTATTCAGATTTCGCGCCAGTGTTTAAATGGATGCTGTAACGGTCGCGAGCGTTAGTTACCCTCGAGATTGGACGTTGTGAATTGACGTTAGTCAAGTAGGTCTTTACGGCCACAAAGACGCCATTAACAATACCTCACTGAGGTCGTGTAATAGGGCTATGAGACGCTGGATTTCCTTGTGCAATATTGCAGAAGTACTTGGCAGGAATGTAGCCACTGTGTCTGATTACTGGCAGCGGTGGTCCCGGGAGTATATGATCGCAAGAAGACCGGGCTCCGGACGGCCACGTGGCAATACCGAGAGGGAAGTCCATCGTGTTCGGCGTATGGCTCTTGTGCATCATACTGCATCTGCAACAGCAATTTGAGCAGCAGTTGGCACCACAGCGACACAAAGAATTGTTTCAAAACGGTAACTTCAAACACAGCTCCGAGCCAGACGCCCTTTTGTGTGTATTCCACTCACCCCAAAACGTCGCCTTTTGTAACTTCAGTTATGTCAAGCGAGAGCTCGTTGGAGGGCAGGGTGGTGGTCTGTTGTGTTTTCTAATAAAAGCTTTTTCTGCTTCGGTGCCAGTGATGGCCGTGTGTTGGTTATAAGGAAGCCGGTTGAGGGCCTATCTGCAAGCTAGACACACTGGAATTAGAGCTGGAGCTATGGTCTGGGGTCTGGCTTCGTATGACAGCAGGAGCACTCTTGTGGATATCCAACGCACCCTGACTCAAATCTGTACGTCAATCTGGTCATTTGACCTGTTGTGCTGCCATTCATGAACAGAATTCCAGGGGGTGTTTTCCAACAGGATAACGCTCGCCTGTAAACAGCTGCTGTAACCCAACGTGCTCTACGGAATGTCGACATGTTGTTTTGGACTTCAAGATCATCAGATCTGTCTCCAATCGAGTACATGTGGGACATCATCGGACGACAGTTCCAGCGTCATCCACAACCAGCATTAACCGTCCCTGTATTGACTGACCAAGTGCAACAGGCATGGAACTCCCTCCTACAAACTGACATCCGGCATGTTGTATGCACGTTTGCTTGCTTCCATTCAACATGCTGGCAGTTACAGTGGTTATTAATGTACCAACAGTTCACGTTTGCAATTCAAAATGGTCCAAATGGCTCTAAGCACTATGGGACTTAACATCTGAGGTCATCAGCCTCCTAGACTTAGAACTACTTAAACCTAACTAACCTAAGGACATCATACACATCTATGCCCGAGGCAGGATTCGAACCTGCGACCGTAGCAACAGCGCCATGCCGGACTGAAGCGCCTAGAACCGTTCTGACACAGCGGCCGGCACATTTGCCTATTACATTAACCTGTGATCTTGCACTGTTAATCACGTAGGCAAATGTAATTCCGAAATTTCATTGCTCTACAAAAATTATACACAGTTAATGTGCTGTTTTGTTTTCTTCCTCGTGAACGGTTTTCACAGAAAACAGGAAAGTTATATTTGGGGCTTGAGGTTAAAATACTACTACTGAACTGAACCTAAATTTGCAATAACAATAAAAAAGGTTCAAGGTGTTCAAGGTCTGAGAGAGCGAGGGGGGGGGGGGGGTGAAAGGAGACTGAAAGGGGGGGGGGGGGAGGAATGGACATAAAGAAGGGTAAGGAGAAGAAGGATAAAGAGAGGGGGGGAGGAAAAGATGGAGAGAGAAAGGGGAGGACGATATTAGGACATATTTTCAATTCCCATACATATATAGCAATTTCTAAATACTGCCCGATTCAATAGTGCGAAGTATGAATGCCACCTTTCTGATTCTGAAATAACACCCTTTTTTTGTTTAAATGTAGGGTACCCAACGAGTTTTGCACAAAAATATTATCATTCGTATACTAATAACGTTACATTGACAGTAAAAATTATAAATACGGAGTAGAAAAAGAAAAGAATGACTAAGAAGATGCTTGTTGTGTATCAATAAAAAGTCAATCAAAATTGCTATATTAATGCGCCTCAAAGACGAGAAATAAGAAATGTACATTAAAAAACGCTTATTCAACTCTTGTAGCAATCTATAATATTTTGTTTTCATATAACATCACACGTCTGAGAATTTTAACTCACTTATTGCATTGCTTTCATATCCCCTACCTTTTGAATGTTGACTGGCATTACTAAAGTGGGACAAAATGTGTTTGGAAAGCTAATTTTTTGTTTTGTTTGGGTAAAGCGTAGCCTAAGAACTGCGTTCGACTAGATGCATATGCGAAGCTTTCCTTGTACCCTGTAATTGATCGGTATAACTGACTTTTGGCAGCTTAGGACTGAACCAAGGCGGTTCGCGTCTCCACATCATTGTCCTGCCACTGGTACTGGACAGCAGGATTCGTACGAGTGGATATCGCGCCGCGTTGCATCCCATAAGCTTTGAAAAGGGCTTGTTTTCTGAAGAAGATACTTTTTTCGACTTTGAAATTTCACACTCTTTCCCTCTCTTCTCGATGTTTTGGGGTCACAGATGACGTATAGATGTACACACCTACTATATGACTGTGTTCTTCCCTATCTACTGCAGTAGCTCTGCCTTGTGAAACCGAACGTAGACTCAGGAAGCAGTCACAGTTTTTCTTTTCTCCACAGGAAAGCAGTAAACTACTTTTGTGACTACGTTGTGCAGTCGCGGGACTGCGTGCCCTCGTACAAGGACGAGACAGAAGTCGTGGCACATCTCCTACTATCGTGTAGGACCTCCTTTTGCCGAGCGTAGTGCAGTAGCTCGACGTGGCATGGACTCAATACGTCGTTAGAAGTCCACTGCAGAATTATTGAGCCATGATACCTCTACAGCCGTCTATATATGCCATAGTATGGCCACTGCAGGAGCGAACTGACTTCTCGATTACGAACCACAGATGTTTGATGGGATTCATGTCGGGCGATCTTGGTGGCCAAATGATTCACTCGAACTGTCCAGAATGTTCTTCAAACCAATCGCGAACAATTGTGACCCAGTGACATGACATCGTTGTTTGAGAACACGAAGTCCATGCATGGCTGCAAATGGTCTCCAAGTAGCCTAACGTAACTATTTTGAGTCAATGATCGGTTTAGCTGGACCAGAGGACCCAGTCTGTTCCACGTAAACACGGCGCACATCATTATGGACCCACCACCAACTTGCACAGTGCCTTGTTAACAATTTGGGTCCATGGCTTCGTGGGGTCTGCACCACACTCCAATCCTACCAACAGCTCTCACCCAATGAAATAGAGACTCGCCTGACCAGGTCACGGTTTTGCAATCGCTTAGGGTCAAACCGATATGGTAACGACCCCAGGAGAGGCGCTGCAGGCGATGTCGTTCTCTTAGCGTAGGCACTCATTTCGGTCGTCTATTGCCGTAGTCCAGTAACGTCAAATTTCGCGCACTGTCCTAACGGATACGTTCGTCGTACATCCCACATGATTTCTGCTTCTATTTCACACAGTGTTGCTTGTCTGTTAGCACTGACAATTCTACGGAAACGGCGCTACTCTCGGTCGTTAAGTGAAGGCCGTGTGCCACTTCGTTGTCCCTGATGAGAGGTAGAGCACACTCTTGACACTGTGGATCTCGGAATATTGAATTCCCTAACGATTTCCGAAATGGAATATGCCATGTGTCTAGCTCCAAGTACCATTCTGCGTTCAAAGTCTGTTAATAACCGAGGTACGGCTGTTATCATTTCGTAAATCTTTTCACATGAATAACCTGAGTACAAATGACAACTCCGCCAATGCACTGCCCTTTTATACCTTTTGTATGCGATACCACCGCCATCAGTATATGAGCATATCGCTGTCCCATGGCTTTTGATCCTCAGTGTATACTGCAGTCCTGTTATCGTTGTTTGGGAAATGTCTCCGGAATCATCGCCCGAGGGTGTTGGAGCGGCCCTCTGCAGCTCGATAAGGGCTGTACGAGGAAGCGGCAGAGAAAAGATTGCAAACACTATGTCGGCTCTGTTCAGTAATGGTGAGCGTCCACTATAACACGCATAAATAAGAAATATAAAAAAGATGGACAATGGCGGATAGTGCCAAATGAAGTGGTATACAAAGAAGTAGATCCTATTATAGATGACCGACTGAGATGGCGCACTGGGTAGCACAGTGGACTCGCATTCGGGAGGACGACGGTTCAATCCCGCGTCCGGCCATCCTGATGTAGGTTTTCCGTGATTTCTCTAAATAGCTCTAGACAAATGCCAGGATGGTTCCTTTGAAAGAGCACGGGCGACTTCCTTCCCCGTCCTTCCCTAATCCAATGAGACCGATGACCTTGCTGTTTGGTCTCCTCCCCCAAACAACCCAATCTATTACAGATGTTATGAAGAAAAGGATCTCTTTTTTTTCTTTCCTTCTTTTTTTTTGGGTACATTATGAGAAAACCAGAAACTAATTGCCAAGAAAAAATGTATAGAAACATTGGTCAAATGGTTCAAATGGCTCTGAGCACTATGAGACTCAACTGCTGTGGTCATCAGTCCCCTAGAACTTAGAACTACTTCAACTTAACTAACCTAAGGACATCACACACACCCATGCCCGAGGCAGGATTCGAACCTGCGACCGTAGCAGCAGCGCGGCTCCGGACTGGAGCGCCTAGAACCGCACGGCCACCGCCGCCAGCAAACATTGGTCATTAGGTGACATGTAGGAGGGTTAATAGATATCAGGGAGGATATGAAAGAGCTACAATTAGCTCTGGACGATTTACAAAACAAAATAGAAATTTTAAAGAAACTGAAGAACATAAAAATAAGCCTTAACACAAAAATAAACAAACTAGATCGGAACGAATGAAAAGGTACTGGGCAGTTCAGAAAGAAAATTTATGGAAGTAGATGATAGGAAAATCTTTGACGGAAGTGGCCCAGTGAGTCCGGAAAAGCAGCGGCAGCAACAGGAGCAGCGGATGAAAAAGGAGGAGGAGGAGAAGGAGAAAATACCTCCTCCGCGACTCTTAATAGATTCATGACACTACATCTGATTTTCTCCATTTTTTTCCATATGGCGACTATTCAGACCTCGTCCAAACAGAATTCGAAAACAGATATATGAATTCTGTATGGTCGCCATATGGAAAAAATGGAGAAAATCAGATGTAGTTCAAGGGGAAGTTCAGAGTTACACACACTATATATATATATTGTGTGTGTAACTCTGAACTTCCCCTTGAACTTCGCCTTTCACACTCATATTGCTAGACTGGAGATCGTTACTAGTTACATCTCGAGAAATTTCAGAAAACATCTATAGCGCGAACGCGGTTCTGTTGTTCCTCGCAGCTGGAATGGGCACGTCCCTCTCGCAGCGTCCATCACTTTAACGAACACGAACGGCGCGTCAGTGATGAGAGCGGGTCGACGACGCCGAGAACACATCTACCCGATCGATCTGCTGTTTGTCCTTGCTTCGTCCATCTCAGGCGTGATGTGGCGCGCGAAACAGCTGTTGCCTTACTTCCAGATGGTTTGCAAATTCGGAACCTTTCGAAACACCGAGAGTCTTACAAAAATTGAAGCCTGTCATGCCGTGTATAGTTCCACCGATCAGTTCCGAGTGGATTGCATCTAGAACGAATACAAATTCTACTGTTTATGATCAGTTATACACCTAAAAGTCACTGCGTTGCTGTTACTCCCTTCGTTTCAGATGGAATAACACACAACTTCCATATACGTTTATGATCGAGACAGTTTCACAGGTGGTATTTATGTACCTAAACAGATGTCTCGAACCAACACTATCTATGACATGTGGGATGGATAAAGGACTTCAGGGAGGATATGAAGCAGCTGTTGTTCCGCACTTAACAACGTGGCACAGCGCAGTGTGACGAAATTTCATTTTCAGCTATTTACGTATTGCAAAAATGAAGAAAACCCTCTAACCCGTCTTAATTTTGTCCAATGAACAAATTATTAATGCCGGATCTAATCCCATCTCAAATTCTAGTATACATGCCTTCTGAAATTTACAATTTTGCCGTTCAGATAAAGAGTTCTTCAAAAATATCTAGAGTATAAATAATGCATTTAGTGGACGATATTGACTTGTGAAGTAGGCTGCATAGTCACATAGTTCTCAAGTACTCGCAGGTAAAAAATAACATACTTTTAGCGCAACAGGGCAAATTTTGGGTTCATCATCAGAAAAATTTTAAGGAAACAGTCCTACTGGATGGGTATTTTTGTAACTGGGCATTGGCACTAGACTATAATTTATGAAGCAAGTTAGTGGTAAAGAGTCATTCGCCGCTTATCTGACGATCAATACAGCACTCGTAAAGTGCGTCGTACTAAGAGTTTATTATTAAAGATACAGTTTCGCAAGTATAGGCGGTAAGTGGGATACATTTGAATTTTGCTGTACACTGATCTACGTTAAAAGTGCCGATGAACATTGCTGTATTACGGCCGATACAGGAAAACGTACTACTGTCATTTTCTTTGGACAGACCATGAGCAAGTGGAGGCCGCCAGAGAGTACTAGTACAAATTAATTATTTTAGAATCCCCATATGTGCATAAATAGTGAACGCGATGTTCCTGATTTAGACTCAGGGTGAGTTCGTTCAGAAGCGTTGCGCTCGCACTGCTGGTAGTATGGCCAAGGTTCGTTACGTATAAAACAAGTTCGATGGCTACAATTACAGGCGCAAAGCGGCGACAAAGCTAAGGCAGTAGGTAGCTTGCGAGCGACGTCCAGCGACTTACTGAGAGCGGCGGGTGGATCAGGAGCAACAGTTGACGGATCGCGACCGCAGCGGCGTGCGCTTCGGCGTCGGCGTCGCAGAGGGTCGGCCGGCGATCTGCACACGCGGCGTCAGAGGCGACGGCCGGGCGAAGCGCCTCCGTTCCCCCCCCCCCTCCCCCACCCCACACTCCAACACTTTGCCTCCCCTCCCCTCCCCTCACACCACTTCCCCTATCTGCCATCGTGGCGCCTATCTCGTTACGGTGCGTCGTTCCTCAAACAGCCACACCACACTACAGTGCAGGACAGCCCGACAAGGATTTCGCAGAATGTTCCCACAGCCATATTCGATGGGCAGAGCAGACTTTATTACGACCGCCGCAGATAAAATAACGAAGCGGTGCGCACACACTCTCGGCCTTTCGTGGCACAATCTCCGCCTGTTGTGCCCTGTGAGCACGTAAATGACCGATAGGACAAACGTCAGAGCTGCATGCCCAAAATTACCTATGAATTGCAAATATAGTCCAAGCACGATTCAGGAACCTCGCTGAAGAGAAATTAAGAGGCTTGAAATTTTTTTATATCAAACCGAAAAACTAAGGCCGAAGAAATTACTGAATTTTCTCATTTTGAGAAGACAGAAGCAGCGATCTGTTTTACTTGCTAAAAATATTCCAAAGCCAAGACCGCATAAATATTTCTTTATTTAAAACAACCGCTTACGACAGACTTTGCTGTTTTCTTCAGCTCTTAATAACTCTTTCTGTTATGAAACATGTTCGTTTTAAGTTGGACCTCTCGCCAAGTTGTCACATGGATAAAAAACCAGCCGTTTAAAGTGCATTTTCAATGTTTATAGCATATCTAGCTTACGTAAACAGATGTGCTAGTGTGTACTGTGTTTTTGTGACGTAACAGTCACCTGTGAGCGGTATATATATGGACATGGCCATCTGCACAAGGTCCTTTATGTTTTTAAATATTTTAGTTATGACAGACCTTTTGTAATGCTGTTTCTTATCAACATGGCAACTTGGCGCGAGGTCCAACTTAAATGAACACGTTTCGTAACAAACAGATTTTTTACGACCTGAAAATGACAGCAAAGTCCGTCGAAACTTGTTGTTTTAAATAGAGGCATATTTATGCGATCATGGCTTTAGAATATTTTTAGCGGAGAAATTATGTCCCCATACAAAACATGTTTACAAGTTACCATAGCAAAATGTGGTTATATCAAAGTTATAGGCTATTGTGGAAGTGTCGAGGCTGCTTGCAAAACTGACAGAGTACTAATACTAAAAATTCTCATACTACTGCGTCTTTGAAGACTTCTGTTGATTCCAGGAATACCGTATTTACACGAATCTTCTTCGCTATCGGAAGTAATGCGCACTCACTTTTAAAAATTAAAAGCATAAAAGAGTTTGTTGCATCACTGGCAGTCTAAATTTATTTTACACAACAGTGGATGTATACATGAACTATCAAAATAACAACAAGTTTTACTTGCCTCGTTGTTAATGGACACTGTCATTATTGAAAAAGATCGCCCAACTTGAGTACCTACATGACATGCAAACAAGCATACCGTAAATCACAGGCGTTACTCATCATTTTGCATTAATGTCATCATAACTGGTATCCTCGGTGGAGTCTATTCAGAAACAGATTCACTTCCCCTTTCGTAAAAAATGGTTCAAATGGCTCTGAGCACTATGCGATTTAACTTCTGAGGTCATCAGTCCCCTAGAACTTAGAACTAATTAAACCTAACTAACCTAAGGACATAACACACATCCATGCCCGAGGCAGGATTTGAACCTGCGACCGTAGCGGTCACGCGGTTCCAGACTGAAGCGCCTAGAAGCGCACGGCCACACCGGTCGGCCCCCTTTCCTCATCATCCTTGGTGCAGTTCCAGAGTACACCATCTTCACTGCCATCCAGAGGATTTGAAATGCAGCATTTCTTGAATGATTTTACAATCATTGGTACTTCGATGCTTTTCCAGCCAGCCGAAACCCAGTGTGCAATAATGTAGGGTGCTGACGCACGCATAATTTTTCCTATCTGAATAAGTTCACGATTCAGTTCGCAAAACCATTTTTCGTACTGTCTCCGAACGTAACCTTTGAAAGGTTTATTAATACTGACGTCCAGCGGTTGTTACACGGAAGTCATTCTTCCAGGAATAATAACAAGGTCATTGTTTAGGCTGTAGCTCTTCCTTTCTTCATCACCAGTGAGATACCACGAAATGCATCAAGACAAAGCATTGATGTCAGTTTGGAAAACCCGCCAGTAAGAAGTTCCCATACCTTTCGGAGCCAGTCAAACATTTAAGCGTCAGTCATCCAACCCTTCCTTTGATTTCGAACAATGATGTCATCACGGAACAGCTTTTCACTTTTAGGAGTCCTGAGGCTTTTTACCACACGAAGATTAAGAAAAGAGGAAGTATGCGCTCATCTGTTGTGATTGCCAGCTGTACAGTTCTGTGCCGTTTTCCACACCGCGATGTTTTGTAGGTAACTTCTTTTGTCCCCTTCTCGTCAGTTGTGTAAATATCACCCATCATGGCTAGCCTTAAACTGTTGCCTCGGTATATGAACTGCAGCCACATCTTTTGCTTCGTTTCTTATAGTATCTTTAGCCACAGGTTGCCCATTCTTCCTCCTTTCACGGACGAATTCCAAAACTTTTAATTCAACGTCAGGATGTCTTCCTTTTCGAGGGCCAGTGAATTTCTTTCCAGTAACGGTAGTTGCAAATAATTCCAATCTCTGTTTCTTCTATAAGTGAACGTTACTCTCAGCTACATTGGGCTCTCGACCCACCTTCCTGTTACCAAATTTTTCAAGGTGAAGAATTACTTTACGCTTGAAAGTAGCATCACATGATGTTCTTCTCTGCTTGCCGTCCATTTCTTGACTACCTAATGCAAACACGCCACGCTGTAATAGCCCAACAATAATGTAACGAAGTTGAAAAGTACAACAACGCATTGTGACGTAAGCAATAATACCTAAGTATCGTGTGACTAGGGTCTCCCGTCGGGTAGACCATTCGCCGGGTGCAAGTCTTTCGATTGGACGCCACTTCGGCGACTTGTGCGTCGATGGGGATGAAATGATGATGATTGGGAGAACACAACACCCAGTCCCTGAGCGGAGAAAATCTCCGACCCAGCCGGGAATCGAACCCGGGCCCTTAAGATTGACATTCTGTTACGCTGACCACTCAGCTACCAGGGGCGGACTTGCTGAAGGTGAAAGACGGATTCAAGTTGGCACTCGAATGTAATGCCCCATCGAAACTTATGCGGATGCCAGTTTTGAATACTTTATGTGGTAAAATAAAAGTGGCGCATTAGATTCGCGTAAATGCGGTATGTACTATGAATACAAAAGAGGATATCTACGGTGCACGTATATGTTAAATGATGACATCCAGCTTGCTCCCTTTGAAGCTTCAATAAGTGTTGAGTGTTCTTGGAGTCATCTGATTTGCAAAGTACGAAGTCAGCAAGAAAACTGTCGGGTATACGTTGAGGTCTTAAAGTCATGGGATACGTTCTAATATCGTGCCCGATGACATGGAGCATTGTCATCTATAAAAATTCCGTCGTTGTTTGGGTAGATGAGGTCCATGAATTGCTGCAAATGGTCTCCAAATAGCGAAAGATAACCGCTTCCACTCAATGATCGGTTCAGTTGGACCAGGGGACCCAGTTCGTTCCAAGTAAACACAGTCCACACCATTATGGAGCCACCACAAACATTCTCAGTGCCTTGTTGACAATTTGGGTCCATCTTCATGGGGTCTGTACCACACTCTAACTCCACCAACAGCTCTTACCAAGTGAAATCTGGACTCATCTGACTAGGTCACGGTTTTCCAGACCTCTAGGATCCTACCGATATGGTCACCATCCCAGAATAGGCACAGCATGCAATATCGTGCTGTTAGCAAAGGCACTCACATCGGTCGTCTGCTGCCAAAGCCTAGTTAGCCTAATTTCGCCGCACTGTCCTAACGGATACGATCGTCATACGTCCCACATCGATTTCTGCGGTTACTTCACGCAGTGTTGTGTGCCTGTTAGCAGTGAAAACTCTACGCAATCGCCGCTGTTCTCTGTCGTTAAGAGAAAGCCGCCGGCCACTGCATTGCCTGAAGTTTGGTGTTTTCGGCACACTCTTGACACTGTGGACTTCGGAATATTGGTACCACTAACGATTTCCGAAATGGAATGTCCCATGCGTTTAACTCCAGCTGTCATTCCGTGTTCAAAGTCTGCTAATAACCGTCGTGCGATCGTACATTGGGATCCTTTCCACATGAATCACCCGCGTGAAAATGACTGCTCCGCCAATGCACTGCCCTTTTATACCCTGTGTACGTGCTACTACCGCTATATGTATATGAGCATATCGCTATTCCATTACTTTTGTCACCTCATTGTATACATTGAACACAGAAGAGTCAACAGGGGATGTTGTTGTTGTTGTCTTCAGTCCTGAGATTGGTTTGATGCAGCTCTCCATCCTACTCTATCCTGTGCAAGCTTCTTCATCTCCCAGTACCTACTGCAACCTACATCCTTCTGAATCTGTTTAGTGTATTCATCTCTTGGTCTCCCTCTACGATTTTTACCCTCCACGCTTCCCTCCAATACTAAATTGGTGATCCCTTGATGCCTCAGAACATGTCCTACCAACCGATTCCTTCTTCTAGTCAAGTTGTGTCACAAGTTTCTCTTCTCCCCAATTCTATTCAATACCTCCTCATTAGTTTATGTAATCTACCCATCTAATCTTCAGCATTCTTCTGTAGCACCACATTTTGAAAGCTTCTATTCTCTTCTTGTCCAAACTATTTATCGTCCATGTTTCACTTCCATACATGGCTACAATCCATACAAATACTTTCAGAAATGACTTCCTGACACTTACAACAGGGGATATTCATCGTATACCAGAAGGGCAGCTCTAATGGGTCACAGGTCTGTCTGACCCACGGGAGAACATCGCAGCGATGCTGAAAAACTATAATACTATGAACAGTTTAATGTAACTTAATTTTGCCCGACGCGGATCAGCAATCAACAAACTTGCTCAGTACTCAGGGTGGTTACGGGATTATAAATAATTAATTGTCTCTCTCTTGAATTATCACAGATCTTCCTCAATATATATCAAATGTATAGTTAAACTCATGTGCTCATAGCACTAGATAATATTTCGTATGTCAGTTCAATGTGAAGTAATAAAACCCATAACTCCAGATCGTGGTTTCGTCTCGAAGAAGTTATAAGACACCAGGCAAAATCTTTTGCAGATGAAATCTTATACTAGAATTAGAATCCTGTGACCAGGCCTATCTGCCCGGGATGTTATCTCGCAACCTTAGAAAATCTGAACGTGAAATGTATTAAATTATTTGTAGCGGCCGCATAGCTCGTGGAATCTGAAAGAAAGTTTAGTGTCCTAACCGGCGGCACGTCTTGAAGATGAGCTGAAAGAAAATTACTAATTATTTTATAGTATGGCGCCTAACAGTGGTCAATGTTCCGTTAAGGCCACGTCTACTCAGGACAAGCAAGGTTTAGGTTTACAAATAATTACGTACCGTACACAAATTTTTAGTCATGAACAACTATATTTTAGTTTCGTTTACAACTTACATAGACTGTTACAGCAAGATGAACCTCAGACAATCGTTCATTATTGTTTGGTGTACATCGCCAATTATTCGCACAATACTTATCACTACATGGCATTTACAAATTTCAAATTCGTGACCAGGAGATTGTAACGGAACATATTAAAGGCTTTACTGTACCGATGTATGCGATACCCTCCAAATTCAACCAGTTTAACGAGTATTTATGGTTATAGAAAAGTTATTGTGTATGTTAACAATGATTGCATAACATGTCTGCATAAACAGTCAACCCATTAAATTATACTGAATAACTGTCCCACACAAAAGTTAATATCACTTGATCACTGATACAGCAAATGTCATCATGTAAAAACACTAAGTTCATCTTAAATAATTAATATGAAGTACGAAAAATAGTGGCCAACTTAGGTATTTTGGATCTCCTTAAATAAAAATCACCCAGTGAAACCTATTTGTTCACTAGGAGCAGTTTCACCCAGTATTCACGAAATCAATCCTATTTTAGACGAAAACCAATGTAATTCTTAATAATTCATGTTATTTACTTATTTATGCAAATTAGAGAAGTCAATTGACAAACTTCTAAAAAACGGCCCTTTTGTAACAAAGAATTATTCTGTCAAGTCAACAAATCTGTCTGTCATTTTAATAACATGTTAAATTATGTCACTCGATGCAAATTAATAACTTTTCTGCACAAATTATGATAACAGATGCACATGTGACTTATAAATTATATCTCTTTTTAGTAGTTCTTTGACAATGTTATAAATACAAGCAGCAAGAAGGGTCGGGAGGCAGTCGGAATGTCACTTTGGTAAAGTGTGTTTGTGTGTTATTGTTTGAGGTGGATAAACAATGCAAAGAACATGTAAAGGAAGTACTACTTTGTGTTGTGTCATGGTCTTTGGTGGACAGTGGAATTAAGATGGCCACCAGAGTAATAAATATTTAAAGTTTACACATTTGTTGGTTTCGCTCGTTCTTTATCAACATAAGCACATAAAAAACACGGGACCTCATGTTTTTAACCCTAGACAACCAGATTTAGAGCCAGCATCAGCATCGAGATACGGCAGCGATCCAGCAAGTAGCAGCGATTACCACAACACAATGCATTTTAATGGCGCCAGCCTAACATCAAGTGCTAGCAAGCTCCGTAAATGGGAGTGAAATAGTGCGATTATAGCAATTAGCAATATCTACGACTAGGCGACCATTACAAGATACAGTACAGCTTCCAACAACTTGTTGAGTCCGAACCACTTCGAGCCACTGCACTACTCCGGGCAAAAGGAGATCCGTAACGATATGAAGAGGTATCCCATGACATTTGGCACCTCAGTGTACGTGTTCGATGCGGGGCTGTCATGAAGCCAATCACTTCGGCAAACTTAGTTGTGGAAGCACCCACCATAGGAGCACTAACAATTTGGCCACGTTCGGCTCGGCTTAACTCCAACATAATGTACTCACGACAACACAGAAGTCTTTCCTGGCCACTAGTGACACTTGCAACGTGTTGAGGACTTGGCCACAACGGGATTGTGATAAATACTAGACTGGAGAGTGCTGCAACATATTGTAGTCACATTGGCTCGGCTTGGAGTGCAACTTGTGAGTGAACAGTTGTCCTTCACGTTTCCACTCGTGTTCTTATTATAACTTTTGGTAAATTTAAACGCAAGAAAACAGTATTTCTGAATTTGACGCCATTAAGTGACATGTAATCTTAGAGTGCGTGCCATTCGTTATACATTAGTTACATAATATGTTTAAATCTGTCGCTTATTATGCTCCAGAAAAGTTGTTAATCTGAAATGTGCTCTTGGGGCGCAACGGGATGGGACAGTATGGGATAGTGTCCCGTTGTGCCCCTTCATTTTTTGATGCAAGTAGATTTCAAAGTATACGTTTCTGTTTTTTCCGTATGGTGTAAACTTACACAAGACTGATGTACAGCAGCTGGAGATTAAATCAATGGAAATGGCAGTTTCAGCCATTTTATCTTCTGAAATGGGAATACTGGATCCCGGCGGAGGTTCGAGTCCTCCCTCGGGCATGGGTGTGTCTGTTTGTCCTTAGGATAATTTAGGTTAAATAGTGTGTAATCTTAGGGACTGATGACCTTAGCAGTTAAGTCCCATAAAATTTCACACACATTTGAACATTTGGGTATACCCGAAGGCATCTAAGGTGTTTAACGTACCCAAATGAGCGCTGGAAAGACACGTTATTAAAGTTAAAAATAACCGAACTACAGAGTTGACAAATCAAATGGGAAATTTAAAGGTGTGTGCACTACAGAACGCCAAGTCGAACTGGTAGTATATCTGTCAATGGACACAGACTTTATAGTCCAATGGTGAAATATCTCCTCATTGTCAGATTATTAACCTATCAGTTAGAAGAAGGAAATAGCTTACCTCATAGATTTGACAAAGAAACTTGTCTACTAGGACAGGACTGGGATACAGGATTAATTACTGCGGGCACTACACTGAAGCGCCAAAGAAACTGGTATAGCCATGCGTATTCAAATACAGAGATATGTAAACAAGCAGAATACGGCGCTGCGATCGGCAACGCCTATATAAGACAAGTGTCTGGCGCAGTTATTACACCGGTTACTGCAGCTACAGTGGCAAGTTGTAAGGATTTAAGTAAGTTTGAACGTGGTGCTATAGTCGGTGCACGAGCGATGGGACACAGCATCTCCGAGGTAGCGATGAAGTGGAGATTTTCCCGTACGACCATTTCACGAGTGTACCGTGAATATCACGAATCCGGTTAAACATCAAATCTCCGACATCGCTGCGGCTGAAAAAGATCATGCAAGAACGAGACCAACGACGACTGAAGACAATCGTTCAACGTGACAGAAGTGCAACCCTTACGCAAATTGCTGCAGATTTCAGTGCTGGCCATCAAGTGTCAGCGTGGGAACTATTCAATGAAACATCATCGAGTACCCTTGATGTTTGCACGACACAACGCTTTACGCCTCGCCTGGGCCTGTCAACACCGACATTGGACTGTTGATGACTGGAAACATATTGCCTGGACGGACGAGTCTTGTTACAAATTGTATCGAGCGGATGGACGTGTACGAGCATGGAGACAACCTCATGAAATCATGGACACTGCATGTCAGCAGGGGACTGTGCAAGCTAGTGGAGGGTCTGTTATGGTGTGGGTTGTGTGCAGCTGGAGTAATATGGGACTCCTGATACGTCTCGATCCGACTCTGACACGTGACACGTACGTAAGCATCCTGTCTGAACACCTGCATGTCAACTGTGCATTCCGACGGACTTGGGCAATTCCAGCAGGACAATGGGACACCCCACACGTCTGGAATTGCAACAGAGAGGCTCCAGGAACACTCTTATGAATTTAAACACTTCCGCTGTCCAACGAACTCCCCAGACATGAACATTATTGAACATATCTGGGATGCCTTGCAAGTGCTGTTCAGAAGGGATCTTCAACCCCTCGTACTCTTCTGGATGTATGGACAGCCCTGCAGCATCCGTGGCGTCTTTCACCTCCAGCACTACTTCAGACATTAGTCGAGTCCATGCCAAGTCGTGTCGCTGCACTTCTGCGTGCTCGCGGGGCTCCTACACGATATTAGCAGGCGTACCAGTTTCTTTGGCTCTTCAGTGTATGTTAGCTATTCGCAAGCCAGAAAATACATCTGGTGCACGAGCGATGGGATTCAACAAACTAACCTGGTATTAAGCATTAAAAATAGTTGTACATTTTTAAACATGACGTAAAAGTATTTTCTTATTCATAACGTGTAGGCTTACATGGCTAGCGTCTTCATTAGTTAGAACTTCCGGGCTGAGAGGCCGTGGTCGATCTGTAAAACTTCTTCTTCCTGACGTTTCGTTACCAACTGCGGGCAATGTCTTCCGAGGTTAGTCAGAGATAGACTTACGGTCGGCCCCACATGAGGTATGGTGGTGCCCTCTATGCCCTGTATATAAACGGGACCTCCACGGCCTGGCAGCCAATCGTTGACTCACCTCGGAAGATGTTGCCCGCAGTTGGCAACGAAAAGTCAGGAAGAAGAAGTTTCACAGATCGACCACGGCCTTTCAGGCCGGAAGTTTTAACTAATAATATTTTCTTATTGCTAACCAATTTTCTGACGATTCCATATTCCCTGGTTTAAAATGTTCATTAAAAATTTATGTCCTAGTTTTAAGGTGTTATTCCTATTCTCCGGCAACGGCCTTGCCACAGTGATAACACCGATTCCCGTCAGATCACCGAAGTTAAGCGCTGTCGGCCTGGGCTAGCACTTGGATGGGTGACCATCCAGTCTGCGAGCGCTGTTGGCCAGCGGAGTGCAGTCAGCCCTTGTAATGCAAACTGAGGAGCTACTTGATTGAGAAGTAGCGGCACCCGTCTCGGAAACAGACATACGACCGGGAGACCATATGCCTCTCCATATCCGCATCCAGTGACGCCTATGGTCTGAGGATGACACGGCGGCCGGTCGGTGCCGTTGGACCTTCATGACCTGTTCGGGAGGAGTTTGCATTTTGTTAAGTTTTTATTCCTATTGCCCGTGGGTGGGCAGAACGGAAAATATGCCAGCAATTCTGTGAAAAATCTAAAAATTACATATGCTCTTTCGCTGAAGTTCCCATATACAGGGTGAGTCACCTAACATTACCGCTGGATGTATTTCGTAAACCACATCAAATACTGACGAATCGATTCCACAGACCGAACGTGAGGAGATGGGCTAGTGTAATTGGTTAATACAAACCATAAAAAATGCACGGAAGTATGTTTTTTAACACAAACCTACGTTTTTTTTAAATGAAACCCCGTTAGTTTTGTTAGCACATCTGAACATATAAACAAATACGTAATCAGTGCCGTTTGTTGCATTGTAATATGTTAATTACATCCGGAGATATTGTAACCTAAAGTTGACGCTTGAGCACCACTCCTCCGCTGTTCGATCGTGTGTATCGGAGAGCACCGAATTACATTGGGATCCAAAGGGAACGGTGATGGATCTCAGGTACAGAAGAGACTGGAACAACACATTACGTCCACATGCTAACACCTTTTTATTGGTCTTTTTCACTGACGCACATGTACATTACCATGAGGGGTGAGGTACACGTTCGACGGGCGTTTCATAGGACATGGAGGACGCAGCCCGTTCTTCTGATCTTACACCTCTGGACTTCTTTCTGTGGGGTACGTTAAAGGAGAATGTGTACCGTGATGTGCCTACAACCCCAGAGGATATGAAACAACGTATTGAGGCAGCCTGCGGCGACATTACACCAGATGTACTGCGGCGTGTACGACATTCATTACGCCAGAGACTGCAATTGTGTGCAGCAAATGATGGCCACCACATTGAACATCTATTGGCCTGACATGTCGGGATACACTCTATTCCACTCCATAATTGAAAACGGCAACCACGTGTGTACGTGTACCTCACCCCTGATGGTAATGTACATGTGCGTTAGTGAAAAAGACCAATAAAAAGGTGTTAGCATGTGGACGTAATGTGCTGTTCCAGTCTCTTCTGTACCTAAGGTCCATCACCGTTCCCTTTGGATCCCTACGTAATTCGGTGCTCTCCGATACACACGATCGAACAGCAGAGGAGTGGTACTCAAGCGTCAACTTTAGGTTACAATATCTCCGGATGTAATTAAGATTTTACAATGCAACCAACGGCACTGAATACGTATTTGTTTATATGTTCAGATGTGCTAACAAAACTAACCGGGTTCCATTTAAAAAAACGTAGGTTTGTGTTAAAAAACACACTTCCGTGCATTTTTTTATGGTTTGTATTAACCAATTACACTAGCCCCTCTCCTCACGTTCGGTCTGTGGAATCGATTCGTCAGTATTTGATGTGGTTTACGAAATATATCCAGCGGTAACATTCGTCCATCGGCTGCCAAAATTTACAGTTTTACATTTTCCTTCGATACCTGTATGAATATCAATCTGTGACCAATTTCCCTATAATCAATAAGATGACGACGACAAACGAGACTTTCTTTCAGTGCGGATGCACACCATGCCCCATATCTTATGAGAAACAGAGACTGAGTATGGAATTCATGGGTAAGTGTCACTATGCCAGTATTGGGTAACAGCCTGGGAATCTTGGTCCGAAGCGAAGCATGCTCAGATGTCTGAACGGTTAATTCGAGCACACGTGTAAAGCTGGAACTCCGGATTCGAGCCCTGGTTCGACACAAAATCCCATCTGTTATCATTGATACATTTCAATCCCCAAATTCGACTAACGTCATTAAAATCTTTGAACAATTGCATATACATCTACGCACTGTTAAGTGGTGGAAGGTACAAGCAATACAAAAATCAATTCCTCCGGTTTCCGTTCCTATAGCCGACGGGACGCGAGAAGAAAGTTTGTCAACACATCTCTTGTAGTCCATAATATCTTGAATTTTACCCTCATGGTCATTAAGCGAAACACAAATTGGAGAAAGTCATACGTTTCTTGACTCGTATTAGAGAGTGGACCCTAGGAATTTTGAGAGTAAGTCTTTGTGCATACAGGGTGGTCCCTTGATCGTGACCGCGCCATATATCTCACGAAATAAGCGTCAAACGAAAAAACTGCAAAGAACGAAACTTGTCTAGCTTGAAGGGGGAAACCAGATGGCGCTATGGTTGGCCCGCTAGATGGCGCTGTCATGGGTCAAACGGCTATCAACTGCGTTTTTTTTAAATAGGAACCCTCATTTTTATTACATATTCGTGCAGTACGTAAAGAAATATGAATGTTTTAGTTGGAACACTTTTTTCGCTTTGTGATAGATGGTGCTGTAATAGTCACAAACGTATAAATACGTGGTATCACGTAACATTCCGCCAGTGAGGACGGTATTTGCTTCGTGATACATTACCCGTGTTAAAATGGACCGTTTGCCAATTGCGGAAAAGGTCGATATCGTGTTGATACGTGCTCTCGTTATATATATATATATATATATATATATAAACTGGATGAATTTGATCTGGTTATTCGCACTACATTTTAAGCAAAAGCTAGTTTTTCACGTATCTCAATGTTTATGAGGTTATATCCCCTGAACTGTGATTCGTACAGTGATATTCAGATACATCTGATTTTCAGATACATTCTACATTTACATCTATACTCTGCAGACCATTGTGAGGTGCTTGTCGGGGGGGGGGGGGGGGGGGGGGTATGTCCCATTGTACCAGTTATTAAGGTTTCTCCTGTTCAATTCATGTATGGGATGCGGGAAGAATGGTAGTTTCATTGTCTCTGTGTATGCAGTAATTATTCTGATCTTATCTTCACGATCCCTATGTGAGCAATATGTAGCAAGTAGTAGTATATTCTTGGAGTAATCATTTGAAGCCAGTTCCTGAAACTTTGTTAATAGACTTTCTTGGGTGGTTTACGTCTGTCTTCAAGCATCTTCCAGTTCAGTTCCTTCAGGTTCGAATCCTGCCTCGGGCATGGATGTGTGTGATGTCCTTAGGTTAGTTAGGTTTAATTAGTTCTAAGTTCTAGGCGACTGATGACCTCAGAAGTTAAGTCGCATAGTGCTCAGAGCCATTTGAGCCATTTTTCAGTTCCTTCAGTATCTCTTTGACACTCTTCCATAGATTAAACAAACCTGTGACCATTCGTGCTGCCCTTTTCTGTATACATTCAATATCCCCTGTTAATCCTATATGGTATGGGTCCCACACTATTGGGCAATGTTCTTGAACCGATCACCATTTTAGATTGTTGTACTCCCCCCAATATTCGCCCAATAAACTAAAGTCTACTAGCTGCTTTAGCCACGATTAACTCTATGTAATCACCTAACTTATAGTGGAGAATACATTTATGAAAATATTAAAAATCTCAGTAGCATATCACCAGTCTCCTGCAGAAATTCTCGATGTTAAGTACGTTATTTCAAATGGAATTAAAAACCCAGGATCTAATGTCCAATGGACTTCTGTCTCCAACTATTTTTTTCCATCAGCCACTTGCCAGTCTGTGTATGTTGCAGATCCATATATCGCAAAAAATTTTAACTCATAAAGCATCCCGCTTATCTTGTGACGACGATAGCCTGCTTTCTATATTTCTTCATTTGTTGTCCTCGGTGTCGACGTACTGCATTGCTACACTGGCTGAAAAATGGGTTGTGGAAGTGCAACTACTGTCTACTTTAAATGATGTAGCCGACAGATGCACATTTGCATTTCACAACCTTTTACTTTCACTGTTCACAACCCCTAATATTACACAGTTATATGGCCAGTGTGCTATTGTTTAACTTTCGATATGCCTCATTAATAGGTTGCAGGCGAACATCCACATACTGCTACAATAGTTTCCTGTTGAACATCTACGAGCAGTAAAAGCCTAACCACAAAGTTCTTGAGGAATAACAAGGTACATATGGAACAGTCACTGTCGTTGTTTTTACACTCGGCCTAATTGTGTTACACTTATTTCATGGAGGCATTGTTGTTGATCTAACGAACACAGGTTCCTCGTCTGAAACTCGGATGTGGACTGACTGACTCTCGGGGCCAAAATCGGGCCCTTATACATCCTCACAATAATAGGTGCTGAAACTACCAATTGTTCGAAGTGTAATTTACAGAAATTACAATTAAAACTTAACTCTAAATTAACTGAATATATCGAAAAATTCCGTCTTTTTAACAGTGTATTCTACTACAAGAGTTAAGCTGAATTATTTGTTTAAATGATGAAATTAACATATATCATTACACAAACAATACTTTTGACAAAACTGAAAATTACTGTGGAATTAATTAAGGGCTGGCTTTGCTAGCATGTTTTCGAATAGAGCCAAATAGATTCTTTAAGAATACGATTAGTTGTTCCTCCAAATGTTTATAATTAATACAGAATTTATATTTGTTTATACGTCAAGAATAGAATTTAAGTTACGAAACAATTACTGATTTCGCCCTACAATGAAAGATACTAATTAGTAATATTCAAAATAAATTAGAAAATCAATTACATACAAAAAACAAAGCCCAAAATTAGATCTGGTGTTATATTCTTTAAAACTGAGGGCCAACCTTTCTCTTTTATGAAAACGCATATTATACCCACCTATGTTAATGTTAATCAGTTAAAATAAAAAAAATGAATTTAAGGAGGAACATGGCAAAACAAGGGGGAAGTAAAAATATTCCAGCATGCTTTGTCACAATCCAGCAAATTAAATTAATCAGAGTAACAACAAAATAACCTCATGTTTCAGACTCTCTCTCTAATGCTTCAGTTAATCAACTCCCCAAGTGAAGCAAAAATACTCATTCATAATTTAAGCTGAAGTACTTTACGATTTTGTTGATTCTATGATTTTCAGTTTTTTCTTAATACACTGTTTTCTCTTATTTACGATTTAGCATTATGATATGCCATTGTGAAAACGGGAAAAAAGGGCTGTACATGAATATTCATGTAAATGTTAAGAAGCTACTAACTGTTTTCTTCCTCACAGTAAGCCTTACAAGAAATGGTAGGAGGCCCTCAGCTAGCCTACAGATGGCACGTTTAAGCTGCACCCTCACTGGCAAACATCGCCAGCATGACTGGCTCTGATAAAGAAACCCACAGCCCACTAGTAGTCCACACAAGTGCATTTAACCTGCAGCTGCAGCTGCAGCTGCATGAGCAGCGATGATGGCACATGGGTGCACCAATGTGCCATGGCAGTAAATATTCGTGTGCATTCAAATTTTCCTTTGTTTCAAATATTTCTAATAACTAAAGTCTACAGAGAACACCGGTATTTATAAAACTAGTATATCATACATTGTGACTGTAGTACATGATTACAGGAAATTTTCTTAAGATTAGTAACAGGAGAAATACTGCTTCACTTGAATACACTTATTCTCGTTATAAAAATGTGTAAAAATTACTCAACATGTTACTACATTGAATAAGAACTAGTTTTATTTACCACTAGGGTTACACAAGTTTGTCTTGACAGACGACAAGAAGTTCTTTGGTGACCCAAATTCCACAGTTACTTCCAGTCACTTTCTACAATTTGGTCTTTCTTTGAAAATAATACTAACTGCAAGAGCAGTAGCTGCTAGTAGATCGAATACCTGGAACAATGTAATAGAGTGCATGATTCTTTCCAAGTGTGAATGGAATCATGCATGTGCATGTTGAGAAAGAGGTCATACCTACAAGCATGTTTCTTCTGCTTGTGATGCAAGTGAAGGATATGGCGACTAGGCACGAGGCACACAGGTGTAAACGCACCTTAAACGTGGCGCCTACAGCCAAAATAAGGCTTCTATAGAGGGAAGCTTTTGGACAGACCCCGCAAGTTTGCCTTTCTTCCAGCCAGGTGGCTGAATCATCAGGCACATTGACACCAAATACCAGGACAATATTCCAATGCCCAACCATTTCCCTAATCTTGCTGAAGTCACCACTGCTATAATGCCTTATATGGAGGGAGGGGAGGGGAGGGGAGGGGGAGAGGAGAGGATCTGCAGTAGTATTGATAACCATGTTGAATAAGATGAATTGTTATGAGCTGGAGGTATCTATAACCAAGAGGTACGCCTTGTCTAACGTTCTGATGACTTAAAGTGTGAGTATGGATTTGGGTTATATTGGCTTATTCCTCCAAACCACCTTCCACTTCTTTACGAGGTGACTTACTTGGAATTTGCAACCACTCTTCTTTATTGAATAACCGGCTGCTGGAAACCCTCTTGACTTCTTCTCCGTTGAATAACGCTAGGTACAGGAATTTTTAGACTCTTTCTACTTATGAAATAAGTAGACATTCAAACTTTACTTTTAGTCAACTAACGATATATTTGACCTCAATACACAATAAAAATCTCACTTTCCACATGAATATGTAACTTCCTTTCTTAGCATGAATCATAAAATGAGTCTTGCCTCTAACAAGGTTGCGTCAAGACTCTATAAGAGTACTTTTTTAACTGTTCTTGTTTTAATAACAATAGTCAATGACACAATAAACACAGAGCTGCATATAAACTCCATGGTTCTTCCTTACACACTCACTAAAACATCTGTGGATTGCCCGACAGGTACCTGTCGGTGCCGTTCGTCTGCTGCTTCTACTTTCTTCCCGCGATTGATTTTAAAACTGCACACACAATCATGTGACGCGCAGTAGGTAGGATTCTACCATCCCACACTCATATCCAGAATATTGTGTGTTCGAGACGGTAGAAGGCTGAGTGGTTCTAGAATTTACACAGAAATTCTCGAATCACTACATATCCCCCCCCCCCCCCCCCGTCAGCTTGAACAAGCGATATTTTATACATAATCATTATGCAAATAATATCACTCATAATAACATTTCAGATCTTAACAGTAGACATTTCTTACATATGTTTATATACATATCTTTCCTTTCCATAACAATTCTCTGTCCTTTCTTGAACAATCTTTCGCTTACTGTTTCTTTACTCTTTTCTTAATTTACTTTGTCATTAAGACATGAGCATTTACTCTTGTTTTTAGTCAGCTTTACTAATATTTAGGGATTGTGAGGACGCTTTTTCTTTTCTTTATTTCCTTTTTCAATAGCAAACTTCAGGTGTTTATGACACATGAGTAATCAATTTTCTATTCTTATCTTTTGTACTGCCTTTTTCCTAGTATGTACTATTTTTATTATTTGTCGCTTGGAGGAACTCTGGATGAAATGAAAGTGTTCTTTTGACTCTCATTTAGTTCCACGAAACATAATAATGCTAGTCGTTCATAGAATTCACACTTCCCAGAATAATCCCTATAAAATTTGCAACTTTTGTCACAATATTGTTCCCTTCTCCTAGGATCAGCACCTAATCCTGGCCTGTGGGTTGACCTTATAAGAGCACTTCCTCTTTCCATTCTGGTAGGTAGGTAGGTACGCCCCTTACAAAACACCCTATTTTTTAGGCCACAGATCGTCCTGTCTCCACGTAAGTACGCCTGCCCTTTATACTTAGTGAATGCCGGGTACGCCCCCCCCCCCTTATCCTTTCTGAGGAGGCCTCACAGTTCATTACCCTAGTATATATTTCTATGTATACCATAATTAAGTATCTTCTGGTAAAGATATAAATCTATTTTAAACTTCGCATTCGTTCTTTAATATATCACTTACTCCTTAGAGTCTTCCTCTACTTATCAACTTCTATTTTTTCAATAGATACTATGTCTATGTGTACTATTTACGTCCCACTGTCATTCAATTCATCAGAGTACTTATTACGCTGACGTTTCTTAATGATCAGCAAGACTAATTCTACTCCTACTTCCGTTTTCTTTCTTTGCTCGCGCCTCTCTCTTATTTATCCGTTACCCATTGCTACTTTATAGTTGTTCGTTATGTATGTGCACCTCTTCTTACGTATATTGGACGTAGAACCGTCATAGCTTCCTATATATGTGCACCTATTTCCATAAGTTCACACATTTTCCTTAAACACCTGGTGGTTCTCACATCGTGACAGGCTTCCTCTTATGTGATTTAATGTTTGTGTATATTGTATATTCGTGAAGTCTGATTCTTCGGCCTTCTTATCTAAAGATAAGATTTAGGTTTTTATAAACGATGGAAATAAGGAAGGACTTCAGCGATAGTAATTTGTGAATATGAGAAGAGGGAAAAAATAGACAGGTCCTCAAATGAGAAGTAAGAAAGGAAAAAATAGATATGGATGCTAGGATCGAAGAAGTGAAAGAAGATAGCCCCAAAGGCAGGAAACCCTTCCCACCCTTCTTCCCTAGGATCCCTACCGCTCAGGTACTTGAGTGAGACGCCGGAGGAGGTCTGGTGTTAAATCGTCTCCTACAGAACGGACTTGTCCCACCTTCACCCTTTGAGGTCCCTGAAGGAAATACTAGCAACCCTATGGAAATGGCAAATGATAAAAAATCGAGCACACTTGTTTGTGAGGGTTGTTTGAAAGGTGTGATGTGTGTTTTGTGTTAACCATGATTTATCTGTTCTTGTAAATCATGCTTTTAGCTACAACACCCACCCCTTTCAAAATTTATACAAACCCTCCCATCCATATCACGCCTCATAAAAGGTATAAAATACTCTATACAAAATAGAAAATCTATACACTACAGTGTAACAGTTGTTCAGCTAGCCACATATTTCCCACAAATATAATACTTTATTTAGTTTATTTCGTCTAGATATCACTTTTTTCTGTGATTCTCTTAAGTCATTCTCTATTTCATAGTCATATCCGACTTTCTAAGCAGTAAGATTAAAGAATAGTTCTAGATTTTAAAGGAATTCGATGCAGGAAACTATTTGGAAAAAACACCGAAAACAACTCGTGAGCCGACGGTCGTTACTCTGCCCGTTAACTTAGAATGTTAACGTCTCTGGGGGACGTACAATTTTACGTCCTTTACATGGTATTCCCTCCCCCCCCAACCCCACCCCCTTCGCTTCCTTTTTGGCTTGTGTTAAATGCCAATCGAGATATTTCCTTATAGTACCCCAAGTATTATTATTATTATTATATTTTGGGCCCCATAGATCAGATATAAACTTTTCTTGAGCACTTGCAGACCAGTAGGGTTACCAGATTCAATTGTTCAAAAAGGAGGACAAAGGAAGAAAAAGCGGACGCATCAAACGGGTCTACTGCAGATGAGGATACCATCTGTCAGCTTTGGACAAGTCACGTGACTGCCAGGAATTACCGGTAATACTAGTAGTTAATTGTTACTTATGGTTAGGTGGTGGTTAACTGAGCAATACAAAAAAATTAAAAACATTGATTAGGGTGACAGTGTGGTGTCAATTGTTTTGTTATGTCAACAACACGGAATTTTCAAATAAGACCATTCACCTCCCTTCATTCGACGCACCGCTACCAACATGTACAGTTCAAACAGCATCTGACGACATGTAAACTGCACTTCAACCTTCCGAATACAAATAAATGACTATGAAGCAATGAAATAAAACCGTGACAGTTAATCTGTCGAGTTATTTCTTACCTTTATTGGCCACTGAGACGTACGTTCCAGCTCCACATATCTTACATTCCGCTTCAAATTCATTTCTCCCTTTCTTAAAGCCGGATATTTGCAGGAAAGGACATCAGAAAATGTACACTTTCGTTTAGTCATAGCCAAATATTTCACCTAACTCACTCGGTTAAAAATTACACTCACAAATCACACGTGCGCTACATGAAGCCAAGCCAATACAAAGAGAAGATACGAAACGAAAATTTTAAATAATCGATATTTGCATTCGTTTGCAGGTAGATCAACAATAACATCGACGATCCTGGTGCCACCTAACACCACCTTCATGCGTGTGTATCACGAAGGCTGTGCCAATAGTTCAAGTATTTAAGAAAAGAGCAAAAGAACGGGACGAATTGTAAACTGAACTGTATTACGCTCAACTTTGCGAAAAAGCCGGACACTGTAAAAATCCGCCCGGACGCCGGACAAAGAGCTAAAAAGGAGGACATGTCCGGATTAATCCGGAAGTCTGGTCACCCTACAGACCAGTACTTCTCTTTAAATTTCTTTTGAAAGTCTCCCTAAGAAGAAAAATTCTCAATATTTACTGTTCCCCATTCTGATGCTTCCCCTAGAAGGTACGCAACAGCAAATTCGATCTTCTTGGAATCTTCCCAATTTTTTGGCAAAGCTTGGTTAAATCTTTTTAAAAAATGGGTCTGATCTACATCTCCGTCTGGCTTAAATTTCGGGAATTGTCTAGATAACCCTGAATTAGCTCCCCATTGCACATCAGTCACGTTTCACTAGTTAACTCAACCTTGGGTGAAATTACCCTTTTTTCTACTTTGTCTTGGATAAGCTTAATTTCTCTCCACAGATCGTCCATACCCTTCCTGGTATCATTAAGTTTGGAAGAAGGAATAGGCGATACGTTCCCAGATGTTATTCTCTCGGTAACCTTTCGATCTATAATTTCTCCAAATTGTTCCTTCAAACTAATTACGTTTATAATAGCGGAGGTAGCTATTTTCTCTTTGAAATTCCTTTCTACATTATCTACCCATATATTGACACCAGTAATTTTCGATTGAATAATTGGCATTAATTCGTTATGCTTATCTATACTCTCTTTCAAAGTATTCATTCCCTGTCCAGCATCATTATATCTAATATTGTACACGTTTTCAAAAGATCCTAACTTTTAAATAAGTTCTGATTCTACATTATTACATTTGTTCTCAATATTAAGTTCTAACCTTTTCGATAAATCTTGAAAAGTGTCATTCTGATTCTAAGGTCAGTAAACATATGATTTATATGAGTGGTCAAAGAATTTGTCAACTCGTTCTTTAAATCTACTTTTAAATTCTCTACTTTATTACTTATGGCGTCGAATTCAGTCTTCAAAGCACTCATGCCTTCGCATAGATTACTAAATTCCTTGCTTTGAGAGGCGACTTTGGTGTTGAACAAACCTAAATTTGTCGTTTGAGTATTTAATTGAGAATTTACCAAGTCTAGTGCTTTACTTAGAGTCGCACTCTGAGCATTTAATTGAGAATTTACTGAGTTTAACTTAAGATTCTGAGCTTTGATTAAATTTATCAACTCAGCCCAGTCGGGCACTTCTTTGCTAATCTTCATGGCCCTAGCTGGGTCTTCAGTTTCCCTAACCTGTTGTATATTTTCCACACTTTTATATGCCTTAGCTCTTGTAAGCATTTAAAACTAACTTTAAATATGATATTTACACAATAACAGTTCACTCAACAGTGTCTTGTACTGCTTCGTACTAAATTAATCAAGGTTTTTTTTTTTTTTTTTTCACGCTCATCCGGCGTAGAATTCTCGTTGCATAGGAGAGCGGATGTGGAGGCAGGTCAGCACCGGTGAACAGCAGCTGGTGCCGGTGGCGTCGGATGTATGGTTTCCGCGTCTGCGTCCCCGCGATGTGTGTGTGTGTGAGCTGTATACTCCCCCGGACTGCATCTCCTTAGCTGAAGCGTTCTTCTTCTTACACAAATACGTCGAAATCTTCTTTACTATTTTTATCGTTGTGAATTTTTCATTTCTTCGATGTTTTTCCATTTAAATTTCGCTCCCTTCTTCTCTCGTTTTTGACTTAAAATTCCTGTTTTCTCGGTCCTTTCACACAGGTCGCCACGTTCTAACATTCTGACAACTTAAAAGTGTGAGTATGGATCTGGGTTATATTGACTTATTCGCCCAAACCACCTTCCACTTCTTTACGAGGCGACTTACTTGGAATTTGCAGCCACTCTTCTTTACTGAATAGCCGACTGCTGGAAACTTGGAATTTGCAGCCACTCTTCTTTACTGAATAGCCGACTGCTGGAAACTCTCTTGACTTCTTCTCCGTCGAATAATGCTAGGTACAGGAATTTTTAGACTCTTCCTACTTATGAAATACGTAGACATACAAACTTTACTTTTCGTCAACTAACGATATATTTGACCTCAATACACAATAAAAATCTCACTTTCCACATGAATATGTAACTTCCTTTCTTAACATGAATCATAAAATGAGTCTTGCCTCTAACGAGGTTGCGTCAATAGTCTACAAGAGTACTTTTTCAACTGTTCTTGTTTTAATAACAATAGTCAATGGCACAGTAAGTACAGGGCTGCATATAAACTCCATAGTTCTTCCTTACACACTCACTAAAACATCTATGGATTGCCTGGCAGGTACTTGTCGGTGCTGTCCGACCGCCGTGTCTACTTTCTTCCTGCGACTGATTTTAAACCTGCGCACACAAACATGTGACGCGTAGTAGGTAGGATTCTACCATCCCACACTCATATCCAGAATATCGTGTGTTCGAGACGGTAGAAGGCTGAGTGGTTCTAGAATTTACACAGAAATTCTTGAATCACTACACTTGGACTTTGGCTGATATCTTCTATGGGCTATTATTGTGCTTCCAGAAAGTGTTTCTCCGCAGACACTCTTCTCTATTTACCTATAAAATCACAACCCTGTCATGATGTCAGTATTGGATATTCAAGATGAAAAAACTCACTATTTGTGACTGTTTTTGCTTGAACATCAAGTCTTTCTTTAGGATTCTGTCTTGAGCAAAACATATTTTTTCTCTTTCTTCACCTATACATGTTTTGATTATGTTACACCACGGTCAACTGGTTCTCCCTTATTTTTGTGTCATACAATACATACAAGTTGGATGAGAAAACATGGAGTTGGAAATGTGATCATCATATTCACAAAAGATTTTACTTACCATTTGATAGTAAAATAAAAGGACACCCAATGATGATGTAACATCACAGGAACATGTATTGTAGAGATAAAAACAAGAAGTGATTTTGCTCCAGGAGGGAAACGTAATCATATTTATCAGAAGTGGTATTTGTAGATGCGGTCTTATTGTATCAATGTACGTAAATTAATAAGACTGGCATACCAATGACAGAAGACACAGAAGAAGAATCTTACAGAAATGTTTGCATTTAGTTTCAACTACATTAGAAAATTTATGGAAGGTTTCAATACAGGACCATTTATTTGACTTATAAATAAATTTTCAATAAACTTCAGGCCTCTTTCATTCTTTGAGACAACACATCATACAATTTACCTTCTGCACTCTAGCAGCTGAGCATGCACACTGTCCCACACCCACAATTTGTCAAATGAATAACCATCCTTTCATTAGTTTTCAGTTCTGTAAAATAATAACATTAATGTGAAAGGTCATATGAGGAATATAATGGCTGTGTTCATTTTGGTTGGGAACATGAAAAAAAAAGTTTTGACGTATCTCGGAAGGAAGTTTACAAATTAAACATCTTAATATCTAACAGATGGTTTTAAGTGATCTGAGACTTATAGCAGTCATAATTCCAAGGACGACTTTCCAGTGATGTTTTTTGAGAATCAAACACCGTACACTTAAGAATCCTCTTACTAGACAGGGTGAGAGTCTCAAATTAAGAGGGCACACCCTAATCTTCAGGCACCCGCTTGTTGCTTCACAATTGGATTGGAATGTTATAACACCAAAGCTGAGTTCCATCAGCTGTAACACACCTACTTACAGGGTGAGAAACATCAATTCCAACATATTTTTTAAGTATTTGCTTACATTGTGAAGCACCATGTGCAATCAACTTCTTCATCCAAGAATGTTGTAACCACAACAAAAAATGCCCACAATTGTTCTGTCTGCTGACAAATCACACAATGGCCCCTCTGTTGTAATACTGTACATACAAAGTACCAGAAGTAAAGCCAAACAACTTTTATTCTGCTTTCACATTAAAAGATCAAAAATATCACTGAATGAAGTGTAGAACAGTAAAAAGTCTTATAACTATAGGCCATATCAATATACAGTCTCGTAGGTGGGCATACAATTAGCAAGTAAACTTAAGTGAGGCTGAGAGCCTGGCACATCGGACTCATATTGGATGCTAGTTGTGCTGTTTGTCCAGGTCGAAAGGTGACCCCTCTAGGCCAGCTGTGGATGTGCTTGTATTGAGCGCTGTTTGATTATGTATGCTCACATGCTAGGGTTACAACACTCGTTCCAACTAGGGGAAAATTATTCACTGTGGAGAAGTTCAAGTTTTCATCAGTAGCTGGCGACTTCTGGAGCAAGTGTCACACCGTCACAGCAGAATATGTCCTGAAGTGGCACGGACAGGTGGGTGCCCATTCCCTCGTGAGAGGTGTAAGGCAGCACTGGTGATGATGGTGCTGCATCCATGTCTACATCCAAGCAGGCAGTTGGCGAAAGAGGCAACAGAGAAGGACTTGGTGGTGAAAGCAGTGGTGATAGGGGGTGGGAGATGGAGGCGGCACTGCACGGACTACTCTGCCTGGCGGCGGTGACAACCCAAGTGAAGAAGGTGCTGGAGCTGGAGGAGGCATGAACTGTTCCACAGGGACGGTACAGATTGT
Organism: Schistocerca cancellata; assembly: GCF_023864275.1. NCBI lineage: Eukaryota > Metazoa > Arthropoda > Insecta > Orthoptera > Acrididae > Schistocerca > Schistocerca cancellata. Next base: position 158,012,424 of record NC_064627.1, read on the forward strand.
GGAGGCAGCCACAGTGTCAGAGGGCTCTCCAATGCATAGTTGGTCACATGTGTATGGTGATGGTCATAGTGTCATGACACCATGTCATTGGAGATGCACACGACACAGAGGTAGCGGCCTCAGCAACAATGGACAAATACTGGTAGCCACTTTGGGTGCAAGCCAGATGCCCAGGCCCGGATGGTGGCGCCTGGATGGAATGCTGCTATGCGAGTGCTGACAGGTGGCTGGGTATTGATCAGAGCAGATGAAACAGCATACGGGGCTAGCGGCCATGAAGCAGCTCCACCAGGCTATGGTCGCCAACTGGAGTTGTTGAATCCTGCCTAGTTGTCAACTATGGGGAGTCTAGGAAACCTGCTTTCTCAGATCACTAGACAACATTCAAACAAATCGTATTAATAAGTTTTACTACAAAACGTATACGACAATACTTAACTATGAGAAATACAGATGTGTTGCAAGCAAAGGGCGAAACAGACAAAATAAGAAATCTCCTCAATACAACAGTTTCAAGTATGAGCTATATAGAATTTACGAGCGAGGTAAGGAGCTTTGACACTTCTATTCACATCGCTGGTCTTGAAGCTTCTCGTAGAACTGGGCCATGACCAGTCGGCGCAGCGCTTACATCCTCTTCGCTTAGAGGCCACTGCCATCGCGTTGTCGTCCTGGAGAGGGATCGGTGAGTGTGCAATTGACCAACATTGTCTTCACAGCCCACTCTGCTCTCTCATTTCCGACTGGCGTGCTGGCATTTGACTTTACCCCATACCAGGAGTGAACCTACATGAACTCCAGAACCTGTTGAGGGCTTCTTCGGGAGAAGACTGAGTTATATATTTTTTCATCTTGATTGTACGGACCAGCCACTTCGCCTCTGAGGGAGGGATTGTAAAATGCCAGGTGCCCCTCTTTGTACAAAAATCTTTAAATTCTTGTGACACTAACTGTGGCCTGTTGTCTGTCACACGTCTATAGGGCTATCTTTCTAACAAAAAATCTTTGAGAGCAACTGTAGCTGCTTGGACATGGATGGGCAACGAACCACATAAGGAAATTTTGAGAAAGCTTCAACTGCCACAGGCCAAAAGGAATTAAGGGACAGACTTGCAAAATCAGCAAGAATATACTCCCAGGTGCACTGGGGGAAGGGAGGGGGTAGGAGGAGGGGGAGCGGGCAGGGCCATGGGGAAAGAGATGCCCGTGGTGCTGTTTGATGAGTGGCAGACTGTGGGCAGGCTGTCCCAATGCGCATGATTGGATTGTCAGTACCCGACCAAAACACGTGGCGGAGGGCCAGCTATTTTGTTCGAGAATCACCCCAATGGTCCAAGTGGAGAAAGCGCATGACATCCCGCTGCAATGCAGATAAAATCACAACCCTGGGTGCAGACTCTTCTGTAGCCAACAGTAACACACTATCAAGAGCAGAGACAGAGAGTATAGTAATTACAGAAGGTATCCAATGCTCAATCTGATAGTTTAACTAGCCAGACATGATGAACAAAGTGAACAATGTGATATAAGACAGGATCGGCAGCAAAAGTGGCCTAAATCTGAGAACCGGTAAAGGGAAAAACTATCCACAGTTTTTAGGGATTCGGCATCTATATGGAAACACAACATTCAATCCGATCAAATGCTGTATACGGTTCAAATCAAATGGCTCTGTGCACTATGGGACTTAACTGCTGTGGTCATCAGTCCCCTAGAACTTAGAACTACTTAAACCTAACTAACCTAAGGACATCACACACATCCATGCCCAAGGCAGGATTCGAACCTGCGACCATAGCGGTCCCGCGGTTCCAGACTGTAGTGCCTAGAACCGCTCAGCCACTCTGGCCAGCTGCTGTATAGGGCCAATCAGCAATCTAGAAAGAGCATCTGAATTAACATGTCATGCTGTGAGTTGGAAATGAATCTCATAGTTATAGCATGACAAAAACACGAGCCCAGCATTATAGGCAATGGGCCGCCTTTTCCGGGTAAAGATGCCAAAGGATTAAAAAGTGAAAGCACAGTTAATGATCAGTAATCTAATGAAACTTAGACCTGTATAGGAAAACATCAAATTTTTTGAGCACGCACACAATAGCACGGGCTTCCGTTTCCATCTGCAAGTAGCGCTGTTGCACTTGATTCAGAGTTCTGAAAGCATAAACAATAAGGCGTTCAGAACTGTCCACATATTCATGCACAAGAACAGCCCCAAGGCCATACTGGGAGGTGTCTGTGACCAAAACAAGACACTGACCTGGTTAGAAGGTAACTAAGCAAGGTGGTGGTGTGATTTTGACCTTAACACAGTAAAAGCATGCTCACAGGCTGGCGGCCAGTGAAAAGGAACACCTTTAGGTAAGAGAGTGCAAAGTGGCTAGGTAAATGTTACTGGACCAGGAAGAAATTTATGGTAGTACGCAATCTTTCCGGGACAGATGATGCCTGTAGCACCTTGAACAAGGCATTAAGGTTCTGCAAATGTTCATCTGTTGAGGAACCTGGAGACCAAAATATCATCCAGGTAGTTAATACATCCCAGCACGGAGGCTGTGAGCTGCTCCGAAAATCATGGAAAATGGCAGGGGCGCTAGCCATGCTGAATGGCAAGCATTGGTATTGATATGACATGAAGGGGGGTACTAATTACGTGACCATGTTTGGAATCATCATCCAGATGCAGTTGTAAGTAGGCTTCTAACAAGTCTAATGTGGGAAAATATTGGCCTCTGAAAAGCTGTGCTAAGAATTCATCCGGATGGTGGAAGAGATAGGTATGAATAATAGATTGTGAATTTACAGACACTTTAAAATCACCACAGAGCTGTAGTATGCCTTTAGGTTTTTTGAAAATAACCAAAGGTGTAGACCATTTACTTGAGGATACAGGCATGATAACACCCAAAGATGTAAGTCAATCTAGTTCCAATCTGACTTGCTCCCACAAAGCTATTAGAACTGGTGGGTCACAAAAAAAATTGGAGGTGCACCATCGGTTTCATTGTGATGTGAGATTGACAATGGTAGCACACCCTAAACCTTCTGAAAACAGGGAGGAATATTCTGACAGAGCATGTTCAGTTGTTGGTATGGAACTTGATATGATAACAGAAGCACTTCATCAGAAATAGAGAACTGAAAAATTTAGAAGCTGTCTAACCCAACTAAGTTTTCAGTGTTGGCATCAGCCACAATAAGAAAGGTCAAACACTGAACAACTACTTTGTACACTTAGGAAGGAGAAAACTGTCCCATTATGGGTATTTGTTCTGTAGCTCACCAACTGAAAAGAGACAGGGGTCAATGCTGGTGATCCAAGATCCATGTAAGTTCGAGAATTTATCGAAGTCACTACTGCATTCATGTTCACTTTCATTTTTAATAACTTGTTCAACACGTGCACTTCAATGTAGAGTTAGTTTGGGGCACCATCACTTGGAAACTTGGAAAACACTGTTCACATCCGTGTTCATGTCTGATACAGAAGACTGAGAGTTGCACGCAGATGAAATATGTCCCCTTCCTCTCCCTTCCCCCCCCCCCCCCCCTCTCTCTCTATTTCTCTATATCTCCCCTTCTCTCTTTTCTTTTACAATGGTTGCATGTTGCCCAGCACTATGGGCACATGGTCCACACATGTTGGACAAACCAATAAGAGCATGACAGAAGTGAAGCACACAGCAGCTGTTGTGACATGACTACTTCTGTTGCGTAGCACAGTGCTACCCCACGCAGCATAGAGGTTGTGGCTGCGATGTCGTCTCCCCCCCCCCCCCCCCCCCCCCTCCATGAGCTAATCAACAGTGACCAAAGAGGTGAGGAAGCAATGGTGGCTACCTCACCATCATTCTATCTGATTTCCTGTTGCCCTAGATACTTCAAAACACTTAGCAATGTTCTGAACATCTGTGAGAGATGGATTTGCATATTTTAAAGCACATTCACGAACTTCGCTATCAGGGACTCAGGGACCAGGCATATTATAGCATCATGAACTATCGAATCAGCATATGAGTCCAACTGGGGCACAGTAAGAAACTGGCAATGACAGCTAAGCCCACGAAGTTCTCTTGCCCAAGCCCTGCACAGCTGTTGTGGTCATTTTTGACAACGGTAGAACTCCACATGAGCAGCAATAACAGTACATTTGCAATGATAATTAGAGCACAACTGACACATTTCATCAGAAGAAAGATGGGCAGGTTCCTGAATAGGAGCTAGCTGGCACAAAAGGTGGTAAACACGAGGAGAAATCCATGACACAAATAAAACTTTACATAAGTTGGGGTTGCTGACTCCAAAAACTTGGAAATGTTGCTGAACGTGTTTTTCATAAGCGTCCCAATCTTCCATAGATTCATCATACAGCAGAAACAGTGTGGGTTGCAATGATGGGGCCTGGTGCATCAACAAAGTTTCTAAATTGTTTAGTGCCATGGTGAGATTCTGTTCTGGTCTGAGACAAATTACTGTTTTTCAAAGTGAGATTGAAAAACTCCTTCCACCGGTGTGTTGGCTCTATGTTGAACCAAAGAAACAAAACACACAGAGTATAATACTGCACTCGTCAACAAGTATGTTGTAATGTTGTACAGAGACAATACCAGAAGTAATACCCATCAAGTGTTATTCTCCTTCCACATGAAGAGATCCACAATAACACAGGATGAGGTATAGAACAGTACAAAGTCTCATAACTATAGAACACATCAATATACAGTCTCGTAGGTGAACATGCAATAAGCAAGTAAGCATAAGTGAAGCCAAGGGCCTGCAAGCCAGGCTTATCTTGGACTGTTGTGCACATGGCACAGCGCTTGCTGCATTGTCTGTCCAGGTTGCGAGGCCATCTCTCTAGGCCAGCCATGGAGGTACTTGTTTCTTCCACTATTTGAGTACATGCACTCACACTATACTGTTACAACACTCTCTTCAATTTCTTCTGTACTGTAGCAATGTTATTTGCAGTGGCTGATGCAGAAGGCTGACTTGAGTAAAGACACCCTCCACACTGATATTATAGCTCCAAACTCTCTCTTTCACCTTTCTTTCCACAGTACAGTTATGTGAGCACTCTTCCACAAACATCTGAGATTTTCTTCAAACACTGATTCAATCTTAAAGAAGTAACAAACCACAAAACTGCTCGCCATTTTTCTCTGTTCTGTTGGAACATTACTTTGCGCTAAATGATAAATAGTTACATCAAAAGTAATACAAGAAGCTCAGACAATTCATACAGTAAATATAAAAATAGGCTTAAAGATAAACGGCAGCAGCTGTGATTGGTTCACTTGTAGAATCTCACTGCAACATTTCCGTAAATTTCATGTTGAGAATTAAGAACATACACTGTTTATGAAGTATTAAAGTATTGCTTCAGGGGACTACATGACATTCTGTTACATATAATTTTGATGTAGTACCATAAAACTAAAGAATCTTAAGGACAATGATTAGTAGTGAAAATACTTGAAGATGAATAATGTATACGAGAAAGATATTTTTAGTCACAAAAAGAATACTTTGGACAAATAGAAAGCTAAATTTCTACAGACGATCGAAAATGTAAGGTACATATCAGGATAGACTAAGGAGTGTGAGTGGCCATCCAGGACTGATCCTGTTCACTCTAACATACAAAATGAAAGAAAGAGCTGCCACAAAAGAGATTTATTCTCCTCCTCTTTATTCTACGGGGTCTGTTTTGACTGCAGAGGGAACCGCGCCTAGGTGGTGGGGGGAATTTCGCCCTCGATAGGAAAAACAGGCAGACACATCCATGAGTAGGAGGGCTGGTAGACAAGAGAATGATCTCCTGCTGTGGCCACTGTCTCACTGGTCAACCTGCACCCCTCATGTGACCAATTTCTGCTCTCCCATTGGTTGGCATTGAACCTCCTGAAAGCAATACTTGCTCAGCAGCCCTGCAGGTAGTGCCCCTAGCTCAACAAAACCAAGCATTGGATCTATCCATTGTGCCGCGGAGCTGCTTAAGTAACTTACATCATGCCACTGAGGCACATCAAGAAAAACACTGCAAAATTTGAAAAAGAAAATAATGCTCTTTTTTACACTTAACACCACTTTGGGCTGGACAGTAGTTCATAAATTAAAATATTCAGTGGATAACACCAAAGAGTAGGAGACTATGAACTTACCGTACTTCCTGAGCTCCTTTTTTTTTTTTTTTTTTTTTAGTGGAAGGTTCTGGCGGGATGTAAATAATTTTAAATGTAAAGACAGGCAAGACAAAAAATGAAAGATGTGAATGTATCTTTTCTTTTGATTTCATTTACTTGTGAGTTTGTAAACTCTACAGCTCTCAAAAAATGATTTGTCTGAAAGATACCAAAGTTCTGTCTTGTTCACATGACTTTTGACAATCAGGGCTTCTACTACTTGGTTAGGTGTTACTTTTACTCCATACATGATCTTTTAGTAGATGCTACCATAGAAAGATTGCATTCATTCAAAACATTTGAGCCGTGCACGGCTCGTGTTTAGGCCTTTTATTGTTTGTCATCTTCAATTACGGTACTGCCGCTTTGTTTTCTTATTCCGTTTACTGGCATCACTAACTTCCTGTCTTACTTTCCCGTGAGCGGCAGCAGCAGCAGCAGCAGCAGCACATATTGGTAAGTGCACTGTCGTACCATCTCTGGAGCGACCGATAGTATTTCCGGGTCATCATGTGTCTGCCAGTCAGTTGAAGACAGACCAGCAGTGAAGTCGGGGACTGAGTGCCGGTGAGGCATGGACAGCCAGTGCTCACCGACCACTGGTGACACACAAGAACTGTACGATGGAGGAAGGTTGGAGCAGTACGACCATTGGTTGGGCATCTCATCGACCGACGTATATTTGGTCCTTTCACTGTTTCTGGGCCTGGGAGTTGGTCGGTTGGCGCGGAGCAGCGAGGAAATATCCGTGGCGCGTAGTTTGGCCGAGGCCAGTGGCAGCGTCCACACACGGTTGGAATGTGTGGTGCTGTTCCCATTGCTACAAGGTCCGTGGCTCACCGATCCTGGACACAAAAGTTGAGTTTGACTTAATCTACATGCAAGTCATGACTGTTCACATTGTGTTGTTTGGATTTCGTTGTCGGCTGTTAGGATATTCCCGTGAGCAACAACATGTGTTTTCAAGTTGGCAAATTTTAGCCACCCTCCGGTGGAGTTTAACTGTGCTTGGTTATTTGGAATTGAAGTGCACTAGTGGAGTCTTCTGCCTTGTGGCCGTTAACGTTCCGGCTACCAGCCATGGCCATTGACGTAAATTCAGGCAGTGTATTATCCTCATTGTGTTGTCGCTGTCCAGCACAGTGTGTAGTTTGATAGCTCAATGTGGGCACCAATACCTTCTACATTGTTCCATTGAACTCCCTGTTGTGTGCTGGTCGGGTGGAGCAGAAGTTATCTTGTCGGTGGGTCCGTTGACTGTCTGGCGGTTGGGTTGTTGTCGGATCAAGAATGGTTGGGCCGGCTGCCTGTCTCACCAAAGCGAACGTTAGTGTTTGAATTCCAGGCCGACCCTCGGAAACTTCTGAGTGCCATTGGGTATACTGCGTTTTCTTTGTATGGCTTCTAGCCGATTTTTAAATTAAGGTGGTTTTGCCCTTAAGGGGTAAAGGCATAAGATTGTTTGGGCCTTCAGCCTAATCGAAAGAATTGATTTAAGATAAGACCTTCAGCCTTTTAAATTTCTGAGCGGTCAGCGAGCACTGGCTGTCCGTGCCTCACCGGCGCTCTGTCTCCGACCTCACTGCTGGTCCATCTCCAAGTGACTGGCAGACACATGATGACCCGGAAATACTATTGGTCACTCCAGAGATGGTACGACAGTGCACTTATCAATACACACTGCTGCTGCCGCTTACGGGAAAGTAAGGCAGGAAGTTAGTGATGTCAGTAAACGAAATAAGAAAATGAGGTGGCAGTACCGTAATTGAAGATGACAAACAATACATGACCTGAACAAGAGCCGTGCATGGCTCAGCATTATAAGTTGTTGCTGAAGATTTCTTGTAGCAAATTTATAAAACAAGAACATAGCATAATTTTCTTCTTAAGTACTGCTATGAAGTCATTTAAAAACAATCAGGATAAGTGGTGAGATCCAAAAATCAAAGTTTGTAATGTTAAAAACACTCTAGCAAATGTACCGTATTTCTTCTTCAGTTTTATTCACAACATATAAAGGAAATGTGGAGACTGGCCATTTTTTTCACTTTTCTTCCACATATATACATCATTGCAATGAATTACTATGGGCTAAAAGTGACTGAAACCTATAACTCATATTTATACATTGTTATCTCCACTCAATCACCAAAGATAAAATAATAGTCTTGTTGTTGTCATTTTTATTAAAATTAAATGTCAACTAAGAAGATAAATAATGTACCATAAAATCAGAGACAAGTAAGAAAAAATAAAGAAAAACAAAGAGTTAACTCCACCTCATTATGCAACCCGTAGGCTCTAGAAAATAAATCTACATTCTTTATGTGTAGACTTCAACATAATTTTCCCTTTCTCATTCCTGACCTGATTTACCAGCCACCCGATTCTGCTGTGGCAGTTATAGAATCATTCAAAGGAAGTCTACGGTCAATAATGCATAAATTCTCTGATCATGCAATACTAACTGGAGGCGACTTTAGCCTGCCAAGTATACACTGGGATGTCTATGGATTCATTGGGAGTGGGGTACAGAGAGAGAGCCAAGCAAAATACTTTTGAACATGTTTTCTGAGAATTGTCTCAGCAGACTACAAGCAATCGAAATATATCGACAAGGTCAGTATATAAATGGGGATTAGTGATCATGATGTCATTATAGCAACTATGCTTATGAAAGTTAGTAAATTGGTCAAGAAGACGAGGAGAGTGTTTCCACTGGACAGAGCAGATAAGCAGTTATCAACGTCTTACTTAGACAGTGAATTGACATCACTTAGTACCAGTAGGGTGGATGTCGAGGAATTATGGGTAAAGTTTAAGCAGATTGTAAATCATGGTCTGGAGATTTACGTGCTTAGTAAGTGGATAAAGGATGAAAAAGACCCACAATCGTTTAATAACAGAATTCGTAAGATGCTGAGAAAGCAGAGGCTGTTGCACTCAAACTACAACAAGCCAATTTTAGAAGAGATTCGAGCGCCTGTGAAAAGATCTATGCATGAAGCATACAACTGCCACTATCACAATTTAGCAAAAGATCTGGCAGAGAACCCAAAACAATTCTGTAAAATCCCTAAGCAGGTCTAAGCCTTCACTCAGTCCCTTGTTGCCCAGTCTGTGTAGCAGTTGAAGATTGCAAAACAAAAGTCGAAGTTTCAAATTTTAAGTTCAAGAAATCGTTCACGCAGGAGAACTGTACAAATATACCATCATTTTACCAACGGACAGACTCCACTATGGATGACACAGAAATAAGCATACCTGGCGTAGAGAAGCAACTTAAAGATTTGAAAACAAATAAATCACGAGGTCCGGATGGAATACCAGTTTGATTTTACAAAGCGTACTCTATGGCACTGGCCCCCTACCTACCTTGCATTTATCATGAATCTCTCACCCAGCACAAAGTCCCAAGCGCCTGGAAAAACCACAGGTGACTCCAGTATATAAGAAAAGCAAGAGAACAAACCTGCAAAATTACAGACCAATATCCCTAACGTCTCTTGCTGCAGAATCCTTGAACACATTATCAGTTCGAAATAACAAACTTTCTTGAGGCTAAGCAGCTTATGCCCATGAATCAGCACCATTTTAGAAAGCATCGCTCAAGCGAAACTCAGCTTGCCCTTTCTCACATGATATACTGAGAATTATGGATGAAGGGCAAGAGGCAGATTCCATATTTCTAGATTTCCGGAAAGCATTTGACATGGTGCACCACTGCAGGCTGTTAATGAAGGTATGAGCATATGGAATAAGTTCACAGATATACGAGTGGGTCAAAGACCTCTTAAATAATACAACCCAGTACGTTGTCGTCGACAGCGAGTGTTCTTCAGATACATGGGTATTGTAAGGACAGCCTTGGGGAAGTGTGATAGGACTGCTGTTGTTTTTCTCTATATACATAAATGATTTGCCGGACAGGGTGGGCAGCAGTCTGCAATAGTTTACTGATGATGCTGTGGTGTATGGTAAGGTGTCGAAGTTGAGTGACTGTACGAAGATACAAGATGACTTAGACAAAATTTCCTGTTGGTGTGATGAATGGCAGCTAGGCCTAAATGAGGAAAAATGTAAGTTAATATGGATCAGTAGGAAGAACAAACCTGTAATGTTCGGATACAGTATTACTAGTGTCCAGTTTGACACAATCGAGTCATTTAAATATCTGGGCCTAACGTTGCAAAGCAATATGAGGTGGAACAAGTATGTGAAAACTGTGATAGGGAAGGCAAATCATCGACTTTGGTTTATTGGGAGAATTTTAGGAAAGAGTAGTTCACCTGTAAAGGAGACTGCATATAGGATGCTGGTGCAATCTATTTTTGAGTACTGCTCAAGTGTTTGAGATCTGTACCAGGTTGTATTGAAGGAAGACATCAAAACATTTCAGAGGGGTGCTGCTAGATTTGTTACTGGTAGGTTAGAACAAAACTTGATGTTACGAAAATGCTTCGGGAACTCAAATAGGAATCTCTGAAGGAAAGTGGCATTCTTTTTTGGAAACACTATTGAGAAAATTTAGAGAACCAGCATTTAAAACTGACTGCCGAATGATTCTGCTCCTGCCAACATACACTGTGCTTAAGGACCATGAGTACAAGTCGTTTTCCCTTGCTCTATTTGTTAGTTGAACAGGAGGGGAAATGACAAGTAGTGGTACAGGGTATCCTCCGCCACCCACCTTATGGTGGCTTGCGGAGTATCTACAAAGATGTATCTATATTTCTATCAAAGAAAACACAATCTTCTTTATAGTTACTTTATTTTTGTATGGTTGTCAAGGGACCTCTGAAATATGTACATATACAGAACTTTTAAAATACGTGAACTATAGTGACAAGCATAAGCACATACATTTAATAACAGGTAGGGATATGTACAATCATTCTTGTATAATTGATGTGACAAGGCTCTGTATTTCTTACAGCAGTCCACTTTCTGCATAAGAGTTAGAACCTTTTTCTTGTTATACAAACAGAAAAATAATTCTGTCATGCTGCATACTGCACTTCCGGTAAAATATAGGTCCAGAAGCTGAACCATGTTCTTTTGTTCACTTCTTACTGAAAAACAAACACTGTCCAGCATTCCCAGCAATATTATTTCTTTATTATTCCACTGTAACAGGACTGTTTCTGTTATCAATCTCACACTGTAGCCTATGTCCAGTTGTACACCCAATATACACATTATCTTAAAGCACTTTGTATCGAGCCTTGTTCATAAGATGATGTGCTGAGCTCTGTAATTTTAGAAGTTCCTCCTTGATGAGCCTAGTAATCTCAATCTTTGCCTTTGATACAGCAAGCTCATTTGTGCTTTCAATTGCCAGGTACAGCTTACGTTCACCTTCTGGGGGTGATTTGCCTGGGGGATAATAGGTACCTCGTACTGTGATGCCAGCCTCGGAATATTCACTTATTTGTGCTAGTGCCTCCTGGAAAAAAAATAAAATAAATAAATAAATAAAATTAGTGTTGTGCTTCATTACATGCACTAATGGGAAATGACGATCAATAACAGTGTATTACAATAAGTTGTTGAGAAAACTGTAAGTGGAAGCAGTAGTCTAGGTGTTCCAGCAACAGAACATTGTGATTAAAACTCAGAATATACTGACATTATTGTGATCAAAATCTTATATTTAGTGAACTCTATTTTTGATGTACTGAAGATTTTAATCATAAAAGAAAACCAATAGTTTGTATAAAATATTAACTGATAAGTTTCACACAGTCAGTGAGTAAAGATTGGTTAAGAACTGTAAATTGATATTCAGGAGATACTAAATAGTATCTCACCTAGTACACTTCTCAACAAATTTTACTGGCAGAAGTGATTTCTTATCTTTCCCATTATTTACCACAAAATGATGTTCCTGAAAAGCTTACATTTTCTTTGTTGCAATAAGAGAGATGACTGACAATATTTATTTATTTATTTGTTGCTTATTCAGCCTGACCAAATTAGGGCCTTAAGGCCTTCTCTTACATCTGACCAGGAACAACACACACAAAAAATACTATGTAGCAATCAAAATAATAATAATTTGCATTATTAACAAAATAATAAATGGTAATAACAACATTAATAATGAAGATAAAAAAAGATAAAATAATGTGTGATATTAATTAGTTCTTGCATAACAAATTCAATGATGATGATTTGCATTATTAATAAAAATTAATAATTACAGATTCCATGATAAAGTGATGTGAACAACAGAGAAGAACTTGTCGTATTACCATCTGAAATACCAATTTTTGAGCAACTGTTAAAGAAGTTTTAGGTACAAGAAATTTAAAGGTGAAGACAACTTGTATATGAAGAATGATAAGAAGAACGATAAGTAAATGTTCTTGTGAGTAAAAATCAGCAATAGAGAATACGAAGAAACAAAATCAACAAGTCGAAATTTATAGGCAGGATGACAAATCCAGCATGACTCACTGTTAGACAGATGTTTTTATGTTTTTGCAAGAAGTATTATACGCTTGGTACACATTTCTACAATGCATTTTTAATGCTAAGTAATAAAAAGTAAGTTAAAGTGATTCTCATATAATTAGAAAGCAGCAAAAAAGAACAATTAGTGTGGTCAGTATAATGCACATGAGCTCACTGCCTAAAGTTCATGAACTAGGTAATTACAAACAAATGCACTTCCAAACAGATTTCAATGCATTCTGAACCAAAGCATATCAGCTCTTTATTTCCACAAAAACTGAGATGGCCTACATGCTTTTCTTGGTGCATAACAGTATATCACGACAACAGGAAAGGATAAAACACAAAAGAATAATTCTGAGGCAATTTGCCAGAGGAAAAGCCTGTACATGGAATCCTGCTATTCAAGATTAGTGCAACAACAGCCAGCATCATCACAAATATTAGAACAGAACTATTACAACTGATAATTGCAAATGTTGTGTTATCTCACAAACTGAAGAACTTTAAGAATCATACTAACACACATGTATAGGGACAGTTTACCTTGGATGTGACTCTCCATCTTGCTTGTTGTGGGAAGTCATTAATTTCCAGTTCTTCTTCATACTTGCGGAATGTTTCAACTTGATCTTCATCACCTTTGTCATCTTCTTCTTTCGGCTGGTAATTCAGTTTCGTGTTCAGTTTGGCAGCCAGCTGTTCTGCTACAGTCTTGGCCTAATAAACAGTATATTAAAAGCAAGTATCAGACAGCAGCTTCACAGAACTGAGTTTGTAGGCAGAAAATCAGAATAAGTAGCATTGAGGATGTTTAAAGAGGAAGAGGTGGCAGTTGTAAAACAGCAACTGGTGGACTCAATACAATGCTTACAAGTTAACTAGTTGTTCAGTGGTCTCTCAAAAGAATGAAATGCTAATGCATTGGCTTTTGACAAATGTCTGGAGGAACAAAGACTATTTCTTACAAAGCATTTTATTTAAATACAGCCCAAATCACAATTATTTTGTGTGAAAATTGGTAACATTTATATAAGAAAAAAGCAACTGGATGGACTGTCGACAAATAAAATCCAAATACTAATGTATAATTACTACAACGATTACCAAGATAAAGTATTAAGTACTAGCTAAAATATTTTAATGAATGAAGCAGTATAAATCAATGCATGGTCCTCTGAGGTGCACTCCCACAGAAAAATATAACTAAAATTGAACTATGGGAGGAAAATGCAATGATCTTTTTTGTTAAACCAAACTTCAGTTAATTTTTCCTTTATTATCTAATGACAAGCATCTAAAAGCAGTGTTCTTTCACACTGAGAATCTTCATGAAACTTGTAGCATGTACTGAACAAGAATTGCTTGAATATTAATATGTGAATATTCTATCCTATAATTCTCAGGTTACAGTCATAGAAATTAAGTCCTATGTACAAAGGTCAGTAAGAACACAAAGAGAATCTGTGCATGGATGATAAATAGATCTTTCATTCTGTGTACTACATCCAATAAAGTGTACAGACTTGCCTCGTGCACCTCATACCACAGATCTACACATGCGGTGATTGTACGTAGCTGTGAAAGTGACCATGCCCACTGCAATTCACAGATGATAGAAATGTGAGAAATAGTCGCATGGAAAATTCAACACAGATTTGTCACATTCTATGGATAAGATGCCAATATGAAAGTTCACACTAACTGAACAATATGTGAACAAGTGTTAATGATGCTGAAGCATGTCACTGTATAAACAAAGAAAATCTCCTGAACTGACACATTGGGACTAGCACTATTTCCAAAAGTCAAGGGACAATACTGTTGGTAACCATTCTGATAACGATGAGAACATTAAGGAAGGTGTCTTGGTTGAACACGATATAAAGGCAAGATGCGGTAGTTATTTGGAGATGAAGAGGCTTACTGAGCATAGATTAACATGGAGAGCTGCATCAAAAAGCCTGAATACTGAAAACAACAAGGTACCTGAAACATCTCACAGTAACAATAATCACAGGAAAAACCTCAGTGTTTCAGTTGACTATGTTGGGAAGGAAATGCATGGATGAGGCGAATTCAAACTCTTTATCTGTAATACTAGTAACAACTCTTTGTATGTAGGACAAAATACTTGTTTATTTTTTGAATGATTATTGTACAACTGTCAGAGTATTTTTAGAAACTTAAAACATTAAAATCTGGGAAGCCTTGTACATATGGGCTCTAAAATGCATACTTTAAGAACCATGATCACTTCTTCATATTTAATGCAATGAAACAAATCTCTTCTAATGCAAGCTCTTTGCTTTCCGTATTTTTAGCAATGGTTATATGGACCAAAACAAGAAGAAAATGTCCACTAAACATGGGCTCTAGAGAGCATATCTTAGGAGCTATGAGCACTTGTTCATCTTTGCTACTGTGAAACATAGCTCTTCTACTGAACAAATGCTCATAGCTTTTATGGGATGGACTTTAGAGCCCATATTTATTAGGATTCTTTTTTTCTTGGTTTGATCCATACTCCTCTCAAAATACGGAAAGCAATGAGCTTGCATCAGAAATGATTTCTTTCACAGTATTAAAGATAATGAAGTGCTCATACCTTTTAAGGTACGTTTTCAGAGCCCATATTTACTAGACTTTTTTGCTTTGCATGATCGGTAGTTCCTGTCATATCCTTGAACACTGACCATTCCTCCTGGGACACAACGTATGAGGTTCACTCAAATGAAACATAGTCAGTGCGTCTACCTTTGCCTTACACATAAGGTGGCACCATGTAACTGCAGGTATGGTGGCGCCATCTACTGGTAGAGAGACTGGTGCTTGCCCACTGTTTGATATTACCTAGCACCAGTGTGGTTTCACACCAAAGAGAAGGTGGTCACACAAGTTATTGTCCACTACTGAACATGCAGGTGGGTAAGCAAGAACAACAAGGAGTGATTCAATTTTTGGTGTCAGAGGGAATTGGAGGCTGTGAAATGTATCGACAGATGAAGGCTGTGTATAGTGAGTACAGTCCGAGTTGTTCAATTGTTGTGGAATGGTGCAAACGATTCCTTGAGGTGCGCAAGTCACTGGAAGATGATGCACATCCTGGACATGCTCATTGTGTCATCGCACCAGAAATGGTTGTGGAAGTGAATGTTTTAGTCTTGGACAACCGCAGAATCACCATGGACAAGATCCATCGGTTACTGGGTATTAGCATGAGCACCGCCTACACCATAATGCATCAACATTTGAACTTTCAAAACATCTGGGCACCCACTCCTCCACATCAAGCTTCAGATAGTTGGCCGCGGGGAAGACACGTTCGTGACGGTCCGTACACAATCAAAGCGTCAAGGTGGCTGACCTTGCTCCCAGCAGCAGGTACACCAACAATGTAAACAGGCCAGGAAAGAGCAATGTATGCCTTCCATGCTCCCGTCCTGCCCTTATTGTTCCATTAACCGTGAACACTGACTGCCCCCAAGTGCTGCACTACCTGTCATAATTGCAACAAAAAAAGTCACATTGCTTCAGTTTGTAATGAAAAATTCAGCACAACGATCCTGATGCAGATATGGACATAAACACTGTATCGAATATTTCCGTAACGCCAAACAAGTTTTTCATTGATGTTATGATTTTTTGTAAAGTTCTGCACATGCAAGTGGATATAAAAGCTGCAATAATCTTGTGAAACTCACAAACTTATATGGACTTGGGCACCTCTCTGCTTTTTCTCTCTGGCACAAAAGTTAGTAAATTACAATAAACAGAGTATTCCTATTCTCGGCCAATTCTCTGCCTCAGTGACCTACAAATCAGTAGTCCGGTCACATACATTTCTTGTTGTAACACATATTGGGAGAATTTTTTTGAATTAGATGTTTTTACGTTGTTTGGTTTTACCTCCTCAGATGAACTGAATTTAGTGCCTGAACAACCGTATACACAGTTAGAAACATTATGTTCTGAGTTTTCCTCTTTGTTGCCTTCTGGATGAGGGTGTGCAAACAATTTTCAAGCACGTTACCATGAAAACTCTGCTCAGCCTCATTTTTTCTGGATCAGTCCGATTCCAGTGGCACCCAGAGAACAAGTCAAAGATGAATGAGATCGGCTCACGGAATCCGGCATTGTTTGGCCTATTGCATCAAGTGAATGGGCTACCCCTTGTTGTAGCAAAGAAATGGTTGGGCTGGATATGCCTCTGTGGCGTTTTTAAAGTTTTTGTGAATGCACAATCTATAATGGATACATACCCGATACCACACCCAGATAAATTCTTTGCAAAGTTGTTACAAGGTTAATATTTCTCAAAAATAGATTTGTCAGATGTCTATTTACAACTTCATTTAGATGAAGAGTCACAACCTATGTTAATTGTCAATACCCCTTTTGTATTGCACCAATACTTGTGATCGCCTTTTAGAGTTGCCACTGCTCCCACAATTTCTCAACATTTTCTTGATCAACTTACAGCATCTGTGCCAGGCTGACCAAATTATTTGCATGACATTGTAGTTTCCAGTGCCTCCACTGAGGAACAGTTACAAACTCCCTGTACTCTTCTTTTTCTGTCCTCCAAGTGGCTGGGTTGAATTGTCATTTAGAAAATGTCAATTTTTTCAACCTTCTGTTATTTATCTTGGGTTTGAAGTTTCTCACAAGGATCTCAAACCCCTGCATCAACATGTTTTTGCTACTGTGGCCCTCCCATGCCCTACAGTAGTCAAAGAACTTTGCAGCCATTACACGCGTTGCTGTGCAAAGGGCCTCCATTTCACTGGTCGCTGGCTTGTGAAACCGTGTTTTCCACCCTTAAGACCATGTTACAGTCTGCACCAACGAGGCCTACACTTGGTCCTTGCAGTGGACGTTTCACAGTATGGGTAGGGGGCGGTAATGGCTCATAGATATCCTGATGGCTCTGTGTGATCTATTGCTTATGCCTAAAAAATGCAGACTCCTACTCAAACTAGGTATTCTCAGATGGAAAAGGTTGCTTTGGCCATTGTATACCCTGTGAAGAAATTCCATGCTTTTCACTATGGTACCAAATTCGATCCAGTCACCCGTCACAAGTCATTGGTTTCCTTATTCAGTCCTCCTGCGTCATTACCAGATAAAGTGGCACATCACATTTAACATTGGGCTCTTTTCATTTTGTGTTACAACTACGAGATTCATTTCCACCCTACAAATCAAAGTGCAAATGCCGATGCTTTGTCCTGCCTGCCAGGCAGTCTGGACCCAGGATTTGATCAGGAGAAATTGCTTTGTTTCTACCCTGATGTCAGTGCACAGCAGACAGTTGACTGTTTCCCTGTAACCAAAACATGGATCATGAAGGTTATAGTTTTGGATCCTGTTTTGCGAAAGATCATAATATTCATACAATATGGCTGACGGATTCATCACCTTCTGGTGTGTCCAACCCCCTATGTAATTATTACACATTTCAACATCGATTCTCTGTAGTGGATGGTGTTCTGCTTTTAGACATGGAACATGTGACCCCTCTGGTAGTGATCCCTCAGTGCTTATTTGGAGGTTCTCCATTTATTACAAGCAGATCATGGGGCTGTGACATGCATAACAGCATTGGCCTGTCGAGACATGTTTTGGTCTGGCCTGGACAATGACATTATCTGGCAGGTTGCCTCCTGTTCACAGAGTGCAGTGTACCAAGCAGCTCCACAAGCATCGTCATCTTGGCTGATGCTGTCACATGCATGGGACCATATATATGTGGATTTTGCTGGCCCCTTTCTCAATGCTTATTAGCTGTTGGTCGTTGACACATATTCTTATTTTCTGTATGTCATTCGTTGTGTTTCCACATCCACAACAGCTACAGGCACAGCTTTGTCCAAATTTTTTTCACTCGTAAGCTCACCCATGATGTTAGTGTCCAACAATGGTCCACAATTTTCATCACAGGAGTTTGTGGCGTTTTGCTATTCCCGTGATGTACATCACATCCTCACCCACCATTCCATCTGCAATCTAACAGTGAGGCAGGGTGCCTAGTGTGAACATTAAAAACTCAGATTAAAAGGTATGTTCTTCTTCATCCAACACTGCCTTAGATCAGTTCCTCTCATTGTACCATTTCACGTGGTTCTGCAAGAAGAGCCTGGCACATCTCCTCCACAGGTGCCAGCCGACAACGCTGCTACATCTCCTGTGTGCTCCAAATGGACATCAATCCATGCAGCCACCACGTCTCTCATAGCCTGGTGTGGCTGTCTAGGCACGTGGTTTTGGACATCGTCCTAAATGGATTCCAGCTGTCATCATCAGATGCCCTGGGTGGCGTCTCTGTGACATCCTCACAGAGGACAGTCTCTGCTCAAGGTAACACAATTAGCTTCACGTTCGCGTGAATGGGCAGGCACCCCCTAATGTCACACCATTGCCTCTGAGACCATCCATATGGGAGTCAGATCATCTGCTGCTGCCGGTTCTCCACTCCCATGCAGTTGAGGGCGTCCATCATCGGTGGCCAAACCAGCAGTTCTTCTATTGCTTCAGACTCCATTGTCAGGAATTCCATCACCTGTTCTTGAGCAACTGCTGATACCAGTACCATTAGCACTGCAAGCACTATCACCAGAGCTGATGCCCGAGGTTGACATAGAAACAGCCCCGAAGTCAACATATGGTTTGGCACGGGAAGGTGGCCACAGAAAGTTTCCGTGCCCAAAGCACTTCACCTTCATACCATATGCTCCTGTTGCAGCATGCCATCTGAGCCTGAGCACAGCAGACGAGGAGGACAGCATGGACGTCTCAAGAATCTGTGACCTCCATAAGAGGGGAGGAATGCAGTGATGCATGTGCGCACTTTCCAAAGACCGCATGTGTGGCAGTGCTATGTCATCTGTAGACTGTAGAGGGTGCCTCAGACGGGTGTACACGTACGTACGTGTGCATGTGTATGTGTGTGTGTGTGTGTGTGTGTGTGTGTGTGTGACAGAGAGAGAGAGAGAGAGAGAGAGAGAGAGAGAGAGAGAGAGAGAGATGACAGTCAGAGCCCACCTGGGTCCCAGTCTCTGTAAGGCTGGCCGAGCTCTGCTCAGCCTCAGTTCTCTACATGTATAGCTACAGCTCTTTGTGTACGTAATTGGTTCCTGTTTAATGTTGCTTAAATACCATGTTCAAGTTATTAATGCTTCGGTGAAATACAGTTGTGTTCAGTCTACTGGTCGTGTTGTACTAATTGTTGCTGGTAAGAACAGAATGCATATAATAAACATTCCTTCATACAAAAAATTTTATGGGTTGGCGTCTCTTTACAACAGTCATTAGTTATACGGCAAAGATAACAAAAAATAAATTCAGCTGCAAGGATTTATAAAATATCATTCCACATTAACCGTATGGAACAAATAACAATCCAAAAACACAATCCAACATCATGGAAAGAGTAGAATAATCTATAATTACAAAGAAATAGATGGGAGAAAGGGAGTTGGTGAAAGGCGGGTACACAGATATGTGTGTGTGTGTGTGAGAGAGAGAGAGAGAGAGAGAGAGAGAGAGAACGATGGGTGTGAGAGTGGCCCATGATGTATTACCGTGATAAGTGGCTGTGATCCACCTCCCTTCAGAATAGCTTCAGCAGCTTGTTGTGTGGCCCCCTTGGCCTCAGCTCCTAAGTTCTTAGCCATGTTGATGCGGGATGCTAATCTTCTAGCCAATTCCAACTTATCAGTTGCTGTGGGTCCCATTTGCCCAGGTAATACTGTAGAAAAGAGAAATTAATAAATGAACTGTTTACAGATGTCAGATACTGAAATAAGCAGATGAAATCACGTAAATGCATGAGCCAAGTAACACTACAAGGACGCAGAGAGGAAATAAATGTTAAACAATGTAACAGCAGAGGTTGAAAATATCGCTTCAGTTGTAAATTACTTTATTTTCACACGACTGGTTTCGGACTGTTATAAGCCCATCCTCAGGTGTCGTACTGGAAATAGCAAAAGACGGGAGATAATTTTCACATGCTGCAACACACATAAAAACAAAAAACAAATTTTTTTTTCTAAAAAGTTTTAAAAACTTTTAAAGAACGTTTCGAAACTGCCGGATGGGCTAGGTGCTGTGAAACCTATGTCAATGCGCAAGTGGCACCAGACAGTACTGTGGACCAATGCCTGGGTAGGGAATATATACAAATTATATCACGACACTTACGCTGTGCTGTGGTCCCCCGAGTGCTGCATGTAGCAGGCACAGTGTACTGCCTATGAGCACAGAATAGGGAGTAGCAGATGCGAACGAGGAGGCAAATTGGTAAACCAGTGTGGCAAAAGTGCTGCCATCTATTGACGGAGAGAAGAACACGGGACCACTAGCCTGGCCATTCACAATTTGAATTTATTGATTTACATTTAAAATGAAGGAAAAGCAAAAAATTACGTAAAAAATACATGACATAAGTTAAAAGTGCATTATGCGTAGTAAAGGAGCGTATTGAACAGGTCGATCTAGAACAGTGGTACAAAGGAGTGGAAGGTGCGATATAAAATTATTATATATACCATGAAGCACAATGAAACTTTACAGTCATCAGTTAAAAGAACATGCACATGTGTCATCAGTTAAAAGAACATGCACATGTGCTACTCCTATTTACAAGCTCTCGTTACTGATCAACAAGGGAAGTAGGAAACCTTACAGTCTATACTGTCAGAAAGTAATATGCCAATTAATAGCTAGCAGTGATGGCATTAAAAGGACACATTAAAAGTGGGGTCAATTTAAAACTGCTAACCAACAGCCGACAATTAATCGAGGCTTACATTAGATAAGACCTGAGACGCACTTTACATCATGAAAGGTAAATTTTTAATTAGTGGGGGCACAGATAATGCCACAGTACTATAATGTGCCATAGCCGTAGGATGAAATGAAAACATGCAACTTTTATTAAGAGAGGACAATTTTATAGCTATATAAAATGAACTGGGTGGACCTTGCGGACCTCACTATAGAAAACAGGCATATGCTGTACATTCGTTTAGCCTATTGAAGGCCATTAAAAAAAAACACTGACCCGATAAAAAATAGTATACATGTATGGCGTACAGTAATCAGAGACCACAAAGAGAAGGAAATGAGGCTGGATGCTGCTTCAGAAAAGAAAAGTTATTCAGCAGGACTGTATGCTTAAGCACAGTTTGCTCATTCAAAATGCCAGACGGATCACAGCAAATGCTGCGGATGATTTCTATTTCTTCTAAAATGTTTAAAACCAAGCCCTTACATTGAATATGTATAATCCTGCAATTTGTGTTTATATTTGAAATGGAATGGTTATGATCCTTCAGGTGGTTAGTGAGAGCGGATTTGGAATTGCTAAGATCCTGATGCTCTCTGAACCGTATGCTAAAGGAACGGCCAGTTTGGCCTCTGTATGCGGAAGGGCACTCACTACACTGGATGCAATAGATGCCCGATTGTGCGTAGCAGTCGTCTTCTCTTGTTTCGTGGTGCTTCAATAGGTGCCTGACCTTATGCAGGGTGTAGAAGGCGGGTATAGCCCCCCCCCCCCCCCCTTTTCCTAAGCCATTTGCCAATCCTGTCAGATATAACACCTACATATGGGATCCTGCAAAAATGTTTTTACAGTTATCATTATTAGTAGACGACAGGGTAATACCTTACAGATCGTTGGAAGCGCCTTTTGATTGCATTTGCTGATGAAGAACAACAACAACATTTTGCTGGTAGCCATTAGCATGTGCTATGAATTTAATGGTATCCAACTTGCACTGGTAATTTTCTTTTGAGAGCGACTCGGGCCGCGTGGTAAAGCATAGCATGAAGAGCTGCCATATTTTGCTGTTTTGGGTGAACTGAAGAGCAATGAATAATAGAACTACTCATAGTTGGTTTTCTAAATATGTTGAAGTGTACATTACTGTTCTGTAACAAAATTTCCAGATATAAAAATGGGAGTGTAAAGCCAGAGTGATATTCTATAGTACACTGAATCTTGGGGGGCATTTTGTTAAAGTCATGTTGAAAAACTTGCAGCAGGGCATCGGTCCCATTATACAGAGTGTCCCAGCTATCTTGTCCACCCAAAATATCTCTGGAACAATAACAGCTATTGGAAAACGACTTTCAGCGGTATCAATGTAGGGCTGGGGCCCATGAATGTACATATTTGGAAACATTCTAAAACGAAAGCGTGTGTGTTTTTTAACACAAACTTATTTTTTTTTTTTTTTTTTTTTTTTTTTTTTTTTTTTAAATGGACCTCCTATATCTTTTCTTCAGCAATCCATAGCATGACAAAGCACATACACAATGGCGTTGATTGCTTCGCAATATTCCCATTACATCCCGAGATACTGAGACGCGAAGTTGACGCTTGAAACACCCGACATGCGCTGCTAGCACATGTCCTGAGGCTCAGGCGTGAACCCCATGCTGCCCGTAATCGCGATGTGATCGACATGTGTAATCACACCTCCATACTTATCAAGAGGTCCAAAACGAATAATACGGTCTGCTGCCATCAACTCTCATAAGCACATAATGGTTTCCCTCTTGCACGTTTTACGTATCTACGTACACAATATGAACCAGTACCGATCGGTGTACACCCATCAGGTTGTCTTATTTATCCTGCACACCCAAAATAAGGTTTATCTAATGCATTATATGACCCATTGTGCCTGTCGCGCAGGGTTTGGCTCTACCTAGTCAAGTGTCCAACATAGTTCCCACTACTGCCACAGTTACCACTTCGCCTTGTTTATGATTTGCGACCCATGCAAACTCCTGTACTCCACCACCCTCCGAGCATCCCATTTGTTGTTGCTTTGGCGTGCAGTACACCGCTTGCTAGTGTAGTCGTGCATCAGAGTAATCTAGTGACGGCACGGAGGTAGTACACATTGTGAATAAACGTTGTGTTGTGGAACTTATACTGTACAGTATAATGTACACACATGAAGATATGGTAGAAATGCTGCTGATCTATGGAGAATATACGTTGACGGAAAATACATTATGAGATTGCTTGTTTGTTGATAGTACTGTTAGCGAACATTATGATTATTAAGTTAATATGTCTGTTTTCTACCCTACTCTACATTCCTGTACTGTACCCTGTTGTAGGTGGACAAAATTCTGTTCAGGCAGAACAACTGTACAGAAGACGATTCCCTGACAAGCCATCGCCTTCGCGCCGGATGTTTGGTCATCTCACATCTTGTCTGCGTGAAAGGGGAAGCTTAAATCCAAGACCTTGACATCGTCCTAGAACACGCACAGATGAACGTGCTGAAGTTGCTGTGCTCGCTACCATAGTTGTGAATCCTCAAATCAGCACACGTCAAATTGAACGTGAAGTTGGTGTGTCGAAATCAAGTGCACAGCGTATTCTTAAACGTCATAAATTTCATCCTTACCATGTTCATTTACACCAGGATCTTCATGGAAATGACTTCCGCAATAGGGTAACATTTTGTCGGTGGGCTCAGCAAAAACTTCTGACTAAACCAAATTTTTTTTGCAGATGCTCTCTTTACCGACGAGGCATCATTCTCCAACAAAGGAATTGTCAATATGAGGAATATGCATTATTGGTCTGCAGACAATCCAAAATGGCTCCGTCAGGTAGAGCATCAACGTCCGTGGAAAGTTAATGTTTGGTGATGATGATGATGTTTGGTTTGTGGGGCGCTCAACTGCGTGGTTATCAGCGCCCGTACAATTATCCAATCTTTGCTCAGTCCAATTTCGCCACTTTCCTGGATGATGATGAAATGATGAGGACAACACAAACACCCAGTCATCTCGAGGCAGGTGAAAATCCCTGACCCCGCCGGGAATCGAACCCGGGACCCCGTGCTCGGGAAGCGAGAACGCTACCGCGAGACCACGAGCGGCGGACTTAATGTTTGGTGTGGGATTATTGGAGAAACCATTATCGGACCTTTCTTTACAAATGGCATCCAAAATGGCAGACAATACTCCAGACTTATACGACACAATCTTCCTGCTCTCTTGGACACCGTACCTCTGAACTGGAGAATGGTCATGTGGTATCAGCATGACGGATGCCCTGCACGTAACGCCTTACGAGCACAACGACTTCTGAACTGTAAGTTCCCTGGTAGGTGGATTGGACGAGGTGGCCCAGTTAGGTGGCCTGCCCGATCTCCGGACCTTACACCGCTGGATTATTTTCTTTGGGGAGCAGTGAAGGATGCTGTTTACCAACATGAACCAACAACACCAGAGGACATGAAGCAACGCATTATTGATGCTTGTACAGCCATCAAAGAGGAAACAGTAGCACGAAGTAGGGCATCCTTCATCCGCAGAGTGACCCTATGTATGCAAGCCAATGGGCATCACTTTGAGCATGAGATGTGAACGCTATGTTTAGTATGTAGTGCTGGTATCACAGTGGAAGTATCTACAAAGGGCCATTTTACCCAGTGATGTTAAGAAAAATTTGTTTGCAACAATTTGTCATTTAACGCATTAGATAAACATAACATTGATAATTATGTGATAATAAAACTAATTGGTTAAACATGTTTACATTCATCTTCTATGTCCTACCTGAACTTCCCAAATCAAAACACTTTTACGTAAACAACGGTAAAACTTTTAGTCCACTTGCTCGTTTCACTAAAACCATCAACATGAATTTTACTATTATGAGTGAATGATTAACTGTCACTTGCGCTAGATCTACAGTAAAGTAAAGTTTTAATGTTGAACGGCATTACCTTTTTAGTAACGGATTAACGATAAGCGAAGTTAACTTTGTGACTAACGTTGCGGTACACAGATATGTTACAGAACCGCATCAACCCTAGCCTATGGGATAAATACCTGCTGGAATGCACAACGTTAATGCAGGATGGCAGCAGACCGTATTATTCGTTTCGGACCTCTTGATAAGTGTGGAGGTGTGATTACGCATGTCAATCACATCGCGATTACGGACAGCATGGGGTTCACGCCTGAGCCTCAGGACGTGCGCTAGCAGCGCATGTCAGGTGTTTCAAGGGTCAACTTCGCGTCTTAATATCTTGGGATGTAATGGGAATATTGCGATGCAATCAACGCCATTGTGTATGTGCTTTGTCATGCTATGGATTGCTGAAGAAAAAATATAGGAGGTCCATTTAAAGAAACATAAGTTTGTGTTAAAAAACACACATGCTTTCGTTTTAGAATGTTTCCAAATATGTACATTCATGGGCCCCAGCCCTACATTGATACTGGTGAAAGTCGTTTTCCAATAGCTGTTATTGTTCCAGAGATATTTTGGGTGGACAAGATAGCTGGGACACCCTGTATAAAAGTATTATGTCATCGACGTATCTTTTGTAGCATACTACTCTTTGAAGATGATGTGGGTGGATTGAAAAAACCTGATGTTCAATGAGACTGATGTAAACATTAGCTATTATACTGGCAATGGGAGATCCCACAGCTAACCCACCAGTTTGCCCGTATATGGTGTCTTTAAAGACAAAGTAATTATGGTCCAGGTCAATTCTGAGGAAATGAAGGAAGTCATTAATTTTTTGTGAATCTAGACGAGAGAACATCCGTAAGTTGGATTCAATAATAGGAATCACCTCTTTAAAGGGAATATTCGTGTACATGCTTATGATGTCGAGACTTGCTAGACTCATATCACTGGTTTCAGTTACATGTTTGAGATGTGTAATTAACTCCTCTCTGTTCTTGATGGCATGATCATCATGGAACACATAATGCTTACTGAGGAAACATTGCAATTCCTTAGCCAATAAGTAATCTGGGGGCATTAATAGTGTTGATGATTGGCCTTAGAGGGGCCGGTGGCTTATGAAGTTTCACGATGTCCCTGAAAGTCGGCGTCCTTGGATACATCGGTATTAAAGTTTTTTTAAGAAATGGGGTGAATAACGCATCTGTTTCTTTAAGTGCCTTCTTAATTGGCATATTACTTTCTGACAGGATAGACTGTAAGGTTTCGCTGCCTTCCTTGTTGATCAGTAACGAAAGCTTGTAAATAGGAGCGGCACATGTGCATGTTCTTTTAACTGATGACTGTGGCGCGTTGTTCCACGTTGCCACTTATATATCCCCACTAAATTTAAAACTTGTTTGCCACTCATGTAAAACGAAAGTTTCATTGCACTTTACAGTTTATATAATAATTTTATATTGCACCTTCCACTCATTTTTACCACAGTTCTGGACTGACCTGTTCAATATGCTCCTTCACTATGCATAATGCACTTTTAACTTATATCTGTATTTTTATGTAATTTTTTTGTTTTTTCTTCATTTTAAATGTAAACCACTAAATTCAAATTGTGAATGACCGGGCTAGTGGCTCGGTGTTCTCCTCTCCGTCAACAGATGGCAGCACATTTGCCACTATGGTTTCCAATTTGCCTCCTCGCTCGCATCCGCTACACCCTGGTCTGCGCTCACAGGCAGCACACTGCACCCGCTACATGCGGTGCTCCGGGACCACAGCACAGCATAAGTGTTGTGATATTATTTGTATATATTCCCTACCTAAGCAGTAATCCGTGGTACTGTCTGGCGCCACTTGCGCATTGACATAGGTTTCACAGCTACAAGCCCGGCCAGTGATTTCAAAATGTTTTTGAAATGTTTTTTAAGAGTTTTGAAATAAAAATTTTATGAAAAAATTTGGTTTTTGTGTGTGTTGCAGCATGTGAAAATTATCTCCCGTATTTGCTATTTCCAGTACGACACCTGAGGATGGGCTTATA
The DNA here is from genome assembly GCF_023864275.1 of Schistocerca cancellata. NCBI lineage: Eukaryota > Metazoa > Arthropoda > Insecta > Orthoptera > Acrididae > Schistocerca > Schistocerca cancellata. The sequence goes on from NC_064627.1 coordinate 158,039,848, forward strand.
ACAATCTGAAACCGGTTGTGCGAAAATAAAGTAATTTACAACTGAAGCGTGGTTTCAACCTCTGCTATAATACTCAGTTGTGGATGTTCTTCCAACAGGATTGTTTGTTAAATGTAACATAATATAAAGAAGGCATATAATGCACCATGAAGCAAAACACAGCTAAATGGCAGTGGTTTCCAACTAGTAAACATGGAAAAAGAATATTTGTAATGGCAAATAACACATGTACTGTTCTGCACACTTATTTTACTTTCCCTCTCTCATTTTTCTCTTTGTTGACTATCACCGTCAGTTATATTTTATAAATAAACTGGAAGCCGTCTTGATCACATAAATTTTTTAATGTGGTGACCAGTTTCGATCTTATTATAAGATCATCTTCAGACCTACAATGAACAAGAATCATTATAAATATATAAAGGACGAAATCGTATATTGATAAAACAGTAAACAATGTTGATATACCATAGATATCTGCCGGAGGCGGTGGCGCATGGCAACCCTCTTGCTTGTGGCTGGTGGTATACTGCAACGTGAGAGACGCCAGCTGCTGATTAAATAATTGAAGCCCCGCCCTCCGTCTCCGACATAATGTCATGGATAGCCAATCACATAAGTTGCATTTCTGCCGCTTAAGAAAATAACGTGGTAGTTGCAATTAAGTCATTATTACCATCTATAGAACTTATAAAACAAGTTAAAATCTTATAGCTTATAAAATATAGTGTGAAAAAGATAATTACTGCGACATAAATAGTGTGGCCCTCTATCATGTACTGTTATCGACCAAAGCAAAGATGATAACAAGGATACCACTTGAGTAACCATGGCTACCCACTCGTCTTACTAGGGCTAGAGACTGTCTACGGGGAAGGCGTCCTGGTCGCTTTAAGGTTGTGAGGGAGACCCAACAAAGGTTGATCAGTACATGATATGGGTAAGTGGTATGGGCATGAGTTACTGTTACCATTAAAATTTTAACTAAAAGACATCTCATCAAAATAAATGTTACATCTAAAATGCGACATCAGTGGTGGAATGTTACAGAAATTTATGAAGTAAGAGCTATATTACCATTACGGTCATTGGTCTGCATAGAATGCAACGTGATGCCTATCATGAGCGTAAAATTAGTGACATTATGCCAATAAAGAATAGATAAAACCACTGTCTGGAAGGTCACGTCATGGGCGCATGAAATAATGTCTGTGGTAACTATAATGTTATCTTGAAATATAGTGTTAACAAATATACCAATAACCACTGCCATAGCAGGGTAAGGGAAAAAACATCCCTCGTCAAATAGTAAAACACAGATAAGTGACATATAGCGTATACATAAGGCAAGAAAATTGATGGTGCACACACGCACTTAATCCAGCATAATATATGGTGAAACAACAGTCACAAATTAATATAGTACACCAAATATAAAGCATGATAATGTGATACTAAACATATTGAAGAGCAGAGGCACATTCGTCTGACGTAATGTCTATCCATATGATATGATGAAATACAATAGTTATGAACAAATGTGGTACGCAGTAGCGTAACAAACACAATTGGCAATAATTGTGTAGTAAGAAACTATTAAAAGGAATCGTTACAGCAGAGATATGGATATCGTGACATCTATACTCATCCAGACTAATGGAACATCGTGAAATGTGAAGTATTTTAGAATAGTTCCTCAAACAGATCAAAGAAATATTTTTCTCTGAAATTCAGTTGTTCATTAAGTAGAGTTTCTGGATCCTTTTTTCCAATGTATATAAATTTCCAGTTCTTCAAGGGTATTAAGCAAAAATCCTTTAGGGACGGTATGCAAGATACTCATATTGTTATTAATAGTCCCTTCAGAATGCTTATTTTGGTTAATGTGTTGCCCGAAGACAGATTTACTACGTGATGTACCTGTGGTATATTCATTATGCTAGATTAAGTGTGTATGTGTGTGTGTGTGTGTGTGTGTGTGTGTGTGTGTGTGTGTGTGTGCACCAATCAATTTTCTTGTCTTATGTATATGCTATAAGTCACTTATCTGTGTTTTACTATTTGACAAGGAATGTTTTTTCCCCTACCCTGCTATGCCAGCAGTTACTGGTATATTTATTATTTCGATATAACATTATGGCTACCGCAGACAATATTTCATCTGTCCATGATGTGACCCTCCAGTGGTTTTATCTATTCTTTATTGGCATAATGTCATTAATTTTATGCTCACGATAGCCATCACATTGCATTCTATGCAGACCAACAACCATAACGATAATATAGCTCTTACTTTATAAATTTCTGTAACATTCCACTACTGATATCGCATTCTAGATGTAACATTTATTTTGACGAGATGTCTTTTAATTAAAATTTTAATGGTAGCAGTAACTCATGTGCATACCACTAACCCATATCATGTACTGATCAACCTTTGTTGGGGAACCCTGGCAACCTTAGAGTGACCAGGACACTTTCCTCATAGACAGCCTCTGTGGCCCTAGTAAGACGAGAAGGTAGCCATGGTTACTCGAGTGGCGCCCTTGTTATCATCTTTGCTTTGGTCAATGATACAGGGCCATACATGATAGAGGGCCACACTATTTATATCACAGTAATTACCTTTTTCACACTACATTTTATAAGCTATAAGATTTTAACTTGTTTTATAAGTTCTATAGATGGTAATAATGACTTAATTGCAACTACCACATTATTTTCTTAAGCGGCAGAAATGCAACTTATGTGATCGGCTAGCCATGACATTATGCTGGAGACGGTGGGTGGGGATTCAAGTATTTAATTAGCAGTTGGTGTATCTCACGTTGCATTACACCACCAGCCACAAGCAAGAGGGTTGCCATGCATCACCACCTCCAGCAGATATCTATGGTATATCAGCGTTGTTTACTGTTTTATCAATATACGATTTCGTCCTTTATAAGGATTCTTGTAAATTGTAGGTCTGAAGATGACCTTATAATAAGATTGAAACCGGTCACCACAATAAAAAATTTATGTGATCAAGACTGCTTCCAGTTTATTTATAATAATTATAAATTGCTGTTTCCTATAACAAGAACTATGTTCTTTAAAATGTTGAACATTATATTTTAAGTCACAGAAGAAGAGAGTAATCTGAAAAGAAGGAACAAAATCAGTAACTCACCTCCAGCCCCTGGAGTTACACCAATTGGGGCTTTAATTTCTTTGACAGTTCTCTTGGGTGCAAGCATATTTTCTATTTGCTGATCTATATCATTCTCCAAATCTTCATCATCAGAATCCTGCAGACCTAGAACATAAACCAAACATAGAATTACTAATGCTCCAAGAATTGCTGCTACAACTTACACAAATACAGCCACTTAATATCATGATATCAAGAAGAATATTTTTCTACATTGATACAGACTGATTAATTTAGATCTGGTTAGAACACAATATTTCCACTGATAATGAGGGCTGTTGAGATCAAAACATTTATAATGAGAATAAACTACTTACCCAGTGCTGCTTTTTGGAATTTCTTTTTTTCACTGACCAGCTGGGCTTCTGCCTCGTCAAATTTGAAGCCTTTTCCACTGAATCCACCACCTGTGTGAACTTTTTTGCCCTCCTGGAACAGCAAACATTTCTTACAGCAAATTGCAGGTAACTCACATAGAAACAGAACAAAAGCCAATACAAGTACAAGTTAGACACATGTGCTGGGTAATTAGACCAGGCTTCAGGAAAGGGAGACTGTGTCCTGAGCAGATTGATATTAAGGATACTTCAAAGTACCGACACATTTGTCACCTTTTTCAACTTTAAGGACAAACATAACATTTTGCACACTCCAGAAGAGCTTAGGGTAGACAGGAAGGCTACAGAACAACACTCTCACAGACACGACAGCTTGAGTGGATTTGTTATTCTTAGTGAAATATCTGAGCTTTCTGAAGAACATAAAGGAGTTCGTCAAGGAGACGGCATGTCCCTGCTTCTGTTTAACACAGTATTAGACAAAGTCATCAGAGAATGGGCAAAAGAGATTGAGGGAATAAACATTGGAACCTGGGGACAGAGAATCGAAGCGAAGGGCCTGGCTTTTGCTGATGATCTTGCTATCTTCACTGAGACTAGTGAAGAAACCAAATCTGCCATAGAGAAGTTACACAAGATAGCATCCAGTTTTAGATGTTCCATGCTATTCTTAAAACATTTGAGATGAATATTGTGACAACCTTTCACAAGGCATGGCTATTTTCTTTGCCTTTGTCAAGTCCAATTTTGGGGTGATCAGAGGCGTCCGATTCTACCCGTCTGGTTTGACCCGTGACGTAAGGCTGTTGTGGTGTGTGACGTCACGACGGCACAAAGTTTAGTTTGTGAGTGTCGTGTGTTTGTAGATCTATTGTTGTGCTGTCTGTGGTGCTCTCTGGTGGTGTGTTTGTGGGTTGTGCCTTTGGTTTTGTTATTGGTTTAGTGTGTGTTTGTGATGTGTTTGTAGGTGGTGTACAGTTGTGGTTGGTGGTGCTCTCTGGTGGTGTTTGTGGGTTGTGTGTTGTGTGTCGTATTGGGTTCATCTGAGTTGTTGACGTTGACGGGTTTTGTGCCGGTGATTACCGACTGTATGGGGGAATATTTTCCAGTGGGTTGCCAGTTTAGTTTTTGGTTTTTTTTTAAGCTAATGTAGTGTAGTGTTTGCTTTGTTGTGTCTGAATTATTTAGATTATTTTTATTATGTCGTTATTAGGAATGGATATGACCTCCAAAATCAACAGTTTTCGGTTGTGGGGCATGATGGGCAACAGTTCAATGTTGCTTATCAAATTCCTTCAGCTTTTTGGTCTGCTGGCCGAGTTGGTGGAGTGTGCTGTATGCGGGGAAAATATGACTAACAAAAGTTCCAGCATCACGGACCAGGGATGGCTACATGTGGAGGTGCCGATGTGATAACGTTTGGCACTCCATACGATGGGTATCTGGTTCGAGAAGTCTAGGTTGGGCATGCGTGAAATTGTCTTGATGAGTTATAATTTTTGTTATCAGTCCTCTCACAGTTTTTGCGCACATGAGGTGGGTGTGAGTGAGTGGACAGTTCTTGACTGGTAACCTTTTTGTAGTGAGGTTTGTTCGGAATATATTAATTACAGGGGTAAGTTGGGTGGGCCTGGAGTAATTGTTGAGGTTGACGAGTTGCAGTTTGGTAGTAGGAAGTATGGGAGGGGTAAGCCTGTGGTTGGGTTATGGGGGTTATGGGTGAGTGTTGGGGGGGGGGGGGGGGGGGGCTGTGGTATCGGGATCTGGGTATTCTGAATGTGTTTTTAGGGTTGTTGAACGGCGTACGAAGAGGGGGTTAGTGGGGTTAATTCAGGAGTATGTAGAACAGGGGAGCACTGTAGTTTCTGATGGGTTTGCTTCTTATAGTGGGTTGGGTCAGGAGAGTTACCACTACTTAGTAGTTAAACACAACATTGAGTTTAAAAAGTATGAGAGTGGGGCCTATACAAATACTACAGAGGGGTTTGAGGGGCTGTTAAGCCGAGGCACTCTTCCAACATTCAGGATCATTTAGATGAGTACTGTTGGTGGAAGAGTGTCCCTGAAGGTTATTGCATTTTTAGGGTTTTCTTAAAGGCTGTTAGTAAGATGTACAGGCCAAAGGTTGTGGGTTAGTTAGGTTTAGGTTTGGGGGGGGGGGGGGGGGTAGGCTGCGGCTCCGGGGTGGGGGTGGGGGTTGTTTGGGGAGGTGGGCGGGTGGGGGTGGTTGTGGATTTTTGATTTTGTTGTAGTTTTTTTTAGTTGTACCTTTTTTTATGTGTTTCTTAGTTTTGATTTTTTTTCTTTTTTTTTGGGGGGGGGGAGGTTGGGAATCTTATTTGGTTGTTTATTCTGTTGGTGTGTGTGTGTGTGTGTGTGTGTGTGTGTTCTGGTGAGTTGTTTGATTTTTCGTTAATTTTTTTGTCTGGTTAGAGGATTTGTGGATTATGTGTGGGGGGGGGGGGGTTTTGTTGCTGGTATTGGTGAGTTGGTTTTGTGAGCTGTTGATCTGTGAAGGTGAATTGGAGTATTCGATTCCAATGGGTGATTGTAGTTGTGGGTGGTTTGGTATTGTGAGTTGTTGTTGACTCACATGTAGGTCGTGAGAAGAGTTCGATTCCGATTTTGTTGTCGTCGGTAGTTTTTTTGAGAGTGCAGAGACTGTGGAAGTGCTTGAAGTTTTGGGTTGTATGTATTGGTACCGGAAGTTTCTGTTGAACTATATACGTCAAGGGAAGAGTTCGATTCCGATTTTGTTGTTGTTGGTGTTTTTTTTTTTTTTTTTGAGGTAGCAGTGGCTGCGGAGGTGGTTGTAGTTTTAGGTTGTATGAATTGGTATCGGTAGTTTCTGTTGAGCTATTTAGGTCAAGGGAAGTGATCAATTCCAGTGGATATGGGCTTTAGTTGATTTTGGGAAGGTTGTGGTTGTTTTATTTTCTCATTTGGTCTAGTGGCATGTGTTTATTTTTAGTTTGTCCCCACACAAAAAACCCCAATTTCCCCCACTTGTCCCGTTATTTTCATTATATTTTTGGAGGAATATGTGCGATTGTTTTTTGAGCTATTTTCGTGTTTGTTGTCATGTTTACATAATGACGTCATAGGCGTGATATGGGAGCTGTTGTGAATTGTCATTTGCGCCATATTGGTGACGTCATGGGTCAAAGCAAATGGGTGGAATTGGATGCTTCCGTGAACCCCAATTTTGTGCTCCATCTCTAATGGACTATGCATGATATGACACAACATTCTTATTTTTTTCTTCTTAACTGCAAAATGCAGTATCTTTGCAACCGTAACATGAGAAGAAGATCACGAATGAACAGCAGTAGAAAATATTTTCCTATGGCCTTCTCACAACAGCCACTAGGCAACCACATCAAGTGATTTAGGGAAATTATGAAAAACCTTAACTTGGACTCTGATTTGAACTCCCCTTTTCCTGAATACAATCCAGAGCTTTAATAAGTATGTCATCTTGTTTGGTTTGGGAGGCTGTAGTTTCTGTCAAGATGATGATGATGATGCATGCCAACATCGGATGTATTTGCAAAAATGTTTAGTGACAAACTAGCATCTTAGTGAATGAAAGCACGAGACACACTACTCTGTTTTATAATCACAGAGGGGGAAGCGTATGTCTAAAATGAAAATTTCAGACACCCCTGTCATATTGGTCATTTGTTAATGTATTTATATTTATTATTCTCCTGCCCTATCCTTGAAATAAACACAGGGAAGCATTTACTTTTAAGGACAGCTAAAACATCTTAAACACAGCACATGGGACTAAGTCAAAACACAAATACCAATGAACACAATAAGAGACTGGTTGACTGAATTACCTCAAATTAAAAAATAAAGAGCTGTAAAAAGACCCGGTCATAGGAGAAAAATATATGAAAAAGAAAAAGATTGTCATAATGTTAGTACAGTTAACCCCCATAATCAGCCTCCGCTATTACAGTCCACAAGCCTACTTTAATACTAAGCTCTGTAGTTACTTATTTTTATAAACTGCGGATAACTATACTTACGGCAGCTTGTCTAGCTCTGTATCTGTCCCACAATATCCGTAATGGGTCAGGCACAGGGACCTGAGACAATTCAAATGCACGAATTATGTCACCGGCATTGCGTTCCTGTTCTGGTGTTATGAATGTGTATGCATAACCTTTATTACCAGCTCTGTAAAACAAAAATTCATGGTTACTCAAGTATTATACAGCTTCTCTCCTGTAATAAGTAAAGCAATGTGGAACAAATACATGACAAAGATAACTGGTTGGTACTATCACACTCCGTGTTTCCCACATTACGAAATTGTACGCAAATGTTAAACGGAAGTAATTATAATTTGAGTAACATCATTTTGGCAATTAAATTGCACCACAAACAACAAAACACCAAGAAATTATAGACTCATTCTGTGTAATGAATACAGTAAGCACTGGAAGAAACAATTCAAGTGTGGCTTCAGTGTTTCAATCACAGTGCCACCAACCTCACGACCACTGCCTGGGTCAACTGCTGTGGAGAAGAACACGCTGATGACGGGCCACCAGTGATTACCAAACATCATAACAGATGGTAGGACAACACTGAAGTAAATCACTATCCGGTTTACTTCTGAACAAAAACAACCAGCGAACAGTTGTACCATCCAGAAACATCTGCTTTCTATGGATTACACCCTACACACTTACCTCCACTTGTTGTACATACAAATTGTAGCAATACAGGTCAATTCTTACAAAAAACTAAAAAACAGGACTCAGTCACTGTTAATAATACTACTTATTTCGAACAAATAGCATCACTGCCAGTTCTGAACTGACAGGTTCAGTGTCAGATAGCTGTTCATGTTTGTAATTACATTTAGATGAACTGCATGCAATGACCCAGGATTGATACTTCGTAATCTTTAATGCATCCATCGATACCCGTTTTCTCAACTGAAATTACTGGTATCATTTTGTGTAAATTTGTGCATATCTCGACTTTTTCAGGTGAGCTTGTTGTATCCATACTACTATCAGCTATTAGGCTTCCTTTTTCCTATCTGAACTTTATTTGAGCATTTCGTATCTACTCAGAAGACAATGTTAGTCATCCAGAGATTCTTACATTCAATTAAAACAGAATTGTTTAAAACAATAATTATAAATATTAATACAAATTATATTCTGCAATAACACCTGAATTTCTACTCGGACTGTGTTGGCAATGTAATAGACTTTTTATAGCCATGTTTGCTGTTAATGTGTGAATTTCAAGATATTGGAAAGTTTAAATGAAAAGAGTTATGGACTTTATGGATGTGGCAGCAAAATTCATAATAAAAAAGTGGAGTCCTAAGACAAGTATTTCAGTCTTTCATAGCAACAAGCCAGACCTCAGTCTTTTAAGTACTTTCATGGAATTTAGGTGCCTGCAGACACTGATGCCACAACAAGATAAGTTGAAATGATCTCCTTTTACTGTTTTCTACTGCCACTGCTGTTATAATATTCACATCATTGCACTAAATGTGGTATACATGTAATACACAACAATAATAATTCCTCTACACTATTCACCGTTAATTATTGCTCAATAGTAGTCATGGGGGTTAGATGCAGATGTGATGTTGGCTGTTAATCACAGTGGTGAAAGTTCCTTGGGGTGGTGGTACCCAACAGTGAAAAACAGTGTAAGAAAAAGACAACTTCATTGTAAGGGGCTCCAATAATGAACTAAAATGACATAAACAACTTATACTGTACAAAAAATGAACTCTGATTAAACTGAACAAAGTACTCTTCATTGTATAAACACTGATCACAGATTATTTAGCCATGAACTGTTATCAACTTTGACGAGCATATATCACAGACCAGCTCAATTTCAACTGCAGTTATTGGTTCACAACCTAGTTACAATACAAAGAACAAATTTTGTTTTGTTCAAGTTGATAAGAAGTAAATAATAAAGAAGTGGGGTATTGAAACAAAAAGTGGCAAGTAAATACATGAATACATTACTTCCACACTACTGAATTTTGAAATAATTTTTTCGGCCTTCAAGCTTAGGTTAAGGAAATTATTGCAGACTTAAGTAATGAGGGGAGAACAACTGTTCTCATAAAAATTCTTGGAGAAGACTCGTAATTCATGTGGCATGACACCTAGCATTAGAGTGCAAAAAAATTTTTTTGAAATATTTTCTATAACCAGTTCAAAAGCAGATAATAATAATTGAACATTTCTTACAAAAAAGCTATCTAGGCTTGAATAGCAATCGATATTAAGTTCTATGCAAGTCAAATGTTCTGCTGCACAGCAACCTTGTTCCCAGTGCACTAATAAACTTTGAAAGCAATTGCTCAACACAGATGTTTAAAGAACCTAGTCCAATTCAGACAGGGTGTCACAATTATAATCTAGAGTATGTGAAGAGTGCCAATATTGTAAAAGCAGGGCAACACTCATTAACTCATTACCACACAGCGAGCAGAGCCACAACAAGGAGCAGTGTGACAGCACCCAGAATGTCATTCTGCAAACTCTACAATACAGAGTATCAACATGCAACATCTGAGCTACACTGCTCCAAGGCATTCTAGTACTGTTGAGAAATGCACAAGCAGGGAAAACTGTCTGTAAGTCAGACACCACAGTGCAAACAGAATCACTGATACTCCAGTTAAATAAGTGCAAATGGCAACATAATCTGCTACACTGACATAATGTCTAGCTTTAAATACCCCGTTTCAGACATCTCATCCTCAGTGTCTGGTCATTCCATCTCCATCAACTATCCTGATAAAATGACAGTCTCACTAATTCAGTTTAACTCTGCTGGTGAACCATGATGTGGTGCTTGCTACCTTCTGAATAATTCAACAATGATACTGCTACCTGCAGGCAGTGGTTGGACTTCACTGCTCCACACTTCCATTACTGATCGATCACATTTGTGACTGATACAAGATGCAGACCTACTAGGCCTTCCTCTGATGAAGGCCCAAACCAACTGACTGCAAGCTGCCATCAACTGCTAGCTGTGTGGGCACCTGAGTGCCACCTTCCTGGCTCTATGCTGTGTGTGCTGATAGAGCCCTGGGCTTCCACGTAAGTGTGCATCTTCAAGAGCACTGAGACCCACTGTATCACAGAGGTGCATCCTAGGTCCACCTTGCTAGTCCTTGCTACTACACCCTGCACGGCCTTAGTGCCAGACAGTGTGCCCGACTTGCTGCAATCTAAATGAGCTGTCAGAGTACTGTGTCTAGCATTCCTCGCCAACAACTGAGCAAGAAGCCCAGCCCATTTCCACTGCGCCGAAGAAGTCATTATTCATTGTATCAATCACATTAATAAAATGTTACTATTTCACTGATGCCTTTGGGCATAAGACTGGAACCCTCACCAGCTCATGGAGGTTGGTCTCCAATACTTGTGACATCACCACCTCATCTGTTCAACACAGACACCCACTGACCCTGACCTGAGGGGTGACTGTGACCGTTACAGTTCACAGGAGGATGATAATTTAACTACTGAATGCCCACATTGCGTATAAGATGGTATGATAGCAGTATCTGTGTTTTTTATGTGAAATCGTAAGTGCATGTAGGTCAATCAATAGTAACATCTTTTACAGTCAATAAGTAGTCATGTACCTCTCCTGTTCTCAGCACCAATAGTTTTGTAAACACTGAATAAAAATGGCTTTAAAAGCTGTGAAATGTAGAAACTTCCATCCACAAAGAAAGCTGCCTAATCTGCGGCCAACGATCTACAACATGAAGATATATGCATCATGCTCAGCATTCTACTTACAGCCTAACATGATGTCACAGAATACAACAGTATGACTTTGAAGTCAAATCAGTTGCATCACACTATGGATAAAGCCAGTTTGCATATTGTAATTAACTTTTTAACATTTTATGCTGCAGGATACTGGCCTAGGAAGATTTGCAGCTATCAATAAGTTTCAACTGTGGAGAAATCTGAAGCACGAACCATATTATGCTTATTTTATTCCACCTTTGCAATACAAAAATTTCAATAATAAATATTGCAGATGTATGCTGTACAATTAATATCTACAGTCAAAGTTTGGTAATCACATCAATATTTGCCTTAGCAGTATGGCAAAACATGTTTCCTGCTAATTTAGATCAAAACTTAATCTTTTTTATTTGATCCAAGTTCGGTGTTGCACAATATAGCAAATTTCTGAACTGGGTCCATTTCCTGTACTAAGGTCAAAATTAATCTCCAGCCAGCAAATTTTATACAACCAGCTCTAAGTGCGAAAATGCCCACCTTTATGTTATAAAATGTAAATACAATAGAATTTTGATTTACTGCCTACAATTTAAGACAAATATTTTCAGTAAATGTCAAATACCGTATGTTGAATTAAACAACTTGCCTGCCTGTTCGTCCACAACGATGTACATAATCTTCATAATGATTTGGACAATCATAATTAACAACAAGAATGAGATGTTTGACATCAAGTCCTCTGGCAGCCACTGACGTTGCTACAAGCAGTTTGACTTTTCCTGCTTTGAAATCCACAATAGTTGAGTCTCGATCAAACTGGTCAATTCCACCATGCAATGACATACAGTTGTATGATGCCTTCATCAGATCTTTTAATAAAGCATCAGCATTTTCTTGCTTATCAACGAAAACAATGACACTGCCCTGTCCTTGGTAATGCCCAAGTAATTCCAACAGTTTGAGGAATTTTTGTTCTTCATCCAAAATCACCACATGCTGTTCAACATCTCGACACACTATACTGCGGCCACCAACCTGAAATAAACATCAAAACTTAAATACTCAACAAAACTGCCAACACATTTCTGAAAATGGGCTACAAAGATCTCTCAGTCTTACATACCTGAACTTCAACAGGTTTTGTGAGTATTCTTCGTGCCAATGCTTCCATTTGTCGAGGAAAAGTAGCACTGAACATAACTGTTTGTCTATCTGGTCGAATATTTTCAATTATTCTCATCACCTGGAAATGTGAACAACAATAAAAGTTTTTTTTAATGCAACATGCAGACTAGTTTTCCACACATCTACAAAAAGAGGTTACCATGTGGATCTGTATACCATGCTGACTAGGGAAGTAACTAATGAAAGAAATGAACCTGTGCAACAAAATACTGGGAAGTTAAAAAAATTTTAAAAAAATGGGTGATGCCGAAGATTAACAGAGAATTAACAAGTGAACAGAAATGGAGCATAGTTAGACAACAGCAGATAGCAACACCAATTCAGAAATGTAAAAATACATTTGTATTAGTAAATAAAATTATGAAATGCAAAAGATAAAACAGTCATTCATGGCATAAACAGGACATCATCTATGCTACTTGGAAGATGTGTAAGTAAAAAATTTTTCTGTACACGAGACCACACAATAGCGGAAAATGATATTTCAAAATGGTCACCACAAAATGAAACAAATTATTCAGGTTAGTTTGAGTTATGGTGTAATCCTTAACATAAATCATCCAACAAAAACAAGAGTGGTTGCCTTTACTCTAGGATCAGTATAGCATGCTAAACTGCTGTAAAAATATCAGCAAAAAGAATTTTTCGTGTGCTACTAATGCAGCCATGAAGCTGGAATGTTGGCTTCATCACTAATAATCAGAAAGAAAAGACTGGGACAAGCAATGAAAACACTCTGACTTCCCTCCACCTAGCAAAGCAAAGGTACATTATTACCCTGGGGAAGTGTTCCAATTGTGCCAGCATAATTCTAACAGAATTCTGAAGACAAGATAAAACTTAGCAATATACTGGGAATCCAACAGAAGGTGTTTTACCGCACGCAATGACTCATAGTCCTAGAGAATGCTTTCGAACACTGAAAGTGATGTGTGTTACGCATGAATCAGCCAGCTCATCAAGCCAAGTTGTGCATGAGAAAATAACAGAGATCACTTATTATGTATATCACTATGAATTATTAAACACTGATTATTACTGTTCTTTGTATAGCCTTTTTTTATGACAGAACAAATTTCAGTTTAATATCTAAAGTAACTTTTGATACATTCAAAATCTTTCCTTGATAAATAACTTCATGACAGTCTAATATGTTGTGTGTAAATGTCAGTGAAGAACTAAATACTTGATCATTAAATAAGCAAGTAAACAGAATTTTAACTGAGCAAGCTAAAATTTACATAATAGTATTAGTTTCAGTCAGCTACCATTATTTTATCTGTTGAATGACATTATTTTCATTTGTTCTATTTTCTGAGACAATGAAGTGGTGAATGCAGTATGTATCCGGAGTATGGATCATTGAAATCGTTAGTAACTAAGTGTGAATGATTGTGGGGACCAGATCGTGTATCCTTCATGTGAGCCACGTACATGGAGGAACATGATATTTGTAAATTAGCCAGTTTTCGGTACTCCAGAAATATACTATTTCCTCCAGTCCATCAGGTCAGTATAAAGATAGGTTAATTTGATTTTTTTTTAAATTTTTCAAATATATTAGTTTGTATTTTTTTGTAAACTGATTTTAGAACTGGGATTGGTTGGTTGGTTTTGGGGCAGGGGACCAAACAGTGAGGTCATGGGTCCCATCAGATTAGCGAAGGATGGGGAAGAAAATCAGCCATGCCCTTTCAAAGGAATCATCCTGGCATTTGCCTGAAGCAATTTAGGGAATTCACAGAAAATCTAAATTAGGATGGCCATAAGTGGTTTCAAACTGTTGTCCTCCCAAACATGTGTCCAGTGTGCTAACCACTGTCCCACCTCGTTCAGTAACTGGGATTGGTTGAAAGAAGGAAAGTACCAGGTTATGTAAACTGAAACAGGATGGTGGTTGGCTACTGTGTTATTTGGTCAATCAAGAAGATTTTCAAGCATGAGTCTTGAGCAGTCCGTGGTCAGCTGTTGTGGTTTAAGGTCGTGTACCCAGAGCACTAATCATATTTTTGGAGATTGAGTAATAATTGTTTTATGAAGAACTGAATTAATCTGTAAATGTTTATGATCAGTCGTGGATGATGTCTACAGAAATACCATTAACTTGTGAAAACTCAATGTGATAATACAGAACAGATATTTGATGCATGAATTTTTCTTCATTTAATAACTACAGCTAGAACTTCACATGTAGGAGTGTAAGACATCTTTTCTATGTGCTCCGTTAACGTATGTAGTGCCATTAGTTTCTTACACCTTTTCTCAACTGAGGAACATTATACAGGATGTCACAGGAGCACTGGTCAATATTCAGGAATACAATAGGAACGATCATTTGAAGCAGAAAAGTCTAGTAAACATGGACTCTACTAAAGCGCATAACTTATGAGCTATGAGCACATGTTCATCACTGCTACTGTGAAACTCTTCTATTTAAGAAGTTCTATTAGCTTTTAAGGTATGCATTTTACTACCTATGTTTACTGTACTTTTTTTTGCTTTCAATGATTGTTCCTGCCATATCCCTGAATAATGACTAGTCCTACAGACACACCTTGTACATCGCTTCAGGGCACTCTGTCACCAGTTTGAGTACTTTTGATGTTCGCAGAAAGATGAAAGATGTTGCGCTGCAGCAAAGAAGAGTGGCAGGAGGAGATGGGGAAAGCTTTTTGGGAGGTGGGATGGGGGTTGGGGGTGCTGGACTGCAATATTATCAAGCCCTACAGATTGAAGTTTAAGCAGTGAAGCTGATGAAAGATTTTTCTCTTTCTTTTTCAACTTTTTCTTTCAGCTTGATGGAGTTCTGCATTTCTTACTAGTTCATCCCAATACTTTCCACTCAATATACCTACTACATCTAACTTGCTAATAATCTTTCATACTTGGATCTTTGACAACCTCTGGAATATTGATATCTGACATACAGCAAATCACTAATTGCCTTTCCACAAATCTTCATTGCTCATCTTAGTTGTGTTAATTCTTACATCAAATTTTTATTTAGTAATCTATCCAAGTCATTCTACTGTCTTCAGGTGCACTTGGGAACTTGGTATTGATATCTGCTCCCCCTGAAATTGTGGAAAAGGGAAAAAAAGATTTGTGCCGTCCAGGCAGAATCACAAATGGCATATTTGGAATTAAATAGGCTGAAAGAGGCAAAAGACAATTGGAGCTGAGAAAAGACGACAAGTAATAGCAAAAGGAGAAAACCTAAGAAATCACATTTCAAATTCTGGTTAGCAATCAGTTTAACTTGTTACCTGAAATAGGTGAAGTGCTTCAACCAGTGTTTGAGCTTAATACATACAGTACAGTAGACTTGTAGAAACGACTTTAAGGCTAGTTCGGTAGAAAAGTCATGTAGAAAGAAGTCTTGCTTCTAGGGAGCATTCACAGGAGATGAATAGGCTAACTGCTGCAGGAAAAGCTAGGCACAGAATACCAGGTAACAAGTGTCATGAAATCTAGCCAAGCCTAGCCAGGTGAAAGAGAACATAGGGACCTTGTGTAGAGATTTTGATGGCAAGGATAAGCAACCTATTGCAGGAGAACCAGGAAACAGATTGACTAGCAACTTAGACTATAGCATTAATAGTGACCTGGAGAAAATTGAAGCAGGAACAGCATGCACTAATGTGGGTTTGTTGAAGTTTTGCAGTGACATAATCAGCCCTGGGTTAACACAGCTGTGAGCTGTGTGAACAAAGAGCTGAGCAAGTTACTTTTGGCTGGAAAAAAGTCTCATATCTGTGCCATGTCCGTTGCTGCAACTGGTAAACGAGGATGCACTAATCATGACCTGCACCTAAATAGGAGGGCGAAGGAAATATTAGTTGAACACCTTGCAGAGTGTGTGAGAGAAGCCACAAGCACACAAGACAAACCCCTGTGATTACTTGTATCAAAGGGACACATCTTTTAGGTTAGAGTCTTGTTAGAGATTGGGAGTATTGAAAGAAATTTGAGAAGTTTAACACCATAATATGTGCAACAGTTTCCAGAAACGTAAAATTAATTTGTTTCATCAGATCATTAGAGGGTTGTAAAACAAGATAGATGAGCTTACTGTATAGTCAGAAGCTGTGAAAAATTCTGAAGGGATAGATGTTCTGTGCCTCTTTGAATGCCACGTAGCCACAGGATGGGGAAATTAAATATCAGCAATTACAGAGTTCAATAATTTTTGTGGAGAGTTACATGGAAAAAGGAGGAGTAGCAACATAAGTGAAAGTTGAACACAAATTCAGAAATATTGAAAGAAATAGTTTTCATGTTTACTAGAACCTAGAAGCAGGTACTTGTGAGCTGTTACTGCAGAACACTTCTCTGATAAATGTAACAGTCTACAGATTGTCTCTAGGAAACTTTCAGCTACTTATAAGAAATCTAGATTCATTACTGAGTAGCCTGTCAGACAAGAAGAAAAAGTTAGTAGTTTGTTGAGATTTCAATGTACATATCTTAAAAGATACGGACAGGATAAATGAACTAGAATTATTATTTGTGTGTTTCGATCTAATTTCAATAGTCACTTTTCCAACTCCTCTGCAGTAAAACAGTACGACACTGATTGATAACATTTTTAAAGACAGTGCTCAGGCTGCAACAATTAGTGTGTGTCTAATTGCTAATGGACTATCTGATCACGAAGCACAACTGATGGAAATGAACAGTATGGTGCATTACAACCTGGAGGCAGTTCCTATAAAGCAGATAGGCTTACAATGAGAAAAAGAGACAATGTTTTAAGAGTAAGCAAAAAGAGGTGGTATGGGATGAAGTATATGTAGCAAGAGACGCTAATGTCACATTCATTTTATTCCATAGTCAATTTGTAACAATATTTGAAAGTTCCTTTCTTAAAAATTACCCAAAAGATCCATTAAAAAAACAAGTCAGCAATGAATAACCCAGGGAATTAAAACCTCATGTAAGAGGAAGAGGAAAATTCATGTAAAGGCCAGAGTAAGTCAAGATCACAAAGCATGTGCTTTGCCACTAGAACATTTTTGCTTTAGAAAAAAAATAATTTACAGTATGGCCATTAGACCCTACATTCATAGTGGAAACACTAGCTTTGTCATCTCCTGAGTTGATGTTTGACGTCAGTATTTAGTGTTCTGTTTATAAATTTCCCTTCAATGGCAATGAGAAGTCATGGAAAAATGGCAGATGACATACAAGGGAAATTTTAGACCAGTGCTAAGGAGAGGTAGGGATGCAATTCTGTGTAAACTGTAGATCTCCATGCATGTCACACTTCCATACTGACTGACACACTTAAATCCTTCCTTCCCTGCACTATTTTGCATACTCTGTCAAGAACAGTGCACTCACCATGCAAAATAATCCTCAGTGAATAGCAAAGTTTAGCATTGTGGCTCTAACAAGATTGAGTTGTATCCTAAGATCCAAAAACTAAAAACTAATAACACAGTGTTCATAGGCAACGTTTGCTACCTCGTGTTCTCTTCCGTTCCTCCTAGTATAAACAATTCTACCCATATACAAGCGAATGGTGGTGAATTTTCTTGCAAATGTTCATTTGCATGTGTTCGCTTCCATTCCCTCCATTGTAAACAAGGTTTTAGGTGCTTAAAATTGGTGTCTGTGAACTCTGGATAATTTGCTAGCGGCACTGCATAGGTGATTGGCCGAGTCATGCATTAGGCGGGCAGGGCTGTACAAACTGCTGTTGTAAGCTGTTCTTCGTGAGGAAAAAAATATGTAACTTTAGCATTTTTTACAAAATACTTGCAATGCCTCTTAGCAGCTAAAATTTTGGCAGTGCTCCTCTTCTGTTGTCTTCTTCCTGTGTAAAAAATTTGAGGGTAGGTTTTGACATGTCTTACTGAGCCATTCCCTTGTCAGTTCACTCCTCAATCCAACTATGATCCATCTCCACTGTCCCCAGATCACTCCCTGTTAACTTTCCAGAACTTCTTAACCTTGAATCTTGCCTCACTATCATTCCCAAAATACCTCAATATGCAAACTAACCTCACATCTGCAGAAAGAACCACAATCCACCATCTAAAAACTGATGCTTACCTTATACCTGCTGACATAGGGTTCACCAGTGTTGTTTTGAACTGCAAGGCTTACCTAGCAGCATGACTGCATAGCTATCAGATTCATCCACCTACAAACCCTGCCACAGTGATCCCATTCCAGGAATCCAGCAGGATCTCTAGTCTCTCCTCAAATCTTTAGGCCCATCCTAGAACCTCTCCCTGGAGTCCATTCTCTCCTCACCACTACCACTCCCTACACTCCTACCTTCTTTATGCTTCCTAAAGTCCATGAACTCAACCACCTAGAGCGCCCCATTGTGGCTGGTTATGGTGCCCATCATTGAGAGAATCTCTGCTTTCATAGACCAACACCTGTGGCCTATTACCTGCAACCTAGCCTTCTATATAAAAGAGATCAACCATTGCCTCCACAGACACTTCACGGTTCCTGTTACTTTAACACATGGTGCCCTGCTCATCTCTATTGATGCCACCAACTTCTACACTAACATCCCTAATGCCCTTGGCCTTACAGCTATTGAACACTACCTTTCCCAATGCCTGACAGATTCCAAACCTAAAACCCCCTTCCTAGCTGCCATGACTGACTATATCCTAACCCACAATTACTTCTCCTTTGAAGGCATTAACTACAAACAACTCCGGTGTATGGCTATTGACACCTGCATGGCACCATCCTATATCAACCCATTCATAAGCCATCTAGGGGACCCATCCTAAAACTCCCCAACCCCTCACCTGGTTCAGATTCATTGATGACATCTTCGTGACATTGATAAAGGGTGAGAACACACCATTCACAGTTCTCAAGAACCTCAACACCTTCTAACCCATTCTCTTCACGTGGTCCTACTCAACCCATCTTCCTCGATGTTGGTCACCACTTCAAAGATGGCTACATCAGTACTTCCATCCACACCAAACCTACCAACCGCAGCAATACGACCGATTTGACAGCTGTCACCCATTCCATACTATACCACAACGTCCCTTCCATAAAGCCCAGACACTTGCGGCCTTTGCATCTGTAGCGATAAGCGGTTCCTCTCAAAATATTCTGAGGGTTTCACTGAGGCCTTCACAAACTGTAATTACCCTCCTAACCTTGCACAAAAACAGATCTTAGTCACCTACCACCTCCCAAAGACCCACCGTCTGGCCACAGAGGAATTTCCCCACACGAATCAGTACCACCCAGGACTGGAGCAACTGAATCACATTCTCCACCAGGGTTTCGGCTACCTTTTCTCATGCCCTGAAGTGAGGAATGTCCTACCCATTATCCTTCCAAGCCCTCCCACACTGGTATTCCGCCACCCGTCGAACCTACGCAATATCCTTGTCCATCCCTACACAACCCCTGCTCCCTACCCCTTGCCTCATAGCTCATATCCCTGTAACAGACATAGGTGCAAGAACTATCCCATACATCCTCCCACCACCACCTACTCCAGTCCAGTCACAAGCATCACCTATCCCAACAAAGGCAGGGCTACCTGTGTAACCAGTCCTGTTATCTACAAGCTAAGCTGCAACCCTATGCTGCATTCTATGTTGGCATGACAACCAACAAGCTGTCTGTCCACATGAATGGCCACCAACAAACTATGGCCAAGGAACAGCTGGACCACTCAGTTGCTGAGCACGGTGTTCAACATGACGTTCTTCATTTCAATGACTGCTTCACAGCCTGTGGCATCTGGATCCTTCCCACCAACACCAGCTTTTCTGGAATGCGCAGGTGGGAACTCTCCCAGCAATATATCCTATGTTCCTATAACCCTCCTGACCTCAACCTTTGTTAGTCATTGTCCTTAAGCCATCGGCACACGGACCGTGCTATCGAACGTTAACGTTGAGTGTGCCAAGTTCAACGTGCTGCTGAACGCTCAGGAACAATGGGACTTGTGCATATGGTATGTGGGCCTCAACGTGGTATACGCGATCGCAACACACTCAAGCAACACTCTAGTTCATAAATCACACAGTTTACTCAACGGTCTCTGCAGATGATGATGAAACTGATGAAATGTATGATGAGATAAAAGAAATTATTCAGGTAGTGAAGGGAGACGAAAATTTAATAGTCATGGGTGACTGGAATTCGAGAGTAGGAAAACGGAGAGAAGGAAACATAGTAGGTGAATATGGATTGGGGGTAAGAAATGAAAGAGGAAGCCATCTGGTAGAATTTTGCACAGAGCATAACTTAATCATAGTTAACGCTTGGTTCAAGAATCATAAAAGAAGGTTGTAAACATGGAAGAATCCTGGAGATACTAGAAGGTATCAGACAGATTATATAATGGTAAGACAGAGATTTAGGAACCAGGTTTTAAATTGTAAGAAATTTCCAAGGGCAGATGTGGACTCTGACCACAATCTATTGTTTATGAACTGTCGATTAAAACTGAATAAACTGCAAAAAGGTGGGAATTTAAGGAGATGGGACCTGGATAAACTGGCTAAATCAGAGGTTGTACAGAGTTTCAGGGAGACCATAACGGAACAATTGACAGGAATGGGGGAAAGAAATACAGTAGAAGAAGAATGGGTAGCTCTGAGGGATGAAGTAGTGAAGGCAGCAGAGGATCAAGTAGGTAAAAAGACGAGGGCTAGTAGAAATCCTTGGGTAACAGAAGAAATATTGAATTTAATTGATGAAAGGAGAAAATATAAAAATGCAGTAAATGAAGCAGGCAAAAAGGAATACAAACGCCTAAAAAATGAGATCAACAGGAAGTGCAAAGTGGCTAAGCAGGGATAGCTATAGGACAAATGTAAGGATGTAGTGGCTTACCTCACTAGGGGTAAGATAGATACTGCCTACAGGAAAATTAAAGAGACCTTTGGAGAAAAGATAAGCACTTGTATGAATATCGAGAGCTCAGATGGAAACCCAGTTCTAAGCAAAGACGGGAAAGCAGAAAGGTGGAAGGAGTATATAGAGGGTCTATACAAGGGTGGTGTACTTGAGGACAATATTATGGAAATGGGAGAGAATGTAGATGAAGATGAAATGGGAAATACGATACTGCGTGAAGAGTTTGACAGAGCACTGAAAGATCAGAGTCAAAACAAGGCCCCAGGAGTAGACAACATTCCATTAGAACTACTAACAGCCTTGGGAGAGCCAGTCCTGACAAAACGCTACCATCTGGTGAGTAAGATGTATGAGACAGGTGAAATACCCTCAGACTTCAAGAATATAATAATTCCAATCCCAAAGAAAGCAGGTGTTGACAGATGTGAAAATTACCGAACTATCAGTTTCATAAGTCACAGCTGCAAAATACTAACACGAATTCTTTACAGACGAATGGAAAAACTGGTAGAAGCCGACCTCAGGGAAGATCAGTTTGGATTCCGTAGAAATATTGGAACACGTGAGGCAATGCTGACCTTATGAATTATCTTAGAAGAAAGATTAAGGAAAGGCAAACCTACGATTCTAACATTTGTAGACTTAGAGAAAGCTTTTGACAAAGTTGACTGCAATACTCTCTTTCAAATTCTAAAGGTGGCAGGGTAAAATACAGGGAGCGAAAGGCTATTTACAATTTGTACAGAAACCAGATGGCAGTTACAAGAGTCGAGGGGCATGAAAGGGAAGCAGTGGTTGGGAAGGGAGTGAGACAGGGTTGTAGCCTTTCCCCGATGCTATTCAATCTGTATATTGAGCAAGCAGTAAAGGAAACAAAAGAAATATTCGGAGTAGGTATTAAAATCCGTGGAGAAGAAATACAAACTTTGAGGTTCGCCGATGTCATTGTAATTCTGTTAGAGACAGCAAAGAACTTGGAAGAGCAGCTGAATGGAATGGACAGTGTCTTGAAAGGAGGGTATAAGATGAACATCAACAAAAGCAAAACGAGGATAATGGAATGTAGTCGAATTAAGTTGGGTGATGCCGAGGGAATTAGATTAGGAAATGAGACACTTAAAGTAGTAAAGGAGTTTTGCTATTTGGGGAGCAAATTAACTGATGATGGTCGAAGTAGAGAGGATATAAAATGTAGACTGGCAATGGCAAGGAAAGCGTTTCTGAATAAGAGAAATTTGTTAACATCGAGTATAGATTTAAGAGTCAGGAAGTCATTTCTGAAAGTATTTGTATGGAGTGCAGCCATGTATGGAAGTGAAACGTGGACAATAAATTGTTTGGACGAGAAGAGAATAGAAGCTTTTGAAATGTGGTGCTACATAAGAATGCTGAAGTTAGATGGGTAGATCACATAACTAATGAGGAGGTACCGAATAGAATTGGGGAGAAGAGGCTTTTGTGGCACAACTTGACAAGAAGAAGGGACCAGTTGGTAGGACATGTTCTGAGGCATCAAGTGATCACAAATTTATCATTGGAGGGCAGCGTGGAGGGAAAAATCGTAGAGGGAGACCAAGAGATGAATACACTAAGCAGATTCAGAAGGATGTAGGTTGCAGTAAGTACTGGTAGCTGAAGAAGCTTGCACAGGATAGCGTAGCATGGAGAGCTGCATCAAACCAGTCTCAGGACTGAAGACCACAACAACAAACAACTCAATGGGCGTGCGTAAAATTCCCACATTAGCTCTATTATATGCACATTTCCTCAATCATCCACGAAAAGGAAAGTACCATGTCCAACCAATAAGGACACAGGCTTGTAAAATTTCCATTACAAACAGTGCGTTACAAATTGGAATACTTCTGTGCATAAGATAAACATTATTTCATCATTCCCACATTTTAGTAAAACCCCACGGTCAGTCTTACTTCATACTGTTCCTACCCAGTTGCAGAATCTTTGAAACATGTGGATTACGAAGCGTAAAAGAAAAAGAGCAAATTATCTTTATGCAAGTAGCGCAAGCTGTCCTGTGGATTAAGACAATCAGTCACCCCTCAAAAAAAAAGGTGAACTTATATTTACATAACATCAGATATTGTAGTATATACTTATATTACACTAGCAATGAAGTATCAGAACCTAAAAAAAATGCGAATGTTAGGGAAAAAAAAAAAAAAATTTGGGAGTGTCAAGACGCGAACCACCGCCCCCACAAACAATGCATCATACCGACAGCAACACTATTCATTATGCTAAACCAACAATACACCTATCGCATCTACTTCTACTCATATTATGTTACCCCTTGCTGAAAACCTTTAACGTAGATATGTTACTAATTGAAATTTAATTATAACAAATTGTACCAAGAACAATGCGTTTTGGGTGGATCTTCAGTGTGTCGCTGCCTTCAAACAGCCTCCTCTCATAATACGCAAGTTACAATAATTCTTTTGTCACGTATATGATGTTTCTCATTATTTTATTGGAACGAATCACACAGTTAACAATGGGTTTTCCAGTGATTCTCAATTTGCTGGTTCTCAGAAACGGCATATATACATATAGGCTTGAAATGAATGAAAATATGGTGCCTCACAACTCTGTCCTGAAGGGAGATGGCGCACTTGTGACGTAGGTGGTCAATGCTCAGATGCACGCTCAGAATATCTGACTTGCCAGATATTGCTCTGCACGTTCGGAAAGACTCCCGAGCGGTCTACTGCACGATATGACGTCAGAAACTCAGCACGCTCAACGCTCAACGTTTGGATGCACGGTCCGTGTGTCGACGGCTTTACCTATCTAGGCCCTTCCCTGTTCCCATTCCAGCACTACACAGCCTCTATTCCAATATGCACCCACTTCTCTCCTTTCCTGCTATCCCCTCCCCCCCCCTCCCCTGCTCTCTGTCAAAGCTATCAACTGCACCTAGCTGCCCTATCCCCTCTCCACCTCGTCCCTGTACATTCCCACAAGCAGCTTTTTATCGTCCTCCCCACCCGGACACTGTGGTCACGTTTATGACTTGCTTTTCTGCGTCTGCTTCTGCGTGTGCGTGTGCGTGTGTGTGTGTGTGTGTGTGTGTGTGTGTGTGTGTGTGTGTGTAGAAAGCACACAATACTGTGAAAAAAGCATGGTCTGGGAAACCTTTCAAAAAAGAAGAATTAAAAGGCTGACTATGAAAAGAATAAAGGGAGTGTAACAAGGAAGTGCGAGCTGTGTAAAAGTAGGAGAAGGAAAGGCAGACTGGTTAGAACATAAAAATGGGCTGAAGCAATGGAGTGCACTATTCCCAGATAGATGATTTAATGGTGTGAGGAAATGGAAAGGGACAAGGTATAAGAAAGGCTAAATATATGGGGGGACGCAGTGGAACTGTATGGATTGAAATTTATGCAAACAAGTGTGAAGGGATAAGATGTGAGTGGTGACTGATATAATTAGAGAGCAAGTACTAAAGCAAGTGCAAAGTTTCAAGTGACTAGGGGGTATAATGAAGGCAATGGCAGGAATGATAAGGAGATTACTGAAAGGGGAAGGAAAGGCAAGTGCACGGAACCCTGCAGAGTGTAAGAAGCTAGGTTTGGAGGAAGGATGTACCACCCAAAAGCAAGCACATTATGCTTCAATACTCACACATGCTTCAGAAATGTGTGTAATGACGAAAACGCAGGGCAGAATACAGGCTTGTGGGACAAAATTTCAAAGAAAGAAGAGTAAGGAAGGAGACGTTGAGAGAAATTGTAAAAGACAAGTCTTTGTAAGAGAGCATAGAAAAGACAAGGTTACGATGGTATGAGCATGTTAAAAGAATGGGAACTAGAAAGACACTGAGACAGGCTCACGAACCGATGGTAGGAGGCACGAGACCTAGAGGAATATCGATAGACGAATGGATCGCTGGAGAGAAGGAATGTGTGACAATGAGAGGAGAAGACAGAAAAATGGAGAGAGAAACATGGTGGAAGGAAGGGAAAGATGGAGAGGCTTATATCCCAAAAAGATCCAGCCAGGGACTGAAACTTTATAGAGGATGATGATTATAACTTGGGAGATTAGAGGATGATGATTATAACTTAGGAGATATCAGTGCATCCTTTTTTTCCCTGTTACCTCAGGCAATGATTTGTATATGTCACCCTGTAACAGGCTGTGTAAGTCATTTCAATGATGAAGGGAAGGCAAGGGCATACCCCAACCAATACAATGATGACTAGTAAAGCAATTTGGCGTTCAAACCAACCTTCCGGTTGATGACACTTTTAGTTCATTTTTGTTTACAGTAACAAGCAATAGCCAGTAAATTCATCTACAATACTGACACAGCATCATACAAACAGGTAAACCAGCAATGGAAACTATCTCTCTTCATTCTCTCTTCATCCAGTCAGATCATGCAAATAATATGGAAGTAATAACTCAAACATTTTTCACACTGCAAAATATTTCATGAAGTGTTTAGTAACAAATCTGTCACAGTTGCAGTACATACATACTGCAACAAATTTCTTAGCAAACATTTCACAAAATATTAAAAAAGTTGCTGCTCCTGTGTCACCAAAACTTTGAAACTGAAAAAAAAGCTTATTTATTGTAACAAAGAAATAAACTGTTTTAAAATGCAGTCTAAATGCATTCCTGAATTAGGTTACACAAAATTTATAGATATTCAAGAGTCTTAATCTCCTTTTGATTTAATACTCTTGTATTTAACAACACAAATAATAAGTACCTGAGGTTCAAACCCCATGTCAAACATTCTATCGGCTTCATCCAGAACAACATATGTTACACGTCTTAGGTTGGTTACTCTTCCTGCGAAGAAGAAATGCAAACATTAGGCATCTAAATATTAAAGAGAGGAAACACTGAAGAGAAAAAAAAGACATATCAAAAGATATAAATTATATAACATGTTACATTACAAACAATGGAATAATTGAAAAGTGTGACAGGCTATTACCTAGCTTCCAGAACTGTTACTTACTTCCTCTGGAAGGAAAGAGGTATACGTTTGGGAAGGAGTGCAGGGTACTCAGGTCCCTGGTTAAAATATACAGTTTTCTTTGTGGTCACTACAGCTGTGTTCCTGTTGGCTGCTTGAGTGACCTACCCCTTCCCTTGCCAAAACCTGTCCCTCTTTTCCTGCCAGATGAAGGAATAATCATTTCCAAAAGGTGAGTAATACTAATTTTTTAATGTGTCTATTAGTAGTATTTTAATAATACTTCCTCAAGGTAAGCATTGATCAGACAGTCTTGTAATTTTACAATTATCTCAAGTTAATTCTTATTTTGATACAAACAATGTAAGGAGTAATAGTAATCACACTTACTGTGTAGTTGAGACCCTGAGAAGTTAACAGGTCCTCCCCCCCCCCCCATCCCCAAACACACACACACACACACACACACACACACACACACACACACACACAGCAAGGGAGAGACAGAGGGAGAGGGGGAGAAGGGGATTGGGGAGGAGGGAACAAATGAAGGGTAGTCACCTCAGCAGCTGCCTAGTGCCAGCCTTCGAAGACTCTGCTACAGGGTGCAGA
Source organism: Schistocerca cancellata (assembly GCF_023864275.1). Lineage (NCBI taxonomy): Eukaryota > Metazoa > Arthropoda > Insecta > Orthoptera > Acrididae > Schistocerca > Schistocerca cancellata. The sequence continues at coordinate 158,066,773 of NC_064627.1, forward strand.
GGCCAGAAGATCCTGTTCCACAAGACATACCGAGGTGTCAGCATTCTCACTGGGTGAGCATGTGGATGTCAGGGCAGAAAAATGGTAGGCGGAGCGCACTGACAAAACGCAGGGCAGCTGGGTGAGCCTATCATGCAGCGACACCATTCAAAAGGACTTCCGAGTTGGGAAGGGGAAGATGGTTTGACTTTTTTTGATTTCTTAGAGCCTTTGCAGTTGACAGGTGAAGACTCAGATGTTTGTCAGCTGGAAGGACATAAGAACTCTTCACAGGAGTATTTCTGTCCTTTCCGGCCTGCCAGTAGTAGGTGATTTCGCAGCCAGAGGCAAAGATTTGGTGGCTTGTTGCACAGCTGGAGGAGAAGGAGACAGAGATGCTATTGTGATACTGGGTGGTTTTACAATTGCCATGCTGAATTTGACCTCACAAGTCTGCATGGGCACGTCCTACGCAGGGCAATGTGTAGTAGCAAGAATGGAACTGTGTCAGGTCGTAAAATGCAGGGGCTTTGACTAGTGCACAATATGGTGGTGAGAATTCATCTGATGCTGAGCTGGTTGGTAATCATGCCAATATGAAAACGATGCAGAAGTCACAGCAAAGTTGACACATGAGAAGCATGTTCTCACAGGTGGTCCTCTTCTGATGGGATTCTAGAGCATACTGCTGAGGACAATATACTCAACATCAAATTATTTCCCTCCTGTACCAGCTTTTCTGACTGCACAGATGGGAACTGTCCAAAGAACATACCTTTCTATCCACCCTCCTGGTCGCAATATTACCTAGCCTCTGGCTGACACCCACACCTACCTGTTCCTATCCCTCCCCATTCACTCTAGTTCGATCCAGCTATCCATTCATCTATATCCACACTGTGTTGTCCATGGTCTCCCTCTTTAATTACCCTTACTTGTCTCCACCCTCCCCCCCCCCCCCCAAAAAAAACCCTTACCACCACTTCATCATGTGCCAGATGAAACTTCCTCTGCCTATGCCAGTGCAACCTTTCTGTTGCCACAGTCACATCCCCTTTCTTTGCTGCTTCTGTCTGCTTAGATATCACTGTCCTTTACTTTCACACTATAGTCAGATCAAATTTATTTGTTAACCAATACTTCACACTTTATAACCAAATTATCTAATCAGAACTCTCAATATCACAAGTAAACTGTCCACCATTGTAAATGTTTCACAACATTTGCAGTGTATGAGTAGTGCACACCAGTGGATGCACTCAAAGGTCATTTAAAAACTGGATGCTAAATCCTGTCTGCAGGAACAGCCTGTGCACTGTTGACTAAATCTTAAGTGACAGGCAGCTGGTAGCTACTGTGACATTGCTGTAGTTGCATGCAAGAGCTACTAACAAACATCTATTTACACAATCTTTTAGTTGCTTACACAAATATCTAGTTTTTACACACACACACACACACACACACACACACACACACACATTTCTGAGAATCAGACTTTACCTTTCTGAATAATTTCTTTTTCTTTTTTTCCTTCACAGGATGAAACAAATTTCCCTTTCAGCTGTATTTTTTATTATATTATTCTGCTTAAAATGTAACTGATTTCAGGGCCATAGGACTGATCCTCAGGCACCAGTTACAGATGGTTTTTGTATGTCACTTGTTCACATAGATAGCAGTTTTGCCTGGCTCGACGAAGACGTAACTGGACTGAACCTTGAAGATTGTTGTAGATACAAAAATGCCAAACATATTATATGTCTACTCTTGCTGTACAGCGCAGAAACCCGGCCATGAAGATAGGGGAAAAATGTAAGGTGTCAACAAGAGAAATGAAGTTTTTTTTTTGAGAAGACAAACAGATGCAAAAATGGAAAGAAGTGAGAAATAAAAGAGTTAAGAAGATAACGTTTGAGAAACACACACAAGAGAGGAAAAAAGCTTAAAATTTATGGACATGTGAAGAGAATGGATGAGATGATGATGCTGAGGAAGATGCACAAGATGGAGGACAAGAAACCAATGGAAAGGTCAAGGTACAGGTGGCTAAAAGGAGTGGAAGAATGCATTCAGAGACACAAGAAAACTGGGCCAAAATAGGGTCAGAGAGGTGGTGGGGAGACAGGAGAAGATGGAGAGGCTTGTGCTCCATGCTGATCCTTCCAGTAACATGACTGTACAAGGTGGTGTTGGTGTTGGTGGTGGTGGTAGTGGTAGTGTTGGTGGTGGTGACGATGATGATGATGATGATGATGATGATGATGATGATGACAATGATGACAACGAGGATGAAGACGACTACGATTATGTAGACATGCTAGTGAATGATTTTGTTGTTTGAATGAATGATTTGGTGGGGTTTTGCAAATTTTGACTATATGGAACGCCTGTAATGTGCCGAGGACTCTCGAATTAATTACACAGTAAACTGAACAGCATAACAAACACAGCTGAAACGAAACTATGTTTCATACCACTAAATAACCAGCACACACCTACTGTTACTCCATCTATAATGGAGTTTACTTACAATATATAAGGCTACAAGAGTTATTTGTTACGAGAAAGGATTGATTTGAAAGTTCTAGTGCACACAAATTAGGAAAGAGCTTTTATTTCATCCTATCTTTGTAAAGTTGAACAATTATACTGAAAAATAAGGCACTAAATCATATAATAAAGTTGTTTGTCAGTTAAGGTCAGACATATTTTACCACTGTTGGCTGCAAGCAGGTCAATCATTCTTCCTGGTGTACACACTATAATTTCAGCACCACGCTTCAGTTCAGCTATCTGCTCAGATATTCCTGTTCCCCCGTAGACACAGACAGCTCGGAGATTTAAAGCTTTGGTAAACTTGCGACATTCTTTACCAATCTGCATACACAGCTCCCTTGTAGGAGTCATTATCAGAGCTGTTTAAAATAAATATAACAGATTTAGTAATTTATAGGTTACAGTTCAAAGTATATTTATGAAAAAACACAAACATGCATTAAGAACAGAATCAAATTAACCAACAATGATACCTTCCACTGATACAAAGATGCATAAAAGTTAAGGTCCAAATCCAGTGATGTGACAAGCACCCATTTTACAAAAACAATTAATGTTTATTATTCCAAAATGTGCTTAAAACAAAAGGATTAAAGGAAGCAATTGGGTACGATCACAATATCCAATCCAGACATCCATACTACGAGGGTTGTATGAAAAGTAATGCCTCTACCTTTGTTAATTGGGTTTGCATGGGAATATTTTGATAAATCAAATGCAGAAATAATCCTCAGAATGTAATCTTTAATTACCAATATTCACTTTTCCACATAATCACCAGCCAATCGGATACATTTCTAACAAGTTTTCTGAAGCCGTCACAGAAGAAGTTGACACTCTGTTTCCGCAACCACAGTCTCACAGTTCTCTCAACATCTTCATCAGAATCATAATGATGTCACCGCAGATCGTCTTTCATTATCGGGAACAGATGGAAGTCAGATGGTGCTAAATCTGGACTGTATGGAGGATGCTGTACTGTGGTGAGATTCAGTCTCTGTAATTCTGCTGTGGTGCCATGTGAAGTGCGTGGTTTGGCATTGTCATGCAGCAGGAAAACGTTTCCCTTTTCCTTTCGGACCCTCGTTAGCTGTTGTTTCAGAGTTCGCAGCACTCTAAATTTATTGTTGTTCCACGATCAAGGAAATCAACATGGATAACACCATCTGTGTCCCAGAACACAATGGCCGTGATTTTTCCAGCTGACGGTTGCGTCTTGAATTTCTTTTTCTGGGATGAGTCTGTGTGTCGATATTCCATAGACAAAAATTTCGTATCTGAGTTGTAACGGTGTACCCACATTTTGTCTGCTGTCACAATTGAATGGAGAAAGGCATGACCTTCATTCTCATAATGCGAGAAGAGCTCCTGGCAAATTTCAAGTCTGTGCCCTTTCATTTCAGGAGTCAGCATCTGGGGTACCCACCATGCACAGATCTTCTGATAGCCAAGCAAAGCAATAATGTGATCCACACACTCTTGTGAAAAGCCGATTGTGGTTGCAATTTCTCTCCGAGCGATACAATGACCGTCCTCCATCAATCTGTCAACATTTTGCTTGTGAAACTCAGTGGTTGCTGTCACAGGGCGTCCAACTCATTGTTTGTCACACAGGTCAGATGTTCCCACCTCAACATCTTTAAACTTATTCGCCCAACGACACAGTACTCAAATCAACACAATCACCATAAACTGCTTTCATTCTCTGATGGATCTCCTTTGGGATGATACCTTCTGCTGCCAATAAATCAATGACTGCACGTTGCTTAAATCGCATTGACTGGCCGTTTGTGCAGGGTTCCATACTTCACACTGTAACAACACAACCGTTCAGCGCTAAGACTTCCCACCAACTGGAGCTGTAGAGAAGAGGCTACGGAACAAGCCAGTTCCTTCCGCATACCTATGCTGTGAACTGTTGAAGAGTTACGAAGGTGGAGGCATTACTTTTCAGTCAACCCTCGTACACAGCTATTGGTATCCATAAGTAACAATCTTGATGATTCACTTTATGTGGAACAAATATGGAAAAGCATTTCACCACCCAGCTCTAACAACAATGTGGCAAGAAACAACTGCTTCTACTACATTTTATGATGATCAACCTACTCCAGTGGCAGACACTGCAAAAGAGGCATTTTGCATCATGGTGTAGTATATTGTTAAAGTTTCGAGAGTGTCTGTTCCTAGAAGAGTCAACAAATATACTGCCTCCTTCTATATATATCTCACAAAGAGATCCTGAAGATAAAATTACAGAGATTCGAGCCCATAAGGAGGCTTACTGGCAACCGCTCTTCCCGCGAACTATACACAACTAGAACAGGGAACAGGGAAGTGACAGTGGTACACAAAGTGTCCTCCACCATAAACCACAACATGGCTTGCAGAGAATAGATACAGATGTATACGGGAACACTAAATAGCAGAACTCTTTCAGATCTGAACATAGGTTAGTGGAACTGGGAAGGGGTTGAACAAGGTGAATGGGATAAAGTGGGATAATCAGAATGGTGGCAAGGAACAAAGACCAAACAGAATTGAAATTAGGATTGATGTTTTACAACAGAGTTACAAAGCAGGGATGATTCACTGTAAACAAAAATATTAAAATTATACTCCAGACACTGAAGGAATCTGAAGCAGAATACCACAATTTGTAACAAAATAAACAATAGATATTCTACTGAAGTCTATGCACTAACACATATGCACGGGTCATCATAAAGTTTTAATTACCACCTTCAAAAAATAGTTACATAATTAATGTTTTCTTTGTTTGCTGGTATATGTTTGCACTAATGTTTCACACTAACTTACAGAACAGCATCACGAAACCACCAACAGCTGCTGTAATGTGTATTTATTTATCAACATCTGGTTTCAATCAAGCAACCATCTACGAGTCACATAACTAGTAAATGGTAGCTTGGTTAAAACTGGTTGTCAATACATAAATACCCGTTATAGCAACTTTTGGTCTTTTACTGAAAAATTCTTTTCATAGTCACTCACATTTTTAAAAATATTAAAAAAGTATGAGATATGTGCCTATGTATGGCCGCAGTCCATGGCCTAACACTACATCTAACAAGTAATTTTACATTACACTTTGGTATTGCAGTACCCAGTTATAACCACTTTTCAACGGTTTACAAAATGAAACTTTTTCTGTTGTCTGTCAGCACATTTTTGTAGGCTGAGGAAGATCTCTCCACATCACAAGAGGTTAATGATGCATACTTGATAGACACAATTGCTCGAGGTCCCCAATACAATCCATCTTTGGGCTTCTCTCCCTAAATAATGGTTGACACTCTCTTCACATCTGGAATTTGTCAAAAGTTGGGTAGGACATGTAGATGGGTGGTAGTAAAAATGAGGAAGTTCTTTGTTGGGTTAAAAGAGATAAAACAGAAAGATAATGACATAATGGAATGTGGGTATATGATGTTAGCAGACTTTCAGTAGCAACATGGAAATGCCTAGCTGAAGTCCATCATGTATGGAAATGTTTAGAGGATGCCTTTATCCAGCTGTGCATGACAAATGGTTGACACTTTTGATGGTGGTGGTGACAGAATGTTATCAGACATTATTGCAATGGTTTCAAAAATGTATTATTGCTATACTTCTTTAAAATAATATTTTAGAATTTTGCCATTATACTATGATACTAATAAGTTTTGTTTTGTCACAGCAGCTTTCACTTCATATTTTTTGAAGTTTTTCAGATACAATAGCTGCTTGAATAGTTCTTTGGCATAATGCTGAATGTTTTCATGGAAACTGCACAATATTCCAATGAAGAAGCTGCTCATTATCTTCAGAAGATGGATGATCAACTGCCTTGTTGAAGTGTTGTGCATTTTCCATGACATCCAACATCACACCTACTTCCACTTTCTTCCACCAAAGCACTGCAGTTCACATTTATTAAAGATGGTAACAGATACTGAGAACTCTTATACTGTGTGTCTATTTCATTCACATTTAATTCTAATAAAACTTCAGAGCTGCAGATTTCTCTGTAAGAGGTAGCTGAAAATGACTGAAGAAAAGGTTGAGAACATGTGGACAATTTTCTTATGCAGAAATCAAGGGAGAGAGCAAGCAGAGAGTTGAATATCACACAACTGTTTTTTTTCTAAATGGGCCAAAGAAAAGATATAATGTACATACAAACCACACAGAAAACCTCTGCACTTTTTTTGATAAATGAGATGTGACATGTCAATCTTGATACATGGATGTATTACATCTCCCAAGTCTACGTAACGATGAAAGATGCCCGTGAGATTTGAAGAAGGTTTATTTTATTAGTAGTTAAGATTTGGAGGTCGGACTGTGGGAGGAACGGTTTGCAATATCTGCAAGTATGTTGAAAGAAGTGCGCATCACACTGATAAGGTGGGAATGTTCAATGTCAAGGGTGTGACGAGCAAAAGTCTAATGAACTGTCAGCTGAATCTTGTCTCAACTAAGATTCATAAGGGTCAGTCGGACACAATAACATATTTTGAAGACTGAACATTATTGTGACTGGAAATAACAAGTTATTGTGTTCAGAAGAGTTAATACAGGAGTTCACTATCACTGGAAAATTGTTATTTGGCCCTGCCTTGCAGGTCTAAATCAGCAAAACATCAAAATAGGTGACTGCAAGAAATTTTGTTAGTACATGTCATCATCAAGGCCAAGAGAATGATAGATCATAATTTGCACATTCACACTTTCCTTGACCACATTTCACTTCATAAGTCACCAACTGTTAGTGTGTTCTCCCCCCCCCCCCCCCTCCCCCCTTTCCTTATTCTTCAAGGAACAAACCATTGCCTGATAGGTACCTGCTCTGAACATATTATTACTGCACAGGTTTCTACGACAATAGTCTCAAGAGGCAGTTAGAAATTGACAGCATGGACTTCATCTATCAGGATGATGATTCACCACAACTATATACCAATGTTTATAAATTGTCAAACATCAAATTGGGAAGAGGATGTACTACTCATAGTGGAGACAGTGATCATAAATTCCTGTGCTTGTTTTAAGCCTACCCTATTTGACCCCATGCAATTCTTTTTTTTTTTTTTTCCCCCATCTCTATGTGAAAGATTTAGTGTTTGGCGCACCTTGACCAAAAGACTTCCCAGAATTATGAATTCACACTGACAATGTCCTTACACAAGCTGATAATCTGAATGTGGGATTAAACAAGTTACAGACACTATGCATCTTGAATCAGCAAGGGGGAACATATTAAGCACTTGCAACAACTTGTAGCTAGGTAGCTTAGCAGACCTGTTTCAACTACTTGTAATAACAATCTATTATTTGGGTGGAACTCACTATGGATACTGTGTCCCACCACTGGCTACTGTGAGTTTTACTACTAAAAAGTCAGAAAACTATTACTGCATGTTGAAAAAAAAAAAAAAAAAAAAAAAAAAAAAAAAAAAAAAAAAAAAAAAAAAAAAAAAAAAAAAAAGAGGTATTATGAGAGCAGAGCCACTCATTACCTGTTTCATATCCTACACAGTCAACAATGAAAGCACTTTCTGTCCCATGGAATGGGTTTTTCTCTTCTTAATCCTCTCCATTAATATTTCACCATCTTCAGCAACTGTAGTTGCATTTATTGAAATAATCAGTAACCAATTGCACAAAAGAAATTTTATTTCCTTAATAGGTTTCAGGCACTTAATACCCATCTTCAGAAGGTTATAACTATCACATTATTTGTAAGTGTCAAAAAGAAGTTACATGCGGCATTGTTTCAAAAATAAGTTGCATGTGGCATATTGCTGTGTTCATGTGGTTCATAGTACCTTTACAGAAATAATATAAGGAAGACAAACAACAAGTAATACGCTGCATGCATATTTCTGACACTTGCAAACATTGCTATGTTATAGCCTTCTCAGGAAGAGCAATAAGTGCCTGAAACCAGTTAAGGAAAAAACATTTTATTTGTGCAACTGGTCTGCTTGCTTGTTTTGTTTTAGGGCACAAAAACAACTAAGGTAATATGTGCCCATGTCACAACTGTACAACATGGAGACGAAAAAAGAGTTAAAAGCAATTACATGTTAAGCCCAATCGACAGAAGGAAAGACACCTACAAACAGGTACTTTCTCTTTGAGAAAGGGCCATAAAATATGCCATAGAGACACCAGAAATCCTGAACTAAAGATTAAATTTCCTTCTGTACATTGCTAAAACGGATAAAAGTAGTGCGCGGTTGACAGCCTGCGCGTCGTTCATTAAAATGTCCAATAACTCAGACAACAAACATAAATTAGAACATAAGTCGTTAAAAAAATGGCATTCCATCAGGGAATGGCACAGCATCAAAGGTTGGTGACAATGGGCACAAAGTGGTGGGGGATCACCACTCCACACTCGGCGATGGCTAAAAAGACAGTGTACAATACGCAACTTTGATAAATTAATCTCTTTGCAGCAAGAGGGGCGAGAGGTGACTGGATAAGGCTTAGGGAGAGGTTTAATTCTGCGGAGCTTGTTCCTATGAAAGGAAGACCAGTGGTGATGCCAAAGTGACATAACCTGCTGACAGATGGCAACACAGAGATCATCAGAGGGAATGGAAGAACTAAGTGGCAGAGGTACGAGGACTGCAGCCTTGGCAGCAGTGTCTGAGCCTCATTTCCTATCACATTGACGTGACCAGGGACCCACATAAACACCACAGTGACTCCATCAAGAGGGAGCAAGTGAAAGCTTTCCTGAACCCAGGCAGCGAACAGCACACAGAGGCTCTGAAGGGCACTGAGAGTGTCAGAGCATATGACAATTGAAAAGCCTGTGTTGCCATACGTAATGCGTGGCCTGATACAGGGTGAAGAGCTCTGCTGTAAATACTGAGCAGTGTTCCGGAAGCCAATACGAAAACTGTCATTGCCAATGACAGAGGCACACCCGACACCATGGTTAGTTTGAGAGCCATCAGTATACACAAAGGTATTATTGCAAAGGTTGAGTAACTTACAGCGACAGAACGACTCTGAAGTAGTGTACTTAGGAAGCAAATGAAGTCCAAGGTGAACATTGGCCACCACAGGAAGTCAAGGTGGTGAATGGTTCACATGCGTCGCGAAAGTGGCAGGTAGCAGGAAGTTAAGCTGCCACAGCAATAGCCAACCAGGAGGTAACAGAGAAGAGGGATGTGTCTTATACTGGTGGTCAAAGGTGTCACCAAAGAAGCAGGCATAGGATGGATGGCCAGGCATAGCAAACAAAAGACATGCGTATCTGCTGAGGAGAACATCACACGTCAGTATGACTGCAGTAATTCAGCAGCTTCTGCAAGCGAAACTCTCAACCAAGTTAGTGTAAAATGCGCTAGTGGCCAGATGGATACCACAATGGTGGAGTGTATTGAGAAGGCGTATGAGGGGCAGACATGCAGATGCATAAATGAAACACCCACAGCCTAATTTCGAACAGACAAGGGATTGGTACAAGTGGAGGAGGGTGGTATAATCCACTCCCCAGGATGTACCACTGAGGAAAGTAAGGACACTGAAGGGCTGGGTACAGTGGGTACCAGAACGCTGCATCGTAAAGATGAAGTGCAAGGAATGGAACATTCTGTGGCAGTAAGGATAACGTTGGTAAGGTATTCTACCTGGTCATCACAACTTGGAAAAAATTGTTCATTGAAGGTCACCACAGATGAGTAAAGCCTCCAGTAGACCTTAGAAATTTGCCATTTCAGTTTGCACACAGGTGGGACAAAAGACAGCAATAGGATAGCACATGGGAAATGGTCGCTTAAGTATCCATCAGAGAAAATGGACCACCCCAGACAACGGGCAAGCTGGACAGTGCAGAATGAGAGATCCAAATAGGAATAGGTGTGCATGGAGTCTGAAAGGAATGTGGGTGGTCCAGTGTTAAGGCAGATGACGTTGAGCTGCTTGAGAAAGTCAGCTAAGAGGGCACCTCTCTGACAGGTTCTGGGAGAACCCCAAAGGGAATGATGCGCATTAAGCCACTGAGCAGCAAGAAGGAGTGAGAGAGTTGCCCCACAAGCTGGAGGAAGTCTACCCTGGTGACACCAAATGATGGAGGGATGTAAAGGGTACAAAGGGAAAAGATTAAGTGAGGAAGGAAAATGCAGACTGCAACAGCTTGCAGCTGGGTGTTCAGGGAGATGGTGTGACTACGAACATTATCCTATACGAGCAGCATGACCACCCTGCAAAATGGAATACTGCCCTCTGGGGGATGACCAAAGTAGACCAGAAAGAAATGCGAGAGGTCAAAGCAGTAATGAGGATGCAATTTTGTTTCCTGGAGGCAGAGAACAAGCAGACACTGAGATTCCAAGAGCAGCTGTAATTCCTCCTTGTTGGACATAAGGTTGCAAACATTTCATTGGAGGAGAGTCATAACGAGGAAAGGGGAGGAGGGTAAAAATGGAGGGGTGTCATATCAGCAGCTGCCAAGTCCCAGTCTTCAAAGACTCACTGCTACATGGCGCAGATGCTGGAGGATCCCGCTTCACGAGATCTACAAAGGCATCAGCATTCTCCCTCCAACGGTCTGCAGAGTCCAGCGCAGAAAAGCGGTTCGCAGTGTGCACTGATGATGTGGAGGTTGGCCGGTTGTGAGTATCATGCAGCGACATCTCTGAGTTGGCAAACGACAAGACCGTTTGCCCTTGTTTAATTTCTTGGGAGCTTTTGTGGTTGGCAGATGCCAATTTAGATGTTTGTTGGCTGTAGAGATGTAAAATGTCTTCACGGGTAATTTCTTTCTGTCCTTTCCGGCCTGTCTGTTGTGTAGCAGGTGACTTAGCATTGTGAAGCGAAAATTTGGTGGCTTGTTGCACAGCTCGAGGGGGAGGAGACGGGGATGCTACCGTGACACTCAGTGATTTGAATTGAGGTCGCATGTCTGTGTGGCCATGTCCTTCGTGGAGCGAGATGTAGCAAGAATGGTACTATAAGTGCCAGATGGTAAAACGCAGAGTTTTCAACTAGCCAACAACTTGCGAGAGACAGAATAAGGTACTTTTCCCTTCACCCAGATCTCATGGACAGCCCGATCATTGAGATACAAGGGAACAATCTCGGGAGGGGGCTGCATGGTAGCCATTGCAATTGTTACAGTGGGGAGAAGGAGGTGGACAATCGCCCTCGTGAGCATCCCTACCACAAGTTACACATTCGGCCGCGTGTCAACAAGACATTCAAGTGTGGTTGTAACCATGACACTGGTAGCAGCACATCGGGTTCAGAATGTACAGTTGGACTGTGATAACTTCACAGCCTGCTTTGATCCTTGATGGAAGCACTACTCTCTGTCAAATGTGAGAAAGAGAGTGCGCATGGGCACTAAGGACGCATCTACCTTTTTCATCACCTGATGGACTGCAATGACACCCTGATCAGAGAGGTAAGTCTGGATTTTCTCATGGGTCAGACCATTGAGCAGCCTAGTGGAAATAACATCATGGGAAGAATTCAGCATTCGATGGGCCTCGACACGAACAGGATAGCCATGGAGGAGTGACGCTGCAAGCAGTTGTGCTTGAGAATCATAAGTAGTCTCCAAAAGCAAACTGCCATTGCATAAAAGAGAACAGGGTTTCACAGGACCAGCAATTGCATCATATCCTTTCTGACTAATGAACAGATTAACAGTAGCAAAGGACTGACTGTCTTCAGTACGTGAAACGACGAGGAACAGAGGTGCAGCTGGGAGGGTCTGTGAATTGTTAGCCTCATTTCATTTACATTTGATAGACTTTGACTGAGAGGATGATGTTTGGCTTATTGCAGAAAATCCTCCATGATTGTGTCTCTGATGGTGTGCTGCTTTCAACGGGGATCACCCTCAGAAGGCAGCTCACCTGCCTTAGGTGAGATTGTTCAGACCTTAGGTCAGCTCAAGAATCACCTCCCCCCCCCCCCCCCCCCCCGCCTCCCCCCCGTGCTTCGCCTGAACCAGGGGGTACATGTGAACGAACCCTACCTGTCGACCCAGGGCAAGGAATTATGCTTTACCCAGTCACATGTTACACTTCAAATGCATGGGCCAGCCTTCAGAAGCGAACAGGAAGGAAGAAGAAAAAGAGGAACCTCAAACACTGAAGCAGGGAAACGATAGAAGAAAGGAAACGCGGAAAGAAAAAGAACGAAAAAACTATGGAGGGACTGTTCTGATGTCAGGTTGCTGAAAATGCAGAACACATTCCCAAAAATGTCCCAAACCTGTTCCCCAAGGGAGGAGAAAAAGAACAGTTAGAGGATAGACAAGCAGTAAACAAGGGAAAAGATGCTGTGGAGGCTGGGGTCCCACGGTAGCCAAGCATGAACTTGCCAAAGAGTGGTGGGCCCCCTGGTTGCTTGTGCAATTGGTTGCTTATTATTTCAATAAATGCGCCCTCCCCATTAACTACTAGCACCTGAGATTTCAGGTAGTTATGGACAAACATGTATACTAATTCCATATGTTGAGAAATAAATCATTTTTTGAGTTGTAGGTAAAAGCGACTGGTGAAAGATTTGGACTGTGAAGGGTGTGGAGAAAGTTCAAACCTCAAGTTCTTTGTGATCTGTACAGAACAGACAGCAGTGCGTTACATGCATTGTCATAAATCAAGACAATTCTGGCACTCCGCTATCCTATCCTGTATGGCACTTATTAATCTGGAAGCTCTTTGATGGTTCATCTAAAAAGTAATTGATATACTCAACTCCACGAAACCTACCAACAGTATACCTTTTTGATCCCATCATTCTACTGCCGTAATTGTTCTGTGTAGATAGTGTTTGTCTGAACTTTATTAACACTGGCAAATTTGAATTATCCTACTGCATGGTGTGCCATTTTGAGTACAAATTGATGTAGAATACTCTTGTTTCAACACATCACAATGGAAAAAAAAAATCTTATTCATATCTTCAGCACGATTATGAATCAGAAATGCTTATGTCAGCATCATTAATTGTGTTATAGTGATCATCAGCCAAAATAATTGATTACATCTTGTACACAGGTTACAGTAACTCAGTTTCTCAGCTATAATCAACTGCAGAACACTGGACATTGGTGGAAATTGCACAGCAAGTTGACTAGAATGAAATTTTCACTCTACAGTGGAGTGTGCACTGATATGAAACTTCCTGGCAGATTAAAACTGTGTGCCAGACCAAGACTCGAACTTGGGAACTTTGCCTTTCACAGGCAAGTGCTCTACTAACTGAGCTACCCAAGCATGACTCACACCCCATCCTCACAGCTTTAATTCCACCAGTACTTCGTCTCCTACCTTCCAAACTTCACAGAAGCTCTCCTGCAAACCTTGCAGAACTAGCACTCCTGGAAGAAAGGATATTGCGGAGACATGGCTTAGCCACAGCCTGGGGCATGTTTCTAGAGTGAAATTTTCACTCTACAGCGGAGTGTGCGCTGATATGAAACTTCCTGGCAGATTAAAACTGTGTGCTGGACCAAGTCTCGAACTCGGGACCTTTGCCTTTCTTGGGCAAGTGCTCTACCAACTGCTGTGAGGACGGGGCGTGAGTCGTGCTTGAGTAGCTCAGTTGGTAGAGCACTTGCCCGTGAAGGCAAAGGTCCCGAGTTCGTGTCCCGATCCGGCACACAGTTTTAATCTGCCAGGAAGTTTCATATCAGCGCACACTCTGCTGTAAAGTGAAAATTTCATTCTAGAAACATCTCCCAGACTGTGGCTAAGCCATGTCTCCGCAATATCCTTTCTTCCAGGAGTGCTAGTTCTGCAAAGTTCGCAGGAGAGCTTCTGTGAAGTTTGGAAGGTAGGGGACGAGGTACTGGTGGAATTAAAGCAGTGAGGACAGGGCGTGAATCGTGCTTGGGTAGCTCAGTTCGTAGAGCACTTGCCCGCGAAAGGCGAAGGTCCTGAGTTCAAGTCTCTGTACGGCACACAGTTTTAATCTGCCATGAAGTTTCAGCAAGTTGATTAATTGTGACGCAATATTTGTGCGGCACCTTTTCATTCACTTGCTCAACAAATGACTCTTTAATTCTACAGTGGAGTGTGCACTGGTTTGAAACTTCTTGAAAGATTAAAACTGAGTGTCACATTGAGACTCGTGCCTGAATCTTGCCTTTAGTAGGCAGACCTCTTACCACCTGAGATAGGTGGGCAAGAGCCATGAGCTGTACTCACAACTTTGCTTCTGCCCACAGAAGACAAGATTCCTTGTTTGATGCACAGTTTTAGTATGGTGAGTAGTTTCAAAGTGGTCTGCCATTTCTCTTTGTACACATTCATATTTGCTTCCCAAAATGTACACCACCACTGTTTTTCTACCCCAGTTTTGAGATGTGTTATGAGCATATAACATTGGGTGTCTGAATAAATGTACATCTGTGCATTGTTAAACTGGAAAACACAGGTTTCTACATTGATAATGTCAGATCAGTTTGAATTAGACCACAGAAACACACAATCAGTGTGCCTACAATCAATCTCTGTGTTTCTGTGTTTTCTCCTGAGAGATTCTGTGGTTGCTCCTTTACCTACAGTTTACAGAGTTCTGACCACAGTCCCTTTAATTCCACTGTACACATATATTGGTGGCAATTATATGGGCACAAGTGCAATACGCGTAAAATTACTAAAACTGAACATCATCAATTAAGCATTATCATTTACATTATAGACGGTACGGCAGGCAGTAAACAGAATGTATTAAATATCCTTGCCTCTAAGTTAGTCTGCTTAATTCACTAAATGCTTGAAAATAATTGATTAGCTGTAAGTTTCCCTTTGAACCGAGTTCTGCTTATTAGACTGTTCACCCGTTTCTTTATTATTATTTTTTTTGTTAATTAACAAAGTTGTATCAATATTTGTGATTTGAAAAATCAGTGGTAAATTCAATAAGCTATTTATTTTCAATAATGTTGTTGTTTCTGAATACCGTATTTACTCGAATCTAAGCCGCACTCAAATCTAAGCCGCACCTGAAAAATGAGACTCTAAAGCAAGGGAAAAAAAATTTTCCGAATCTAAGCCACACCTGAAATTTGAGACTCGAAATTCAAGGGGGAGAGCAAAGTTTTAGACCGCACCTCCAAATTGAAACAAAGTTGCTCCATTGTAACATGAGACACAATTTAGGTCAAATGGATGAAGATACAGCTACAGTAGTTTGGTTCGAGTTGTAAGCTCAACATTTAAGCTTTATCAAGTAGCCATTGGTATGTGTCAGGCGCTCAGTCCGTATTTATAAGGGTACCCTTCCTTTTTCAAATTTTTTGTCTGGTTTGAACCGATCGGTTATTTTGCTTTAATCATATCAATACCGTTCTCTTTGTTATAGGTGTTTACGTCACTCTAAGCTGAAAATGCATTATTGTACTGTGTCATGCATTGTTTGTCACATTCTGATAATGAGTGATTACGACTTGTCGCCGCTCGAGGCATGGCTTGCTTTTGTGCGCACTACCGCCACTTACAATATAAAGAAGAGAGGAATTGTCACATAAGCGAAAGAATGACAAGAGACTGTTATTTGTTATTACTTACACTGCTGCTTTCTTTGATAATGATCAACAAGAACCAAATAATAGACTGCATATGAAAGATGTTCTGAACGAGAGTTTAGCGAAAATTTTTCTCCATTTGAAAATCCTTGCAGACGCCTGTTTAGTACATAACATTCTGCATAGAAATTAGAGTCATCTTAGATTTAAAAATCTAGTCAGTTGTCGTGCTTCATTCCTGACTGTATCACTATCCAGCATAAGAATATAATAATGACACGATACGTATATTTTTCCGCGCTTGCTGGTGTCTCTCTCTAGTTTCCTAGTTTATTAGGCAGACAGGATTTCAATGAGATAGCAGCAAATACGAAAGAATACATGGCATAATGTTTACATTCTTCTACCTTCTCTTTTAATTTATTTATTGGCGAAGAGGTTTTGGTGGCAGTATTTATCTTTGCGTCTGCACAAGCATGCCTGTGTAGCGCTACATATATTCAATGGCAGAAGTTAGTTGTGGCGGCACCTACCAACATTTTTCAGAACTTCCGCTTACTCTGCATTCGATTCTAAGCCGCAGGCATTTTTTTGGAGTACAAAAAGTGGATAAAAAAGTGCGGCTTAGATTCGAGTAAATACGGTATCTCACTGTGGACAAATGAATTACTTTCCACAAAAAATTCTTCAGACACAAATACAAACCATGAAATCTGCAAAAGAAGGCTGTGAATCTAAGATAAGTACATGACTACATTTCCAGTTTCTGTATGATCAGTTACATTTGCACAAAAAGGGCAGAAAACAAATATGATGGTCAACAGCAGATCATTAACAGTCATGTAATTTGGCTTTTATTTCAGATTCTCCTCACTTCAAATTGCAGTTTCATGATCGGGTTTTTAGGTGACAGAATTTGTCATCTGAAAGTATATTTCTTTCTCACTGTCTCAAATGGACATGAAAGTGACTATAGCTTCCACAAAAACATGAAAGTAGTCATTACTATGGTGAAGTAGTCAGGATTAAAAATACAGCAAAACATAGTAACTATAAGATCAGATGAAAATATATACAATAACATTAAGAAAATAGATAATAGCTGGTATGGGTATCACAGTGTTAAGACACATACACAAACTAGATAACAAATGAGCTACAGTTAAAATCCGCTAAGTTATCTTAGATGTACGATCTCACTTGATCATTGTGGGAAAGCTCTGGATACATACGCTACTGTGAAAATATCACTATACCAATTGCCACTACTGACAGACATAAAACAAGAGCAGTTATCCTTACTTTCATTCTAGCCAACACTATTTTGATATAAATTACTATGGACTGTTAACATTTTATTCATTATGCATACCATTTCGAAATAGCTTAAGGATAAACAGTGGCATTTGATGCGACCTCCGTGAGGAATAATTTTTCTTGCTGCAGGGTTACAGATGGTGTATATATGATTATTTCACCAAATGCAGCAATTACCAAAATGTGGATGGCTGCTGCTGATGGTCAGTTCCCAAAGACTTTACTCAGGAGACTGTTTCGCAGAGAACCACCTGCAAAAATATTAATATTTTCCTAAGTTTGTGAATTTGAAAGGAGATACTGGCAATAGAGTAGAGTATATCACCTGATAAGAAATAGTCTTTCAAATTCTGCATGTACTGTAAATATGCTGTTAACTGTAGCCACATAAATGCCACTGCTTTTCAATTTAGTGCTCAAAGTAAACCCACAAACCTATTGGTCCATCAGTGTCTTCAAGTGGTGGCTGATCCATGATGTGCCGAAGCATAGGCAGAACAAATGCCAGAGTTTTTCCACTGCCAGTTTTTGCGATTCCTATGAGATCACGACCTATGAAACAAAATTTACATTTATTTTGATGCATTTATTTTACCACGCAGTGGAAGTATTCCAGTTAATAAAATCATTAAAATATTTATATATTTTTAGAAACTAGGTTGCCTATGAAGTTTCACTAACAGATTCATTTTGCCTTTCACTTTCATCTTTCACATGCCATCTTCAAGACATTTTTACCCAAATGATGATAATTATAATTGTGCAATACATATGCACTGAGGTAAATTAATCGAGATGCATATAAAATAAGTTATTTCAATGATTTTCTTGCTGTCCCACAGACCACTGGCCTTGTCATGGTGGTGCGGCTGGCATGTCTTAATGATAAACACAACCACCCCACAGCTGCAAACACATCAGAGGGAAATCTGTGGAGAGGCTAGACAAACACGTTTTCTGAGAAGGGGGCAGCAGCCTTTTTAATACTTTCAGGGAAACCTGTTTGGGATGTTTTCTGATCTAGCATTGTAAATTGGCCAACATAGCCTTGCAATGTTGATAATGAGAACAGCTGAAAGCAATGGGAAAAACTACAATCCTTATATTTCCCAAGGACATGGAGCTTAACTGTATTTGTTTAATGCTGACGGCATCATGCTGGGTAAAAATTCCAGAGGTAAAACAGTTTCCCCATTCAGATCTCAGGTCACTGTTGTTGTTGTTGTTGTTGTTGTTGTTGTGGTGGTGGTGGTGGTGGTGGTGGTGGCGGTGGTGGCGGTGGTGGTGGTGGTAACAGTCTGCCACTGTATGGGCTGGAACACAGGATATTAGATCCCTTAATTGAGTAGGCGGGTTTGAGGTTTTGAAAAGAGTAATGGATAGGTTGACATTAGATACAGATGGAGTTAGTGAAGTACACAGGCAAGAAGAACACGACTTTTGGTCAAGTGAAAATAGAATTACTAACAGAAAATCAAATAGTGATAATTCACAATTAGATCTAATAATAAATGGACACGTATTACTATGAACAGTATAGTGAACAGATTATCATTAAAAAAAAGACAGACACAAAGCCAAGACCCATCACAGTAATGCAAGTTTATGTCCTACCAGCTCCGCAAGTGATTGAAGAGATCGAAAGAGTGTATGATAAGTTAAAAGAAATTATTTAGTTTGTTAAGGAAGATGAAAATTTAAGTGTGAATGGTGACTGGATTTTGATAATAAGAAACACAAGAGAACAAAAAATAGTAGAAGAACATGTACTGGGGGAAAGGAATGAAAGGGGAAACCACATGGCTGAATTTTGAAAGCGCGCAATTTAATAACTACCAACACTTGGTTTACAGGACTGGGCATACGTGAACTCTGATCATAATTTGTTGGTTATTTACTGCAAATTACAACTGAAAAAATTACAGAAAGCTTGAAAATAAAAGAGATGGGATCTGAATACATATGTCTAAAAATGAGATTGATAGGAAGTGCAAAATGGCAAAGCAGGAATAGTTTGGTAAAAATGCAAATCTGTAGAAGCATGTATGGATGTGGGAAACAGTTGCCCCATACTATTGGCCGAAAGAGAAGCAACTGTATGAATGTCAAGAGCTCAGATGGGAAACCAGCACTAGGCAAACAAGGGAAGGCTGACAGGTGGAGGAATATACAGAAAAGCTATGGAAGATGATGTAGATGTAGCTGAGATAGGAGGTATGTTACTGCATGAAGTATTTTACTGACCAGACTTAGTGAGATCCCTGGAAGAACATATCAAGAGACCTATGCCATCAGACAAGAGAGACAGAAGAGACTGGCAGGCTACCTCAAGAAGAATCTAATAATTCCTGTTCCAGAGAAGGAAGCTACTGGCAGGTGTGAATATTAAAGGTGCTGACAGTTGTGAATAGTACATAACTAATGGTTTAGTAAATAATGGTTCAAAGAAGAAGAAGAAGAAGAAGAAGAAGAAGCAACACTGACTCTATGCTCTAACAATGACTCTATGCTGTATCTCAGAATATACATTGAAAAAGGCAACTCTATGTTTGTAACATTCGTAGATTTAGAGAAAGGTTCTGACAATGTTGACTGGAATATAGTCTCTGACATTATGAAAGTAGCAGAAATAATATAATACAAAGAGAGTGAAAAGTTATTTACAACTTGTGCAGAAACCAGACAGCACTTATAAAAATTTGAAGACATGAAAGGAAAGCAGTAATTGAGAAGGCAAGGAGACAGGTTTGTTGAATATCCCTGATGTTATTTTATCTGCATGTTGTGCAAGCTGTGAAGTAAACCAATAATAAATGTGATAAAGGAATTAAAAGTTCTAGAATAAGAAGTAAAAAGAGTTGTTGATGACATAATGATTCTGTCACACATGGCTGACGTATTAGAAGAATGGCTGAATCAAATGGGTTTTGTTCTGAACAGAGGTTAGAAGATAAACACAAACTAAAATAAAACAAGGGTAATGAGGTTCAATCAAATTAAATCAGGTATGTTGAGGTGATTATCTAACAAAATGAAACACTAAACATAGCATAGTTCTACCAACTGAGTAACAAAAAAACTGATGATGGTTAAAGTAGAGGGGATATGAAAAGGAGACTGGAAATGGCAAGGAAAGCGTTTCTGAAAAAGAGCTATCTATGTGAATCGAAACTGCAGTTAAGAAAACACTTGGGTTAGCCAGATATAAAAAGAAAAATGGTGGGATGAAGAGTGTACTAAACCAATAACATATATAAAAAAATGGAGAAAATGGGACGTTCTGGGCCTACTAAGCAAAATGTGCAATTCAAACAACAAAGAAAATAAATTCCAGGATAAGATGCAGAGTTAGAAGACCATTCAAAAAATCACAACTAGTTGAAATGCAAGGGGACTTGCCAAAAGTTTATTCCAGAGATTTTCATCACATTCCTAGAACAAATTAAAGCATTACCAAGCACCGAATATTTGTGTTAAGAATTAAACAGGTGTAGTGCCTTGGGATGACATGGAATGTTGCAACAAGTTGATTACTTGTTTTCAGATGGTAAATCCAGATGTGAAGGGAATTACGGAGTACATGGTGCAAAATATGGTGAGCCTTCCTCGTGGTGGTCAGTCACTGTTGAATGGAAACCTGATGATGTGTATAACGGTTCTTAAATTCCCACACAGTCCAACATTATGCCACTTCACATCCAAATGCCCAACAAAGATGGATATCCCACTAATCAACAAGCCTGCCAAATGGAGAACCCACAACTGTCTCGTATGTATGTGGCATTTCTGTGTCCTTTACAGTAATGGTTCAACAACCAATATTGTCCCTGCTCCTTTTATACCCTGCCATGCCTGATAGCAACACCAAACCTGAACAACACTAATGCACACCATCATTTACATATCCGCCGATGGTGTTGTATGTGTACACAGTTACTATGACAGCCGATCATGTCTTCTGTGTTCACTTTGTCTGTCAGGGAACTGTATTTTGAAATATTTACTAATATTTGGTAGCTAGCAAACTCATATCAAAAAATATACTAATGACCATCATATAGATTATTTCATGTAATTCTAATACAACCTCATGTCTGCAACTGCTGAAAATACATGAAGCAAAGCTAGACATCATGATAACATGCCCATATGGAACATTGTGACTTTTGAGACAGTGATGCAGGTACGCGGCATAACAAGAAAAAGGCACAGGTACAGAGATTCTTAATAGTGTATGGCAATACAAAATGGAAGCTAGGACGGGTTTAATGCCCCATAAACAATGAAGTTGTTAAAATGGAAAACAAGCTCAGAGTGAGGAATCATAGCAAAGAAAATCAGCCATGCCCTTTTCAAATGATTCATCTCAGCATTTGCATTAAGCAACTTCGTGAAACAATTCATAATCTCAGGATGCACAATGCTACCCCCATCACATCAGACTTTTCACCATAGCTTGTGATAATGCTTCCATCTAGAGGTCAAGGATAGTCTGTGGCAATGGTTATACAGCTGCAGTCCTCCGGCCTGGAGTACCCCAAGTACATTAAATTGACCCAAACCAGAGGAGCAAGTTGACACATGGTATTTTCCCTCATGTTGCTGGTACCCACCCAATACGCCACCCGTGTGTGGTTGAACATTGAACTCTGGATCCACATTGATTGTGAAAAGGCACACGAATTATTGAAATCTTTATCCCTTTAGACAAAAACTTTAAACGTACCACTAAAGAACACATACAATGGATGACATGCTTCTAACACAATGTTGCCCACTACATCTGCAAGGTTGCAGCATGTTCCACAGGCATAGCACAGGAAAAAAATGGCAGCAAATCATTCTCCAAGCTAAAACTTGACTCATTTGTTACAGAACGTTACTCCGACATTCTTAGGCCCACTCATGGTAGGAAAGGCATCACATCCATCAACTTGCACAGCCAGAAGAATTAATCTAATGAGTAAATGAGCAAACAGAGCAATTTCATGAAGTCAAAGATATACAGTCTGATCAGATATGTGCAACAAAGACCCTTCTGCAAAGTCTTTTGGCATGGCAGGTGCTGTGCTGAGATTGAACATCTTCAGGTCACACAAGCCAAGAGAATCAGGCATTGGGTTGGGGTACATGGTCAATCTTGCTTGTAAGGATGGAAGAAAAGAAGGAAGGTTGGAAGATTAGGTTTAATGTCCCACCAATGACAATATCCTTAGAGACCAAGCTTGGATTGGGGAAAGATAACGGAAACCATGGAAAACCTAATGTGGATGGCAAGATAGGTATTTGAATTGTTGTCCTCCCGAATATGAGTCCAGCAGCTTAACGCAGCATCACATCGCTCAGTCAACCTTGTCTGTTTTCCCACTGAATGTGACCTCACACCTTGAATCTTCTGTACAGCTAAGAAATATTGTTATGTAAGATACTAAATTCTCAGTTACTTTTGAGCTGATCTGTGGTTAGCTGCTAATCAGCACATGATCTGAATATGCATAATGTCATTCAAATGTTCCTGAACAGTCAACCTGCTTCCCTACTACTCAAATACCTTGTGCCAGACACATGCAATACACAATCAGAAACACTATACTCATAACTTACAACAAAATCACTGTTGTAGAAACCAGTAAGAGGTGCCAATCATGTGAAATGTACTTCATGTGTTTCAAAGCCAACCATTGCAGTTTTTCATCGTGAAACTAAGTTTTCTTGGTGGATACCAGAGTTGCTTTAACTTAATGGATGTTTTGCAGAACAGTAACTGTAAGATTAAATATGAGTAATAAGGAGTATTCTTATGTTGTGCTGTAAAGAGAATACATTTTCTCTCTCAATATGTGAAAGCTTGCTGGGTCAGCTGCAAAAAAATGCACATAGTCAAGCAGTTTTAAGAAGAGGCGCAAAAGGTGATAAGTGTAGCATTGCATCGACAACAATGCCACTAGTGACCCAGCACATACACTATGTGATCAAAAGTATCCGGACACCCCAAAAAACATATGTTTTTCATATTAGGTGCATTGTGCTGCCACCTACTGCCAGGTACTCCACATCAGCGACCTCAGCAGTCATTAGACATAGTGAGAGAGCAGAACAGGGTACTCTGCGGAACTCATCCACTTGGAACGTGGTCAGTTGATTGTGTGTCACTTGTGTCATACATCTGTAAACAAAATTACCACACTCCTAAATATCCCTAGGTCAACTGTTTCTGATGTGATAGTGATGTGGAAATGTGAAGGGATACGTACAGCACAAAAGTGTACAGGCTGACCTCATCTGCTGACTGACAAGAGATTGCCAACTGCTGAAGAGGGTCTTAATGTGTAATAGGCAGACATCTAACCAGACCATCACACAGGAATTCCAAACTGCATCAGGATCCGCTGCAAGTACTATGACAGTTAGGCAAGAGGTGAGAAAAATTGGATTTCATGGTCAAGTGGCTGCTCATAAGCCACATATCATGCCAGTAAATACCAAATGACCCCTCGCTTGGTGTAAGGAGCTTAAACACTGAATGATTAAACAGTGGCAGGGTGTAGGTATGGCAAATTACTGGTAAACATCATCTGCCAGCGTGTGTAGTACTAACAGTAAAATTCTGAGGCGGTGGTGTTATGGTATGGTCGTGTTTTTCACGGAGGAGGCTTGCACCCCTCGTTGTTTTGCATTGCACTATCACAGCACAGGCCTACATTGATGTTTTATGCACCTTCTTGCTTCCCACTGTTGAAGAGCAATTCAGGGATGGTGACTGCATCTTTCAACACAATCAAGCACCTGTTCCTAATGAATGGCCTGTGGCAGAGCGGTTACATGACCATAACATCCCTGTAATAGACTGGCCTGCACAGAGTCCTGACCTGAATCCTGTAGAACACCTCTGAGATGTTAAGGAAGGCCGACTCCGTGCCAGGCCTCACTGACCGACATCAATACCTCTCCTCAATGCAGCACTCTGTAAAGAATGGGCTGCCATTCCCCAAGAAACATTCCAGCACCTGACTGAACATATGCCTGCGAGAGTAGAAGCTGTCATCAAGGCTAAGGGTGGGCCAACACCATACTGAATTCAAGCATTACCGATGGAGGGCACCACAAACTTGTAAGTCATTTTCAGCCAGGTGTCTGGATACTTTTGATCACATAGTGTACTCAGATTGTGGAAAAACAATGAAGTACAATAAAACTACAGCAAATAAAAAAAGAAGTTTTCTTTTCTTTCCTGACTATATTATCTGCAAATTTTCATCGCACCTGCTATGTAATTTCAGAAGAAACCAACATCAATTAGTGAAATAAACATAAAACAGATGGCATTAACTATTTTACACATGTAACACACTGATTAACTAGAAAATTTTAAACATTACTCTGAAATTCAGCTGATTTCAGGGTGATATTTTTTTGGGAAGCAAGGGACAAGTAAATGGATTCACAAAGGAAAGTCACACTAACACGCCACAACTTAAATTGGAAAGAACACATAGAAAATGTGGGGAAGGAGAACCAAAAACTGCATTTTACCGGAATAGCACTTAAAAGAAGCAACAGATCTACTAAAGACACTGCCTACATTAAACTTGCCCATCCTCTTTTAGAGTACTGCTGCATGGTGTGGGGCCTACACCAGATAGGATTAACGAAGTATATCAAGAAAGTTCAAAGAAGGGCAGCATGTATTGTATTATTGAGAAATAGGGGAGAGAGTGTCAATGACCTGATACAGAATTTGGGGTGGACATCATTGAAACAAAGGCTTTTCTCACTGCAATGGCATCTTCTCATGAAATTTCAATCACCAACTTTCTCCTCCAGATGTGAAAATATTTTGTTGACGCTGGCCTACAGAGGGAGAGACAATCATTATAATAAAATAAGGGAAATCGGAGCTCACATGGAAGGATATAAGTGGCCATTTTTTCCGCACACTGTTTGAGAGTGGAATAACAGAATTATTGTGAAGGTGTTTCAATAAGACCTCTGCAAGGCACTTAAGTGTGATATGCAGAATAGCCGCGGAGATGCCGATGATCCCAAGAGCTTACAAATACTTCAACCAAATTCTGTTGTCACTTATATTACAAAGATATGAAACTTCTGCTGAACTATGAGACTAAGATACAATTAGTGTTACTCAAATTAAATGACTTAAATGAGTATATGTAAAGAGTATTATGTTAGTGTTGTGAATTACAGAAATGAGAGAAAAGCAGAGGCAAAGTTGGGCACAGCATGTTTAACCCATCAATCTGATGGATGTAACCTATTTCCTAATTTCATAAGAGTGGACAATTTTCAGATTTGACATAGGTTAACATAAAATATACACACTGCTCTGCCTCTCACTTGCCCTTCTCTGTCTCATCGCAAACAGGCTTTATGGTAAAATACTGGTGACCTCTACTCTCCCATTCCAGGACTTCAGCCACCTGTCTCCCATCACGTACCAGGTTTCAGAAAGGAGACACATTTCAATTGAATCATAGTAAGCAAAGGCTGAAGCACCAATCACATCTTATTGGGAAGTGACATTATACTGTTCAGAAATTTAAAAATCTTAGATTTTGAAAGAACTTATCCGATTGTCATTTTTCTATTTCAGGTGTTCTACTAACACTTTCAGTGCAAAGCTTGCAATGGTGGCAGAGATGTTACATCACAACGTTTCATAATGATAATGCATTTGATACACATTTTAAATGCAGAAAGACTGCCGGTTAAGTCACTACAGTAGTGGTTACTCTGTTGTTTCCTATTATTATTGTTATTGTTTACTGTTATTATTGTTCTTCGTTGTTGCTGCCTATAATTAACACACACACACACACACACACACACACTTTTTTTAATGGGAAAAAGATAAAAGTAATGTGCTCAGCCATGAGAATATCAACTAATAGACTCTACTACATAATATTACCTGACATAACTGCCGGAATCGCTTGAGCCTGAATTGGTGTAGGCTTCTCGTAATTCTGCTTTTTTAAGATTTCCAACTCCTTTTTACTAACACCACACTGTGCCCATGTTTTTATAGGCCTTGGACATCCTTTCCCTTTTACTTTTATGCCTTCTAATTCCTAAAAAGAAAGACAAAAACAGTCTTCATTAATATAAAACATTCTTCTGAAACTCATTAAGTTTGTACTGTTAAAGCTAGATACTTACTCAATCAAACCGAATAACTCTAAAACGCTGGGTAAGTCTCATCCAATGATTTCAAGAGACATATATGCTGAACACAAGCATACAAAGACATATGCTCATTCCAAAACACATTCAGTATTAGAAGTGAGAGAGTAAAATTTTATCACTTATATCATTCTAAGAGAGCAGGCCAAGTTTCACTAAACACCACATCAGAAAAAATATATAATTTTAACACAGGACAAATTCCAGGAGGAAAAAATATGAAAATGGCAAAATTAAGAAATGTCAACAGGCAATTCACGAGATTGGGATAGATTTTTGTGTAAAATTGGACAAGCCTGATCAAAGAACAAATGTTACCTTGCAAAACTGTGAGGTCATTATTTTACATGAAAATTCTACAATTAATAACTATGACAATCATTCTGTAGGTCAGGCTGTTCCAGCTTGTCGGCTCCGTTGTGAGCCGCGGAGTGCTCCCTGCTCCAAGGAGCCGTGTCGCTCGCTGTGACCATTCAAGTGGGCCGGCACTCCGGCACGTCTGGCTGAGGCAGGCAGCAAGACAAGCGTTTTGATGAGCCAGCTGCGTCTTACAGGATCTACAACATCATACTCTTAGCTGCTAAGACGTGGTGCCATGCTACACCAGGAAATACGATGTTCAGGAAATAAATAAGAAACAATTGTTTCACAAGAAATTGCATACTATTATTGGGCCTCTATATCTTGACATTTTCTTTGCATTATAAGATCGGAAATATCAGGCGTGAAAGTGTTCGCAGCGTTAATGCGAAGGCTGGCCTTCATTGTTGCATCCTGAAGAAACGACCGTTCCTTACTTTTTACTCTTTTCATTGCTGAGAAAAGCTGCCCACAACAATACGTAGATCCAAACATGCACATGATCTGAGCGGTATTGTTGTGAAGCTAGGGAAATGTTTTTTGCTGTAATGAACAATATCATCGTGACAAATCCAACGTGTTGTAGTACCTCTCTTTCAACAAAGTTGACTTTTGCAAATCAATAATCTCCAATTGAAGTGACGATGACAAGTCATCGGGGGAACTGAAAAAGGAGTGCTGAACACCTAAGCTCCATTTCCAATCCAGTGAGGTCTGGGAATCGTGTTTCAAATGACGTGATGAGCTGCTTTAACTTTGCTTGGTAATCGCCGAAAGTAGTACCTTCAGGTAGTTTTAAAGAAGCAAGACGATTGAAGAACGTTAAATGTCCATTACTCATCTGCCTCTCAAATAAACGTAACTTGTCCATGAACGCTCTGATCTGGTCGTGCATGTCAACGATTAGCTGCCCTTTGCCCTGCAATGACAGATTTAAATTAATCAGATGCATAGTTATGTCAGCTAGGAACGCCAGGTCTGACATCCATTTCATATCTTTAAGACAATGCATTTCTTCCCCTTCCATTTCGCGAAAAAGGGATATTTCCTCACTAATGGCAAAGAAAACATCAAGAACTTTTCCCCGACTCAGCCAACGAACTGTACTGTGGTAAGGTATATCCCCATACTCCGCTTCCATATCTTTCAGGAATCCTTTGAATTGGCGATGACTCATACCGTGACGCCGCACAAAATTCACACACTTCACAACATCTTTCATTACACCACCTAGCTGTACTGTTTCAGCGCACAGTGCCTCTTGGTGAATAAAACAATGAAGAGTCATAATGTCTTTCCCGAATTCGTCCCTGAGTTTATTTTTCAAACGAGAAGCAAAACCTTGGTGACGCCCGATCATTTGTGGTGCACCGTCTGTCGCTACACAATGGAGCTTATCCCACGGCAAATTCATGTTGTCCACTGATTCACAAACAGTTTCAAAAATGTCACGTCCTGTTGCGGTGTAATCGAGTGGTACCACATCCAAGAATTCTTCAGTTACTTGCAGCTCCATGTCGACACCACGCACAAAGACTGCAAGCTGAGCACAGTCTGATATGTCGGTGCTTTCGTCAAGCGCTAGCGAAAATGCAACAAAGCTCTTCGCCTTTTTCCTGAGCTGTGTCTAAATCCGCTGCCATGTCCAGGATTCGACGTGACATTGTTTGCTTCGACAGGCAAACCCCTTCAATTGCCTGCACCTCCCTTGGAAACAAACATTCTGCAATTGCTACCACGCACGATTTTACGAGTGGTCCCACCGAAAACGGCTTGCCACTCGTCGCAATGATGTGAGCGACCCTGTAGCTAGCTCGGATTGCAGATTCAGTAGTGTTTTCTCCGCTCTCATTCACCTGAAAATTATAAACGCATTACAGAACACAAACTATGTTGCATGTTTTGATACCCTCCATATTACGAAACTCTTTTTAAACTTAAGTCTCCTGGTATGTCGTTCTTAAGCCTGGCTACCAGTTCTCTGCGTGCAACGCCTTCCACCTGATCGTAGGGCGCTGCGTGAAGACGTGTATAATGTCGTTGTATATTGTACCTCTTCGGAGAATTAAACACTTTATGACATACAAGACACTGCGGCCGACCATCCCTCTCAATGAATAGAAAGGTATCCTCCAATAGAGGTACAGGGCTCCCGCGGCTAGTCATAGCTGTCATTGAACACGGATTATTGCGTCAGTTGCGGCTGCATGCGGCCAGGGGGCAGTGAGTTCGCTTTCCCCCTCCACGTGAGATCCGAGCTGCCGCAGTGAGTGCTCCGGCTCCCTGGAGCTCGGTTGGAACAGCCTGCTGTAGGTGGTTACAAATGTGGTTACAAATAACCAGACAATGTACTGCAAGAAGAATGATACATGAGATAAAAATGGCCACTGAAAAAGAAGGAAAAATTAAGTAAAATGTTGAGTGAGAGAGAGAGAGAGAGAGAGAGAGAGAGAGAGAGAAGGAAAAAAATAAGGACATGGATAAGAGCAGATAAGAAGAGAAGACACAGCATAATACTTAAATATATGTGGAACAGTGGAAACCAGCTGGGGAAACAAGGGGAGGAATTGGTGATGAGGGAGATATACAACAACAAAGAGAGCTGAGATACTGTTGGTGTTGGGAGAAAGCATCCACACTGGCAACTTGGTGAATCAGACAGATACCAAGTTCTAGAGCAGCACTTCAGAGAAAACGTGTTCCACAAGCAGACAATGAGCACAGGCCTGTGAGTAGTGAATACTGAACCCCTTCCATCATCTCGGGGAATAGAGAGGGGAGCTGTGTGGAGACTTGTGTTAACAAGGAAATTGATCCTAAAGGACATGTTTGGAGAAATCTAGAATGTATTTATATGCCCTGTCTCATTGCAGATCAATGACTTCAAGCTGCACATCAGTGCAAAATGGGCACTTGTAAACCTTTTAATCAATATTCACTAACTATCAAGAGGACAACAGATAACACTCACACTCTAATGCTGACACACTGTTGTATCAAAACTTGAATTCTTCCTTAAGATTACCAAATGCTTTGATCCTCATCTTTTCCAGTTTTTCCACAGTCCGTGTTTCACTACCACACAATGCTGTGCCCCAAAAGTATATTCTCAGAAATTTCTTCCTCAAGTTAAGGTCTGTGTTTGATAGTAGAAGACTTCTCTTGGACAGGAATGCCCTTTTTGTTAGTGCTAATTTGCTGTTTATGTCCGCCTTGCTCCATCCATCATAGGTTATTTTTCTGCCTGGTTAGCACAATTCCTTATCTTCATCACCATAGTGATCACCAATCCTGATGTTAAGTTTCTCACTGTTCTCATTTCTGCTACTTCTCATTACTTTCGCCTTTCTTTGGTTTACTCTCAATCCGTATTCTGCATTCATTAGACTGTTCATTCCATTCATCAGATCATGTAATTCCTCTTCGCTTTCACTGAGGATAGCAATGTCATCAGTGAATCTTATCACTGTTATCCTTTAACCCTTAAATTTTAATTCTGATCTTGAACCTTTCTTTTATTTCCATCATTGATTCTTCGATGTACAGATTGAACAGCTGATAGACTACATCCCTGTCTTACACCCTTTCTCATCCGAGCACTTTGTTCTTGGTCTTCCATCTTATTGTTCCCTCTTGGTTCTTGTACATACTGTATATTACCCGTTTCATAAAGTTTACCCCTGTTTTTCTCAGAATTTCGAACATCTTGTACCATCTGACATTGTTGAATGCTTTTTCCAAGTCGACAAATCCTATTAACATGTTTTGATTTCCCTTTAGTCTTGCTTTCATTACCAACTGCAATGTCAGGATTGCCTCTCTGGTGCCTTTATCTTTCCTAAAGCCAAACTGATAGTCATCTAACACATCATCAATTTTCTTTTCCATTCCTCTGTATATTATTCTCGTCAGCAACTTGGATCCATGAGTTGCTAAGCTGATTATGCAAGGATTCTCACACTTGTCGGCTCTTGCTATCTTCGGAATTTTGTGGGTGATGTTTCTCCAAAAGTCAAATGGTAGATCACCAGAGTTGTACATTCTACCCACCAATGTAAACAGCTGTTTTGTTGCCACTTCCCCAATAAGTTTAGAAATTTTGATGGAATGTCATCTATCCCTTCTGCCTTATTCGATAGTCAGTCTTTCAAATCTCTTTTTAATTCTGATTCTAATACTGGATCCCCTATCTCTTCTACATTGACTGCTGTTTCTTCTTCTATCACATCATGTAAGTCTTCTCTTTCACAGATGCCTTCAATGTACTCTTTTCACCTATCCAATTCTCTACATTAACAGTGGAATTCCACTGCGCTGTCATCATCCTTGTTTTCAATTTCACCAAAGGTTGTTTTGATTTTTCTATATTCTGAGTCAGTCCTCCTGACAATCATTTTGTTTTTAGATTTCTTCGCAGTTTACTTGCACCCATTTTGCCTTAGCTTCCCTACATTTCCTATTTATTTCATTCCTAAGTCACTTGCGTTGTGACAGTGCCACGAGATTTAAAAGTGCCGCTACGTCAGTACGCAAACACGGCGATAGAGGCGCTCCGCAGCTCGGCTGAGCGCGGGAGCGCCACCTGGCTATGAACGGCGCCGGCCGCATGTCACGGCACGGCAGTTGAGTGACAGATATGGAGTTGGTAGCATGAAACCCACTATTGTTTCTACGTTTGTATATCCACGCGATTGATTAGTGAATTAAAGGTTATAACAACTTGTATGTCTGTATTCCTGAACTTCCCTAAGCATTTTTTGCACCTTCTTCTTTCACTGCTCAACTGGAGTGTTTCTTCTGTTACCCACAGTTTACTCACAGTTACCTTCTTTGTACCTCTGTTTTTCTTTCCAAATTCTGTGATTGGCCTCTTTAGAGATCTCCATTCCTCTTCAACTGCATTGTTTACTGAGCTATTCCTTATCACAGTATCTACAGCCTTGAAGCTTCAAGTCTCTCTCTTCATTCCTTAGTATTTCTTTATCACACTTCTTTGCACATTGAATCTTCCTAACTAATCTCTTGAACTTTTGCCTACTCTTTGTCACAGCTAAATTTTGATCTCAGTCTATATCTGCTCCTAGGTATGTCTTACAATCCAATATCTGATTTTGGAATCTCTGCCCGACCATAATGTAAATAACTGAAATCTTGTATCTGCTGGCCTTTTCCAAGTATACCACATCCTCTTGTGATTCCCAATACTACACTAGAAATCAATGTACACAAGGTGTTTCAGGAGGAATGGTAAATGTTTTAGGAGATGGTAGTACAGACTAATTAGAATAAAACATTCCATATAATATACGTCCATTTTTATTGGCTGCGCAGGTAGAACTGTTAGAATGTACACCAAACACTCACAGAAGGTGTTCGCAAAAGGAAATGATTAAGTTCAAGGCTGATTTTTGTAAATTTGACTGAAGACTTAAATGCACTCTCAAATTATCTAGACAACATGGGTGTTGATCTTCTGAGATCATCTTGGCATTTTTTTATGGGGGCAGCCCAATCATGATCAGAACAATCAGTTCATCTCGTGTGTTTAGTTTTCCTTTGTAGACTTCTCTTTCAACAATCCTCTCACGTAAATTATTCCCAGAAGCAAATTCTAAAGAGGTTAGGTCTGGTGGCCTTGGTGACCAAAAAACGGTTATTTCTGCCTACCCGTACTGTGAGCCAGCCACTCTTTCTTCTGGCAGAATGACTGAAGGGGAAGGAAGAGGGGTAAAGGAAAAGTACTGGTGTGGTTTAGGAGAAAGGCTAGAGTTCACAAAAGTCACCCAGAGGGGAGACTTACCAGACAGGATAAGAAGGAAAGACTTATTGTTGGGGACTGCAGAGGGCGAGATTTGAAAACCTGAGAGTTTAAAGGTAATACACATGATGGAGATTACCGGTAAAACATCCTGCATGAGTTAATACGAGCAAAATGCTAAGGGAATTGCATGTGATAGAAGTTGGAAGGGGACAGCAAAAAAACAGACAGGTCAGAAAATGCAAGATGCGGAAAACTAAGGGAGAGAAGAAAGGAATAGTTACTATGAAGAAATGCTGACCAAAGAAATTAACATAAATTAAGGCCAGATAGGTGGCAAGAACCAAGAACATCTTGTAGCACCAGTTCCCACCTGCGGAGTTCTGAGAAACTGGTGTCTGGCATCTGAGTGCTGAAACAGGCACTGAGGTCTCTACTGTCATGTTGTAGAGCATGAGCTGCAACAGGATATTGTGTGTTGCCAGTATACACACTCTGCTATACCCATTCATCCTAAATGATAACTTGCTGGTAGTCACGCACATGTAAAATGCCAAACAGTGTTTACATCATTGGATTCTTTCCCTAGACACCAGTTTCTCAGAACTCTGTCGATGGGAAACGGTGCTACAACATATCCTTGGTTCTCACCACCTGTCTGGCCTTAATTTATGTTAATTTTTTCGGTCTCAGCATGTCTTCATAGTAACTATTCCTTCCTTCACTCACTTTGAGTTTTCTACATTTTTCATTATCTGACCTGTCTATATTTCACTGTCCCTCTCCCATGTCTATCACATGCAACACACTTAGGCTGTTGCTCTTATTAACTCATGTATGGTGTTTCAGCAGTAATCTCTGTCTTGCATGTTACCATATCTTCCATCTTTAAGCTCTCAGATTTTCAAATCTCGCCCACTGTAGTCCCCAATAATCAGTCTTTCCTTCTCATCCTGTCCAGTAAGTCTTCCCTGACCCAGGGTTCTGGGTGACTTTTCAGAACTCCACCCCCTTTCCGAAACATCCCCAGTCCTTTTCCTTCACCCCTCTTCCTTCCCCTTCCCCTTCAACTGGCTCCAAAAGCTAGCAAACTATAATACCTTTTATATGTGGGTTCTCCTGCTGCCTCTTGGTGAGTAGATTTTTTACCTATTCAGTTACTTATATTTTCAAAACTTGATTATTTTTGTTTGATTAGCCCATGTGGTCATCATTCCTTCTTATGTGACCCTCTTGTCAGTCTTTGTTGTCATCTATGTTGTTCAAACTATTGTATGTTTTCTACCTTTTGTACTAGTCCACTAATTTACTTACCTGTACCATCTATGTTAACCAACATCTTGCTCCTACATCTTTTCTAGTACTGATTTCCAAGCATTTAGATGGGTCCACTGTTATTTACAAATTTGCATACAACAATTTGTTTATGGTTCACAACACTGTGGAGCCTTCTCCTGATTATCATTTGCCAATTTGTTTGCGAATTTGGCAGCTACACTTTCCTATTCACCATTTAACTTACTTATATGTAACTCTTTCATGTCACTGTATGTTTGTTTTTCAACAAACTGCTGTGACTGCCTTTTACTGTCATCTCCTACATTACTTTATTTGCCAAACACATCAGATTACATTTTCTCCAGCGACTTCCTCTTTCTGTTTGCCCAGTTTTTAAAATTTTGTCTGTTTTCATGACTTTCCCAAGCAACCTTTTTTTTTCTTTTCCAATCTTTTTTTGTATGATATAGGTCACTTTTCTGGTGAGAAATTCTCACCCATTCATTATGTCTTGTTAACCCTTGTCTGTTATCATTATTTTTGTATGACTTTGCCCAATCTTGCTTTTCTTCCATTCTTCTATCTTTTTCAACCCTCTGCTTCTCTTTTTTACCACTATCACTATCTCCAACACTCCAAACCCTCCTCTCTTGATATGATGAATCCCATCAGATATTACATCCATTTCTTTTGAAAACATGCTTTCGAACTATCAACACTAAGGTCTCACTTTCTGTTTCTATAAACCTGCTTGTCCCTTGGAGTTGCTCCCAAAGGCTTTATTCTGAAAGTACCTGTTTCTGTATGTGATCATACCCCACACCAGCCTCTTTTAAAAATTCAAATACAGCAATCTCTTGCACTTGCCCAGCTGTGGTACTTGACTGAGGAGAGTATGTACGTGAAGATGTACGCCAGCTGTCTGACACCTAGACATACAGGATCTTTCATCAAGATCCTGGTGTTTCAAACTGACCTGCAGTCCCTCCTTAAGACCTCAGGCACCTCACAAGGACTACCAACTTCTATCCATAGAACTTCTCACCCCACCCAAAGCATGCACCCCCCATCTTTTACCTTCTTCCTAAGCTCCACAAACCCATTCACTTTGGCTGTCCCATAGCTGTTGGCTTCAAAGCATTCACCGAACATATACCTGCCTTGGCTGATTAACATCTGCAATCCATAATACAAAGATTTTCCTTCTATTTTGAAGATACCAACCATTTCCTACATCGTCTGAAATCTGTGCCTGTCCCACCCCCACCACACATCTTGCTTGTCATGATTGATACCACCTCCCTCTACACCATCTCCCATGTACACGGTTTGGCTGCTCTGAACATTTCCTCAGTCAGTGTCCACCTAATTCCAAACCTATTACACCCTTCCTCCTCTCCTCAATCAACTTGGCACTTACCAACAACTACTATTCCTTTGAGGGGCAGACATAAAAACAGATCAGGGGTACAGCCACAGGAACCAGGATGGCTCCTTCCTATGTCAACCTTTTCATGGGTCACTCTGAGTGGGCTTTCCTGGGATCCACAAGCCTTCAGCCCGTTTTGGTTTAGGTACAACGACAACGTCTTTGCCATATGGACTCATGGTGAGGTCCTAACCTGAATCCCATGCCCCTTCCCTTGATGTCGACCTCATCCTCACCGAAAGTCAGCTACACACTTCTGTTCACATTATATCTACTAACCAACAACAGTACTTGTATGCTGACAGTTGCCATCTTTTCCATGTCAAACATTCCCTCCCATACAGCCTTGGCATTCATGGCAAATGCATTTGTTCAGATGCAGACTCTTTACAGCAATATACCACCATTCTCACCTCAGCCTTCACTGGGTGTAATTACACCACCACTCTAGTCCGAAAGCAGATTTCCCGGCCCATCACATCCAATCTTGGTACTGCTGACCCCTCCAAATAACAACTTAGTAGTACACCACTTGTCACTCAGTATTATCCTGGTCTTGAATGTGTTAGTCAGCTACTTCAACAAGGCTGTGAGTTCCTAAAATGAAGTCCATTCTACCCAAGACTTTGTCCACCACCCGATAACAGCTTTCTGTCACCCTCCCAATCTCTGCAATATCCATGTCAGATTCTACACTCCTTCTGCACCCATCTCCTCACCCCATGGCTTCTACCCCTGTGACAGTCCTCGCAGCAGGACTTGCCCTATATCCTACCACCACCTATACCTGCCTTGTAACTGGCAAAATGTATACTATCAAAACAACCACCTCTGAAATGATACTTGTCATATACCAGCTATTACGTAAACACTGTTTGATAGGTGAACACTGTTCAGTCTTTTACAAAGGCATGACTAATGACAAGTTTTCAGTTAGGATGAATGGGCATAGGCAGAGTATGTATATTGGTAACACACAATATCCTGTTGCAGAGTACACTCTACCATATTACAGTCATGACCTCAGTGTCTGTTTCACCAAACATGCCATCTGGGTTCTTGCCCCCAGACACCCAGTTTCTCAGAACTCCATAGGTGGAAACTGGCACTACAACATGTCCTTTGTCCTCGCCACCCATCTGGCCTTAATGTACATTAATTTCTTTGGTCTCAGCATTTCTTCATAGTGACTATTCCTTTATTCACTCACTTTTAGTTTTCCACATCTTTTATTTTCTGACTCGTCTATTTCCCACTGCCCCCCACCCCCTCTATCATATACAATGCCCTTAGCCTTTTGCTCTTATTAACTCGGGCACGATATTTTAGCAGTAATCTCTGCCTTGTGTATTACCCATCTTCCACCTTTGAACTCAGGTTTTCAAATCTCACCTGCTGCAGTCCCCAACAATCAGTCTTTCCTTCTCAGCCAATTTGATAACTGTCCCCTGACCTGCTATTTTGGGTGGCTTTCCTGAACTCTAGCATTTTCCCTAAACCACACCTGTCCTTTTCCTTTACCCCACTTCCTTCCCCTTCAACCATTCTGCCAGAAGAAGGAATCACTGGCACCGAAAGCTAGTGAACAATACCACATTTTAATGTGTGTTCTCCTGGTGTCACTTGGTGAGTAGATTTTTTATTTATTCAATTACTTATATTCTCAAAAATTGATTATTTTTGTTGACATATCCTTACTGTGAGGAACATTACATTTAGATGATGTGTCACCTGATGACTAGAATGTGCAAGGGCCCAATCACATTGGAAGAATGTATTCATCCTTGTTGCCAATAAAATGTCTTCCAAAAACACTGCAAGTTTGTTTTCAAGAAAATCTAGATAATGAGATTCTGCTACGACAATTTGGTTGCATGATGGGCCCAATCAACTGATTGTCTATCACAGCACACAAAATATTCACAGAGAAGTGTTTCTGAAAATGTCTCTATACAAAGACAATTTTTTTTTTTA
The DNA here is from genome assembly GCF_023864275.1 of Schistocerca cancellata. Taxonomy (NCBI): domain Eukaryota; kingdom Metazoa; phylum Arthropoda; class Insecta; order Orthoptera; family Acrididae; genus Schistocerca; species Schistocerca cancellata. Next base: position 158,104,135 of record NC_064627.1, read on the forward strand.
CCACTAATGTGAGTTGTGAGTGTTGTTGATACCATCATGACTGACGACGGTTTCATCAATAAACAGTACTAAGTGAATTACTCATCTGTTTGTATTAGTGAATGACAAAATACAACTGCACCAGTCTCACTAATTTAGTGAAAACATAAGTAATCACCCTTGTATCCAGTACCTGGCAGTTAACACACTGTCCAAGCAGCAGCAGAATTTCCATTACAAAACTTGTAGATGAATAACACACCAGCACACTCAGCATTTGTAAATATGTGAAGTATGCCTAAACAGTACAATAGAATTGATCAACAAACAATAATCACAATTTAAAACTTCAATTATGTAAACTCATACACAGCTTCACGGCTTGAACTTCAAAGCAAAAAATGACAACTGATACATAAATCTATAGCTACTGAAAACTTAGCTCTGTAACCAGCTCTATCTCTGTAACAAAACAAACTCAAGACACACAATATGGAATGTTTTATTCGAATTAATCTACACTACCACCTCCTAAAATATTTACTATTCCTTCTGAAATATCCTGTATGGCATGGACCAATACAAAGGCTATTGGTGGAATTGTCATAGGACCATGTCAGTTCAGTTCTCAGCAGATCATTATGCGAGACTGCATACTTGTGGAGCTGCAAGTCTTCTCTCTGGCATCAGTCTTGTATGAATTACACTTCTTACAAACAGTTGCAAAGCTGAGTATACTGCAAGAGGGGAATCTCAACTTGAAACATCAGAAAACTAACAAGAATGGGAACAGTTTACGATACTGGCGTTTCAGGACTGGGTGAAATACAGTGCCAAGGAAACGGTGATTTCATTAGTGATTCCTGTACGATAATCTACAGAGCAGGAATACTGCCTGGTCAACATGGCATGGGGTTGATTCCTAGAAGAAACTGAGCAAAAAAGATTGAGAACACATGTCATGCAAATAACATAATATTGTTGGCGAAGATCAATGAAGACCTATGGACGTGACTACTGTACAAGAGCATTTTCCAACATTAAACTGTGAAGAGAACAACTTCCAGAACTATGCAAGTGTATTGATGATGTAATGAAATTAATAGCTGACAAGGACAATGTGGTTATTATGGGAAATTTCAATGCTGTCATCACCACATCATCAAAAGTTGCCATTCTTATTGCTGAGCATCATGATCCCATGGAGCAAGTGTCTCCATCCCAGACAGTTACCAGCTTCTCTTAGAGCCAGCTGAAGAGGTAGTCCAAAGACCTTTATTTGATCTATACACCTACTAGCTGCTTTCCCCTCAGTCTCTTTCTGTCAATATTTTCTTCCATGATTATTTTCTCTACATTCTCCATCTCTTCTCACAATATGGCCAAAGAAAAGGAAAATTGTTTGTCAGAGATGAGAAGAAAGGCCCCAGGAAATATTCAGTAGCTCATTAATGGACACATTTGGTCTTCTTTTGGTCTATTTTATGTGCAACAACATATGTCAGCACAAAAGTTCAAATGCATCAGTACAATGCTTATCTCTTGCTTCGAAGGCCATATTTAGCAACTACAAAAGAAGATGAAAAACATGAGTGTTTCAACAATCTCCGACAGCCAATGAGCACTCAGTAGTGGTCTAAGTGCTCTGCTGTGAATGCCGTAACTAATGTGAGCCTTAAACGTGATCATAGCGAGTTGTTTACTGAATTTCGATTCCATTTGTCGTGGGTTGTCATTGCTGATTGTGGTGGTAACTGCACAAGCAAGTCAGAGACATGCAGGATATACGCTTTCTTCGTGCAGAAAGCAAGTGCACATGTGTACCACAACTGAAGCTTGGAATTGGAAACAACGCAATTCCCGCCATGCCTCAACATGCGCAAACCGCTATCGTTAGTGCATACCGCTATCGTTAGTGCATCGGACTATACTTGTCACTTAAGAAAATAGATGCACTGTGCAAATCAGAAGAAGTGTCCTTGGTAAATAGGCTTTCAGTAACAAGAAACAACCTCTGACAAAAAAACTAGGAGATAATTCATCAAAACAGTTGTCTGGAGTTTTTTGTTATATGGCTGTGAAACATGGGTCCTGATGAAGCAGGATATGCAATGCCTGGAAGCAATGGACATGTGGCTGTGGAAAAGAAGTTGGAAACAGAAAAGGTCGAATGAGCAGAAATGGATGAAATAAGGAAATTGATCACTGCCATAAAAAAGTGGAAAATAAAATTCATCAGCTATATGATGTCACAATAAATTTTTGCTCATCAATACTGAAAGGAAAGGTTTTAGGAAAGAAAGGAAGAGGAAGGCTACGGAAGAATCATGTGGATTCTGAGATGGATGGACTCAAAAATCAAATAGTATGCTGACTTGAAACGTTCAGCAGAGGAGTGACAAATGTGCTTGCAGTGACAGCCTTTAGAAGCTGAGGATGCCATAAATAACAAAGTTCAGTTGTACAGTCTCACTCCCAACCTCACACAAAGGCAGTGGCTTTAAGTGTAATTTAAAAGCAAAAACATACACAAACACATGGCATGAAACATAATCAACTGTTACAAGCAACGTTTGTCACCAAATCACAACTGGCATTTACGGGCTACAGTAGGCAACATATTATCAAAGACTGTGGTATTCAGCTTTATGTACTTAGCTAAAACCGAGGAATTCTGCAGGGGAAAAAAAAGAGAAAGATAGAGAGAGAGAGAGAGAGAGAGAGAGAGAGAGAGAGAGAGAGAGAGAAACTGCAACAACAAAAGTGGTGCAGTGATAATCCTGGTAAGTGAACAAGGAGACTGATTTGATTTCTGATTTTTACTGCATTCCTACAGTACACAATACTCAACTACCATTCCTCAAAATCTCATTGAGCATATAATGGCACACACAATCTCTTGTGATGGATGTTGAATTTGCAAGAAAAATAGTGTAGAACAACATCAAAATGTTGGCCTGGATACTAGTTCAGCCAAATTCATCACAGAACTTTTTTATTTACAAATTATGTTTTCTGTAAGGGTACACAATACATAATGTTCCCTTCATTTTATGTGTCATATTTACACTGATTAACAGCAACATGCAAAGAGCTATTCTTTGCAAAGAGCTATTCTTTATAATAACAGTAAGTGTCAACATGTGGTAACAGAATTCAAACTCTTGCATTTTAGAAAATTTTCATTAAGACTTCACTTCATTTTGTACTTTCTAAAATTTTCAAAATCCTCATTTTTTAAAAAGAGAACCATTTATCTATATGATGAAAGATCTGAAGAAGTTGCTTATTTAATGTTATGTACAGAAACCACATTATGGTTGCACTAAAATTTTAAAAATCTAGATTCACATCTGTCCAACATTTTAACCACAAATACCATCCAAAAACTAAGAACTGACCTTTAGACTTTTGACTTTAAAACGTACTTTTGACTTTAAAACATACAGAAAGCAATCTTAGATGAAAATAAAATGGTAAATGCTAGTATATGTGCCAGTGTTACCTCTTTATAAGCTTCAACTTCTTCTTGCGTCATTCTGGTGATCTCTGGCACTTCGACATAAAAGTTTTTCCGAAAAGGTGTATATTCCACATTAGTATGATCTATTTTTGCAAGCTCTTTCTTCTGTTTGTTGGCTATGCCAGCTGCAGTAGCATTTAAGTCTTCCTCCTCTTCTTCTGAAGAATACTGTAAATAATAATAATAATAATAATAATAATAATAATCATCATCAGGAAACGCCGAGCCAAATTTTATACACATATCTACAGGATGGAAGACTCCAGAACAGCAAGGTAACTTTTCAATATTATAACAAAGAGTAAATACGGCAAAGAATGGCTGAAAGAAATCCACAGGGATCTGCAGCAGATCAACATAAAAAAAAAATCTCAAAGACCGCACTGAGTGCCGGAATAAAATCACAAGTGTGAAGTTCAAGGAAAGAACATCTCACCAGCCTGGTAAAAAATGGACAGAAGAACGGAAGAAGGAGCATTCTGAGAGGATTAAGAGTTTTTGGGAAGCAAAGAGGAAAAAGTCCGGAGATGAAATTATGCACTCAAGTTCAATCACTCTCCTAAAGGTGCACAATTGTTATAATAATAATAATAATAATAATAATACAAATTATGGATACAATATTACTGGAACATACCCACACAAAATCACACATTTGCTATACATGGATGATCTAAAACTACTGGCAGCAACAAATCAACAACTCAACCAATTACTAAAGATAACAGAAGTATTCAGCAATGATATAAATATGGCTTTTGGAACAGACAAATGTAAGAAAAATAGCATAGTCAAGGGAAAACACACTAAACAAGAAGATTACATATTGGATAACCACAGTGACTGCATAGAAGCAATGGAAAAAACAGATGCCTATAAATATCTAGGATACAGACAAAAAATAGAAATAGATAATACAAATATTAAAGAAGAACTAAAAGAAAAATACAGACAAAGACTAACAAAAATACTGAAAACAGAATTGACAGCAAGAAACAAGACAAAAGCTATAAATACTTATGCTATACCAATATTGACCTACTCATTTGGAGTAGTGAAATGGAGTAACACAGACCTAGAAGCACTCAATACACTTACACGATCACAATGCCACAAATATAGAATACATCACATACATTCAGCAACTGAAAGATTCACATTAAGCAGAAAGGAAGGAGGAAGGGGATTTATCGACATAAAAAACCTACATTATGGACAGGTAGACAATTTAAGAAAATTCTTTCTAGAACGAGCAGAAACTAGCAAAATACACAAAGCAATCACTCATATAAATACATCGGCTACACCACTGAAATTTCATAACCACTTCTACAACCCTTTAGATCACAAACATCAACAGATATGAAGAAAGCAAATTGGAAAAAGAAAACACTACATGGCAAGCACCCGTATCATCTAACACAGCCACACATCGATCAAGACACATCCAACACATGGCTAAGAAAAGGCAATATATACAGTGAGACGGAAGGATTCATGATTGCAATACAGGATCAAACAATAAACACCAGATATTACAGTAAGCATATTATTAAAGATCCCAATACCACAACAGATAAATGCCGATTTTGCAAACAACAAATAGAAACAGTAGATCACATCACAAGTGGATGTACAATACTAGCAAATACAGAATACCCCAGAAGACATGACAATGTAGCAAAAATAATACATCAACAGCTTGCCTTACAACATAAACTTGTAAAACAACATGTTACCACACACAAGTATGCACCACAAAATGTACTGGAGAATGATGAATACAAATTATACTGGAACAGAACCATTATAACAGATAAAACAACACCACATAACAAACCTGACATCATACTCACCAATAAAAAGAAGAAATTAACACAACTAATCGAAATATCCATACCCAATACAACAAACATACAAAAGAAAACAGGAGAAAAACTGAAAAATACATCCAACTGGCTGAGGAAGTCAAGGACATGTGGCATCAGGATAAAGTTGACATTATACCAATTATACTATCAACTACAGGAGTCATACCACACAATATCCACCAGTACATCAATGCAATACAGCTGCATCCAAACTTATATATACAACTACAGAAATCCGTAATTATTGATACATGTTCAATGACCCGAAAGTTCTTAAATGCAAAGTAACATATACCATACAGTTAAAAGGAAGTCACACTTGATGAAGGTCCGCGTCACTTTCCATTTTTAACCAGACCTAAGGTCTGAGAAAGGAAAGAAGAAGATAATAATAATAATAATAACTGTAGTTGTTAGAACACTATGTGTTGACAATTAAGTGGAATACAATAAAGAGAAAAAGCAAAACAAAAGCACTTCAAAAATGTTTTAATTTTGAGGCAAAAGGCAGAAGGTTGTTTGCTTAGTTGGTTGGCTATCTAGCAAGCTATTTGTCTCATTAATCATAAAAATGTAAAAGTAAACACCACTTAAGGATTAGGCCTTAGGCCTGTTTTGACTGCTGCCTACGAGGAAGTATAATGAGCAATTCATGATCATGCAACATGTATTCACAGACCTCCCCACCTCAGAAAAAACCTGATGTTATACCGAGAATTGAACCCAAAGCTTCAGTAATAAAGGCAGCAACACTAACCATTTGTCTATGAAGGTGGCCCTTGTTAATCATGTTCATGATAATTAACTATGATGTAGAATGCATTGATGTTTTTCAATGACACTACATGCAATAAATCTTTCAAGTGTTTTTACAGTGGATTTTTCTATAAAATGGTACTCTTAATACTCATCTGACCATTTAGAAAACTGCATAAATAGTAAGCATATTTAAGTACGCATGCCTTCACTTCTTTCTTTGTAATGTTAAGACTGGATAAGTGATAGAGTAAACCATTTTACCTCAATTTAACGTAATTGGGTACATAAAAAATATACCACCAAGCAACAGCAGGAGAACACACATGTAGACGTACTGAAGTTTGCAAGCTTTCTGAGCCAGTGGCTCATTCTTCTGGCAGTAGGGTTGAAGGTTGGTTGGTTGTTTCGGGGAAGGAGACCAGGCAGCAAGGTCATCGGTCTCATCGGATTAGGGAAGGACAGGGAAGGAAGTCGGCCGTGCCCTTTGAAAGGAACCATCCCGGCATTTGCCTGGAGCGATTTAGGGAAATCATGGAAAACCTAAATCAGGATGGCCGGACGCGGGATTGAACGGTCGTCCTCCCGAAGTAGGGTTGAAGGAGGAGGAAGAGGGGTGAAGGAAAAGGACAGGTGCAGATTAGGAAATGGGGAGGATTCAGAAAAATTGCCCAGAACCAAAGTCAGGGGAGACTTACTGGATGGGATGAGGATGGAAGACTGATTGTTGGGGACTACAGAGGGGGTGAGATTTGAAAACCTGAGAGGTGGAAGATATGGTAATACACAAGACAGAGATTACTGCCAAAACATCGCACATGAGTTATAAAGGTCAGTGAAGGAAGGAATGGTTACTGAGAAGAAATGCTGACATCAAAGAAATGAACATAAATTAAGTGCAGGTGGATGGTGAGAACCAGGGTCATGTTATATAACCAGTTCCCACTCGCAGAGTTCTGAGTAGCTAGTGCCTGGGGGAAGAATCCAATTGGCATGTGTGGGGAAACAGGCACCGAGGTCATGACTGCCACATTGTAGGGCAAGTTCTGCAACAGAATATTCCGTGTTGCCAGTATACACTCTCTGCCTATGACCGTTCATCCTAACTGATATCCTGGCGGTAGTCATTCCACACTACATCAAAATTGTAAACAACATTCCTCTGGTTTGGAGCCCAGTGGAAGGCTTAAACCAGAGGCACAGACAATTCTGCGGAGATCTGGGGTGCAAATTTCTCGACCTCCGCTATCGGGTGGAGAAATGTAGGGTCCCCCTGAGTAGGTCAGGCGTGCACTACATGCCGGAAGCGGCTACCAGGGTAGCGGAGTACGTGTGGAGTGCACATGTGGGTTTTTTAGGTTAGAGAATTCCCTCCCTAGGCCCAACAAGACACCTCCTGAGACGCGGCAAGGTAGGAGTAGGCAAAATGCAACAGGGAATAACAATATTAATGTGCTAATAGTAAACTGCAGGATCATCTATAGAAAGGTCCCAGAACTGCTCTCATTAATAAACGGTCACAACGCCCATATAGTACTAAGGAAAGAAAGTTGGCTGAAACCAGACGTAAACAGTAATGAAATCCTAAACTCAGATTGGAATTTATACCGCAGAGACACGCTGGACAGTGAAGGGGGAGGCGTGTTTATAGCGATAAGAAGTGCAATAGTATCGAAGGAAATTGACGGAGATCTGAAATGTGAAATAATTTGGGTGAAGGTCACGGTTAAAGCAGGCTGAGACTTGGTAATTGGATGTCTCTATAGGCCCCCTGGCTCAGCTGCTGTTGTGGTTGAGCACCTGAAGGATAATTTGGATAATATTTCGAGTAGATTTCCCCACCATGTTATAGTTCTGGGTGGAGATTATAATTTGCCGGATATAGACTGGGAGACTCAAACGTTCATAATGGGTGGCAGGGACAAAGAATCCAGTGAAATTTTTTTAAGTTCTTTATCTGAAAACTACCTTGAGCAGTTAAACAGAGAACCAACTCATGGCGATAACATATTAGACCCGGACTATTTGAAACAGTTAACACAGAACAGGGAATCAGCGATCATAAAGCGGTTACGGCATCGATGATTTCAGCCGTAAATAGAAATATTAAAAAAGGTACGAAATTTTTCTGTTTAGCAAAAGTGACAAAAACCAGATTACAGAATACCTGATGGCTTAACACACAAGTTTTGTCTCAAGTACAGATAGTGTTGAGGATCAGTGGACAAAGTTCAAAACCATCGTACAATATGTGTTAGATGCGTATGTGCCAAGCAAGATCGTAAGAGATGGAAAAGAACCACCGTGGTACAACAACCGAGTTAGGAAACTGCTGCGGAAACAAAGGGAACTTCACAGCAAACATAAACATAGCCAAAGCATTGCAGACAAACAAAAATTACGCAAAGCTAAATGTAGTGTGAGGAGGGCTATGCGAGAGGCGTTCAATGAATTCGAAAGTAAAGTTCTATGTACTGACTTGGCAGAAAATCCTAAGAAATTTTGGTCTTATGTCAAAGCGGTAGGTGGATCAAAACAAAATGTCCAGACACTCTGTGACCAAAATGGTACTGAAACAGAGGATGACAGACTAAAGGCCGAAATACTAAATGTCTTTTTCCAAAGCTGTTTCACAGAGGAAGACTGTACTGTAGTTCCTTGTCTAGATTGTCGCAAAGATGACAAAATGGTAGATATCGAAATAGACGACAGAGGGATAGAGAAACAATTAAAATCACTCAAAAGAGGAAAGGGCACTGGACCTGATGGGATACCAGTTCGATTTTACACAGAGTACACGAAGGAACTTGCCCCCCTTCTTGCAGCGGTGTACTGTAGGTCTCTAGAAAAGCGTAGCATTCCAAAGGATTGGAAAAGGGCACAGGTCATCCCCATTTTCAAGAAGGGACGTTGAACAGATGTGCAGAACTATAAACCTATATCTCTAACGTCGATCAGTTGTAGAATTTTGGAACACGTATTATGTTCGAGTATAATGACTTTTCTGGAGACTAGAAATCTACTCTGTAGGAATCAGCATGGGTTTCGAAAAAGACGGTTGTGTGAAACCCAGCTCGCGCTATTCATCCACGAGACTCAGAAGGCCATAGACACGGGTTCACAGGTAGATGCTGTGTTTCCTGACTTCCGCAAGACGTTCGATACAGTTCCCTACAGTCATTTAATGAACAAAGTAAGAGCATATGTACTATCAGACCAATTGTGTGATTGGATTGAAGAGTTCCTAGATAACAGAACGCAGCATGTCATTCTCAATGGAGAGAAGTCTTCTGAAGTAAGAGTGATTTCAGGTGTGCCGCAGGGGAGTGTCATAGGACTGTTGCTATTCACAATATACATAAATGACCTTGTGGATGACATCGGAAGTTCACTGAGGCTTTTTGCAGATGATGCTGTGGTGTATCGAGAGGTTGTAACAATGGAAAATTGTACTGAAATGCAGGAGGTTCTGCAGCGAATTGACGCATGGTGAAGGGAATGGCAATTGAATCTCAACGTGGACAAGTGTAATTTGCTGTGAATACATAGAAAGATAGTTCCCTTATCATTTAGCTACAAAATAGCAGATCAGCAACTGGAAGCAGTTAATTCCATAAATTATCTGGGAGTACGCATTAGGAGTGATTTAAAATGGAATGATCATATAAAGTTGATCGTCGGCAAAGCAGATGCCAGACTGAGATTCATTGGAAGAATCCTAAGGAAATGCAATCCGAAAACAAAGGAAGTAGGTTACAGTACGCTTGTTTGCCCACTGCTTGAATACTGCTCAACAGTGTGGGATCCATACCAGATAGGGTTGATAGAAGAGTTAGAGAAGATCCAACAGAGAGCAGCGCGCTTCGTTACAGGATCATTTAGTAATCGCGAAAGCTTTACGGAGATGATAGATAAACTCCAGTGGAAGACTCTGCAGGAGAGACGCTCAGTAGCTCGGTACGGGCTTTTGTTAAAGTTTCGAGAACATACCTTCACCATAGAGTCAAGCAGTATATTGCTCCTTCCTACATATATCTCGCGAAGAGACCATGATGATAAAATCAGAGAGATTAGAGCCCACACAGAAGCATACTGACAATCCTTCTTTCCACGAACAAGGGAGAACCGATGGAGGTACTCAGGGTACCCTCCGCCACTCCTTGCGGAGTATGGGGGGGGCAAAAAAAAAAAAAAAAAAAAAAAAAAAAAAAAAAAAAAAAAAAAAAAAAAAAAAAAAAAAAAAACGCAAAATTTGAGATGAATGCAACGATTTTTAAAAATATCATGATGTTTTTCAGAAATATCGTTAAATTTGCCATTTTCTTGAATAAAAATGTTATAAATCTGAGGATAGCAATGTTGTCAATATTCAGAACTGAGGTTTACTGAGTTTTGAAACTGTATTTTGATTTTTTGTTTACAAGACTGAGGCTGGTATATGATCTGAAAATAACAATTCACTTCCCATGTAAGTATGATGTGAAGTCAAAATAAGCACCAAAAATGGCAAAAAAACAACACCAAAATTGGCGAAAAAGGACCAAAATTGGGAAGAAAAATAACACCGAAATTGAAAAAAGTAACAAAAAAATCAGGAAAAAGGGATCAGCAAAACTGGAAGAAAAGAAGTAACACCAAAACTGGAGAAGACGAACACCAAAGTTGGGAAAAAAAAAACACCACTTAAGTTGGTAAGAAAATAACAGAGAAACTAGGAAAAAAGGAAATCACACTAATACATAAAAGAGGTGAAAACTAACACCAAATTTGACATAAAAATGTCGGTAACACCAAATCTGGCAAAAAAACATAGCAGAGAATCAGGCCAAGCAGACAACACAGAAAGCGACAAAAAAGGTAACACTGCATCTGATACAAAATACCATGAAAACTGATCAAAATTTAACACCCAATTTTGGTTGACAATATCACCAGCTTTGGTAAAACATAGCCCCAATATCGGCAATATTAATACCAATATTGGAAAAAAATAGCACTGTTATTGGCAAATATTAACAACAAGTTTGACCATACAATAAAATGATTTTTCCTGTCCCTACATATTAGTGATTTAATTGAGTGAAGAATTTTCACAAAAAATTTATTTCTTTTCATTTTGTGTCACATGAGTATGTTACTATAATCAGAAAGAGCTATTTTAACTTCTTGTCTGGAGTATGGGACAGTATCTACATAAAATAAAAAGTGGGCCCAACACTGATTTCTATGGTACACCAGTAGAAATTACTTCCAAATTGAAGACACTGATTTCATATCCACACTCTCAGAATTAGACTAAAATAACTTTATGACATTTCAGTGCATTAAGTATTAGGATGAACAGGTGTCTCATATTAAATATAACATTGCTGACAAACACAAGGTTGCAAAGGGAGAGAAACTTCTCAAAAGAGATAAGGTTTCCACGGCAATAAACCATGGCACTGACTAACAAGTGCAGTGTAATTTCTTGATGATTAAGACAGTAGTTAGATGAATGGAAAACTTACTATGGATTTGATCCTGCCCCTTCTAAACTCCGTAGAGACTTTACAACAGTGCTTCAGGACCATCACTTCCAGGAAAATGACAAAGTACTACTTGTAGCACACACTCAATTTTATTTGTATGAAGCTGAAAGTCAACAGTCTTTAGATGAAAAAGTCTTACTGTGAGGGTACTGGAAACTGAATAGTTCGCTTATGATTTCCTGGAAAGCATACACCGATACTGTTGGTTGCTGATGATGGGTGACGGTGATTCACAAAACATTTCTTACACCTAATTAATGGATGGAAACACAGATTACTTTAATTGTGATAAGGAGTGGAGAGGGCACACTCACAGATGGCCAAATTACTTCAATCGGCGGTGCAAGAGGAGTGTATTTTTCAGGCAAAATCTCTCATTTTGGTGGACTGTTTTGAAAGAGATTAAAATGAAAGCATTGTCTTGCAAAAAACAGAAAGACTTTTAAGTGGATGTATTTCAGTGAATCAGAGTAACAGACAGGAAACTACATACTGCATGTAGATGACAACTAAGTAGTATACTGGGTAAGTTATATGTTGTTACCTCCTTGCATTTTTTGCACTTTATATATGATACACATACATAATGGTCATCAAAATACTCGTCACGGACTTGTTTATCATTTGATAAAGGTTTATTATCTAATAAAAGCTGGTAACTTTCTGTTTGACTCAACTTTCTGTTTGACTCAGTTTCATACATCGGAACTGATGTCATTAGAAAGCCTGCAGCTGTTATTCATTATTTAAGTAATGAAACACTCCATCAGTTATGTATTTTTTTATGCTTAGCACAATGCATTTCAAGAGTTTTTTCTCATTGTCAAATGCAAATATTTGCATAAGTATGTTGTGTGGTGTGTACATATGTGTTTTCTGTGTATCTTGCAATGTAGTTGTCATTTTGAGGTTGTCAGGCACTGAACCTCCTCAGTTATATATAAAACCACACACACGCAAACTATCACTCACATTGTTTGTTTGTGTAACAACACAAAAAACAGATACGTAAATACTGCACTTCACAATGAGGATAAATTCTTGAAACACTTTTTGCTCAGCATGAAATGAAATACGTAATTGGTGCTGCGTTTAAACCAAAATCATATGAGCAACAGAAAGAGAATGAAGGTGTCAACCAGTGCTGCAAGTGACCAAATGATGAAACATGCAAAATATGATTTGACAAACGTGTCATGACAATCAAAACAATCAAGAAACTGTGCATGTGCAGTAGAGACAGTTTGGAAATGGTTGTGCTTGGTCGTAATATATTTTTTCTGAACGAACCTAGTCACTCCCATCAGCCACCATGCCGAGTAGAACTCAGCAGCGGCAGGAGATATGGCACAAATTGTTCCAACTATTATCTGTTTACTGATTCATCCATTGAGTAGGGTGCCCTGGTGTCAAAAACTTAACCATGTAAGGTTCATGAACACTACTTGATAGCCAACACCATACCAGGGTCATTTTAAGTCAGTTTTTTCTCCACAAACGTTTTTTCATAAAGCATAAATCGCAGCAAAATTATAAATATGTTGACACAAAATTGGGTGTGAATTAACATTGTGGACACAGGAAAGTTGACAGGAGCAACAGAAAATGTCAAACAGCGGGAAAACATTAATTCTGGGAATGTAAAAGTGGAGTTGTATTGTAATAAATTTTCTTCAGACAGAGAAGTTTACATCCACAAATCAGCCCATTTAGAAAGCATCGCTCGTGCAAAGCTCAGCTTGCACTTTTTTCACATGATATACTGCAAATTATGGATGAAGGGCAATAGGCAGATTCTATATTTTTAGATTTCTGGAAAGCATTTGACATGGAGCCCCATTGCAGGCTGTTAAAGACGGTACAAGCATGTGAGATAGGTTCACAGATATGTGAGTGGTTTGAACACTTCTTATGTTATAGAACCCCGTATGTTGTCCTCAATGATGAGTGTTAATGAGAGACAAATGTATTGTCAGGAGCGCTCCTGGGAAGTGTGATAGAACTGCTATAATTCTCTACAGACATAAATGATATGGCAGACAGGGTGGGCAGCAATCTGCAGTTGTTTGCTCATGATGCTGTGCTACAAAGTAGGGTGTCGACGTTGAGTGACTGTAGGAGGATACAAGACGGGTTAGAAAAAGCTTCTAGTTGGTGTGACGAATGGCAGCTAGCTCTAAATGAAGATGTGTATGAGTAGGGAAAACCAACTGTTAACGTTTGGATACTGCTTGACACAGCCATGTCATTTAACTATCTGGGCATAACGTTACAAAGCGATATGAAATGGATGGAGCATGTGATAACTGTTGTAGGGCACATGACTGGTCAGCTTAGGTTTATTGGGAGACTTCTAGGAAACTGTAAGGAGACTGCATATAGGATGCTAGTGCGACCTATTCTTGGGTACTGCTCAAGTGTTTGGGATTTGTACCATATCGGATAAAGGAATACATCGAAGCAATTCACAGGTAGGCTGCTAGATTTGTTAGTGGTAGGTTCAAACAACATGCAGATGTTATGGAGATGCTTTGGGAACTCAAATGCGTATCCCTGGAGGGAAGGTGACATACATTTCGAGGAACACTGCTGAGAACATTAACAGGAAACTGACTGCAGAACAATTCTGTTGTCTCCAAAACACATTATGCCTAGGGGAAAGAAAGATAAGATACAAGAAATTATGCCTCATATGGAGGCTTATAGACAGTGGTTTTTCCCTCTTTCTGCTTGCGAATGGAACAAGAAAGGAAATGACTAGTAGTGGCATAGGGTACCCTCTGCCACATGCCATAAGGGGATTGCGGAGTACTGATGTAGATGTAGATGTACATTCTGAAATATTCAATGGTTGTATAAATATCTGCACTGTACATGCAGGAGTTGAGTTCTGTTCTTGCTGTACATTGCTGACAGTAATAAACATTCTTTTATTTCTAAGCGCTGTGCTTCAATGATGATGCAAAACATCTGCTTCACCTTGGCTCCAATTAGGGAGCATCAAAGTCATCACCTACACACACAGGAACTGGAATACATGCAGTACATCATTCCCAAGATCTGTACATTCATTCAGGAGACAGACAGAGTCCAAAACAGTCAGTCGCACATCAGGGCATCTGCATCCATCAGTTTTTCTGAGACGTTAGTCAGGACACAATGAAATGGCTGAAAGGATTCAACCGAGAAGCCAAATACATCACACAGGATGACATTATGTTTTTGGAAATGTGTACTTTTACTGGGACGTACAACCCAACAGTGGTTCGAGAACAACGAAGAAACGTGTACCAAGCCCTTCTGGTAAAGGGTGTCACAATGACAGAGTTCGTGAAGTGCTGTTACAAATCGAGGAAATGCAACAGAAAAAGTCAGATGAAAGAGATATGACCACCTGCTGAATGTGGTCACCATGCCTGTTGTGGAAAACTACCTTGATCTTGCCTCTCTTGTGGCAAAACATGTGCTGCATCATTTGAGAGATACAGAGGCGAGCAAGTGTGCCAGGAATTACCCACTACTAGCACCACATCATCATAATGCGTCTCTGCGTAGCATACAAGTATTGCACCATAATTTAAAGATGTAATTAAACTAGCTTTTTCAAACTGTCATCATATGTTTCAGTATATTAATGTTTAAATTGTTAGATCTCAGAATGATCAGATGAATATGTTTCCGTAAACATATCTTTTTAAATAAAAGCAAGTGGCACTAAGTAATAAAGCTAGAAAGCCACAAATTGTTCAGAATGTGCATATGTATGTCGCAATCAACAGTGACAAGTCTCAACTTAATTAGAGCAATATTTTGGTCAAAATTGATGTTTTTATGAAAAAATGAAGGCACAAAATATTAGAGTCAGAAAGATGAAAATTCATATGAAGCTTAAGTTTGATATAAAAACATTGCCTATGTGACCACATTAAGCTACCTCTGATAGTTTTCAAGTAATTTACCAACAGCTACATCTGGAATAAAAACGTCCTTATTTGTAATAAACTAAGTATCATTTATATTAATGATGGAAAGTTCTGATTACAGCACTTGATTACATCCATTAAATAATGAAGGTATGAAGTTTCAAGACTTTGATGTAAATAACAACCAATACAAGGTCTCCTAAAGATGTATTACTGAGGTCATGTTCTACTGTCGGTTCCATTCTAAAAATTTTAGCTGGCCTAGTTTAAATGCAGTCAAGCTAAAACTTTTTCTGTACCTAAAGCCAACTTAACTCCATTCATATAAAAATTATGAAGATTGTAGATTGATACACAACAGAGTTGTAAAATAATGTCTGCTGCGCCCATAAATAAATACAGCCTGAGAGGCAGTGAAGCACACACTTCGCACCGAGCTATCACTCTGTCCACATCAGTCAATGATGGCTTTGTTCCACAAAAACACAGGAGAACTGCCGGATATCAGTAACATCCTGCCACAATATTTCGGCGCAGAGTCTTCTGCCACTGTAGTAGTACTGGTGAGTACGCGCTGAGCTCCGCTGTTTAAAGCCGTACTGAGGTGACATTGCGCATGCGCTGCTCAGCGTGTGCGTTCATGACGGCTCTGTGCGCTGCGCCTCACACCCTCCACTGTGAAAGCCTGGCATACTGGTAGCAGGTCGATTTCCATCTTTATGCAGATAAGTACGTCGACTACAAAGTTTCTCTATAACAGGATTCCACGTAGAGTTTAGCTGATAACCGTTATCTCGATTGATGAGAGTCTCATTGTCAGACAATCTTATTTCCACAGATTCATTGATAATCGAGCTACAAAAGTTTGATGTATGGGCCAAAATTTTTGTGTCGTCGTAATTCATGGAATGGTCTGTGGAAATACAATGTTCGGCGATTGCGGACTTGGTGGGTTGGAGAAGGCGAGTATGCCATTGGTGTGCTGGCTTACATGCTGCCTTGGGTGACATCACAGCCAGGCTGCAACTAAGCCCGTGTTTTCAGTGCAAATAGGAAGTGAACTTGTGAGGACTGTACACTGTCCTGGATCACTTAGATTTATGGAAGCAACTGTTTGTGTGCTGCCCATAATGTTAACAAAACCCTGTGTAAGTGGTGAGATTATTTTCCACTTTTGTGGTGAGCAATTAACTTTGTTTATTAGAAGTCAGGGCGAAAGACCATTTAGTGGGAACTTACCATAAGGGTCGCCTCTGAACTGCTCATAGTGTTGTTTATGATGGAGACATTATCATTACTATCATCATCATCATCATCATCATCATCATCAGGAATATTACCATGGTGCGCGTGTGAAATTTTATCAAATGTATGAATTAGTTAGAACTCAGAACTTTCATTTATAATCATAGTTCCTGATCCCATTGAGTAGATAGAGAGAAAAAGCATTTCTTTCAGTGAGCAAAAGAAGAATGTGGAGTTGCAGACTGGAAACTATGGTCAGTATGTCCTCCATCACTTCCTGGCTGACTGCCAAAATAGTTTTCAGGCTCTTGTAAAAGACAGAGACGAATGAACAGATACAATATTTCTTACTAAAATTAACCCACTGCCCCACAAACTCAGACATTAGATAGTAAGAGAAGAGATAAAGCAGTGTACGGCAGCCAGAAATATTGGACCAAGAAAACAATAGTGCAGCCTTGAATGTCAACCCAATACGTCAGTCGGTAACAAAGACTGTGGAAGAAGAGGAGTAGCAAGTTTTAGCAGCAATCTCTGTGACCAGCCGAACATGCCAGGAAGAACGGAGTCTGCCAACTCACACTTTCATCACACAGCCAACGCAGGTACAACAAACTCCTCCACCAAGTAAAATATTCCCTAGAAGAACAGACACAGAAGACATCATCCACCATAACAGTCCCATTCATGCCAGTTAACTGCAGAAGATTATTATCAACCCGTGGGCCGAAGCTCATCTCCATACTCTGGACTAGGCCACTCCCCAACAAACTGTATCCATTTCCCATCACCGTACAGAGGTACCAGCTGCCTACCTAGCTACCAAATTCAGGAAAACTAAGCAAGGCAACCATCTGGACGGGAGATGAAAATTGTCCATGAACGACAGTTACCAACATGACAAAAACATCTCATCAACATCATCATCGACAGCCAACTAATCCGGGCACTAGCCAACTCAAGAGCTTCTTTTTCAGTAATGTCATAAGTTAAAGAAGGCTAAGTTCTGTGGTATCAAAGTAACTGTGCAGAAGGTTGTAAATGGGAAATACGTATCACAACACTAACTAGCAAATTCAGAATGCAGTCATTCAAATATGTATTTTAACATAATGTAGTCATGTTATTCTTGGATGAGACAACTTGCAAGCATCACAAGCCATCTGAGCTCATGGGAGATCCTGCCTGCAGAAGCACTTTTCCATGGAACCAGGATCAATCTTTTGGGGAGGTTCCCAAAGATAATGAATAAGAACTGATACATTATAGTCTGCACTGATTATTTCACTCCCTATACTGTCACCAAAGCTGTGTCGGCTGCCAAAGCTCTGGAACTTGCTAAGTTGCTTGTAGCAGACATAATTTTGCAGCATGGAGCACCCCATGTGATGATCTCTGATCATGAAAAAGTTACCCAGTCAACACTAGTATCTGAGGTAATTTCACACTGTGACTTCACCCACAATATGACAACTGCGTACCATCCACATACAAAGGGCCTTACAGAATGCTCTAATGAGGCACTGGTAGATATGCCTTTGATGCACGTTAATATGGAACAGAGAGATTGGGATACAATGTTGCCCAACATGACATCTGCATATAACACAGTGAATCAAGACATTGCAGGCTTCACACCGAATGTGAGGCCTAAATGATAGGTCTCTGGAGACACAAGAGAAGGACTGAGAGCACTACAGTGCTAAGCACCAACCAGTGAAATGCCGTCCAGGAACTCGGTTTCGATTTTTACATCTGTGCCGAAAGCAGGACTAGCAGAAAAGTTAGTAAAGCACTACTTTGGGCTTTGTTCACATCTTTCGTCTCTTGTCAAACATGATGTATGAAGTTGAGGACAAACGCACAGACACTCAGTCCTTATGCACAGATCAATGATGGGAGGTTCAAGAAAACTGAAGACCTATTCAATGAGCTCGAAGCTTCGGCTGATGATGCTGCGTTCAATGCTCTTCATAGTGAAGATGTGACAACATGACCAGCCGGTGCTACCATACAGAGGGCCATTGACAAAATCCAAATCCAGGGCACTGCAGTTGGCTCCACTGAGAATTTCTGAAACAGTGAGTCACTCACTATTTCTCTAGGAGAAGAAGCAATGTCATGAGCTACAGAATATACTATGTGGTATAATGGAACTGACAGTAATTATTTGTTATTTCATACTTATTGTTTCTGGAATGTTCTTGGTATATCTCATGTTTGTAATGTTTGTATATTCTGGAGTATTTTATGTTTGTATAAATATCATAATCTGGAGTATTTGATGGTTGTATGAACAGCTGCACACTCTGCATATGAGATGAGTTCTATTCTGGTGTTAAGCTGATGTCAGTAATGAACTTGCTTTCAATCCTACATGCTGTGACTCTAACTCTGGGTCCAGATGAGATTACAGTTTAGATGTGGCAATGTACAATACTATGACCTTAGTGAACACACATTATTACCAAAGTTGCAAGAAAAAGCAATTGATGGTATCTAGCTGTATTACAAGAATAAAAACACTGATAATAGTTTTACACTCTTATTATAAGAGTTGCAGAAATTTTGGAACTGGAACACATTAGGAATTGTATTACAGCAGTTCCAGGCAGACTTGTGAAGAAATGAATTACAGACAACTGCTGTTTTAAAAGGAGAGAACTTCTGTAACTACACTAAATTAACCACTTCAGCTTGCCATACATTCAGGATGTCTACAGATCTCATACTGGGTGTTGATGTGACAGTTGAGTGAAGAATGGGCATGGCACACAATACCAGTGCACTGGTTGAATAGTTAGGCTATGTCTGTCAATAGTAAATAATACAAGAACCTGCTGACTCCATTTTTTCACCTACAACACTCCAACACAGTTCGTAGCTTTTGTAAGACAATTTGTCAACCCACTATCCCTAATTGTGTTAACAGTTCAAGTAACACTCCATGGACAGAATAGTGCTTGTGTGTAAATCTCTCTTCCCACTCTCAGGTGATCTGAACTCTATTCTGCTGAGCTCACAGGAGTATCGTTTAGCAAAATGTGTGTCTTGGACCCAGCTCTGAGCAATCTTCATGAGTTATGGGTGGCCCAATCTTCATGAGTTATCGGTGGCACCTGATCTCTTATGGATCAGGTAACCTCCTTTGAAATATTGCCATTATCACTGTCATTAGGACAAAAGGAGACACTACATTCTGCTACATAAATCCATTTAATTTAGTTGTTCTTGAGTGTATTATTAGCATGTAAATAAATCAGAACTGTACATTAGTTGTTCTGCAAATAAGTACCAAACACTTGTCTTCTTACAAAAATGAACTAATGGGGAAGGATTCAAAGGAGAATCCACAACAATCCATTTTAAGCTGATGCAATCTGTGATGAAGTTAATCAAATTGATTGAATAAATAATCAAACTACAATCAATTAGAATCAAGTGATTCATATTTATGAATGTCACTGGACTGCTTAAGATAAAAATAAAAAAATATATCTTGAAAAAACCATCACTCCTACTTGCCTCTAAGCCATCTTGATTCTGTTCTATCAACTCTCCCTTCTTTTTGTCAACCTTCTTTTTTGCCACACCAGTCATTATGACAACACCTGTGGTGTTGCTGTTAACTACTGTGCCAGGTTTCCCATCTGGTTTTTTGCTGTCTAGTTTATTTACTTTTCTTACTTCTTCTTGAACACCCTGCAAAAACAAAAGTAGAATAAGTGTCATACAACACTTAAACAACCAACCATAAGTTCTTAGTACTAAATCACAGTTGATATTGCATTACTAAAAGCAAGAAAGTTAAACTAAAAACAAGATCACTTTCAAAGGAATACATGAACATAAAGCAAAACTGTTAAAACTTTAAGTGTAGTAAGTAACAAAAGAGAGTATAACAGAAAGAGTTACACAAAAAATGTCTGCAACAGTAGTCTGATTCTAGTAGACATATGGATTGGCAACATTTAATTGCATCACAGTTTACCCACAATCATATTTCCCATTACATGTACTGTGGAGCTACTGGGCTCCTCTGCAGGGAGGAAATAACATATTTTTGCAGAAGCAATGGGATGATATGGGGGAAACACTAAAGGTTTCAATAAGTGGAAAGGGGAGCAGAACAACTGACCAAAGAAATATGTCAAATAACGGGGAATAGGTATGATGAAAAGGAACATAGTAAAACAGAGATACACCTACAATTTGCCACAACCTATCAAACTTAACATCTTGCCTTTTATTTCACTGTTTGATCTTGAATTTGGTGTTAACCCCAAAACAAAACCAAACGTTGAGCACATACAGGACACACAGTACTGAAAATAGTACCCAGACGATTTGGACAGGCACTTGTCACAGCTCTCAATGTTGATTTTTTCAGGGTCATGCACAGTGTGCATTCTAAGTAGGCACATAATTCTCTGAGAATGTTTCTGTTTCAAGCAGACCCCCCTCCCCCAATTGTATAAAAGGACAAGACTATGTCACAATATTACTCTAGAGTAGAATTTGTTTACAAACTTCGATAACTGAAGTGTGACCTCCATGCCTTTTAAAGAGATCAAATTGCTCAAGATGATCTTCATATTTACAAGATGAGCTGTCAACATTCACGCAATGTTCATGATAAAGCAGACCACAGATACTATCAACCTCACACTTTTATTTTATGGTTCCCACTTATTTGATGGGCTACTCTGTAAAGCACAGCCAGTGAAAAAAATCTATTGCAAACTGTTTGAGAATGCATGGGTAGAAGCAATAAGAAATTTATGTAAGAAATGTAAATTACAAGCCAGTGATACTGGCAGTTTTAAACAGTGTATTACGTTGGCATAACGGCAACTAAGCACTGAAAACTGGAGACTAAAAGTACCTATACATATACACTTCACTTTGACTTCCAGTCAAACTTAACATGCACAAGATTGTCATCCTATGACTTTTTTCCTTCTTTGTTCCAGTCCTATTCCTTTCTTTTCTTTCCATCTTTTTCTCTGTCTTTTGCTAACTTCTTATGCCTGATTCCTCTCTTAATTTGTTGTTTTTGCGTACTTTTTTTGGCACATTATCTATTATTACCTTTTTTATTTCTCTTTGGCTCGCATTTTGTCTTTGTTCTTGACAAATTTTGTTAATTACACTTTATGTTTGTCATCTTATGTTTTTTTTATTTTTTTCCCCCCTCCAGAAAAACTATAGCTCACATCCCTACTCTTGAACTTTAGTTGTCCTTACTTTTGACACCTGTATATAACCTATGCATTTTTCTTCAACTGAGGTTCTAAATGAGCTTCCCTTTGTTCAACACCAGTGTAGTTACATGCAATTTCTCTCTTCATTTAGATGTAACCATTTTTGTGAACTTAAAATTCAAGATTTCATGAGTTCAGCGTGCCTCTGTTGTTGTTGCTGCTGCTGCTGCTGCTGCTGTTGTTGTTGTTGTTGTTGTTGTGGTGGTGGTCCTCAGTCCCAAGAGGGGTTTGATGTACCCTTCCATGCTACTTCATTGTGTGCAAGCCTCTTCATCTCTGCATATCACTGTTTTAATTTCATCGACAGTCTTCTGGCCGGTTTGATGTGGCCCAACGCAAACTCATCTCCCGTCCCAAACTCTTCACCTCCCAGTAGCACTTACACCCACTGTTCTCAATTATTTGTTGGATATATCCTAATCTCTGACTTCCTCTACAGTTTTCAACCTCTACAGCTTCCTCAAATACCAGTGAAGTTGTTTCTTGATGTCTTAACACACGTCCTATCCTCGTCTCGTCTACTTCTCAGTATTTTCCACATTCCTCTCCTTGCCGATTCTATGGAGAACCCCCACATTTCTTATCTGATCAGTGCACTTATAAACATCTTTCTACAGCACCAGATATAGAATACTTCAATTCACTTCTTTTCCATTTTTCCCACACTCCATGACTCACTACCATATAATACTGTGCTCCAAATGTACTGGGAGATCCAGTGTGGGTCTGCATTAAAGCAGGGCCAATTTATTCTGGAAAAAAAAATTAGTTTCAATTTTGGACACCAGATACAAGAAAGAGTTGTAAAAATGTTTTCATATCTAATGGAATAGGAACAGGATGTGGGCAGACAGCATCATCCAGGTGATAAAGGCATAATGTTGATTTTATTATCATCCGCTGTTTACACAATTTGTTCAATATGAGCACCAGAGATGTTGATAAGACGCAGCATATGTAGTGTATATGATCAACAGTTGCTCACAGCAGTTGCGGTGGAATCTGAGTAACATGTTCCTATGTACTTGCCTTCATATCGGGTACAGACCAAACATGTTCCTGACAAACACATTCTTTTAGATATCTCCAAGAGTCACATGGATTCGGATCAGGTGATGTTGCAACCCATGGATCTGGAAAACCTCTGGAGATATGTTCGTGGAAGGTCACATTAAGCAGATCTTTCACTGGGCAAACAACAGGGGGGGATGCCCATCTTGCATGAAAATAGTGGTTTCCACACAGTTGTGCTCTTCCAAATGTAACACCGAAAATGCGGGATGCATGGCACCTGTTACCGATATATAATTTTTTTTTGCTGAATTGTATGTAAATATTTGTAATTTAAATGCTTTCTTTTAATAAGTAAGGACATTACTTCACTGTATGTGTAAATTTAGGTAGAAGTCTGTTGACATTATCCGTGTTTTACTGTGAAACTTATAAGCTCTGGGAAAAAGCCAAAGGAATTGTTATTTGCATCGACTACAAACGATAATAGCAGTGCTTGTGCATTGCGAAATCTTTGGGTAGGGAGTTGTTGCACAGACCGCGTGGAGAGAGCGGGACAGATTACAGCATTTGTAGTGTGCAAAAGTTTGGTGTTAACACTCTCGCAGTAGAGCGTACCATTTCGGCAGCATCATGTACGCGCGCCGGCCTGATGACTAGTAGCAGCAGTAAGGACAGAGGATGGGCGGAAGAGGCTGTATTAATTACGATTGCCCATTCCTATAATTAGCCGTGCTCCACAAGATGCTACCGTCTTCAACAACAGCAGCAGTTCCAGCTACACAGATTCATCGTCAGCTCAGAGTTTCGTCGTATGCCCAGCACTGAAGTAAGACTATTAATTGGTAGACAATATTAATGGATAACCCAGCAGTACAGCTAAATGTGATTTGATTAAGACAATTTATTTAAATAATAATCAGTTAAACTCAGGATGACTGTGCCCTCATTGGCTTACACATTATTACCAAGCAGGAGTCCTTGTTCCTCCCCCCCCCCCCCCCCCCCAATATGCTAACCGAGTGTCATAAGAAACAAACTGAATAGTTACAGCCAGTTTATTAATGAATAATTTCACTTTTAAGAATTTCAGCCTCAGTCTACTTTCAATTAACTGTTGTGCAACAGAGGCTTCAGTATACGAGTAAAGTACAGCAATTTCATTTTTCAAGTTTGAGAATCAATCACTGGAAAAAATTCAAATCTAAAGAAATGCCCAAATTAAGAGTGCGAAAGTTTTGTTTATTTTATATATAGCTTGAAGCACATGACTGTTCGGTTTGGTACGTATTCTATTATTTCTGTTCAAGTCAGTAAAAAAGGCTCAGTTGTTCAGATGTTGTTGTTGTTATGGTCTTCAGTCCTGAGACTGGTTTGATGCAGCTCTCCATGCTACTCTATCCTGTGCAAGCTTCTTCATCTCCCAGTATTTGCTGCAACCTACATCCTTCTGAATCTGCT
The DNA here is from genome assembly GCF_023864275.1 of Schistocerca cancellata. Taxonomy (NCBI): domain Eukaryota; kingdom Metazoa; phylum Arthropoda; class Insecta; order Orthoptera; family Acrididae; genus Schistocerca; species Schistocerca cancellata. The sequence goes on from NC_064627.1 coordinate 158,128,699, forward strand.
TAGTGTATTCATCTCTTGGTCTCCCCCTACGATTTTTATCCTCCACGCTACCCTCCAATACTAAATTGGTGATCCCTTGATGCCTCAGAACATGTCCTACCAACCGATCCCTTCTTCTGGTCAAGTTGTGCCACAAACTTCTCTTCTCCCCAATCCTATTCAATACTTCCTCATTAGTTATGTGGTCTACCCATCTAATCTTCAGCATTCTTCTGTAGCACCACATTTTGAAAGCTTCTATTCTCTTCTTGTCCAAACTATTTACCGTCCATGTATCACTTCCATACATGGCTACACTCCATACAAATACTTTCAGAAATGACTTCCTGACACTTAAATCTATACTCGATGTAAACAAATTTCTCTTCTTCAGAAACGCTTTCCTTGCCATTGCCATTGCCTCTCTACTTCGACCATCATCAGTTAATTTGCTCCCCAAATAGCAAAACTCCTTTACTACTTTAAGTGTCTCATTTCCTAATCTAATACCCTCAACATGACCTAACCTAATTCGACTACATTCCATTATCCTCGTTTTGCTTTTGTTGATGTTCATCTTATATCCTCCCTTCAAGACACCATCCATTCCGTTCAACTGCTCTTCCAAGTCCTTTGCTGTCTCTGACAGAATTACAATGTCATCGGTGAACCTCAAAGTTTTTATTTCTTCTCCATGGATTTTAATACCTACTCCGAATTTTTCTTTTGTTTCCTTTACTGCTTGCTCAATATACAGATTGAATAACATCGGGGAGAGGCTACAACCCTGTCTCACTCCCTTCCTAACCACTGCTTCCCTTTCATGTCCCTCGACTCTTATAACTGCCATCTGGTTTCTGTACAAATTGTAAATAGCCTTTCGCTCCTTGTATTTTACCCCTGCCACCTTTAGAATTTGAAAGAGAGTATTCCAGTCAACATTGTCAAAAGCTTTCTCTAAGTCTACAAATGCTAGAAACGTAGGTTTGCCTTTCCTTAATCTTTCTTCTAAGATAAGTCGTAAGGTCAGTATTGCCTCACGTGTTCCAGTATTTCTACGGAATCCAAACTGATCTTCCCCGAGGTCGGCTTCTACTAGTTTTTCCATTCATCTGTAAAGAATTCGTGTTAGTATTTTGCAGCTGTGGCTTATTAAACTGATTGTTCGGTAATTTTCACATCTGTCAACACCCGCTTTCTTTGGGATTGAAATTATTATATTCTTCTTGAAGTCTGAGGGTATTTCGCCTGTTGCATACATCTTGCTCACCAGATGGTAGAGTTTTGTCAGGACTGGCTCTCCCAAGGCCGTCAGTAGTTCCAATGGAATGTTGTCTACTCCGGGGGCCTTGTTTCGACTCAGGTCTTTCAGTGCTCTGTCAAACTCTTCACGCAGTATCGTATCTCCCATTTCATCTTCATCTACATCCTCTTCCATTTCCATAATATTGTCCTCAACTACATCGCCCTTGTATAGACCCTCTACTCCTGCCACCTTTCTGCTTTCCCGTCTTTGCTTAGAACTGGGTTTCCATCAGAGCTCTTGATATTCATGCAAGTGGTTCTCTTATCTCCGAAGGTCTCTTTAATTTTCCTGTAGGCAGTATCTATCTTACCCCTAGTGAGATAAGCCTCTACATCCTTACATTTGTCCTCTAGCCATCCCTGCTTAGCCATTTTGTTTGCACTTCCTGTCGATCTCATTTTTGAGACATTTGTATTCCTTTTTGCCTGCTTCATTTACTGCATTTTTATATTTTCTCCTTTTATCAATTAAATTCAATATTTCTTCTGTTACCCAAGGATTTCTACTAGCCCTCGTCTTTTTACCTACATGATCCTCTGCTGCCTTCACTACTTCATCCCTCAAAGCTACCCATTCTTCTTCTACTGTATTTCTTTCCCCCATTCCTGTCAATTGTTCCCTTATGCTCTCCCTGAAACTCGGTACAACCTCTGGTTCTTTCAGTTTATCCAGGTCCCATCTCCTTAAATTCCCACCTTTTTGCAATTTCTTCAGTTTTAATCTACAGGTTATAACCAACAGATTGTGGTCAGAGTCCACATCTGCCCCTGGAAATGTCTTACAATTTAAAACCTGGTTCCTAAATCTCTGTCTTACCATTATATAATCTATCTGATACCTTTTAGTATCTCCAGGGTTCTTCCATGTATACAACCTTCTATCATGATTCTTAAATCAAGTGTTAGCTATGATTAAGTTGTGCTCTGTGCAAAATTCTACCAGGCGGCTTCCTCTTTCATTTCTTAGCCCCAATCCATATTCACCTACTACGTTTCCTTCTCTCCCTTTTCCTACACTCGAATTCCAATCACCCATGACTATTAAATTTTCGTCTCCCTTCACTATCTGAATAATTTCTTTTATTTCATCATACATTTCTTCAATCTCTTCGTCATCTGCAGAGCTAATTGGCATATAAACTTGTACTACTGTAGTAGGCGTGGGCTTCGTATCTATCTTGGCCACAATAATGCGTTCACTATGCTGTTTGTAGTAGCTTACCCGCATTCCTCTTTTCCTATTCATTATTAAACCTACTCCTGCATTACCCCTATTTGACTTTGTGTTTATAACCCTGTAGTCACCTGACCAGAAGTCTTGTTCCTCCTGCCACCGAACTTCACTAATTCCCACTATATCTAACTTTAACCTAGCCATTTCCCTTTTTAAATTTTCTAACCTACCTGCCCGATTAAGGGATCTGACATTCCACGCTCCGATCCGTAGAACGCCAGTTTTCTTTCTCCTGATAATGACATCCTCTTGAGTAGTCCCCGCCCGGAGATCCGAATGGGGGACTATTTTACCTCCGGAATATTTTACCCAAGAGGAAGCCATCGTCATTTAATCATACAGTAAAGCTGCATGGCCTCGGGAAAAATTACGGCCATAGTTTCCCCTTGCTTTCAGCCGTTCGCAGTACCAGCACAGCAAGGCCGTTTTGGTTATTGTTACAAGGCCAGATCAGTCAATCATCCAGACTGTTGCCCTTGCAACTTGTTCAGATAATAATTTGAAATTCAATTTGCAAAATAAGTAACTGCAAAGTAAAAGTGCTTGCTTTTTTTTCTAAATTTCTTTGATGATGTTATGTTGAGGTCACTGAAAGTCACTGTTCACGTAACGAATTTCAATACTAACATACAGTTTAATTGCACATTTTCAAACCATTACTCGATTTTACCTTTTTTCCCAAAATTTAATGACAAACATAATGTAAGAGTGACTTCTCAGTTTTCTTTATCATTACATACCCACATAAATTAGTGTCAAAAAATGTGACAACCTTCAGTTGCCACGTCAGTGTTTAATAATGCATGTATTTCTTTCCCATCATCTTGTACAGGATTTTGGATGTAAATTACCCTAGTGGGCTAGAGACCATTAATTATTTCCTTTTCCTTCATTAGTGTAGCTTCTGGATTCAGGATCAGTGGTACCCCTTTTCTGTCCAGTGTTGTTCGTAAGTGAATGCACAAAATAACTTTCATTTTTCCAAATTATGAACCTGTTCGGTTTAATTACTTTTTATTTTTAGTAGACTTTTCCATCAGAAGTGTCTGTCGTACACTTTCCTCCTACTCATCGGTATTATTTCTTCGGGAAAGAGAGACTTATCCAATTAGTAAAAATCGATTAGGCATACAAGGGATCCAAGGTCATACTTTACATCACAAGCAGGATTGGCCGATTAGTAAGGGGGAGGTTACACAAAGCAAGAACCACACGTTGTACATGGAGGTATCGACAACATGCATATGTACACCTGATAGGCCCTCTGGGTACACTCTTTTCAAAGAAGAATGGACCAAGAATAAAGGTGCTTGTAACTCCAAACCCCATAGTCACATACAGTGAGCGCACTGGCTCTTCCTACACAACACATGGTTTAACAGTACCACAAATTTGGCAGTTCTGTGTAAAATGTGTCTTGTAAACAGGCGTTAGTCTTCTATCCTAGGAGTAGCCTTCATTTCTGAATTTGTCTCCATCCCCCTTCTTAGGTCCCTCTCATCTTGTGGTCTGCCCTTCCTTTTTAATGTTCCCCAACTCATCCCTCTCTCCTTTTTGAAGAAGGAACCATTAGTTGCAAAATCTGGGATAGTACACGTCCTTTACAGTTTCTCTACTGGCAAAACTGAAACTCTGTCTCCAGTATGAGTTTCAACACCTTCATCCTGTCCTTTCCCATTGTAAGTTAAATGACCAAAATATGCATAAAATGGTCAGAACTGAGCTATATCTAATTTTTCTTTCCTTTTCTTTTCAAATACATTTGTGTGTAAAATTTGTATTTTAAGTCTGTAAATACATATTTTTTGAGTTGTTGAATTTCACAGTAGCTTCCAAAGCACTGAAACCAAGTTATCACTGCACAATGCACTTTTGTCAGCCAATCATAGCTCACGTCATGTGATCTCGCCAGCCAATGACAACAGATGTTCAGAGTGCACTACATGTGATGTAGTCAGCCAATATCAACGTTACTCTTAAGTAGCACAAACAGACAAACAGGAAAAGTAATGGTTTAAATTAATATATATACAGTACAGCTACAAGGAAAGCTAAGCTTTCACATCTAATATTGGTCTTTTTTAGCAGGCAATACACTTTAAGATGAAACACAAATGTGCAGGTGAAATTTTAAATAATGGCATAAATGGCTGGTCTACTGGATCCGAAATTTTTCTATGTGTTGGTCCTCAAAGTGTTAAGTTTTGAGTGAGAGTAAAACGCTCCATGATTTTAGAAACAATCTTACACGCTCAAACATAACATAATTCATATTGTGTAAAAAGAAGTTTACTTTAAAAGTAATACTTCTCAAACCACCATTTGAAATAATTTCTCCTGATAGAAATGCACACAGCTGTCACGTCACACTCATCAAAAGTAGTCTGAAGTTAAGAAGTATTGCATGGTCTTTGTCCTAAAGTATCTGACACATTTTGCTGTCATCAGATGCTTGTGTGTGCACTGTGTTTTGTTGTTATAAGTGTTAGATTTTCTTTGCTACTAAATTTTTATTTTGGTGTCATTCTCTTGTTTATGTTTTATTGTTGCAATATTATTCTGCAGTAGCAGGCTAAAGCAAAACTCTTTGATACAGTATCAGTTCTTACCAGCCAAAATTACAAAAACTTAACTGGAAACCAAAGCAATGAAAAGTTCCAGATATTTCCCAGATGAAAAAATTCCATCTTTTTTCTTGGACTTCCCAGTTGTCTCTAAATGTATACATTCTGTATGAGGGCAAGGTTTTGGAGGGAATAAAAGGTCTTGTTTCATTTATGGAATCGTGATGATCTCCCAGCATATTTATGTAGCTGCCCCCATTGCTGATGCAAAATTTCTAACTGTAGAACGCAGTTTCTCAGCTCCTGTGTCAGAAGTCATGATTTTTCCACATAAATATTTACTTGCCACAAAGATAGTATGGTGCTTTCATGAACAGTTAACTTAAAAATCTGAACATTGTAAAAGAAAACTATAATGTTGGTCTGACATATGAGTTTACTTTCAGTTCTTTCATACTAGTAATGCCCACACAAGTATATAATACTTCCTGCAAACGAACTCAAAAGAAAGACATTTTACGTGTTGTGATTACCGGCTTCCCTCAAAGTGAATGACAACTGGGGTTGTCCACACCAGGCCGTAAACAGTTTCTGTAGTCCATACTTCCATTCAGCCTGCTCTGGCACCTCTCTAGCTGTCTTGTGGTCATTGGCATGTCACGTCAGCAGACTAATGCAGTGCTTTCTAAGAAGGCATTTGGCTAACAAAATCAAAGTAAACAACTTGTCTACACAACGTTATTAATGAATTTACCATGCAGAAGTAATACTTGTGCGTACTTCACATTTTTTTTCTATAAATGTATCTAAAATTTACATACATGCAAAAATAAATAGAAAATAATAATAATAATAATAATCATAATCATCATCCAGCTGTAAAATTTGTATCTTCACCGTCAAAATATTTGACTGTTCCTTCTGAATGTGTTGTGTTTACGCTAGGATCTGAGAACACATCAGTTTTTTTTTTTTTTTTTTTTTTTTTTTTTCCTTCCTAATGAATAAGTAGCAGATTTCATTTCTATATTGATGAGAGAATGTTATAATTTCTCTCACTTCGAAACATATTGTCTAATTGCTGCTCTCTCCTTGATAGTGTAGAAGCAGCTGATGAAATAACACCTTCGTTCCCATCATACCTCACAGTGAGCATTGACAACATTGCTACACGAAGCACATAAGTATGCCACTAGCCCCACTCAAACTTTTACCGCATTCTGCAGAAATGTCTACTAAAGTTGAGTAACCTGAATCTATACTTCAAGGTTTCTACTTCATACATACACTAGCAATGCCAACAGAGGTAAGACCAACAGAGGGAGTTACCTGATTCCTGAAATAAGAAACAGGGAACGTCAAAAGAATTATAGAAGCGCAAAATATGATGATAATCAGAACTGACACAATAGCAATAATAGATGTATATGTACAACAGGTATATCATTTGAAAACACAATAAATAGGAACTGGGGGGGGGGGGGGGGGGGGGGGGGGGGAACGACACAAATCTTATACTAGTTGAGTTCTTAAGTGTAGAACTGTGAAGAATTGATAAGCAGAATGCCAAGGCAAACATACTGCTAGAAACACTAGAAGAGGAAGATTTCAGACTAGCAAATAAAAAAGAAATACCAATATACATAGGTCACTGCAGAACCACTTCAACAAACAAGAATTATTATGGTCCTCAGCAACAGCTCCCGTACGGAAATATTTCCCAACAATGAAAAGTTTCCATATCAACACACCACAACAGAGAAAAGAAGCAATTGGAACACCCCTGCAAAATACAACAGGGAATAATAGAGCAAAACAAAGATAACATTGGAAGAGAAAAGACACTAATGTAAGAAGACAAACTGTAAGAAGCCTGAAAATAACCACAGAAGAGCCACAAAAATCAACAGAAGACAAAAAGCACAAAAACGGTTTGACCAAGAATGCTTCAGAGAAAGGAAAGAAATCCTGTAGATACTACACATAGCAAAAACACTCAGACAAGACATGTATGCAGAAAAAAGGAAGAAATACAAATCTACAAGTAAAAGGGAAAGAGCGGAATACATCGAGTAGGCGGCAAGAAAATTAACAATGGGGTGCAAAATCAGATTCATTCACAGCAATGAGGAAGACAGTTTCACCCATAAGAGCAGATATCCATCTGGATACATGGGAAACACATTTCTCAGAAATACTGAATAGACAGGAAAAAAAGACAAGGCATAAAAAATTGAAACAACGGAGACTGTGCACAGCTTTGAATTAATAATAACTAAGGAAGTCAGACAAGCAATAAAAAAAGAAAAAACAAGAAAGTGGCAGGTCTAGACAACATATAAATGGAAAATCCTAAATACTCCAGTACGGAGGAACTATGGAAGGACCATAGACCAGAAGAAGAAGATTGTGTAGTGTATACTTCTGCTGTCTGTATCTCGACAGGTGTTTGTTTTCGTGTGAGCAGTCACTTACAAATGACAAACTCATTAGCTGAGCGCAGCTACCGCCTCTACAGCAGCAGTGTGTTTGTACCCACAGCTTCGCACTTCAATAACTGTCTAGCCTATATCTCTGACATCTTCAGTATGTACAAGGACTGTGATTGCTGCTTTCAGATGCGAGCGGAGTTCGTGACCCTTCATTCACAGCTCCAGGTGGTGCTGGCTTCAATCACACAGCTTGAGGCTGTTGCCAATGGACATCACTGTGGGGATCCGGATATGGGGCTGCAAGGTACATCTAGTATATCCCTCACGTCCCCCAGTTGGTCCACTACTGCGACAGTTGCGGCAGGCAGTGAAAGACTTTCCGGAGGACCGTTCAGGAAGCCTTCTCAGTTTATCTGACAAACACATTTAAGACGCTATCAGTGGTTGAAAAAGATCTTAAGTCAGATGCAGTTGTTTGTGCTGTTCTACATCTACATGGCTACTCTGCAAATCATACTTAAATGCCTGGCAGAGGGCTCATCAAACCATCTTCACACTAATTCCCTATTATTTCACTCTTGAACAGCGCATGGAAAAAAAACACCTATATTTTCCTGTGCGAACTCTGATTTGAAATCCATTGCCGATAGCAGTCAACATTTCCCATGAGTAAAGAGCTAGTTGTGTTTCACAAGAAGGATGTTTTCTGAAACCATGTTGAAGATGTGTCAATAGACCATTTTCTCTTCAAGGTAATTCATATTGTTCGAACACAACGTATGTTCCAAAATCCTGCTGCATATCGATGTTAATATTACTATTAATTTATTGGATTACTATCTAATTTATTGGATTACTCCTATTGCCTTTCTTGAATATTAGTGTGACCTGTGCAATTTTCCAGTCTCTGGATATGGATATGTATTTTACATAATATGAGTGGTTGTACATGACTTAAGTATGGAGGCTCTTGCACCAGCGTATTCTGAAGGGACATAACTGACTGGAAGACTTGCTTTTATTAAGTGACTTAATGTGTTTAACTACTCCAAGAATATTTACTTCTCAATTACTTATGTTGGTAGCTGTTCTTGATTCAAATTTTGGAATGTTTACTTTGTCTTCCTCCTTGAAGGAATTTCGGAAGGATGTGTTTAGTAACTCTGCTTTAGCGGTACTGTCATCAATAAAATTTCGATTGCTATCATGGAGAGAAGGCATTGATTGTATCTTGTCGCTAGCATATTTTACACATGACCAGAATCTCTTTTGGTTTTCTGCCAGGTTTTGAGAAAAACTTTCTTTATGGAAACCATTAAAAGCATCTCACACTTGAGTCCACACTAAATTTTGGGCTTCTGTAAAAGATAACCAATCTTGGGAATTTTGCAAGCATTTAAATTTGGCATGCTTTTTTTCCATTGTTTTTGCAACACCGTTCTGACCTGTTTTGTGTAAGATAGGGTATCAACTTCATTATTTGTTAATTTATTTGGTATACATCTCTCAATTGCCATTGATATTATTTCTCTGAATTCAAGCCACACATCTGGTCTCCACTCACATTGTTAATTTGGAAGGAGTGGAGATTCTCTCTCAGGAAGGTGTCAAACTACTTTTTTGAATAAATATATTTTTCATTTATTTTTGGTGGATTTGGGAGTTATGGTATTCAGTACACTATGACAACCATGTGTTCACTAATGCCTGTATTCGTTTTGATGCTCGTTATTAGCTCAGGCTTATTTGTTAGTAAGAGGTTAACTGTGTTTTCATCACTGTTTACTATTCACCACAACTATAACTGTATGAGTTGGGTGCCTGTTTGAAATTAGACTCAAGTTTTCTTTGACCCTTTCACCAATTGTATCATTTGAGTAGGGAGGTCGGTAAAAGGATCCAACTATTATTTTATTCCTGTTGACCTCTACCCATACTAACTCACAAGAATTATCTACTTCAATTTTGCTACAAGATATAGTACTTTTAACAGTAACACATACACCACTGCCAACTGTATTTAGACTATCCCTTCTGAATAATGTTAGATCCTTCACAAAAATTTCAGCTGAACTTAAGCCAGTTTTCAGTGCCTATAATGATTTGAGCATCCGTGCATTCTAGTGCTTCGAGCTTTGGTACTTCCCCAACAAAGCTATGACAACTTAGAGCTATTATACCAATGGTTCCTAGATTTATGTTTTTCCTGTGTTCGATCTGCACCCTTCAAGACTGAAGCCTGTTTTGTGTTTTCCCAAGACCCTCTAACCTAAAAAAATCACCCAGTCCAAGCCACAAATGCTACCCGTGTAGCCGTCTCCTGACCTATTTAGCGGAACCTGAATGCCCAGTATCCTACGGCACAAGTCGAAGAATGTGCAGCCTACACAGTCACAGCACTGTCTGAGCCTCTGATTCAGCCTCTCCTCTTGGTTATGTACCCGAGGTTCTCAATCGGTCCTGTTGACTGTGCTGCAAATGGAGAGCTCTGCTTTCACCTTGCAGGCAAGACTGGCAGCCTTTACCCCTTCAGATATCCACTTGAAATCTGAAAGAATCTCTTATGACCCAAAACAACACACATCACTGGTACCAACATCAGCTACTAAGTGCAGTTGGCTGCACCCTGCACTCTTCAAGGCATCCAGAAGGATTCGGTCTATGTGTGGAACGACTCCACCCACTATGCACACGGAGTGCACACTGGCTTTCTTCCCCTCTTGGCAGCCATATCACTACGGAGCCCTATAATGCACCTTACATTGAAGCTCCCAATCACCAATAGCCCCACCCTTTATGACTGCCCAGATCTTGCAGGCTGACAGGTTTCCTCTGAAACAGGGCAAGTGACTGCATCTGGCTGAGGGACACTGTCAGCCAAAGACTAACCGGGGACGCCTTACATTCAACCCCACAGGAAGTCTTTTGCAGCCCGCCACGTCTTGAAGTGACCTCCCACTCAAACACGGGTGGGGGGGTCAACCTCATTGTGAGCAGTAACTGGGCTGGCCACCAGTGCAGACCGATCGGCGGAGTTGTGGGTCATGACGGATGTCCATTGGATCCCCACTGCAGCCTCAAGCTGTGTAACCGAAGACAACACAGCCTGCAGTTGAGAGCTGAGTGTCAGCAACTCAGCTCTCATCACACACAGCAAGCACAGTCCTTGGCCACAATAAAGACAGTGGAAAACTACACTAAACAGACAAACATATGACTACTGACACCCACTGCAGAAGTCTACCGTAGACACTGACCAAAACACAAGAACAGTGTCAAATAAAAATTAAATTACCATGCAGAAATTATTCAAAACCTAAACTACCAAAGCACATAAGGTAAGACTAAATAATTCGCTCCTTCTTAGGAACTCGTAAAATCAGTTGCTTTTCGACACAAATGAAAATGCGACTACTGTGCCTGGCAAATATTAAATGAACACACAAAAATTCAAAAACTAAACTATCAAAGCACACAGATGAAACTATAATTCGCTCCTGGTTAGTAGCTCAAAAAATGTCATAAAATCAGTTACTTTGCTGTTGCTCGTGTTGATTGGTTGGTGTCTGATGCCTGATTTCCAGAGGACACTTCTCGGCCTGCAAGATCTGAGCATTCACAGAGGTGGGATTACTGGTAGTTGGGAGCTCCTATGTCAGACACATATGGGGGCCGTTGGAAATTAGCTGCTAAGGAGAGGAAGAAATCCAGTAAAGCCAGTGTGCACTCTGTGTTTATACTAAGAAAAGTCACTGCAGACATGAAACAAAGCCATGAAGAGCACACCAACTGTAGGTGGTGACTCATATCGATATTAACAATGTGGGTCACTAGGGACTGGAAGAGATTCTCCTTAGTTTCAGGCAGCTAGCTGAAATGGTAAAGCTGCCAGTCTTGCAGGATGAAGCCAGAGCTCACCATCTGTAGCATCATCAACAAGACTGACTGTGGCCTCTAGTACAGAGCTGATTGGAGAGTCTGAATCTGACACTCAAACAATTCTGCGACAATGTAGGTAGCAGATTTCTCGACTTGCACCAATGGGGTGGTGAGGTTTCGTGTTCTGCTTAAAAGGTCAGGGGTCCACTACACACAGGAGGTGGCTATGCTGTTAGCAGGGACAGGGTGGAATGGACAGGGCAGTTTTTTAGGTTAGAAGGTCTCAGGAAATTACAGAAAGGGCTTTAGACTGAAAGGGTGCAGGATGAACGTAGGAAGAGAATAGACATACTAACAGTAAGTATTGTATTAATTGTAAACTGTCTTCTGTGTTGGGAAAGAACCGGAGGTACTGAAAGCTAGCTAAAGGCGGAGGTAAGTTCAGCTGAAATTTACAAGGACCTAGGAGTGTTTTCCTGTGAGGTTATACTTGACAACCAGAATGAAAAGTCACAACGTAAATAAATTAATAATTGGTTCCTCTTATCAACTTCCCAACTCAGATGATTCAGTTGTTGAGTAGTTCTAGTGACCACAAGGTCGTTGTAGCTACAATGACCACCGCAATATTCAAGTCCACCAAATGTAAACATAAAATGAACTATTTCAAGAATCACATACAAATTCACTAGATACCTTTGTAAGAGACAGTCTCCACTCCTTCCCAACTAACTATGTAAGTAAAGTGTGTCAATTGAGAAATTTACACCAAATAAATTAATAAAGGATGTTACCGATTCCCTATTGTACACAAAATAGGCAAGAACACTGTTACAAAAGCAACAAATAAAAGCATGCTAAATTTAATAGGATGCAAAATCTCCAAGACTGATGACGTTTTATGAAGCTTGAAACTTAGTGCAGATTTCAATGTGAGATGCTTTTAATAACTTCCACAATGGAACTCAAGTCTCAAAAATCTGACAGAAAATCCGAAGAGAGTCTCATCATATACAAAGGCCTATGGCAAGAGACAATCAACAGCTTCGCTGCACAATACCAATGGTAGTATTAGCAATGACAGTGCCACTGAAGTGGAGTTACTAAACACAGCTTTCTGAAATTCCTTCAGCAAAGAAGACAATTACATATTCTACGATTCGAATCAAGAACAGCTGCCAACATCAGTAACTTAGAAGTAGATATCCTCAGTGTAGCAAAACAGATTAAATCACTTTTAAAGGCAAGTTTTCCAGTCCAGATAGTATACCAATTAGTTTACGTTCAGATTATGCTGATACAATATCTCTATACTTAACAATCATATACAACCACTCACTTGACGAAAGATCCATACCAAATGACTGCTAAGTTGCATACGTCACATCAATACTGAAGAAAGGAAATAGGACTAATCCAATGAATTACTGACAGATATTACTGACATCAATTTGCAGCAGGATTTAGAGACTATCAATTCAACTAAATACCTGGGAAATACAATTACAAACAACTTAAATTGGTATAATCACATACATAATGTTGTGGGGAAAAGCAAACCACAGACTGTTTTTTATTGACAGAACACTTAGAAAGTGCAATAGGCCTACTAAGGAGACTGTCTACACTAGGCTCGTCCATCCTCTGATAAGAATATTGCTGTGTGATATGGGATCCTTACCAGATATGACTGGTGGAAGACATTTAAAATGTCCACAGAAGGGCAGCTCATTTTTCAATACCACGAAATATGGAAGAGAAAGTCACAGATATGATTTGCGAGTTGGGGTGTCAATCTTTAGAAGAAATGCCTTTTTCATTGCGGCGAGATATTTTCATGAAATTTCAATCACCAACCTTCTCCTCTGAATGTGAAAATATTTTATTGTCGCTAAACTACATACAGAGGAATGATCATCATCATAAAATAAGAGAAATCAGAGTTCATACAGAAAGATTTAAATGTTTATTTTTCCCATGCATTGTTAGAGAATGGAACAGTAGAGAAATAGCCTGAAGGTGGTTCGAAGAACACTCTGCCGGCCATTTAAGCGTTAATTGTATAGTGTTGATGTAGATATAGATGTAGATAGACCTGGAGTTCTACAGCATACCAGCCATGCTGAATGACAGCTGGGCCAGAAAATGTAGGAACCGTAGACATCTCACAACAAGGCTTTAAATACATGGGTTTCACCATAAAATATGCATTAACAATGAATTCCACAAAGTGAATGAAGATTGACTAAAATAATTGTATGTTAATGATCAATCTGAGTGCAATTTTCTCATTAATAAAAGAATTATCGAGTGTCTGTCCAGTTACAAACAGATTCAGGTAAACTGCAGTTTAAATGTGGTAGATGTTCATAAAAAGCAGTATACATTCTCACGGTTGGCAGCATGACAAATTCAGTTGCCCGCTAACCACTCCCCTCCCCGCACTCATCCTAGTTCTGAACCAAACTGGTGCCACTGTTCCCCCTCCAACGCTAACATAGTGCTGTGCTTGAGCAACTGTGAAACACTGACCTTTTTGGGTGCTGGTCATACATAACAACAGCAAATAATACATAAATAAATGATCGCAATTCTTAAACTTTCGCTGTCCCACAATCTAATGGCTTACATTGGTATTATCTCGACAATGGGTCTTGCTACTGCAACTTATTCTCACGATAACAATCACGGCCAAATTAATAAGATCTAATTCCTTTGTTAAATATTTAATTCTGGATTAACTTTCTTTCATATTTCATCTGAATGTCACCATATTGTTCTAGAACTGATTAAAATCTGGTAAACATTTACTTGGTATTCTAATACGTGAACAGTGACCAAATTTCTCATTTGCAACCCACTTGGTAAATCAATATAGTCTCTGATAAGCAAATAAAATACTGACTTGAGATCAGAGTCAAGTAATTTTGGCCTTTAAATGTTACTTTTACTTAAAAGTCAACATAAATATTAAATGCTATTTCCTCCTGTATTTCACAAAATTGTCAACTTTCAAGCAGAGCAATATAGTGGCTAGTTCATAGTTACTTGCATATCCCTCACACTAGCTCCATGTGAGTTAAATGTCCTATGATTGAATGAGCACGGTCGATACTATATAGAGCACTTCAGCGTGTTGGGAAATTTTGAGCCTGTTCAAACGCGAGTATTGTTTGCCTTTCGAATTCTTCAAAATATGTCTGCACATGACCTCAACAACTGAAGCTTCATCTGTAAATGTAAGATGACCCCTATATTAATCTATAAACAGTGTAAGAATATTGTCCATGGCAGCAATAGCTTAATCTGTGAACATAAGACCACCAGGCATTTTTTTAATGAAGAATTTGGGGAAAAACCTTATCTTATAATTGAAAAAGGATGATGTAACTTACCAAACGAAAGCGTTGGTATGCTGATAGACACACAAACACAAACACAAACACACACACAAAATTCAAGCTTTCGCAACCTAAGGTTGCTTCATCAGGAAAGAGGGAAGGAGAGGGAAAGACGAAAGGATGTGGGTTTTAAGGGGGAGGGTAAGGAGTCATTCCAATCCCGGGAACGGAAAGACTTACCTTAGGGGGAGAAAAGGACAGGTATACACTCGTGCACACACACACACACACATATCCATCCGCACATATACAGACACAAGCAGACATATGTAAAGGCAAAGAGTTTGGGCAGAGATGTCAGTCGAGGCAGAAGTACAGAGGCAAAGATGTTGTTGAATGACAGGTGAGGTATGAGCGGCAGCAACTTGAAATTAGTGGAGGTTGAGGCCTGGTGGGTAACGGGAAGAGAGGATATATTGAAGGGCATAAGATGGCAAGTTCCCATCTTATGCCCTTCAATACATCCTCTCTTCCCGTTACCCACTTGCCATTTTATGCCCTTATATCCTCTCTGCCCATTACCCACCAGGCCTCAACCTCCGCTAATTTCAAGTTGCCGCCGCTCATATCTCACCTGTCATTCAACAACATCTTTGCCTCTGTACTTCCGCCTCGACTGACATCTCTGCCCAAACTCTTTGCCTTTACATATGTCTGCTTGTGTCTGTATATAAATGTGTGTGTGTGTGTGTGTGTGTGTGTGTGTGTGTGTGTGTGTGTGTGTGTCCTTCCCTCTTTCCTGATGAAGCAACCTTAGGTTGCGAAAGCTCGAATTTTGTGTGTGTGTGTGTGTGTGTGTGTGTGTGTGTGTGTGATTGTATCACTGCATGCCAGTGCAAAAACAGAGTGTGGAATATGTGTGGTGTTTCTACAGGAAATATTTCCACTGACTCATTGTATTAGCTATTTAAAAGCAACTCTGGTGCCTTTTTATCATTTGTGTGTGTGTGTGTCTATCAGCATATCAACGCTTTCGTTTGG
Source organism: Schistocerca cancellata (assembly GCF_023864275.1). Classification (NCBI taxonomy): domain Eukaryota; kingdom Metazoa; phylum Arthropoda; class Insecta; order Orthoptera; family Acrididae; genus Schistocerca; species Schistocerca cancellata. The sequence continues at coordinate 158,144,474 of NC_064627.1, forward strand.
TAAGTTACATCATCCTTGTTTTTAGATATATTTTTCTCATGTGGAATGTTTCCCTCTATTATATTTATCTTATAATTGGTTTAATATAGTAATACATTTCAGATATTGAATGAAAATACTGAAATGTGATACTATTGTTTACAATGATTTATTCCCTTCTACATACAAGGGTGTAATATGATTATATATGTGGTTCACCTTCTTATTACCTTCATAAAAGCATCTAATGGATCTACTTCATCCTCCACTTCAGCTTCAGCTTCAGCTTCACCTTCTTCTTTATTTTCCTTATTTTCCTTGTTTTCCTGTTTGTCTTGTTTTTCTTCTTCCTCATCACTATCATCTTCCAGTGTCCACTTCTTTGCCGGCACTGGAAGATTAGCTGTAACATAAAAATACCTTAAAACCATTCATATGAACTCATTAAAGTATTCAGGTATATGTAAGCAGCACTTATAAAGAAGTGCAGAGTTGCCCACTTTTCAAAGTAGGTTTGTCTTACGGGTGAATCTAAGTTCTGCTAAACTCTCAGAAGTTCTCTCCGGTTATTTGCCGAATATTGATTTAAGAAACCATTTTCAACAATGGCTCACTACAAAGTGATTTGTTACATTTGTTTCCTCAACTACCTATTAGATTGTATCACTGCATGCCAGTGCAAAAACAGAGTGTGGAATATGTGTGGTGTTTCTACAGGAAATATTTCCACTGACTCATTGTATTAGCTATTTAAAAGCAACTCTGGTGCCTTTTTATCATTTTGCTTGAACACTGACAGTTGAAATGCATTATTACAGATACATTCTCTTCTTTCTTTAGTGCACCCATCTTATGGCAGGTTTAAACTGGAGGCTCTCGACTGTGTATTGTTCTGAGCATCTTCCTTCATCTGTTAGTGTGTGTGTTTTCTTGTAATGTTGTCCACCGTTCCAATTCTCTCTCTCTCTCATTCCTTCCACTTTTCTTTCTATAATTCAATTCTTTGTTGCAGACAATTCATACACAATATATGTTCCAGTCAAGACTTCTTTTCTCCTTCCTAATCACTTCTAGTTATCTTCTTTCACCCCCTCTTTTTCTTATCCTTAAGTCTGTCAGTCCACTTCACCTTTAGCACTCTTCCCCACAACCATACTTCAAAACTTCATTTCTTCTTTCTTTTTAACTGTCCATGATTCAGTGCTGCACAACACTACATGCCACATAGAACATTTAGCAAATCTTTTCCTCCGCTCCGTTGGAATTATTCTAGCTGGTATTAACTTCTTCACCTTTTCGAATGCTCACTTTCCAATACATATCATCTTCCTCATTTCTTCCGTGCAGCTTCCTTTCCATGTCGCTGAACTCCCCCAGTACAGAAATGACTTAACTTGTTCTATCGTTTTTCCGTCTCCCTTCTTGCTTATTCTCATCACTTTTGTCTTTCCTATATTTAAATTCACTCCATACCTAATGCCCCTTCTTGCAAAGCTATTCAACACCTTCTGTAGCAGCTCTTCTGTTTCCATAAGTACTGCTTAATCATCAGCGTGCTTTATAGCCTTTATCCTTACCCACCCACCCCCCCCCAATTATAATGCATCTTGCATTCTCTACGGCCGTATCTATAACTTCTTCTCTATATATATTGAACACTTCACGTGAACATCTTGCACCTCTTTCAATGCTCGTTTCTTCTGTCTCCTCATGCCCTACTCTTACTATCACATTTTCCTCTATTAACCTTCTATCTTTTCAGTCTATTCCAATATCTTTTACAATTCTCAACAATACACTACAGATGACTCTACTGAATGCATTCTCCCAGCATATAAACCAAATACACACCTCCTTGTCCATTTCTATCATCTTCTTTCTAATCGTTCTCAAACAACCTATATCATCTCTTGTTCCTTTACCCTTTTTGTGTCCAAACTGGTCTTCCCCAGTATTTTAGTCAATTTTCCTTAGTATCACTCTTGCTACAGAATGTGTAACACGACTGATAATACTAAATATCCTATAGTCTTTACATTATTTTGCAGGGCATTGAATTTTGTTATTGAATTTGGACCTAAGACTTTCAATGCCTCAGATGGTATTCTGTCACAGCTCAATGCTTTCTCCTTCCACAATTCTTCACCTAGTTTCTACAATCCCCAATTCAATACCTTAGGACTTCAGTCTTCTTGATTCTGTTCCCCTTCATCTTCCAAAACCAGTCTCATGACATCAGCCTGTGCGCTTTACAACTCTTACTCATAATCCATCCCTTTCTCCTCCTCTTCTATACATACTGTCTTCTTTAATGTTTATTTAACATTCGTTATTTGCTAATTTCCCTTTTTACTACAGATTTCACTGCTCTGTACATTTCTTCCAGTTTTTCTTTCTTTTCCAATTCTTCTAATGCCTCACATTGTTTCCTCATTCAATCTTCTCTAGCTCGTCAGTTAGCCCTGCTACATCACTGTTCAGTTTTCTACACTGTCTTCTGGCTTCTTCCGAATTGTTGTTTTGCCATTTCTTGTGCACATCCATCTTATCTGCCAAAGGACAAACACCAGTAGACAAGCACGAGAGAATGAAGAATGCATATGGGGCAGCATGTCCATCAAAAACAACCACTGTGGAATGGGTGCCAAGTTCCAAAGGGGTGTTGCTGATTCATGATAATGTGCATCCCCATAACGCAAATGTTGTAAAGCAGAAGTTGCATCAGCTTGAGTGGGAGACAACTGAGCATCTGTCCTACATTCCTGATATCTCCCCGTGCGATAATCACACCTACGATTCCTCAAAAAAGGACTTTAACTTCCAATGCTTCCTGTCGGATGAGGATATGCAACAGGCAGTTACGGACTTATTCACACAGCAGGACATGGTTTTTTAGCAAATAGGTATCTTCAACCTTGTGAGATGTCAGCCTCAATGCTAATGGCGATTTTGCCTGATTGCAATACTGATTCTGGGCTGTACAGCCTTTGAACAGAAATTTTTTGATCATCTTATAGTTTAAAAAGATGGCACAATGTAGAAAATAATGCACTAGAAAAAATTTAATGGCAGTTACTGCCATCACAATGTTCGCCGAGTCCAGGGCAGAAAAACAATAACAATATGGAAAGGATAGATTGCTACTTGCCACATGGAGAAGGTGTCGACTTGCAGATAGGCACAATGAAAAAGACTGCTAAAATATTTAAGCTTTTGGACAAAGTCCTTCTTCCAAAAAAGAAAATACATACACATTCACACAAGAACTCATACAAACGTGGCCACTACCTCCAGCAGAGCACCTGGAGACAACAGCCATATCTGCATGAGTGGCGCTTGTGTGAATATTTGTGTGTTTTATACTTCAGAAGAAGGACTCTGTCCAAAACTTTAAATATGTATGTGGTGTCTGTTCATTCAGACATGTCCTAAAGAAATGGCAAATTTTGATCCTGTAGCCACTTTTGGATTAAGACACAAAGGAATTACAGACATTGGCTGTGAGTGGGAATTGATTGAAATCGATGGGGAAAGTTGAAAATTTGTGCCAGACTGTCGAAAACACCATTTGAACCTGAGTCTCCTCCTTACTAGGCAGATGCTCTGAACACTGAGTCGTCTGGACTCAGTGGTCACTGCAACTGCACGGACGACTATATTGCACGCCTCCTGTCAGACCCAAATTCTCAACTTACCCAGTCACTACCACTGTCGTTCCCCTCATCCAGTACCCTACTTACTCATGGCTTTTCACCGATACTGAAAGAACACACACCACTTATACGTAATTAAGACGATGACAGCCAATGATCTCTTCTGTGCAGGCGCATACCACATACTAACTCTTAACGGGAATCTGAGAAATGCCCCAAGTAATGAGGATAATGGGCAAAGGGCACTACATTAATGTTGTGTTTATAAGTTGAGAATTTGGGTCTGACAGGAGGCGTGCTACAGTAGTCAGTGCACTTGCAATGACCACTGTGTCTGAATGGCCCAATGGTCAAAGCACCTGCCTAGTAAGCAGGAGACCCAGGTCTGAATCCCGGCCCCGCACAAATTTTTCATTGTGCATGACTGAGATTCAATGTCTCTTCTATGTGACCAGTAGCAGTCTATTACTTTCATATTGTTGTTATTGAACTCACTGTGGTTAAAAAGAAACCTAAATAATTGTTAACAAATAATAAATAAATTACTGTGATCACATCAAAGAATTTGCCTTACAGAGACTTCTACTTCCAAATACAAACCAAAGAGTTTATCTACAATGGACCTTTACTACTTTTTAAAACTGTTAGCTACAAAAACTGCTGCTCCTAATACAATGAACACCACAAAAAATTCCAGAGTGAGATTTTCACTCTGCAGCGGAGTGAGCACTGGCTTCCTGGCAGATTAAAACTGTGTGCCAGACCGAGACTCTAACTTGGGACCTTTGCCTTTCGCGGGCAAGTGCTCTACCAACTGAGCTACCCAAGCACAACTCACGCCCCGTCCTCACAGCTTTACTTCTGCCAGTACCTCGTCTCCTACCTTCCAAACTTAACAGAAGCTCTCCTGCGAAACTTGCAGAACTAGCACTCCTGAAAGAAAGGATATTGCGGAGACATGGCTTAGCCACAGCCTGGGGAATGTTTCCAGAATGAGATTTTCACTCTGCAGCGGAGTGTGCGCTGATATGAAACTTCCTGGCAGATTAAAACTGTGTGCCGGACCGAGACTCGAACTTGCACTTGCCCGCGAAAGGCAAAGGCAAAGGTCCCGAGTTCGAGTCTCGGTCCGGCACACAGCTTTAATCTGCCAGGAAGTTTCAGCACAAATAATAATTATAATTAATTTTATATGTGTGAATAAAGAAGAGAAAAACATATCTCCCACCTAGTAGGTTTCCTTTGATTTCCTTCTTTGTAATCTCCAGCTCCTTCTTCTTCCTCTCTGCTCGCCATCTCTCAATTCTTTCTCTGCGTTTCTGCATTTCTAATTCTAATCTTTTCTGCTCTGCTTCCTGGTAAGGCAGAGAACAGGTATGAGAGCTAAGTAATGAATACAAACACAAATTAATATACCTACTGAATGTATTAGTACATGGCTTCAACATAAACCCTGAGCACATCACAATTAAAGGTTTTCTATCATCAGTGCTGTCAACATCTGATCTCACGATGACTGGAAATTATCATACAGCACATTTCTCTTCAGCATCATTACACTGCCGTGAGCTGTGGCACATGCAGTGTAGTGTATCTGTTAGCATCACTGGCTGGCATGCTGCGGATCGTCAGTTCAAAGCTGATGCGAGCAATTATTTGTTATTTAGTATTCATCATTTCAGGAAGGTTCTTGATAAAAACAGTTGGTGAGAATCAATAGCAAGTCCCCTTCGCAGAAGAACAACTGAAGAACAGGGTCATGCCACAAGATGTTAACGATCACAACAATCCTATTCATGCCAGTCAACTGCAAATGATTATAGTCGGCGATAGCTCATCGCTGCACCATGCACTTAAGTACCAGCCACTAACCTAGCTGCTGAATTCAGAAAAACTAAGTGAGGCAACCATCTGTGACGGTAAGACCACTACAGATGAAAATTGTCCACTGACAACAGTTACCAAGATGACAGGAAATCTCAGTGACATGATCATCAATGCACAACAAGTCAGGGCACTACTGTCTAAGGGGCTTCTTTTCCTGCAATGTCAAATGCTTACCACAACCAGCTGAAGAAGATTATGTTCTGTGATGTGAAAACAGTTGTGCTGACAGTCATAAATGGGAATTGTGTCCAGCCAACAGGAACATATACTGTGAGAATAACTATCAATGACACAACACAGGCCTTTGAATCTGTTGTTATGACATACGGTAGTGATGTTATTCTCAAACGGGACTTTTTGCTGCCATCAATAGCAATCATTGACTGTGAAAGATCAGAGCTCCAGACAGATGAAGATATTCCAAACAAGCACCTGTACCATAGATTGGACTGGGTGGTTGTTTGCTGTTGAAGATATTGTTATTTCACCACTGTCTACAACACATGTTCCGGTCATCAACCAAGATGCACAATTAAAATGTAAAGTTTTTGTCAAAAGCAAGAAGCTACTCATATTCACAAATAGATCTACATGCCAATGATGATTGAACCCCTTGTGGTGAAGGTGAACTCTGGATCACTAAATGTCAAGAGCAGCCACAATTCGTCCCTAAATGTATGTGCACATGGGACAGCCAGGAAGAGCAGCTTAGTGTCATTAACGAAGAATCTTGTTCCACTACCACTATATGCAACGCAGGCGAGGAAGCTACTATCTAACTGCCCATAGGGTCTGGCCTGAGCGAAGAACAACACAGTGAGTAATAGCCACCCTGCATCAATTTTTGGATGCCTTCAAAGGCAGTGTGGAGAAAGGGCAGCTCAAACAGCTCATGATAAAACACCAATTAGCCAGTTCAATACGGAGTGTTACTGGGTGAACACCTTCGAATGTAGGGTGCACAACTTGCTTTATCACCTGGAATAGATGATGTGTCTTTGCTGTCTAGACAACACTGTCGTTATCTCAAAGACATATGCATAACATCTAAGCTGACTGATAACCATGTTGAAGTACAAACAAACTACAGGTCTCTAACTGTATCCGAAAAAGTGCCTCTTCGTGGTATAAAAAATAAAAACCTTGGAGCACCTAGTAAATGACGATTGAGTCCGTCCCAATCTGGAGAAAATAAGACCAGTCACAGGTTGTCCAACTCCTCAGCACATTAGTGATGTAAGGAGCTCACAAGGAGCTTATACTACCAGAGATTCATAAAGAACTTCGGTACCAAGGCACATCCCTTGCCATCTTTAGCAGGGAGATGCCAAATTTTCATGCAACAAAATGCAAGAAAGATCTTTCCTTGTCCGTAAAGAGGCACTATCTTCTTCTCCAGTTCTAAAATTGTAAAATTGTATGACAAGAATGCTGAGACAGATGTTCACACTGCTGGTAGCAGTTTTTGGATACAAGCAGTCTAGTATAAAATCGAGGTGGTACTGAAAGGGTGATAGATTACGCTTCCACAGTTCTCTCCAAGTCCAAGGTGAACTACTCTACAACTGAGAATTGTGTTTTGCAGTTGTTTGGGCCACCAACAAGTACCAGCTGTATTTATTTGGCAAACTGTTCACCATTGTGATGGATCACCATTCTCTATGCTGGCTGACTAACCTGAACAATCCATTGGGTCGACTCACAAAATGTGCATCAAGGCTTCATATGACTATGACATCACAATGGTATACAAAAACAAGAAGATTCACTGCCTTTCAAGAATCCTTTGGTGGAACACAGCAGCGTAGATGAAATCTTAATTGGTGCTGCATTAAATGACACTGCTGCTGAACAGAGGATGTTAGCAAAAATCTCAAAAAGTTCTTCACTGATTTACTTTAAATTTTTACATGATACACTAATAAACATTCTGATGGACAGTGGGTATATATATATATATATATATATATATATATATATATATACACACACACATATATATATATATATATATGGTTATAATAGAAGGAAACATTCCACGAAGGAAAAATATACCTAAAAACAAAGATGATGTGACTTACCAAATGAAGGTGCTGGCAGGTCGACAGACACACAAACGAACACAAACATACACACAAAATCCAAGCTTTCGCAACAAACTGTTGCCTCATCAGGAAAGAGGGAAGATGAGGCAACAGTTTGTTGCGAAAGCTTGGATTTTGTGTGTATGTTTGTGTTCGTTTGTGTGTCTGTCGACCTGCCAGCACCTTCATTTGGTAAGTCACATCATCTTTGTTTTTAGGTATATTTTTCCTTCATGGAATGTTTCCTTCTATTATAACCATATCATTAATTTGAACCCAACAATTACGTTTGTTATTGTCGCCTTTGCATTTCGAAATCTTTCCTGTCGTCTTATTTCTCTTTTTTCTCTCTTTTTTTCTCTTTATTTTCTCTTTCTGTTTTTACCAGTAGTTTCACTTTGTATTCACCTTCCCCTTTTACCGTAATCTACTATACAATTTTATCCCGCCTATATATGCTCAACAATACGTAACCCACTTCCCAACCATAACCAAAAAAAATTTATTTTCCGCCTTCAACACTACCGCTGCTATAAAATCCACCGTTTCTAGTTCAATAACAGCTGCTTTCACGTATTTAACAACCATTTCAGCTAGTTCTAATAACTTTAACTTTATTTCCACTTCCGTTTTTCGCACTTCACTGATCATTTTAGCCGCTCCCCACAGGTTTTAACGTCATTATTTCTACAATTGTTAGCCCCATTTTCGTAATCTTTCACCACAACACCACTCCTTTAATACGTTTTTTCGAAATTTTCCCGAATTTCTCCGTCCTTTAACGTGATTTAGCGGCAACACAACCACCTAACCTTTTTGCACATCGCTGTCTACCAACCCAAGTTCACCACAGGATCAACTTAACCAACACTTTTTCGTCTTTTTTCATACCAGATCTCCAATTGCTTTCTTGTTCACCTTTATCTCTCCCCAAATATTTCTATCTTTCTTTTTCATTTCAACCTCATGTTAAACTTTCCACCTTCTAATACCATGTCACCCTCACAACACCCCCACAATGACCCCATTAAGTTTTATTTACATTCCCTCCGCAAACATGCCTTCACCCTAGCCAGATTACGCTCACATATTTTATTTTCTCAGGCTTGTCTGAAATTTGGCATAACCCCCAAAGGCCTCACACTTAAAGTTCCCATCTCTGGCTGCAACCCTTCTTTCCATAAAACCCACATCCTTTCGTCTTTCCCTCTCCTTCCCTCTTTCCTGATGAGGCAACAGTTTGTTGCGAAAGCTTGGATTTTGTGTGTATGTTTGTGTTCGTTTGTGTGTCTGTCGACCTGCCAGCACCTTCATTTGGTAAGTCACATCATCTTTGTTTTTAGGTATATATATATCTCTCCCCAAATATTTCTATCTTTCTTTTTCATTTCAACCTCATGTTAAACTTTCCACCTTCTAATACCATGTCACCCTCACAACACCCCCACAATGACCCCATTAAGTTTTATTTACATTCCCTCCGCAAACATGCCTTCACCCTAGCCAGATTACGCTCACATATTTTATTTTCTCAGGCTTGTCTGAAATTTGGCATAACCCCCAAAGGCCTCACACTTAAAGTTCCCATCTCTGGCTGCAACCCTTCTTTCCATAAAACCCACATCCTTTCGTCTTTCCCTCTCCTTCCCTCTTTCCTGATGAGGCAACATATATATATATATATATATATATGTGTGTGTGTGTGTGTGTGTGTGTGTGTGTGTGTGTGTGTGTGTGTGTGTGTGTGTGTGTGTTTTTAAACAACAATGTACATGTTTTCTGTAAAAGCAACTAGAGGAATGAAAATGTGCTGTGCTGTGAAAATGCGCAGATTGTTTTCTTTCTCACAGTCGGTTTTAACTACAGTAGCAAAGCATTTAAACCATTAGAGAAATTGTTTCTCCTGTGTTCATAATAAAAGTAAGTGTGGCGTGGCTGTGATTACTGCCAAAACTCTTCAATAGTGAATTTTGCTGCCCCATGGGGGTTAATGGGTTACATGGTGTGGTAACCTTCCATCACCCATCCATGAAGAAGGTTTTGTTATGGGAACTATAGGAATTAGTTATGAAGATATGAGTGTCTAAAGAGGGCATCGCACAAATGGGCTTCTTACAAGAAGATGGTGAAGCAGCTTGGAACTGAATGCCGTAGTGGCCCAGGGTGGCCAGAATGTTCCTTCTAGATGGTTAGAGAATGTCGTAGAATCTTCGAGAATCTTCTAGATCTCTGATGTAATCCAGAATTAACAGGCGCTGCATTACTCACGCATTATGAACATCTTTGGCAAATGTTTCCAATTATTCCAAAATCAACACCAGCAGATGAAATGAATGCTTGTTTGAAGAGAACATTTCTTTGGCCTTGAGTGAAGAAAGTACAATTAAGTAGAAATATGAATTTCAGATTTTCAACAACGAAGAAGCAAAACACTTTGATGACAACTCTTACAATTTAGTGAAAGCACTCACCAGTCATTGTGCAACTGACCACACTGAACTTACAAATCGTTTATGTAAAACTGTCACCATTCCAAATGAATTAATAAATAAAGCTCCCATCAATCTTCAAAATTATTCAAGTTGGTTTTGTGAAAGACCCAGTTTGACAACTAATGATGTAGGAAAAGACAGCATACATACAGCAACACATTGGTTTTCTGTGAATGGTCTCACCCTCAATTTTAAAAAGACACAACATATGCAGTTCTGTAGATCTAGAGGTACTACACCAATGATAAGTGTAACAAATGTGAGGAAATAATACATTGGGTGGAAACTTCAAAAATTCTCAGTTATCCATATAGGTGAGAATTTAAACTAAAAAAAGCACGTTTTGGAATTCCTAAAACAAGTTAGTTCAGCCCCATTTGCACTTAGAATTATTGCACATTTCAGGTAGGGGGTGGGGGGTGGGGGAGAGGGGGGAATCAAAAAGTTGACATACTATGAATATTTTCATTCAATAGTGTCATATGTAATAATATTCTGGTGTAACTCATCTTTAAGAAAGAAAGTCTTCATTGTCCAAAAAGATGCTGTAAGAATTAATAACCCACGATCATCTTGTAGACCTCGGTTTAACGATTTAAGCATTCTGAGTACTGATTCTCAGTATTTTTATTCCCTCATAAAGGTTGTTGTAAACAACCCACAACAGTTCAAAAGGAACAACGATGCACATAACTACAATACCAGAAGGAAAAATGACATTCATTACTCCATGCTAACTAATACTACTACCACTTGGTATAAGAATTTCTATTGTCGTAATGTGTAAAAGGTAGCAGGTAGGAACTGCTTACTCACATATGCATATTTAATAATAATAATACTAACTAACCAACCAATTATTTTAGCAGTAAGAAATCAAGTAGTTGATTACATTAACTTAAAAATTCAAAACAAGAAATGGTCATGAATACTTATCAAACAATAGAATTGAAGCGAAAATAATATTAAGGTAAGATGAAAGGAAAACTGCATTTATTCTGAAGTTTCCACTGAATATAGTGAAAAGTTTTCTTTCACTAAATTAAATACAGCTGTATTGAGAACTGATGATTTAATATAGGATTGTAATTTCTGTATTTAAAGGTTGACATTAAAACTGGCCACGTCCAAGGAAGGTCTCAAACTGTGAGGATTCCACACAAACTTAAATATGTATATACAGTAGATAGTTCATCCATTCCAGGAACAGAGAATCTCGGTGATTTCTGACTATTATCTATATCAACACTGAGAAGGTATCAGTTATAGGATTTCCAAGACTTGTTTCAATCACAAGTTAAAATTTTTTGTATATTTCGCATTTGCTACTGTAATTTCTGAGAAAATGGGGAGTTAACAGATGGACAAACAGACAGGGAACAGAGTGATGTTATGTGGATTCCAATTTTACCCAATGAGGTACAGAACACTAAAAAACCACCAACCGCAAATCATTGGTTTTTGTGTCGGGTGCTATCTTGATTCCCCTGTCATGTACTATAGCGGATGTGAGGTGATAGCTGTTGTGTTTCTGTAGATATGAGTGTTTGAAGTTTTCACTATCAGATTGTGGTGGTCACGAGACAACTCTGTCTCTTTCACATCAATGTATAAGGGGCATTCAAATGAAACCCGGTCAGTAGACTAAAGTAACGGTAACGATTTTATTAACACAAAAATGAATTTATACACAGTAAACATACTCAAAAATAGTCACCAAAACTGTTGGCTCATTTATCCCATTACAACACTAGCCGGTCGATTCCATCCTTGAAGAAGCTAGTAGGCCTGGACCCAGTGACACACTTCATTGTCCGTTGCAAATTGATGTCTGCAAACACCTTGTTTGAGAGGTCCAAACACATGAAAGTCACACGGTGAAAGGTTGGGAATGTATGGTGGATGTTTCAGCATTTCCCACTGAAACTGCCGCAATGCCGTCTTCACCGCATTGTCTGTGTGCAGGCGGGCATTGTTATGCAGGAGGATAATGCCGCTGGACAACATGCCTTGGCATTTCGACTTAATACCTCATCTAAGGTTCTGTAAAGTGGTTTGATAATGCTGGGCATTGATGGTGGTTCCCCTTTCCAGGAACTTGACAAGTAGTGGCCCCCTGTGGTCAAAAAAGGACATCATGACCTTACCATAACTGGTGCACATGGCCTTTGATTTCTTTGGAGGTAGTGTTTCCATTGCTTGCTCTGGTGCTTGCTTTCTGGTTCAAAATGGTGACACCATGTTTTGTCACCTGTGACAATATGCGACAGAAAGCTGTATTCATCCTCATGTTGCAGATGACTCAAAGACAGCGCCATTCGAGTACTGCACTGTTCGGCAGTCAGTTGGTAGGGAACCCACTGGGCACAGGTTTTCGAACATTCTAGTGTTGATACATTAAGGTGTGGGAGGTGCCCCCGCTAATACCCAGTAACCGATCAGTCTCGTCCACAGTGATTCTGTGGTTGTCCAAAACTAAAGCATTCACTTCCACAACCATTTCTGGTGTGATGACACGATGAGCCTGTCCAGGACTCGCGCCCCTCAAGGAATCATTTGTACCATTCCCCAATAACTGATCGACTCGGACTTTATTCACTGTACACAGCGTTCTTCCGTCGACACATTTCACGGCCTCCAACTTCCTCCACCGCCAAAAACTGAATCTCTCCTTGTTGTTCCTGTTTACTTGCCTGCATGTTCGGTAGTGGATGACACGACTTGTGCAACTACCTTCTCTTTGGTGTGAAACCACACTGGCGCTATGTAACATCAAACAGTGCACACGTGTCAGTTTCTCTACCAATAGATGGCACCACCATACCCGCAGTTACATGGTGCCACCTTACGTGTAAGGCATAGGTAGATGTATTGACCAGGTTTCATTTGAATGAACCTCATATATTTTAGTGGAAAAAGTTCAAGATTTATCTACATTACAAAGCATTTATGAATATTTTTGAATGTTGATAAATATTTTGAATGTCCTAAATTATTCTCAAATGGTCTAGATTTTACAATGTTATAGAAAGTTCTGGATTTTTTTTTAACAGTCCCAAATGTTTCAGAATGATCTCAGTGTTCTATAAAGAAGTGAGTAGCATGGTACTTTGTTTCAAATTATGGCACTGTTGAATACTTCAGTGTGTTATGTCCTGCGACTAGTGCTAGAGTGCCAAGTGTTGTGCTGCTATGCATGCGTGTTTGAATTTGCCACCAACTGTATCAGTATGGGCTGGCTGCTGGAGACCACCTGTGGGAGGTATGCGCACAGCTGGAGGCCACCTGTAAGAGGCATGCGCACAGTGAAGTGGTTCGTTCAAATGGCTCTGAGCACTATGGGATTTAACTTCTGAGGTCATCAGTCCCCTAGAAGTTAGAACTACTTAAACCTAACTAACCTAAGGACATCACACACATCCATGCCCGAGGTAGGATTCGAACCTGCGACCGTCGCGGTTCCAGACTGTAGCGCCTAGAACTGCTCGGCCACTCCGGCCGACCACAGTGAAGTCTCCACCGCACCATCTACCAGTGCTCACGCACATATATGCGCGGCGCAGTGCTAACCGGCTCTCTTGTGTGTCTTTCCAGTGTGCTGTTCACTTTAGTGTACTGTGCCGTGTTACGTGTGGGTTCATGGGAGGCTGTTGACTGTTGTGGTCTAGTGCTTCTTGAATAAAGCCTCATTTGGGTTACCCTAGCCACCAATTGTGTAGCAAAATTGTTCACAACGGACGGAGCAATGAGGACATAAAAACCAGACTAGCATTGGCAAAAAGGGCATCCCTGGCCAAGACAAGTCTACTAGTATCATACTTAGGCCTTCATTTGAGGAAGAAATTTCTGGGAATATGCATCTGGAGCACACGATTGTACGGAAGTGAAACATGGACTGTGAGGAAAACTGGAAAAGACGATAATCTAAGCATTTGAGATATGGTGCTACAAAAGAATGTTGAAAATTAGGTGAACTGATATGGTAAGGAATGAGGTGGTTTTCCAGAGAATTAACGAGGAAAGGAATATACGGGAAACACAAACGAGGAGGAGGATAGGACGGTAGGACATCTGCTAAGACATCAGGGAATAACTTCCACAGTACTAGTAGGAGCTGTAGAGGAATACACCCTGCAAATAATTGGGGACATAGGTTGCAACTGATATTCCTGATGGGCCGCATCAAATCAATCATGATACTGAAAGAGAGAGAGGAGGAGAGGGGGCAGGGGGGGGGGAGAGGGGGGGGGAGAGAGGGAGGGAGAGAGAGAGAGAGAGAGAGAGAGAGAGAGAGAGAGAGAGAGAATAAACTACTGGTCCAAGAAACATTAAAATTGAAAGAAACATTTTTGTGACTTAGGTAGCATCTAAGGGGGACAAACGAAGATTCAAAGTTTTGCTGAATGCAATGCCCAGCCTAAACCAAAACCACTGTTCCAAGAAACATGAAATTAGGTGAAAATATATTTCAGTCACTCACAAAAGTTCTACTAGCGTCTTATGTAACTTTCCATACAACACATTAATTTGCTATTTAAGGCAAAACAGTATTTATTGTCTTTTATTTTACACAAAGTACATGTAACAAAACACTTTAGTAATCTAACCACAGAATTTTTGAAGTTCAAGTTACCTTATCAAGGGCTGTAGGGTCAAATGCTTCATCCTCTTTCTCATCTTTTTTCTCCTTTTCCTTGGAAGGAGATCTAGATTTCTCCCTGCCAGATTTGCTTTTAGACTTTGATGAAGATTTTGATTCCCTGAATCAAACAACACAAACTATAAAATAACAACAAAAACAATCAATTTTTGACAGTTATAATGTAATTCGATAGATAAAAAATCTACTCTCCAAGCAGCGGCAGGACACACACATAAAAGGTTATAAATATGCAAGCTTTCTCAGCCGAGGGCTGAAGGGGAAGGAACAGGGGCAAAGGAAAAGAGCTGGAGAGGTCTAGGAAAAGGGACAGATTTCAGAAAAGTCACCCGGAACCACAGATCAGGGGAGACTTACTGGACAGGATGAAAAGAAAGAGTCTTTCCTCCTCATCCTGTCCAGTAAGTCTCCCCTGACCTGCAGTTCTGGGAGACTTTTCTGAAATCTATTCCTCCTCCTAGACCTCTCCAGTCATTTTCTTTCATCGCTCTTCCTTCTCCTTCAACCCTTCTGCCGGAAGAAGGAGCCACTGGCTCCAAAAGCTTGTATAATTATAACTTTCTTTTATGTGCGTGTCCTGCTGCTGCTTGGTGAGTAGATTTTTTACCTATCCCATTAAAAATCATAAAATGTGATCAAAAGTATCTGGACACCTGGCTGACAATGATTTACAAGTTCGTGGCACCCTACATAGGTAATGCTGGAATTCAATATGGTGCTGGCCCACCCTTAGCTTTAATGACAGCTTCAACTCTCACAGGCATTATGTTCAATCAGGTGCTGGAAGGTTTCTTGGGGAATGGCAGCCCATTCATCATGGAGTGCTGCACTGAGGAGAAGTATTGATGTTGGTCGGTGAGGCCTGGCACAAAGTCGGCATTCCAAAACATCCCAAAGCTGTCCTATATGATTCAGGTCGGGACTCTGTTGAGGCCAGTCCATTACAGGGATGTTATTGTCATATAACCACTTCACCACAGGCCGTGCTTTATGAACAGGTGCACGATCGTGTTGAAAGATGCACTTGCCATCCCCAAATTGCTCTTCAGCAGTGGGAAGCAAGAAGGAGCTTAAAAAAATCAATGTAGGCCTGTGCTGTGACAGCGCCACACAAAACCACAAGGGGTCCAAGCCCCCTCCGTGAAAAAAACTACCACACCATAACACCACCGCCTCCAATTGTTGACACTAAACATGCTGGCATATGACGTTCACCTGGCATTCGCCATACCCACACCCCACCATTGGACTGCTACATTATGTACCATAATTCCTCACTCCACACAACATTTTTCCACAGTTCAATCATCCAACGTTTATGCTCCTTACACCAAGCGAGGCGTCATTTGGCATTTACCAGTGTGATGTGTGGCTTATGAGCAGTCGCTCAACCATGGAATCCAATTTTTCTCACCTCCCGCTTAACTTTCATAGTACTTGCAGTGGATCCTGATGCAGTTTGGAATTCCTGTGAGATGGTCTGGATTACAAATTACGACTCTCTTCAACTGTCGGCAGTCTGTCAGTCAACAGACGAGGTCAGCCTGTACGCTTCTGTGCTGTACATGGCCCTTCACGTTTCCACTTCGCTACCACATCTGAAACAGTGGACCTGTGGATGTTTAGGAGTGTGGAAACATCGCATACAGATGTATGACAAAGGTGACACCCAATCACCTGACAATGTTTGAAGTCTGTGAGTTTTGCGGAGCACCCATTTCTGCTCTCTCACAATGTCTAATGACTACTGAGGTCGCTGATATGGAGTACCTGGCAGTAGGTGGCAGCATAATGCACCTAATATGTAAAATGTATGTTTTTGGGGGTGTCCAGACACTTTTGATCACACAGTGTAAATAACAAGTAACTAGCTATATAAAACTGCTTTTGTCTTATTGTGATAACATATAATCTTACCTTTTTCTCTCATCTCTGTCCTTTCTGTGCCTGTCTCTCTCAGAATCTCGATCACGTGATCGACTACGTCGACTGTAATGAGTCTTGGATCTGAAAAACGTAAGACATAAATTAATTTTATGTTACTGCAGCAATAATCTCTCACATTACAGTCCCTGAGACAAATGACTTGTATGGACAGTACATGGGACCAGGTTGCAGTGCTGCCAGAAGTAGCTTATGGCACTTGTTTTGACTACTCTCACATTCTAGCAGTAAGAACTAAAACTGTGACAACAAGCAGGTCATATTTGTATGTGTAAATTTGTTTTCGGTTACTAGTTCCCATACATAAAAACAAAAGTTTGGAATGATGCATCTAGTATGCTGAATTATCTTAAGATTGTGTGTGATAATTCCCAACAAAAGTACAAACTACTTCTGATACACTGTTTAACATTAACAGTCCTTGTTTTTGTAATTAAATACACTCCTGGAAATGGAAAAAAGAACACATTGACACCGGTGTGTCAGACCCACCATACTTGCTCCGGACACTGCGAGAGGGCTGTACAAGCAATGATCACACGCACGGCACAGCGGACACACCAGGAACCGCGATGTTGGCCGTGGAATGGCGCTAGCTGCGCAGCATTTGTGCACCGCCGCCGTCAGTGTCAGCCAGTTTGCCGTGGCATACGGAGCTCCATCGCAGTCTTTAACACTGGTAGCATGCCGCGACAGCGTGGACGTGAACCGTATGTGCAGTTGACGGACTTTGAGCGAGGGCGTATAGTGGGCATGCGGGAGGCCGGGTGGACGTACCGCCGAATTGCTCAACACGTGGGGCGTGAGGTCTCCACAGTACATCGATGTTGTCGCCAGTGGTCGGCGGAAGGTGCACGTGCCCGTCGACCTGGGACCGGACCGCAGCTACGCACAGATGCACGCCAAGACCGTAGGATCCTACGCAGTGCCGTAGGGGACCGCACCGCCACTTTCCAGCAAATTAGGGACACTGTTGCTCCTGGGGTATCGGCGAGGACCATTCGCAACCGTCTCCATGAAGCTGGGCTACGGTCCTGCACACCGTTAGGCCATCTTCCGCTCACGCCCCAACATCGTGCAGCCCGCCTCCAGTGGTGTCGCGACAGGCGTGAATGGAGGGACGAATGGAGACGTGTCGTCTTCAGCGATGAGAGTCGCTTCTGCCTTGGTGCCAATGATGGTCGTATGCGTGTTTGGCGCCGTGCAGGTGAGCGCCACAATCAGGACTGCATACGACCGAGGCACACAGGGCCAACACCCGGCATCATGGTGTGGGGAGCGATCTCCTACACTGGCCATACACCACTGGTGATCGTCGAGGGGACACTGAATAGTGCACGGTACATCCAAACCGTCATCGAACCCATCGTTCTACCATTCCTAGACCGGCAAGGGAACTTGCTGTTCCAACAGGACAATGCACGTCCGCATGTATCCCGTGCCACCCAACGTGGTGTAAGTCAACTACCCTGGCCAGCAAGATCTCCGGATCTGTCCCCCATTGAGCATGTTTGGGACTGGATGAAGCGTCGTCTCACGCGGTCTGCACGTCCAGCACGAACGCTGGTCCAACTGAGGCGCCAGGTGGAAATGGCATGGCAAGCCGTTCCACAGGACTACATACAGCATCTCTACGATCGTCTCCATGGGAGAATAGCAGCCTGTATTGCTGCGAAAGGTGGATATACACTGTACTAGTGCCGACATTGTGCATGCTCTGTTGCCTGTGTCTATGTGCCTGTGGTTCTGTCAGTGTGATCATGTGATGTATCTGACCCCAGGAATGTGTCAATAAAGTTTCCCCTTCCTGGGACAATGAATTCACGATGTTCTTATTTCAATTTCCAGGAGTGTATTTGCATTATTAACTTGTTCTATAACAAGCAAAAGAATAATTTTAAAGTATACTAACTGTTAAATTTTAAAGTATATTAACGGTTATCACCTGAAGAAACTATTCACAATGTGATAATCAATCAATGACACACTATCATCTGAAATTACTGAATGTGTTGCAGTAACAGCAATGGAAAAACATTACTCACATAGGTGACATAATCTGATTTCGAATTATTTTCTTCTGTTTTCCTCAACACTTTCATTTTTGGTTGCCTCCCTGACTGCAGTATCATTTACCATATTCTTCCACTTCTCAGAAGTCACTTGACTGAAAGCTTCCAAGGAGATTCTCAACTTCAGAGACAGTGCAATTTTTGTAGTTTGCAATAAAGTATTTTTATATTTTCACCCAAAAACTTTTCAATAACATACAAATGACTGTTACAGAGCAAGTGGACTATTTCATGCTCATGTCTTTTACCACTTTCATGTATTTATGGTGGAAATGGTGGTTTTGTTCATGCCACAATTCTGAGCTACTCAGGCTTTGTTAAATCTTCTCTGATATCTACATTTTGTCCATTCAACTACTGAATAATTTCATTTTTCCTCGTTGCCACAGTTGGTGTCTTTTCATTAACACCTGAATGATAGGGGGCATTATCCCTAAGAATGTCTGTTGGCTTTGTGACATTTGTCATAAGCAATGTTTAAAACCACTTCATAAAAACTATGTTATTCATCTCTTCATGATAATCGCCGGTCTTCTCAAAATGAAACACTCCGAGGCAGTTACATACAAAATGT
This sequence comes from Schistocerca cancellata, assembly GCF_023864275.1. Lineage (NCBI taxonomy): Eukaryota > Metazoa > Arthropoda > Insecta > Orthoptera > Acrididae > Schistocerca > Schistocerca cancellata. Next base: position 158,163,819 of record NC_064627.1, read on the forward strand.
ATCCGATGTACTGCAAGTAAAATAACAATTCAGACACTTACCAATAGGCACTGTCATTTTCCCCTAAGGGGTTCCATAACTTTAACCTGTCTGTAATGCCACTGTCCCCAGTTTCATCTAGGCAACAGTAATTTCAAATGTAACACAGACAATCCTCCTTAGAAATATGCACCACCAGGCAACAACACCTGTCCCTTAAATTAATAATTGAACAGCTGAATCTATTTCTTTTAGCACTGTACACAATGAAAAATTGCTGCTTTTAAAATGAAACTCCAAATAGAAAAAAATCAACAATGCAGAAAAAAACAGAGTGCTACTTACTATAAAGATAATACATCAGGTTGTGACAGGCACATTTAAATATATTCACACAAGCTTTCAGCCTCAGTCTTCATCGGAAAAAGTGAAACACACGATTCATTCAGACAAGCAAGCACACCTCACACACACGACCACCAACTCTGGACAGAATGCAACTATAACATGGGATGCAAGCAGCAATCCAGAGGGGCAGGGAAGGGATAGCAGAGTACAGGTGAGGGAAAAGAGAAGCACTATCTGGCAGAGTGCGTAGGGACTAGAATCTCAACAGGCGCAGCGTCAGGAGGCTGTAGAGCATGGAGGTGGGGACAACAGAGTGAAAAATGAAAGGAGTGGAGAAAGATGGGTGGATGTGGCGGTAGAGGATGGCAAACAAAGAGGGTGGGAGACAAGGATGGGGAAGAGGTGACAGGACAGAGGGGATGGAATTGTTGGGTGGAAGGTGTGGGGGCAGTATCATACTGTTGGTTGAGGCTAGGATAATTAAGAGACCGGGATAATGTGTTGTAAGGATAACTTCCATCTGTGCAGTTCAGAAAATCTGGTGGTGGACGGGAGGATCCAGATGGCTCGCCACTGAAGCCGAGTATGTTATGTTCAGCTGCATGTTGTGCCACAGGGTGGTCTGCTTTGCTCTTAACCAAAGTTTGGGAGTGACGATTCATCCTGGTGGACAGCTGGTTGGTGGTCATAACAATATAAAAAGCTATTCAATGATTGCAGCAGAGCTGGTAAATGACATGGCTGCTCTCACAGGTGACCCAGACCCTGATGGGGTAGGATAAACCTGTGACAGGACTGGTATGAAGTGCTGGGTGGGTGGATTGGGCAGGTCTTGCACCTGGGTCTTCCATAGTGGTAGTGTCCTTGTGGCAAGGGTTTGGGATTGGGAGTGGCGTTGTGATGTACTAGGATGTTGTGGAGGTTGAGTATGCCACGGACCACCACTTTAGGAGCAGCATTCCAGGCACCACCTCTGTAAGTTACCCAACCTGCTGACATCCTACTGCCGCGTCAGATCTAGATGGTTTTATTCACAAGATATGCACAACTGTTGTACAATCACTCAGGAAATTTATATCATTTATCAATAAATTTAAGAAACTAAGGTTCAAAACTGTATGTTACATTTTCTAAATAGATATTTTGTGAACAAATCACTATTAATTGTCTATGGAGTACAATTCATAAACAAGATAGTAACACATGGCAAACGACAATCGTGATTAGTAATTATACCACATACAATCAATGTTGAGCATGCGGCACAGCACACAGTGATAGTACAAGTCCTTTAGTCACATCTTCTCTCACCTTCACTCTATTTAGACAAGTAACACTTTTAATTTTATTAATACCTTTCTCGGCTTCTTGATCTTCGGCTTCTTTTCCTGTCAGCACTTCTAGATCTGGACCTACTACGAGAACGCTTTCGGTGATGCCTGTATGGAAAGAAAAAAATAACTTATTAATTGAGGTGTAATAGCAATCACAACAATGGTATTGCCTACTCTATTTAATTACTTTCATTATAATGAGTAACATTCTGGAAAGAATGATCATGCCATTTGTCTTAGGTGATTTATTAGAACCATAACCAACCTAAATGAAGATGGCTGTACGGACCGAGCATGAGCCTTCATCCTCTCGAATAAATTAACTACTTCAACTTGTTTCCCCTCCCAAGCGACACCATCTTACTGCAGGTAACTTCAATGACTGGTGGGCAAGTTTGCATGGCACAATGAAGCTGAGGCCTATGTCGCTACTAGCGTAAGTACTGGTAGAGTCCCCCAAAATGGGCAAGCTTTAGCAGAGGGGCCTTGTGAACAGTGTACAACCTCTTAGAGAGGGAAGGAAAAAGACATTATTGACCATTTAGCAAGGATGCCATCCCCACCAAAGCAGTCAGAGACCATGGACTATCAACCTGCATCTGTTAAACCACATTGAAACTTCAAGAAGACAGAGCCAATGGACAATAAGATAACAACCTCTGGATTGAAACGGACCATGAGAATTGGATTTTGGATTGTGCAGACCCTCCACAAGAGTGGAAAACTACAGGCCAAAGCAGAATTTAACAAATATAAGTTAACTATTATGGAATTGAGTGAAGTTCGTCGGAATTAGTTTGGCAGAGCCAAACCAAAGTCCAAGTTCAAGTGTGTCACTTTTCTCTAATCAGGTAAAATACATGCAGATGATAATCATGTGTTGGCATAATGCTAAACAAAACAGCAGAGAGCAAGACTGTGGCTGTCATGCTCTACAATATCCTTTCCTCCAGGAGTGGTAATCCAGCACGTGTTGCAGAACTTCTGCGCAGTCTGAAAGGTAGGAGATAAGGTACTGGTGAAAGTAAATCTTTGAGCATGGACCATGAGTCATGCCTGGATAGCTCAATCAGTGGAGCACTTGCTTGTGGAAGGCAATGGTAATGGGTTTGAGTCCTAATCTGGCACAAAGTTTTAATCTGCCAGGAAGTTTCACATCAGCAAACACACTACTCCACATTGAAAAATTCAAAGCAAAGCAGGAAGGAAAAGCTGACAAAATTATGTAAACTGAAGATGGAGGGGGGAGGGGGAGAGAAAGGAAATGAAAGGGAAGGGAAGGAACTGATGGTGTCAGCTGCATCAGGACTTTGTGTGGAACCAGTGACAATGAGTGAAAATATGTGCAGGACCGAGATGTGAACCCAAGATTTTCATTTCCTGACACTGATTCCGCATACAGCACTGATGCAGCTGATATCATCAGTTACTTCCCTTCCCTCCCCCCCCCCTTTCAATTTACATAACATGTATTACAGGTGCAGTTTTCGCATGATGTCTGTTCTTTCAGACAAGTCCAAAACAACAGACACCAGGCATTCATATGACAGAATCAGGACAGCAAGATTTACATGACGGATACGGAATATAGCTGTCATCCAATGTTTCATTCCCTCTGGACAATCAACAATCATAGATAGAATCAAAAACCACTTCTGTGCTGAACTGTAAGGGGTAATCAAATGAAAATGAGACCAATGGAAAAATGTTGACTTTTTATTATTTCAAAAGTAATCACCATAATTGTTAATAAATTTATCACAGTGTGAAACAAGGCAATCTACGCCTTCTGCAAAAATGTTCACAGTTGCGGCTATGGAATTATTACTGTACCCCAGGCATACACAGTGCACCTCTTTGAAGCAAAAAATGGCCACAAATGTTTTTCTTCAGAGCTCCAAAAGTACGGAATTCACATGGGGAGAGATTGGGACTGTGTGGAGGGCATTTAAAGGCTTCATAGCTGAAATTCTGCAGAGTACCTCAAACAACCTTGGCAATTTATGGGCAGGCATTATATCCTGCAATAGGATAATTCTGACTGCCAACATTTCTGGGTGACTGGACGCGGGTACGCTTCAATTTCCGCAAAGTGTTGATTAATTGCGGAGTGACATTTCATAAAGTCAAAGAGCACTGGGCCCTTGTAGTCAAAGAAAAAAAATCACTGTGACTTTACTAGAGCAGGCAAGCATTGCTCAGGACCTTTCAGTAAGAGGTGAACCCATGTGCCGTTGTTGGCTATTATGCTTGCTCTATGGCTCAAAATAGTGACACCATGTTTCATCTTCCAAGACAAGGACGAGGAACAATATTTTTCATTGTGGCACTGTTCTAGGTGCTCCAGTAATGTCGACATCCTGTTCAACTTCTGCTCCTCAACTCGGCTGCAGGTAACCCAACGTGCACAGATTTTCCGAATTTCAGATGCTCTGTCATGATGGTGTAAGTGCTACCATGACTGACGCCTGACACGAGCCGAATATCTCTCACTGCCTGCCATTTCTGACAGCAGCATTCACTGCAGCAATGACAGAACAGTTAATGGCACAACAAGCCTGTCCTGGCCGAATGCTGCCTTTCAGTGACACCCTAACTTCTCGAAAACATTAATTCTAAGTACACTTGTCTGCATGTGACATACTGTGTCTGCCATACAAAGCAAACATTCAGGCATGAATTTCACTTCCTGACACTCCTTCCACAGTAAAAGACTGCATATCATCTTACTGTTCCACTTTCCTGGCCTCCATAGTGATGTTGAACGCACACCCGCTGACTTCTCATCAAGCATGTGTAACAGACATATGGCACAGCTGTGAATGTTCATGTTTTTCTTTCCTGATTCCCAAAAGATAAACACACTTACCTAGTTACCAATGTCTGCACCACACCTGTTGCACAGTTTGTCTTGTTTTCACTTGACTGCCCTTTATACATGCAGCACTGAAAAGTGGGGAACAAAACGCAAAAGCAGGTACAGAAAATCTAGCGATGGAGCATGTAATGGCGGGACACAGAGTAGAAAGTCTACTGCAAATGGTAAACTGTTAACTGAATTCTGTGCAAACAATGAGCTAGCTAAAGAAGGAACACTATTTTCGACAAAATATCACACACCGGCAAGGACTGTGAAACTCAAAAATGCCATACTTTAGAAAACTTGATTTAAAGAATTAATTCTATAAAACATATACATAGGGCATTCAAAAAGTTTTGCACAGTTGTCTCTTGATTTTTTTATTTTTTCCAGGAGGAGAATGGAATTTTTGTGAACATATTTGGAACATTTAGCTATAAGTTGGTATATAAAAGAATTTTCTTTTATTTACAAGTGAGCCATAACGGACCGTGAAGTAGATGTCAGGTTGCGACAATGGTCGGTGATGGAGTTCCTCTTCAAGACCAGCGATGACTCTGCCACATCAATTCACAGGAAGTTGCTCCCTGTTTATGTGGAGGACACAGTGGATTGCAACAGTATACAGTGGTGGTTGCAGAGGTTTAAAGAAAGTGATTTCTCTCTACTGGACAATCCACGATGCAGTAGACCATCGACGGCAGTGAGTGATGTGAATAAGGAGACCATTGATCAAATCATCCAAAATGACAGATGTGTGACAACACGACAGCTTGCTGAAATGATTCATCTGTCATTGGGTAGTGTGGTATCATTGGTGCAGTCATTGGGATACAGAAAAAACTGTGCATGTTGGGTGCCTAGATTATTGACAAGAGAAATGAAAATGATGAGGAAGAATGTGTGTGAGTGTCTCATGAAGACCTTTACTGAAGAGTGGAAACAGTGTTTTGACGGTGTCATTACCCAGAATGAAACATGGTTGTTTTTGTCCAAACCTGAGAGCAAAACCCAACCCATGGAGTGGCGTCATCCGGGTTCCTCTCAGAAGAAGAAACCAACACTTTCGTGAACAGCAGGCCAAAAGGTGATGGCCGCCTTCTGAGATCAGTGTGGTGTCATTTTCATTGACTTTTTGGAACCTGGCTCCACAATTAACTGGGACTGTTACTGTTTGTCATTGGACAAGCTGCGACGTGCCATCAAGACCACAGAACACAGCTTCAAAGTCAGCTTATCAGACTACACCATGACAATGCCCAACCCCATACAATCCTTATGGCACAGGAGAGAAGAAGGAAAATGGGTTGGAAAGTTGTTCCTCACCACTCTACAGTCCAGACTTGGCTCCGTCTGCCCACCTGCGTGCTAAAACATTTGATAGTGAGAAAGACCTTATTTTATGTGTCAAGCTATGGTGTAAAAGTCAATCCCCAGAATTTTACCAAAGTACATTTACATCATGGGAAGAATGTTGGACCAGATGTGTCACAGCTGATGGAGGCTACACTGAGGAGGCTCAATGTATGGCTAAATGTTCCAAGTATGTTCACAAAAAACTTCGTTCTCCTCCTGCAAAAAATAAAAAAATTACAGACGACTCTGAAAAACTTTTTGAACACCCTTTCTACACAAATACATTGATGGAAAAAAAAGAATTGAAACACCAAGACGAGCTGTGTGACAAACAAAAGTTGATAGGCACATTCCTACATCTGAAAGATGACGTCTATTCAAATTTCATACCTGTCGCATAAGAGTGGTGCTAGTAGTGCCACTGTGAGGATACAAATCAGGTTTGCTTTAAATACACACTGTCATGATCATGAGTGTTAGTTACCTTTGAGACTGAATGTGATGAGTTGATGTTTGTTAAGAATTCATTAAAGGCGACAAAGATGCCAATGTCAACACCTCATTGAGTTTAAATGAGGTCATGTAATTGGCTTGAGGGAAAACCATTGCGTTCAGAATATGGCACTGGAGCATCGTACTGCATCTTCAGCAGCAATTTGGGCACCAGCTGGCACCACGGTGACACAACGAACTGTTACAAAATCAGTTATTTCAAGGACAGCTCCAAGTCAGATGCCCTGTAGCATGCATTCCACTGACCCCAAACCACTGCCATTTGCGACTTCAGTGGTATCAAGCAAGAACTTACTGGAAAGCATGGTGGAGGTCTGTTGTGTTTTCTTGATGAAAGTTGGTTCTGTTCTAGTTCCAGTGATAAGCTATTCACAATAAAGTGCCTGGCAGAAGGTTCAATGAACCACTTTCAAGCAGTGTCTCTATCGTTTCACTCTCGAATGGTGTCCGGGAAAAATGAACATTTCAATTTTTCTCTGTGAACCCTGATTAAGACGTGATGATCATTTCTCCCTATGTAGGATGATGCCAACAGAATGTTTTCGCAATAGGAGGAGAAAACTGGTGATTGAAATTTCATGAGAAGATCCCATTGCAACGACTAATGCCTTTGTTTTAATGATTCACTTATCATGTCTGTGGCACTATCTCTCCTATTTCGTGGTAATACGAAACGAGCTGCCCTTCTTTGAACTTTTTCGACATCATCCGTCAGTCCAACCTCACGATGATGGCACATCACAGAGTAATACTCCAGAATAAGGCGGACAAGCGTGGTGTAAGCAGTCTCTTTAGTAGACCTATTGCACCTTCTAAGCGTTCTGCCAATGAAGCGCAGTCTTTGGTTTGCTCAACCCCCAACATTATCTATGTGATCGTTCTAATTTAGGTTATTTATAATTGTAATCCCTAAGTATTTAGTTGAATTTACAGTCTTCATATTTGTGTGCCTTATCGCATAATAGAAATTCAGCAGATTTCTTTTAATAATCATATGAATAACTTCACACTTTTCTTTCTTCAGGGTCAGATGCCACTTTTCACATCATACAGAAGTCTTATCTAAATCATTTTTCAATTCGCTTTGGTCATATGATGACTTTACAAGATGGTAAATGACAGCATCATCTGCAAACAATCTATGAGTGCTACTCAGATTGTCTCCTATGTCGTTAATATAGTACAGGAACAAAAGAGGGCCTATAATACTTCCTTGGGGAACACCGGATATTACTTCTCTTTGACTTTCCGTCCATTACTACAAATTGTGACCTCTATGACAGGAAATCATGAATCCACTCCCACAGCTGGGACAGTATTCCATAGGGTCTGCTTTCGTATGACAGGAGCAGCACAATCGTGATTGTTCAAGCACCTTGACTGTAAATCTGTACTTCAATCTGGTGATTCGACCTGTTGTGCTGCCATTTGTTGTTACCCAACATGCGCTATAGAGTGTCGACATGTTGCCTTGGCCTGCTCGATCATCAGATCTGTCTCCAATCAAGCACACATGGGACATCATTGGATGACAACAGTGCCATCCACAAACAGCACAAACCATCCCCGTATTGTCTGCAACAGGCATGGACATACGGTACCTGCACAACACAATGCACGAACATACTTGCATTCTACATTCTGGCAGTTATACCAGTTACTAATGTACCAGCATTTCACATTTGCAATGACATATCTCACACTTACATTAAACTGTGATCTTGCAATGTTAATTACTTAAACATGATACCTAGACCAATGTATTCCCAAAATTTCATTACTCTACATAAATTATTTTTCGTTGTCGTGATTTTTTTTCTATCAGTGTAGTATAAGCTTCATTTAAATTTCAAGTCAGTACTGTTGGCATAAATTCCATTATCTTTTTCATGAATGTTGGGGCACTACACATAGTATACTTTCAGATTTTAACTAAAAAGTTGTCATTTTTCGATTCATGTCACTTTTCTTGGGGAACTGGAAAAGATCATGGCCCGATATTAGAAATAAAACAGGAGCTGATATAGGCAGTGACTACCAGCTGACTCTAGTTAAGGTGCACTTGGAAACCTTAGCTACAAAGAAGAAATTTGATGTCCTAAACAAGTGGTTTGCTCCCTCAAGGATGACGGGCCCTACTGACAAATAGGACTTTGGACTAGAACAGCAGAACAGAAATGAACCACTCCACATAATGGACGATGGAGTAGAAGAGCTATGGCAGGAAGTCAAGAGAGTGATTCCTGAAACTGCCGAAATGGCAGCTGGATTCAGAGACAGTAAAAGGAAAGACCGGATGAGTGACGACACCCGGAAGTAAATGGGAGAAAGGGAAAATATTAAAGTGAAGATTAACATGGCAATAAGAAGACAGTGAAAGACTGAGCTCGTATTTAGAGTATACCAGAGGGGATCAAGAGGTGCAGAACAGAACAAATGAGAAGTCTATGGACAAACCAGTAAAGGCAAGGAAATGGAAATGGGTTGGGCACATTTTGCACAAAAATTGGTCAGCAATAGAGAAACAAGCCAGAAATGGAAGCTTCAGGGTCATCACAGAAGAGGAAGATGGAGGATAAGTGTATGAGGACAGTAGAGAGAGAAGTAAAATAAGCAGGTAGAAATTGTGGAAGTGAAGGTAATGGGACAAAAATGAGTCCTCTGGTGGTGCTTCACCAAAGCCCTATGTTCCAATGACTGGAATGGAAGGACATAATGCAAGTCAGTCGGTCTTAACAAATGCACTACTTCAGCTAAACTGGGACTGCAGATCCCTTGCATACAATAATTTTCATTCTGTACATAAGAAAAAATTATGCTACATATATTTTTTTCCTAATATTTGCTGATCATTAGGATTAAATCGTTCAATTCAAAAGAACTTATAGGCCTAGTCGAGCCACTGAAAGAACGCTAGTGACTGCCAGCAGTTATGTTGTCACTGCTACTATGTAGCTGTTTGCTGTTACACCATGTTGGTTGTCCATCTGTTGCCCTCTCAAGACCTTAAGTTGTAGGGGTCGCAATGCTGCTCTGTCACCATGGCAACATTTACAAATTTCAGAGCTCGGATACACACTAGTGCGCCTGCTCTACAAAACCCAACCACGTGCGGGAAGTGTCAGGGATGTTCTTCCAGCGGTATGACTATAATAACAACAAATGAAAAATCAACTCAAAGACATCTATATTATTTACAATATCCTTCTTGCCATTAATATTTGTAAGACTAATATGATAACGTGAGTACAACATATACAGATGACAGACTTTTGCAACAACTGCTATGTAGGTCAGTGAGAGAAATCTGCACACGTCTAATACACTAGCAAAAGGAAGTACCTAAAGAAACTGCAACTTTATTAATATACTAAAGATTCATACCCAGTACTTGAACCACTACGATCAAACGAATAGCACCAATATTAAAATCATGCACGTTATCAACGCTGATAATAATTATCTCTGTATATGATGACTGCACATTGTCCACTCAAATGCACAAAAAGTGACAGACAGCAGTCAATCGTGGAACAGGTCACAGCCCTAAAGCGGGCAATGAAATTTTTGGACTCAACATTAAATTTTGTAAGACAGCAGAGAAAGTTTCAAGTGTCACATGTCAATCTAGAAGTGAAGCATCAGAAACTGTTATAGACTAGCAATAGGCCGTTACTGGTACGTAACTTAATCAATAGGAAAGGGCTTCAGGTACCCAAAACGAGAAGAGGATACATATCTATTACTGTTTACAGCCATTACTAATGGATAACAAAACAAAAACTAGAACAATTCGAACTGCCAGCAAATTATAATTATTTTACTAGAACCATCTTTACAGGCGTCTCTAATGACACCGATGTCGACGGGGCGTTAAACACTACAGTTACTTCCTTCATTTATAAGCGCAAATAGTTTATTGGATTATCAAACAAAAATAAAGTTCACATGTCGCTTACAGCTGAGTAACTCGTAAGTATAATCCTTCGAGGATCCTTACCCGCTACTTCGAACCATTGTCACGGGGGCACTTTGGGCGTTTTGTCCGCGTGGCACACAACAGATAACTTGAGACACGGCTTAATAACAAACTACCACAAATAACATCAACAACACGCTGACGACATGTTGTCAAAGACCACAAAGGTAAAAACACAGAGTCACACAGGTTTCATAACTATCATCTCTGATTGCAAGTAGCTTGAAAACTGGAAACAGCCTCCTTGCCGACAATAAAATCCAAGGAGGTAAGAATACGTCTTAGCAACAAGAGTTTGTTAATTTAACCGCACTTTTGAAACAGATGCTTTTCGTGTACGGTATACTGTATTTTGACACTACTGGGAGTGACTACAAACGAAGATACAGAATTTCTGACATTGACGATGGCACTGTGTTCAAAGAAGAAGGGAAAAACAAGACGCTGGTCCAAAGAAAGATTTACAATTAGACAGAATTAAACACATGAAAATCTGGTAAGGGAAACGTTAACTTTCTGCAGATGGACCGTGGAACTTATTTAAAGTTACATCGCCCTCACACTGAAAAAGAAGACAGAAATATGCGAAAATTTTGTTTTTCTCCTTGGCCTTCTGATGACAGTTAATTAAAATATCACAACGTGGGAACTTATAACTCACACACTCCTTGTGAAACGTGGGGAACTTGAGCTTTTTTAACTGCATTGCACTTCCGATTGAATGTTAAGGCCAATTCACACTGACCGTCACGTCACGTCCCATCAAATCATTCTGCAATGCGTTTCAAATGGCACTGACAAAGTTTCTCAGGAAGAAAGTTTTGACGACTGACATCATCCGTCCGTTATTGATTACGTGACCCCCAACTCATTTCCTCCTGATACACGGCCATGCGCACATCTTCATAATTCGTTTCGCCGTGGTTGATATCAATTGTTTGCTGTTCGCTATTTTTGTTATTTGTCATAAATTATTTAGTTTCGTTATTTTCTTTCTTAAAATTAACAATTTCGTAATAAATGAAGAAAGAGTAATCGAGGCAGTGAAGCAGCAGTCTGACTTGTACAACATGAGCATACTAAACTACTTGCTCTACTATGTTTATAAAGTGAATATTTACACATATCCTTGCTGTTGTTTAATGTCTTATAATGAACTGGATTGCAATATAGCTGCAAATTGAAGTTAAAAGAGCTGTAGGCAGAAACAAATTGATTAGTAAGTGGAATTTATTTGTATATTGTCAAGCATTTACAATGTTTCATAAAGAAATAGACTGACATCGTCAGACACTGCAACAGTGGCAAAATGCTTTTTGTGAAGTGGACTTCAAGTAATGTATTAGAGTTGTTTGTTTAAATATTATAGCGATTCGAGAATTTCTGTGTAAATTCTAGAACCACTCAGCCTTCTGTCATCTCGAACACATGGTATTCTGGATACCTATTGCACGTCACATGTTTGAGTGTGCAGGTTTGAAATCAGTCATGGGAAGAAAGTAGACACGGTGGTCGAACGGCACCATCAAGTACCTGTTGGACAATCAATAGTTGTGCTAGTGAGAGTGTAAGGAAGAACCATGGAGTCTATATTCATCTCTGTGCTTATTGTGTCATTGACTATTGTTATGTGAAACAAGAACAGTTGAAAAAGTACTCTTGTAGACTCTTGATGCATCCTTGTTAGAGGCAAGACTCATTTTAGAATTCATGTTAAGAAAGGTCATGGTATCCAAGCCAACCTTTTTTTAATTGTAACTCAATTTGTTTCAAACGTCTGACTGTATGAGACACTTGCAGGAAGTTACATATTCATGTGGAAAGTGAAATTATTGTGTATGGAGGTAAACTACATCGTTAGTTGATGAAAAGAGTTTTTATGTCTACTTGTTTCATAAGAAGAAAGAGTCTACAAATTCCTGTACCTAGCGTTATTCGACAGAGAAGTCAAGAGGGTTTCCAGCAGCTGGCTATTCAGTAAAGAAGAGTGGTTGCAAATTCCAAATAAGTCATCTCATAAAGAAGTGGAAGGTGGTTTGGGGGAATAAGCCGATATAACCCAGATCCACACTCACACTTTAGGTCGTCAGAACATTACAATACATATGTTTGTGGCAGGCTTATTTATTGTTAATATAAGTAGCTCCCTTGATTGTGTGTGAAACAGTTTTGCAAGCCTCTGTGAGTCAATATTTGTGTGGTTTCATTAGCTAAGCCCAGTGAAAATAAGGCATTTGCACTATTTAAAGCCAAATACAAAATGTAAAGGAAACCTATCAATCTTGAAGGAAAAGGTTTGAGGAGATATGACTAGTGCACAAAAATTTGCACTGGACTGGCAACTAAACTTAAACAAATCAGTTTTTCACGGGGTGTGATGGCGGTTCATAAAACTGTGTTCCCTTCAGTAATTCTGGGTGCAATTTGATACAAAAAATGAAAAAACTGGTGCTTTGACTTTCTGAAAAGCTTATAAAATGCACCTTTCTCTTCCTCGAGCTTCTTGCACAGGGTGTGAAATTCCTTTTTGTACCACATAATTGGCATTTTTGGGACCTACACTCTTTTGTTGGGTTGTTTTGCAGTTCTGTTTTCCTTGTTTAATATACAAGCTATCTTTAGTCCAATAAATGTCATTATTGTACAAATCTGCACTCCAGCATCCACATACATAAGCACCATGTTGTGTATGTGCACTTCACGTAGAAACTAATGTAAAGCATCTTGGAAAATTCGCAATTCCAGCAGAAAAAAAGAAAACTGTTGAGGGCAGTCATGTGAGTTGAGATCAAATGACTTAAATTGATTTCACATATCATGACGTGATGGAGAGAGTGAAAGCACCTTGACATTATGCTGCTGTGACGTGACAGTGGCATGATGGCAACTGTGAATTGACCTTTATGCATAGATACTGACTTTCTTCTTAACCTCTTCCTCTGGAACATATGGCTGGGAGGATGCAACACCACTATCATGTTGATATTTGCCAGTGCTATTTCGTTTATATATTTGAACATAGTATCCACAGTTGTGGAAACTCAAAGGTAAATTCACACTGGCCGTCATTCCACTGCTACATTACAGCACTACCACATTCAGGTGCATTCACACTGTCCATCCTGTCATGGCATATCAAATGAATTCAAGTCATGTGAACTCAACTCACATGGATGTCCTCAACTGCTTTTTTCTCGGGAATTACGATCTTTGCAAGATGATTTTCAACTGTTTTTATGCGTTTCACACAATCCAGAGAGCTACTTAACAATAAGCAAGCCTGTAACAAACACATATTTGAACAAAAAATGCTAATGCAGTCCTTGATGTCTGCTTCACAAAAGAAGCATTTAGTCACGGTTACAGTGTCTGAAGATGTCAGTTCATTTCTTCATGAAATATTTTAAATGCCTGAGAACACACAAATAAATTCCATTCACTAATCAATTTGTTTCTACTGTGAGTTAACGAGCATTGCGCTCTCATTTAAGTATATGGCCAAAAGAGTCAGCCTTCAGCAATTGTGAAACGAACCCTGTCGTCCAGGTGTGCAGATTCACCATGAGATGGGGAAACTCAAAGGCATATATTGTCTGTTGAGGCCTAAGCACTGCGGTGTGCTAGTGAGACAGGCGAGAACTTATGTCATAGAGAAACCCAGTAGAAGGTTTTTGTGGCCAAGGAGGCGTAGCAGTGTTAAATGTGGCGGACCTAAGATCAGCCATAAAGGGAAACGTTTAAGAAAACTATTTAATTCTGTAGTAGTGCAGGGCATGAAGCCACAGTAATTTTAATCTGCCATCCTCCATAAAATTTCGTGGTGATCCCAATAAAACTTGAATGTTGATTATATCTATAATAGTTTAGGATTTACTGCTAAAGTGAAATTAACAAGTTTTGTAACAAAGACCTGAATGCTAAAAGCTGAACGTTTTGGTCGATCTTAACGATCGACATTTCATATAGAAGCACATCATTAAAATGACAAATGTTATAATTATCAACTCTGTAACTTTATTTGTTTAAAAGATATGGTAAAATTAAATTATTAGTATTTTCAGTTAAGCATCAGATCATCATTTCCCCCACACAAAACACATTTAAGAATTACAGCATGACACCTTATTGAATCATTAGGTAATAGAATATTTGTTGTAAAGATTAGTGCATAATATTACTTTTGTTCTTTGTTTATTTATCAGGAAGCACATTGGTGCAAGGCTACTGGCTGTGACATTCAAAGCTAAGAAGAAAATGGTATTGGTTTTATGTAAAATAATTTAATGTTTATTATCTAATGGATGTTATTGTTACTTTATTTAGGACGTGAAGAGGTGAAGCTTTGGTTGTTTAAATATGTTAAAATGTAAAATAATGTAGAATAAGCTGTAGCCAATCAGATGGACGGCTTCAGGAAAGGGAACTGCCCTAGTCAGTTGAGTGACGATGTTCGGCGCTCGGGAAAACGCGGTCGGAGACGGACAGAGGACAGTTCTGGTCTAGAAACACAGGGAACAGTTCGGATTGAGACGTGAAAGCGGACGGTCGGTCTTTAGGTAGCTAGGAAGTGGAATGACTTACAAAATTTCGCGTTGTGTGGTATAACGGGACTTAGTCTCTGAGCAGTGAGCAGCCATGTGCCTGGTGTGAACTCTAACATTTCGCGTAGTTAACGTGGTGGACTCGTAATTCGTGATGAGGTTGTGAATGATCGAACTGTGACAAATGGATATGCGCTCTAGTGTAACAGTAATTCTAAATACGACCACTTTCGCTATTAGTTTGCTTTCTGAATGGACATTATTCTAACCAAATCGCAACTGTGTGGCCTATATCATTTATGGTTCGTTAATTTAGTTCCCAATTTTATTATTACTGTTATTATATTTTATATTAACTTTGTATTTCGAAAACTTGCTGTCAGCCAGACAAGTTAATCAAAGGCCACAAGTGTCTAATTTAGGGCATGTAATGTGACACGTGCAGTTCACCTCTACACAAGTTTGAGCCAAGACATTTCAAGAAAGAGGAACTGCATGTGAACCTTAACAACCTAGGGAATTTAGCTTGCACTACCCACAGTACTGTTAAGCTTCAGCCATATTGCAATCCACTTTGTTGTAAAATATTAAATATGGTACAGGTATGTATAAAAATTCACTTTATAAACGTAGTAGAGGGCAAGTAGTTTAGTACACTAATGTTGTACAAGTCAGACTGCTGCTTCACTACTTCAATTAATCTTTCTTCATTTATTATGGAATTGTAAATTTTAACAAAGAAAATAACGAAACGAAATAATTTACAACAAACAACAAAAATCATGAACAACAAACAATTGGTAACAACCATAAAAACCACGCAAAATGAAATATGTAGATGTGCACATGGCTGTGTATTGGGAAGAAATGAGATTAGGATACACATGATCAACAATGGATGGATAATGTTGGCTATCAAAAGTTTCTTCCTCAGAAACCTTCATGGTGCCCTGATGCGATGTGATGCACAGTATGGCCATTGTGGATGCTGCCACTTGAAATTCATTGTAGAATGTTCTGCTGGGATGTGACGTAACATGACGTGATAGCCAGTGTGGATTGGCCTGTATAGTAATTGGTAATGGTTGATGACATCATATTAGTTGTTGTATGAAATCGATTTGCTGAGTTGCATACAGTTTACATTAAAAAAATATATGATTGATATCCCCTACAGTTGTTCCATCACATTCCAACAAGGTTTATCTCTTATTTGTATTCAGTGAAGATGACTAATGAATGATTCATGATTAAATCTCATCCCTATTATGGAGCCTATGAAATGTTTATTTGCTTTAATTGTGTGGAACCAAGACTTCGAAGGAATGTTTGGCTATATTTGACCAAAATATTTTCCTTTGATGCATATTGTTAATTGATATTCTTCTTCCCACTGATATGTTATTCTTCTATACAACATGTTCCTCAGATGTGATGAGGGTAAAAAGATGTTCTTAAAGCGCTTTTTTGACTGGGTGTTTTCGCTGAGTCATCGAGCGTTTCATTATATTTAATGTTAGCATGTCCTTTGATCCGCATAAATTTTGTCACCGTTCTGAGATATTTGTACTTTTCATGATATTCAATACCAGTGGATTAGTTTTCTTGAGTAAGGTAGGTGTCTGCATATCATCCACTAAGCTTCTGCAATCCATTAAAATCAAAATGTTTCTAGTTGTGAGGTTCTGCGAATGTTTTAAAGCCGTGAGTGCAGCTGCAGCTTCTGCCAAGAAACTGAAAGTTTCACTGGTAATCGAAATCAGTTGTTTGTAAATTGTTCTCGAGCATAGAAACGAACATCCCACTCTCCCATTACCTGGGGTTTTGGAGCCATCAACACAAATAAGGAAATATTCCACAAAATTATTAGCAATGCAAGTTTTTACTAGTTGTTCTGCTCTAGCATTTGATATTGTTGGAAAGAAAAAGACATCAGTTGCTGATGTTATATCATTACAATGGAAGTCTGAATTAGGATGTGTTGACATTCTTTGGAGTTTATGAAGAATTCCCTTCATATATATATATATATATATATATATATATATATATATATATATATATGTGTGTGTGTGTGTGTGTGTGTGTGTGTGTGTGTGTGTGTGTGTGTGTGTGTGTGTGTGTGTGTGTGTAATTCTGATTTTAGAGCACTTTTAATTCTTTGCCTATTCTTACCTTTTTGAAAAAAATCTCTCGAGTTTCAGTATCAGTGGGTGGTCAATTGCATTAATTTCCATTGCAAGGCACTGGGCATTTCTGCAGCTTGTGTTAACAATGCATTTGTTGGCGTCGAATGCATAGCTCCTAGGCAAATCCTGATGCAAGTAAACTCGAGTTTTTCTAGTTTAAAAATTGATTTTCTGTTGCCTTTTCAGAACAACATGCTTTAATAGTCGATTTCAGAACTTACTGGGTTAGTGCCCACTGCTTCACTCATGTAGACTGTTCTTCTAATCGGAGAGATATACTGATAGCTGAAGTCCAAAGTTTTTGTTAATGATGTCTTTTGTTCTTGTGGACATATGTTCATAGCAACTTTCATCCTCAAACAAATATTTCTTTTTATCTAATGGAGAAGTGAAATACCAATTTTCATAAATTTGGCCTTAAATATTTTTAATGGAACGAAATATTTTATTAAAAATTTTGGTCTCTTATTGCACTCTCCTAGGGGTTGAATTTCCAGAAACTCGTACTTTTTAAATTTCTAACCAAGAAGTCAAATACCATTTGTCGTAGATGTAGCCTTAAAGATCCTTTAATGGTTCTTTAGTAATTATTTATTTTCAAAAAAATTGTCACCCGCATTTCCAAAAATGCTGAAACATGTATTTTTATTTTCTGACTGAGATATAATAAAACAGTTTCCGTAGTTCTAACTGCAAAATTCCCTTTATAGTGGCATGCTTTCAAAAATCTGTTCATCCAGTTCTTCAGACCATTGGGGAAGGGGGGGATTTCTGATAACCCCTTCTTAAACAATGCTTAAAATATAAGATCCACATGCTCTCCAAACTTCAAGATTCTACCTTAATGATTTGGGCTGGGCGATGATGAGTTAATGAATTAGTCTGACTATTTCACTCCCTTAGGGATGCATTTTCCGAAAACACTAAAACAGTTTATTTTTTCATGTCTAATTGGAAGCCAAACACCATTTTTTTAAAGATTTAGTTTTAAAAATGGTTTTGCAATGTAATATTTTCATAAAATGTTTCACTCCATTATTGTTTGAATTACCAAAAACAGTGGCATGTGTGTTTTATTTCTAAAATAAGAGGCAAATACAAATTTTCATAGATTTAGCTTCAACAATGCTTGCACAATGAAATATTTCCATAAAAACTGTCATCCCATATTTCATCTTCTCAGGCACTCAATTTTCAAATACACTGGAAAACATTTTTTTAGTTGAAATCGAGAAGCCAAATATAAATGTTCATAGCTGTAGCTTTGAAAATACTTTAGTTGTTCTTTAATAATGATTCCTTTAAAAAATAGCTTTCACTACTATCGCCCTCATAGGGTTAAATTTCAAAAAATTCTGAAAACATATTTCTTTATTTCTGACTGGGAAGCCAAATACCAATTTTCATATATCTAGCTTCAAAACTGCTTTAACAGAGATGTTTTTCAAATAAAACCTTCATCCCCTATTTCACCCCTTTAGGTTTGGAATTTTGAAATATCCCTTCTTAAATGATGCCTTCAGTACAAGATCTGCAGCCTCTCCAAATTTCAAGTTTGTACCTTTAGTGGTTTGGCCTGGGTGTGATGAGTCAGTCAGTCACTCAGCCAGGATATTGACTTATATAGAGAGAGAGCAGACTGTATGTTAATAGCAGAACAGCGTGACCCACTACCCAGCATACTCTTGTAATTGAGCACATCACATTGAGGCAATGTTGGAACTTCTCTATGAGGTACACAGTATGCCCCATCCATGATGGCGTGAGCTCATAATCATTCCTAGGAACTAACTCTTCACAGAGATAATTTGGTTATTTAATCTTATGTGTGCCAGTCGCTGTGAAACCCTTCAGCTGCCAGAGTTAACCACAGTTGTCTTAAATACTGAGAGCTGTAAGCCATTAGATGCCAATCATTTTTCTAACTGGGATGGTGCTTTACCCACTACTCTACTCATTTCTTCAAGGCTGGTAGCAGAAGTATACATGCATATCTCATCAGCATACTGTAGTACTCGAGTAGCTTTTGGCAGCCTAGTTCTCATGCCTGCTGTGTAAACATCAAATAGGACAGGTCTCAATGTCGGTTCCTGTGGAAGTCCTGGAGTGGTACACCTTGTGCATACAGTTTTATTTTTTCATGTAATAGAATAGACCTTCTAACCAAAAATTTGGTTACACCATAAACAAAATTTTATGGCAGTCCTACCTCTATCATACTTTGTTACAGTAAGGGTATGGTAACTTTATTGTATGCCCCTTCAATGTCCACAAACATGGGTGAAGGATACTGTCTTTCCTCAAATGTATTTTGTGTGCCCAAAGTGAGACGTTTCACACTATCTAAAGTAGTGCAATTCTTCTGAAAACCATTTTGATAGTCTCATGGTATACTATTCGTTTCGAATTACCATTCAAGATGGCTTTTAATTAATTGTTCCATTTCACAATGCACAATGAGAGTGCTGTGGTTCTATAGGAGTCAGCAGATGTTGTATCATTTCCAGGTTTCAGAATTTGTATAATGATTCATGTAGTATAATATTTAGGAAATGATTCTTATAACTATACTGATTGCAGGTATCCAATAGCCACCCTTTCGCAGATTAAAATAAATTCTACAGCATTTCATAATACACTCCTGGAAATTGAAATAAGAACACCGTGAATTCATTGTCCCAGGAAGGGGAAACTTTATTGACACATTCCTGGGGTCAGATACATCACATGATCACACTGACAGAACCACAGGCACATAGACACAGGCAACAGAGCATGCACAATGTCGGCACTAGTACAGTGTATATCCACCTTTCGCAGCAATGCAGGCTGCTATTCTCCCATGGAGACGATCGTAGAGATGCTGGATGTAGTCCTGTGGAATGGCTTGCCATGCCATTTCCACCTGGCGCCTCAGTTGGACCAGCGTTCGTGCTGGACGTGCAGACCGCGTGAGACGACGCTTCATCCAGTCCCAAACATGCTCAATGGGGGACAGATCCGGAGATCTTGCTGGCCAGGGTAGTTGACTTACACCACGTTGGGTGGCACGGGATACATGCGGACGTGCATTGTCCTGTTGGAACAGCAAGTTCCCTTGCCGGTCTAGGAATGGTAGAACGATGAGTTCGATGACGGTTTGGATGTACCGTGCACTATTCAGTGTCCCCTCGACGATCACCAGTGGTGTATGGCCAGTGTAGGAGATCGCTCCCCACACCATGATGCCGGGTGTTGGCCCTGTGTGCCTCGGTCGTATGCAGTCCTGATTGTGGCGCTCACCTGCACGGCGCCAAACACGCATACGACCATCATTGGCACCAAGGCAGAAGCGACTCTCATCGCTGAAGACGACACGTCTCCATTCGTCCCTCCATTCACGCCTGTCGCGACACCACTGGAGGCGGGCTGCACGATGTTGGGGCGTGAGCGGAAGACGGCCTAACGGTGTGCGGGACCGTAGCCCAGCTTCATGGAGACGGTTGCGAATGGTCCTCGCCGATACCCCAGGAGCAACATTGTCCCTAATTTGCTGGAAAGTGGCGGTGCGGTCCCCTACGGCACTGCGTAGGATCCTACGGTCTTGGCGTGCATCCGTGCGTCGCTGCGGTCCGGTCCCAGGTCGACGGGCACGTGCACCTTCCGCCGACCACTGGCGACAACATCGATGTACTGTGGAGACCTCACGCCCCACGTGTTGAGCAATTCGGCGGTACGTCCACCCGGCCTCCCGCATGCCCACTATACGCCCTCGCTCAAAGTCCGTCAACTGCACATACGGTTCACGTCCACGCTGTCACGGCATGCTACCAGTGTTAAAGACTGCGATGGAGCTCCGTATGCCACGGCAAACTGGCTGACACTGACGGCGGCGGTGCACAAATGCTGCGCAGCTAGCGCCATTCGACGGCCAACACCGCGGTTCCTGGTGTGTCCGCTGTGCCGAGCGTGTGATCATTGCTTGTACAGCCCTCTCGCAGTGTCTGGAGCAAGTATGGTGGGTCTGACACACCGGTGTCAATGTGTTCTTTTTTCCATTTCCAGGAGTGTAAATAGTGTTGTTCCTGGTGCTATGTTCACTGAGCAGGTTAAGGCAATCGACAGCTCTGCTTTTGTAAACGACAAGCATAGGAAATGAAGTGATATTTCTTCTGGAATACTCAGAGGTTCTGCCAGCACTGATAGACGCGCTATTTTGTCTATATATATATATATATATATATATATATATATATATATATATATATATATATATATGAGTGATTCATCCATTTTCTTGAAATTGATATTTCCTTGGACCTATGTTGAAGAGCCTTGTTATGTCCCCATATATCTGTGACTAGTGTCTTTATGCAATTTGTTACAAAATGCTGACTATAGTCTGTCTGCAAACTCAAGAGCAAGCAGCGCTTTTGGTGGGGGAAGTGGCCTTTCCTGGAGGAACGCTGCCACTGGCCTACAGGGGCGCCAAAAATCTTTTGCCCGTTATCTGTCTAGCAGTGTAGATCGGCGTGCAGTGATATACGTCGTTTATGTACGTGGCATCTTAAGATGCCAGAGTCAGTGAGTTAACTTTGTATGCTTACTGATGTACATCGATATCCGGAAGTGATGCATAATCGTCTATCATTGCAAGAAAATGTGCAGAATACGAAGAGGAGATATTTGGGGAGTAACGAGCGTTCGATCGTCTCTAATGTTATTACAGTGTGTGTTAAAGAGGCAACCCAAAAACAACTGTTGGCTAATATTACCAGTCCCAATCAAAGGGCTGCAATTTATGCAAACGTCAGCCGCACCTAATAGGACGCATAAGTAAGGAATGGAAAAATAAGCCACATGGTTTACTGGAATCGCCGCGGAGGAAAACTAATAATTTTGGGAGGAAACCTATCGTTATAGACAGTTTCCAAATCATGTAAACCCTTTGATGCTTATGGAACACTAAATCTCTATCTTGATCACTATTCACCTAACACATATTCCTTAGAAACATGTGCGCAATAGCTATTCTAAACACTGCTGAAATTTCCTATGAAACATGTACACCGGTTCTGGACTTCTAAGCAAAAGCAAGGTGTGTTCACATATTAATTTTTATTTTTTGGTTAGAACTTTATTTGTTAATCTACACTAATGTTATCCTCTTCCAATTCCCGATACACTTTAGGAACTGTTTCTTCGGAATAGTTTACAGGTCTCTTAAGTGCGCATTTTTAATCTCATCCATGCTTGTAAAACGCTGTCCTTTAAGGTCTGCTTTGAAATGTTT
This sequence comes from Schistocerca cancellata, assembly GCF_023864275.1. Lineage (NCBI taxonomy): Eukaryota > Metazoa > Arthropoda > Insecta > Orthoptera > Acrididae > Schistocerca > Schistocerca cancellata. The sequence continues at coordinate 158,186,190 of NC_064627.1, forward strand.
ATACCACTTGTCTGCCCTTGGTTTACTCATAACAGGCTCACCAAAAGCAATATTTACCATTTCTAAAAATTTCATACACTTTATTCCATTCTTATAACAAAATTTAATACAGATTCTCTAATTTATTTTTATACAAAACAAATAATCCTTGATGCTACCAAAACACACGGGACCTTTCTGACGGATGACAACAGAGTAAATACCCAGTATGCATAACATTGAACACATGCTTTTGAGGCATGTTTACGAAGACAGTGACAAAAAAGTAGTGCAAATCCGACTAATGCAACACACAAAATTATAAATTTCTGTTTACTTTTTAAACACTCTTCGTGTCGCAAGAAATGTTAAGTTCTAACGCATTCCTTCAAAGAAAACTTCTACCTCTTAGTAGAAACACAAAGTAAGAACAAGCCTTAAATTCTACAGACTGATCGCATCATATTGGGTTCGTTTTACGAATAGCACTAGAGGAACATACATTAACATGAACAGGCATTTGGTTCTATGTTTGTAGTAGAATCCTGACTTCCGTTCTTATGTTAATATTATTTACTGTATAATGCTGTGTTTCGAAAGAAGCTATCATTGTCTGTATTCCTTATGGCCTTAATGCATTTGTCTAAAAATAAACGCAGCCGAGACGTATCTGTACACGGCTTCGCCACAGATTTGAAGCGCGCGCCGCGGCAGGGCCGGCACTACGTTGTGAAACAACCTGTAGAAGCGCCTTGTGACGCAGCTGGGTTGACAGAGTGGGGACTCGCTCGCTCGCTCTTCAGTTTACCGACTGACTATAGCTCTCTCTCCTTTTCCTGTAAAATGTCGTTCACTTGAGAATCTATTTTGCTATACTGTATGTTTTGTAGACCATCGTTGCCAGTTTTGTAAAGGCCTCATCGGTACTAATAGGGGAGGGGGGGGGGGGCGGTTGCCACGGTTATTATGGCAGGACGAGTTTGTGAGTTCGTGAAACAGCTTCTGGTGCAGTACACCGCTAAGACAATTTGTGTCTGCGACTGTCACACAGCTATGCCCAAGGGCAAGGTAACAGGGTAGGAGGATAAAGGTTCTACAACACTCCAACAATTTAGTAAAAAGGCACACAAATGAGTTAAAAAGGTTTACTTATCTTTGCGACTGGTTGAATAATGAAATCTGCAACACTTCATGCAATATAACCCAAAAAAGGCTCTCAATGACTATGTGCAAATAATCTTAGGTAAACTTCACAGTACATAGCAAATGCAATTTACAACACTGGCCTGTTCACTTCTAAGAGTACAATAAACAATGTTTTCTCTGTAAGCCAGCCCTGGACGATGATCTATAACCAAGTGGACGAGAACTGCTCTTCTATCTTCCGAGTAGGCTACTGCCCGTTGTCGTCCGGTCACTGGCGGATTGTACTCAGCTGGCAATTGGCCGAGGCGAAGTCGAAATCTTCATCCTCAGCGCCTCCCATGGCGCTGGTGGAACTCACTCAAGTTGCGAATCTCTATGGTACTAGCACCAGCTCGCATCTTTACATCTGTGGTACTTTTTCCCTGGGTGCATCTTGTTCGGACGACACAGCACTCCTCCCTCCCTCCCCCCCCCCCCTAAACCGCCACACTGTCGTCACGTACGGCTGAACATCATACTGACGGTGTGGGGGAGGCACGGGTGTTGGAACCAGTGTTGGAGTTGCGTCCATTTCTGTAGCCAATGCTGTGTCGCTGCCAGCACTCCAGCATCCGCCTTGAGACTGTGAGGGAATACCGGCCGAAAAACGACGCAGAGGGTGCGCCCCAGCACCCATCAGTTGGGCATCTTCTTGACAGCATGGATCTGCGGTATCTTCTTGACTGGAGGATCCTTGACTCAGCAGTGGTGGCGTGGCAGGCGCCGCTGGACGGCCGCTAGTGGCCAGATGCGACGTCGGATCGACGTTCATCAGCTCGAGGACTGGAAACAGTGTTGCGTGACCCCACTCTGATGGATGGCGCTCGGCTTGCGTCGACTGGGAAGGCCAGGAATCTGTGAAGATACGGGAAGAAGCAGAACTTTGCAAGCGACAAGGGCAAAATTAATTTAGGTGCCTTTTCTGCAATCCATACGCAAACCAACTGAGTTAGTAATGATGCCGTGCTCCCATTACTTCTTTCTGCCATAGATTCTGTAAAACACAGGTTGGCTAATTTGATATGTTGGCTGACTGGCGTCCGTAGGCGCCGACTGCTGCGGAGGATGGAGCAAGTGCAAGAGCGTGCGGTGGCATCGCCCATGTAGCCATTCTGTGGGCGAGGGCTGTTGCGGGGCTGTAAGTGATAAGTGCACAAGAAGCGAAGCAAGGCTTGTTCACGGGGAAGATGCGAACGAAGTTTGCCCATTTGCTGTTTGAACCTGTGAGCAAAATGTTCAGCATCACTATTCGATCTGGGGGGGGGGGGGGGGGGTCGGGGCCTGGTGATGAGGTCAGATGGCATACGTCGTTCGCTGAACAGAAATCTTAAAATTCAACTGAAGCACTTGCAAAGTGAAGTGAGGTGTTGTCGATGACATGGGAACAACAAAGGGGAATTTAATACATGCCTCTACCACCACTAACTATTATGTGTTCCAGTAAGGGCCAGCAAAGTCTATGTGTACACGCTGCCAAGGCGCTTCTGCCTTAGGCGACTCAAAAAGAAGTTATGGAGGGGCGGCCTGATGTCCTGCATACGCTTGACACTGTTCAGACTTCCTTTCCATTTGTTTGTCCATGCCAAACCATGTACAATGTCTGTGGGCTAATTGTTCTGTGCGGACAACATCCATATAACCTTGATGCAATAAGCTGAGTACATGTCTTTGAAGCACTTTCAGTATCATCAAATGCAAATGTCCTGACTGTGTGAAGCAAAATGACACCATGAACAACAGAAAGATCAAGTCTACATGCAAAATATCGACGGACAATAGGGCTAACAATGTGCTTGATATAAGATGGCCATCTGGTACGAATCTATCTGAGCAAAATTTGCAAATCCGGATCGGAAGAAGTGGCTTGCGATAATCCAGGGGAAACTGCTCGACAATGTCACTTTCTTGTGCAGCAATTTGAAAACATGCTGCTTCGGATGTGTCAAAGTCAGCATCAGGTCCCATAGCGACATGTGAGAGAGCGTCTGCTTTCGCATGGACGATGCGTCTGTGGCCAAAATGATAGGTTTGTTTGAATCGAAATGAGCCAAGCATCGATCACTGAGGAACGCCGCTTTCAAGTTCTGAAGGGCTAAGTTGCAATCTTGGGACCAAACAAAAGGAACATTTTTGCAGCGAAGGCGATGCAAGGGAGCAGCTATATGAGCTATGTTAGGGATGAAATGAATGTAATAATCGAGCTTCCAAAAGACAGATTGCAATTCTTTGACATTAGGAGGCGGTTTCAGATCACGCTTGTAAATATTCTCGTGTCGGATGAAGACATCGAGAATTGATAACATTCCATCTGGAAAAAGAGACACTTTTCTTTAGTCCGGCCTCAGACAAAACTTGAAATAAAGTGCACAAGTTGGCAAGATGTTCTTCTGCCATGCGGCCAGCAGCTGCAATATCGTCCAGTAAACTTGTACGTGAAGGTACAGAAGTAGTCAGCTATTATAAGTAGCACGGTGCTGATGCGCTACCGAAAGGCAAACGAAGGAACGTGAGAAGTCCTAAATGTTTACTGATGACAAAAACATTTTGCCAAAATTCTTCAAGAGAAATCTGAAAGTAGGCATCGCGAAGGTCAATTTTTGAAACGTAGCGACCTGCGCCTAAGCGATCAATGAATTCGTCAAGTCGAGGCAATGGGTAAGTATCCGCAACTGTCAGAGGGTTGACAGTGGCTTTGAAGGCAGCACAAATCCTAATTCTTCCCGACGGTTTGCGAACATATACTACTGGGGAAGACCACTGACTTGCAGATATTGGTGGGATTATGACATTTTCTTGCCAGTGAGCCAGTTCTTTGCATCCTTTTCACGAAGTGCAATGGGCACTAAAAGTTCTTTGAAAAATAGCGGCTGTGCATTGTCTTTAAGCATAATGTGCGCTACAAAGTTATTGACTTTACCTACATCAGGAGCAAACAATTTTTGAAATTCGTCACAGAGCATAGCACGACTGCTACTCGAATTGAACCTATACATGACTAGCACCTTGGCTACAATGTTTAGTTCAAACAACCCGAACAAGTCGAGACCAAAAATTGCAATTGTTTCTCAACTTCGTAGCATTTGAAAGGAAACTGTCTTCTGCAGTTTCTGATAGGTGGCCGCAACGTGAAGTGCTCCTAAAGCTGGATGTTCTGGCCATTGTACACTGTAAGTGTATTTGTAGATTAACACAGTTTTTGTTTGCCTAGCACTTCAAAGTTTCATAATTTAACACAGATACAGATGCACCTGTATCTAACTGAAGTTTTACTCTGTGGCCTGAAATAACTAAAGGTACATACAATTTATTAGAGAGACGTTCCATAGGGGGACTAGTGTTCTGAATAATTGCACACGATTGTTCTGTGGGACCAAACTGTTCTGATATAATTGCGTAGGCTTCCGCGGCCAGAGTCAGTCGACATAAAAGTTTTCTGGGTTTGGTACCGCGTCATAATGTAAAAAACTACTGCTGCTATAGAAAAGCCAACGTTTCGGCCACGATTGCAGCGGCCTTCTTCTGGGTCTTTTTTATAGCAGCAGTAGTTTTTTACATTATGACGCGGTACCAAACCCAGAAAACTTTTATGTCGTAAACTGTTCTGAATTTACAACATGCACTTGCATAGCAGGGAAAATTGTTTCACATTGTGACCTGGGAACTTTTGTCTTTTTAAGCAAACACTTTGTACATGTCCAGTTCGGTGGCAGGAGTAGCAAGTGGTTTGGTGTGATGTGCAATGTCCATGTTTATGTGCTGTATAGCATCGGAGGCAAGATTTTGTACTATGCTGCTGGTGAGCAAAGCACGGCTTGCACTTAAGGTGTTGACATGGTATGGTGTTCTATCTGCAAAGCTGTTAGTAGGGGGACATTGTGGGTTTCCTATATGAGGGGCAAGTATACATCCAGGGGCATCTTTTATTGACAGGTCCTTAACCTATTGTTCTGCTAAGAGGATTATGACCCCTGGGGATAATTTATCGTTTTGATTGACAGGTCCTTAAACTATTGTTCCCCCCCAACCCCTCAGGAAACCTCCAACCCCCTCACTGATACAGGTACAGTTTCAGGTATGAGTTATGTGAATAGCCTCCTCTCACTCTTATCAATTTGATTATTGACTACTTAGTTAAATTTATCAATTACTTAATCCCTCCTCTCTGTTAACCCCTCGGACACCCCTTCCCCTCCCCTCTCCCCCTCCTCTCCTCTACCTGGAAATTGGCGGCTCTGTGGTAGAGAGGAAGGATCTCATGACAGGAAATTCAAGGGTATATTGTTTATTTACAAAAAATTCAGTTTACGGTGGTTGGATTTCTGTTGCCCCACATTATCTGCTTTCTGGGAAGATGCACGTCTTGTAAGAAGTAATTAAATCGCTGGCCTTTCTTTTTATTCCGATTGCGCAATGAACACTGTCATGAGACACCTACCACACGTAATTACAGCGTTAAAAATCTTTCGATCGCGAAGTATGCACTGTCAACTGGACTGCACAGAACGCCATCGTACACACTGCCAGGAGTTTGGGTGCAGCGGCGGCCCCTGCAAAGCGACGACGCGGTCGTCAGATGCTGAGCCACGTGCAGGTGTCCATTCAGGTCCCACAACTCACAGATCGGATGTGAAACTAATCCTCGAACAAAAGTATGAGGTGGCACATCCCTTTTATACTTGACACCTGAGAAATTCTTGTCGAAACACGTGCTTACCTAGCCACTGTGGCTGGTGCTGACGCATTGCCTTTGTACCTGCGTGCCCAGTGCCAAGCGAGATGTTTGCCTAGCGACCCACCCTCGCAGGTGCAGCTAAAAGGTTGTCAGAATTATATTGACGTCTCATGTCTATGTAAATAACAGCCAGGTCTCCCTGTCCTCGATGGTGAGTGTTCATCGGACGTGAGGGTGTCATCTGGAGTGCCACAGGGAAGTGTGATTGGTCCGCTGTTGTTTTCTATCTACATAAATGATCTTTTGGATAGGGTGAATAGCAATGTGCAGCTGTTTGCTGATGATGCTGTGGTGTAGGGGAAGGTGTCGTCGTTGAGTGACTGTAGGAGGATACAAGATGACTTGGATAGGATTTGTGATTGGTGTAAAGAATGGCAGCTAACTCTAAATACAGATAAATGTAAATTAATGCAGATGAATAGGAAAAAGAATCCTTGATATTTGAATACTCCATTAGTAGTACACAGTCACGTCGATTAAATATTTGGGCGTAACATTGGAGAGCAATATGAAGTGGGGCAAGCATGTAATGGCAGTTGTGGGGAAGGCGGATAGTCGTCTTCGGTTCATTGGTTGAATTTTGAGAAGATGTGGTCCATCTGTAAAAGAGACCGCTTATAAAACACTAATACGACCTATTCTTGAGTACTGCTCGAGCGTTTGGGATCCCTATCATTTCGGCTTGAGGGAGGACATAGAAGCAATTCAGAGGCGGGCTGCTAGATTCGTTACTGGTAGGTTTGATCATCACGCGAGTGTTACGGAAATGCTTCTGAAACTCGGGCGGGAGTGTCTAGAGGAAAGAAGGCGTTCTTTTCGTGACTCCCTACTGAGGAAATTTAGAGAACCAGCATTTGAGGCGACTGCAGTACAATTTTACTGCCGCCAACTTAAATGTCGCGGAAAGACCACAAAGATAAGATAAGAGAGATTAGGGCTCGTACAGAGGCATATAGGCAGTTATTTTTCCCTCGTTCTGTTTGGGAGTGGAACAGGGAGAGAAGATGCTAGTTGTGGTACGAGGTACCCTCCCCCACGCACTGTATGGTGGATTGCGGAGTATGTATGTAGATGTAGATGTGAAGGGATATCCCGTCTGTCAGTGTTACCCTCCCTGGAAATCGTAACATTCTGTTTTCAACATACGTCTCAGAAAAGGTAAACGTTTGCTCTTGTTCTCTAAAAGCCCTCATCATGTCTGTGCATGCTTGCAAAATCACCGCTCATCATAAAAACATTCTTGTTGTTTGGACAGAGAGCACTGTCTAAGCACAGATGGGAAAATCAGAACAATTACACAAACAGAATTCGAAGCACTGTCCTACAGAAGAGAAAAAAGTTTGGAATTTTTGGAATTTTTGGTGTCCACCAGCTGCTGGTCCGGAGATGTCCTAATGCCACAATGCCAGATGAGTGACAGCATCCTGCCAGAGAGCGAAGGCCTGTTTCAACTTGTCTTTGAATACTCAAAAAAAGAAGAGATCACATTACTCTCAGAACTTTCTGTAGATACCTATCCCCCCCTCAATCTTGTTCCAACCAGACTGTGAAGGCTCCTATCCCTCAGCACAAAGGATGTCTTGTGAACGAATGGAGCGTTCTGATTGACTCTTACTGAATTAATCCGCCATACTGCTGCTGCTGCCAGTGTGGTGCACTGTCCGCCTTTTTTTTCTGCAGGCGAGGCATTCAGCAGCAAAACTACACTCCTGGAAATTGAAATAAGAACACCGTGAATTCATTGTCCCAGGAAGGGGAAACTTTATTGACACCTTCCTGGGGTCAGATACATCACATGATCACACTGACAGAACCACAGGCACATAGACACAGGCAACAGAGCATGCACAATGTCGGCACTAGTACAGTGTATATCCACCTTTCGCAGCAATGCAGGCTGCTATTCTCCCATGGAGACAATCGTAGAGATGCTGGATGTAGTCCTGTGGAACGGCTTGTCATGCCATTTCCACCTGGCGCCTCAGTTGGACCAGCGTTCGTGCTGGACGTGCAGACCGCGTGAGACGACGCTTCATCCAGTCCCAAACATGCTCAATGGGGGACAGATCCGGAGATCTTGCTGGCCAGGGTAGTTGACTTACACCACGTTGGGTGGCACGGGATACATGCGGACGTGCATTGTCCTGTTGGAACAGCAAGTTCCCTTGCCGGTCTAGGAATGGTAGAACGATGGGTTCGATGACGGTTTGGATGTACCGTGCACTATTCAGTGTCCCCTCGACGATCACCAGTGGTGTACGGCCAGTGTAGGAGATCGCTCCCCACACCATGATGCCGGGTGTTGGCCCTGTGTGCCTCGGTCGTATGCAGTCCTGATTGTGGCGCTCACCTGCACGGCGCCAAACACGCATACGACCATCATTGGCACCAAGGCAGAAGCGACTCTCATTGCTGAAGACGACACGTCTCCATTCGTCCCTCCATTCACGCCTGTCGCGACACCACTGGAGGCGGGCTGCACGATGTTGGGGCGTGAGCGGAAGACGGCCTAACGGTGTGCGGGACCGTAGCCCAGCTTCATGGAGACGGTTGCGAATGGTCCTCGCCGATACCCCAGGAGCAACAGTGTCCCTAATTTGCTGGGAAGTGGCGGTGCGGTCCCCTACGGCACTGCGTAGGATCCTACGGTCTTGGCGTGCATCCGTGCGTCGCTGCGGTCCGGTCCCAGGTCGACGGGCACGTGCACCTTCCGCCGACCACTGGCGACAACATCGATGTACTGTGGAGACCTCACGCCCCACGTGTTGAGCAATTCGGCGGTACGTCCACCCGGCCTCCCGCATGCCCACTATACGCCCTCGCTCAAAGTCCGTCAACTGCACATACGGTTCACGTCCACGCTGTCGCGGCATGCTACCAGTGTTAAAGACTGCGATGGAGCTCAGTATGCCACGGCAAACTGGCTGACACTGACGGCGGCGGTGCACAAATGCTGCGCAGCTAGCGTCATTCGACGGTCAACACCGCGGTTCCTGGTGTGTCCGCTGTGCCGTGCGTGTGATCATTGCTTGTACAGTCCTCTCGCAGTGTCCGGAGCAAGTATGGTGGGTCTGACACACCGGTGTCAATGTGTTCTTTTTTCCATTTCCAGGAGTGTATTTTGTACAAATGGCTCTGAGCACTATGGGACTTAACATCTTAGGTCATCAGTCCCCTAGAACTCAGAACTACTTAAACCCAACTAACCTAAAGACGTAACACACATCTATGCCCGAGGCAGGATTCGAACCTGCGACGTAGCAGTCCCGCGGTTCCGGACTAATGCGCCTAGAACCGCACGGTCGCCGCGGCCGGCAAAACTATTTTGTACAGAACGTCATATTGCACTGATAGTTAAACTCTGCAAAAATGGTCTACAGATCGTGAAACATGGAAAGACACTCAGTTACTCTGCTCTGCTGTTTTCGAGTAAGGCTTGAATTTTTCGATGTGAATCCCGCCAAACTACTGCTGCTGGTGTGCGAGCACTGTCCGCCATTTTCTGCAGACGAGACTTTCAGTAGCAAAACTATTTTCCACAGATCGGCATATCGCACTGACAGTTAAACCTTGCAAAAGTGGTCTACAGGTCATGAAATACGGAAAGACACTTCCTCAATCACACTGCCCTGCTAGTGTCGAGAAAAGCTTGACAATTTGACCGTGAAGTTGATCTCCAATCTGGCTATATCACTACATACCATATCGATGTAGTAAACACACAATTCCTATCCTGCATCATACAAAATCACAACTTCTACATCCTGTATATAGCTATCGACTGCCAGACACTCGTACATGTACCGCAATGACTGATAGCATAAGCACATGCACCAAATATACCCCTCACAGCATTGGATATTTCCTGCGAGGTCGAGAGGTCACTCAACGCAGCCGACGGTCACAAGTCATCTGCCGCCACACACACACAGACCCTACGCATGACCAGAGCACCCTCAGCGAACCAAGATCACTCTCCACACTGTTGCACAAAGGCTGGGTCAATTCCCCTCAGCACAAAGGCTTTACTGTTTCTAACCCCGACCTACTAGCTTTCTTGCTTTCTACAACTATCTCCAGACAGTGGGATTGCAAGGACATACGTACTTTCACGTGGTTTATCAGAATATCATAACATTTACGCGATACTTGTCGATATCAAGCACATAACAATATTGCTTGCATAGCAGTATCGCCTGCACAGTATAATTCTGAAGATATAGACTGGAAATTGCTTCTCTAGAAACCTGAAACTTTAGCAGGATGCAGCTAGGTTGAATGTGCTGTAAACCATGGAGAACGAGAAACTTATCCTGTCAGCGAAGACCTTTACGTGAAAACTCGAAAGAAATAGTGGAACTGATAATTCGACTTGCAAATACCGATGTCGGTGATATAACAGATTCCAAATCATCTGTATTATTTACAAAGACAACTAAAGTGTTTCTCATGTCTAGAGAACCAGCAAACGTGCCTTCCACTCGTGCACGCAACACATACCACAGTCGATGTTCTCTCAACCAAATGAAAACTAAAAATGTGCAGCAGCAGTCAACTGGGTAATTTACATGGGAGGGAATAACGGTCCAGCATAAGCAGACGTCCATATTGAATCTTCTCAAATTTCCACACGTAACACAAGTGATCACGAAGGCTGTTCAAGCTGGAAGCGTGAATCATTCCCACCACAGGCCACCTCAGCCGTGCGTCACGCACCCACAGACACAATCGTCCTAGGAAACCAGCCACATATATATCTGATCTCTGTACTTACAATTAAATATTACGATTGCAGCCACAATTGGACGACATTCGACAATGAGCGAAGTATCAGAAATACACTCTCCTGACGACTGTGGCTCTAGAAATAGAAATATCTGTACCATTATTATGACTGGACATAGTTATCCAAGAAAAAATCTTTCATTCCATTTGCAGCTATCGCAGTATTCCACGACAAATCCATACTTTCTTACGACAGGACATGTCAGAACACAAACATACTTTATAAGCCTGATGCTCAAAACGAATCTATCACACATCTCGTACTACTAAGTATAATAGTTTACCAATAACTGAATGCTAGCGAGACAAAACAATACTGAGCGAAAATCAGCGATTTCATCTTGCTCAAGCTATAATAAAGTGATCTAATACAGAGGGTGTTGCAGTATCCACTCAGACTCCTCCAAAAGTAAATCTAAGAACCCACCACAGGGCCAATCATCAGAATATCAGAATATCATAACATTTACACACAAGCACTTAAACAAAAACCTAGCTGACTACTATCTGTTAACGTTGTTCATTTCGTGAAGATTTTAATCAGTGCTGTGTTGATATGTGTACACAATGGGAACTTGTAGTATTGAATGGAAATTATAGATGATGTTGTCATGAGAGCCACAGCACACCCCAAGTCTTCAAGTGCAGTGAACGTAGACAGCTGCTCGCAAGTTACTGCTTCTATGTGAACCTTGCATACTTTTTGAGTGACTGCTGTGAACTAAAAATGAATTAAACAAAGACACTTTCAATAAATAGTATGTTCTTTCCTGTAAATATAGAGAGAATTAAACTGTATGGATAGGGATATTAACATATGAAATATATTATTATTTTTCTTTTATACATCTCTGTTATTACCAAACCATGTACTAATGGCATACCATCTTCCAGGAAGAATAGTATATTTTATAAATCTGATCCTGCTTGTTTCTGTCTGTTGTTTTTGCATGTTCCTTGCACAATCTACTGCCTATTGCCAGGAAGTTGGGCCACAATCTCGCTACACACCACTCAGCTCAGGAAACATGATGCTCTCGATGATGATTGAGGGATAGTCAGATTCCTCAGTCTGCAAACAAATGTAAGAATAACGGAAAAAATAGCTAGTGCCTGTATTGGGTGTCCTGTCCACAGCTTTTGGTTGTTTCCTGTGGACCACAGACAGATGTTGGGATGTGTGCCAACCCAATACCAACACCAATTTAGCCATCCACTCCGATGAGTGCATCATAAAAAGAGTTTGAATGTAATCTCCAAGTCAGCAAGTCCAAATTAAAAAACTGAAAGAAAAAAAATCAAATGAGGTTTCCTGAAAGATGTAATGGTACCACAGCACACATATAACAGATTGCTGTACACACAGCTATGCTGATTAAACATTATTATTATATGTATATGAATGTTAGAAATATGTAGTGAATGTATGAATGTGAATTAATATTCTCTCATTTAGCTATTTGGCTAGTACACCACAAGTATGTGCACTTGCCATATCACTGTTTTTTCTTTTGTACAGCAGTAGATATGCGTATATGACAAATGATGTCAAATGATATGATTATCTTTCACTTTATTGCATTTCTCTCCTTCTTGAATACTTGTGTAATAGAAAGACTGAAATCACTTAAACATTTGTATGAAATTCTTATCAACATTGCTACGAATATGGGAACTGATAGACTTATTTTGTGATGAAAACGTAAATAACTGTGTAATGATGTCAATAATACTGCATATGACTTATGTTATCATTAGGGTCAGTGTAGTATTCATCACTACCACTCTTAACGAATTAATACACGAGGGAGAAGTTACCACTGTCGAGATGATGTTAGTAAATTGCTGATGCAAATAATTGCTTAGCATTTGTTTTATGTTGTCAGATGATTTTGCTCCTATTGAGTCTCTTATGTTTACTGGCTTGAGTTTCCATGTGAGTGGAACACAAATTTAGACTGCTTCCATATTGGGACATATGAACGTACTTATTAAAGAAGAAGTGTGTTGAGAGACTGACTCAGGTAAAAGTTATCCTTGTTATGCTGAAGTTTTTACCGGAAACTAATGGAATAACACAAAATTTTAATGCTTGGCTACTTACCTGCAGTTAATCTTTGTTCACTGATCTATGTTTGAGTTGGATGTAACTCGTAATTCACTCATTATTACTAATATTATATGTATCTGGCTGAAATTTCAAACAGTAAGAAAGGTTTAAGTGGTATGCCTGCGATGTTTTCGTGACAAGCATCTATAAAAGTGCATGCAAGCTGTGTGTGTGCATAATCTGTTCTTGACAGAAAGGAACGTGCTTGCTAAAAGTGGTTTAAACACAAGTTATATAACATTTGAAAAATTTATCATTTATTAATCCTTACAATTATTCTTAGTATCATATATATATATATATATATATATATATATATATATATATATATAGGGTGTTACAAAAAGGTACGGCCAAACTTTCAGGAAACATTCCTCACACACAAAGAAAGAAAGCATGATATGTGGACATGTGTCCGGAAACACTTACTTTCCATGTTAGAGCTCATTTTATTACTTCTCTTCAAAACACATTAATCATGGAATGGAAACACACAGCAACAGAACGTACCAGCGTGACTTCAAACACTTTGTTACAGAAAATGTTCAAAATGTCCTCCGTTAGCGGGGATACATGCATCCACCCTCCGTCGCAAGGAATCCCTTATGCGCTGATGCAGCCCTGGGAATGGCGTATTGTATCACAGACATCCACAATACGAGCACGAAGAGTCTCTACATTTGGTACCGGGGTTGCGTAAACAAGAACTTTCAAATGCCCCCATAAATGAAACTCAAGAGGGTTGAGGTCAGGAGAGCGTGGAGGCCATGGAATTGGTCCGTCTCTACCAATCCATCGGTCACCGAATCTGTTGTTGAGAAGCGTATGATCATTGTTCAAACAAATTTCGGGCTTGCAGCCGGTCGTCGTTCAATACTTCGCACGATATTTCAACTGGGCGCCTGCCAGTCATCTTCAGGTGAGCCGTCGCAGACTGGCGATAACGTCCTCCTCTCCGCAATAAATAACGTACTGTAACTATTCTGCGCATGCGTCGAAAACTTGGTAGTTGAACCAACACTGCCCGCCGGCAGCGCCCTCGCTGGTGGAATAGCGGAACTCAGTCGCCCTCTGCGTTGCTGTTTGCCACGGCCGTCGACGCACTCTGTCGTCTTCGATTTGAGCAAATCGTGGAGATGATGGGATTCCATGCACTGTCCAGCTGGTAGCCGCTGTCACGGTTTAACAGATTTTCCGCCAGTCGTATTTCTACGGATTCTTTAATAATGGAGTCCCAGAAAGACGTTGCTGTGGACAAAATCATTGTTTTCTCATACTCCATTGAATGTCCAGTAGAAATACAATGTTCAGCAATAGCGGACTAGCTTGGCTGCAAAAGGCGGGTGTAACGTTGATGTTCAGTGCACCGTTCTTTCACGGTGCGTGTGGTTTGACCTATGTAAGCCATACCACATTGGCACGGTATTTTGTAAATTCCGGCCTTTCGTAGAAACAGATTGTCCTTAACTGATCCCACAAGGTCCGCAATCTTCGATGGTGGGCGGAAAACCACTTTTACCTGAAATTTTCGGAGGATTCTTGCTATTTTAAACGAAGTGTTGCCAACGAAAGGAAGAAAAGCTAAAGATTGTTCCGGCATGTTCTCCTCTTTATTCACTTCCTGCTTCTTAGTTTTAACTGTTAGTGCCCTGTTAATCTGCCGGATGGAATACCCATTTTCGCTGAATACTGTCTTTAGATGGGCGAGTTCTTGAGATAAGCTATCTAGATCTGAGACAGTATGAGCTCTATGAACAAGCGTTTTAAGCAAACTCATGGTTTGCGATGGGTGATGGCAACTCGATGCTTGCAGGTACAAATCAGTATGAGTGGGGTTCCAGTAAACTGAATGCCCTAGAGAACCATCATTCTTCCTTCGAACCAGGACATCCAAGAAAGGCAAACAACCATCTTTCTCTATTTCCATGGTGAACAGGATGTTGCTATGAATGGAGTTGAGGTGATGTAGAAACTCCATTAATTTATCTTCTCCATGATGCCACACTATGAAAGTGTCATCCACATACCGCCAAAAAACTGTTGGCTTCAGGGTAGCTGATTCAAGCGCTCTCTCTTCAAAATTCTCCATAAAGAGGTTGGCGACCAAAGGAGACAGGGGGCTACCCATGGCGACACCGTCAGTCTGTTCAAAATATTCTTGATTAAACATAAAATAAGTTGAGGAAAGTGCGTGCCTGAACAAAGCAGTGATATCAACAGGAAACATGTTACTAATCAGTGTCAAAGAATCTGCAAGAGGAACTTTTGTAAAAAGTGAGACCACATCAAAACTTACTAGAAGGTCTACACTGCTAAGACGAAGAGCCCCCAGTCTATTGATAAAATCAGCTGAGTTTCGTATGTGATGTGAGCACTTGCCTACAGAAGGTCTCAGTAAGGAAGCGAGATGTTTAGCTAAATCATATGTAGGAGCTCCAATGTTGCTCACTATTGGACGCAGAGGAAGACCCTCTTTATGAATCTTTGGAAGGCAATACAGTCTTGGAGGTACACAACCATGTGGTTTTAACCTCTTGATGGTCTCTTGCAGTAAGGAGGAGGAATTTAATAGTGCTGAAGTTTTTCGTTGCACATGTCCTGTAGGATCGTAATCAATCCTCCTATAGGTAGAGTCACTTAGCAGACAATACATCTTATCTTTATACACACCACGAGGTAACAAAACAGTTGCATTACCCTTGTCAGCTTTCAATACCACTACGTCAGGGTCCTCTCTCAGATTTCGTAATGCAGCCCTTTCTGCAGAGGTTAAATTACTGCGTTGAGTAGGAGCCTTCAACAGAGCATGGCAAGTTTCCCTTCTTATTTCGTCTGCGGCATCCAAAGGAAGACGTCGTACAGCTTCTTCAACACCACTCAAAATACTTATTAATGGCGGTGCTGTAGGTGTAGGTGCAAAATTGAGTCCCTTGCTTAATACAGACAGCGTAGAGTCGTCCAAATTCTGCTCCGTGAGATTGACAACGGAACGTCGTACCATTATCCCTTCTGGCGACGGCTTCTGTGGCAACAGTCGATCAAATTTTGATATCTGCCGACAATTAGCATCATTGTGGATCCACTCGAACTTGGCCGAAGTCACTCCATCAACCCAGTCCCACGATACAGGAGAAAGATACCTAGAGGAGGAGGAGGAGGAGGAGATTAGTGTTTAACGTCCCGTCGACAACGAGGTCATTAGAGACGGAGCGCAAGCTCGGGTGAGGAAAGGATGGGGAAGGAAATCGGCCGTGCCCTTTCACAGGAACCATCCCGGCATTTGCCTGAAGCGATTTAGGGAAATCAGGGAAAACCTAAATCAGGATGGCCGGAGACGGGATTGAACCGTCGTCCTCCCGAATGCGAGTCCAGTGAAAGATACCTAGCAACCTTCAGATGTAACTGGTAAAGTTCTGCTGAAATAGCATCTAAATGATGATGACTGAAGATGACTGGCAGGTGCCCAGTTGAAATATCGTGCGAAGTATTGAACGACGACTGGCTGCAAGCCAGAAATTTGTTTGAACAGTCAATTCGCCGGGAAAATTTTAAAATTCACAGCGTATGATCACTTTGACTGAAATGTGCAGGAGCTTCATCGTGCATGAACCACATGTTGTGTCGTACTTGTAAAGGCACATGTTCTAGTAGCACAGGTAGAGTATCCCGTATGAAATCATGATAACGTGCTCCATTGAGCGTAGGTGGAAGAACATGGGGCCCAATCAAGACAACACCAACAATGCCTGCCCAAACGTTCACAGAAAATCTGTGTTGATGACGTGATTGCACAATTGCGTGCGGATTCCTGTCAGCCCACACATGTTGATTGTGAAAATTTACAATTTGATCACGTTGGAATGAAGCCTCATCCATAAAGAGAACATTTGCACTGAAATGAGGATTGACACATTGTTGGATGAACCATTCGCATTAGTGTACCCGTGGAGGCCAAATAGCTGCTGATAGTGCCTGCACACGCTGTACATGGTACGGAAACAACTGGTTCTCCCGTAGTACTCTCCATACAGTGACGTGGTCAACGTTACCTTGTACAGCAGCAACTTCTCTGACGCTGACATTAGGGTTATCGTCAACTGCACAAATAATTGCCTCGTCCATTGCAGGTGTCCTCGTCGTTCTAGGTCTTCCCCAGTCGCGAGTCATAGGCTGGAATGTTCCGTGCTCCCTAAGACGCCGATCAATTGCTTTGAACGTCTTCCTGTCGGGAGACTTTCGTTCTGGAAATCTGTCTCGATACAAACGTACCGCGCCACAGCTATTGCCCCGTGCTAATCCATACATCAAATGGACATCTGCCAACTCCGCATTTGTAAACATTGCACTGACTGCAAAACCACGTTCGTGATGAACACTAACCTGTTGATGCTACGTACTGATGTGCTTGATGCTAGTACTGTAGAGCAAAGAGTCGCATGTCAACACAAGCACCGAAGTCAACATTACCTTCCTTCAGTTGGGTCAACCGGCGGTGAATCGAGGAAGTACAGTACATACTGACGAAACTAAAATGAGTTCTAACATGGAAATTAAGCGTTTCCGGACACGTGTCCACATAACATCTTTTCTTTATATACAGGGTTTCAAAAATGACCGGTATATTTGAAACGGCAATATAAACTAAACGAGCAGCGATAGAAATACACCGTTTGTTGCAATATGCTTGGGACAACAGTACATTTTCAGGCAGACAAACTTTTGAAATTACAGTAGTTACAATTTTCAACAACAGATGGCGCTGCGGTCTGGGAAACTCTATAGTACGATATTTTCCACATATCCACCATGCGTAGCAATAATATGGCGTAGTCTCTGAATGAAATTACCCGAAACCTTTAACAACGTGTCTGGCGGAATGGCTTCACATGCAGATGAGATGTACTGCTTCAGCTGTTCAATTGTTTCTGGATTCTGGCGGTACACCTGGTCTTTCAAGTGTCCCCACAGAAAGAAGTCACAGGGCTTCATGTCTGGCGAATAGGGAGGCCAATCCACGCCGCCTCCTGTATGTTTCGGATAGCCCAAAGCAATCACACGATCATCGAAATATTCATTCAGGAAATTAAAGACGTCGGCCGTGCGATCTGGCCGGGCACCATCTTGCATAAACCACGAGGTGTTCGCAGTGTCGTCTAAGGCAGTTTGTACCGCCACAAATTCACGAAGAATGTCCAGATAGCGTGATGCAGTAATCGTTTCGGATCTGAAAAATGGGCCAATGATTCCTTTGGAAGAAATGGCGGCCCAGACCAGTACTTTTTGAGGATGCAGGGACGATGGGACTGCAACATGGGGCTTTTCGGTTCCCCATATGCGCCAGTTCTGTTTATTGACGAAGTCGTCCAGGTAAAAATAAGCTTCGTCAGTAAACCAAATGCTGCCCACATGCATATCGCCGTCATCAATCCTGTGCACTATATCGTTAGCGAATGTCTCTCGTGCAGCAATGGTAGCGGCGCTGAGGGGTTGCTGCGTTTGAATTTTGTATGGATAGAGGTGTAAACTCTGGCGCATGAGACGATACGTGGACGTTGGCGTCATTTGGACCGCAGCTGCAAGACGGCGAACGGAATCCCGAGGCTGCTGTTGGATCACCTGCTGCACTAGCTGCGCGTTGCCCTCTGTGGTTGCCGTACGCAGTCGCCCTACCTTTCCAGCACGTTCATCCGTCACGTTCCCAGTCCGTTGAAATTTTTCAAAGAAATCCTTTATTGTATCGCTTTTCGGTCCTTTGGTTACATTAAACCTCTGTTGAAAACTTCGTCTTGTTGCATCAACACTGTGTTCTAGGCGGTGGAATTCCAACACCAGAAAAATCCTCTGCTCTAAGGAATAAACCATGTTGTCTACAGCACACTTGCACATTGTGAACAGCACACGCTTACAGCAGAAAGACGACGTAAAGAATGGCGCACCCACAGACTGAGTTGTCTTCTATATTTTTCACATCACTTGCAGTGCCATCTGTTGTTGAAAATTGTAACTACTGTAATTTCGAAAGTTTGTCCGCCTGAAAATGTACTGTTGTCCCAAGCATATTGCAACAAACAGTGTATTTCTATCGCTGCTCGTTTAGTTTTTATTGCCGTTTCAAATATACCGGTCATTTTTGAAACACCCTGTATATATGAAAAAGGAAAAAATCGCAACCTATACCCCAAAAATTTCCCCAAAACAAGTTCCAAATTCCATGAAAATTGAACAAGTAACCAAAGTTCCATTTAACACTATTATTTGGATAATAACCAGTAATTGAAACAAGAACCTTATACTTAGTAATTTATCAACTTACAAAAGAAAGATCGAATCTCAGTAAACTCAAACTCAAAATCATAGTAAATCGCAAAATCATTGTAATTAAGACTAGCAAAGTACTCTTTGAGAATCGTGAGCAATGGCTAAGGAAAATTTGATCCACTGTCACTATGTTACGGGAGTTAGCCTAGGCTGGTCAGACTTGTTTGAATACTCGTATATGTAGGCGCGGTTAGATGGTTTTCCAAGGATTTATAATTGCGATCTACTATAACGCAGTGAAAGAAAACATTGACTTCAACTATAACATCGTTTATAATTCAGATAGACAAGTTCCTTATATTAGACCGAAGTGAACTTTTTAATTACATGACTCGAATTCAACTCTAGTTAGGCATTGAACAGTGAAGACAGTTAACTTCATTTGTAATTGCAAATGGACTCTGGAACTTGGCAGTAGTTTTAAAGCAGACAATTTATAAATTCCCTCCTCCCCACCACCACCTGGGAATGCTTCTTCCTCATGGCCTTGTTAGGAAGTAATTGTTATTGTGACTTTCGTACCAATTTACGCATTTGTGATTCAAAATTAAAAAATTGTTTAGAGACGTAACTGTGATCTTTTGCGTGCTGTGATAATATTTGACTGAAGCGCTTGGCGCATATATAGAAAGCAATTGCAATGTTACGACTTATTAGAGATTTGAAATTACAACCAAACTATGGGGAAGTTGGTGTTGGTGGAACTGAATTGAATTTATCATTAATATTTTAATAGCAACTGTTAAACCATCGAATATAAACGAGTTAATTACGACGAGCGGCGTAATATTGGTCACAATTGGTGAAGTAAATATCACACATACATCGAGAGTTCAGTTCAGTTCAGCACTGTTTTTTGTAATGTCGCCTTTACCTAATAACAGTATCATCGCTCTACGGACTATCGTCGAGTTTTAGCCAGGGCTGATCAATACTAATCTATCAACTACCAACTAGAAAAACTGGTGACGTTACAAAACTAAAGTTGTCACAGAGCTGTAGTACTTTATGTATGTTTGCTGGTGAATGTACGAAGCTACATATTTCAGCACATCATCTACAACATTTAATATTGAATTATCTTCAATGTTTTAAAGTATGTGGTTCACAGGACCCTTCTTGCAATTCCCTGGTCTGTATTCCCTGGCATGTACAAAAATCGAAGAAATTCTCCCTGAAAGAGATTGCTCTTATGTGTACATTATATCGATTATTATAGAACATACATCAGTTAAATTAATAATGAAGTCTCAGATTCTTTTAGAAACATGAAGATGAATAAAAAAATATTTGGAACCAGCCACAAACCAGCACCTTTGGCCTCCAATACATAATCGCATGCCTCTGTGTATTACGCTACAACGAAATATGGCTAAGCTTTGTGGTATTTCGTGTTACCACCTATCACTGGTAATTATTGTACGAGCCATTCTGCCAATGGCCATGGAATAAGATCTAGACTGAACTTAACCAAGAAAGTAGGAACATAAAACTCAAACACTATTTTCTACCGAGGAATAAAATTGTATAGTAAATTACCAAAGGAGATTAAGAAACTGCTAAAAAACACTTATTTAAAAAGGCAGTTAGCAGGTACCTGTTAACCCAAACCTTCTATACACTGAATTACTACTTAGATAACACTGAGTAGGGTTTTGACAAAAAATGTAACACAAATAATAATAGGAATAGTTGCTACTCACCATGCAATGGAGATACTGAGTCACAGATAGGCACAATAGAAAGACTGCCAGAAAGTGATCTTTCGGTCAATAAGGCCTTTGTCAGAAATAGATAACATACATACACACAAACTCATGCAAACGCAACTCACACACTTGTAATCACAGTCTCTGGTTGCTGAGTCTGGCCTCAGTTAAATGAAAGCATTTATGCATTAAAATATGCACAAAACGCCCAAATATACACTAAAACAAGGAAAAAATCTACCAAAAATATACTAATATGCACTTAAAATGAACAACCCTGCATCTAAAACCAAAACCAAATCTAATTGGAAAACGGGAATCTATAAATAGGTGTTTCTGAGATTAAAATGACACTGAATCAATTCAGAACCGATTTTAGTTTTGTTTGTTACAGTGAATTACTAAATATTTTTCCAAAACTTTCAGAAAACCGTTCTTACATCTCTCAAAAAAGTTTTCACATTTGGAAAAATCCCTCTGCATCACATTATGGTATGAAGTAGCACTTCATTGTTCCAATATTGCTTGAAAAACAATCCTTGAAAAGTATGCCTGACACAATGCTTTTCTTTAACTCACAAATTTAACAGCAAGCAAGTGCATGGAGATTCTGAAATGTATTAAAAAATTTATTTACAGCATTTCATGTTAATTGAGGGACTCGCAGATTAGTACATATTTTGAAGCGGCTATAACGATTGAGCGTTTCAGCCTAATTTTTAGTTCTTAAGAAGCAATGGTGGCTGTTTCAAATGCTGGATTCCCAGCATTCTGTTTTCACATTCAAGACAAGCAGTTGGCGAGAGCTGTCATAGACATAAACTGTATTTATATCATCCTTAAATTTTGTTTTCATGATCCTTTATCACTCTTGATCACACCCTAGTAATAATTCACAATAGTTGTGAATGAAGCTATCTGACTTGGTAATAATAACTTTTACATGAACCACTATAACCATGCAAAATTAGACATATAATAGATTCTGCCTAACGACAAATAAAAAGAGGAAATGCTTACTAAATTGTAAAAGCATTATTTTAAAAATTACTTGCCTGAATCTTCACTTTTCTTGCTTTTGCAGCAATGAAGACCTTCACCAGTTTCTCCATGCCATCCAAATGTGGAATATGTCTTTCCACTGCTATTATGGCAAGACCTTTTTGGCTGATCGTTGCTCATTGAAAGCATGGACTTTAACTTGGAAAGCTATGTTTTGCAGAAACTACAGCCACTGGCATGCACAAAAATATTCTTAACACAATTATTACATTTGGTAAAACGTTTTGTATGTTCATTTCGAAGAGGACCTGATGCACTGCTAAATATGTGTTCCATTTTGTGGAAGCATAGAGGACAACAGTTCCGATTCCTTTTCAAGATCTTGAGAATTTATGTCTCCTGAATGCATTTTAGGGTCTCTCAAAGCTTCTGCAAGATTACTACATCATCAGTTAAGATCATATTTCTTTGTTGCGAAGTTCTTAAGGTCAAAAATAACACTGAACATGTCACAACAGTTAATGAGCTGCTGAAACCTTTTCTTCGAAGACATGATAGTGATATTGGTGTGGTGTCTGGCACAACGCAGAAGAAGTTTACCCTTAAGCGGTTGTCTTCCACTGGAAAAGGTTCATCCTTACTTTCGTAGTTGCAGACCTGGATTCCAATAACTCAGCAAGATTTCCGAAAGATACATCCACTTTTTCTGTTTCTTGCTTGGCCTTTTCAAAACCATTGTCTCTTTATTATTTAATAACGTCAAGTATAGATTTTATTCATTTTACTAAAGTGCCTAATTCCATAGCTTCCTGCTGAACTACATTATTTACTCTGTTGAGATAGCAAAGGACATTATGCCACGTCACAGCACATAAAGAAAACTTAAATTCTGAAAATTTTCAAGAGACTACATACACAATGTATCATTTTTGCATCTCTTGTTTAACCCTGTCAATTCAAGTTTTAGGTTACTGAGCTCACTTCCTACAACCTGAACACTTTCACTCCTAGCCTACTGTCCTGTATTACACAGCAGCTTCAGAATCGCATTTACATGATTCTTGAGTGCTTCCCAGAGCTTCACAGAGACAGAAAATAATATGAACAATCTTTGAACTACAACATGATGTAATTGTATCACTAACAACCAGTTTGAAACAATGAGCGCAGCAAGGGATATGATGAGCTCTTGGTTTCTCTTCGATAGCACCAGCTCGAGAACCACTATTCCTTTCTTCATGCTGATCCGTTCTCATAAAATTATCCCCTACAATTTGCAAGTGGTATGCCAAGGTTATGTAGACCTGAAGTAACAATTCTGTAAGATTTTTTCTGGAAGTGTCATTCGCTTAAAAAAAAGAAAAAATTCTTTAATTGCACTGTTTTGGAAAACACATGTACCACTCTTAAAACTATGCTTAATTTTCCTTGTGACTTAAATCTCGTGTGCAGTACAATTCTACTGAATAATATTTATTTTTGAGTATAGTATCCTTCACAGTAGATACAATCTCATAAGAAACTATGGTAATGATTTCAATTTTTATGCCCTTGCTTAAATAAGTAACAAACCTTCCAGATATGGCCACACAGTTAATATGATCGTTTAATACGAGATCTACTTCGTCATTAACTCTACTCGCCCCAAAAAGTTTTCATTACCTGGACTTCTCAATATTTCATCATCACCTCTTAATGGAAGATTTCCTTTGGAAAGGAGACATACTATGGAAAATAACCATAACAAAACCAATCTCAACCTCTTCTCTTTCTGATCAATTTGATCTTGAGTTAATTTCGAATTTATAATCCTCTGCAGAAGCTATTTCCACTTGCACATTTCAGTAATATGATTGTGGGACAAGCTTTGACAGTCTCTTAAACCGTTTCTTGTGATAGCGCCGGCACTCGAATTGATTAACTTGCCACAAAAGCAATATACAGCATGTTTTGTTTGAGAATATACAAGCCACTTTCGCTTAACTTTTTCATCATTGGAAAGAGAATGGTAGCAATGAAAAAGAGTAAAATAATTTATCTCTTCATCCAGAGGAAATGTGGCATTCTTTTCACTAATGTCTAGCTGGCCTTTCTTGATTGCTCTTATTCTAAAACCATAATATCAGGCCAGGTTTCCAGACTCTAAGATCATGTCAACTTGAAAGCCATTACCTTTCTTGGATGATTTTCTTTTGTCTTGGAGATCTTGGCCTGCTCTGGTCTCTTCCACAGTAACATGATTATTAGCTGTTTCCGCTAGTGGAACGGTTTCATCAGCTACTTGTTCTTCCTTGCACGAAACTTACGATTATACAGCATTATCAACTGATGAAGCTTTAGTAACACTACATACTTTCATGTCACACTGGACATTCTCTGAAACACTGTCAAGTCTGTTTAAAATTTTTTTTGATGAACATTTAAGCTGCAACTGGTCTTTTAGGATGTCACACATATACGTTTCCTTTTTTTGGCGTTAGACAAGTATTTACTACCCATTCTACACTCTAGAATAAAACAAACCACAACCTCTGATAGCACCAGACACAGACTCCAGACTGCCTTCGTATTTCACACCTGACTGATTCGCTAAACGAAGATACTGGTAACATTGGGGCCTTCTACACAAACGCACCCGCCAGTGAATTAGCAATGGAAATCTCAAATCGCATGCTGGCCTCCAGAGCGCACTTTGTCAAGCAAGCAAGGCATACGGCACCAGACACTGGTATCAAACGTTTCTGGTATTTCCGCACAGGCCGACGACTAACTGGGGCAGAAATAGAAATCCCTGTTTCCGTCTGTTCACTGGCAGAATGATTGCTGCGGTATTCATCAAAGTTGTCCAGTTTAAGAAAAAAATAGAATCAACAATGAAGGTGCTCTCGACAGCAGGACTGGAGCCTCTTAATATTCTAAATTTGAAGAATTTTTTTTTCGTTTAATAGGAAACCAGGGTTTATTAAATAAGAACAAATAATTACAGAGCTCATGGCAGGGCTCGCGAAACTTTGGTGATTGTGACCCTGCTGTACTGAAATGTTTATTATAATATGTGTTAGGCAGTATTAAAGCATGTTGCAGAGTTGGAGCAAAGTTATACCCTTACAGGCAAAGCAGCCACTCTCTATGGTACTAGCATTACACATACAACCTTAGCCTGAGTTAAACTAGAAGCGACACTTCTATATTCGGCTTTTGGCGATTACCTATAAGCTTTCCAGTGTTTACATCATGTTTTCAGAAGAACAATTTCAGAGTTTTTGTCTGATCTGTTAGATGCTTGAAAGGGAAGTTAACAGAGGACAGCGAGATCCTTTTGTTTTCCATACTGTAAGTTTCATATATACAACACAATTCTGAAGAAAAGCCCACAAGGGAATAAAATTACACTAGGATGAATTAAATTTTGACAAGGCTAGCATGTACCATACCTTTAAAGGAGCCTACACACGTTCAATAGTTATTGACTATACTAGTTAGTCAAACATTCAGTGTATTGCAGCAACACTTACACCATCAAAACAGTTGTCGGAATTGTCAGTTGGCAACCCATTAGCACAAGATTAAAACGTTGAACACCCAAAAGAAAACGTGTGCTGCAATTATACTAGCCATAACAACAAAAACAACAAAAAAGATTAAATGGGTCAGGAAATGTCTGAAAAACAGGAGCGAATTTTCACTTGTTAATTTGCTAACTGATATCAAAAAACAATCTCGAAAGCTTTCATAAGCTATTTTCGGACAGTCCTACATCGTAAGAAAAATTATTAGTCTTGATATGATATAAAACAGAAAACAAAATACATTAATGAGGAATCAGCCGCTGTTGATGAGAGATTAAAAATAGCTTCGATACTTCTGCCGACAGGCAGACCGTTTGAATGCTTGAAGTTTAGTTCTGTAATATCAGTTAACGTAACTGCTAAGATTGTTATGGACTCCTGTGAAGCACTTACACATATATCTGCCTGCCAAGGATATATTCATGTTGTACTATCCCACTACCTACATCATTATATATGTGACCCGTATGTGGGTGTGGGTGTGTGTCATCCCCCCTTCCCGTCAACCATGGGCCTTGGGACTGGTGGGGAGGCTTGTTAACCTCAGCAATACAGATAGCCATACCGTAGGTGCAACCACAACGGAGGGGTATCTGATGAGAGGCCAGACAAACGTGTGGTTCCTGAAGAAGGGCAGCACCCTTTTCAGTAGTTGCAGGGGCAACAGTCTGGATGATTGACTGATCAGGCCTTGTAACACTAATCAAAATGGCCTTGCTGTGCTGGTACTGCGAGTGGCTGAAAGCAAGGGGAAACTACAGCCGTAATTTTTCCCGAGGGTGTGCAGCTTTACTGTATAGTTAAATGATGATGGCGTCGTCTTGGGTAAAATATTCCAGATGTAAAATAGTCCTCCATTCAGATCTCCAGGCAGGGGCTACCCAGGAGGATGTCATTATCAGGAGAAAGAAAACTGGCGTTCTATGGATTGGTGTGTGGAATTTCATATCCCTTAATTGGGCGGTAGGTTAAAAAATTTAAAATGGGAAATGGATAGGTTAAAGTTAGATATAGTGGGAATTAGTGAAGTTTGGTGGCAGGAGGAACAAGACTTCTGGTCGGATGAATACAAGGCTATAAACACAGAATCAAATAGGAGTAATGCAGGAGTAGGTTTAATAATGAATAAAAAAATAGGAGTGCAACTAAGCTACTACAAACAGCATAGTGAACGCATTATTGTGGCCAAGATAGACACGAAGCCCAAGCTTACCGCAGTAGTACAAGTTTCTATGCCAACTAGCTCTGCAGATGAAGAAGAGATTCATGAACTGCATGAGATAAAAGAATTTATTCAGATAGTGAAGGGAGACGAAAATTTAATAGTCATGGGGGACTGGAATTCGACATTAGGAAAAGGAAGAGAAGGAAACGTAGTAGGTGAATACAGAATGGGGATAAGAAATGAAAGAGGAAGCCGCCTGGTAGAATTTTGCACATAGCATAACTTAATCATAGTTAACATTTGGTTCAAGAATCATGAAAGAAGGCTGTATACATGGAAGAATCCTGGAGATACTGGAAGGTTTCAGATAGATTATATAATGGTAAAACAGAGATTTAGGAGCCAGGTTTTAAAATGTAAGACATTTGCAGGGGCAGATATGGACTCTGATCACAATCTATTGGTTATGAACTGTAGATTAAAACTGAAGAAACTGCAAAAATATGGGAATTTAAGGAGATGGGAGCTGGATAAACGGACAGAACCAGAGGTTATAGACAGTTTCAGGTAGAGCATTAGGGAACAATTGACAGGAATGGGGGAAAGAAATACAATAGAAGAAGAATGGGTTGCTTTGAGGGATGAAATAGTGAAGGCAGAAGAGGATCAAGTGGGTAAAAAGACGAGGGCTAGTAGAAATCCTTGGGTAACAGAAGATAAATTGAATTTAATCGATGAAAGGAGAAAATATAACAATGCAGTAAATGAAGCAGGCAAAAAGGAATAAAAACGTCTCGAAAATGAGATCGACAGGAAGTGCAAAATGCCTAAGCAGGAATGCCTAGAGGACAAATGTAAGGATGTAGAGGCTTATCTCACTAGGGTAAGATAGATACTGCCTACAGGAAAATTAAAGGCACCTTTGGAGAAAAGAGAACCACTTGTATGAATATCAAGAGCTCAGATGGAAACCCAGTTCTAAGCAAAGAAGGGAAAACAGAAAGGTGGAAGGAGTATATAGGGGGTCTATACAAGGGCGATGTACTTGAGGACAATAGTATGGAAATGGAAGAGGATGTAGATGAAGATGAAATGGGAGATATGACACTGCGTGAAAGGTTTGACAGAGCACTGAAAGACCTGAGTCGAAACAAGGCCTTGGGAGTAGACAACATTCCATTAGAACTACTCATCAGTAGTAGGGAGAGCCAGTCCTGACAAAACTCTACCATCTGGTGAGCAAGATAAATGAGACAGGCAAAATACCCTTCGACTTCAAGAAGAATATAATAGTTCCAATCCCAAAGAAAGCAGGTGTTGACAGATGTGAAAATTACCGAACTATCAGTTTGATGAGTCACAGCTGCAAAATACTAACGCGAATTTTTTACAGACGAATGGAAAAACTGGTAGAAGCTGACCTCGGTGAAGATCAGTTTGGATTCCGTAGAAATATTGGAACACGTGAGGCAATACTGACTTTACGACTTGTCTTAGAAGAAAGATTAAGGAAAGGCAAACCTACATTTCTAGCATTTGTAGACTTAGATAAAGCTTTTGACGATGTTGAGTGGAATACTCTCTTTCAAATTCTGAAGGTGAGCGAAAGGCTACTTCCATTATGTACAGAAACCAGATGGCAGTTATAAGAATCGAGGGGCATGAAAGGGAAGCAGTGGTTGGAAAGGTAGTGAGACAGGTTTGTAGCCTATCACCGATGTTATACTGTATACTGTATACTGTATTGAGCAAGCAGTAAAGGTAACAAAAGAAAATTTCGGAGTAAGAATTAAAATCCATGGAGAAGAAATAAAAACTACAAGGTTTGCCGATGACATTGTAATTCTGTCAGAGACAGCAAAGGACCTGGAAGAGCAATTGAATGGAATGTACAATGTCTTGAAAGGAGGATATAAGATGAATATCTACAAAAGCAAAAATGAGGATAATGGAATGTAGTTGAACTAAGTCAGGTGACGCTGAGGGAAATAGATTAGGAAATGAGACACTTAAAGTAGTAAATGAGTGTTGCTATTTGGGATCAAAATAACTAATGATGGTCGCAGTAGAGAGGATATAAAATGTAGACTGGCAATGGCAAGGAAAGCCTTTCTGAAGAAGAGCAATTTGTTAACATCGAGTATAGATTTTAGTGTCAGGAAGTCATTTCTGAAAGTATATGTATGGAGTGTAGCCATCTATGGAAGTGAAACATGAACGATAAATAGTTTTCACAAGAAGAGAATGGAACCTTTCGAAATGTGGTGCTACAGAAGAACGCTGATGATTAGATGAGTAGATCACATAACTAACGAGGAGATACTGAACAGAATTGGGGGGAAGAGAAATTTGTTGCACAGCTTGACTAGAAGAAGGGATCGGTTGATTGTACATGTTCTGAGGCATCAAGGTATCGCCAATTTAGTATTGGAGGGCAGTGTGGAGGGTAAAAATCGTAGAGGGAGACCAAGAGATGAATAAACTAAGCAGATTCAGAAGTATATAAGTTGCAGCAGGCATTGGGAGATGAAGAAGTATTGGTGGTGTCTACCTAAGGTAAACACACACAAATAAGAACTTACAACTTCCTTATTATAAAATTTTATAAATATGAATGGGCGTGTTACTTAGGCAACGATACATTTACAACTCTCTAAAACAAGACAATCTTCTTTTGTCTCTTGTGACGTAGAAGAACATATATCTCTGAAGCCAACCTTATGGATATCAAAACATTTACTAACACACACCAAAACACCATTTGGCAGAGCAACCTGCTCCCACATCACCCCATTCTCAGTAAGACACACAATTCACTGTACCACTTCCACTAGTCTTGTGGGGAATCGAATTACGTGACCCAATCTTGATGTTCGAGGTTTTTTATCTTCAGGTTGTTTTTCCTGCAGTGGTGGTGAAACTGGAGTATCTTCCGGCAATTTGACGTCATCGTTTAGCAAATATGCAGGCAACTCTTGGTCTCTCATTTTAAGTCCAAAAAATTTTGGTGGTCTTTTCACGACTTCGTATGGGCCTTAATATGGAGGTTCCAACGACTTTTTAACTCTGTCAACCCTTACAAATACAGTACATCCTTGTATACAAATGGTGTCTGCTTTACTTTGTGAGCTATTTGCACAGGTTTCAGCTGGTTCAAATATTGATTTAGTTGTGAAACAAGTTGGGGTAAGTCTCAATCCCTTTTTGTTCCGTCTTCTTGAAAAAAAATCACCAGGTATCCTGATGGGTGAACCATGAACCATTTCTGCTATTTAGCATTCGTGTTCTCTCTGATTAAGCAACGAAGACAAAGATGGATTGGAGGTATTGTTTGAGTCTATTTCGTAGTTGAATGTGAACGGATTGCTGCTTTCAGTGTGCGATGACATCTTGCATTTTTCCATTGGATTGAGGATGAGATGCAGTAGTTTGAGTCTGATTACAAACGCATATTTTTGATAGTGCTTAAAATAGCTCAGAATTAAATTGTCTGCCATGATCAGTTACTATTTGATAAGGTGTGCCAAATCTAGTAATCCAACAATTGAAGAAAGCTTGAGCTACAACTTCTGCTTGTATATCCCGAAGTGGTAATACCTCTGTCCAATTCGTAACTTTATCGATGCATGTTAAGGAATATGTATATTCATCCGAAGAAGGCATTGGCCCTTTCAAATCCAGATGAATTGATTCAAATCGTTCATCAGTCTCGGGAAAGTGTCCTATTGGTGAATGCACATGTCGTGAGACCTTGTTTTTTTGACAAGCATGACATACTCTTGACCAATTTGCAATTTCCTTTTTCATATTCATCCATGCACATCTTGATGTAATCATTTTTACAGTTGACTTTATACCTGGATAAACCAAATTAATATGGAACTGAGTAATTGCTTCTTCATTCCAGTCAATATGTCTTTGGTATGTTTAGTTGTTCCTTCTAGGTAATCATTCAACAAGGCTTGGTTTTCTGCTGCATGTTCTAAATGCCTACGATAAAAATTGATGATTCCCAAAAATTTTCGAAGTTCGCGAACAGTTTCAGGTCGCTTGTAGCTCATCAGCACAGACACTTTTTCTGGATCCGGCTTCGTTCCTGCAGGTGTGATTAATTGTCCTAAGAATATCAGTTCTTGCACTCCAAATACGGATTTTCCAACATTTATTACCAGACCATACTGATTCAATTGCTTAAAGAGTAAATTTAGATGCTCAATATGTTGTTCTGGAGATTCTGATGCTATTAAAATATCATATGGAAAGTAGAAATCCAGCTCTCTCACAACTTCGTGTATAAACCTCTGAAATGTGCTAGGTGGATTTCGAACTCCGAAGGGCATATAATTAAATTCATACAGACCAAAAGCAGTAATAACCGCTGACTTTGGTTTGCGTTCTTCCGTTAACGGTATTTGATAATACACTTTCAGTAGGTCAATCTTGGAGAATATCTTCTTATTCTGCAGCATAAAATTACATCATCTACTCGAGGAACTGGATACTGGTCTGGGAGAGTCCTGTCATTAAGACGACGACAATCCCTACAAACTCGCCATTGACCATTTGACTTCCTAACAAGGTACAATGGACTGGCCCATTGTGATTGTGATGATGTATAATACCATTATTCAATAGAAACTGAAATTCTTTCTTAGTTATTTGCAATTTATGTGTGTCCAACCTACGAGCTTTACTATACACCAGTGGCCCACTAGAAGTAGTGATATAATGCTGTACTTTATGCATTAACACCTTTGGTACTATAGATGTTTCTGCTAGCTCAGGAAATTGCTCCAACAGCTTTGAATGCCGACATTTTCCATATAGTGAGCGTATTGAATCGTTAGCCTTCACAGTGGTTACCTCTGGGGAAATTTTTAACTTAGTATGTTGTCTATAAGCTTTTTATTTTTCAGATCTACGAGTAAACCAAAATTCTGAAAAAATTGGCTCCCAATATTCCTTTTGATACATCTGCTACTATAATTGGTCATTCAAACTTAGTTTAACACCTAAAACAATGGTTAACAGCTTTGACCTGTACGTTTTTATTTCAGAACCATTTGTGGCGTAGAGACTAAAGTCAGAGGGTTAAAGTTTCTTATTTTTTGACACTAATGAAACAGACAAATCTGCACCGCTATCTACCAGAGAAGATCGTCCACAAGTTCTGTCTTAAACAAATGATCGATATTGGCGGCTTACTGTAGGAACTAGGGTAGAACTCTCAGTCGCTTTTGACTCTACCCTTCCTTGCTTTCCTTATTTTTCCATTGGCAAGGCGGTACACACTTTTCAGGTTTACACCGTGAGCCAAATTTGAAGTGATAATAACAATATTTACCATTTGTTTTGAACTGTATTCTGTTTCTACTTCTGCTGAGCGATCTGGATCTATTTGATTCTCAGAGCGTCTTAACTTCATTTTCTAAGTCTTTAATTGTTACAAGAAGATCTTGGACCGATAAGGGTGTTGAAGGAACTGATTGGGCTGAGGTAATTTGAAGCTCCTGAGCATATTGCATCTCCACTATGCGATCGGCCATCTGCGCGATTTTGTCCATCGTTTCTGCCGATATCACTAATACACTTCGACTATTACTAGGAAGTTTATCGAGCCACCATGTTTTTAAAGCGTGTTTCGACAAGTTGGTCACAGCATAGTCTGCATTTTTCGTAATAACTGACTAGGTTTCATATCGCCCAGTTCCAACCCACGCAACATTTTTTTTTTATTTTACAGTCATTTTCCTTGAAAATTGTTAAGAGTCGTACTTTTGCCAGTGAATATTTATTATTTTCATCACTGGTTACCAAATCCCAGATGGTTTCGACATATTTCAGTTCAAGCTGGACCAACAGGTAATTGAACTTCGTTGCGGAAGCAGCGATTGTAAAGTGAGTTTCGGCTTGGCAAAACCAAATATCGGGCTTTTCTACCCAATAGGGAGGAAGCTTTACGCCTACCTTATTGATTTCTGGAGTACTCACAGGATTACCACCGTGAAGTCCACTTCCTGTCGACATTTTGAGTATTTTTATTAAACACCGTCTGCAACGAATTCCAGCAGATTCCGCGTTGGACAATTCGCCGATTATTACGTTGCAGGTTTTTTTTGTTGCCTCACCGATCACATCGGGGTCACCACTTATTGATGGTGTCTAACTAAGGTAAACACACACAAATAAGAACGTATAACATCTTTATTATATAATTTTATAAGACATGAATCGGCATGTTACTTAGGCAACGATACATTTACAACTCTCTAAAACAAGACAGTCTTCTTTTGTCTCTTGTGACGTCACAGTACATATATTTCTGAAGCCAACCTTATCGATGTTAAAACACTTACTAACACACCAAACACCATATGGCAGAGCAACCTCCTCCCACAGAAGCTTGCACAGGATAGAGTAGCATGGAGAGCTTCATCAAACCAGTCTCTGGACTGAAGACCACAACAACAATAACATGTGGGTGTAGCTATCTAATGAGACTATAAATTATTAATTGTTACACAAGGATACTTAATTAACGTTAAATTACAGCACTACAGATTTCAAAATGGTGGCGAAATAGTGACACTAGAATTTAATTTGTGAGCAGGGAAGACACTTATGTAACGAAAGTCAAATTTACTATAAATTCTGTTGTTTACTACAAAACCTGCCATAAAAATACGCAGTAGTTCATATCCCTTTCTACAAATGGTTTTTTGTTTTAAATTTTTGTGGAAAGATTAGAGACCAAAGAGTCGATGTTCATATCTACATTATCTATGTAATAAAGAACTTTTCTGATTACACTCTGGCACATGATGATGTGACTTGGTATATAGGCCTCCAGTTGGTGAATTAAAAATACCTGAGACTCTGACAGTAAGCTAGCTGCGTTGGGAGAGTTAAGTTCAATTTTGATTCTGTTCCATCCTGTTGATAAGATGTTTGTAATGTCACATATATACAGAAAGGGTCATTGTCACTGTCTTGACAATGGTTGTTTTTATTCATTGCATAAGCTGACCGACTGGAGGGAACAGCATTGTTTGTACCAAGAGTCGGTGCAACACTAGAAGAGCTTGGCATGTGCATGTTCAGGGATGGGTCTACAGCTGTGGGGCTCTCTAATGGTGGAGACTCATCTACACACCGCTGCAATAAGCTGGCTACATCCTTTCTTTGACTGTTGTACCGCTCCATGGCTAGCGCTGGTCATTTGTTGCTCTTATGTACTTCCTCATGCTCCAGTGTCAGCTTCTGTATGGCATCCAAAGCACCAGTGCTGGACAAGGTGAAGATGTCATTGCTGGGATAATCACTGAGAACTTCACTGATATCTCTAGTTCAAATACTTTGATCCATCCATGTTATAGACTAGGAGGACAGTTATTGTATCTTGATCTGTTTTTCCCCATGATACTTTTTGTCTTTGAATGCTAGGGTGAGATCAGGAACATACTTATAATAAAGTCCTTTTGTGTCTGCATTGAATATATTGCATTGATCATAGCCATTCAAAAGTGGTTTTAGTTCTCCAGTCCATTCAATACAAAGGGAATAGTGCACACTGGTACTCTTGACACCAAACTTTTTTTGACGTGATGAGATGATGTTTTCTAAAATTTGAATACCAGCCCTCATTGACACACATCCTTCAATCCCAAAAGAATGTGCAAAAGACTTTTTCTTTCAACATGAAACCGCATATGGGAATGTTTTTTTCGTTACACTGATTTATTCAAATGAGCAAGCACTCCTCAAGATGGAAAATTCGACCTCACGTTGCCATTTTATTCCTGTGCCTGAGATACTCCCTTTGACACGACCTTCATTTTTTAAAATCATTGACAATGTAGATGGTACAACAGAGAACTATTTTGGAACTTTTTTTTCGAAATTCCATTCTCAACAGCTTCAATAATAAGCTTCTATTCCATTAATTGAAAGACACTTGTTCCTTCTAAAACTCATGGCATGTCACAGATGGACTATAACACAGATTGAAAGCAGACTGAATGGTATATAGATCGAAAAAATAAATGACAGGTGGCTTGAGCCTGACAAGGAACTACGGAAGTAAGGGATCTTCAGTGAGAATCACAGAAGTAGGAGGACTTCAGTGGGAATCACAGAAGTAGGGAACTTCATATTATAGAGACTGTGGGGGCCCTAACTTAAAATTATAAAGTGTTGGCGATATGCTCTCTTTACTACAGCTTCAACTAAATTGTAACAACAAAATATGTCCAGTATCCTTGTAAAAGAGATCTACAGATGAATAAAAGTACTACTACTACTGAGACTGCTACCATAAATTACTGAGTAGACCAAAAAACATTGACTTTTTTTCAGTTTATGTGGTATTTTTCAAGGGACTGGGAAAAAATTTCAAATTATTGAGAGTTTCAAAATATCGAACATCAGTCGTACTTCAGCTCATCCAAAAATTCTCGGTCTGGGCTTGGTAATCATTGTGATAGCATCTTGTAGCAACTTGTGCTGTAATCTGGTAATTTCCTTACAGTCCTGTAACCACACAATCCTCTGGTGTGTGTTTAGCAAGCACATGATTAACATCTATTTAATAAAGACTTATGTCATGCACTTATTTTGTTGCAGCTTTATGAAATTTCGTGATTATCTAGCATACCACTCACAGCTGTGTTAGTACTGGTTAATATACATCAGAAGTGCTGAATTATTTGTGTATAATTAGACATATGTGTGTGAACTGACCTACTGTGTTGCATCTTCCTTGTGAATCATTAACAAAGATTCAGTTATGCTCATAAATTTTGTTGAATAGCTAGTTAGACTGACATTGTCATGTGCGAATTCCATGGATATGCAACCACAGTGACATGCTGAGGAACGTTTGTTGTGAAATTACCTAAAACTACCACAGAATTATTGTGTTATTTTCTGACATCAATAAGTAGGGTAACTTGCTTGGTCGAAGCAGATAACAAGAACTGCGAGTTGGCTGAATAACTACCAGTATATAAACGACTGGTCTTCTATCTAGTGGATTAATGATTAGAAGAAACCCGACTATAAGTGAAAGTAAAACCTATGGTGTATCGTCCTTATTACAGAACTTAGTTAGAGCACCCAAACAGTTTTTTTTAGTTTCAGACTACGAACTCATGGTGCTGCTGAGCTAGAATACCTAAAACTAAGTATCATGATTAGATTAGCTTAATTATACATTCCATAGACCCATAAAAGAGGGAATCCTCCTGGGTGTGGAACATGTCAGATAAACACATTACAAAAGTGTAATTAGAAAAAC
Source organism: Schistocerca cancellata (assembly GCF_023864275.1). Lineage (NCBI taxonomy): Eukaryota > Metazoa > Arthropoda > Insecta > Orthoptera > Acrididae > Schistocerca > Schistocerca cancellata. Next base: position 158,222,039 of record NC_064627.1, read on the forward strand.
TTGAGTTTCATTAATTTTAATGATCTTCAGTCAATAAACAGTAAACTTATGTACATGAATTAAATTTAAACTTCTAATATTTACAGGTTTAATACTTACATCTGCTTTCATTAAATCCATCATTCAGACATTTGCTAGTTTCTTGGCTATTACAGCCAAGTATCATCAAAAATTAAAGTAAATTATTCATTTCAGTGATCCTCAGTTAAGAACAGTCAGATTATGTACAAGATTTAAAATTAAACTTTTTACCATTTACAGACTTAAGACTTACATCTGCTTTCCAAACATCCATCATTCACACAGTAGGTAGTTACTTGGCTGTTACAACCAAGTATTGTCAAAAATTAAAGTATAATAAATTTTCATTAAAATGGTCTACTGTACTTGTTGAGAAACTCATGGATGAAACAGGAGTTGGCCACCAATAATTCTTTTAAATTGTGTTTAAATTGTGCCTTGTCTGAAACTAAACTCTTAATGGTTGCTGGTAACTTATTGAAAATATGCGTTGCTTCAGTTTTGAACTACAGGACTGAGTAAACTTAATTTTTCATCCTGCTCCATGTCACTCCTCAGGATGGGTATACTTGGGACACAAAGTTAGAAATCTAAATTTTTGTTGTATAATGTCGTACTGTTCAAAGTAAACAACAATATTCACTATATTTAGGACACAGAAAAGTATGTCAAAAAGTATTTCGAAAGTAATTTTATTTAAATTTTGTGAAATAACACTTGTTGCATGGACAAAAAAAGAACAATGACAAAATTTAGCTCTTATCACTCAGAAATGTATTTGTCTCTTTGCACTGACCTTGGGATAAGTTTGTATACAATTTGAGAAAGAGAAACTACAGAAATGTCAACTTCTTTTGAAAATATACACACTTTCTCATTTCTTTTATAATGCCTCATGAACTTACACTCACATGATCTATCTGCTAGTACTGATAGCATAGTGTTGATGATGTTTTTGTCTTCTCTTTATAAACAAACTGAACTTCAATAAAACGCCATACTGAACTGATAAACACTGCTGCTAAACAGCTGGTCTTTATGCAAAAGTTTCATTCACATCATGATTCTGAATTTTACTACTGTTGTTCACCACTAGTGGCAGTTTTAAATCATGAAGAGGACATTGGTCTACCTCTTTTCCTTTGACTGAAGAAGATTATCACTTCTCCTCTTTTTTGATGGATATTATAAACCTTTACTGCTACTTAATTTTTCCCCTTTTCCTGTTCTCTCTCTCTTCTTTTCCAGAAGCTCTATCTGCTTGTTAAGTTGATATTCAACACAAAAGTCATATGTCACACTTAATAGTGGAGAAGTATCCAATTTTTCTGTGCTTTCTAGCTGTTGTCTCTGTTTGTCTTCTTTCGATGAGTAACTCTTCAAATGAATTATTCCATTTTTACATTTGGTCTTCACTGTTTTGTGGGCTGTGCAACATGACTTTCTGTGGATTAATGGGATATATGGCACTTGCCTCAAATCCGCTAATCAGATTTTGTAATATGTAGTCCTGTAACTTTTCGATATTTTTTTAAGAAGTGGAAAAGTATCTTTAGGGAGCATGACATGATATTTTCCTTTTCTCCAAAATTTCCCCCCCATTTTATGGGGCAGTGGGTGGAATAAAAGTTAATGTTCCTATTATTTATTTAATGCTGTTGTTTGCCGTTCTCAACACTGGCTCTCTAACTACAATATTGGCAACCAGAAAGTGATTAGCAAAACGTGAAGCCTGTAATTAGAATTCCTAGTGCCCACTTCATCTGAGAAATACATTTATAGCTACAGCTTATAGCTCTGAGGAATTAGGATATTGTCTGGGATTCATAATCAAAAACCATTCTCTCTAAAATGTTCACTATATTCTGAAAGTCACATAGCAAAAAGGATTCCACATAATCCAACTACCAGAGCAGTTCAGAGTCTAATGCGCTGATGCAACTATAACTGTTCAAGTTAAATGTTTAAGTGAATGATCGCCATAATTTGATGATAATGTTCATCAAACGCCACGCTAAATAATGGTGGAATGTCTGTCCTGCGGCGGCACGTGAAAATACGACATACGCAAACTAAAGATAGATCATTTACGTCATCCCAAAATTAACACTTCACTCGAAAATGATTTCATGGTTACGCGTAACCCGAGTAACTTATTACTGGATCCGAGGCTGTTTATATCAACGATACCGACGCGACGCGACTCCCGGCACAGGTGGTGCGTTAATCAGCGTCTGGAGAGAACTGGGGCCTTCCTTCTCGTGCAGCGTCCTTACATATAAACCCGCAGTGCGGCTAAGGGAACTTCTGATGAAATCTGCTCTCCCGACTAGCCGCTGGGCTAGTAATGCACCACTTTAAGTTATCGAATAAATCATTGCTTCCTTTGCTGATGGCCGATGAAGCTTTCAATTTAATTGTGCAATCAGCACACAAGTAAGGTCCAACCCTCGTGGTCTCGTGGTAGCGTTCTCGCTTCCTGAGCACGGAGTCCCGGGTTCGATTCCTGGCGGGGTCAGCGATTTTTCCTCGAGATGACTGGGTGTTGTTGTGCCGTCTTCATCATCATCATTTATCCCCATTACAGTCGGAGGAAGGCAATGGCAAACCACCTCCATTAGGACCTTGCCTAGTAAGGCGGTGCAGGTCTCCCGCATCGTTCCCCTACACTCTGTAAAGAAGCATGGGACTTCATTTCCATTTCCAAGTAATCATAATAAAAGTCTGACGTGGCTAAGTCAATTATTTTGGGCGAGATAATTAATTTAATTACACTACACGCAGTAGACGAGCTGTGAACTTGCTCTTTGGAGATACGCTATAGCTATAGTTTTATAGTTATTCTGTTGAAACTTCTCACATTTTTATGATTATAGCGGATCTCCCTTCTACTTAAATTTAAACATCCTAGCTTTATTTACTCGCCTACTTAGTCTATCTTGCTTCCTTAATTTCTAAGATAAAAATCAGAAAATCATGAATTTCAACTAAAATTTTAATTTGTGAGATCCAGAATACTGTTTCTACCAAATTATTACGCAAAAGGAATCTAAATATAAATTTTTAAGTTACTAGGTCTATTCTGTTGCGCCAATGATTTTTACAGGAAATGGTTAAAGTTATTGAACTGATATTCAACACATATTGATTTTGTATTACTCCTGACATGCTCGAAAAGTTTCAGGTTATTTACTTCATTTTAAAGTATTGCGCAATATTTATGACGTCAGAGCTAGTTACAGCGGACTATGCTGGCACACAATGGAAAGACTTATGTTAATTTTATAAGGCGTGAGTATGCTGCTTCCCTACATCACCCTCTACTTAATGTTTTTGAATGTAAATGAAAAAAAAATAATTACAAAAAGGGAAGCAAGAGTACAGCTTAACTCCCTATGAAAAATAAAATTGAAAAGTAAACATATAGAAATATTAAAAGAAAACTTATTACCTACTTCAATTATTTAAATTGATGGCATGTTCACTGCCTCTTAAGCAACATTATCACTCAAAATTTAAGCAAAACCAATGAAACACTTTGGCATACATATTGCCTTAGACAGACAAACACATAAAAATATGTAAAATTATGAAAATCTTAAATCCATTAAATTGTCTGTAAATATTTTACATACACAAATTCAAAGAAAATAACACAGTTATTCATTATACATAAACTGATAATTATATCTTAGCAGTCTTTTCTAAACCTGAAAGAAAATTTTACAAATCATGACAATTTCATTTTTACACACGTGGTTGTAACTGCTTTGGCTGGCGTTCTACACTTCCATTCGCAAGGGCAGAGGAGGGGAAGTTGCTATGGTGTTCGTCCTTCACGTTCACTCTAAAATACATGGGGAAAGGGGAAGGGTCACTGTGAGTTGTGTCCAAGTCACTCCACACTTTCACGCAGCTACCAGGCTGCCATTATCTGGTTTGTCCTGTAGAACAAACAAAAAGAGTGCCTCAGACTCTGTTCACTTAATATCTAAGGGTGGGTCACAATGAAATGGGGATATATACATTTTATCTTTCAGTGTGTTACTGGAACAAAGTTAACAGAACTTTTTCAATTTTACTCTCGTGGTTACTTAACTGTCATAAAATCGGTAAATAATTGGCTCAAAATGCCATTAGTCACGTACTAGAGAAAATTTGTGCTCAAGGCATACAATCATGAATCCTATTTAATCTCAATTTATTATTTCTGGGCCAGAACACTGAACCAACGCTCGGTACATTCTTGATACATTTGTATTTTATTTACTTAGCTGACTCATCTTCAATTACCTTATTCTTAGAGATAGTGTGAGTATATTTGATTAGTAGTTGTCTTCTCAGCTTCTTTGTACATGTGAGTAACTTGTGGTAATAGTACAGTTCTGAGTGTTCAAAACACACTACGTTTTGTTGACTACTAAATCCACTTATTGGTTCTCTGCTGCTGTGGCAGTTCCACATCTGCAATTATGTACTTACTTCATCGAAGTGTATTTATGCTGAGCTATAAATAATGTTTCACATCTGCCATTATGTTACTCAATTAAGTTGCTAGTGTATGTACTTATTTAACACTCACTCTATTAACATTTAACGCATAGGATAGCACATTTATTTCATATCTATAGTGTGTTGCAGCTGATCAGTTTGCTCACGTGGCAGTCCATTTCCACTTGATTGGATGCTGAAACCACAGGTAGTCTCTCTCGACCTACCACTAAAGTGCATTAAGTAATTATGGCTGAGCGTAATGCTAAATTCCTTAAACCTATAGGACACCATGAGCTGCTCTGTCTCATCTAACATAAGGGTACCTATGGTCGCATTCACGCCTCCAACCTCATAACCTCAATACGTGTAAGTGTGTCCTGTCACACACTACACCAAATAATGGCCTGCTCCAACCTTATAAATATTTCAAGGACGTGTCCTTCACGTCTCAACCACAAACACTGTTCAATTCTATTACACTGCCATTCCTTGCTACACCATATGAGTTCATTCTTATAACTTATCTGCATATTTTTCATAACACTAGGCAATCTCTTTTACTATTAATTAGTTAGCTCTACAGCATACAATAGGTTTCACTGCCACTTCAGATCCTGCTTGTACACGAATTTGTATATCTTTTTAAATTACTGTTGGTGGACCATTTCCAATAAAACAACAACTTTGCACTTATAATATTACCAGGGTTCTACACATACTTGTTACTCAAATACCTTTGTATCTTAATTACATCATACTTCTCTGTTGTTTATGTCACTGTTAGGTTTGTCACATTAGGTATTTTCTTCACTAAACAGTGGATAGAATGGTTACAGAACTCATGGCTTGATAGCCATGATGGAAAATTTTTGTATTGCAAAGAAGGAGTCGAAACTTTGGTAGAAAGGAAAGATGAAGATAGAGTGAGACCTGAAATGCAAAGAAGATCTCACACAGCTGGGACTGCACAGCTGCCACACTGTGTAGAGGTTACTGAACAACCTCCTCCCTACAGAATTCATTCACTACCTATGAACTTCAGGTCGATCAGATTCCTGAGACCGAATAGCTTTTTACTCTTAGGGTACTCTAGCCTATATGCATTGGCATGTGGTTTTCCTATGATCCTGAAAGGTCCTTGGTATACGAACATGAATTTCTTTGTTTCTGCATTTATTTTCTTTGATTTTTCCTTGGTTTTGACAAGGACTAACTGACCTATTTCAAACTGGTGGGTACAGCTTTTGCGTCATGATGCTTCTTTCTTTCTAATGTTCTTATCCTTATATTTGCCCTAGCTCTTAACTTATTTTCGTCTGTGGATATTTGGGTTAGAATAGGGAATTCTACCATATCTGCAATCACATTGTGTGGTTCTTGGCAAAACATCAATTCGCAAGGCGCAAAACCAGTTGCATCATGCCTTAAGTAGTTAATTACATTCTCAAAATATTTCATGTGCTCTGCCCAACTTGAGTGTTTCCAAGCACAATAAGTCCTGCAAAGCCTATTCAATTCTTTCATAATCCGTTCACTCATATTTACTTGGGGGAAATACGCAGATATTTTCAGATGTTTCACTCCGGCCTTATCCAGATATTCTTTAAATATATCAGAAGTAAATTGAGGCCCATTGTCTGACAGCAAATTCTTCGGAACGCCAACGTTCACGAAGAAATCTTTTTCCAACTTTCCTACCAACGTTTTTGCATTTGCTCTTTTAATTGGGTGTAGCTTAACATATTTACTAAATCCATCCACAACAACAAAAACAGGGGTGCACCAACCTCTCGAAGCAGGAAGAGGGCCAAACAAATCACAAGCCAGTAATTCTAGGGTTTCAGTTGGCTCTACTGAATGCATATCCCCTTGTATTCTGGTGTTAGCAGCACGGACTTTCTGGCACATTACACAAGATGATAGACGCTTGGCAACACGGCGGTACATGTTGTCAAACACAATTTTCTCTTTTAATTTTGCAATGCACTTCTTTGCACCATAGTGCCCATACCTCAGGTGTACATAGTCGATTAGCAAGTCTACATGTTGTGAGGGAAAGCACAGCTTCCACTCAGAAACACCTACCTTTTTCCTCCTAAACAGAATACCTTTATGCAAACAGTAGTATTGCGAAACCTTATGATAGTTCGCATCTCCCAAATAGCTCTTTACTAATTTCAGCTGGTCGTCTGCATTCTGCTCACGTCTCAAGTTCTTAATCACCCTCTTTAATGCACTTTCTTCCTTTATTTCGAGCAGTGCAAACATTCGTACTTCACTTAGGTCTGTTGCTGCAATTCCCGCGTCATCACAGAGCTCCGCACTTCTAGATAACCCATCAGCTACCAAATTATCTTTCCCTTGAATATATCTAACCTCAAGGTCAAACTGCTGGAAATACAATGACCATCTTACCAAACGATCATTCCTCAACTTACAGGTCTTTAAAAAGGTCAACGCCTTATGGTCACTGTAAACAATTATCTTGTGACCTAACAGATACTGCTCAAATTTCTGTACCCCAAATACAATTGCCAATGCTTCCAGTTCTGAGATGCCATAATTTCTCTCTGCTGCCTGTAAAGATCGACTTGCGAAAGCTATAGTCTTGTGCACTTCTTGTTCGTTCTCTATTTCTACTTGGAATATCTCCACAGCTATACCATAGCCACTAGCATCAACAGATATACAGAATGGTTTTTCAAAATCAGGATGATGTAAAATAGGACTATTAATTAAAGACTGTTTAAGCACCTCGAACGCCTACTGGCATTCTGCTCTCCAAACCCAAGAAGTATTCTTTTTCAGCAGGAGGTGAAGACAGGGTGCATTAAAAGCCTGATCACTAACAAAACGCCTATAGAAGCCGAAAAGACCGAACATCGATCTCAACTGCTTCTTGTTTCTGGGAGCCTCAAATTTTTCAATGACTGCTAGCTTGCCTGGGTCAGGCAGAATACCTTTTCCACTTATATATCCCAAGAAAACTATTTCCTCTTTAATGCACTCTGGCTTTTCAATAGCCTCTAACACTTTCTCTAATAAAACTATGCTTTCTTCCCAGGTAGGAGTTGCTATTAACAGATCATCTACGTAGGCTGTGATTTTATTAATTAAGGCTGGTCCTAAAACATGGCACATCACACGTACGAAGGCACAAACAGAGATATTAAGTCCGAAAGGTACCACACGGTATTGGTAACAAACTCCTTCGTACAGGAAAGCTTTGTACTTCCTTGAACTTTTCGCCAGTGGCAAATTCCAATATCCACACGTGATGTCCATAGAGGTTAAGAATTTTACTCCCCAGAATTTTTGCAATAACTCGTCCATGTTCTGCGGTCTATCACTTTCCCTAACCACTATTTCATTCAACCAACGAGCGTCCAAGGCCAATCTGACACTCCCGTCTCTTTTGGAACAACAACAAGAGGATTATTGTACTCACTGACCGCTTTTTCAATCACACCCCACTCTAGCATTCTCTGTATCTCCTTTCGAACCGCCTCCTTCCTAGCTACATGTATTTGGTATGGCTTCCTGAAAAACACTTGGCCAGGTTTCACCTTTAATTGACATTCATAACCTTTGACCACGCCAGGTCGATTTGAAAATACCTTATGATGCCTTTTTGAAACCTGTCTCAGTTCTTCCTTCTGATTAGCTGAAATTTTATCGATTTCCGGCAATTTAGATTCTATTTTGTCCAAAATAATTGCTTCTTCTTCTTCTGTGTTTAGCTTACTTTTACTAAGATTAACACCTTCGTCCCAATATCTCCTATTTTTCAGAACTCGTATAGGCAGCTCCCAAGTTTCATCATTAATTACTACATGTTTATCAATAAAAGGTACCGTAATTACTCCGGTTATCGGCAAGACCAATTTTAACTGGCTTCTTTCAAAGTCAACAACACTCTGATATTTCGACAAGAAATCTATGCCAATTAAAACCTCAATACTGAGATTGTTTACAATTAAGCATGGATGATCAATTAAATTACCATTAATATCAAAGGGCAGTAAAGCTTCTTGCTTTACCGTTTTTGACACCTTGCCAGTAGCACCAATTATTCTTAGTCCTGATACCCTCATTATGGTAAGCTTGTCTTTACTAGGTAATGCATCAAAGAAGGATTGAGATATCACACTCACCTCACTTCCACTGTCTAAGAGACAACGTACATTGATACCCAACATATTCACTATTATTATAGGGTGGCTTATTCTAGGTTGTACAGGTGGTTCCTCAAACTCATCCGATAGTTCCTTTGGGATTTGTCTCCAACTAAAGTGATCGACATCTGTCTTCATTACATTTAGGTCAAAGTGTGTAGGGGTTTCCTGAATTACATTTTCAGCTGCCTTTTCCAGTCGGTCTATTAATTTGAAATCGAAACACCGCACGACTTCATTACATTTAGTTTGCTGAACATGACCCAAATTACTGTAGTCTGAGCGATTCTGCGCCTCCAGACCGGCCATAATACTAGTTACAGCTAAACCACTTTCACTATTATCGTCAGGTTCCTTCTCAAGTGACAACTGGTCGCAGCTACTGGGTTCATCGACCCACAACAGGCTATCCTCTACATTCTCACTTACCTTCTGTCCTAAATCTATTAGTACAGTATCAACATCCTGCACAGGCACTTTAGATAAGAGCACATCATCCTTATCGTAAATATAAGCATGAATTTCTTCTGCTTCTTCACCTGACAATTCAGTATTTTGTAGCTCTTCCCTACCATTACACTGCTGCGCCTTCTCTTTCTCGTCCCACTTAGAAAGCGTCTCTAACATGGTATCTATTAAATACTGTGAGTGATCTAATATTTCTGCTGTATCCTTAGATGCTACCGACCCCTCATCCACACGTTCAGTCTGAGTATTCTCATCTGTCTTACCTATTACTGTAATTGCTGGCTTAGGAAAAGCAACCGCCTGGTGAGCGCCAGTATCCTCATAGACGGGAACTAGTTTTGCAGCCTCTGCCTACTACTGTTACCTTTATTTGCATTATAGTTAACTGGCACAGCATTGCTTTCAACGCTGTTGTTTACTTGCACATTTTTGTTAGGAACAAAATTACTACCATTTGGATGCCATTGTTGGTTCTGGTAATTATTTCTCCAATTCCTACCTCTCTTAGGATGGCGAACACCTACTGTTCTGATGTTTACATTGCCATTCTGCTAGTTCTTAAAATTACTACTAGTGTTATTACCATTTCTGTTATTACGTGCTTGCTCCTTATTGGCAGTAACACGCTCTACACGTTCCAAATATTCAATGAAACGATCAAGATTGTCTCTAGGGGCAGATATAATTCTAGTTTGCCAATACCATGGCAGTTTGGCTTCAAAAACCTAGTATTATCATTTCACGTTTTAGCTTTTTGGCCAAATGTGACAAACGTGAGATCCATGACCTGGCAAACTCTTTAATAGATTCCTTGCCTGCATTGAAGCGTTTTCCACTCCAAAATTCTCTCAACACTTCATTTTGCTTATTGCTAGACCAATACTCATTAATGAAAGCTGTTTTAAATTCCGCTAATGTTTTACACTTCAACATAACATCAGCTGACCAACGCATGGCGTCACCTGCTAAATGGCTTCTAATAAATGAGATTTTATCTCGTTCAGAGCAAGTTGGTGGAATCACATCTTCAAAATCGTTCCAGAAATCTAGCAGGTGGATATTTTTATCTGGATCGAACAGCAAGAACTGCCGACATCCGATAAATGCGGCGTTTGCAGCTACAACTTGTTGTATGCTACCATTACCAGAAGTTACTGAAGCTACTTTACTCTCAATGTTAGCAATGTTAGTACTAATATTTTCTACTCTCATTTCAACATTATCTACTCTTTGCACAATATGAGTAGTATCAGTTTTGATTACATCTACTTCTGCTTGACATATGTTTACTTTTATATTAACATCTTTAAACATATCTGAGCACAGTTCAGATTCCGCCTCGCTCTTTTCTGTTAACTTGTGCTCCAGCTTCGCATCTTCCATTTTGAAGTCTTTGCGAGCCTCAGCAACTTTGGATTTTACTGTTTTATACATTTCAGAAAATTGTTGAGCAACCTTTTTCATAATATCCTCATGATTGTAATCAATTTTATAATTCAGACTGTCCAGATCCTCTTTCAACTTATTGCAACCAGCCTTGAAGGTATTGCCCATTACCTCCAATCGTTTATTAAAATTAGTTTGGATGGTCACAATCTCATACTTTAATCCAGCATTACTGCTTTCGACCTCAGTTATTTCAGACCTTAATTCAGCTGTCATTTTAGCATTACTGGTAGCTATTGCTTGTAATATAACATTTAAATCAATAGCCCCAGTATCTTTGGGTTGGTCACTAGCTGGTTTTTTATCACACTCAGGTGACGAAAAATTAGATCCAAAACCAGAATCATCAAAACGAAATGAAACATCTGATTGATCAGTCATGTCTAACTTATTCTTTTTAAACTCTACCACCTCTGATGACTGTTTCGTTTTTAACTCATCACATAAACTATCATCCAATAAATTAACAATTTCTGATTTCTGCTTTACTACAGGGGTCTCTATTATTGAATCATTGCCCCTTTTTACACTACTGTCAGGAGACAATACTTCATATTTCACTTTAACATTACTATTTTCATGCATATTTACACATGAACCGTTGTCTGGATTTACAGTTCCTTCAACAGACATAGGTCCTGATTTAGGTTTAACTTCTGTTTCTTTTTGCGGTTATATCGCCGACAGTCTTTTAGTGCAAGTTAGTAAAAGTTTTAACAGCTTTTCACTTAACTTAGTTCCTTCTGCACAACGTATGGCGTTGCCGGCGCGACGTACCAGGATTACTGATACGACGAGTTGCGTTGAACTGCAGACGGCACTTGGACGGCTGCTGTGTGTTTGCATGGCCCGCAACTGCAGGCGTGGCTCCGGTTGCTCCAGCGAACGACTGCGGTGAGGCGAAACTGGCTTCTCGCGATGCCGGCAGCGCCGCTAGACTCAGTGCCAGCTCCGTCAATCCAGATGCGTTGTTAACCCAATTGCGTCGTCCACATGCACACGTAACACTATCACTGTTCTATTACTCAGTTGCGTGTCGCATTTCACTCCTGAATCCGAATACTTAATAATCACTTTCACTATTGCTCAGTTTGTTTCCTGACGGTTAGCAACATACACTCCTGGAAATGGAAAAAAGAACACATTGGCACCGGTGTGTCAGACCCACCATACTTGCTCCGGACACTGCGAGAGGGCTGTACAAGCAATGATCACACGCACGGCACAGCGGACACACCAGGAACCGCGGTGTTGGCCGTCGAATGGCGCTAGCTGCGCAGCATTTGTGCACAGCCGCCGTCAGTGTCAGCCAGTTTGCCGTGGCATACGGAGCTCCATCGCAGTCTTTAACACTGGTAGCATGCCGCGACAGCGTGGACGTGAACCGTATGTGCAGTTGACGGACTTTGAGCGAGGGCGTATAGTGGGCATGCGGGAGGCCGGGTGGACGTACCGCTGAATTGCTCAACACGTGGGCCGTGAGGTCTCCACAGTACATCGATGTTGTCGCCAGTGGTCGGCGGAAGGTGCACGTGCCCGTCGACCTGGGACCGGACCGCAGCGACGCACGGATGCACGCCAAGACCGTAGGATCCTACGCAGTGCCGTAGGGGACCGCACCGCCACTTCCCAGAAAATTAGGGACACTGTTGCTCCTGGGGTATCGGCGAGGACCATTCGCAACCGTCTCCATGAAGCTGGGCTACAGTCCCGCACACCGTTAGGCCGTCTTCCGCTCACGCCCCAACATCGTGCAGCCCGCCTGCAGTGGTGTCGCGACAGGCGTGAATGGAGGGACGAATGGAGACGTGTCGTCTTCAGCGATGAGAGTCGCTTCTGCCTTGGTGCCAATGATGGTCGTATGCGTGTTTGGCGCCGTGCAGGTGAGCGCCACAATCAGGACTGCATACGACCGAGGCACACAGGGCCAACACCCGGCATCATGGTGTGGGGAGCGATCTCCTACACTGGCCGTACACCACTGGTGATCGTCGAGGGGACACTGAATAGTGCATGGTACATCCAAACCGTCATCGAACCCATCGTTCTACCATTCCCAGACCGGCAAGGGAACTTGCTGTTCCAACATGACAATGCACGTCCGCATGTATCCCGTGCCACCCAACGTGCTCTAGAAGGAGTAAGTCAACTACCCTGGCCAGCAAGATCTCCGGATCTGTCCCCCATTGAGCATGTTTGGGACTGGATGAAGCGTCGTCTCACGCGGTCTGCACGTCCAGCACGAATGCTGGTCCAACTGAGGCGCCAGGTGAAAATGGCATGGCAAGCCGTTCCACAGGACTACATCCAGCATCTCTACGATCGTCTCCATGGGATAATAGCAGCCTGCATTGCTGCGAAAGGTGGATATACACTGTACTAGTGCCGACATTGTGCATGCTCTGTTGCCTGTGTCTATGTGCCTGTGGTTCTGTCAGTGTGATCATGTGATGTATCTGATCCCAGGAATGTGTCAATAAAGTTTCCCCTTCCTGGGACAATGAATTCATGGTGTTCTTATTTCAATTTCCAGGAGTGTATGTAGGGCGGCGGGTGGAATAATAGTATAAATGTTTTGTATTTATGCTGTTTTTTGCCTGTGTACCATGAGAGAGCACCGATGCACCATATGTTGGGCGGCAGGACGAATAATAGAACATATGTTAGGTATTTATGCTGTTTGCTCTTCTCAACACTGGCTCTCTAACTACAATATTGGCAACCAGAAAGTGATTAGCAAAACGTGAAGCCTGTAATTAGAATTCTTAGTGCCCACTTCATCTGAGAAATCATTTATAGCTACAGCTTATAGCTCTGAGGAATTAGGAGATTGACTGGGATTCATAATCAAAAACCATTCTCTCTAAAATGTTCACTGTATTCTGAAAGTCACATAGCAAAAATCATCCACATAATCCAACTACCAGAGCAGTTCAGAGTCTAATGCGCTGATGCAACTATAACTGTTCAAGTTAAATGTTTAAGTGAATGCTCGTCATAATTTGATGATAATGTTCATCAAACACCACGCTAAATAATGGTAGAATGTCTGTCCTGCGGCGGCACGTGAAAATACGACATACGCAAACTAAAGATAGATCATTAACGTCATCCCAAAATTAACACTTCACTCGAAAACGATTTCATGGTTACGCGTATCCCGAGTAACTTATTACTGCATCCGAGGCGATCAACGATACCGACGCGACGTGACTCCCGGCACAGGTGGTGTGCTAATCAGTGTCTGGAGAGAACTGGGGCCTTCTTTCTCGCGCAGCGTTCTTACATATAAAGCCGCGGTGCGAATGGCTAAGGGAACGCTTGATCAAATCTGCTCTCCCGACTAGCTGCTGGACTAGTAATGCACCACTTTAAGTTATCGAATAAATCATTGCTTCCTTTGCTGATGGCTGATGAAGCTTTCAATTTAATTGTGCAATCAGCACACAAGTAATTAATCATAATAAAAGTCTGACGTGGCTAAGTCAAATATTTTGGGCGAGAGAATTAATTTAATTACACTACACGCAGTAGACAAGCTCTGAACTTGCTCTTTGGAGATACGCTATAGCTATAGTTTTATAGTTATTCTGTTGAAACTTCTCACATTTTTATGATTATAGCGGATCTCCCTTCTACTTACATTGAAACATCCTTGCTTTATTTGTTCGCCTACTTAATCTATCTTGCTTCCTTAATTTCTAAGACAAAAACCAGAAAATCATGTATTTCAACTAAAATTTTAATTTGTGAGATCCAGAATACTGTTTCTACCAAATTATTATGCAAAAGGAATCTAAATATAAATTTTTAAGTTTCTAGCTCTTTTCTGTTGCGCCAGTGATTATTACAGAAAAACGTCCAAATTTCGAAAATGGTTAAAGTTATTGAAATGATATTCAACACATATTGATTTTGTATTACTCCTGACATGCTAGAAACGTTTCAGGTTATTTACTTCATTTTAAAGTATTGCGCAATATTTATGAAGTCAGAGCTTGTTACAGCGGACTAGGTTGGCACACAATGGAAAGACTGATGTGAATTTTATAAGGCGTGAGTATGCTGCTTCCCTACAATTTCAGCTTCTATGGCCTGAAAAAAACTAGGTCCAAAGGTTGATATAAATGAGTTGCTTTTGTAGGTAACAGCACAAACCACACTTTATTCAGCTTGCATTCTTCTCTTAATGTAACTGAGATGTGGCTTGCCAAATTATCTCTTATTATGACTTCAGGATGAGCACCTAATGTTTTGAGGTGAAAAGCCCTCAAAAATTACATCCTCAAACGATCCTGATGTTGAGAAATTAAAAAGGTTTCGGTTAGGACCACCTTCTATCCATGTATGGTACAGCTGTTCTGGTTTGTACACAATGCATGGAGAATGACAATATAAAGATGTTGCATCAGCAAGAATTACTGATGTGCTTGATTTTGAGCAATTGATGATTCTTTCATGATGTTTGAAATTTTTCCTTAAAGTAGTTTCACCTTCCCTTGCTCACCTGCAACATATGTTTCATCATAACTCAATACAGCATTTGGCAAAATTGCGTTTATTGAACATTTATCTCTTGAAAATATGTATGATATTGCAGTGCCTGTATTAATCTGAATTATGATACGATGTTCCTTTTGCCATGCATACAGAAACGCAGATTTCCCTCTTATCGCAGACAGTCGCCTTAGCATTAGCCTACCTTAGCACAACTCATGGCCAGACCCATGAATGCATGGCCAAAGGAACATAGCGTTGTAAATCGAATAACACAGACACTGCAATATTGCCATTATTTAACTGCTGACGCCAGGCAAGTGAGTTTCAAGTAAAATGTCTCACCTGTACAGGAATATATGTAATGGTTGTTTGAGTACTGGTTGTAGACAAGTGACTGACGACATATGGACGTTTGGATGCCATTGTGAGTCATACTCACACGACCTAATGGTAGCCAGCATGGTAGCTCAATGTGTTCGGTCAGAGGGTTAGCTCCCCTCTGTAACAAAAAGAAAAATGGATCAACAGTGAACTAGAGTAGGTGCCATGGGATGTCTGCCTCAAATAAATGCAACGAACAATAACGAAAAAAATGATGAGACGAAACTTCACAATAAGCAGGAAATCTGGGTTCGAGTCCCGATTGGGCACAAATTTTCATTGTCATCATTCCATTTTATAGCTGATCGTAGACCACATCCACATCTTCAAAATATGATTTTATTGTATCTACACTTACAGCAGTCTACATCTTTTCACATTCTCAGAAAATCTAATTTTAATTTCATTTTTATTCCTGTTTAAAATAATTTTGTCCATTCTAGATCAAGCACATAACTTTTAAATGTTGGTTCTATTATGCCCTTCATATCAGAATATTCTTTGACAACTAGCCTAACACCGAACTCAGTTTGAAGCAGGGGCCACTTTGCCACTGATTGAAGTTTTCCAGCAAACAATGTTCCTCTATAGCAGGGGTCTTTTAGCCTAAGGTCCTTACTGGCTCTTCCCCTAAGTCCCAAATGCCAAGACCTAGCTACAATATGTCTAATACACTAGTACTGCTCAGAACTTCTCAGAACAGCTCGAATTTTTTACTGATTTCTTACCACTACTGCCAATCTTTACACACAGGCACCAAGTGGCACAGCAATAGTCATTAAGCAGCGAACTGCTTATTGTTTGACCTTGAGCTGATGCCTTTATTTTATTTCATATACATCGCTACAAATAAATGCCACTCGTGGAAATCGCTGTAACGTTCTTTCAAGAAACCTTGTTACTTCTGCGCATCATTAACACCACAGTAAGCGGTCAGAACGTAGCATGAGCTGCATACAGTAGCAGCACTGTGTGATATCTTCCCATGGCAACATTTCTCGCCATGTGGCGGAAATATAGGTTAATCTTCCCTTCCCTGTGAACACTACTGGTATGGCTCAAGTAAAGTTGGGCGTTTTATAGTTCATTATACCCAAAATACTGTACTGTTGAAGTACATGCAAATTTTCGCTTCAGGACTGCTGCAATTTACATATTGTTACGACTATTTCTGACAATGATAAATGTATAGCAGTGAAGTCTTCCAGAGGTTAGAAACGTTAATTGCAGTAGTACAGCACCACCTCGTGGGTAATGCAACATGTGCAATCTGAAAAGCAAAATATCATGGGACTAGTGTGTTTTGTGACTACAGTTTCTTAGTGAAGTAACAGTGAGTATTTAATCTAATTAAAACTGCCTTCAAAATAAATCCTATGAAATTTTTTACACAGAACCCTTGCCCTTTATATCATTAATTGGCATCATCTTGATTTTCAGTTGCATACCTTTTGTGTGAATTTCTGTAAATATGGCATGTGTCAATGTGGTATTCAAATTGTTCCCACACTGCAGCGAGCATGTCTTGAGTTACAACTTGCACAGCTGCTGTTATGTGATGTCTCATTTCATTCATTGTTGTTGATAATGGAGGTGCATAAACAGAGTCTTTTATAAAACCCCACAAGAAATAATCACATACAATCCGATCCGAAGACCTTGGAGGCCAAAAATGTAAGACTGAATCACTTGGTTGAGTGCGACCGATCCATCATTCAGTTATCCTTTGATTAAAATTTCCCACACTTCCAGATGACAATGTGGCGGTGTTCCATCCTGTTGGTAAATGAAATCTTTCGAATCAGTCTCCAACTGTGAGAAAAGAAAGTTCTCAAGCAAATCGAGATATGTGATTTCTGTGTTCTTGGCAAAGAAAAATGGGCCATACACATTTTCCTGTAAAACTGCACAAAACAGTAAATTTTGTAGAGTCCCTTTCATGTTGTACAACTTCATATGGTTGTAACATATCCCATATTCTCACATTATGATGGTTCACCTTTCCATTTAAATGGAATGTTGCTTCGTCACTAAACACTAAGCATGGAAGGAAACTCTCATCTTCCATCTTGTGAACGAAACTACAGTACTTCACACCTTTTTGTAAGTCACTTTCACGAAGAGCTTGCAGAATTTTGTATGGTTTCATGTATAAATGTCGACGCAACACACGCCAGACGGACCTCGGGGGCATGTTGAGCTGTCGAACTGCATGGCGAATGGATTTCTATGGACTCCTTGTGAAACCGTGGTGGATGCATCCACATCTGTATAAGACACTCCGGGATGGCCCACCGATTTGTCTTTACATAAACAATCTATTTCTCGGAATTGTTCATGCCATCGTCTAACAGTCTGTGTTGTAGGAGGATCCACACCATACCTAGTACGAAATTCAGGCTGAACAGTTATTACTGACCCACACTGTGCAAAACGTAGAACACAAAATGCTTTCTGCTGTCCTGAAACCATTTTTACTAGAACTGAAGTGGGTGCGCACTGCTGCTACCTAGCGGGAACCATGTAAAACTCAAGAGTTTGCTCTTTCCGACGGTATGTTGTCACGCACATATCTCAAATAACATAATAGTTATGATTTTTTAAATCGGTTGATCCTTTTTGATACGCCCTGTATATCAACTCAACTGTCTGAGGACACTCAATACTGAAGGAAGGTTCTCTTTAGCTCTGTATGAGTCAACGTGTGTTTCAGACTCTGCACAGGTGTTAATTTTTATTTGAAGGTTAAACAAAAAATATGAAGTACATGAAGAGTTTCTTGATGTTTGTAGAATTAAAGGAGAAGAAGTTTTTAGAGCGGCAAATGCTCTTCAAAAAGAAAATTTCAATGGAAAACCTTAAGGTCTATCACACCTGACAGTGTAAAAACGAGTGTGGAAAAATAAAGATGTTGTAGCTCTCGTATCAAAGGTGGAAGAAAATGATGGTGGATCAATACCATTAATTGCACATCACATTATTCATCAACAGTCTTTGTGTGCCAATTGCTTGGATATGCGAGTAGTTGTGAAGCTAAGTCATGTCAGCTGTTAATTATACAGGGTGAGCATTAATAAAACTGACAAACTGCAGGGATGGACTTCTGACTGGAAATAGAGGAAAAAAGGTCCTATGAACATGTGTCCAGAAATAAATCACTGCCACAGTAGATGGTGCTGACAAATGACAGTTCCTCTGACCATGTGCCTGTGTTACTTCTATACTGCAGGTGCTAGGGATAGTAGCTATTGTCATGTAGGATAAACATAATAGTGCTTTGACTTAAACTATGTTGGCAGGCAACTTGCCTGGAGCTTGCCCTAGGGTTCGTGTCAATGTTCTGTAGAACCCAGTCCTCCAGATCTGGTGCACACAGTACACCACCTCCCTGCACCTTCGTCTGTTTGAAAAGACTCGAGATCACACAAATGCACAAAAAGCGCTTGAAATGTTGTGTGATGTGGTTGGTGTCGGAGAGGGTACTTGTTTTAGTGTAGATGTGCTGCCTCTCGACCGTTTCCATGTGCTTAGCTGTACACAAACACCATCTTGGATTGTTCCTGGTTCGAATACTGCACCATTCTGCTGCTTACAGTACACTGCGCGAATCGCACTTCCTGCAACATGCAAGGAACATAGGGCACATGATCTTAGAAGTCATTCGTCAGCACCATCTACCATGCCAACGATATATCTCTGGACACATATTCACTGGACCTTTTTTTCTCCATTCCCAGTAAGGAATCCACCCCTGCAGTTCGTCGGTTTCATTGCTGTTCACCCTGTATAAGATCACATGCTCTCAACCAACATCAGTCCCCCGAATTTATTGAAGAAATTGAAGAAATGACTTACCACGGCCTAGCTCTGGAAAAGCTGTGATGCGATGTTTTGAGCTCCGCACAACAATCGAAACTTTCTCACATGAAAGAAATCGCAGTGTTTATGGAGGTAATCATTTTATACAGATCTAACTAAACATATCAACGACCTGAATTTAAAATTTGGAGATGAAGAAGCTTGCACAGGATAGAGTAGCATGGAGAGCTGCATCAAACCAGTCTCTGGAATGAAGACCACAACAACAACAACAACAACAACAACAACAAGGTAAAAACCAGTACTGCATGATTTATACATTCATATTAAATTCTTTCTGCAAAAAATTGTTTTGCTTCAGTCTCAATTGAACAAAAACAAATGTTTCATATATTTATACATACTCCAAATATTCAATCAGCAACCAGGGACTCCATTTCTTCTAGATTCCACAACTGAAAATTTGAGTACTGTAAAAATAAATGTTGAGTCTCGGTTTGCAGCTCTTGATGCAACTGTAAACGGTATCAATATTTTTCAACATACTTTTAACGCCTTTTTGCCCAAGAGATTCAACTGAAAGGGGCTGATTTGCAATGTAGCGATTTTTATATAGATAAATATTGAAATTCATCATGGTCGGAATTTTACAAGACTCTTCCAGTGACATGGTTTAATCAGTTGCATAATTTTGCTCGTGGCTTTCTTTTCCACTACCGGCACTACTTATCTCCATGAAAAAACATTCTCCAAAATGAAATATACAAAAGTATTTGCTGATCTAAACTAACTTATGGTCATCTGCGATTGCTGTTGACGATTTCCACTGGTAAATTTGATCCACAATTCTAAACAGCTGTAAGGGAAGTTATATATTTCATAAATCTCAATAATCACAATGCTTAATTTCATTATGTGTATTACCTATGCATGTCACTTGTAGACACTGGACTTGCATTCGGGAGGATGACGGTTCAACCCTGCGTCCGGCCATCCTGATTTAGGTTTTCTGTGATTTCCCTAAATCGCTCCAGGCAAATGCTGGGATGGTTCCTCTCAAAGGGCACAGCCGACTTCCTTCCCCAACCTTCCCTAATCTCATGAGACCGATGACCTTGCTGTCTGGTCTCTTTCCCCAAACAACCCAACCGCATGTCACTTGAGTACAATAAATTTTCAGGTAATCTCATATAAGTAATTACAATTAAAACGTTCAGTTAAATTACCTATGACAGTTAATGTGTACCTTAATTGGTCATAAAATATAATCAACTGATTATTGTAAATTCACTTGATGATAGTAATTCGTTCTTGAACATTACTCATAATTAATTATTATTAAGTAAGACATTTTTTCCATAGGAATGCGTGTATAATGGGTCAATATGTTCCATTCCGAAAAAATAATACTCAAACAGATTTGTAATACAGTAATGTAATTTTGTATTTACCGCACAGTACATCTTACTTTAGAAGAAAATTGTCTAAAGATTTTTTTTATGCCCATGCTTCAAAGTTAGTCGAAAAAGAGACATAGCATTATTGTTAATGAAATTCGAAGCAGACATAGCTACTCCCTTGTGGTCATCTCTACAGGGTGTTACAAAAAGGTACAGCCAAACTTTCAGGAAACATTCCTCACACACAAAGAAAGAAAATATGTTATGTGGACATGTGTCCGGAAACGCTTACTTACCATGTTAGAGCTCATTTTATTACTCTCTTCAAATCACATTAATCATGGAATGGAAACACACAGCAACAGAACGTACCAGCGTGACTTCAAACACTTTGTTACAGGAAATGTTCAAAATGTCCTCCGTTAGCGAGGATGCATGCATCCACCCTCCGTCACATGGAATCCCTGATGCGCTGATGCAGCCCTGGAGAATGGCGTATTGTATCATAGCCGTCCACAATACGAGCACGAAGAGTCTCTACATTTGGTACCGGGGTTGCGTAGACAAGAGCTTTCAAATGCCCCCAAAAATGAAAGTCAAGATGGCTGAGGTCAGGAGAGCGTGGAGGCCATGGAATTGGTCCGCCTCTACCAATCCATCGATCACTGAATATGTTGTTGAGAAGCGTACGAACACTTCGACTGATATGTGCAGGAGCTCCATCGTGCATGAACCACATGTTGTGTCGTACTTGTAAAGGCACATGTTCTAACAGCACAGGTAGAGTATCCCCTATGAAATCATGATAACATGCTCCATTGAGCGTAGGTGGACGAAACTAAAATGAGCTCTAACATGGAAACTAAGCGTTTCTGGACACATTTCCACATAACATCTTTTCTTTATTTGTGTGTGAGGAATGTTTCCTGAAAGTTTGGCCGTACCTTTTTGTAACACCCTGTATAGAGTTCGTCTTAGCTACTGACAATAAATCAGAATTGGAACTCATAAACAGATACTACTAGGTGAAGGGTTACTATGCACCAGTGAAGAAAAGTTCTTGTAATATCGTTGCAGTGAATTTCCAACATCATCGCAGAAGCTTGGCCAATGGTACAAGTGACAACAATTGCGACGGGAGGTGTATTGTCCAAGCAGTACAGCTGACTAAATGCAGCTTTGCCGCTGCCTCTACTTTAGAGTTTATAGGTGAACACGTGACTTATGTATTGTTCATTTATAGTGGTCAAGACCGACCCAGGCAAGAAAGTAGTTTTTGAAATGGCTATAGAAGATGGAAAAAATAACATTAAAAAGTCTTTGTGCAAAGCATCATTCTTAAGCGAGTCAGTTTCTTACATTTTCTTCTACTCATTATGCGAATCACTTGTTACTGGATGTTCTCGACTAGCAAGGATCGACTGTAATATATATAGAAACACAGCAGTTCGGATGCCATGCATGTCTTACCCATTACCTCGTGCCTGACTGGTGGAGTTCATGCGCAGGTGTTGGCCCATGGGCCACAGTTTGAAGACCCCTGCTCTATAGTGATAAGAGCGGGCAGAGAGTTATATTTGCCCTCATTCCTGTTGTTTATCTTTCTGTTGATAATATTTGTTGGAATTCCATCTTTCTGTAGATTATCGAAGAGTAGGCTTCTTCTTTACTACTGCCTCCCCTCCCAACTGCAACTTTTCCTCTGAAAAAATGTGGTATTTCCTTTCTCCATGTTCTCTTTTATGTCTCATTCCCATATCACAATGGTTTGGGACGAAATAAAAAAATTAAAATTGAGCATTACAACGCTTTCCCACCTAACTTGGGACACCATCCCAAGTAACATTTAATGGACACCTTCTAGAACAAATCTAAATAATTCAAATATAATACTGAGTGGCCACACTGAACTTGTCTGTCGCTATAAATCGCAAATGAGGTTAGGATACGGCATGGACATCTTCTGTCTCTAATAATGTATGAGTGCTAATTAAGGTTACTTCACGTAATGTAAGTAAAAATGTTGACCTTTAAATACAGAGTCCGCCAGAAAATTGTATACACTCTTCCTCAGGCTCTATCGAGATATCGATATTGTTATTCTATTTGAGTTATGAGTGTGTTGTAGTATGATCTTTGGCTCAACATATGTTATTACTTTCATTCGGTATTGAAAAAACAAGATAGCTGGAACATGCTTGACATTTGAGCAATGAGAATGTACTGTGAAGTGGTTTTTGAAGTTTGATAATCCCATTGAAGTCAGTGTCAGTGGAGGCGGGAGTTTGAAACAGAACTGCTCACCCATCTAACAACTATACATATCATTGACAAGTCTGAATTGCATCGAACAATTTGTGATCTTCACAAAGGAAGATCAAGAAGGCAGTATGCAGCTACAAGTCCTGCTTTGTTGGCTCTCATGTTGGAAACGTTTGTTAATTCTCCACAGAAGTCTGCTAAGCAATGTGCACGTGAAGAGGGGGTTTTCAGTACAAGTGTATGAATAATTCTGAAATCTGCAAAGTAGAATGTTTACATTCCACGATTACTGCGTGCGATTAATGATGGTGATTCTGATCGCCGAATGCAATGTTGCGAATGATATCAGCAAAACAGTAACTGATATAACTGATAACGAACAGTTTGTGATGAAGTTAGTATGGAATGTCGACGCACAATTTAATTGTGGGAACTGTGAAAGATAACGTCTATCGATGTGAGCCACGCATGCTGGAGGAACTTCGCCAGCAGATTACAGCGACATGTGTAGTGATCTCCACTGTAACATTGATTGACGTAGTTGCAGCAACGGCTCATCGTTCTGTTATGTGTATTTTGAACATTTAAAGTAACCATGTGTTAAACTGAAGGTTGTACAACATGTGTGATCAATTATTGAATGCAAAATAAACACATAAGCAATACTTTTCGTTCCTTAAAGTGTGTATATATTTTTCTGGCGGACTCTGTATTGTTGAATTAATTCTTACCACACCCTGAAATATAAAGCAATTGCTATTGTCGTTCACGCAATACAGCTTCAAAATGCACAGATGTGAAGACTTTTTCAGAATCGCTTTAACAGTGGTGCCAATACTGAAAACAAAATACCCGAATTTTGTTCCAAGTTACCCTTGCTGTCTCAAGTATACCCTGTTGACAGTAAGTAATCTTACAGCCAGGCTAAAAAGATCAGGATGGTAATCGTGGGAAAGTTCATTGAAAAGCAGTTCCAGATGGGCCTGGTTTTACCATTAAAATTTCTCAAAATATATTTAATTCCAGGACCTGTTCACAGTTCCATATCAGCCGAAACAAAAATTGTGAGCCAGATGCAATTATCTCAAGAATTTTCCCTCCTGAATCTATGTGTCTCAAGATTAAGTTCATTTTGACAGTAGTCATAGGCTCCAGTCGATGCCAAGTATTTCATCATTAAGAAAAAAACTAGTAGGAAAAAATATTAAAGAAGAATTTTTGCATCTCTGAAAGGACAAATTGGCTTTGATGAACACACTCACTTCCTGAGTTTCAGGAGTGCAATAAACTCCCTTCCTGTTAAGAGCCGAATGTTTGTGCAAGAGTTTCTCTATAATGGAGGCAACCATACCATGTTCTGCATAGAGTTCTCCTTCAAACCAATGACTGTCAACTAACACATCATGGTTGTCATACACAATTTTTCTTCTGCTGTTATCTTCCTGCGAAAATTTATTGTCTTGGAATATTTCTTGAATGTTTTGCAACAGATACTGTTATTTATTATGATTCTGTATAAAAACAAAATTTTTCTGGATAGTTTTCTGCATTTTATTTAAGAAAGAGCCCATCTTGGTCGACATTCAATGGATGAGTCCATAACCTTCTGTTTCATCCATATGTCAAAACTCGAGTCAGAGTACCGTCAAAACAATATCAATAAAACAATGAAGTTATTGTTCTGCAGGAGGGCTCAACAATTTTTGGAAGCACCTGTGTTATCTACAACTTTGTATGTCAGCTGTCGACAGAAAAAATTCGCTATTTGGTGCACAGTTAAAAAAGAATAATAATAATAAAAATCGCATTTCTTACCATTTACATTAGTTTGAACAGGAAGAAGATCCAATATTATACATGAAAACTAAACTAAACTCCGTCTGAACAGGCCTTGGAAGGCTCAACAGTACTGACTGGCGAGTCTCCCTCAGCCCACAGGCGTCACTGTATGTGGATATGGAGGGGCATGTGGTCAGTACACTGCTCTCCCAGCCATATGCCAGTTTATGAGACCAGAGCTGCTGCTTCTCAATCAAGTAGCTCCTCAGTTTGCCTCACAATGGCTGAGTGCACCACACTTAGCAACAGGGCAGACAGGGTGGTCACCCACTCAAGAGGTAGCCCAGCCCGACAGCGAATATTATGTCTGAATCGACAGATACTAATTCGTTTCATTGGCCTGCTGTATTTTGAGGCTATGCTGAACCAGTCCATATTTCTGTCAAAACCCATTTAAAGGCCCATCCACAAGCAATGCTCTGGCTGCGAAAATATTTACACAAATGTCTGTGCATGCATCGCTGCAAATGTGGTGTACTCCAACGACGAGAGTCAGTCTACTGCTCGCCTGCCAGCTGTCGATACAGGACAGAAATTTCAGCAGTGAATGCCTATCTCTAGTAGCCACAAAAATTTACTTCGTTTGGTCAGAAATTTGTAATGGAGGAAATTCTATTTGCGTTGCAAACAGAATGCAAGAAACAGAAAGTCCAATTGAAATGGAGTAGATAGTGGCAGGTTAAGTGAAGGTAGTTTTAGCACATCAATTTATTTTGCAAGTGGCAGAGCGAACTCAGCGATTGGGGTAATTAATTGCAAGTGGATTTCGAAACATACGAAGACCTTTTGATGTTCATAGACACTTGTATAATACGAAAAAATACTTGTACGCGGTGAGCAATTTCTCCACGTGAGCGGCCAAATCTGACGTTTCCTGCCAACAGGAAGAAACTACAAGGAGCAATTTCGAGACAAGTATTGAATGAAATCATACCCAACACATGTGAAGCTATTTACTCTGTCATGATGGAGAATTTCACGAAAGCAAATAAAGTACCAGTACCTAAATTCTGAAATACATCAATTCTGTCAAGGTACAGATAATATTTTTGTGGTTAAACGTGTTTGAAACTCTATGTTCTTAGACATTATAGGTGTCGCCAATAATGAGCTATAGTTAATTGGTTTCTCAGTCGGGATTTTCAATTCACTGAGTAAAGCCAACCAACACTTTATTATAGGTTTATGTACCAGAATATAAAGCTCTATTCTGAACTGTAGAAGAGGATTCATAGTCTTTCTGGAAAGTTTTACTTTAAGTATTGTGATAGTGGATTCTACAATTCACCTCTAATTCACTCTTGTGATACTAGGAGGTAAAACAAGAATCTCTACGTCCCTGAAGGCACTGCTGCAAGACCTTTCATCACCACCTTAACACAATATTCTGACTGCACTTTTTTTTAGACTAAATAGGGCCTATTTCTTTTTGATATAATGTCACTAAAGATCATGGCATAGGACAGTACTGAGCTCAAGTATACTAGCAATCTCTTTTGCACGCCAACATAATTAGAGAGAATTTTTGTTAAGTTATCCACATGCTAGTGCCATCTCAGTTTAATGAAATGTTTTCTGTCAGTAGTATCTAAAACAGGAAATGGTTACAGCTCTGTGTTAATATCTGCAGTAACCAACTCAGTCGTTTCTTGTATGCTTTTCATCTTGTAGATAAATGAAGAGTAGCAAAAGACAAGTAATAATTACTTTTATCTACAAGATGAACCTCAATATGTCTTTCAAATATTTCATCTTTGATGAAAGAAAGGTAAAAAGGTAAAAGGTAAAAATACCAAAAGGTAAAAATACCAAAAGGTAAAAATACCAAAAAACAAAGGTAAAAAGGTAAAGAAAAAAGGTAAAAATACCAAAAAGGTAAAAATACCAAAAGGTAAAAAAGGTAAAAATAGAAAAGGTAAAAATACCAAAATATTGCCTTATATATTACGTCGTCCCTGGCACCATATCGAGTAGGTTTCGTTACTTTGCTTACTTTCCTGTGGTAAACAGCATGCAACGAATTACCGTTTCCCTGTTTGCCCTAGCATCTATCGCTCATAATTTCTCTATTAAAGAGTTATAAGTAGCTGTTTTCTTATCTCGATCGCTGAAATCCTTGCACTTAATTTTCCCAAAACGTGTACACCGCCTATACATGACAATAAATTCACCAACGAACCCTCTAAAGCAATGATGTATCTGCTATTACAAAATTCATTGTGCACACGCAGATGAGAGACACTAGACTGAATAAGCAGTTAAACAAATTTCGCGCGCCATTTTAGCAGCAATGTCATGTCGGTACACACCAGTTTGTTTGTGCAGATGTGATTTGAAACCAGATACTTGAGCAATTTCGCTCAAACATCCAACTCCAATTGCCAGGTCTGCACACATCTCGCATCAGTGCAGTCTTCTGTTAACGCAATGATCTGGCTGTGCAGACACGTCGTTGTTTGTGATGGGCTGAAGTGACACAACGTGCCACTTGGGCTGACAAGTTGATAGAGGCATCGAAATTAATAGCAACCACTTCGGCCATCAACCTGAGAGGGGTTGCCAAGTGGAAGATTCGTATACAGTGCAGGATTAGTACTGACATAGGTGAAAGTGTACGACCGAATAGGGAGAGAGAGGGGCGCCAAAGTCGCTTGGGTTGAAAAATGTTTGGAATCGGTCCTGGGCGTATTTTTTTTCTACCTCGGCTTTTCTGTTGCATGCTACTATTAGTAAAGGTTCGCATGATGAATGATAGGAAGGGAACAGGACGGAACATGGTTTCCTGTAACACCTTGCGTTGGTAATTTCCTATGATTCATAAATGAACTTAGCTAGTATATTGTATCACACACATCTGTGTGAGCTGACCTACTAAATACCAACTTAAACATGTCAGAAGTCGTTAGATATTCGAAACAAACAGCCAAATATAAAGGGCTTTCAAATGAAACCCGATCACTAGTGTAAAGTAACGGTAACGATTTTATTAACTCAAAAATGTAGTTATACACAGTAAACATACAGAAAAATAGTTGTCAAAACTGTTGGCTTCACTAGCCGGTCCTTGAAGCTAGTAGGCTGCCGTCGGATACAGGCTTGGACCCAGTCACACACTTCGTCATCTGTTGCGAATCGATGTCTGTGAATAGCTTGTTTTAGAGGTCCAACCACATGAAAATCACACGGTGAAAGGTCAGGACTGTACAGTGTCTGAGCCAGTATCTCCCACTGAAACTGCTGCAATGTCATCTTCACCGCATTGGCCATGTGTGGGTGGGCATTATCATGCAGGAGGATAACGCCATTGGCCAACATGCCTCAGCATTTCAGCTAGATGGCTCGTCTAAGGTTCTGTAAAGTGCCTTGATAATGCTGGGCATTGATGGTGGTTCCCTGTTCCAGGAACTTGAAAAGCAGTGGACCCTTGTGGTCCAAAATGGAGGACATCATGACCTTACCAGAACTGGTGTGCAAGGACTTTGATTTCTTTGGAGATGGTGAAGTCGCATGTTTCCACTGCTTGCTCTGACGCTTGCTTTCTGGTTCAAAATGGTAACACCACATTTCATCACCTCTGACAATACGCAACAGAAAGCCATATTTCTCCTCATGATAACGTTTCAGATTACTCAAAGATAGCACCATTTGAGTATTGTGCTTCTTTGGCGGTCAGTTGTTGGGGAAGCCATTGCGCACATATTTTACGAAATTTCATGTGTTGATGCATTATGGTGTAGGTGGTGCGCACGCTAATACCCAGTAACCAATGGATCTTGTCCACAGTGATTCTGCGGTTGTCCAAGACTAAAGCATTCATTCCGCAACCATTCCCAGTGTGATGACACAATGAGCCTGTCCAGGACGAGCATCGTCTTCCAGTGACTCGCACGCCTCAAGGAATTGTTTGCGCCATTCCACAACACTTGAACGACTCAGACTGTACTCACCGTACACAGCCTTCATCCACTGATACCTTTCATGGCCTCCAACTCCCTCCGACGCCAAAAATCAAATCACTCCTCGCTGTTCCTGCTTATTCACCTGTGTGTTCAGTAGTGGGCGAAAACTGGTGTGACCACCTTCTCTTCAGCGTGAAACCACACTGGCGCTATGCAACATCAAACGATGTGCACGCATCAGTCTCTCTATCAATAGATGGCACCACCATACCTGCAGTTATGTACTGCCATCTTACGTGTAAGGCAAAGGCAGACGCACTGACCAGGTTTCATTTGAATGAATCTCGTATTTGTGACAACCACATTTATATGATTGTGCACTTCTCATTGGCAACTGCGTATCATCACTTTATTGACTATGAAGAATGATAACAAACTGCCAATAGTGGAATGCAATGAAAGAGCCACAGTGCACTGTAAGTGTATCTTCACTGAAAAGTCGAAATACGTTGAAGACAATTCATTGAAAGTGTGGACAAGGTCTGTCTAAGGCATGTTATTTTTTGAACCTGCAGAACTAAACTCTTGCACAACTACTATTGCGAAAACAGCAAAAGGAAATCCCTTGAGTGTTAGTCACTTTAGGTGTAGAAACTATAAATGCAGTGTAAGTAGGTGTAAAGCCTTGCAGTTTTCAGTTTTTCTAACATTGTGATCAATGAGAGGTAGGTTTTTCCACGATTTCACATTGGTGAGAGAATGGGTTGTTCTCTGTAACCCACTTCAAGTTCTTTCTGATGATTAATTACAGAGAAATTTACAATTTAGCAAAAAATATTTTTAAAAATGCGGCATTTTACCCCACAAAATGGGGTCAAGCCCCACAGTGTCGGTCTTTGCCCCATTTCAGATAAACACTCTCACATTACCAGCAATCAATACTTACCCAGAGACAATGACCTACAAATGGCAGCATTTCGAGATAAACATGAATAAAAAAAGGATGATTGCGTAATGAAAACACATGAAATAACCTTGTGTAACAATATTGTATTGTAACCAAGTCATCCAACACAATATTGAACTTATATACCTCATATTTTGAATACAGTACTTGAAAATACTTGCATTGTTCTCCACGAAAGGAGTATTAGTAGGGTAATCTTAAAAATAGGTGTTGGGATACAAGCATCAGTCTTTTAATTTCTAAATGTATGAGTTTGGTCCCCTTTTCTTCTGTGTGTAAGACTTGTACATCTGTTGTGTATTAAGTGAGCAAACCCAATTCAGTTATTCACCTCTTTTAGATGAGATCATAACCCCAGGATAGAATCAAAACTTTGGGTCCCAGTCCATCGTAATTAAAAAGTTCATGAGTGATGCATAACTTTAGTCCAGTCATTGTAGTGTAATTGCTGAGTGTGTAATAATGTATGTAATTTGTTAAAAAAAAGGTCATTGACATCATTGTACATTAAGCTATGGATTGATACCTTAAGAAGTTGAGATGATTATCTTTGCCTGGTCTTCATTTTTATCTGTGCATTAACATCTTTGGGGATAGAGTAATGTACTTGAAAATGGGCTTATGATCCGAAACCTAGGTCGGGCAAAATTGTGAAACAAGGCCAAAAACAAGGTTTGTTCAATTAATTTTAACGTTTCACCAAGAACCCACAGCTGATTCAATTAAAATGATCTTCCACTCATATTTGATTGAGGATTTTATTAAAAAAAGTAATATAGGTTTCATGTCAAGATAACCTCAACATATTTTTCCAATACTCCTCATGAGGAGGGAGGGGGACCATAGAGGTCAACACATACCTTTCCCAGTATTTTTGTCTGAATCATGGTACGCATTTCCCCTGCGCTGCTAGAGCTTGAAGTTTCTGTTTCCTGACACATATAATATGATTTTTAGAATTTTCTGTGCCATCTTTTCTAAATTAAGGAAACAGCAACTTTCCTTAATTTTGTCTGCACATCTCTTGGCACCAAAATGAGCATGTGTGAAATTTATGTACCACACACGCCTCTCAGTTTCATATTCTGGCCAAGAGACCACTGCTGTTCTTCTGGGTCTGTTCCACCATACAATAAACCTTTATGTATGATGCAGTATTTCTCACCTTGTCATTCACTTTCCTACTCCGATCAGCTTTTATCACTTTAACAGTGTCTTCTCCATTCTGTTCCCTTCTCATATTTTTTAATATGCTCTTTAGTTTTTCTTTGTGTTTTACTTTTGTTAGGTATAATATGGAGACTTCTTTCTGCCCTGTATCATTTAAGTATGCTTTATCCACACGCACAGGCAATTTGGATAATGCATTAGCTACTGTATTGCCTTCCCTTGGAAAGTCTTCTATTGTCAGTTATACTCCTGAAGCGCTAAAGTCCATCTCACTAATCTGTTATGACTCAGTCAACAACCAGTCAGGAATGACAGAGCCTTGTGATCTGTAAGCACTTTTACTTTCGTTCCCTTAACATAGTATTTGAATCTCTTCAACGCCCACACCATTGCTAGCGTTTCCTTTTCTGTTACCGAATATCTACTCTCCCAATTGTATAGTACAGGGCTATTACAAATGATTGAAGCGATTTCATAAATTCACTGTAGCTCTATTCATTGACATATGATCACGACACACTACAGATACGTAGAAAAACTCATAAAGTTTTGTTCAGCTGAAGCCGTACTTCAGGTTTCTCCATCCAGGGCGCTCGAGAGCGCAGTGAGACAAAATGGCGACAGGAGCCGAGAAACCGTATGTCGTGCTTGAAATGCACTCACATCAGTCAGTCATAACAGTGCAACGACACTTCAGGACGAAGTTCAACAAAGATCCACCAACTGCTAACTCCATTCGGCGATTGTACGCGCAGTTTAAAGCTTCTGGATGCCTCTGTAAGGGGAAATCAACGGGTCGGCCTGAAGTGAGCGAAGAAACGGTTGAACACGTGTATCTGGACATGCTGGAAAATTGGCTGATGCCACAACTGGAGACCGACAGCACCGACTTCATCTTTCAACAGGATGGTGCTCCACCGCACTTCCATCATGATGTTCCGCAGTTCTTAAACAGGAGATTGGAAAAGCGATGGATCGGTCGTGGTGGAGATCACGATCAGCAATTCATGTCATGGCCTCCACGCTCTCCCGACTTAACCCCATGCGATTTCTTTCTGTGGGGTTATGTGAAAGATTCAGTGTTTAAACCTCCTCTACCAAGAAAAGTGCCAGAACTGCGAGCTCGCATCAACGATGCTTTCGAACTCATTGATGGGGACATGCTGCGCCGAGTGTGGGAGGAAGTTGATTATCGGCTTGATGTCTGCCGAATCACTAAAGGGGCACATATCGAACATTTGTGAATGCCTAAAAAAACTGTTTGAGTTTTTGTATGTGTGTGCAAAGCATTGTGAAAATATCTCAAATAATAAAGTTATTGTAGAGCTGTGAAATCGCTTCAATCATTTGTAATAACCCTGTACTTGACTGCCAAAGACAATGGATTTTCTTTTCACTGTATCTCCATTTCCTATGAACTGATAGAGATGAGTTCCCAGTCCATAATCTCAACTGTCATCAAAGGTGCAAAAAGCTTCATTTAAGTTTTAATGGCATAAAACAATACTATTAAATAATTCACCTTTTATCTTTTTGAAATTGTTATTCACACTCCTGGGTCCAGATCCATGTGGCATTCTTCTTCATTAATTGGAGTAGGGCTTTCGCTTTAAGCGCTTGATTGTTTGCAAATTTGTGATAAAGTCTGGTTAAACTGAAGAGGGCTGTCGTCTGCTTTTCGTTCTTAGGTCTTAGAAATTTTCCTGTGGCATTTAACTTTTCTGGGTCTGGCTTGATGCCCTCAGCTAATATAGTATGCCCCAGAAATTTAATTTCTCCTTTTCCAAATTCAGATGTGTTCAAACATACACTGATATTATTCTTCTTAAATTTATATAATACTTGATTCAACATGTCATTGTGTTCCTTCCATTTTCTGGCAAGTATCAAAATATCATCAGTACATAATGTAATTTTGTTCAATACTGCTCTCCCAGTATCTTATCTACTGTACATATAAAAGTGTATGTAAAGATCTCTATGCCAAATGGCAGTACTCTGAATTTGGTAACTTCATACCTCATGTAGTAAATTTTCTACAGTTTTCTACTAGTGGGATCTACCAGAAGCTGACGGTCAATTCTACACTTGTTAATATCTTGACGCCATTGAACTTCTGTCCAAATTCCCCTGGTGCTTCAGGCCTATCCATCTGTGGTAAAAAGACTTTGTTTAAGGTTCTGACATCCAAAGTTACGCTTTTTGAGTCATCTTTCTGTGACACAATTACAACCGAACAGCAATAATTACTCGGACATCATTCAATAATTCACCATTCAATCATTTATTTCTTTATGTACTGCTTCTCTTCTAGCCTACGAAATGGAATACAGTTTAAACCTAAACAGATAATGTGGACACCATATTTATAATCCTTCATGCACCCTGGTTTCTTTGAAAATGCTTTCGATATTTAGTAATATTTTTGCCAACTTGTGTGCCTCT
Organism: Schistocerca cancellata; assembly: GCF_023864275.1. NCBI lineage: Eukaryota > Metazoa > Arthropoda > Insecta > Orthoptera > Acrididae > Schistocerca > Schistocerca cancellata. The sequence goes on from NC_064627.1 coordinate 158,255,325, forward strand.
TCCTTACTTAATCCCTCAAGACTTCCGAATTTCTTCTTGATTCTAACCTCTATACTTCCCTCATAATTTGGGGTGACCCCCATATAAACACACATGCTTTTGTCTGGTTCACAGTTCCAGTACAGCTATTCCCTTATAATCTGTACCCTTGTATTATCAGTTTTACTTTGTGTGGCCTCATTTCCACTAACCTGTTCCTTCCGTTATTCTCTTATCATCACACCTTCTGAAAAACTTAATACTGTCCTATTAGCATTTAACTAAATTGTCTCTAAAATTAAATTAATGCAAAATCCAGGAGCCACCATAGCATTCACTGAGAATGTTCTGTTTTCACTTCAAATTCTATTAAAATATGCTTCTTCATCATTTCCTTTCTAGACTCACATGCTGTAACTAGTTTAACTACTTGTTCTGATAGCTCAGGAACATCTGTATCCTTCTTTATTTCTTCATATAAATTACTGGAGGCAGCACTAATTTAGCTACCTGAATCTAGGATCGCAATTGTTTTCATGTTTTGTATTTCAGTTTCAATTGCTGATTGGTACACTTCCTTTAATTCCTGCCTCTATTGTTCCATGAGTGCGTTTTTTATTCCATCCCACTCGTCATACCCTAAGAATCTTACCAATGGTCCATTACATTCAGCTGTTCAAAATTAGACCAGATCTGAACCACCCTCTAATTTTCTGGCGCTGTATGATTCCTATCCCATTCAGAAGCATGTTCCCTATTTCGATTATTATGGTACTCCTGTTTCCACCATAATAACCTTCACTGTTCACCCTTTGAAATATGTGCCTCTCCCTCCACTGGACAGGCTGCAACGCAGTTGTCTGTTTTCCACCCAGTCACACTGTTGATCAGTCTGATTTGTACTTCTGTTTCGTGTTTGCTCTCTGCCACCTGTTCCTTCTCCAGACGTCTGGTAGTTGCCTATTCCAGACAATGAACCTAATTGCTCCAGCGTGTGCATTAGGTGAGTGACGTCATTTTTCTTTACATTGATTAACTTCTTTTCTGCTGATCCTGGGAATTTAAGTATAATTATTTCGATTAGGTCAGATTCTCATAATGGGTCAGTCAAGTATTAGCTCTTTTCCCAGTAATGTTGGAAAAATTCTTTATAGTTGCTACAACCACTACTTGCAAGGCTTCTGCCCTCAAAAGATTCATTTCTAACATAGTTTTGTATGCTAATAGACCAGTACTGATTCAAAAAAGATTGCAAAAATTCTTTATATGTTTTACATGTGTTACTGGCCCCTGTTCCCCATGATATTGCTTCTCCTTCTAACCTACTGGCCACAAATTTGATTTTTTGTTGTTCTGCCACATTTTCAAGAATGTTACCATCAAACTGCCTGATGGAAGCTACTGGGTGTGCAGTTTCCTTACTAGAGAAATTATGGAATTTGTATGCATTAGTGTAATTTCTTATGTCACTTACATGAACAATACCTTTCTTTCTTTTCTGATCACACCAAATTTCTACTTTTTGTTTAACTTAATTTTCTATTTTGTCTTGCACCTCAGGAAGTACTTTTTGCTCTATGTCTCTTAGTTAGCTCTAAATCACAATTGTGATACCTTTACAAGATGATTCAAAATGTGAAATATTATGATTAAGTAGTTCATGATCATTTTTGATAGTTTGAAAATCATGCCACTGTATTCTATGTTCATCATTACCTGCTTTGATAGCTTTGATTTGTTCCTGTCTTATAATACTAATGTCATAAATTGTTGTTTACATTATTGCACTTTGATCCTCCAAATGGTCAAACATTTGATTTATTCTGACTTACAAACTTCTAATTTTTTACCCCTTTCTTTTGTTTTATACTCTATTTTCTTGCAACATCCCTCAGATTTAGCTTCAAGATTTGTAACCTTCTGTTCCAATGTATTGAACTTCTTTAAACCCTTCATCTGTTTTCTTTTGTGCTGTTTTTTGTTCTTGCAAAATTAATTTTAGCATACACCTCATGTCATCATCATAACCATGTGTTGGTAAAGTGTCAGGGTATGCTATACCATGACTTAATGTGCCTTACTCATCTGTTTGCTCATTAATATAAAGTCGACATTAGAGTCATTTTCTCTGGCATCATAACTACAGTCAGTCAGTTCACATTGACTATGTACTAACATCTTGGGTTTACATTATGATTGTCTGCCCCTACATTTAAATTTTCATTGTCTTCATTATTAGTTAACTCTACATCCCCATTGAAATCACTCATGGTTACTTCAGAATCACATTGGTTATATATTTGACTTCACTAACTTTTTTTGTTGTTGTTGGGTTCTTTTTTGGGGAAGGAGACCAGACAGCGAGGTCATCGGTCTCATCGAATTAGGGAAGGACGGGGAAGGAAGTCGGCCATGCCCTTTGAAAGGAACCATCCCGGCATTTGCCTGGAGCGATTTAGGGAAATCACGGAAAACCTAAATCAGGATGGCCGAATCTGACCCCTATGATCTGCAAGGTTCGCAGGAGAGCTTCTGTAAAGTTTGGAAGGTAGGAGAAGTAAAGTTGTGAGTACCAGGCGTGAGTTGTGCTTCGGTAGCTCAGTTGGTAGAGCACTTGCCCGCAAAAGGCAAAGGTCCCGAGTTCGAGTCTCGGTCGGGCACACAGTTTTAATCTGCCAGGGAGTTTCATATCAGCGCACACTCCGCTGCAGAGTGAAAATCTCATTCTGGAAACATCCCCCAGGCTGTGGCTAAGCCATGTCTCCGCAATATCCTTTCTTTCAGGAGTGCTAGTTCTGCAAGGTTCGCAGGAGAGCTTCTGTAAAGTTTGGAAGGTAGGAGACGAGGTACTGGCAGAAGTAAAGCTGTGAGTACCGGGCGTAAGTCGTGCTTCGGTAGCTCAATGCCAAGGAACTTGTAATTAATTTTAATTTGTTTTATTACTTTTAAATGTCAGTTGAAAATTATGTACTACTGTGGAATGTTATGACTAATAAAAAAAAAAAAGTTGGTAGAGCACTTGCCCGCAAAAGGCAAAGGTCCCGAGTTCGAGTCTCGGTCGGGCACACAGTTTTAATCTGCCAGGGAGTTTCATATCAGCGCACACTCCGCTGCAGAGTGAAAATCTCATTCTGGAAACATCCCCCAGGCTGTGGCTAAGCCATGTCTCCGCAATATCCTTTCTTTCAGGAGTGCTAGTTCTGCAAGGTTCGCAGGAGAGCTTCTGTAAAGTTTGGAAGGTAGGAGACGAGGTACTGGCAGAAGTAAAGCTGTGAGTACCGGGCGTGAGTCGTGCTTCGGTAGCTCAGTTGGTAGAGCACTTGCCCGCGAAAGGCAAAGGTCCCGAGTTCGAGTCTCGGTCGGGCACACAGTTTTAATCTGCCAGGAAGTTTCATATCAGCGCACACTCCGCTGCAGAGTGAAAATCTCATTCTGGAAGTAGCTACAATGTTTGACAGCTCCGCTAAACCCAGCTCCTTCACGAAGGTTGATAGGTGAATCGCCTCCTTTGCTGCTTCGGTAATACTCATATACTCAGCCTCAGTTGATGAGAGAGCAACTGTCCTCTGCTTGCGTGAACACCATGAGATTGCTGACTTGCACAAGATGAAGTTGTAACCAGTATACGACTTCCTGTCAGCATCAGAATTTCCGCAGTCAGCATCTGCAAAACCGAATATTCCCTCTTTATCCTTGACGTAGGTTAATTTCTTGTCAATTGTTCCCTTGAGGTATCTAAGCATTCATTTAGCTGCCTGCCAGTGAACAATATTATGGCTGTTGTTGTGTTGGCTTAGCATGTTGACTGCATGGCATATATCAGGGCGAGTGCCAATGGCGATGCACATCAACGCTCTGAGCAGTTCCCTGAGTGGATACTGAGACCCATCTGCTGTACTTGCAGCTGCAACATTCAGTTTGATCCCGGTCGCCAACGGGGTTCTTACGGGCTTGCAGTCATCCATTCGGAATCAGTGTAAAACTTCTCTGATGTAGCCACTTTGACACAGCGTGAGTTAGTCAAAAGACTGATTTACGTCCATGCCCAGGTAGCATTTCACAGGACCAAGATCCTTGACATCGAATCTGGCAGATAACTTGTTCTGGATCTGCCTTGTCCTTTCCGGGTCTGATGACGCAATTATGATGTCGTCAACATAAGTGAGCAGGAAGACTTGAGAATTTCCCACACTGTCCACATATACACAAGGATCTGTACTAGTGGGCTGCAATCCGATTGACATCAATGTGGCGTTTAATTTGGCATGCTACTGTCTGCCAGCTTGGTGCAATCCGTAGATGGCTTTTGTAAGCTTGCACACTTTGTCACCAGATTTTAACTTCTGGAGCATATCATCTGCTTTTTTGGCTCTGTGATGGTCCTCCTCTAAATCTCTCATCTTCTGTAAGAACTTGGCTAATGAGTCCGGCTGTTCCATGAAGATTTCAGTATCAATTTCACCGTTGAGGAATGCGGTGGTGACATCCAGCTGTGAGACATGCAAGTTAAACTTCACTGCCAGAGCCATGAGGAGTCTGAATGATTCGATTCTTGCAACTGGAGAGAATGTTTCCACACAGTCAACTCTGGGTCTTTGGTTGAATCCTCATGCAACTATTCTGGCCTTTCTTCGTAGTAAGGATCCATCACTGCCGTATTTGTTTCTTAAGACAGTTCTGCAGTCAATTATTTTTCTGTTGCTGGTCTGTCCATGAGGTCTCAGGTTTCTTTCTTGACTAGCGACTTGACTTCATCGTATATAGCGGTAAACCATTCTTTACTATCTGGACCGTTCAATGCATCCTCAACACTGATTTCTGTTGCATTAGCAGCAAAGTTGATGTCATGACTTGAAACATCTGGTGCAAGCTGTGGAGCGGGTGTGACACTTGAGGAACTGCTGTCCTCGTCACATGACAGGTTATCATCTGAAATGATATCGTGTGGTAGCAAGGTGAATTCTTCTTCTTCAAAACCGTAAAGTGGTTCTTCATCAGAGAATGATTCTGACTCACAGCTTCTGTTGTCACTCAAGTCTCCTGGTGAATGGTCCATGCAGATGCTTCTTCTTTGGCAACGATGTTGTTCATCTGCAGAAAGGTCTACATAGGCTTGGTTGGGTTCAAAACTGTTATGATCAAGGAATCTGACATCTCGTGATGTGTGTATCTTATGGTCTTTTGGCACCCACACACGATAGGTACTTGAACAGTCTGAGTAGCCTACGAAGATTCCTTGTTTGCCTCTCGGATCAAACTTCCCCTTGTTTGGCGATTTGTCCAGGATGATGACACTTTCAATGAATACACGAAGGTGTGACAGGTCTGGTTTCTTCTTCATCCACTTTTCATATGGAGTTCCACCTGAAAGTCCTTTGGTTAGGCAGCGGTTTCGGATGTGGTTGGCTGTATTAATAGCTTCGACCCAAAGTGATGGTGGCTGTCCAGATCCCAGCATCATGCAGCGAGCTACATCAACAAGGATCGGTTCTTTCGTTCAGCAACACCATTCTGTTGTGGTGTATAATGAACTGTTCGACGTCGCTGTATTCCTGCCGCTCGGAAGATGGAGTCCATCCTTTCGTTGCAGTATTGATTGCCGTTATCTGACTGGAAAGATTTGATTTTACATCCAGTCTGATTTTCAGCAAAGTTCTTGAATTCAACAAATCTGTCCACAACTTCCCCCTTGTGTCGAAGAAAGTAGATTTGACACCATCTGCTGTGGTCATCTATGAAGGTTACAAAATATCTTGCACCACCTAGAGATTTTTCTCTCATTGGCCCATAGACATCTGAATGTACTAACTGCAGAAGGTCACTTTTATTTTCATCCTGCCTGGTGAAAGGGGTGGATGTGATCTTTCCTTCAAGACATATAGTGCACTTGGTGAAGTCTGCACCACTGAATTTTAAGCCTGTCACATACTCATCCTTGAGCATTCTAATCATATCTCCAGAGTTCAAGTGTCCTAATCGAGTATGCCAGATTTGCGTGTCACTTTTCGTAATTTTTTTCTCGGCAGGTGTACAGGCCTTTGGGCTGTTTTCATGCAAGTAAAACAGGTTACTAACTCTGTTTGCAATCACCTTATCGTTTGTGTCCCTTATAACTGCAAGATTTTTCTCAAATTGCAGTGTGATTCTGTCCACAACCTTTGCGACTGAGATTAGATTAGTTCCGAGTTTTGGCACATACAAAGTGTTTTTCAGCATAATAGAGTTGGTATCACTGGCTGAGATTTTGATGCGTACGTCACCTTTAGCTCTTACTTGCGTAGCACTGTTGTCTGCAAGCGTTAAACTTTCTTGCGCTTTGGTTACGCTTGTGAGCACTTTAGGGTCTTTACACACGTGTGATGTGCAGCCACTGTCTATAAACGACAAAACGTTTGGTTCACGAGACTTCGGAGCATGTTCGTTAATGGAAAAACAGGAATGAGCTTAATCAACTTTATTTGCAGCTTGCGCAATTAGCTTCCTTTTGAAGAAACACTCTTCTTCTTTGTGGCCTTTCTTGTTGCAAAAACTGCACCTGAATGACGATTTTTCCCGCCTTTGCTTCTGTTTTGATTTTTGTTCCGATTTGGCACAGTTACTTAATGCAGCTTTTGATTTGTTTACGAAATGTTTAGGCCTGACCGGTTTCACAAACATCGCAGACTCGCATTTTCACTGTCTTTCTGAATTCTCGCGTTGTTTTCTTCCTAGATTTTCACCTTTAGTGTCTCGACATGGGGTAAGTTATCACGAGATTCGATTGCACACCTAAAATTATCGTAACTATCTGGCAAACTGTAGAGCAACGTTATCGACAATAAATCACCGTTTATATCGACGTCCATTGCTTGTAATTATTAGATATTGACTCTAATTAATCCTCTGCTAGATTATAAAGTTGACCTTTTAATCAAATACGCAATACACCATATTGCCAGGAACACACATTTTTGAGACCATTTATTCAACGATGTACATAACGAAGATCAAGGAGAAAACATAAACTACCATACATATAACACATCAAAGAGTAAAATATGAATGTTCGCAACGCCCCCATAAGTTCTTGAGATGTCAATTCGTGAACTCTGAAAGTCTCACAGCTTGACTGCACCTGATGTTTACCTTTAGGCAGTGCCTTTGTCAAAAAATCAGATTGCAGCTTATCGGTACTTACAGGTTTCACACTGAATTTTCCTGTTTTAATTAAATCACGAATATAGTGGTGCCTCACGTTAATGTGTTTTGTTCGAGCGTGATGCACACCGTTGTGACTCAATGCAATGGCATCTCAATTATCACAGCATACACTTACTGGTTTTCACTATGCGTAACACACATTTCACGAAGTTATCCTTGAAGGTATACCGCTTCTTGCGCTGCTGCTGATAGAGCCATACACTCAGCTTCTGTAGTTGATAGAGCGACGGTTTGTTGTCGTTTTGAAGTCCAGCAAACTGCTGTCCCAGCTAACTTGAAGATATGGCCGGTCGTTGATAGCCGCTGATGGAGGTCTGATGCATAATCAGCGTCACAGAAACCTTCAATTTCAGTTGTTCCACTTTTTCGATAAATTAGACCTACATTGACTGTACCTTTAATGCATCGCATAATTCGTTTGACCGCTTCCCAGTGGATTTTCCGATAATTAGAATTGAATCTGCTTAGAACCCCCACAACATATGCAATGTCCGGTCTTGTGCTTTAAGCTAAATACAGTAGTGATCCTACAGCTTGCTGATAAGGAATGCGATGTAACACAAGGTTTTCCTCATCTGTCAATTTATTTTCACTTTTTTGCGGCTCTGAACCAGGTTCAAATGGATATGCAATGGGATTACAATGTGTCATACCAAATTTCTTGAGTATATTTGCTGCATATTTGCTTTGATCAATACTAATCGTCCCTTGTTTCCTGTTTCGTTTTTTTCTCATGCCAAGACACCAACTAAGTTCACCAAGATCTCTCATCTTAAACTGATTCATTAATCCTTTCTTCAATTCTTTCTTCCCCTCATTATTTCTATTAGAGAAAATGATCAAGTTGTCTACATAAACAGCTATAATTAGTATATTTTGTTTCTCAATTCTGAAGTAAATGCAAGAATCATATTCTGACTTATTTAGGTTCATTTTATGTAATGTCACATCTAATTTCATATTCCGAACGCGTGACGCCTGTTTTAGACCATAAATTGCCTTCTACAGCTTGCAAACCTTCATCTCCTCCCCCTTCTTCACGTAGCCTTCAGGTTGACGAATGTAAGCCTCTTCATCGATATCACCATATAGGAACACAGTTTGAACATCCATATGTTAAATGTCAAGGTCAAATTCAGCTGATAAAGCTAACAGGGTGTGAAGTGAAGAATGACGAACAACAGGCGAGAACGTTTCATCAAAGTCTATTCCTGGTATTTGGGAATAACCTTTCGCTACAAAATGAGCCTTATAACGTTCAATTTCACCATTTGACGTTTCTTTCACCTTTAACACCCATTTCGAATTAATCACCTTCCTGCATGTGGTAAATCAGTCAAAATCCATGTTTCATTTTCAAGTAAAGATTTATATTGATTATCTAAGGCTTTTTTCCATTTTTCACAGTCATCACAATTCATTGCTTCTGCATACGAATTTGGTTCAGAAATACAAGCAAGACAAGAAAAATCATCATTAAAATATTTAGTATTTGGTTTTCTTTCACGTGATGATTTTCTAGTTTCTAGTTGCATTTCTGGCTGCGTAACTTCCGTGTGACTATGTACGTTGCTATTTACTGTTTTCACAGTGTCACTTTGTGCTAATTCAAGATAAACTGCATTTCTGTCAACTTCAGCAGGCTGTGTCAGTTCAGTTGCCTCTTCAATGATGTTAGGTGCTGGCGCTAATTGACGACTGTCTATACGATTATCGTCAATTGGGTTACTGTTTGGAATACTGTTTCCACAAGTGCACTTTGAGTTTTTGATGAATTGCATATCACGGGCTTTCACAATTGTCTTTGGTGAATTTGGATCAATCAGACGATATGCTTTAGAATCTTCACAATATCCAACAAAGATAATTTCCTTAGATTTGTCTTCTAATTTCGTCCTTTTTTCTTTTGGTATATGTACAAATGCTCCACATCCAAAGATTCGTAAATGACTCAAATTTATCTGACGACCACTCCATAATTGCTCAGGAGTGACATTCTTAACAGTTTTGTTGGAGATCGATTCTTCAAATAAATTGCTGTGTTTACAGCTTCAGCCCAAACTTGTCTACTTAGACCTGCATCTGTTAACATTGATCTAGCTTTTTCAATGATTGTCCGATTTAAGTGTTCTGCAACACCATTCTGTTCTGGCGTGTAAGGAGTTGTTGTTTCATGTTTAATTCCATTCGTCTTTAAAAATAACTTCATGCGCCGATTGACGAACTCTTTTCCATTGTCTGTTCGAAGTATTTTGATTTTTCGACCAGTTTCATTTTCTGCTCGTACTTTGAATTCGATGAATGTGTCACAGACTTCTGTTGTTGATTTTAACATATAACCTAAAGATTTTCTTGACAGGTCATCCGTAAAAGTGAGAAGCTATCGTGATCCTCTCCACGAAGCCGTGCTCATTGGTCCACAAACATCAGAATGCACAATGTCAAGTAGATCTTTTGCTCTTCTACCTGATGTTTTAGGAAAAGGTTGTCGAGACTGTTTACCTTTTATGCAAGGAATACACGGATCTAAATTGACGTTCGACCAGTTCAGTCCATCAGCCATTTCTTGTTTAATAAATGCATGCTTACACGATTCAAATGTCCCAATCTTCGATGCCACAATTCATAACTGTCAATTTCTACAACATTTGCGTAATGATGCACTTCATCTAATAGATACAAACCATCTATTTGAGTTGCAGTTGCTACTGGTGCGCCAGAAACAATTGACTAACCGACAGTCAGTTGTAAGAAAGGCTTGGAACATACGCAGCATCATTAGCAGTTATCTGTTATTCTTGTCGTCACAAGTAACTCGAAGATGAACATCGCCTTCTCCAATAGCCTGAAGATTGGTATTATCTGCTACTGTCACTTTAGCAGCTGTGGTCGATTGGAAAGTGTTGAACGAGTCTCTTTGATTCGTCATGTGTCATGAACACCCGGAATACACATACCAGCCATCACTATGATGCGAAGATGCAGTTAGAGCCATTAACACAGTTTCGTTTTCAGTACTCACTGCATTCACAAATTTGAAAATTTATTTGGTTTCTTCTTTGTTTACACTTATTCGCCTTGTGAATAGGTTTCTGACATTTATGACACTTAAAAGGCTTGATATTTCGAACATCGCATTGGATATTTGTCTTCTGGTGTTTACTGTCCTGCTTACTAGCTACCAGGGCCGAATCTGTGGTCTCATTTGTGGATGCAAACTGACGTTTCGTCGATTCTTGAATTAATCGCTGACTTACTAAATCACTAGTAATCTTGACACTCGCTCTATTGCCATAATCAAGGGTTGGAAATCTGCTGGAAGTCCACTTAGCATAATTGCAGCTACGAAATCATCGTCCATTTTCTTACCAATGCTTCGAATTTGTTGAGCAAGTGACATGATTTTCGACAAATATGCCTCCATATTTTTCTCAGAAGCCAATCGTACATTCATTAAGCATTGTAAGAGCCCAATATAACTAGATAAACTCTTATCTTCAAATGCAGATTGTAAATTTTGCCATGCTTCTTTAGCAGTCGTTGCTCCACGAAGTTTTGGATACACAGATGAATTTACAGATAAACATAATTTTGATAATGCTTTCTGTACATTCTTCTCATCTTCGTCAGTGCCAGCAATTGTGTCCCATAGTCCCTCATGTTTCAGGTACATTTCCATTCTGAATATCCAGTCGTTGTAGTTTGTCATACCGATCAACTTTTCAAAATTAAACAGTGATTGTCCACCCAAAGCCATCTTGAGTAAGTTCAGATAGTTAAACAAATAAATCTTGAAAGTTTCTCTGAAAAAAAAAATACGATAGCAACACGTTGAACACACGCGAAACTTGTGTAACCTCGATTTATCAGTTTATTTCTTTGCTATGGAAAGTTCACAAATCTCTCCTGGGCCCATAACCTATTAGATATTGACTCTAATTAGTCCTCTGTGAGATTATAAAGTTGACCTTTTAATCAAATACACAATACACCATATTGCAAGAAACACACATTTTTAGAGACCCTTTATTCAACGATGTACATAAGGAAGATCAAGGAGAAAACACAAACTACCATACATATAACACATCAAAGAGTAAAATATGAATGTTCTGAACAGTAATTTGTCCACTGCATCGAAGAATTCATTAAGATGCTGTGTTACATCGTCACTAGGTTGCATCTTGTGAAGAGTAAGACATTTCCGTAGCGTTGCTTTGCGAGCAGGTCCTTTAGATGCCTTAATTGGTTCATGTTTGAGCCATACCTGACGTGATGTGCTGTGGTTCTTCATTTGCTTCAGTTCCGTGGGGCTGATGGATAGAATGAGGTCTGCCTTCGCCTTCCTGTCTGCAGCTAACTACGCTTTGTACGCGGCTTGTGCGGCGCCTACACCAGTCACTGCAGGTTGCGGTATATCTCCAGATGCATACCCCCACGTGACGATCTTGGTGAGTACTGCTTCGTCTTGCATTCTCCCTGTGTCGTAGTTATCGCGTGATAACGTTTCCACTCGAACTCCGTATGCAGCAGCCTTGTGCGCTATATTTGTCGCGTTAACGGACTCAGTTTATTCCCGCACATCAGCTTACGAACTTCCGTCTTCGTATAAACGAAGAGTCTCGCTTTTACCGATCGCGTGACCTGGGCCCATAACCTGTTAGGATTAGGACTTGAAATTACGGCAACGACACGTCTTTAACGAACAACTTTATTCATAAAGGACCGCACACTGAACAAGGATCACACACAGACAGTGAACATACACTGCTAGAACAACTGTGTACATAGCAACATCTGTGGACACCAACGATATTATGTGACGGCAAAGTTTGGATCTCAACAGTCCCTGAATGTCTTCACATGCTATGCTGTCTTATAGCATGAAGAATCTTGGAAGTGCTGATTTATAATGTAATCCCACGAGCCATGCACTCAATGCTAACTTTTGTTCTCGTTGCACTTCAGCACTTCCCACTCCTGCTTTATTTATTTTGTAGCATCAGTTACTATAGTTCAACTAAATTTAAAGAACAGTTCAAACATAGATACTAGTGTACTTATCACAGTTCTCTTGTCATTTACAGTTCACACGTTTCACAGTCCTTACACTGTTCACTGGTTGATTACAGTTCACAGTTCTTGCTAATAAAATCTAGGCTCATAATTCCAAAGCACTTCAACTTCAAAGATTTTTCCTGCATGGAATGCCACGTATGGTGAGAGGGAGAGAGTCTGGGCAAGAGGGTTAGACGTGTGCATAATAAACCCCATCCCTCAAAAATTTCTTTCCTTCATACCACCTCTGTGTTACCACATTTGACATGTCACTGATATCATTTGTACTAAGACTGCAGTACATGTGAGGTGCCTAGCTGATTCCACCACCATGAGTGGAATGTATAAGTTCCCAATAATGTTAACCAACCTACAGTTTTCTGTAGTTGTTGCCTACTGCACAGAAAAAAGCAAGTAGGTTGTGAGTCCACCATCCTGAGGCTGTAATAAACTGTTGGCAAGGAACCCGTATTGTAAAAATAATTAAATTTTGAAGTGATTTGTTTAGAAGGTATGCCACTCGTTTTTATTAGCAGAATATGAGAAACTGCATAATTATAGTCCACTTTATAAACCACAAATAATTTCCATTCTTCACACTTTCACAGAAAGTAAACAAAATTGCGTTTGCATAATTATTATCACACAAGTTCTCGATCATATGTCCAAAAACCAGAGATTGCTAATTAAATTCTTAACCAATACCAACTGTGGCAAACAACATGTCTGTCCTCTGAGATTGCTGGTCCAGTTCAGATCATACAGCTGAAAACGTTGCCCACCATCCAAGTTTGAGGTGATCCGTACTACTTTGTCTGCCCTTTTGTTTAGCAATTGTTTATTATTCTGCTTGTAACTAACACTTTTGAAATGATAGTCTGTTGTTGAGAGAAGATTTTATATGAAAGGCAAGTGAATTCACTGTTTAGTTTTTTTAATACTAGTTATAGAATTTATTATTTTGGCACACTACTTTGAAACAGCAGCCAATCACAGAGAAGGGCCACAATTTAGGCAGTCGTTCTCACGACACCCATACTGAACAAAGCATCTTCATTGGTACTTCACACCACACTATGTCATCTTTCCATCGCTGCCATCTCAACTGGACAAAGCAGAGCTTCTTGGAGCTGAATATGATGGCTGTAAAGCAGAAATATTACGTATGTGATTATTTCTTATGGTATAATTAAAGAACAGAGTCTTCAGGCATGCACCTTCAACACACCTGGATCTTTATACGGCAATTTCCAGAGAGATTCATGCAGTCAAAAGTGATAATTCTCCAAAAAGTCATCACTGAATTCAGTTCAAGTTCCACACAATCACTGCTGCAGAAGGAAAGCACTTTGGAAACCTGAATTCAATTTCAGATTTACTGTGTGGTGCCTCCTTCAGAATCGCTGAATAATTTGAGACAGATTTTCATTCTTATAATCATTTTAAGTATGTAACAAGAAAAAAATGTAGCTTACAGTGCTAATTTATGTAAAGTATCACATTTGTCTCAGAATAAGCATACAGTATGGAGCTAGTGCTCTTAGTTTGTTTCATGTTTTACTGTATATACTATTACATGAGAATGAGTCATTCGTTATCCTTTCATTATCTTGTCTGGTCTGATCTTAAGTTTGTCTGTAAGATTGTTGTCTTCGTTCAGATTAATATAAGTGCAACCTCTGATCGAAACAATAATTATTGTAAGGATTCCATAAACCTTCTTCATGTCAATTCCTATCCTTTATTATCTTGCAGTACCTAACGTTAATTGTGGCCACTGTAATTGTACTACATCTACATCTACATCTACATACATACTCCGCAATCCACCATACGGTGCATGGCAGAGGGTACCTCGTACCACAACTAGCATCTTCTCTCCCTGTTCCACTCCCAAACACAATGAGGGAAAAATGACTGCCTATATGCCTCTGTACGAGCCCTAATTTCTCTTATCTTATCTTTGTGGTCTTTCCGCGAAATGTAAGTTGGCGGCAGTAAAATTGTACTGCAGTTACCGTCAAGTGCTGGTTCTCTAAATTTCCTCAATAGCGATTCACGAAAAGAACGCCTCCTTTCCTCTAGAGACTCCCACCCGAGTTCCTGAAGCATTTCCCTAACACTCACGTGATGATCAAACCTACCAGTAACAAATCTAGCAGCCTGCCTCTGAATTGCTTCTATGTCCTCCCTCAATCAGACCTGATAGGGATCCCAAACGCTCGAGCAGTACTCAAGAATAGGTCGTATTAGTGTTTTATAAGTGGTCTCCTTTACAGATGAGCCATATGTTCCCAAAATTCTACCAATGAACCGATGACGACTATCCGCCTTCCCCACAACTGACATTACATGCTTGTCGCACTTCATATCGCTCTGCAACGTTACGCCCAAATATTTAATCGACGTGACTGTGTCAAGCGCTACACTACTAATGGAGTGTTCAAACATTACAGGATTCTTTTTCCTATTCATCTGCATTAACTTACATTTATCTATATTTAGAGTTAGCTGCCATTCTTTACACCAATCACAAATCCAAGTCACCTTTATCCTTCTACAGTCACTCAACGACGACACCTTCCCGTACACCACAGCATCACCAGCAAACAGCCGCACATTGCTATCCACCCTATCCAAAAGATCATTTATGTAGATAGAAAACAACAGCGGACCTACCATACTTCCCTGGGGCACTCTAGATGAAACCCTCACCTCCGATGAACACACACCATCAAGGAAAACGTACTGGGTACTATTACTTAAGAAGTCTTCGAGCCACTCACATACTTGGGAACCAATCCCATATGCTCCTACCTTAGTTAGAAGTCTGCAGTGGGGCACCGAGTCAAATGCTTTCTGGAAGTCAAGGAATATGGCATGCGTCTGATACCCTTCATCCATGGTTCGCAAGATTTCATGTGAAAAAAGGGCGAGTTACGTTTCGTAGGAGCGATGCTTTCTAAAGCCATGCTGATGCATGGACAGTAACTTCTCTGTCTCAAGGAAATTCATTATATTCGAACTGAGAATATGTTCGAGAATCCTGCAACAAACCGATGTTAAGGATATTGGTCTGTAATTTTGAGGATCCGTTCTTCTACCTTTCTTATATACAGGCGTCACCTGCGCTTTTTTCCAGTAGCTCGGGACTTTACGTTGGGCAAGAGATTCGCGATAAATGCAAGCTAAGTAAGGAGCCAATGCAGTAGAGTACTCTCTGTAAAACCGAATTGGAATCCCATCAGGACCTGGCAATTTATTTATTTTCAACCCATTCAGCTGCTTCACAACCCCAGGGATGTCTATCACTATGTCCTCCATACGGGAATTTGTACGAGACTCAAACAGCGGTATGTCTGTACGATCCTCCTGCGTGAAAGATTTCTCAAATGCAAACTGATACTAAATTATTTCCAGTCTTGTCTTAATAGTCATTATGTATATCTTTCTTTTGATAAAACCATTGCAGATTTTATTTGTTTATGAAGTCTGAAATTTTGTTAGGTTACACAGTGTAGGTCATTTATTCAGTAAATATAGTTTAAACACAACCACACAAGCCAAAGCTACTCAGTATCTTCACCTTGAGCAGAATTTAGTGTGCTTTCCTTGAGAGAGAAATTAATTAATTCAAATGTGAATGAAAAGCAAAAGCAGATCATTACATGCTGTCTGTGCCCATAATTCAAGGCAGTGCAGAGATATTGTTTAAAGCTGAATCACATTTCTCTAGGTTAAAATAAGGCGAGATAGCGCTACTTATGCCGAGCACAACCATCTATTGAAGCCAGATGCACCATCTTGCTGAGCCCAGACAGTGAGTTACTCAGTGAAATACTGTGTGACACTTGCTCCCTTACCTTTCATACATCTAATAGGCAGTCATTTCTGAGTATGTATTTTGATATAGTATGAAGTATCACCGCAATGCAGTATGAATACATATTCAACGCCAAATGTTATGAACACGCCAATATGGTGGCACTGGCTTCACTTTTTGCAGCATAAGGGTATCTCCCCTTTCTCCAACCTCCTTGGTTGTGTCGAATTTATAGCTGACGCTCATGAAGTAAATTAAAATAATACTAGAGGTTAGTTTTAACTGTTGCAGCACAAATATGACGCCACAAATCTATCACACCATATTATGTCATAGTAGACAAATACCTTTTAACACCTTTTTGCGCCACCCTGTAGCTATCTAGTAAAGACTGTAATTTGTTAGTTCCTCTGAAAAAGTTACTACATTATAGAACAATGCTGTTTTCATGCCTATGGGATTTGAAAGTTTCGTTATAAGATCATCAGTGCCAATGAATGGCTCTCCCTGTGTCTCACTAATGTTGTGGGCTCCTGGACGGTTTTAGTAAAGAACACCTTCATAGCCTTCCTCTTGATATACTTAAATTATGCCCAATAGTAAGTCTATAATTATATGTGGACTACTGTCATGACCGAGCGGGGTGGCGCAGTGGTTAGACACTGGACTCGCATTCGGGAGGACGACGGTTCAATCCCGCGTCCGGCCATCCTGATTTAGGTTTTCCGTGATTTCCCTAAATCACTCCAGGCAAATGCCGGGATGGTTCCTCTGAAAGGGCACGGCCGACTTCCTTCCCAATCCTTTCCTAATCCGATGAGACCGATGACCACGCTGTCTGGTCTCCTTCCCCAAAACCAACCAACCAACTACTGTCATGAACTAAGAAATCTGAATAATAGTCTGAATAATTAATCTGAAGAACGATCAATTGGCTGTTTGACCTATTTTGTTTCTTTTTTGGCAGAGATGTAATGAAATCTAGCTCATATGATTTTGTTTCTGTAGCACACTCTTATCTTTCTTTGGCACATCTTTCCTTATGACTAACTAGCTTTTGTTTTCCCATTGATTGTTCTTCCATTATTTGTGTATTGCGTGCAGACATTAGATGAATAGATTGCAGTGCTTTGCCAGTGTGTTTCCTCTTAATCTTTATTTTAGGCAGAGGATATCTTCTGGTGAGGTAATCTGAAGGAGTGAAGGTTGAATGTCATTTTTTTGGGGGGGGGGGGTTAATCATTGAAGAATTGTCACCACATTGACAAAATTGTGAGGTTTTACTCCAAAACACATGTGAAGATTTGTTCCACTTCACCATTTTCTGACAAATCAGTGGCAGGAATGAAAACCTCTTACCTCCATCTGTTTGTCAAAACTGCAATTCAGTAACCAGTAATTCCATTACCAAAGAGGGATTTGGAGGAGTCTGGATTTCTCTAATTTGTCATTAGCTTGGCTTCAACTATGTAGTTACACATGTTGCAACATTACCTGTATCACTCTGTATATTTTTTAAGAAACCGATTTAGCTTCTCTTGTAAAATTTAGCAAAATGAAGTTAAGAGGTTTTCATTGCCTACCATTGAAAGCCGCCATGTTGATTTTGGATATCAACTGGGACATTTATTTCCACATGGAAGTGAAGCTTAAATGCAGAAGTTTCAATGAGTAAAGCATTGATTCCTCTTTTCAAACCCTACATTACACCATGTTCCAGTGAAACATCTGAAAATTTACATATTAGGGGAGAAAAAGAACAGACTTCCTCATTTTCTCACCTCTGGAGCAGCCAGGACAATTTTTCAAGAAACAGTAAGACAAAAATGACACCCGCCACCTGGAGGTCAATTCCTGAACCGATGGCAGTCAATTCAGAAACTCGGTGTGGGTTTCTACCTTAAGTGTGGCTTTACCCCCATCTCCCCCAATCCTGTTTTCAGCATCTGGTGTTTATCATCTCCAATAAGGGTGAAATTAAGGAGAACGTCGTAAGCTTTTATTATAGTCTATTCACAAGCCTCCTCTTAATTTATGTATGGAATATTCTCATCTTTTAATTTCAAAAGCAAAATCTATATTCATTTACCAGAAATTGTAGGATATGGACAACAATCACAGCTTCTCATTCCATGATGGCCTATGTAGGTACTGGGATTGCTTCCTCTGTTCCTTGCTCTGGAATCAACCAATTTACACTTAACACATTGTAGATGATCATGCCAGCCTCTCAGTACAGTCAGATTCTGAAAATGTAATTTCTGGGTTCTAGAAATCTGATCCCTCATACAGAACACTGTCTGATCAATGTTATTATGAATTAATATTCTTTTGAAGCATGAATTAACAATATAGAAAGTATTTTGCTTAGTTGTTGTGTTGCCATTGAAAAACTGACCACACGAATATACTAACAGTGTGGTTTTTTGTACTTTTTTTGACTAAAATAAATATCTCACTGCATCAGTTCAAAAATTATCGATTTTTTGTTTTGTGATTCTTTATTTTTGATGCTACAAGTGTGTAGAATATTAAGTTTGTTTGTATGACCATCCACACAAAACAAGTGTAGAATATTGTTTCGAAACGCAAAGCTGATGCCTCAAGTAGAAACAAAGATATACATCATTTATTTCAGGTGCATAGTACACACTTTAGAACAAATCATATGCCATTCTTGAAAGAGATCAATCCCAAGCCAGTATTGCAGAATTCTTTGTCAATTAAGAATTGGCATCTTTATATTTTCCTTTTCCATATTTTGCAGTCTAATTTCACACTTCCCTGGAGGACAAACACACATTTATTGGGAAGCTTCAAAATAACATTGTAAGTATTGTATTATATGTTAACCGGGGGTCTAGAAACGATGGATAGGCTCCGTACCTGCCGCAGCGGTCCACAACCCCATGATGACTACTGTAGTCCACTTCACCCCTCCACCACTCCACACTGAACCCAGGGTTATATGGTGGTGTACATGTACGTGGAGAACTTGTTTGCGAAGCAATCAATGACATAGTGTAGCTGAGGCAGAATAAGGGGAACCAGCCCACATTCGCCATGGCAGGTGGAAAACCGCCTAAAAACGATTTCACCGTCCGCCGGGCAGACTAGTGCCGGGTGCAGGCGCTCCTTCCCACCCAGAAAGCTGTGCATTAGGCCGCACGGCTAACTGGGCAGGCCTTCAAAATATCATACTTTCACTGCACACATATTCTTCATCCATTCAACCACTTCTGGAGTGTAATGTTTACTAACCTATTCAAATCTGAAAGCTCTTACTGGGAGTAGCACAGGTTGAAAAGCTGCAGTGGAGATTGTAGCAGACATGACAAACTTCTAATTCACTCACTCTACTTTCCTCCATGTTATGCTGAGACTCTATGGATAAAGTAAGCTGCTTTCACCATTTCCATCACACTTCAAAAGTCAGGTGCTAACATGAACCCAGAAGAAGGTGTTAGCATGAACAATAACCTACAGTTCACTGTATTCTGCTCTCCAGGTGACATCTTGTTTTGGATGGCTGCATTATGACATGTTTGGAGTTTTTATTCAATATTAATTCTCCATTCAATGTATATACGGACATAGGCTTTCCAAAAGCAGCTACATACACCTGCACCTGTGAAAGAACCCTAGATCTGAACATAAACATGTAAATGCACTCGATATGATTTCTGTGTTCCAGTAGTGACCACAACAACCACACGAGAAGCTGATAGTATGCACAATGTATTTGCACTACAAGAGGTTTCACTATAGCTTCTGACTTTACAATAAACACTATACAGCTGGTTTCTAATTGCAATTGTTGCATGTAGCCTACTGTGGGGTTGCAAATAACTACAATAAAACTCTTATGGGACCACAATTCCATATCCAGTTAAATAAGAATTTTGCTTCCAAATGGTTTCTACTAGGTGCCTCCTTATACATTGTTCTTGAATAAGTGTGATCAGCCGAGTATTTGGTTAGTTGGCAAGCATGTCTGCATAGTTGAGTTTCTGTTACTTTTCGGTTTTGTGATGACTCCCTTGTAGGGGCAGTGTCTGTATAACGTTATATTTTAAATACTGGCCACACTGCTGCAGAAATGCAGCAAATGTTGAAGCAAGCATTTGCTTTCAATGCCTTGGATCTGTTCAAAGACTTACTTTACTAATAGTAACGACTGTTCCATTTGGCCATCAACTAACATCATACTAGAAAATGTTCAGGAAGCGAGTGATCTGATCCTGCAAGGTCCTCAACGGAGCATGCAAGGTTACTCAGGCGAAATTCTTTGGAAGAATGACTTAAGGACTACATTTTACAGTGAACATAAAATAAAAGACTTTTTTCATCCAACAATGGACGTGATTGATTGACTACATGCTGTGGCAGTTTATGAAGCGAGGTGTGGTTGTGGCAAAGTAAATGAACGAGAAACTGAGAGGAAAATAGCACAATACGATAAACAGCATGTAAGATCAAATAAGGCAGAAGGTATCGATAACATTTCATCAGAATTTCTAAAATCATTAGGGGAAGTAGCAACAAAATGACTATTCACGTAGGTGTGTAGAATGTATGAGTCTGGCAATATATTGTCTGACTTTCTGAAAAATATCATCCACACAATTCCAAAGACTGCAAGAGCTGACAGGTGCGAGAATTATCATACAATTAGCTTAACGGTTCATGCATCCACGTTGTTGACAAGAGTAATATACACAAGAATGGAACAGAAAACTGAGGATGTATTAGAAATACGTCAGGGAGTGACTTCCATGGTACAATAGGGAGCTGCAGAAGGCAAAAGCTGTAGAGGAAGACAGAGACCAGAATACATCCAGCAGATAATTGAGGATGTAGGTTGCAAGTGCTACTCTGAGATGAAGGGTTTGGCCCAGGAGAGGAATCTGTGATGGGCTGTATCAAACCAGACAGAATACTGATGACTCAAAAACGGACAGAAATGTTTGGATCGGTGTATTACATTCCAAGTGGACTCTTGAAGATGATGGTGCACGGTAAGATCTGAGTAAGACATAATAATTTTAAATTAAATATTTTGAGAATGTTCAGATATTGCCTTGCTTCTACTTTAACGACATCATTGCCGACAGCTTACTTTCTTGCAGAATTTCAGATTCGTTTATATATTTTAATCTGGTAACTATTTCACAAATCATTAGACCTTTTTTCACAGTTGTGAACATAGCTGCTTATCGGCTTCTGTTCACAGTTAAAATACATTTGGCTAGATTAACAGTATTTTTATTGTTAGCAATAGTAGCAGATGTTTCAGGAAATAGTTGTTACATAAAGGTCACGGCCGCAGATGTCTGCATTTACTCTTATATTTCTGTGAATGCATGTACTACCTCTAGCAGGATGTACACGTGGGCAAGGAAAAAAAGGCCCGAATTTTTCCCTGATTTTGCAGTTAAAAATACACTTTTTCCCCAATGAAAGTACACAGTTTTCATGCTAAGGGACAGTGTACTTTCCCTTGGGATTGTAAAACTTATCAATTCTGTGAGTGGTTAAGGTTTTATACACAGGTATTGAGCTTTCCGGCACTTTAGAAAACAAAACCTGGCAAAAAGGAAAGAAACCACCGCTGCTTGATTTCGTATTACGAAACTATAAATTCCAATTCCACCAAACACAGGACATTAGTTTCCAAAACATTAAAATCGAGATTGCGATGTGCTGTTGTAGACCACTCATAGCTCATATCACGTGATCTCGCCAGCCGATGACAGCAGATATTCAGAGCTTAAGCGAGGTTATGTAGTCAGTCAATAGCAACATCACTGTTAAGTAGCACGAACACAAATAGGAAAAGTTTATGGTTTAAATTAATATATACAGTGCATGTAGAGTTATATATACACACACAATAAGATTTTAAATAATGAATAAATGTTTGAAATTCTTTCGAGCGGCAGGTCCTAAAAGAGTTAAGCTTTTTAAATGAGAGTCGAGCGCTCTGTGACTTTAGAAATTCATCCAACTTTCTCACATAATTCATCTTGCATAAAAGAGAAACTAACCACAATCCGTAATATTTTCACGCGACCTGTTAGAAATAGGTTCGTTTCAGCAGCTGCCAGAGTGGGTCAGAAAACAGGCGTCAATTCAACTACAATGACATAGGAAGCCCGTATGTTCACAAGAATTTACAGTACGTCATAAAGAAACCGGACATCCATACTCCAAGAGTATTGGAATTTGGTAAATCATATTAAATGCATAATTCGGCTTCAAGTGGACATTCTTATGTACAGATTCACAATGAAGTAGGCCCCAACCTGATATTAAGCTTTTCAATGTGGTTTTCAGGACGTAAATTTTCTTGGGGTACCACTATTGTATTATCTTATGTTAGGTTCTTTATTATGGCATAACGCCGTATGTGCCAGAAGATGAAAATGTGCACTTGAAATTCAGCAAACAGTTGAAACTAGCTAACAGTTTGGACTGAAACACTTTGTTTCAAATAAATTGACTGCCTCTGTGGAAAACATTAATAAAAGCCAACAAAAATGACTTCATTGTACTGCAAGGTGTTTAATGTTTGACAGCCAAAAACGTGGAAATAAAATAAAATCAGAAAAAATTAATAACAATTTAGGCCTTCCATAACTATGTGAATGTTTTTTAATTCACTTGATAACTCCCAGCCACAGAAATCCGTTTTGTTTTCATTTGATGTGAGAGCTTGAAACGAAGAGGAAACAGCAAAATCACTAACAGCCACACTTCAAGTAGCCAGAAGCGGGTGAAGGTACTGCTCATAAGCGACTCAACTTGCATGCCTGTGAGCCCACAGGAAAGTGCTCAAACGAACATATACCCAGGCGGGAACATGTTACTTGACAGCTCGCGTGTGGTTGGCTATACCACAGTCTAATATATACAGTCGCGGCACTTGCGCTGATATTTGTTATACACCTCTACAACAGCGCCCCAAACGGTGGAGAAGCTACATTGTTAAATACGGTATTCAGCAAATGTAAACCACATCGTTTATATTGATTTTTAACATGGTTTTTACGAAAGACAGCGTATATAGCGCAATCAATTGCAGTAATAATAGAAAGAAGACACCACATTTGTCATTCTTCAGGTTTCCTGAGGACCCTGAGAGGTATGAAACATCACATCAGAGCGCCCTTTATTTACGATTTTTTTCTAAACTGTATTGAATTAGGAGCAAGAAATGGTTAATAAATAGTAGAAGACAGGACCTGCTGCAAAAAGATGTCCTTTATTTGCACAATAACGTGAAGTTTTGTGCATTACATTTCGAGCCAAAGCAGTTCATGAGCGCCGAAAAGAAGACATTGGTATGGAATGCAGTTCCTACGTTATTTGACGTGCCGAATAAGCCACAACTAGTGACGATGAAGAGAAAGTTGCCATACAAACGTGAAAGTGTTACTGCAAAAACAATAAAACTGTCTTCTGACACAGAAGAAACAGCTACCACAAATGTTCCTACACGAGAGACATATATAAAATCACTAACAACAGAATCTGCAACACAGACATCTTTCGAAGATGAAAGGCATAGATTACGTGAAATTATTCGCATGTTGGAAAATCGTGTGAAATGTGAAAACGTGCAAATCATTAGACTTTGTACAAAATTACTACGTGTCAAGGAAAGTGCCCATCGGAAGAATAAACTGCAACCACAACATCACAGGACACAAGTACAAAAGGACAAGCTCATTTTAAAAAGTATTGGTTCCAAGTACTTGAAAAAAGCCAAATCAGTATACCATTGAATGGAAAACGAGGTGCGAAATGGAAAGATGAAACTAAATTATTTGCACATAATTTGTCGTATTATAGTATTCAGGAAAACAGTTTTTATCACACTGTTTTAGCCTTCCATCAGTATGTACCTTATAAAAGTATGTGGAAGATATACAATTAAATTGTGGGATAAATAATAACATAGTTTATCTTTTAAAGCAGAAAGTGCAGCAGTTATGTCTATGGATGAGATGTCCCTAATGGAAAATTTGATATATGACAGCTCTAGTGTTATTAGATTTGAAGACATGGGTTTCATACGTACACCTGTGGTGACCAATACTGCATTAGTTATAATGGTTAACGGCATCTTCTCAAATTTTAAACAGCTGTTACTATATTATTTCTCCAAAGGACCAGTAGGAGCCACCTATCTGATGTGCATATTTTTTGAAGTTGTCAAAAAACTCACAGAGATTGGTTTGGATGTATAAACATGTGTAACTGACCAAGGCTCGAATTTTGTGGAGTGGAGGCACAGACTGGGTATCACACCAGTTAATCCGTGCTTAGTACATGAAGGGAGTAAGATCTACTTTTTTATGACACCCCACACTTGATAAAAAGCATATGTAATAATTTATTCAGGTATAGTCATTGAGGCCTTTTTACTTGTGGCACCATATCATCATCTGCTACTGTTACTGCAGATTTTTGCCAAAACGTAAACGATATTTTTGACATATTTAATGCATATAGTGTTAAAGGGCCTGTATCCTTAAGGAACTGCATTTCAAGTGCCTCAAGACATTTAGAAATACTAAAGACACTGAAGCCATTGATACAGTCATGGAAATTTGTAGATCTTGATGGTAAAGATTTTTCATCTAGGATTAAGTGTATTAGTAGACTTCTGGGTAACATAAGCGCTTTGAACATGTTTGTTGATGATGTTTTGGATGGAACCAAGTTATATTTATTAACAGGCAAAATTAATCAACATCCACTGGAAAACGTTTTCTCAGTGATAGGGCATAAAGGTGGTTTTTGTAGCAACCCATCACCACAACAGTTTTGTGCTGTATTTAGTAATTGTGCTTTAAGAAAATTAATGAACACACACAATGTAGCTACCACCAATTGTGAGGGGATCAACTGGGATCAGACATTAGTGGATATGAAAGCAGCGCCCAAATTACTTGTTTCACCACTGTTGGACATCAGTGACACGAGTTCAGTAATCAGACTACCAAATGTGGAAGTCCAATCAGACCTCAGAGAGGCAAACAGCAGGAGATACGTGTTTGGCTATGTATTAAAGAAACTGTTTACAATTCATGACTATTATAAATGTAGGACAGTACTTGTAGATGCCAGCCAAGACTTAGATGCAAATGACAAAGTTTATTGTCATTTTAAAAGTTATGAAGACAACTTTGGAAGCCTATTTATTTGTACAGAAGATGTCAAAGAATTTGTAACTCATTGTGAGACTAAGATGACTTCTACTTTTGATGAATACGCTCACATAAGTAATTGTGGTGCTTTCTTTGTGAACATGTTGATGGACATCCCCAATTTTCAACCTAGGTGCTGTGCTGAAACCAAGCTGCTGTTAATAAGACTGTCTGTGAAATTGAGGCTATTTTACATTAGGCCTATTAAATTCAGGAATCAAGACTTAGTCTGTAGGAGCAAGAGAAGAAATAAGAAAGTGATGAAGCTGGCTAATTTGGGTTGCTAAAGTGTTAGGACTGACTCATTCATTTAACTTTATTTTCATTAAATGTATCAATGGGATATAATAAATTTTTAAAACAGTCATGCTTTTTATTGAGATGATATGATACCACAAAGAATAAGCTGGAAATTGTATTTTTGGAAGCAGGCTTCCTGCAAAGCAGAACATAATGAAAAGTGATGTGTCACTTCACTTTTACACAAGGAAGAGCATGTATATACTTCATATGTGGGATATGCAGTGTGTATTCTCTTACTTTCAGTGGAATAAGTGCGACTGTATGAAACTTCTTAATTATTTCTTCAAGAATATGTTGCAGCTTATGTCACTTCATTCAATAGTTTGTGCTCTGTTTACTTATATTTCACGATTACTTATGTCTCTGGCTGTTCTCCTAACACTTGTGACGCAAAAATATACTAACTATTTTGTAAATTACGTACAAAACGAATTAAAAACAAACATTATTTTTCCGTCGCATCTGTCACCAGAGGAAAGCGAGCATTCTGGCCGCTAGGGTCACTTGAACTGTTAAATGGAAAGAACTTTCACAGCAGAGAGTGTCGCGACTGTATATATTAAGGCCGGTCCACACGCAACGATCTGTCTGCGCAGATAGCGGCGCAGATGTCTGTACATGCAGAAGATCGCTGCAAGTGTGTTTTGTCGGTGTAGAAAAGAAATATCGGTGGCAAGCGACTACGCTCGTCGTAAACGTCAGAAGTTTAATTAATTTATTTTGAAATTAGGAATTGAAGAAATTCTGTTGTGGTCTGTGTTCGCAACTTGTGTTGCAAAAAACATTCAGACAAAACGCAGGAAACAGAGAGCGGTCAAAATGGTATACATAGTGGCTGCTAAAGCGAAAGCATTTTTCTAACGTACATTTACTGCGAGAGTTGCAGGGCCAACGTAACGACTGGCGTAATTATTTACAGATGGATGTCGAAACTTATAATTGTCTCTTAACCTCTCATATTATACGAAATAACACTTGAACGAGAAGAGCAATTCTCTCCATGAATGGCTGACCGTGACATCACAGTCTAACATAACAGTCGCGACACTTCGCCTCTATTTTGTTGCCTACAGCGCCCCAAGCGGCCGGTAGGTTGAACTGTGAGTTCGGCGCGATCGTGAAAGCGAATAGTGATTGTTTATTTTGATTTATACAATGGTTTTTACCATCGGGAGCGTTTGTAGCGCAATAAATTACAGCAACAACAGGAATTAGACACCACAGCTGTCTTTTTTTAGGTTTCCTAAGGATCCTGGGAGGTATATACCATCATGTTACTGAACTGTACCGTCAGGATTCACATGCAAACTATATGTGTATAAATGATGAATGTTTCGTTTTAGGAGCAGAAAACGGCAAGTTATGAAGAAAGACCCAGTTTACCTGTATAATAATATTACCTTTTGTTCGCTACATTTCGAACAAAACCGGTTCATGAGCGCAGACAATAACAAACACGTTTGGAATGCAGTACCCACACTGTTTGACATTCCAAATAAACCCCCTGAACTGACGATGAAGAAGAAACTGCCACAAAGATTCGACAGTCAATCTAAAGCTGTAAAACAGTCCTATGACACAGAAGCAGCCAGTTCGACTCTCCATGTATCAGTGCCAGATTCGTGTGAATCATCAACACAGACCTGCTTTGACGATGAAGTGGTTAAATTAAGTGCAGCTGTTCGTATCTTACAAAAGCGTGTGAAGTGTCAGAATGTGCAGAAGCGAAACTATTACGGGACAAGGAAAGTGCCTACAGACAGATTGTTTGAAAATTATTCAAATATTTGTTTTTTCGTGAAATGTTATGTAATCAGCTCATTATAATGTTTTCAGCATATGTCTCCCAGTATTTGGCAGCTGCTTGTCCCACTTAGAATAATATAAAGATGAAGGTCGTACTTGTGGCAACAGGCGACAGTGACAAACACAGTAGGCCTACAGAACGATAAACGAGCTGTCGATCGCTTTTGCATGTAGAGGTACGTGTCTGTGCTTCTTACATGTGAATGTGTGTTTATATGCTTTTGATATCAACGTGGTAAGCTGCAATTCTGTCCAATATCACAAGTGTTTCTTCACGAATGTGTTGTAGCTTGCCATGGTTTTTGGTCCATTCATGGTTTTTGTCCATACTTGCGCATATGTTAGAATCATTTTTAGAAACGTATATGCCTTCTGATACTACACAAACTCTTGGAGGCTAGAAAATAACTCGAATAAATCGGAAATTACGTAGGAAATGGATGCAAACAAACATTATGCTTGTGACGCGTCTGACGTTCACCTTACCCGCCGCTTGGAGCGCTAGTGTCGCTTCATCTGTCAAACGGCAACAACTTTTACAGCAGTGAGTGTCGCGACTGTTATGTTAGGCTGTGATGACATTAAGATTCCTGGCAACAGGAAGGAGCTATAAGGACTTTATATTTTCAACTGCAATTTCTAAACAAGCATTGAGTGAAATTATACCCAACACAAGTGAAGCTATTTACGCTGTCCTGAAGGATGAGTTCATGAAGGCAAGTCAAGTACATTAATTCTGTCGACTTACAAATAATATTTTTGCTGCTGAAGAATCACAATATTTTTGCTGTTTTAGACGTATTTGAATCACAAAATACCACAAACTTGGCTGGTATATTTCATCCACTCCAACACCAGATCTTCGAGATTTTTGAACTTTTGATAATTATTTGCGGTAAACAGTCCACAACGATTTTTTATTATTACCGTTTCTCAGTTCGCCTGTGCGTCAACTTCTCGTAATTTTTCAATTAATGCATTGTATGCAGATGTCATTTTGTTCCTGTCACTGTACTCTTTACTTTTAATCTTCCACAAACATGGGTCATTTCTATAAAGTTCAATGAATTCACTGATAAACTGTCCAGAACACTGACGAGCGTCTGCCATTTTAATGCTCCGTGCGCACTAACACTAGACTGAACAAGCAGCTGTTTCGCGCCAGATTTGCGGCGATCTCCTGTCCACACGCTCCAACTTGTCTGTGCAGATGTGGTTTGAACCCACAGATTTGAGACGATTCGCTCAAACCTCCAACTCCAACTTCGAGGTTTGCACACACCTCATGTCGGTGCAAATCTCCTGTCCACACGCAACGATCTGTCTGCGCAGATGTGATGTGCACAGGCATTTGCGCAGACAGATCGTTGCGTGCGGACGGGCCTTAGACTGTGGCTATACTGCGTTTGCGGGGTTGCAATAGCTGCCATAGCACACGCCCAGAACTCCGAAATACGTTTTGTAAATGTAAGCTACAATCAACGTTTACACGTTAAGTGCAACATTTTACATTTTTCTAACAATGGAGAGAACGACGACGGAGACTAAGCGTTTGATAGTGTGTGAAACCGGGAAATAAAAACACGTGACGTTAATGACAGTATCTATGAAAAGTCATTCAAAATTGTTACCGTAATGGCGGCACGTAAAACGTCGTATAATAATGTAAACCTAAGCATACCAAAAAACACGCTATCCACATTCATAGAAAGAAGTAAAGCAAAACATGCACAGCCTACCCGATTGCAGAGAGAAAGGACCCGGGTTTCGCCTAACTATATATTTGTTATTTATTGAGCATCCATTTTATCATATACAATGATATAGAAGTAACAGTTTTCGTCCATCTAACTTTTTAAAACGGAAACCCATACTTTTTAATATCATCGTAAGTGACGTCTTCCCCCCGAGGAAAGTTCACTTTCTTTTAAAGGAATTAGCAGCTTCGCTATTGTGGAGTATTCTTTCCTTTCTCCCACAGGGGCTTTCTTCCACACGGTGTACTTCACTGTCTTTTAAGTCTTCAAGTAGCCCCCCCCCCCCTTTCCTTATAACTGTTCTTTCACTGTAGAGATTTCGATGTACGCTCTGAAACTTTATCGGCAGGAATCGACGCATGCCCACCAGAAACAAATTCTTTTTCTTGCTCGTAAAACCCACGCGTCCTCCGTAGCAATTCCAAAGCCTGACTATTTAATGGCACTCCACGGTCAACGGATTGTCGCCTGGTGAACGACAATGTTTAATAAAGAAAAACTGTAGTCGAGGCGGTAACACAACAAACAGAACTGCAGGCGTTCGCGCACGGTATTGCGCAAACAATTGAGACGTCACGCTCGTTGTTATGAAGTACTGCAGTCTTCGTCCTAAAGCCTTAGACACATTTTGCTGGGCATATACACCCTGTATAGAGAAAGAGCAAGAGCTCAAAAGATAGTATGAATACCGTTTACTGTTGCGTATTTCTTTGTGCCACACATCAGTCAGCTATAAGTGAGTGGTTGCCTTTCCTTTATGTTACGTAACTATTGCATAATGTATGTATCTAATTCCCATAGTATTAATTTATCACTAACTTCTTAAATTCCTACTGTACAGTATTGATGCGCAGCAGAATAATTTCACTGTGCATGTTTAAATATTTTCACATTACGACAGATTTTGGAGAAACAGAGGGAAAAATCAAAAAGTATAGGATTAATTTTCATAGATCTAGAAAAAGCGTATGATACTGTTCCAAGAAAATTACTTTGGAGAGCACTACATATGGCAAACATAAACCCTTCCTTGATTAAAATAATACAACAGATGTATAAAGATAACATTTGCCAAGTGAAAGTTGGTAATAAACTTTCACAGAAATTTAGAACAAGCAAAGGCCTTTTACAGGGCTGTCCCATGTCACCATCATTATTTAAAATCTATATAGATATTGGCCTTAGAACATGGTCTCGTAAATGTAATAGTATGGGATTAGAAATAAGAGATGGAGTTTACCTACATCATTTATTATTTGCTGATGATCAAGTAGTCATAGCACAAGATGGGGAGGATGCTAACTATATGTGCAATCAACTAGCAGTAGCATACAAAACTTGGGGTTTGAAGATTAATTACCAAAAAACAGAATACTTGACTAATGATTCAGATGAGCTATACATTGAAGGAAAGAAAATCAAAAAGGTAAACACTTTCTGTTATTTGGGATCCATTTTAGAAATCGAGGGAAAATCAGAGTCAGAAATCAATAAAAGAATTAGTAGCGGACGGAGGGTCATTGGGATGCTTAACTCAGTCTTATGGAGCAGGAATGTAATGAGCAGAACTAAAAAATTAATATACAAATCCATATTAGAGAGTGTGGTTCTGTATGGAACGGAGACCTGGACAATTAACATGAAGCACATCAAAAAATTACAAGCTCTAGAGATGGACTTTTGGAGAAGATCGGCAAGAATCTCCAGGAAAGAAAAGATACGGAACACCGAAGTAATAAGGAGAATGGAAATAAAAGAAAGAATATATGACGTAATGGATAGGAAGAAATTACAGTGGTACGGGCATGTACGACGAATGGAGGAAGCCAGAATACCAAAACTGATACTGGAGTGGGAACCGGAGGGGAGAAGAAGAAGAGGACGACCTGTGACAACCTGGCTCCAAAATGTACAGCACACAATGAGGAGAATGGGCACAGAGGAAGAGGACACGCAAGATCGAAACACCTGGAGAAATATTTTGAGAGTATAGTTTAAGAACGTTTATTGTTTGTATTGTATTTTCCAAGTAAATTATTATGTTGGAGATAAGCCTCTGTAATGAGGAAAAGCTCAAAAATAAAAAAAAAATAAAAATGTTTAAATTTTTAAAAGTTCTGCCAGGCGAGCTTAGAACAGAGAGATTAGCTCTGGGCCAGTGTGCCACTCAGAATGTCGGCAAGATGTACTGCCAGTGCAATGGACATGGGCACGAGGCGAACATGGCCACACAATCTCAGAGCGAGGTGAACAGAAACGCAAACACTGTGTGTTACATAGTGAGGCACTGTGAGGTGACACTACGTAATTTCAAAACCAGCACCACAGCAAAATCAAATGTAGGGTAAATGTGCTCATACGCCAGGAGGCTCTTTAAATAACAAGGAATTTCAAGCTAATAGACACATTGTCATGCTGTCATTCTGTTCGTGTCACTAGAACAAGAGAGAAAGTCAGTTTATTGAGTTCCAGTAAAACTGTGACAAGCTGATCAATGACAGCCCACCTACTACCTGTTTGCTGACTTCAACACTAAGATGCAGCCAACCTGATGTATACCACAGCTTTGGTCTGCCATTGCTGAGTACTGGGTCATTGCAGATGATCTGCAAGCTACTTACTGTCTCCACACAATGATCAGGCGTGACATGCTCGTGCAGCCTCCTTGCTGACTCATGAGAATTGGTTAATCCAGGGAGGAAGACAAGGGCCTAGTCTTCACAACAACTGACATCCTGGACCACAGTCAGCAGTCTCCTCCTGAACAGAAGATGGGCTGTCTTAGAGTGCTAAGCTGGGAGCCACACTGTATCGTGGGATGTTCAGCTTGCAATGCCTCTTCACCCCAAAGATGCCACCAGCACAGCAAGTGATTATGGAACTGGCCTGCAGGGTGATGTCATGACTCTCTTGACTAGGCATCAACACTACTTCATGGCGTGTGCGATTACGCTCGACTGCTGCTCTGGTGATACATGTAACTTTGTACACTTTACACAATAAATAAATGTTGTTGCAGATATCACTGTGTCACTGACACATCCACCAGGAGTGAAATACACCACTCACTCACTCTCCAATTCGTCCCCCTCCTCACAACATGACCCCAGCTCCCCCTGTTGCAACAATGTGTTACAACAATACTCACTGTACTACATATAGTTTTTAAACAATCTGTCATTAGATGCAAGTAAGAACTGAACTGTGTCAATATAATCAAGAAATATGTCGTCATGTGTCAGTAACCCCACTGAGAAAAGGTTACGTGAAATGATATTATTAAAATATTTCCAATGATTCTTCATCAATTGTTTCATGATATACAAAAGATATGCTTGCCCACAGACAAAATTTTATCTTGACAAAACAGTCAGTAAATAAACTGGAAGCAGTCTTGATCACATAAATTTTTTAATGTGGTGACCAGTTTTGATCTTATAATTAGATCAAAACTAGTCACCACATTAAAAAATTTATGCGATCAAGACTGCCTCCAGTTTATTTATAATAATTATAGATTGCTGTTTTCTATAATAAGAACTATGTTCTTTAAAATGTTTTTGTCATTAATTAGTATGTTTTACTTATGTTATTCCTTTGGCTGTTTTACTTACGTTCTTCCTTTGGCTTTAGTTTTGTACTAACAGAACAAGTGTGAAAATACTGATGTTGTGATATTGATAATCATAACACAAATTACCACACAGTACCATAAGAGTTCATGTTTAGAATATGGATTCTAACCACGTTCTTACGTTCACAGGTATCTGAACCACATTTTCAGGCATTCAATATACCTAGCAATAATTGAAAATATCAGTGACAGCAGAACTAGAGAAGTTCCCACAGCGTCATTACACCATCTTTGTCAGAAGTAAGGTTAATTTCCAAGTTTGTGAATGAAAGTAAGGACACATTTAGGCAAAGTGTGAAACCTCCCCCCCCCCCCCCCCCACAACTGGTTTCATTAGCATAAATATTAGCTGTTGTATAATAATTATATTGCTAGTAATTAATAGCCATATAGAAGTTAAACAACCTTCGAGATTTTCCAGGCACTGCTCCCATTTCGATTACTGGCTGCTCCAAGGATAATCATGAAGATTCAAGACGACTCTTGAAGAACTCACAACGAGCCATAATTGATAACGTAAGTGTACAAAATGTTTACAGGTACAGTGTGTCATTCAAGTCATTATGTGATATAAAAGGGATGATAAATAAGTGTGAACTACTCTGTGACTGAATAATGAAAATTCCATTCTCATCTTGTCTAAGCCGCCCCATACACCAAAATTTTCTGCTGTGTACTTAATGATAAAGACTTGCTAGAGTGTGATATTGACCCGTCCATCCCTACTGCCTTGTTGGATGTGATGACAGACTGACCTGTAGCGTAGCCCAAGGTCTAGGTTAGGTTGGAAAGTGGCGAGTTTTAAGGTTGATGATGTGCAGGAGAAAACAGTCGAAAGTACTCATACTATACTTAAAACGTGACATTGGAAATAGTGTTAATGCAATATGTGAGAATACAAGGGAAAGTTCAACTGCGTACTGCCACACACACACACACACACACACACACACACACACACAAAAAAAGGCCTCTTGTGAATACAGCTGTTAAACATGTGCTAAAAGTTACTTAGTAGACACCAGTTGCATTTTTAGTAGTTATGTACGATATCTGTGTGTAATACGCATCAAAATACTTTTCAGAACTATATGCATTATCTGTTTTCCGAAATAACCCTCAGTTTTAGCTTTTACGATGAAAAGTGTTTAAATATGTCACAAAAATTCCAGGCTATGCTATAGGTCTATCTATTAGCACAATCTTGATTCAACATTCACATTCCTTGGCTGCACCAATTCTCAAGCGACTATAAAATTTTTCTCAGAACAAATTACCTTCTTGGTTCATTTCTTTGACCATAACTATGTAATACTTACATATCGCGGGACACAAGGTTCTTAGAACCACGTATGAAGATAGGTCAACAGATGGTACATAGCATTTAATGTTAATTGCACTTTTTAGTTGCTTCTTGCGACTTGTCACAGAATTTGCAGTTAGGCTCGATAGCGTGTCACAAAGAAGAACAATAGCATGAATGTAGGCCATCAAATAGCACCTGACGTTGCAAGTTAACTGTGCTTTTTAGTTGCTACTTGTGACTTATCACTGAAATTGTAGCATGGCACATGGTACACATGAACAAGCATGAAATTCTGCCAACAGATGGCACATGGCATTGAATATTAAATGTTACTTGCGACTCCTAGTTGTGAGTGAAATTACAGCCAGATTCTGTACAGTTATTAATATATTTGTGACTTCTCAATCATTGGTGATTTGTAACAAATAAGTGATTTCTTGCTCACTCTTAGTGTACAGGCAGATACCGAGCCTAGGAGACGGACCAGCAGCAGTTCTCATACACAGTAATTTAGTTTAGCTTCTGTTTCTGTTCACGTGCTTTCGCAAAGAACTGAACTATACCAATGTATTTTTCTGTGTAGACCAGTGGTTCTCAAATTACACCAAGTTTTTGTTTTTGCATAAATCTTGGTACATATCCTTGTGTAAGATGACCTCCTAGAGTAATTTTCCTGCCATTTGAAACTCCACGTCATGTCAATAAGTTTAAATCTTATGCTGGTACATAGCATAAAGTTTAGATCAGTGCATTCTAGTCTGCATACTTATCTCATGCAGTAGCTTTTGGGTAAGCAGAGTTTCTCGTAACAGATACATCCACTTCAGAAGAGAAATTTATTTCTGTTTAAGAGCTTGTTCCCTCAGGGTACAGTGAGAACTCTGCAGAGCAATTTTTTGTGTTTCTTTATTCTCCTCATTATATTTTGCGTTCATTCCAAACTCAGTAGCATCATTTGAGACCGTATGACTACTTTTTACATGCTACAATATGGTTAGGGAATGTGCTAGTTGTGAGTGGACACAAGGAGATTTGGCTGCTGTCTGTAAACAGCTAGAAGCTGCATTTGCTACTGCCAACATACTTCTGGCTAATGTTCAAAGTTGTGGTGACATTGGGGTGCTGGTGATGGGACTTGTAATACCTTTGGTGCTTTTGGAATCCCCTGGTGAGCCGGGTGTTGATGCATCTTCTGATACGCAATATCTGACCAGTCTGTTCTCACTCAAGAGTGAATGGTAGACAGTGGTGAGTTTGTGCATCACTTTGTGAGAGGCAAAAAGAGGGAGCAGGTCACATGGCTGGCTCCCTACACCTTAGCAACAAGTATGAGGTGCTACCCAGTGTTGATGATAACTCTGAGCCAGCACAGGATGCCCTTCCTGTTGGGCCACTGGCTGATTTTCCTGCCAGTCCAGACAAGTGCAGAGGGTGGGTATTCTTGTAATTGGGAGCTCCAATGTTAGGCAGGTGATGGAGCCCCTCAGGGAAATAGCAGGCAAGACAGGAAAGAATGCCAGTGTACACTCAGTACTTTTGCCAGTGGTTTTGTCTGTGATGTGGAGGCAGTCCTGCTGGGGGCTAACATGAACACTGGGTGCAACCAGTTGCTTATAGTGGCACATGTTGGCACAAATGACAGCTGCTGCTTGGGTTCTGAGGGCATCCTCAGCATTTTTCAGTGGATGGCTGATTTGGTAAGACAACCATCATTGCATGCGGCGTACAGGCTAAGCTATCTATTTGCAGCATGATTCGCAGGGTTGATCACGGTCCTCTTGTTTGGAGGAGAATGGAAGGTCTAAACCAGAGGCTCAGATGACTCTGAGGTGGTATCAGATGTGAATTTCTCCACTATCAGGAGCAAAATTGTTGGCTTTCCCTTAGTAGGTCAGGTGTGCACTACACGAAGGAAGTGGCTACTATGGTAGCGGAGTATGTGTGGCATTTTTAGGTTAGAGAAACCCTGCCTTGAGTTCAAAGACGATTTGCCTGATAAATTAGCCAGAGTGTCCTCAAAGAATGTTTGTCCTTGGGGATCAGAGACCTGATTTTAGTATACTGTAGGAGCATCCAAGGAAAGATCCCAGAATTAGTATTGCACACTGGAGGTTATAATGCACAGATAGTATTAGGACAGAAAATGGAAACTGGACAGTAATGGCAATTAAGTTCTGAGTTCATGTTGGAATATTTATCGTGAGGATAGGGTGGTCACCAGTGGTGCTGGTGTATTTACTGCAGCACAGAATTCGATAAAATCTAATGAGATCATTACAGATTCAATTGTCAGTTAATCTGGGTGAAGTTAAATATTATACATCAGTCAAAAATGGTAATTGGATGCTTTCATAGACCAACTGGGTCAGAAGCTCTAGCTGTAGAGTGCTTCAGACAGAACTTGCAGAATATTGTTAATAATTTTCCTGATCATACAGTTCTAATAGGGGGTGACTTCAGCTTGCCAGGGACTGATTGGGAATGCCATGCTATCAAAACTGCTGCCAGATACAGGAATTCGTGTGACATTGTTCTGGATGTCTTGTCCAGAAATTACTTTGAGCAGGTAGAGAACCAACTCATGAAGGTAACATCTTTGACATTCTGGCAACAGACCTGAACTTATTGAATCAGTTAAGGCAGAGGAAGATATAAGTGATCATAAGACTGTGATAGCATCTATGGCAATGGGTCTTACAAAGAACGTTAAGAAAGGTAGAAGATATTTTTGCTTAACATGAGTGACAGCATACAAACATCAGAGTATCTGAGCAGTCGGCATCAAATATTCAGTGATGAGACAAAGATGTGGAGAACAAATGGAAAAAAATCAAAGGAATCGTTCAATATGCCCTGCACAAGCATGTTCTGAGTAAGGCTTAAGTGACAGGAAAGACCCACCATGGTTTAATAGCCATGTTGCAAAACTGCTACATAAACAAAGAGAACTTCATCTCAAGAGTCATGAGAAGTAAAAACCTAGCTGATAAACAAAAGCTGAATGAAGTGAAAATGATTGTATGGAGAGCAATGAGAGAAGTGTTCAATGATTTCGAAAGAAAAACATTGTTAACCGCCCTGAGAAAAAAACCTATGAGGTTTTCATCATATGTAAAATCAGTAAGTCGGTCAAAATCATCTATTCATTTACTCAGAGAACATAATGGCACCAAAACAGAAGACGACAGAGAGAAGGCAAAAGTCCTAAATTTGGTCTGAAATTGTTTCATCGCAGAACATCGTAACATGGTTCCAACTTTCAATCACTGTACAAATATCAAAATGACAAATATTTAGATAACCATTGGTTAGTAGTGGAAAGGCATCAGGACCAGATGCAATAGCTATATGATTCCACAAAGATTACGCTAAGGAACTCGGCCCCCCCCCCGGCAGTAATTTATCGTGGATCACTTGAGTGATGAAGGGTACCTAGCAACAGGAAGAAAGTGCAGGTCATTCCCATTTTTAAGGACTGTAGGACGGATGCACACAATTATAGACCCACATTGTCGATGTCAATCTGTTGCGGAATTATGACTTTATGGAGAATGAAAATCTCCTTTATAAAAATCAACATGGGTTCTGCAAACAGAGGTCCTGCAAAACTCAGCTTGCTCTGTTCCTTTACGAGGTCCACAGCGCTGTAGACCAAGGCACTCAGGTTGTTGATGTGTTTGCTGAATTCAGTAAGGCATTTGACACTGTCTCACTGCTGTTTAGCGAAAAAAAAATGAGCTTATTGAATATTTGCAACTGGATTCAAGACTTCCTTGCTGATAGAACTCAACACTTTTGCACCTAGTGGAGCAAAATCAACAGATGTAGAGATTTCTGAAGCACCCCCAGGAAATGTGATAGGACTGTTGCTATTCACAGTATATGTAAATGATCTAGAAGAAAGTTTTGGATGTTCACAGATGATGTGATTGTCTAACAAAGTACAACACTAGAAGATAGTAACATTAGAGGTCATCAGTCCCCTAGAACTTAGAACTACTTAAACCTAACTAACC
Organism: Schistocerca cancellata; assembly: GCF_023864275.1. NCBI lineage: Eukaryota > Metazoa > Arthropoda > Insecta > Orthoptera > Acrididae > Schistocerca > Schistocerca cancellata. Next base: position 158,293,422 of record NC_064627.1, read on the forward strand.
TAAGGACATCACACACATCCATGTCTGAGGCAGGATTCGAACCTGTGACCGTAGCGGTCGCGCGGTTCCAGATTGAAGCGCCTAGAACCGCTCGGCCACAGTGGCCGGCTACGGCTACACTATAGATGACAAATTGCTGGAAACCATATCTACCATAAAATATCTAGGAGTAAATATACATAATGATCTTAAGTGGAATGAGCATGTAAAACAGTAGTGGGAAAAGCAGATGCCAAACACAGATTCATTAGAAGAATCTTAAGGAACTGTAACTCATCCACGAAGGAAGTGGCTTATAAAGCACTTGTTCAACCAATTCTTGAATACTGTTTGTCTATCTGGGATCTGCACCACGTAGTACTGATAGAAGGGAGAGAGAAGACCAATGGCGGGTGATGTGTTTCGCCACAGGATCGTTTAGGCAGTGTGAGAGTGTTATGGAGATGCTAAACGATCTCCATTGGCAGACATTACAAGAGAGGCATTGTGCATCATGGAGATATTTACTACTGAAATTCTGAGAGAGTTTCTGGGAACAGTTGGACAACAAACTACTTATCCCCACATGTTTCGCTTAATGACCATGAGGAGAAAATCTGAGAAATTAGAGCCAATACAGAGGCTTACCGATAATCAATCTTCCCACACACTGTTCACGAGTGGAACAGGATTGGAGGGCTCAGTTAGTGGTACAAAAAGTACCCTCTGACAAACACCATTAGGTGGCTTGTAAGTTTATTTGCTTGGATTATTCATTAACTTCAGTGTTGATATGGACATTACTATATTCTTGTGCCTCTTTGTCTGTTTTGTAACATTCTAAGCTACTTTGGATATTATATGATTTCATTATTAAGTGTATTTTTCACAAATACAGTTGCAATTGTCACAGATTTTTCAAACCATTTTTGTCACCCTGAGTTTTTGTTGTTGCAAAATTATTTAAATGCTGTAATTTGACTATACGATGACTACATTATGCTTTCAGCACATCATCTTCACCCTGCAGGTTTTCCTATCCTTGGGCTGCAGGCTTTCTCTTCCAAGGCTGTCGACAAATATCACAGGAGCATTGCACATTGTGGATGTGATTCCGTTTATAAACAATATGTTGACACATGAATTGTTACCGGTAACAGACATGCTCCCTAGCACTGCATGTCAGTAAAATGGTGGCACTGCTACTGAGGAACCACTTTCCGTCTGCAGGTGATGCAGTCACCAAATTACCATGGATATCACTCAGACTGTCGGATATTTAAGGCAGAGAGCAATCTCCAGAAATCCATCACTTCCTTAGTTCCGGGCCAGAAGCAGGCTGCACTTTGCAGCCCATCAGTTGGAACTTCACTGAGACCAGTCTGGATGCTTGCCTCTACACCATCATGTTACCACTTCCCACTTGTCTTCACACTGTCTAAGTGTGACACCATCTGTACGTCATGATGTCACAACACACTGTGGGCCCATAAGTCTCAATATATTGCGCTGTGGATGTCACTCCAACAGCCACCTGAGATGAGACTCCACTGTAGGATTGGTATTACAGCAGCAGGCTTTGCTTCTGGTACTCTTACATGATCACAGCAAATCTTTCACGTGTTAGCCAGTACCAAACTGTATAGTGAACTTGTGCTGTGAATAAAAGTTTTCTTAATTGCAACCAGAGAAAGATCATTCTCTGTAGCATGCATTAATCACAATGGAATTCAACAGTAGTGACAAGGCAAAATTGTGGTTTCTGCTAAACTCTCATCCAAACAGTGGCAATGAGGGTCAGCATCTTCAACACTGATGGTTTTGGTTCAGGGACTTTGTTCCCTATGTATTTGTACTCAACCAGGTTGCCTTCCCCACTGAATTGTTTGACCTTTTCCTCACATTCTACAACATATCCTAGCATATTTAGCTTTTTCTGAAATGTTCTTGATGTCAAAGAAAAATCAAAACACACACACACACACACACACACACACACACACACACACAAACTCATTTTTCAGCTGAAATCTCTTGATGCAGTTTCCAGAAGTCCGAGCATTTGAAATGTTGACAGGTGGTCAAGAGGCAAACACACTGGTAAATGGAGTCAAGTGAAAGTTGCAGAACACTATTAGAAAACCTTAAGCCACAACTGAAAATGAAGGGAAGGGAAGGGAAGGAGTTATCAAATAGGTATTACCCTTATTTACACAGGAAAGTCTCTTAAGTCAGAAGAGCAGTGTCCTGCTCTACTGCCACAATAACCTGACTCAGATAGACACCAATAAACATGCTGTGTCTCAAATATAAATCAGAACAAAGAGGATTACAATCATGAAACACATAGCACTCTATTAATAATATCATAAGTGACTTGCTACAGATGTCAACTTATTTTTCATTTTCTAATACTACCATTCTAGAGAGAAAGACATCTTGTTAAATGTAGATGTTGTTTAACTCAGAGCTGAAAACTAAAGTCAGTGTGCAAAAAGATTATGCACAAGTAATGTAAAGATATTACGACATGAGCTGTGAAGAGTTTCTAGAACAATGGGAAAAATAGGGGCAATGAACATCACAAAATGAATAAATTACTTTTATTTTCAATTTAGAACACTGGTGTTCTTGAAGTGTTGAATCTTACATTAAGAATGAATCAAAGACATTGCCAATTGCTATTGTATAGATGTATATGTCCACATATTAAATGTTAGGGTGGCTGTAGAGAATATTTTTGAAGAACTGAGAAATTAAGTGACAAGAATGAAAATCTGAGAATTCAGATTTTAATCAAACAGTAGAAAAGAAAGGAAGCCCAAAACACTGGTAAATATGGGTTGAAGGAAAGAAAATCAGTCTCATATCTCAGTCTTGTCAGTTGTGGACTAGAATAATACTTAAATAATAGAAGAAAAAATTGAACAGTTACTCAAAGAATTGACTAATTTCAGAAAGCACAAAGTATACTTATGAAATTAATGCTAATCTTATAATTAGTAATGGGAAGAAGAATAAGAAAAGCTATACTTCTTTCAGAACATCAGAAATCAATATACGTGGAATATGTTTGAAATTTTGAGAAAGATGGAGGGGAAAACACAGATAAATGTATAACCAACAATACCTATGAACCTGAGTAATACACTACGAGAAAAAAATGAAGCCAGATTATCAATCCAATTAGAAGACACCAGCAACTGAATATCACAAAAATATGTGGTGGGCACACTCAGACCGTAACTTCAGAGGTCAAAACCAAAATAAGAGTGTACTGTGAATGCTGCAAGTGGCATATTGTATGGTGGATATTTATTTACTTCTGGGCTTCTAAAGTTAGAGAGTAAGGGCTCACATTGAGTCTTTCTTGGTATTCAGCAGCTGGTATATCCTAATTTGACCATTAATCTGGCTTCATTTTTTTTGCCACAAAACTAAGTAAGGCATGTACCATGGATACTGCAAGTGGCTCATTGCAGCAGATATTTATTTAGATATAGATTTCTGAAGTTGGAGGTTGAGGACACACAGCATGTATGTTTTGCAATATCAGTTGCCTCTTTCTCCTAATCAGTTCATTACTGTCATTTCATTTTCACATACAACACTAAAGAAGAAGTGTTTATATGTATGCTGGTTTTTGGTTTGTGGCATCAGCTCATATTTTGTAGTTACAGCTGTCTGAACATGATATCTGCTGAGCCCGGTGTCTGGATGTAGTTCTTCTTTTGAGTTTGATAAATTACATTTGACACTAGTTTCAGTTTCTCAAGTGCACTTTTTGTTATGTGGCCATGAGTCTGTGTCTTCTATTAACTGTATATGTTACTGTAAAGCACTATGTAAGTACATTATACTTATTGTTTGGTAAATTTTGTATAGGTATTTATGTGTAGTTTAGCAGCTATTGCATTATGTATGGATCACTTCTGTTAATGATTCACATTCCCTGTATATGATTGTATGCTTGTGAATGTGATATCTTAGTCTGAATATTTTACTGGCTGCATTAGTGTCTGAGCTGTGGTCAAAAACAATCTGTGCACAGTCTCTAATCACATACATTACCCCCCGCCCCCTTGCCACAAGGTAGTTAAAAAGATCTGAAAACAAAGCTAATTTCAGGCTAGTTTCTTGCACACAATAAAAGGCTAGAACACATGGAAAATGAAAAGTACAGTATGATTTGTATTTGTATTTATTTTGTCCAGTTTATATTACAGTACAACACATCAGATACTGGATAGATCAGTGCATATATGTCTTCATTTTTAGATGATGTTTTGTGTGCATTACTGAATACTTTTTTTTCAGCTCTGACTTATAATTAAATCTCTATAGCTAGAAAATTACAACTGGAAATATGACTAAACTAATATTAATGGTTACAGGCTACAAGTAGATAGCCATATTTACACAATATTTTTGTATGTGATAAAGAATGTGTCTTATACACTTGACATTAATTTTCTTGGGCTCTCAAAGATTTTGGAGGAACTCTTCCAGACTATAGAAACAATGCATTAATTGATATTCTTTTAACACTGCTTTAATTTTTGTAGATCATTTATTACTTTAATTTAATTTGGAAACTTGTTGTAAATAATTTTACCATGGTGTAATGTTCCTTTTTGGCACAACTGCTTTCTATTTGGAGCATGTGAAAGTCAGTTTTCTGTCTTGCGTCATGGTGATGCAGATTTTCATTTTTGAAGAGAACACTAGGATTTGTTATTGCATATTTCTTAATAAACACTGTACTTTCAGAAATGTAAATACATGGAAGAGGAGGGTCTGCAGGGTTTGTTCATTTTTATTCCAGCCATGATTCTCACTTTTCTTCTTTGCAACCTGAAGAATTTTTGGCAGTATGGTGATTTATCCCAGAAAGTGATCCCATACTTCAGAACAGAACGTAGCATAATAAACAGTCATTAGACAGTCCTTATGGCACCAGTTTTCAAGCACTCTTCAAACAGCACATGGTAACATGCTATCAATGTAAGTATCCAATCTAAGGTTAATTTTGCACCAGATCCCCAGAAATACTGCATTAGCCACACCTGAAATATCTGTCTGATATCTGAAATTTTATACACCCTTCACTGTTTTTATAGACATTATGAAAATTTAACACTTCTCTTTTACTTTATTTATTATCAGTTTGTTTTGGCTGAATGAGCTTACAAAACCGGTTAATGTCTCAGATAGTGTTGTCTGTAACATTTCTGCTGTCTTCTTACTGACTAAAATATTTGTCATCTACAAACTGGATAGTGATATGACACTTAGACAGATCAAGGCATATGCCAGTTACTTTTTCCCCACTATCAAGTTTTTGGTGCACTTCACTTAGAAATTCAAATATTGTGATTTCTGTTGATTGGCCTTTCTGGAAGCCATGGCGGGCTGTGGATAGTATGTTGCACTATTCTAGAAAATCTAACAATCTCTTATGATTTTTTTCTAGTAGTTTTGTAAATACGAATAACAAAGCAAGAGGTCTATAATTGCTTATTTCTTCTTTCTTGCCCTTTTTGAATAGTGGCTTGGATTTTCACTATCCTTAAGCAGGAAGGAAGATTCCAGTTGTTAGTCAACTGTTGAAAAGCTCAGCTAATAGTACTGCAATGAAGCCACCTGCATTGTTAATGACATAATGCAGAATCTCATCCATACCTGTTGAAAATTTTGTTCGTAACTTACTAACTGCTAGCATAATGTTTTTAGGGTTGGTTGGGGGAAGAAGTAGGGATTCAGGGTTTCTATTTAGATTTGCTGGTGATCTGATAGAATTTTTACTGGAAGATTTTATGCCACGGAGAAACTGTTCATGAATATTTGAAAAGTATGCATTAAAAACAGTGGTTACTTCTTCTGGATTTGTAATTTGTTTGCTGTCTTGGTCTAGAGGCATGTTTACATTTTGAGGGGAGGGCGGCTCATTTCCTGCTTGTTGTCTATCTTCCACATGGCTTTAATTTTGTTTTTGGGTGTTATTATGTAGTGATCATTTTCCATTTTCTTACCTTTTTTTTTGACCTTGTGAAGCACTCTCTTATAATTCTTGAAACACAAAAAATTCTTCAATAAAATTTGTGCTTTTGAAATTTCTTCAAGTCTTCTGTTTTCAACACAAAATATTTTAATGCCTGTTGTCAGCCAAAAACTATTTCTTTTACTAGTTTTGAATTTTTAGTTTTTAACTGGAAAAGAAATATTGAAATAATGTGAGAATATTGCCATGAACATGTCAAAACTTTACATGTGCCCTCACAGTGTACATGTCATTCCATGTTCCTGTTTTCAGCAAATGCCCAAGATGTCGAAGTTTTTGTTGCTACAATTTCTACCTTTCCTCATGTTTTGTGGTTGGTTGTTACCTATGGTCTCTATTGGGAATTAAATGAATATTGCATAATGATCACAGAAACCTGTATTCATGTTTCCAGCTTTGAATAAATATTTATCTATTTTATTAGTACCTGATCTATAGTACCACTGGATGATTGGTGACTCTGGCAGGGGATTTAATGGCTGTGTGTATGTTATAAGTTTTTAATAAATCTTCACGGTTAAATCAGTCCTTTTAGTTCCCGTTGAAATCTATGTTATAGTCACCACACACAATATTTTTTGTACTAACTGCTTTTATAGCGCCAAGTGCCTTCTCAAAATTTTCAAAGAAAAAGAAAGTATTTATGTTTCCATTTAGGCTACTATATACAAATAAAATGACATTTAAATTAGATCTGTAGCAGAAATTCTTCTGCCATGCTCTTTCTATAGCTGATCAATGAACTTCAAGCAACAGTGTTTGATGGTCTTCTCTAACAGGGTGAGTCTAAAGGACTTTGTGACTTTGGAATGATATAGAAATTTATTGAGATAACCTACAGAATTGGTAGGTGTGCACTGTACTGGCTCTCCTGGTGGTGGAAGGGCTACTGATGCACTGCGCGAATCAAACTTGAGGTTGTTTGCTACAAAATGACACATCTACCGACTGTATAAATTATCTCAATAAATTTCTATATCATTCCAAAGTTAACATATTTTCTATTAAACAATGTTCACTTATACATGTAACTGACACTCCTTTTAATTCATCTGATAACAATATTTCCACCTTATTAACTTTAAAACATAGTGTTATAATTATCTTTATTGACTATACAATAGAGACAGTATTATGAAATGTAAAAAACTCAGAGAACTGACCTGGGTTTGAACCTGAGATCCTCTGCACTATACACCAGTATGTAACATCTCAGCTACTGAAACAATAGTACAAATATTACCTGATCAATATAACTTTGCTAAATGACTTATTTGCTGTAGGAATTTCTTGTATAATGTGTCTGTACACACATACAAAAGATGGAAAATTTCCTAGTTTTTGAAGTTATCCTTTGAAAAGCTACAGTAAAATACAAACGAACACACACACACACACACACACACACACACACACACACACACACACACACACGTTCATGCATACACACGCCTATGCCCTTACGTGATGCCAGCTGGACTGGGTTGTGGTGAAGGTAGTGTGGATTGTGGTGGGTAGAGGGAGAGGGGGGCAGGTAAGGGAGGGGGTGGGTGGCTAGTGGGTCAGAGGGACACTGTTTGCCAGATAGAAATGCAGAAGGAAGGAGTGGCATGTATATAGGCTGGCATGAATGTAGTGGCCAGTGGGATGCGGCACACGCTGAAGGTGACATGGGGACATAAATTGGGAAGGGATGACAGAATGGAGGAAGGGGAAACTGTTGGGTGGAGGGAGCGAGGTCATTAGGTTACCTGAGATTGAAGCCAGGATGATTATGGAAGTGGAGTATGTGTTGTAAGGATAACTCCTCTCTGTGTAGTTCAGAGAAGCTGGTAGTGGAAGTAAGGATTAAGATAGATTGGGCTGTGAAGCAGCCACTGAAATATAACACATTGTGCTCAACTGTATATTGTGTCACTGGATGCTCAACTTTGTTCTTGACAACAGTTTGGCAGTGGCTGTTTACCCTGGTGGAAAGCTGGATGGTAGTCATACCAACATAAAAGGCTATGCAGTATTTGCAGCAGAGTTACTGTATAATATGGCTGCTTTCACAGATAGTCTGGCCTCTGATGGGGCAGGATAAGCCTGTGATAGGACTGGAGTAGGTGGTGCTGGGTGGGTGGATTGGGTAGGTCTTGCATCTGGGTCTGCACAGGGATATGATCCATTTGGCAAAGGGTTCAGCGTGAGGGTGGATCGGGAATGGACTACGATGTTGCGTAGTTTTGGGACGGCAATAGAACACCACTTTAGAAGGGGTGGAAAGGATCTTGGGTAGGATGTCCCTCACTTTAGGTCAGGATGAGAGAAAATCAAAGACCTGGTGAAGATATGGTTCAGCTGTTCAATGCAGGGTGACATGGGGGGCGCTCCTTTCCAGCTGATCCTTTGGGGTGGTGGGAGGATTGTGGATGCATGAAGATATGGCATGCGAAATCTATTTATGGACTAGGTTTGGGATTACTGACTATCTGCCATAAAGGGAGTTATCGTCACTACAGATACAATGTCTGCGGATGGCTAGGCTGTGTGGGAGGGGTTTTTTGGCGTGGAAGAGATAGGAGCTGTGGAAATGCGGGTACTGTTGATGGTTGGTTGGTTTAATGTGAACGGAGGTGTGACCCACAACTATTTTTCCAGGTTTAAAAACAGCACAGCCATCAGCATCCGCATGGCACTCTCCTATGCCAACCTCTTTACAGTCCAGTGATTTGAGGATTTCTGTGTAAATTCTAGAACCACTCAGCCTTCTACCGTCTTGAACACACAATATTCTAGATACGAATGTTGGGTGGTAAAATCCTGCCTACTGCACGTCACATGTTTGTGTGTGCAGGTTTGAAATCAGTCGCGGGAAGAAAGTAGACGCAGCAGCTGAACGGCACTGACAAGTACCTGTCGGACAATCCATAGATGTGTTTGTGAGAGTGTAAGGAAGAACCATGGAGTCTATATGCAGCTCTGTATTTATTGTGTCATTGACTATTGTTATGTGAAACAAGAACACTTGAAAAAGTACTCTTGTAGACTGTTGACTCAGCCTTGGTATAGACAAGACGTATTTTCTGATTCATTTGAAGAAAGTCACAGTTGTCAAGCCATCTTCCTTTTAACTATAACTCATTTTGTTTCTAATGTTCGACAGTACGAGCTACTTACAGAAAGTTACATATGTATGTTGAAAGTGTGAATTACATTGTGCATGAACGTCAAATACATCATTAACTGACGAAAAGGAGAGTTTGTATGTCTACTTTCACACTTTAAGACATCACAAAATGTTAGAATGTGGGACCTGTATGAAAGGACCGAAAAAACAGGAATTTTCAGTCAAAAACGAGAAAAGAAGCTGTTGTGTGTTGCCATAGCAACCAAACATAATACGACAAGGGATTTACTCTGAGACATTGGAATATGTCCAAGTATCTAATATGGATCAGAATTTGAATGAAAAAGGATGGAGACATGAAAAATTCACAATGATGAAATAGAAAAGAAGATTTAAATGTATTTGTCTAAGAAGAAATACACATAGAATGCTTTAACCAAGAAGATCCAGTGCGGGGAGTACACAGCTCTCGCACACATTGCAGGGACACAGATGTGGAAACCAACGTACATCCGACGCCACAGTCACCAGTTGCTGTTCACCAGTGCTGACCTGCCTCCACATCCGTTCAACTATGTTATGAGTTTTCTGTGCCGGGTGAGTGTGAAACAAAACTTCTTTACTTTATCATGAAGTGGTACAAGATAGTGTTGAGTGAACTTAATTTGTGCAGTTATCATATTTAAAGTTAGTTTTAAATGCTTACAAGAGCTAAAGCATACAAGAGTATGGAAAATATACAACAGGTTGGGGACACTCAAGAACAGGTTCATGAAAATTAGCAAAGAAGTGCCTGACTGAGCTCAGTTGATAAATTTAATTAAAGCTCAGAGTCTGCAGTTAAATGCTCAGAGTGAGACTCGTGAGGAAAGAATTAGGCTTAGTAAATTCTCAATTAAATATTAAAATGACAAATTTGGGTTTGTTAAGTGCCAAGGTCAAATCTCAAAGTGAAGAATTTAGTAATCTGCGTGAAGACATGGGTACTTTGAAGACTGAGTTTGACACTATAAGTATTAAAGTAGAGAATTTAAAAGTAAGTAGATCTAAAGAATGAGTAGACAAACGCTTTGACGACTCATATAAATCATGTATTTACCAACCCTAGTCAGAAACAGAATGATACCTTTCAGGATTTGTCAAAAAGGTTAGAACTTAACATTGAGAACAAATGTAATAGTGTAGAATGGGAACTTGTTGAAAAGTTAGGATCGTTCAAAACGTGTACAATATTGCGTATAATGATGTAAGACATGGGTTGTATACTTTGCAAGAGAGTGTAGATAAGCAGAATAAGTTAATGTCAATCATTCAGTCGCAAATAACAGGTGTCAGTACATGGGTAGACAATGTGGAAAGAAATTTAGAAGAGAAAATAGCTAACTCTGATATTGTAAATGTAATTAGTTTGGAGGAACACTTTGGGGAAATTATAGATGGAAAAGTTACCGAGAGAATAATGTCCGGAAATGTATCACCTATTCCTTCTTCTGAACTTAATGACACCAGGAAAGGTATGGATGACCTGTGGAAAGAGATTAAGCTTATCCAAGATAAAGTAGAAAAAAGGGTATCTTCATCTAACGTTGTATTAACTAGTGAAGCTGTGACTGATTTACTATGGGGAGCTAATTCAGCGTTATCTAGACAATTCCCTAAGTTTAAGCTGGACAGAGAGGTACATCAGACCAAATTATTAAAAAGATTTAACCAAGCTTTGCCAAAAAATTGGGAAGACTCAAAGAAGATCGAATTTGCAGTGGGGTACCTTCTAGGGGAAGCCTCAGAATGGGGTACAGTAAATATTGAGAATTTTTCCTCTTGGGAAGACTTTCAAAAGAAATTTAAAGAAAATTACTGGTCTGCCAGTGCACAAGAAAAGTTAATATCAGATCCATGGGACCCGGGAGGAGTCATCTATTCCCTAGGGACATTACATTCTGAGTTACGGGCCGAGTAATGACTGTCAGATCCAGAGTTGTTTTCAGTGTTTCTTCTAAAATAGTTTTCCTGCACTGAATTCATTTAAAATCTAAAACTAGCCTTTTTTCTTATTGATTAGAAAACTGGATATGACTATGAAATAGAAAAAAAGAAAAAAAGTGATATCTAGATGAAATAAATTGACTAGAGTATTATATTTGTGGAAAATGTAATATGATGTGACTAACTGAACAATTGTTATACTGAACTGTATAGCTTTTCTATTTTGTATTGAGTATTTTATACCTTTTATGAGATGTGATACAGATGGGAGGGTTTGTATAACTTTTGAAAGGGGTGGGTATTGTAGTTAAAAGCATGATTTACAAGAACAGATAAATCGTGACTTTCAAACAACTCTCACAAACAAGTGTGCCTGATTCTTCTACATTTGCCGTTTCCATAGGGTTGCTAGGATTTCCTTTGGAGACTTCAAAGGGTGACGGTGGAAGAAGTCCATTCTGTAGGAGACAATTTAACACCAAACCTCCTTCGGCATCTCACTCAAGTAGAGGTAGGGATCCTGGGGAAGGGGGTTGGGAAGGCTTTCCTGTCTTTGGGGCTATCTTCTTTCTCTTCTTTGATCCTAGCAACCACATCTATTTTTTCCTTTCTTACTTCTCATCTTGAGGACCTGTTTATCTTTACCCTCTTTCCATATTCATAAACTTCTATCGCTGAAGTCCTTCCTTATTTCCGTGATTACTAATAACCTACATCTTATCTTTAGATAAAAAGGCCAAAGAATCAGACTACATAAACAAACATCCACATATACACAAATATACACCTCTACGCAAATATTAAATTATATGAGACAGTCTGTCACGATGTGAGAACTGCCAGGTGTTGTAGGGGAAAAGGTGTGTACACAGGGAATTATGCACACATATATGAGGAGTTATGACAGTTCTACATGAAATATACATAATGAACAACTATAAAACAGTAATGAGTAATGGATAAATAAGAAAAAGGCGTGAGCAACGTCAGTGTAATAAACACTCTAATGAATTGAAGGATAATAGGATGTAAATAGTATATGTAGACATAATATCTATTGAAAATATAGAAGTGATAAGCAGAGGAGGACTCTAGGGAGTAAATGATATATTAAAGAATGAATGCGAAGTTTAAGATAGATTTATAACTTTACCAGAAGATATTTAATTATGGAAAACATAGAAATATATACTAGGGTAATGAACCATGAGGCCTACTCAGAAAGGAAAAGGGGGCGTACCCGGCATTCACTAAGTATAAAGGGCAGACGTACCTATGTGGAGATAGGACGATATGTGGCCTAAATAACAGAGATTTTTTTTTTCCTTAAAAAAAGGGGCGTATGTATCAGAATGGAAAGAAAAGTGCTCTCATAAGGTCAACCCACAAGTAAGGACTAGGTGCTGATCCTAGGAAGAGACAGTATCCTGACTAAAGTCACAAATTTTATAGGAATTATTCTGGAAAGTGTAAATTCTATGAACGACTAGCATTATTATATTTCATGGAAGTGAATGAGAATCGAAAGAACACATTCATTTCGCCCAGAGTTCCTCCAAGCTACAAGTAATGAAAACAGTACATACTAGGAAAAAGGTAGTACAAAAAGATAAGAATAGAAATAGATTACTCATATGTAATAAACACCTGAAAATTTCGATTGAAAAAGGAAATAAAGAAAAGAAAAGGACAAGTGTCCTCACAATTCCTAAATATTAGTAAAGCTGACTAAAACCACGAGTAAATGCTCATCTCTTAACAACAAAGTAAAGTAAGAAAAGAGTAGAGAAAAAAATAAACAAAAGATTGTGAAAGAGAGGACAGAGAACTGTTATGGAAAGGAGAGATACGTATATAAACACAAGTAAAAAAAGTATACTGTTAAGATATGAAATGTTATTATGAGTGATATTATTTGCATAATGATTATGTATAAAATAATGTGTGTTCAATCTGAAGAGGGGCGGGGATATGTAGTGATTCAAGAATTTCTGTGTAAATTCTAGAACCACTCAGCCTCCTACCATCTCGAACACACAATATTCTAGATACGAGTGTGGGATGGTAAAATCCTACCTACTGCACATCACATGTTTGTGTGTGCAGGTTTAAAATCAGTCGCGGGAAGAAAGTAAACACAGTGGTCAAACGGCACCAACAAGTACCTGTTGGACAATCCATAGTTGTGTTAGTGAGAATGTAAGGAAGAACCATGGAGTCTATATGCAGCTCTGTGCTTATTGTGGCATTGACTATTGTTATGTGAAACAAGAACAATTGAAAAAGTACTCTTGTAGACTCTTGACTCAGCCTTGTGAGAGGGAAGACGATTTTTTTTAGTCTCTTGTTCCGAAAGTCATGGTGTCTAAGCAGACTTTCTTCCAAATGTAAATCAATTTGTTTCTAACATACGACTGTACAAGAGACTTACTGAACTTACATATTATGTTGAAAGGGAGAATTTTTATTGTGCTTGAAACTCAAATACATCATTGATTGACGAAACATGAAGTTTGTATAGCTGCTTATTTCACTAGTAGAAAGAGGCTTGAAAATTCCTGTACCTAACATTATTTGACGAAGAAGAAGTCAAGAGAGTTTCCAGCAGCCGGCTATCCAGTAGAGAAGAGTGGCTGCAAATCCCAAGTAAGTCATCTCATAAAGAAGTGGAATGTGGTTTGGGGAAATAAATCAGTACAACCCAGACCCGCACTCACACTTTAAGTCATTAAAACGTTAGAACAGGCCATGTAGAGGAAACCTTCCTAGTGTCCCAAAACTTCCAACCCCTAGTCTAGTTCATTTTCATTGATATCTTCATGATCTGGACTTGGAGACACGACACCCTATCCACATTCCTTCATAATCTCAATACCTTTTCTCCCATCCATTTCACCTGGTCTTCCTCTAGTGACACACCACCTTCCTAGATGATGACCACCACCTCGCTGATGGCTCCATGTACACCCCTGTCTGCAGTAAATCCACTAACCACCAGAAGAACTCAACTTTTGATAGCTGCCATCCCTTCCACACCAAAAAGGGGGGAAGAAAACACGTTTTGAAAAGATCTTTGATGTGCAGCAACATGTACGAAACATATTTTCGTACTACAAAAGTATAAATTCGAATTCCACCAACAGGAAAAGTTAATGGTTTAAGTTAATATACATAGCATTGCTTCAAGAAACGCAAAGCTTTTGCATATAATATTTGTCTCGAAGGTTAATAAGCTACAAGAGATGCTAAGCTTTCACATATAATGTTGATCTGTTTAGCGCATGTTACACTTTACGATACATCACACAAATACGCCAGTAAAATTTTTAATACAGACATAAATCTATGATCTTCTGGGCTTGAAATTCTTCTAAATGGCTCGTCATCAAAGAGCTGATTTTTAAATGAGAACAAACGCTCTGCGATTTAAGAAATTCATCGTACATTCTTGCACATAGTTCAATTTGCGTAAAAGGAAATTTACTTAGAAAATAACACTTTTCGAACCACAATTCACAATATTTTCCTGTAACCTGTTAGATTCATTTCAGCAGTTACCAGATAGCTTGCGCAGCTACAGTGACGTAGGAGGCTCGTATGTTCGTACGTGTAAAACATTGTAAGATCTTACTTACATTATGTCATAAAAGAAACGACATCAGAGGATACTCCATGAGCGTCGGAATTTCGTGAACCATACTAAAATGCATAGTTCGCCTTAAAGCACACATTTGTATATCCAGATTTTCAATGACGTAAGCCCCGACCTGATATTAAGCTTTTCACCGTGATTTTCAGGATGTAATTTTTCTTGGAGTACCAATACTGTATTATCTCATGTTTGGTTCTTTATTATGGCATAATGCCTTATGTGCTAGAAGATGAAAATGTGCCATTGAAATGCAGCGAACAGTTGAAACTAGCCAACAATGTGAAATGAAACACTTTGTTTCAAATAAATTTACTGCCTCAGCAGGAAAGCTTAATAAAAGCCAAATTTCTTTAGCAAACCGACAAAAATAACTTTATTGTTCTGCCTGCAAGGCGATTAATGTTTGACTGCCAGAAAGGTGGAAATAAAATAAAATCTGAAACTAGTTACATATTTTAGCCTTCCGGAAGTATGTGAATGTATTTTAATTCGCTTGATAGCTTCCAGCCACAGAAATCCGTCTTGTTTTCATTTGACATGAGAGCAGTAAAGGAACAGGAAACAGAAAAATCATTAAATGTAAACACGGGTCATGTGGAGACTACCCCCCCCCCCCCCTCCTCCCCCAATACAACTCAGACTGCTCTCCACATAAAAAAAAAGACTTTTCAAACATAAGTTAATTTTGTAACGCACATCTTTGTGAAGAGTCTGATACATAAAACATATATCTTTGAGGAAATATAAGACATGTTATTTGGTCTTAAGTGTGCCGAAGTGCAGTGCCATGCCTCTTTAAACAACATTCTTATACCGCATGTCACTGTATTTCGCTTTGTGGAACTCAAATGTGTATATTTTGTAATGGATGCCATCAAACTATTTCAGGACAGTGGAAATCAAAATGTCCTGTAGTGCCTCTTCTGCTCCCAGTTGGCCAGTTTGACATCTTGCCCCCTTTTAAAAATAAAATAAATATAAAAAATTGTAATTAATACTGGATGGCATTATTTGTAACCGGGAGAACAAGAACTCTTCAGAAAACCTGGACTCATTATTGCCTATTAGCTAATAGCTTGCTCTTCTGTGTGACATAAAATTAAATATAGGATACCTAAAACCAGTAAAGACAAGAGACAGGCAGGACAGTACACATTTCTTCAATCCTTAGGTCCTAGCTATTTTTCTCTCTGATCTTGCTATGGCTTTACATGGCGTGCTTTCCTTTCTGCGAAAGAACTATTTCCTCATCAAAGCTCGTAAAACGTTTTGCTACATGAAAAATCGAAATGTTGTCATCTAATACTGAAAAAGGTGTTAATACAAATAGGACCCAAGACTGTTATGGTTTCTCGATCTGATTACGTCTACTTTGTCACTGTGTGCAGGATAAAACAAAATAGGCCTTTCTAATATTGCAGCAATTGTAACACACATCAAATAAGCAAGACTGTTTTGGCAATAATGATCATTTTTATAGTACAACAATATAATTCATGAAGTACCAATACG
The DNA here is from genome assembly GCF_023864275.1 of Schistocerca cancellata. Lineage (NCBI taxonomy): Eukaryota > Metazoa > Arthropoda > Insecta > Orthoptera > Acrididae > Schistocerca > Schistocerca cancellata. Next base: position 158,309,724 of record NC_064627.1, read on the forward strand.
AAATACCTATCTGGCCTGCTACAATCAAAAAGCTTTAGGTTAGGAAACAGTTTCACATCTCATTCGTATGCTCCAGTTTCTCATGCACGAGACAGAAAAGTAGTAGAACGAAATTTCTCTATAAATTTGGAGTTGTTATATTCTTCCATAATTTGTGTGATGCTCCGTTTCTTCTCCTTCCTTGTTTTAACAAGCAATCTTGTTATCACTAATTCTGTAACTATTCCTACCACTGTCAAAACTCATTCTCCGGTTAACTTTGCTAACCTTGCCATAATCACAACGGTTTAGTTATCCAGCGATTATTCTCCGGTTAGGCGTTATTATGTGTTTGTACAATACGTTTCCGCACTACTCCCAGAATGGAACTTAAGTGGCAGCTAGCCGGGGACTACAACTGGCCCTGTCTAGTGTAGCAATCTGGCCAAAAATTTTCTGTCAGAATTTCATTTTCTTGGCTACACCGCAAAGATAATACATAATCTTTCTTACCTGTTAGTCATTTATTTCCGCTCTGGTAGTCTGAATCTATGGATTTTGTTGGTAATTATAACAGTGCTGAACATTTGCAATCCAAATCAACCACATAAACAAGCAGCAGGTGGCATGCACTGGTTCAGTTTTATTCGGCTCAGCTTGTATAGCCCCTGTGGGACGGCGGGTGGAATGATTGTTAATTTTCCTATTATTTATTTAATGCTGTTGTTTGCCGTTCTCAACACTGGCTCTCTAACTACAATATTGGCAACCAGAAAGTGATTAGCAGAACGTGAAGCCTGTAATTAGAATTCCTAGCGCCCACTTCATATGAGAAATACATTTATAGCTACAGCTTATAGCTCTGAGGAATTAGGAGATTGTCTGGGATACATAATCAAAAACCATTCTCTCTAAAATGTTCACTATATTCCGAAAGTCACAGACTAAAAAGAATCCACACAATCCAACTACCAGAGCAGTTCAGAGTCTAATGCGCTGATGCAACTATAACTGTTCAAATTAAATGTTTAAGTGAATGCTCGCCATAATTTGATGATAATGTTCATCAAATGCCAAGCTAATAATGGTAGAATGTCTGTCCTGCGGCGGCACGTGAAAATACGACATACGCAAACTAAAGATAGATCCAGAATGAGATTTTCACTCTGCAGCGGAGTGTGCGCTGATATTTTTAAAGATAGATCATTAACGTCATCCCAAAATTAACACTTCACTCAAAAATGATTTCATGGTTACACGTATCCTGAGTAACTTATTACTGCATTCGAGGCTGTTTATATCAACGATACCGACGTGACGCGACTCCCGGCACAGATGGTGTGCTAATCAGTGTTTGGAGAGAACTGGGGCCTTCTTTTCTCGCGCAGCGTTCTTACATATAAAGCCGCGGTGCGGACGGCTAAGGGAACGCCTGATCAAATCTGCTCTCCCAACTAGCCACTGGGCTAGTAATGCACCACTTTAAGTTATTGAATAAATAATTGCTTCCTTTGCTGGTGGCCGATGAAGCTTTCAATTTAATTGTGCAATCAGCACACACGTAAGTAATCATAATAAAAGTCTGACGTGGCAAAGTCAAATATTTTGGGCAAGAGAATTAATTTAATTACACTACACGCAGTAGACGAGCTCTGAACTTGCTCTTTGGAGATACGCTATAGCTATAGTTTTATAGTTATTCTGTTGAAACTTCTCACATTTTTATGATTATAGCGGACCTCCCTTCTACTTAAATTTAAACATCCTAGCTTTATTTATTCGCCTACTTAATCTATCTTGCTTCCTTAATGTCTAAGACAAAAACCAGAAAATCAAGAATTTCAACTAAAGTTTTAATTTGTGAGATCCAGAATACTGTTTCTACTAAATTATTATGCAAAAGGAATCTAAATATAAATTTGTAAGTTTCTAGCTCTTTTCTGTTGCGCCAATGATTTTTACAGAAAAACATCCAAATTTCGAAAATGGTTAAAGTTATTGAACTGATATTCAACACATATTGATTTTGTATTACTTCTGACATGCTAGAATCATTTCAGGTTATTTACTTCATTTTAAAGTATTGCGCAATATTTATGACGTCAGAGCTAGTTACAGCGGGCTAGGCTGGCACACAATGGAAAGACTGATGTGAATTTTATAAGGCATGAGTAGGCTGCTTCCCTACACCGCGTCCCGTTTTATCTGTGGCAAAGTTCATTTCTAGATGTGACGAGGGTTCCCCTGGCAGAGACTTCACGTACACTATGCACGCACTCAAAAATCAACTTATAATTCATTCAGAAATCAACTTAAAGACTGTGTTCAAAAATCTCCAAGAACCAGCAGGCGTGCATTTCAAAATCATATGAATAATCGATAGCCTGACATGCGCTGTGAAACAAGGTTTTTATCTCAAGAATATGAATTTGCCCCCCTCCCCCCGAAATTGCAGTCCGGTTCAGATACCCCCCCCCCCCCCCTCCCCAGGTCAGGGCCTGCTGTGCATGCGTGAATCTGGCAGTTCATACGTGACTCAACTGCGCGTGTGCATGAGCCCACTTTTAACTGCTTAAATGAATCTAATGTAAACAGTTGTGATGTCACACTCATCAGAGGTAATTTGTTCATTACCAGTAAAAATTACAAAAATTTAACTGAAAACTAAAACAACGAAAAATCGCTGCTTTTTCCTGGATCACCAGGTTGTCCCGAGTCTTATACACTAGTGTTAAATACTTTATACAATCTTCCGTTAGAGTTTAAACCCTTGGCAAATTGAGTGGCACCAACATGGGATTATGTTGTGATGATTGATTAAATGTAGTTGTCCCATAAATATAAAAGACTTACAAGTGTTTCTGAGTAAGAACAACTAATTGCACTTAATTCACTGCAAACTTACCAGAACTCTCTTACCCATTACAACACCAAGATGCATCTTTCAAATGGTCACCTTGCACAGCACAGGTGGCTGGACACACCTCCCAGGCCTAATTTTGTTCTGCTGACCAGGTGGCACCAACTACACCTAAATCAAGGGGCCTGTTGTGGGTCTTTCATGAGAACCACTGCCTCCTACTGATTGTTCTCTCTTGTTGGCTGTGAGTGTTGCACTTTCTCCACGCTGCTGACTGGGACATGTCTCAAATGAAACCATCTATTCTGGCCATCTTGCTGGACTGTTTTTGGGCTCCACATGTTCAGTTGTAATTGTTTTCTTACTTCCATTTTGTGTTCCGTATGCTTCAGGTCACTAGTGGCACTACTATTGTGACATTGGGAAAAATCTTTGCCCTTGAAGGTACACCAAGCACTTCGATTTTTGGTAACATGATGACATTTACCTCCTTTGACTCTGAACAGTTTCGCATCCCTTTCAACATCTTCGCACTGCACCTTTTCACGCAATCTCCAAGTCACGCAGAACACATTATCTGCACATTCCGCACAGGTCTGCAAGGAAGTGATGTCTAACACCCCACCTAATGAACTCTGTCATTTCCTACCTACTTAGAGGACCACCTCAATCAAGGGCCACAGCCCAATGAAGCATTTGCATGCCTGTCCTCACTACATCCTCTCATATACACTGTGCCTACCACCAGTGCATGCTGCTGCCAAGGTCTCTACCTTCCAAGTGGGAACCATGGTGTGGATCTATGGGACAGTCTCTGTCTGCCATGGGTCTGTGATGCACACTGTGACCTCCACTCATGGAATTCTAAAGAGCCATCAAAATCAACTTCCACCTCCACCATCCTATTCAGCAGCCATATGCTTCTCCACAACCCCAGTGAACACTCTGGTCTCAGGGTGACTTAGACGTCTTCCACTGAACCTTGTCCTGCCTCAGCCTTCTTATCTGACCCCATGGATATAAACCCATCACTTTTCCCAGTGGCGGCTTTCCAGACAATGCACCTGTGTGTGTGTGTGTGTGTGTGTGTGTGTGTGTGTGTGTGTGTGTGTGGTGAATTATAGTTGGAGTCACAATATTTAATGAAACAATTGAAACTTTGTGAAACTGATGTGCACTTTAAGAATAAAATGAGCTATATTTTATCACTGGTAAACTGAATAACATGTTTTTAAAAATATGACACATATTGCATCTGCTCTTTTCTGTTCCTACTTGCCAATTCTATTCAGTACCCCTCAATTTTGTGAATCCAGATAATTTATAAAATATTTCCATTGTATCCACTTTTCAAAAACAAGGCATCTGAAAAGTGGTGCAGTGGACATACATTAAAAATTATGTGGACTCATAAAACTGAGGGATACTGAATAGAATAGGCTAGTAGAAACAGAAAAGAGCAGATGCGGCAATATAACATAATTAAAAAAAAAAAATCTGGTTATAAAAATATGGCATTTTTGGCCTCCAAGTGTGTATCAATTTCATACAAAGTCAAGCTTTCCAATAAATACTTTGACTGCAAACTATAATTTACCCTTTATAAGAAATGTGAACAAGCCAATTTTTACTAAGGGAAGGAGCCACAGCTGTCCTCAACAAATTCTGGAGCTAGAAGTAATAAAGATTGTGTGTCATAAACTGAAAATATCTTGCTTCACAATAGTTTTACAACACAGTTCTTATAACACGTTACCTTGAAGTGCACATATTTGTATGTTCTCTAAGCTGCTTCAAGCCCTTTAGCATGGATAGCATGCTTACACAAGAGTCCTCCCCATCAGTCAAGTGTGAGTCGCCCAACACTAAAAAACAAAAGTATAAAAATGAAAACAAAAAGAAAATGAGAAGCACAGAGAATTTATAAAATAATTCACCATCAAGACAAAATAGTTCATTAATTATATGACTAAATTTTGAACAAGTGGAACTAAGCAACAGTAATATGGTGAACATGTATGGATCTTATTCATTAGTTGGTATCGAAATGTGACATCCGGATCCTTCAGTATTTTCAACTTTGTTGACTGGCTTTTTGAGATACCAGGGTCCACATGCAATAAAGGGCCAAACCCACTCACTTATCTGCTTGGTGAACAAAAGTATAGTTGACATGTAAATTAATCTATTGTAATAACCAGCCACCTACCTAATGCAATTAGGAGAGGAAATTTTAGCATTTACAGATTTAATAAATGTATATGTTTTAATACCAACTTTTATATCTTTTCTTTTTCTGTGTGTGTGACCGACTCGTTATTCTGTGAATAAGCTACTGCATATACATTCATGAGCCGAAACATTATGACCACTGATGACTGTGAGATTGAATGCCAATCGGTGCTGCAGGCACATGATGTGGTGATGAAAGTATATGAGAGGAGCAGAGATGAAAGGAGAACAATTTTAGCAATGATGCAGGCCATAAGTGGGGAAAACCTTGGACATGACTTTGATAAAGGGCAGATTATTATGGCCTGGCACCCGGCAGCAGCTTCTATAAAACAGCCAAGTTTGTCAACTATTAGCATGCTTCTGTCATGGGTATCTACTGAAAGTGGTTGAAGGTGGTGAAACCATGAGTGGGTGACAAGGTGTTGGACATTCATGCTTCATCACAGAACGTGGAGATCAGATGCTTGCCTGCTCTGTAAAGCAGGATAGGCAGAGAACTGTGACAGAAATAATGCTTGTGCAGCCACAAGTGTTTTGGAGCACACTTTTCAGAGTGCATTGTTGAACAGGAGACTTTGCAGCAGACACTTGTGTGCTCCCATGTTGATTCAAGGACACCACCAGTTAACATTTAACTGGGGATGGAATTACCAAGATTGGACCATGGATCAATGGAAACATGTCTCTTGGTTGAATGACTTATTAGCAGCAGCAGCAGCCGGCTGAGACTCAAGCAGCCACAGGGGAGTATCCAATTTTGTGACTTTTACAAGTTCCTAACTGGGAATGAATTGTATAGTTTCATCTGTGTGCTTTGGTAGTTTAGTTTCTTGAGTTTCTGCATGTTAAATTAATATTTAAGAGACACAATTCTTGCATTTTCATTTACATTGAAAAGTAAACTGATTTTGTGACATATTACAAGTTCCTAATCAGGAGCGAATTATTTAATCTCACCTGTGTGGCCTGGTAGTTCAGTTTTCAAATCTCTGCATGTTAATCTAATTGTTCAAATGTATGTGATATCTGATGGGACTTAACTACTAAGGTCATCAGTCCCTAAGCTTACACACTACATAACCTAAATTATCCTAAGGACAAACACACACACCCATGCCCGAGGGAGGACTCGAAACTCTGCTGGGAGCAGCCGCAGAGTCCATGACTGCAGCGCCTTAGACTGCTCGGCTAATCCCGGCGTTAATCTAATTTAATGGACATGGTTCTTCCATTTTTCTTCACGTCTCCAGTAGAGTTCCCTAACGCGTGTCAATAGTCAATTGTTTTGAAAGCTAGTGAACCCTTGTTGGCATTAGTCAGCTCGTCAGTGAGTCAGCAACAGCCAGCTGAGACTCTAGCAGCCACAGGGAAGTAACTGATTTTGTGACATTTTACAAGTTCCTAACCACGAGCGAATTGTGTAGTTTCATTTGTGTGCTTTGGTAGTTTAGTTTCTTAAGTTTCTGTGTGTTACTTTAATATTTAATAGGCAACAGTTCTCGTGCTTTCTTTTATGCTGGAAAGTAAACCGATTTTGAGATGTATTGCAAGTTCCTAATCACAAGTGAACTATTTAGTCTCACTTGTGTACTTTGGTAGCTCAGTTTTTGAATCTCTGCATATTAAACAAATTTATTAGATACAGTTCTTATGTTTTCATCAGTGTCTACAGTAGGATTCTGCAGCAGGTGTCAAATGGTTCTTGTTTGTCTGTGTAGTGTGATTTTCCACAGTTTTTAGTAGGTATAGGGAGTGCAATAGCCGTGTTTTGATGCAAGCAGAGTTGGTGACACTTTGCTCTCAGCTCCAGGCTGTGATGGCTTCTGTTACACAGCTGAAGCTGCAGGGGATGGGCATCGCTCCTGTAGGCCGGCCGTGTGGATCCAACGGATGTCCAGCATGTCCGAGTCCGCCGATTGGCCCACATTGGTGACCTGCCCAGTTACTGCTCGCACAGAGGTTGACCCACTCACCCGTAGTTGAGTGGGAGGTTGCCTTGGGCCATGGCAGGCGACAAAAGACTTCCCAGGGGCCACAAGTAAGGTCTCCCTGGTCAGTCTGACAAACAGGTTCCATTTGCTGTCTGTCGCTGGCACTGCCCCTCAGCCAAATGCAGTCACCTGTCCTGTTTCAGAGAGGACTTCTCAGTCCGCAAGATTCAGGCAATCACAGAGGGTGGGATTATTGGTAGTTGGGAGCTCTAACGTTAGGCGCATTATAGGGCCCATCAGTGATGGGATGACGAGGTGCGGCGACTCGAGCGCACCGAGAATTCCTTGAGCCTCTAGTTCTTGAGCAATTCTCGAGAAACTCACGAGAAATGGCTCGGCGGCGTGTGCCGCTGCGCGCCAGTTAGCTGCAACAACATACTCTGCGCCATTGTTGTTTTATGAATTGAATGCTGCCGCTAGACAAACACGCTCGCTGTTCACTGTGATCGTAACTATTATGTCTCAGGTTTCATTCGAGTAAAGTTGTTATTCAAATCAATATGGACACTCGAAAACGAACATCTTGGTGCTGGCAATACTTTATGGAGGATGGAGATAATGTTACTTGCAACATTTGTCGTAAAAATCTCCGTAATGTATGAAAAAATACAATGGGCATGATTAGACATCTTAAACTGCACAATTTATCAAGCAATAAAACAGCGACGTCCGTGGATACAGAGACTCATTCTTCCAATAGTGCGAGACAGACAAAATATCCAGGTACGTATGGTACAAAAGGTGAATTCCGTGCAAAAGTTCGGATAGTGTCCGAAGCAGTCTGCCGCGCTTATAAAACATTGATTTTTTAATCGTACTCCGATAATATACTCCCAAAATCAAACCTACAATATCCTAGCTTTTGCACGATACAATATGTAATTTTATTGGACTAGTTGTCGAGCATAACGCACCCCCTTGCAGGAGCACTGATCTAAATCTTACGTTTCTCTTCATAGAGGGAAGTAAACGGCAACAACAGCTAGATGAAGCACTAGTGGCCATGATAACAGACGATTTTCAACCGCTTTCAATTGTCGAGACACTGGTTTTGGACGTTTTGTTTCACTGTTGGACCCACAATACTCGATACCAAATAGAAAAAAGTTGCGCCTCATGATTGAGGACGATTACCATAAACAGAAAGAGGCTGTAAACTTGGCTGTGTAAGACTCTACTTGTGTTTCTTTAACGACTGATATTTGGATCTCACTCAATAGTGAGGCATATATCGCTGTAACTCGTCATTTCATTAACACTAATTGGTGCCTTTAAGCCTTAGCTCTGGAGACATTCAGTTTCCCGGAAAAGCATACAGCGCTAAATATTAGTGAGGCGTTAGATAACGTGATTTCAAAATGGAACATTGAAAACAAAGTTGTAAGCATCACAACTGACAATGCCAGTAACATGACGGCAGCCATGCGACTTATTCACAGTGTCAACATAGATACGCAACATGTGCCTTGTTTAGCGCACACCATCAATTTAGTTGTGAAAAGTTATTTGAACAGCAACAGTGAGCTCTGCATAATGCGGGAAAAGGCCAGAGAAATTGTTAGCTATTTTAAAACAAGTTGCAATGCTAATGAAAAACTCCATGAGGTCCAGGATCTAATGAAAAAACCTGTCCATAAATTGATTCAGGAAACCGAAACCCGATGGAACAGTACGTTTTATATGCTACAACGTCTAGTGGAGCAAAAGGAATGCATTGCAGCCTGTTTATCATCTTTGTATTCAGGTGTAGAGAACCTCACAGCTGACGAGTGGCGAATTTTGAGCGAATGTTTATGTGTACTGGAGCCATCTGAAGTGGTAACAAGTGAAATCTCAATTGAAAACTATACCTCTCTTTTGTAAACTATTCCAATAATCAGACAGCTAATCCTAACCGTATGCAATGGGAAGTGGGCTACCACGACAGTGCAAGAACTGCAGCATCATCTGCACAACTCACTAATAGCCCGGCTAGGATTAATAGAAACAAACAAAGTACATGCCGTTGCCACAGTTTTCGACCCAACATTCAAAACGTTACCATTTATGAATCCCATTCATTCAAAACACGTTGTTGCAAGCCAAATTGCAGAGTGCACAAACGTAGTAGAGACCGTACGATCTACTCATTCGGCTGCTAATGACACTAGCCACAAGTACCATTTCATACAAAATGCCAGTAGTTCCTTATGGGCTTCTTTCGATGAAGAGGTTTCCAATAAAAATCTAATGAAAAGCGGTTGTGAAAGCATAGACGTGGAGGTACAACGATATTTGGAAGAACCGTGCCTACAACGCACGAATAATCCTTTTCACTACTGGGAAAAAAAAAAAAAAATGACAGCCGTGGCAGAAAAATATCTTGCAATACCTGCAACTTCTGTTCCCAGTGATAGAATACTTTCGATAACAGGACTACTTATAAACAAACAAAGAAGCAGACTTAAAGACCAATTGGTTAATAAAATCATATTTCTAAACAAAAATCGACGACAGTGCAGCAATGGGATGTAAAAATGCTTTCTGCTGGACAACTTTTGTTTCCTTTCTTCTTCAGTAAGTAAACGCATGTACGCAGTTTCTGTATATAAAAGGCTATAGCACTTTTCTTTTACGTTTAACACTTTCGCTGCGACTGACGCTTATAAGCGTCACGAGCCAGTGCGGCTGATGCTTATAAGCGTCCGCGCTCACTGTCGGATTACTCAGTTTAGTTGCAGCGTCTAAGCTAGCATCAAAGCATGTAAAATTTTGTTTTGTGTGGTCAGTTATCAAACGTATATTGTTGGTAATGGCAGCTAATGAACTGACATCTGGCCCTTCCAATGTGAAAAGGAGCAGAAAAAGTGTTAAATTGACAGAGGAACAGTTACTTAGTGTACTAGACGACAGTGATTTTCTGTGTAGTGAGGATGAGGCATACCACGGAGATTGTCATTTAGAGGCTGCAAAAGAATTGCAGAGTGATGATAGCATGGAAGCACAGCTTTCGAATCTGTTTCGTGACAGTTCCGAATCTGACGATACGAATCATGACGATTGTGTGGAAATTGACGACGAAAAAGAGCCCGACCTGTCACACGGAGATAATCCAGGTGAGTCCTGGCATAAAGAACCACATAATATGCAGTATCACCCATTTATGAAGGAAGAAGTTCTGCAAATTCATCCTGCTGGCAATTCTCCTATGGATTTCTTCAGATTATTGGTAACAGACGAATTGTTGCAACTTATAGGTGACGAAACGAACGATAACGCAGTCAACATATTGCTGAGCGAAAATACAAGTGAGGGATCTAGGATCTGTAAATGGAAACCTCGTAAGTGTAGGTGCCATCATTAAGTCAGTATAGAACATGATCCTACAAATCTTACAAGATCTCGACGTCGGCCTGTAACTCAGGTGTCTTAGGAGCGTCGGCTCCGAGCGGTACCTGCCCTTTCAGTGTGTTACTGGCCCGCACTCGCACATTGCCGGGCCGCACTGGAGAGTTGTGCGCCTGCACTGATGCCGCAGCGAAAGTGTTAAGCATGCATGCATAGATGCAGAATGTACAAGGTAATTTATTTTGTAAGAATAAAGCTTCTGTTTCATGCGAATTCTGTGCTTTGTTTCAAACAACAATTCTATGGTTTTTGTCTTATGAGACATATACTAACACTTCAGTACACATTAATAACGGTAGTACAGTTGATATCAATCATACCAATCGGTGTGGTACCAACAAGACGAATGTACCTCCCATTTCACTTATGTACGAGTAATAATAGACCCTCATAAGAGAGCATCTGGAGAGCATTAGAACGGTCGTTCAGAAAACGAAGAATGATCTGCCCGCTCACCAAACACAACAATTCTACACATTTATCTGTGGCGAAAATTAAGACAAGAAGTCTTTTAATAGAGCACCGACGACTCTCGAAGGCACGGAGGGCCTTATGCACGCACGTACGAGTACGACCGCTGCGGCTCAGTGCTTCGTGTACTGAAGGGTTGCACAATTTCTTAGAGAGCGCAGCACTGTCAACTTCTCGAGCATACCCGAGACATTCTCGAGAAATTGCCTTCGCGCGTCGCGCGTTTCTCGAGCGTGATCATAGCCCATCCCTAGGGCCCATTAGGGAGGCTGCCAAGGAGGGGAACAAAGCCAATGCGCATTCTATGTGTACACGGGATGGGGTAAATTCCAGATGTAGAAAGGATCTGTCTGGATGCCATGAAGAATGCAGGGTGCAGCAAACTGCTGGTGGTGGCTCATGTCGATACCAATGATGTTTGTCACTCTGGACCAGAAGAGATTTACTCTGGTTTCAAGTGGCTAACAGAAGTGGTAAAGGCGGCCAAGTCTTCCCTGTGAGATGAAAGGACAGCTCACCACTTGTAGCATAGTCGACAGGACCAGTTGTGGATCTTTGGTACAGAGCCAAGTGGAAGAACTGAATCAGATGCTCGGATAGTTCTGTGACCAAGTAGGCTGCAGATTCCTCAACTTGCACCACAGGGTGGTTGAGTTTCAGGTTCCGCTGAATAGGTCAGGAGTCCACTACATGCAGGAGGCAATTACATGGGAAATAAAAAAAAGGGGCTTCAGTCTTAAAGGGTGCAGGTTAAACATAGGACGAACGTAGTTACAGGAACTATCAGTATAACAGTTGTAAATTGTTGTAGCTGTGTTGGGAAAGTACCAGAGTTTCAAGCGCTAATAGAAAGCACAGATATCATTTTAGGGACTGAAACCTGGCTAAAGCCAGAGATAAGTTCAGCCAAAACTTTTGCGAAGAACCTAATGGTGTTCAAAAAGGACAGGCTAAACACAGTTGGCAATGGCGTGTTTGTTGCTGTTAGAAGTAGTTTATCTTGTAGCGAAATTGAAGCAGATAGTTCCTGTGAGTTAGTATGGGCAGAAGTCATTCTTGGCAACCGGAATAAAATAATAATTGGATCCTTTTACTGATCTCCCAACTCAGATGACACAATTGCTGAAAGATTCAAAGAGAACTTGAGTTTAATTTCAAAGACATACCCTACTCATACAATTATAGTTGGTGGCAATAATACATGTTTAAATCTGGAGGTATGTATAATCATCATCTGAAATTGTGCTAAACACATGCTCTGAAAATTATTTCGAGCAGTTAGTTCATGAGTCCATGCAAATAGTAAAAGGTTGTGAAAATATACTTGACCTCTTAGCGAGAAATAAGTGTGAGCTAATAATGAGTATCAGAATGGATACAGGGATTAGTGAGCACAGGATAGTCCCGATGAGACTGAATATTGTAACCCTCAAATTCTCCAAAAATAAATGTAAAATATACCTATAAAAAAATCAGATAAAAATTCACTTCCCAAGAGACAGTCTCCACTCCTTCCAAATTACCAATGTTAAGTGTAGACCAGATGTGGCTTGAACTCAAAGAAATAGTATCAACAGCAATTGAATGATTCATACCAAATAACTTGACAGACAGAGATGATCCCCCTTGGTACACAAAATGGGTCAGAACACTGTTGCAGACAGAATGAAAAAAGCATGCCAAATTTAAATGAATGCAAAATCTCCAAGATTGGTGATATTTTACAGAAGCTTGTAATTTAGTAAGGACATCAATGTGAGATGCTTATAATAGTTTCCACAGTGAAATTTTATCTTCAAACCTGGCAGAAAATACAAAGAGATTCTGGTTGTATGTAAAGTATGCTAGTGGCAAGACACAGTCAATGACTTCTCTGTGCTACAGCAATGGAAATACTATCGATGCCAGTGCTGCAAAAGCACAGTTACTAAACATAACCTTTCAAAATTCTTTCATAAATGACGATGAAATAAATTTTCCAGAATTCGAGTCAAGAACAGCTGCCAACTTGAGTAACTTAAAAGAAGATATCCTCGGAGTAGTGAAGCAACTTAAATCACTTAGTAAAAGCAGGTCTTCCAGTCCAGACTATATACCAATTAGGTTCCTTTCAGAGTATGCTGATGCAATAGTTCCATTCTTATCAATCATATACAACTGCTTGCTCAACAAAAGATCTGTACCCAATGAATGGAAAGTTGCACAGGTCACACCAATACTCAAGAAAAGTAGTAGGAGTAACCCACTAAATTAAGGTCCATGTCATTAATGTCAATATACAGCAGGATCTTGGAACATATATTGTGTTCGAACATTATGAATTACCTCGAAGAGAATGGTCTATTGACACACAGAGCAACACGTGTTTAGAAAACATCATTCATGTGAAACAAAACTAGCTCTTTACAGACATGAAGTGTTGAGTGCTATTGAAAGAGATTCCAAATTGATTCCGTATTTCTGGATTTGCAAAAGGTTTTTGACACAGTACCACAAAGCGGCTTGTAGTGAAATTGCATGTTTATGGAATATTGTCTCAGTTATATGACTGGATTTATGATTTCCTGTCAGAGAGGTCACAATTCATGGTAACAGATGGAAAAGCACTGAATAAAACAGAAGTGGCTTCTGGCATTCCCCAAGGTAGTGTTATAGGCCCTCTGCTCTTCCTTATATATCAAAGATTTAGGAGACAATCTCAGCAGCTGTCTTAGGTTGTTTGCAGTTGATGATTGTCTAGTTAAATCATTAGAAGATCAAAACAAATTGCAAAACAATTTAGAAGAGAGATCTGCATGGTGCAAAAATTTGCAACTGATCCTAAATAATGAAAAGTGTGAGGATATCCATATGAGTGCTAAAAGACATGCATTAAAATTTGGTTACACAATAAATCAGTCAAATCTAAAGGCTGTAAAATCAACTAAATACCTAGGAATTACTATTACAAACAATTTAAATTGGAAGAAACGCATAGAAAATGTTGTGGGAAAGGCAAACCAAAGACTGCGTTTTATTGGCAGGACACTTAGAAAATGTAACAGATCTACTAAAGAGACCATCTACACTAAACTTGCCTGGCCTCTTCTGGAGTACTGCTTTGTGGTCTGGGATCCTCACCAGATAGGATTAACAGAGTACATTGGAAAGTTCAATGAAAAGCAGCATGTTTTGTATTATTGTGAAATAGAGGAGAGAATGTCATGGACATGATACAGGATTTGGTATGGACACCATTAAGATAAATTCATTTTTCACTGTGGCAGAATCATCTCACAAAATTTCAACCACCAACTTTCTCCTCCGAATGCGAAAATATCTTGTTGACATCAACCTACACAGTCAGAAATGATCATCATAATAAAATAAGGGGCAACTGGACCATGTCTGCATGGACAAGAATTACCACAAGGAAATTTACAATGTGAAAGTACTGAGAGGGACAGATACCGGATCAGATCATTACATGATAAAAATTAAAATTAAATTAACCCCATTAGCAAAGAAAAAATCCCACCAGAAGAAAAAGAGAACCTATGACCCTCATAAACTGATACAAAATGAGGATTATGAAGCACAAACCAGGGATATAAAAATAACAGATGATCTGGAAGAAATAATTCCCAAATTGAAACAAATAGCTGAACAAGTTGCCCCTATAAATCCAAGGAAAAAACACCAGTGGTGGAACCATGAATGTGATGAAGCAGTGTTGGATCGACACCAAGCCTGGTTAAGGCATCAAAATGAAAAAACAGAAAAATCATATTTGGAACTCACAAAACAAAGGAAGACAACAGAAAAAATAATAAGGAGAGTTAAACGTCAGTACCAAAAAGATATACTTCTAATGATAGAAACAAATAGTGAAAAAACAAACTCAAGAGACTATTACAAAATATTTGGCAGACAATTACAAAGATATGATCCTCCAACATTAATGTTAAAAGATAAAGATAATAACCTAGCCCATAGCAATAGTAAAAATACAGAAATTCTAGCAGAAACATTTAACAAGTTACTAAATTGTGAAGATCCCCCAGAACTTCTTCAGATAAACACAGAAACCCCAATTAAAACACCAGCAGAAAATATAAATCCACCTACAATTAATGAGGTCTACAGAGCTTTGAAAGAACTCAAAAATTACAAAGCAAGTGGAGAAGATCAAACGTTTGCTGAACTTTGGAAATATGCAGCAGAACCAGTAAAGATAGCATTACACCAATGCATAGTAAAAATCTGGAATGAAGAGAAATTACCAGAAAATTGGACTACTGCTATAATATATCCATTACATAAGAAAGGAGAAAAATCAAATCCAGACAACTATAGAGGAATTTCCCTTTTGGACTGCACGTATAAGATCATGGCAAGAATACTATATAACCGCTGTAAAGATCAACTAGAACTGGAACTGGGAGAATATCAAGGAGGATTTAGATCCTGGAGAAGCTGCCCAGAACAGATAATCACCTTGAAGTTAGTTATGGATATCTACAAAAGAAGGCAAAAACAACTAGTCATAACCTTTGTAGATTTCAAAAAGGCGTATGATTGCATCCATAGATCTTCAATGATGAAAATATTAAGGAATTTTGGACTTCATCCTAAATTAATAAAAATGATACAGTTAACCTTAACAAACACCAAATCCAAAGTAAAATTTAGAGGAGAAATATCTGAACCATTTACGATTAAAACAGGGTTGAGACAGGGAGATTGTTTATCACCATTGCTATTCAATTGTGCTCTTGAATATGTAATGAGAGAATGGTACAAGGAAAATCCTATGAATATTAAAATTGGAACTAAGAAAGATAAAATAAACCTAAATTGCTTGGGATTTGCTGATGACCTAGCATTACTAGCTAATAATATTCAGGAAGCCACGAAACAAATAACAAGCTTACAAAATATAGCACAAAAATTAGGACTCCAGATATCATTTGAAAAGACTGAAATAATGGTAACGGATCCACTTGTAATAGATCACATCACAGTGAACAATAGGGAAATTAAAATAGTGAAACAATTTAAATACCTGGGTGAAATTATAACACATAAATTGGACGAGAAACCTGCATGGCGAGCAAGAACTAATAAAATGATAAAAGCTCAAAAACTAACATGGTCTACGTACAATAAAAAATGTCTATCAATTAAAACAAAATTAAAACATTACAAGACGGTGGTTCAACCAGAGGTTACATACGGAAGTGAAACTCTTTTTAAAGTCACCCAGAAAAACAGAATTGACAAAATTTTAAAAGTAGAGAGAAGAATTGCTAGAACATGCATAAATAAGAAATATCAAAAAGCTGGGCAATGGCGGATAGTTCCAAATGAAG
Source organism: Schistocerca cancellata (assembly GCF_023864275.1). NCBI lineage: Eukaryota > Metazoa > Arthropoda > Insecta > Orthoptera > Acrididae > Schistocerca > Schistocerca cancellata. The sequence continues at coordinate 158,325,998 of NC_064627.1, forward strand.
TGGTATACAGAGAACTGGAGCCCATCACCGATACTATACGAAAGAAAAGGATCTCTTTTTGTGGTCACATTCTGAGGACACCAGAAACCAGATTATCAAGGAAAATTATTGAGAAACTCTGGAATTTGAAACAACAAGGAGGATGGCTTAAGGAAATAAGAGAGGATATGGAAGAACTGGAAATAACTCTAGATGATTTGCAGAACAAAACGCCAAATTTAAAGAAGTTGAGGGACACAGAAATAAGAGTTAAACAAAAAATTGACAAACGACATACAATGAAAAGGGTATTTACAGATGAGGAACAACGAAAAGCATTGGAACGAATGAAGAGATACTGGGCCACTCGGAAGGGGAAAATACCAAAGAAGAGGACCAGAAATGATTGACTGAAGTGGTCCAATGAGGCCGTAAAAGCAGAAGAAGAAGAAGAAGAAGAAGAAAATAAGGGAAATCCGAGCTCGCTCAGAAAGATGTAGGTGTTCATTTTCTCGGCATGCTGTTCGAGAATGGAATAATAGAGAATTATTGTGAAGGTGATTTGATGAACCCTCTGCCAGGCACTCAAGGGTGGTTTGCAGAGTAGCCATGTAGATGCAGATGCAGATGCAGATGTTGATGTACGTCAATGGCTGTGCCCACATAAACCATCATCCAGGCAAATCGCTCTTTGTAACATGCACAGCAGTGCACATGTAGCCTAGTGGGCGCAGTATTACGTAATGGGAGATTTTTACCTAGGCTTCCACAGGACCTGTGGTGGTATTGAAGGCATCATGACAGCTGTGGACTGTGTGAACATTATTGTGGACCACCTGCATCCCTTCATACTCGATGTCTTCCTTGATGATGACTGAGCAATGTGCTGCAATAATTAGTATTTGGGAGGATGATAGTCCAAAGCTGCATCCAGTCATCCTGATTTAAATTTTCTGTGATTTTCCTAAATTGCTTCAGACAAATGCAAGGATGGTTCCTTTGTAAGGGCATGGCTGACTTCCTTCCTCATCCTTTCCTAATCTGATGGGACCAATGACTTCGCTGTTTGGTCCCGTCCCCCAAATCAATCAACCTACCCTGATGATGATGGAATCTTCCAGCAGAATAACTGTGCATCTCACGAGATCAGAATCATGCTACGACGCTTTGGGGAGCAAGATAATGAAATCATGCAGGTGTCTTGGCCACCAAATCTGCTTTATCTGAACCCCACAGAACACAGCTGGGACTTGTGTGAACTGTGCATAGACATCTAGTGCCACATACATCTGCAAGCCTAACAAGTATGTATCAAATATATGCAATACAGAACTGCTTTTGTATTGCATTCCAAATCTGGACAAACATGCTACTGAGCAGGTAATCATTATGTTTTAGCTTTTCAGTGTATATTCTGAGCTTTGTCTCCTTTATTTTTTCCACATCTATTCCCTGGGTACCATACAGATGCCCTATAAACCTCCTGATAGATAGTCTTTTATCTACTCCAACACCAACTTCTGCATACTTTCTCTATCACTCTACAAGATATGAACACCACAACAGTAAACAACAATGCTAGAATCACAAAAGTGAAGACAAATAAAAGCTGCTTACCTATCTACATATAGATTGAGGTTGCTTCCTGGCTTCCATCTGTCTATCACTAATTGGTTTTCAACAGATACACTGATCCATGAGGAAGGTATCTGTACATGATTTACAAACATTTCACATAAATTGTCTGAATTCTGATGGATTAAAGTTAAGTTGTGAAAACGATGCCATTGTCACCTCCCAAACAATGGTGATAACTCAATAGAGCAACAATGCCTGAATTAGCAGAAATGGTGATCAAATTTGCATCTGGTTTTATGGTATAATGGTCAGTCGGCACGGTAACTCAGCGTGTTCAATCAGAGGGCTATCTGCCCTCTGTAATAATAATAATAATAATAATAAAAAAATAAAAAACTAATTGAATGGATCAATGATGAACATGAACGGGTGTCATGAAAACTGGTATATCAATTGCCACTGGCAAGGAATAGTTTCAAGTCTTTTAAAAGTCATGTAAGACCTGGTCACGATCTTCTTGATTGGAATTCAGAAATTTCTTGTGGATAAATACAAAATATTTTGAAATACTTCTACAGATTGTTCACAAACACATTTTGAAATATGAGCACAATTTTTGCTTCCCTCAGACTGTTGCAATTCACATTCATAATTCACTGCCAATTCTTTGGACAATGCGCAGTGAGTTACTCAACTTTGAAGTATCATAATAAATATGACCAATAATGAAAAGATAACCACCTTGTCATTGGGCTGTGATGTGAGACTTACAATTCGAAATAATCAAATATTTTAACCAACAGTTTCCCTGCAATTGTTTGAGAACAATTGTATAGCGAAAAAACCTTGCTAATCTAAATAATCTTGTTTTATTTTTTATGCTTCAAGTAAAATGTTTCCGAAAAAGTACTTCAGCAATTCATCAACTTTGCTTTATTTACATGCAATATGTTCTTTCAGCAGAGCAGCACATTACTCAGCTTTCAGCTTTTCTCGAATGAAATCTGCATGTGGACACGATTCTTTGCATCGCGCAGTGAAGTCTACCAGGAAGACTCCACAATGAACAATTTTGGCAATGAGTCTCAACAATGCATCACAGTGTGTACTAAGCTTCACAAAAGTAGTGCTGAAATATGAGCTAATCATGTACATCATGCTTGTTTTTCTTTTATTCTACATCTACATCCATACTCCGCAAGCCACCTGACGGTGTGTGGCGGAGGGTACCTTGAGTACCTCTATCGGTTCTCCCTTCTATTCCAGTCTCGTATTGTTCGTGGAAAGAAGGATTGTCGGTATGCCTCTGTGTGGGCTCTAATCTCTCTGATTTTATCCTCATGGTCTCTTCGCGAGATATACGTAGGAGGGAGCAATATACTGCTTGACTCTTCGGTGAAGGTATGTTCTCGAAACTTTGACAAAAGCCCGTACCGAGCTACTGAGCGTCTCTCCTGCAGAGTCTTCCACTGGAGTTTATCTATCATCTCCGTAACGCTTTCGCGATTACTAAGTGATCCTGTAACGAAGCGCGCTGCTCTCCGTTGGATCTTCTCTATGTCTTGTATCAACCCTATCTGGTACGGATCCCACACTGCTGAGCAGTATTCAAGCAGTGGGCGAACAAGCGTACTGTAACCTACTTCCTTTGTTTTCGGATTGCATTTCCTTAGGATTCTTCCAATGAATCTCAGTCTGGCATCTGCTTTTACCGACGATCAACATTATATGATCATTCGATTTTAAATCACTCCTAATGCGTACTCCCAGATAATTTATGGTATTAACTGCTTCCAGTTGCTGACCTGCTATTTTGTAGCTAAATGATAAAGGATCTATCTTTCTGTGTATTCGCAGCACATTACACTTTTCTACATTGAGATTCAATTGCCATTCCCTGCATCATGCGTCAATTCGCTGCAGATCCTCCTGCATTTCAGTACAATTTTCCATTGTTACAACCTCTCGATACACCACAGCATCATCTGCAAAAAGCCTCAGTGAACTTCCGATGTCATCCACCAGGTCATTTATGTATATTGTGAATAGCAACGGTCCTATGACACTCCCCTGCGGCACACCTGAAATCACTCTTACTTCGGAAGACTTCTCTCCATTGAGAATGACATGCTGCGTCCTGTTATCTAGGAACTCCTCAATCCAATCACACAATTGGTCTGATAGTCCGTATGCTCTTACTTTGTTCATTAAACGACTGTGGGGAACTGTATCAAACGCCTTGCGGAAGTCAAGAAACACGGCATCTACTTGTGAACCCGTGTCTATGGCCCTCTGAGTCTCGTGGACGAATAGCGCGAGCTGGGTGTCACATGACCGTCTTTTTTGAAACCCATGCTGATTCCTACAGAGTAGAGTTTATTTTTTTTATTTGTGCTGTCTCAGTCAACCCTTGATACATACGGAACCACTCGCACATACATACACCTATGATTCACATACAATATTTACACTAGTTGTAAACCTAATACTTACCTCACAGTGTGCTCCCCATCATTGCCACTCCAAACCCCGGATCATTATGGAAACCATAACACTCATGCCTCCAGACAACTTTCATGGAGTAAACTGCTTAAATCACATAAGTTATGTGTAAGTGATAATATTCACTTACTTAATGTTATTCTCTGAATTTTATTTGTGGCCCCAAACAATATACACTATGCCAAGTCAAGCCATCTTGCTGTAGATACTTAATGCTACTCGTGTGCAAGTGGGCCAGGTTGCTCCCCATCATTGCCACTCCAAACCCCGGATCATTATGGAAACCATAATACTCATGCCTCCAGACAACTTTCATGGCGTACACTGCTTAAATCACATAAGTTATGTGTAAGTGATAACATTCACTTACTTAATGTTATTCTCTGAATTTTATTTGTGGCCCCAAACAATATACACTATGCCAAGTCAAGCCATCTTGCTGTAGATACTTAATGCTACTCGTGTGCAGGTGGGCCAGGTTGCTAGGTATGAAATAAAGAAGAGTGAACTGAAAGTATCTTTTGCAAAATTGTAATAGTAACAGAAGCTAAAAATGAAGATGTATCTGTTGAGTAAATATGAAAAATTCATACAAGAATAGCAAAACAAAAACTACGTAAAAAAAGAAGAAAAAAATACACTTTCATTTACTAGCAATAATACAGGCTCAATTGTTTCTGTAGTGCATTGTTCAGCATTTGAATGTAATAATGCTGGGTAACTTAAGGGACAAATTCATGCGAACTGACCCTTTCAGGTTAAAAAGAGACAGACAGACAGACAACAACATTTTCACATTTGCTCTCATGTTAAATTTTTTTTTCGGCATGTTTTGATTTTATTTTATGGTAAAGGGCCCTCAGTTCTTCTTTATAGCAAGACTTCTTGTTGGCTTCAAAATTTCCAGCAGCAAAGGAAAAACTGCTTACAGAGTAATCATGTTTTTTGTTAAACAGTCTTCAAGAAACTTGTGTTCTACAAATCACTCAAAGTGACTTTTGCACACATGATTTTAGTGCATATAGATCAGATCAGCACATAATACATCTCTCAACATTGGAGTATTCCACAGAACGTAAGCAAGGATCTCAAGGTTCGTTTTTAAATTCTAAAGTCAAGTGTTAAGATAATTATCATGAAGTGACTCTCCTTCTAATCTCTTTATCTTTTGGTATTTAGTGTACAATTAAGTGATGGTTGCAATATTTACTAAAGCATTAAATCAGTGCTTACCTTCCACATTTGGCACTGCCTTAGATAGCTTATTTGTGTACCTAGTATTTAGCCAAACTTTTGTCATCATAAATAACAGCCGGTTTATAGGCAGTGGCAAACAATAAACAAATCATTTCTTGTGTTTCTTTGTGTGACTATTTGTTACAGGACATAGATCTTTGGTTTTCCCCATCAAGTGGCTTCCAGTCTTAGACTGTGGGTCTCCCTACAATAAGAATTAAATAGTTTACATAAATATTCATGTTACAAAAAAGCACTACTGATAATGTCTGATTATGTATGATAAATGTATTATTTTTTAGTAACATTTCCCATGATTTTTAATAATATCCACAGAATCTTGAAAGCAAGTCTTGTAAACTGCAATTTAAGGTGTACTAGAAAAAAGCATTGATGCCAGATTTTTAATATATGTTAAAGGTGCAGTGAAGGGCTGATAGCCAAAGTGGTGCAATAGTACAGCTTTATTTGTTGCAGCATTTTTGCAATAGAGAATACAGTAATTCAGGGCTTGCAAATATTTTTGTCTTTGTCCATTTATACAACCTCATTCCTTCTCTCTTATAAAAAGAAGGAAGGAAGATAAGGATTTAACTTCCCATCGAGATTGAAGTCATCAGACACAGAACTGCTACACAAAATTCTGTTTTCAATTAATGTTTCATGTAATTTCAAGGACAACAGAGAATTGCAAAAACAGCAACATGAGATATGAATGCTGGTGTAGAAATGCTTCAGTTATAAACCAGAATGTTTGGTATGAGCATGCCAGGTAAGAGCTTCTGTGATGTACCAGAAACCATCAAGGAACCAGCAGGAATGTTGGCAGCACAGCCAACACAAAAGTGCACATGATAATGGCTGATGAAGATGAGCACCACAAGGTTCAACTATTTTTATTTTAAGTAGGTAATGAACTCATGACACCAGAAAACACAGAAGATTTGAGTTTAATGTTTGGTTGATGTGACAGTCAATAGGGATGGAGTATCATCTAAGTTGGAAAAAGGACAGGGGAAAGGAAATGCCTGTGGCCTGTGCTTCTGGCTGCATAATAACTTCATTGCCCTTGCATATAAGGATGAAACACAAATGAGACAAAGTTCTCTATCAAAGATATACATGTGGACTATGCAAAAAAGCATAAAAAAGATACATGAAAGAGTTTAAAAAACAAAGGGCTTCTGAACCTACACAGAATATACAGGGCGAAGAAAAAATACTGCACTTGGCGGTCAGCATGTGATTCCTCATCCCAATTCAAGAAAAAAGTGTATCTAATAAAACCTGGTCCTACCAATAGGCTTAACAGAAATGTGATTTAAAAAGCAAGGTTCTAGTAATGCTGTAACTGCCTGAAGCCTGGCCAAGGGCAGGAGCATGAACTCTGTGCTGTGCCAGAGCTGTCCCATTAGCACAATGAGATGAGGTAATGCTGTGGGGAACAGACAGAACTGAGGTTCAAGTTATGTTTGCACCCAATATTCTTTTTCAGCTAAATTATAAAATTGTATCCAATTTACACCTCCACATTGCGGTATCTTGTGTATTTTTTTCTGTCACTATTACTGTTATTTAAACATTAAGAGATAAATGAGCTTCTTACACATGTAAAAGTCCACTTGGTTTTGTCCATTGCACAAATAAAGCCAATAGAAAATAACAGTGGATACAGTAACATTGTCTGTATCCAATGAGATACAAAAAATACAATAGGTAGGCTACAGTAGACTGCACATTATGTTATGCACAAAATAATTCCAATCTGTATGTTTGATCTCCAGACTTATCTTCACAAAGCTGGTACATACACATGAACAACATTCACTTTACAGGAGACGTTCAAAGGGACCACCTTGCATTTGCAAACACTTCGCTACTTGCTGGGTCACACTTTGCTGGACCCTACACAACACTCCTGCATACAACACTGCCAAAGTGGCATGCATGTGAGCTATTTGCTTGTGCACATCCATGTGTGGGTTACTATAAACATGTTCCTTCAAGTATCCCTGCAAATAGAACTCTAGAGGAAAGGTCTGGGGAACATGGAGGCCATAACATTGAATCTCCATGACCAAGCCATTTCCCTGGAAACACTTCATTTAAATACTTATGCACATTCATTCTGAAGTGTGGAAGTGCACCATCATGCTGAAACCATAGCTGTCACTGAAAACCAAGTGGAATGTTTTCTAATGCATAAGGCAAAGTATTGCAAAAGAAACATCCCATACAGGTGTGCATTCAACTTGTCCTGCAACAGATAAGGGCCCAAAAGCACTCCTCCCACGATTCCAGCCCACAGGTTTCTGCTAAACTATGCCTGAAAGCCACGTTCATGGGTGACATGGGTTGTACTCCGACCAATAATGGCTGTTATGGAGCTTGAAAATACCTCCATGAGTCCATCAGTCTATATAACGTTATTTATAAAATGTTATCTTCCACTTGGTGCAAAAGCCATTCACAGAATAGTATGCTTAATTCATAAGATTTGGATGCAGTTCTTCATCATGCAACACTTCAACAGTCAGTCTTTGAGGTCTCTGAGACTGGCTTGCAATATCGCGGGTACTTTGCTGAGGTGACTGGTGAACAGTTGAAGAATCGCATCCTCTGTCCATGGAGTAGGTCTAGTCCTTGGATGAACTCTGTCCATTACCTATGAGGAATATTACCAGTTTCCTGAAGGCATTGCTCCAGGTGACAATGAATGTTCTTATCGAGATGGTGCTTTTGAGGGTCCCGTGCAGCATACGAACGAGCAGCAGCAGCAGCTTGTTTATTGGATGCACCCAGCACCAAGAGCACATTGACATTTTCATCATTTGTGCACTCCATTGGGAAGCCACCCTATGTGAACTCGACAGGGTCAGTTATGGTTGTGTACTGCATGGCAACCACTGCACAGTTAGTAGACACATGCATGCAGTTTAATGGTCTAACTGTCATGTGAGAGGCTATTGTCATGTGCCAAAATGATGTCCTGCTTATAAATGATAATAACTAGGAAACGGACATCTAAAAAATAAAAAAGGAACCTGATGAGGATTCAAACCACAGCTCCATGGTGGATGTGGGTTTGATGTCCCAGCAGTCTACTCAATGACCTATGATGGCTGGTACAGTAGTGTGGGATGATACACATTCAATGTTGTTAAATAAATTTTTTCTTGAATCTGGATGAGGAACCACATGCTGACCTCCAAGTGCATCTTTTTTTCTTCACTCTGTATACACTACACTTGCCTCATTGTCATATAAAACAGAAAGCATGTGATGCAGTATGTACATAAAATGTGGTGCAAGGAAACTGTGACTGGGGGTATTTCTGGTGCTAATATTGTATCCCATTCCCTGTTCCATTCACGAATAGTGAACAGAAAAAATGGCTGTCAGTAAGCATCTATTTGAGCACTAATTTCTCTGATTTTACAATCTTAATTTCATCTTTGTTTAAGATAAAGTATTATGCTTGACTCTCCTTGGGGAAATGTGCATTCTCAGAATTTTAACAGTAAACATGAATGTGATCCATGATGCCAATCTTGCAGTATCTGCAAGCATCTCTTCAAAACTCTTGAGCTTACTCAACATGTAGAGCATACTCTCAGATCTTCTCCATTTATTCTAGTTGGTAAGTCACAGCTTAGTGTCAATCAATGCATAAGAATTTTATGAATAACCATTTCCCCAAAAATCTCACTGCTGTCAATTTCAGATTTTAACCAACTTCCTGTTCCTAAGCATTATGTGAGTTTCACTGCTTTTCATGAGTGCTGCAAACTCTGGCACTTTGTTGTGAATGTTTCAGCAGTTTACCATGAGCAGTTTAATACTCTTTATCTGTGGGGCGCATTTCTTTCAATCTTACATTGATACTTCTGGGTTTCATACAGCTATTGGTATCTGGAAAAACCTTTATGTGCACCCTACACATAGTCAGCTACTTAGTAGCAGCATCTAATGTGTAGTGGACACCTTACCTATTTAGGAGGACCCTACAGTTCTCAACCCTAAGGTACAAGTCCAGTAAGTTGCAGCCTAGCTTGTCACCGAACTTTCAAAGTCTCTGGTTCAGCCTTTCCACTCGACTCAGAACCAAAAGGTCATAATCAGTTCTTGGGACACTGCTGGAAACTGTGAGCTTTGTTGAAAATCCATGCACAAGGCTGATCTTCTCAACCTCCTCTGCCAGTCGCTGTAATGACCCAAGAATGACCTAGGAGCCCAGACGACATGCATAATTTGTTTCAACGTGCACCACAAGCCGCAGTTGGTTGCACCCTGTTCCCTCAGTGGCTGCTAGAACAGCCTCTTCAACATACTGAATGATGATTAATGGACCTCTACCCTTTTGCGTTTGCCTACCGTTGATAATGGCCAAAAAAAAAGTTTCCCCAAATAGGTGAAATGAGTCCCACTGCCTCAGTTTCAATCTCAATGAAAGACAACACCTTAAACTTGTTGGGTATAGGGATTTTTACAACAACCTGAGTCCTCCCTGGTCTCTATCCATCCTGTAGAGGACACCTAGATTATCACTGACACACCACTGCACTTTCTGCAGAGGAGTCAGGATCCACAGGAGAGGCTAGTACTTCAGGTGCTTATGGGACAGGTATCACAGGTGCTCTAAGGACCTCTTCCAACACACCAATTCGCAGCAGCTGCCAATCGTTTGACAGTAGTCTGGGCAATTTCCATCTGATTACCAATATCAACCAACTCATCCCATGTTTGAGAACAGCATTCACAGTGGGGCTGCATTTTGGCTAGTGCAATATATTACAAGGCAGTGAACAAATATCTTCAAATTACAACTGCTGATTATCTTTTAATCCGTTGAGCTAAAAAGTTGCTAATTCACTATAGGAATAGAAGCAGATACAGAAAACGAAATTTCTAATAAGGCAACACAGAAACCTGTGGTAAAAATAACTAGTTTCCTAAAACTTTTAATGTTAATTATAGTTGTTAGCAAACACAAAAACAGAGTTAATTTATGATAATATACAAGGCTACTCCTCTTTAAGGGGAAACTAGATGTAACACAATATGTTAGTTAGAAAATCTGCTACAGTAACTAAACCACAAATGCAGATTTGTTACAAATTGCTCAAAGATTATGCAGAAGATGTGACATTAACAATAAAATAAGTGAATACAGAACATTAAATCAACACATGATCTTGTACAAATCGTCTCACACAAAGGAAAATTGCTGACGGCATGCCGAAGAAGAACACTGCAGCCCAAGTTTCTCCCATGCTGCAGGGGCCTTTCTGCTCAAAGAAGTAAGTGTGCATTGCCTTTCCCACACTTGTAGGGATGGCCTTGGATTTTTTGGGTGGCAGCAACCCTGCATGCTTGCATTGGAAATTTTGTCATTTTGACTGAGGTTTGAAGTAATGACACTGTGTCTCATCTCCACTGACCATTTGTGACAAGAACACATTCACTTGTAAATAGTCTTCACAGGTTTGCCGCTGGATCACATTGTGCAAATTCCACAAAATTTTCTTGGAGCAACTGTCCGACATCTTCAGGTGCTTCAACCTTGCTGGTGGCTAGGTATGATTGACAGTATCTACATGTTGACACCCTGTTTCTCCAACACACATGCAAAGAATGTGCAGGCACGGAAATCGCGCATACACAATGATTTGCAGATAGATGGTGACATAATCAAACTCCCTCTGCTGAAAATCACAGAGCGGCTCTTCTGCATGTGCGCTGTATGCTGCATTTGCAAACAGTGCGACCAGATGTTACTCACCAACGGCCGCATTAGACCTATGTTATGATAGGCCTGTTATCGAAGAATCTTGATTTTAGCACCGTGATTTAATAGCAGCCAATGCAGGGTTCCAGGATGTGCTCAATTGGAACACGCATACTTGTTGACGAGATTATCGGCCTTATGAATATGTACTGCTTCCTTAATGACGCAATCCCAGATACATGATGCCAGGGATAAAACTTCCATCTTTTCATAAATCATCCAATCGACTTTTCCGGTTGACGAAGGCATGTATGACGCTGATGTTCATCGCAGCGTTCTTGTACTGCGTGGCATGTCTGGCCTATATACCCTGCCCCACATTGACAAGAAATCCTGTACACACTACATATCTTCAGGCCAAGGTCATCCTTAACCAACCCAACAGGTTTCTCAGTTTTGCAGATGGTTGAAAAACACACTTAATTCCATATCTTCCGAGGGCTCATACGATTCTTGACGACATGGCACCAAGAGACGGCAAAAAGGCCAAAGTGGTGGGTATCTTCCTACCTTCATTCTGTTCCTCAGACTGAACTTGCCTGGGCTTGAATGCATTACGTATCTGTCTCTCAGAATAACTGTTTTGTCGGAACACTGTCTTCAAATGTTGTATTTCACTTGACAGGCTTTCAGGATCAGATACAACATGTGCTCTATGAACTAATGTACATAATGCACTACCGCATTGTACAGGATGATGGCAGCTTGTGGCCTGCAGATATAGATCTGTATGCATTGGCTTGCAGTAGACGCTGTGTCCCAAGGTTCCATCTGCTTTCCTTCATACCAAAACATCAAGAAAAGATAAAGTATCATCTTTTTCCACTTCCATTGTGAAGTTTATATTCGGATGGAGCGAATTCAGATGCTGAAGAAACATAGGTAGAGTATCAAGTCCATGTGGCCACACCACAAATGTATCATCCACATACCGCAGAAAACAAGAGGGTTTGAGAGTGGCTGACTGCAGTGCTTTTTCTTCAAAGTCCTCCATAAAATAATTGGCCACCACAGGAGACAGAGAGCTTCCCATGGCGACACCGTCCACTTGTTCAAAATATTGGTCATGAACTAAGAAGTATGTTGAAGTAAGCACGTGTTTAAATAATGCTACTATGTCCTCCTCCAACTTGTTGTTAATGAGCTCCAAAGAGTCCTGCTAGGGCATCTTTGTAAATAAATACACAACATCTAAACTTACTAAGAAATTCGATGATTGCAATCTAAGAGTTTTCAGGTGACCTATGAAAGCCTTGAAGACTATTTACAATAAATCAAAGCTTGAAGAGTCACAACTCATTCACTTCGTTGACTTAGGACTGCAAATGTTCAAGAGAGAGTCCCATTCAACATGTTTCCTGTGCTGGTTGAAGACAGTGAGGCACCTACTGGGTGCACACTTTGCAAAATTTCTACCTGTCCTTAATAATGGTGTGAAAACCTCTGATGCACAATCCAACTTCTATGGCTGCTACCATAACCTGTGTGCCTTGAATAATGAGGGCATCCATGGGCTGGACAATGGCATTGGTAATGCAGTGTGGCACTCCAGACCATGCAGTATCAACCTACGACTCTGTCCTTCCCTGAATCACTTGTACCATACCTTTACTCTTACAGAGGACATGCAGTGCTCTCCATACACTTGTGCCATTCTTTGATAAATTCCCATTCCCACCACTCCTTATGCTACCAGACAGAGCCCTACAAACCTTTGCTCTTCTTTTGAAGCCTTCATTTCACTGTTTCCAGCATGACTCAATACAATGGACAGTGGATGTTCCCTTTGTTGCCATGTGAGTGTGTCCCCATATCCCTCTAGTGGGTTTGAGGCCTCAGCACCTTTATACAGGCTACACTGTCTTCTGCAGGCAGTGACATTATGATTCTTCCAACAGTTTTCATTTTACAGCCTCCAACTCGTATTCTTTTGAATTCACCTTACAAGAAGACTCTTAATGAGGTTACAGTGGCAGTAGCTCTGTTGACTGAAAGTGAATGCCAATAATTGGTATAGACTTCTTTCCAATGGCTACCAACTATAAACAGATGACAACACTGTCTTTAATGGGCCTTACATGTCAGTAAATAAGATTATTTCAAAATCAATTACACATAACATTTCAGTGATTGTTAAGTCAACAAATCATGTATGCTCTCATGGAAGTAGATGCACTAAATAATATTGTCGGCTATTCCACATTTGCAGCAGTCAGATATCTGTTTTGCTGACTGGCAATAACTGTAGGACAGAGACAGCCCTGCACTTTGGCAATCATTCTGAAAAATCATTCTGAAGTTACTCAGTTACATTCTTGCAGCAATTTCCTGTCTCAATCCCAACTTGGTGACACAATATGTTTATAAAAAGAACAACTATTTCCCCATTGGCCAAGGTTTCACCACTGTGGCTGTGAAGTATAGTGATTGTTTAGTGGAAGCACTCTGCAACATATTGAACATTCTAACTACAGTTATTTCCATGATGATACAGTACAAGACATCCATATGCAATTCTTACATTCATCGTAATATCTCTGCTCTTACTCTCCTTTCCATCTCACTATTGCTATCCAAGTCCCAATTTTTTACTTGCTACCCAGAATTCTTAGATGTGCTCTACAGAATTCATGCTAGGAAATCTGGCAAACACATAAATAGCCTTGTGTCTATGGAGGATTCCTCGAACCGAACTGCCACAACATGGCTGTCTGTAAAATAATATTTCATACTGACTTTATTTTACATCTTCAATTGCCAATTTTCCCAATGGCTTCACTAACACAGATGAAATTAGTAAAAAATAAAAAAAAGTTGAGCATTCTGAGCTCAGATGGTCAACACACCCAACTGAAGGCCATATCACACTCTACCAAAGGGGTCATTGGATGAAATATGGAGAGGCATGTGGTTAGAACACAATCTCAACGTTGTTGTCAGGTTTCTTGACCTTGGAAGAGCTACTAGTCAATCAAGTAGCTGCCCAGTTGGCATCATGAGGTGGAGTGCACCCCATACCAGTCCCACCGAGGAAAAAAACCTGGCAGTACTGGTAATCAAACCCAGGTCCCCCTCATGGCAGTCAGCCATGCTGACCACTCAGCTATGGAGGCAGACAATACAAGTAGTACACAAAATACCAATTTTAACTTCCACATTGTAAATGAGAGCTGCTTTTCTTTAATAAGTTCAGAAAAATTACTGCTGGGATAGTTAGCAAAATGAGGAGGCTGGCTGTAAGCACGTTATACTGAGTGCTATAAACTCTGGAATAAGACACAAAATAATGTTATACATAGCAGCGCATAGTGAATTAACAAATTTGGAAAGAAATAACCAGTGGATTGTAAGTTCTCTTCCCTGACACTGATAGCATTTTCCAGTGGGATAACTGTCCATGTCATAAGGCCAGAATTGTGCTACAGTCGTTTGAGGAGTGTGGTAGTGAACTCACATTTATTTCTTGGCCACAAAATTCGCCTATTCTGAAACCGATGGAACACAATCTGATGTGAGCTCCGCATTCAGTAGCTCATATTTTTTGGCAATTGAAGGATCTATGCATAAACATTAGGTACCTCTGAAAACTTACCAGGAACTTGTAGAATGCATGTCATGCACTATCACTACTGTATTGTGTTCCAAAAGTGGACCAACATAAGCTGAAGAATAATGCTCCTATCAGAGAACAAGGAAAGGCAAATATGGTCCTGTTTCAAAAGAGTCTGATTGAAAAACCTTCTGCCTTCCTCAGCACATTTAAAAATTTTCCCAAAAGTTTTGGATGCTAACATACTTGCGCTCTCTTTTAACGTGCAAATCATCTCTCACTCCCACAAGCTCCCCTAATGGTAACTCACACCCAGTAGTCCATCACTCTAAGTCGCTCATACCCATTCACTTCCACTTGTCTGTTCTCACTCATTTACTCATTCCAACTCATTGTCATGATCTCTTTGTGTCTCTCTAGTTGTCTCTGTCTTACTCTAGTTGTCTCTGTCTTACAGCCACAGTCTGCTTCATTCTGTCCTACTACTAATGTCTCCACTCACCATCACTGTCTTCCTCATGCTCTCCCTACAGGTGCATTTAGACCCGTGCACCTTGCACCTAGTTGTCATGTGGCTGCAGCTTGCCCCACTAACAGGAGATGTGTCCACTGTGAATGGAGTCACCTGCACGAACATGTCGAGGAAGAGGCACACACCTAAACGTGTGCCTGTAGTTGTGCATGGGGAAAGAAGTTGCACGGCTACTAGCTGCTAGGTGCACAGGTGTAAATTCACATTTACTGCTACTATCTCGTTCATTCCTTCGTACTGCTGATGTTTCTTCTCACTGCCACTACATCTCCCCTCCTCACTGTCGTTGTCAAAGACTTTTTGTCTCCCATCATCACTGGCTCTCACCCACGTCCACATTCTCCTTCTCTTTATGCCTCTCCCACTGGCACCATTCTTTTCCTAGCACTGTACTGTCACTGTCAACTATGTTCCACTGACACTCTGTCCCCCTCTTTCTCTCACACTGTTGTCTAGTCTTTATTACTTTTCCGTCTCATTCCCACTTCCACTGTCTCCTTCTCACACATCATAAAAAAGTGTGACTATGTTCCCATGCAAAAATTTTTAAGGTGCTGCGGAAGGTAGAATGAACCAGCTGGTACGCTACTTTTGCTGTTGCCCTACTTTTCAGTCAGTCTTTAAAACTGGAGCATATTTGCCTTTTTTGTGCTCCAACAGGAGCATTTTCCTTTCTTTTCACTACCACTGCAGGGCACATCAAGCATATGAAAAGAACTTTATGGGTCAGTAAAATATGGGTAGTTTACTTATGCAAAATTGAAATAAGGCAAAACTAATTTTACACCTTAGACCAGATTTTACAGGAACAAAAATTTTCATGTGCTTCAGTACTACAAAATGGGACTCCTAGAACCCTTCTGATGGTGACAGAGACATTTTATAGCATATTTCTCTGTGCCACATCACTTTACAAAATACCTTTCATTCCTCACAACAGATTTTGTGCATACAAGTAGGGTAACTTTCAACTTCTGTATCTCAGAAATGGATAAAAGTAAGAAAAATTTCAAGACTCTTCGAGATCTGAATCTTAGGAATATACTGTAAAAATTCCACCCATTTCCTGCACAAAGCAGTCTTGGAATCTTGGAATCTGTTACTCAGTTTTGGTTAAAAAAAAAAAAAAAAAAAAGCAAGCTTTTTTGGGAGTATTTTAAGGAACCGCCCATGAGCTGATGGTGCTTCCATAAGCCTCTTAAGACCCACTGTAGACCACATTATGTGCAAAAAGAACCAACTGATTTACACCACTTGCCTAAGCAGGAGGAAGTGTGTAATATTCATACTTTGTCCCTAAGACTCTCCTTCCGCTGTGTAGACAAATGTTCTGTAGCCCTAGGGTTATCCAGAACACCTGACCCTGCCTTTCTATTGCCAACAGAACCCAAGGTATGAGCCCTGGAAGAATCTTGTTTTTATGCATGGTATTTTGAAACATATGAAGGGCTTATTCCAATAGTGGTAGAAGTCCATTACCTCCACTTTCTGTCTATAATGCTTCTGAAATTAATGAGCCAAACAAACAGAAAGAAAGGTTCATCTCTAGCAAGAAGCCATATGCTTGAATATTTCTGTTATCTCAACTGCAGATTTTTCAGCTCTTATTTAACTTTAGGACTCTGTATAGGTAGTGCACACTATCACATGTGTACCTATTAAGCAGGTGGTCATAATTTGGTTCATCAGCAGCTTGTGTATCAATTGGCCCAGTGTTTCTTTCTGCACTTATAAGTTTCACTTGTATGTATTCATGTTGTGTTATCCTCACTGATTTCAACTGCACATGTGGTTGAAAATACATTTATTACTGGCTTCTTATTGGGCACCAGGTTGTAAAAGCAAACACAATCCACACACCTATCAGTAACAGACTTCCTCCACAATTTCAAAGCATCTTTTGCTCTTCGTACAATTGCTGATTCGGCGAACAAACTAATCAACATCTTAATAAATTTATGAAATTGCCAATAATTTCTGTTCTATGGTATGTCCCCCCCCACCCCCCTCCCCCCCCCCATAAAAAATCATACTACTCTTTCCTGTCTATTCACAGATGCCTCTCCACCGATGAGGTCTTTGGTTGTACTGAATAAGCTAATGAATTTTATGTGCTCTACACTTACTACACTGAAGCGCCAAAGAAACTAGTATAGGCATGCATATTCAAACGCAGAGATATGTAAACAGGTAGAATACGGCACTTTGATTGGCAATGCCTCTGTCAGACAAGTGTCTGGCACAGTTGTTAGGTGGGATACTGCTGCTACAATGGCAGGTTATCAAGATTTAAGTGAGTTTGGATGTTGTGTTATATTCGGCACACAAGCGGTGGAACACAGCATCTCTGAGGTAGCGATGAAGTGGCTATTTTCCTGTATGACCATTTCACAAGTGCACCATGAATATCAGGAATCAGGTAAGCATCAAATCTCAGAAACTGCTGCGGCTGGAAAAAGATCCTGCAAGAACAGGACCAACGATGACTGAAAAGAATCGTTCAACATGACAGAAATGCAACCCTTCCACAAATTGCTGCACATTTCAACACTGGGCCATTAACAAGTGTCAGCGTGCAAACCATTCAACAAAACATCATTGATATGGGCTTCAGTGACATTGGACTGTTGAGGACTGGAAACATATTGCCTGGTCGGATGAGTCTCGTTTCAGATTCTATTGAGCGGACAGACTTGTATGAGTATGGAGACAATCCCATGAATCCATCGACCCTACAAGTCAGCAGGGGACTGTTCAAGCTGGTGGAGGCTCTGTAGAGGCGTGAGGCATGTGCAGTTGGGGTGATACGTGACCCCTAAGACATCTAGATATGAGTCTGACAGGTGACACGTACGTAAGCATCCTGTCTGATCACATGCACCCATTCGTATCCATTGTGCATTCAGACAGACTTGGGCAGTTCCAGCAGGAGAATGTGACACCCCACATGTCTAGAATTGCTACAGGGTGGCTTGAGGAACATTCTTCTGAGTTTAAACACTTCTGCAGGCCGTCAAACTCCCCAGACATGAAAATTATTGAGCACATCTGGGATGTCTTGCAAACATCAGGTCTGTTCAGAAGAGATCTCCACCCCCTCATACTCTTAGGATTTAAGGGAGTCCTGCAGGATTCATAGTGTCAATGCCCTCCAGAACTACATCAGACAATAGTTGAGTCCACGCCATGTCGTGTTGCAGCACTTCTGTGTGCTTGGGAGGCCTTACATGATATTATGCAGGTGTACCAGTTTCTTTGTCTCTTCAGTGTGGATATGCCACAAACTGGTCAATTGCAGGTTAGTGGTTTTCTTTTACTTATGTGTTGTTTTTCTGGGTAAGAAGACGGACACCAAACAGAATTTTAAAACATGTATCACGTTTGTGCCATTGATAATTCAGAATGTGATGTTATTGTTATCCTTTGAGTTGAGATGATGCAGGGATATTACATATTGCGCTACTGTGTTCCTCATGAAGTCATAACAAACTGATATATATTTATGACATAATTTCCATAAATGACTACCACACCTGGTCATCCATAATATGACCTCTGCCTTTGTAGGCAGAGGTGGGGCCATTGTGAGCTGCAGATTTGCTTCTTTTCTAGGAGAGGAGACAGGGAATTTAATGACATGATTACCTCTTAGCAGCTATAATGACCGCTGCATTTCAAACTTTACTTCAAGAACAGTGAATTATTTTCTTAAGCACATTTCTATTGTCACAATTATAGGGAACTCTGAGATATTAAATGCAATTCTTTTAGTGCATATTGACAACAATGAGAATATTGTGTGCCTGAGAATATTTCACGTATGTTCCAGAAAATAAAGTGCAATTTTGTATCTGTTACTGGTATATTAGTATGTCCAGAATATCACATAGAGCAAACAAGGGAATCCTCCTCAAATGTATCACTCTACAATGTAACTGGGGTCTTTTTATAAAACACTTGCCAAAAACCCAGCATTGCCTGTTTATCATTTTGCAAGTTATCTATTAGAAACGTCTATGTATACGTGATTACTCTGCTATTCACAATAAAGTGCTTGGCAGAGGGTTCAGTGAACCACCTTCAAGCTGTCTCTCTACCGTTCCACTCTCGAACGGCACGCGGCAAAAATGAGCACTTAAATTTTTCTGTGTGAGCCCTGATTTCTCTTATTTTATCGTGATGATCATTTCTCCCTATGTAGGTGGGTGCCAACCGAATGTTTTCGCAGTCAGAGGGGAAAACTGGTGATCGAAATTTCATATGATCCCGTCGCGTGACACTATCTCCCCTATTTCGCGATAATACAAAACGAGCTGCCCTTCTTTGCACTTTTTCGATGTCATCCGTCAGTCACACCTGATGCGGATACCACACCGCCCACCAATACTCCACAATAAAGAGGACAAGTGTGGTGTAATCAGTCTCTTTAGTACACCTGTTGCACCTTCCAAGTGTTCTGCCAATGAATCACAGTCTCTGATTTGCTCTACCCACAATATTATCTATGTGATCATTCCAATTTAGGTTATTTGTATTTGTAATCCCTAAGTATTTAGTTGAATTTACAGCCTTCAGATTTGTGCGACTTATCGCGTAATCGAAATTTAGCTGATTTCTTTTCGTACTCATGTGAATAACTTCACACTTTTCCTTATTCAGGGTCAACTGCCACTTTTTGCACCATACAGATATCTTATCTAAATCATTTTGCAAGTCATTTTGATCATCTGATGACTTTACAAGATGGTAAATGACAGCATCATCTGCAAACAATCTAAGACGGCTACTCAGATTGTCTCCTATGTCATTAATATAGATCAGGAACAATAGAGGGCCATAACACCTCCTTGGGGAATGCTGGATACTACTCCTGTTTTACTCAATGACTTTCCATCTATTACTACGAACTGTGACCTTTCTGATAGGAAATCACGAAACCAGTCGCACAACTGAGGCGATACTCCGTAGCCACGCAGTTTGGTTAGAAGACGTTTGTGAGGAACGGTGTCGAAAACCTTCTGGAAATCTAAGTTTCACAAGAACGGTATTTTTCTGAAACCATGCTGACTATGTGTCAATCGTTTTCTTCAAGCAGCAGATTACTCCTACTTTCCTTTTTGGGTATTGGTGTGACTTGAGCAATTTTCCAGTCTTTAGGTATGGATCTTTCTGTGAGTGAGTGGTTGTATATAATTGTATATGGAGCTATTTTATTAGCATACTCAGAGGATTCTGACTGGTATACACTCTGGACCGGAGGCATTGCCTTTATTAAGTGATTTAAGCTGCTTTGTTACTCTGAGGATACCTACTTCTATGTTTCTCATCTTGGCAGTTGTTCTTGATTGGAATTCAGGAATATTCACTTCGTCTTCTTTGGTGAACGAGTTTCGGAAAACCGTGTTTAATAACTCTGTTTTAGTAACACTGTCATCAGTGACTTCACCATTGTTATCACGCAGTGAAGGTATTAATTGCATCTTGCCACTGGTGTGCTTTATGTATGACCAGAATCTCTTTGGGTTTTCTGCCAGATTTCGAGACAGCATTTCGTTGTGGAAATTATTAAAAGCACTTTGCATTGAGGTACGCACCATATTTCGAACTTCTGTAAAACTTGGGGATTTTTGCGTTCTTTTAAATTTGGCATTCTTATTTCATTGCTTCTGCAACTACAATCAGACCCGTTTTGTGTACCATGGGCAATGAGTATAATCACTTATTAATTTATGTGGTATATATCTCTCAATAGCTGTTGATACTATCTCATGATCAAATCAGGAGTGAAGACTATTTCTTAAAAAGGCATTAAGAGCATTTTTTTAAATAGATATACTTTGCATTTCTTTCTGATGGTTGTAGGTGTCACGGTATTCAGCCTAGCAGTAACTGCCTTGTGGTCGCTAATCCCTGTATTCACCACAATACTCACTATTTGTGCAGGATTATTAGTTGCTAAAAGGTCAAGTATGCTCTCGCAACCATTTATGCTTCAAGTGGGCTCATGAACTAACCTCTACCCATACTATTTTACACGAACTATTTACTTCAATATCACTACAAGGTAAACTACCTCTGACAGCAATAAATACTCCACCACCAATTGTATTTAATCTATCTTTTCTGAACACTGTTAGAGCCAATGTTGCAGATGGTGAGCTCCACCTTAATCTCGGAAGCAAGAATGGCAGTCTTTACCATTTCCGCTAGCTGCCCGAAACCAGACTCTGCTCCGATACAAAGTGACACACGTCATTGGTACAGACACGAGTCACCACCTGAAGTTGGCTGCACCCTGTACTCTTCATGGCTTCCAGAAGCACCCTTTCCACATCTGGAATGACTCCCCCCAGAATGCACACTGGCTTCCTTCCCCTCCTTGGCAGCCATGTTCTTAAAGGCCCTCATTATGTGCCTAACGTTGGAGCTCCAACTACCAGCAAACCCATCCTCTGTGAATGCCCAGACTTTGCGGGCTGAGAAGCTTCATCTGGAACAAGGTGGACGACTGCATCCAGCTCACAGACATCTTCAGCCACAGATAATGCTCGAAACCTGTTCGTCAAACGAACCGGGGAGGCCCTATGATCGGCCCCTCGGAAAGTTTTTCGCTGCTTGCCAGACTTTGGAATGATCTCCCACTCGACTACAGGTGAGGGGTCAACCTCAGTGCAGGCAGTACCTGGGGTGGCCACGGCAGTGGACTGATCGGAGGACATGTGGGACGTGCTCGACATTCCTCGCATACCCGCATTCGATCCCCCACAGTGGACGCCCCTTGGCAGCAGCCTCAAGCTGTGTGACGGAAGCCAAAGCAGCCTGGATATTTGAGTGAAGGGTTGCCAACTCAGCTCGCATCTGTACACAACAATCACAGTTCCTATCCATTACTGCAGTCACTCCTGTTTGAACAAAAACAAAAAATGAACTGTGTTTGTATTCTAACATTGAAAATATTTCATTTCCCCAGATAGTTTCTGTATGCTGGGTAGAGCTGCTTTGTATGCCCACAACGCAATTTTGTAACATCTCTAAGTCACCACCTCTTCATAGCTCTTTAGATGGCTACTGTTTTTACCTACAGCTGTTGGTGCTTCAGAGTTCAAAGATGTCAAATGTGCTGCCACAAATCAAGGACTTCCCTAAATTGACTTGACTGTATGTGTCTTAGTAGTAAAGAATAAATGTATTACAGCCTCGTGCATGCTGCGGCATTCTTTCGTGTCATGTCTCTGGAACTATGTTCCATACAATGATATAATTTTCTAGGTACATTCAGTGGCGTTTGTGGCTACTGTCTGCAACATGTGTTGCAAGTAGAGTTAGTACCAAAGGAGTAATAAATTTAAATGTAATGCACAATGTGACAGTTTTTCATGCATCTCAGGATTTAGGACATCATATCTCCTGGGTATGATAGGCAAGTGATTCTAAGCCTGACAGTGATTGTTGCCCGACAGCAAGGGAGGGCTGAAATCGGTCCAGTGGTTTAGGAGGAGGTGAGGAACACACACACACACACACACACACACACACACACACACACACACAGTGTGGATATATTTAAAAGAGTAACCTGGTTTTGGATTCTTTGCTAACCAGGGTGGTGAATGGTTCTACCTTCATTAAGTATGTAATTTGGTTTGTAGATGTGTCACTGCACATCTCACATGGCCTCAATGCTTGGTGACTTAGTTTTACTTCCCTAGATATTGAGAGATGCTGGTATTACCTGGCAAGGCGAACTGTTTACCTAGCTGGGTAGCACCACAGTTGTGTTTATGACTGAGAAGCAGGAACGGGAAGCAGTGACAGTGTACACTCCAGTATTCTCATACGTGGGGTGCTGGCACACGCTACATGTCTGTATGTGCCACTGAATGAAGTGCCCATTTAGATCAAGAACAGAAACAGGATGTACAGTATATCTCACCTTGGCTGCTCATGATGTTTCACTTGCAGTATTCATAAAATTATCTTTTTCTGTGACATTACATTTTCCACAGCTGAGGGAGAGGGTGGTGGGAGGAAAGAAAAAAGACTGGGGGTGGGTAGCTAGTGGCTTCGAGGGAAGCTGGTTTGCTAGCTAGGAATGCAGGAGGGAGGGGTGGCAGATAGAAGGATCCAGATGGCTCCGGGTTGTGAAGCAGCCATTGAAATTGAGCATGTTGTGCTACCAGATATTCAACTTTGTTCTTGATAATAGTATAGTGGTGGCCATCCATCCTGGTGGACAACTGGTTGGTAGTCATACCAACATAAAAGGATGTGCAGTGTTTGCAGCAGGTGGGACAGTCTCTGATGGGGCAGGATAAGCCTGTGAAAGGACTGGAGGAGGGGGTGTTGGTGGGTGAATTGGGCAGGTCTTTCACCCAGGCCTGCACAGGAATCATATAGGTCAGGTGGCTGACAGAATACCATTTTAGGAGGGGTGGGAAGGATCTTGGGTAGGATGCCCCTCATTTCAGTGCAGGATGAGAGAGAATCAAAGCCCTTGTGAAGAATATGGTTGACTTGTACCAGTCAAGTGTGATAGGATTTACGTCCAGAAACAATGGAAAATCCAGGTTGCAATGTAACAATATTATGAGAAGGAAAGCTAGTACTCGCTATATAGAGGAGATGCTGAGTCACAGATAGGCACAACAAAAAGACTTTCACAATTAAAGCTTTTGGCCATTGGCCTTCGCCAACACCACACACACACACACACACACACACACACACACACACAATATGTGTGAGTTGTGTTTGCGTGCGTGCGTCTACTGTTGACAAACCAATGGCCAAAACCTTTAACTGTGAAAGTCTTTTTGTTGTGCCTATCTGACTCATCATCTCCACTATATGATGAGCAACAACTGTCCTTCTCATAATACAGAAATAGAAAGTAACCATTTTCTAGCAACATTTCATCAGTGGATACACAGGAGATGGTTGATGCACCTGAACACAATGACAACAATAAGGCCACCACTAGTCACAGCAGAGCCAGAAGTTCTGCCCTTTTTGCCTCTGCATATTTTTATTTTTTTAACTCTCCATTCCTACATGATAGTCTGAAATTTGCCTATTAAAGGCACAGAGGAGTACCGATGAAATGAAACTTAGCATCCGCAACAATGAAATGTTGACTGGCACTGTTGTTTGACAATACTCGCTGCTGAGTAGCATTGCAATTCTTATTCACAATACAGTGTGTATACAACCACTCTCCATCAAATAAGCTACTGGCCACTTCAGTTCTGATGCTTCAGTTTTTGTAAAAAGGCTACCATAGGATGATTTTTTTTTTTTTTTTTTTTTTTCAACTCGCATAATGACTTATTCATTCTAGCACCTTTTACATCAAATCCCATACACGTAACAGCTTTTCCCAAAGATTACTTTGATAGCCTGGAAGAAGGCATTTTCTTGTGTTGCTCATAACGTCACAGAAGTATCTGCCTAACAACACATTTATCCACTTCATCTGTGAAATCCTTATTGTGTCCATTTAATTTATTCTGAAAAGTCAATATAGCTTTCAACTGAATTACTTATCTGCATTGGGGCGAATATTTTAATCCTGCTACACTTGGAATCATGTCCCTCCTGTAATTTGCACACCACTGACTTCTTTAACTTTTGAAACTTCCTGGCAGATTAAAACTGTGTGCCGGACCGAGACTCGAACTCGGGACCTTTGTCTTTCGCGGGCAAGTGCTCTACCACTGAGCTACCCAAGCACGAATCACTCCCCGTCCTCACAGCTTTACTTCTGCCAGTATCTCATCTCCTACCTTCCAAACTTTACAGCTCTCCCGCGAACCTTGCATAACTAGCACTCCTGAAAGAATGGATATGCGGAGATATGGCTTGGCCACAGCCTTGGGGATGTTTCCAGAGTGAGATTTTCACTCTGCAGCAGAGTATGCGCTGATATGAAACTTCCTGGCAAATTAAAACTGTGTGCCGGACCGAGACTCGAACTCGGGACCTTTGCCTTTCGCGGGCAAGTGCTCTACCAACTGAGCTACCCAAGCACGACTCACGCCCCGTCCTCACAGCTTTACTTCTGCCAGTACCTCATCTCCTACCTTCCAAACTTTACAGAAGCTCTCCTGCGAACCTTGCAGAACTAGCACTCCTGAAAGAGTGGATATTGCGGAGACATGGCTTGGCCACATCCTTGGGGATGTTTCCAGAATGAGATTTTCGCTCTGCAGCAGAGTGTGCACTGATATGAAACTTCCTGGCAGATTAAAACTGTGTGCCGGACCGAGACCCAGGAGTGCCAGTTCTGCAAGGTTCGCAGGAGAGCTTCTGTAAAGTTTGGAAGGTAGGAGACGAGGTACTCGCAGAAGTAAAGCTGTGAGGACGGGGCATGAGTCGTGTTTGGGTAGCTCAGTTGGTAGAGCACTTGCCCGCGAAAGGCAAAGGTCCCAAGTTCGAGTCTCAGTCCGGCACACAGTTTTAATCTGCCAGGAAGTTTCATATCAGCGCACACTCCGCTGCAGAGTGAAAATCTCATTCTTTAACTTTTGATTGTCAACTTTGGTTGTATCCTTCTCTGTCAGCACTATGACACCTTCCCCATTCTCACTGTCAGTAAAATTAAAGATGTTAACAGCAAGTTGTTGCAGTTTCATGTGAGGACATTTTCCACTATCACTTTTCATGCTCACTCTTGTGGAAATGATGCACACTACTTTGAACTGTAATGTGGCTGTACCTTATCATGTGATCAAGTTGGTTCTCACAATGGCTGGGTATTCACTTTGCAATGCCAAGTAATAAGTATCTAATAAACAGAAATATGTGTGCATGATAATGACAACTAATAACTGAGAGTGATTTGAACAGCAGTGTTTATGATGCACTAAGCCTGAAGGCAATAAAAATGTTCAGTTTCCATGCTGGTCTTATTAAATGTCCCTGAAGCTGATGTAGTTCCTTATGGATGAGCTGTATTTGTTATTTTTTGATATCATCTCCTGGCTTATTAACAAACCTAGCAGTTAAGAACTGGAGGAGGTGCAGACAACCTGCTTCCACAACATACAGCTGCGATTTGACATCTGGTTGAAAACCTCTCTGCAGTGAATGACTGCACTCTTTAGGTCAATCTACGTTGGTTAATGTTCCATTCCATAACAGTTAAGATCATTTCTCAATTGGGTATTTGTTTTCTCATTTGCTTTTGGTCAGCATGTAACAAATGTCACAGCCACAATGAACAAAAAAACCTAACCACCTGAGAAAAAGAGACAAAAACTTTTTTATGAACAGCTTGGTCCCAATGTAACAAATACTAGTGATGCCAGTCAGAGGGATATGCACCCACGCCTGTGAAAAAGAAGGTCACTCCTTGGTGGAGGAAATCAACTGTGCAGTCTGTTCTGTAGATATTCACAAAGGTTGATTGCATTCAGATAAGAAAATGAGGTAGTGTCTTGATCACCATGTTCATTAAAATAGTCTCAATTTCAGAACTGTGAATGAGGGCATTTGGCACACATGTTGTAAACAAGGGGATACACTTTGCAGCAATGTGTGAAGATAGTTGACCAGCATATTAATATTCTGCCTTAACTTGCTCATAATGGTCAACTGGTCCAAGACCAACATATATCATCAAGCACTACGGCATTATTGAATCACCATCATGCTCGACTCTAGGGGAGTGTCTGCTTCAGAGCTTCTCTAAGTGGGGTCATGTAATGATCTGCACAAAAATTGTTTTACATGCTTTTTAATCCTGTCTTTAGTTTCAACAATAATGTTAATATTGTATGTTGTGTGTCTTAGAAATCTTTAGCAGTCGCATACTTCAATACAACCTTCTCGGTTTACAAGACGTGTCACTTCGAATAAAATACTCAAGCTTTCGATAGCTGTCTCCAGCATTGCAATCAGGAATTAAAATCACTGACTACTGGAGCAAGCATGGTGTTCTGCCACTGCATCTATATAAGCAGAACACAATGCCTGCCCCAGCAGTCAGTGATTTTAACTCCTGATGATGACGGCAGTGATAAGTTATCAAAAGCTCAAGTATTTTATTCGAAGTGATGTGGGTTGTAAATTGAGAAGATTTTATTTTTGTATGTTGCGCAGTAAATGATGATGAATTGCTGCTTGTTGTTGTGGTCTTCAGCCCAGAGACTGGTTTGATGCAGCTCTCCATGCTACTCTATCCTGTGCAAGCCTCTTCATCTCTTGGTAACTACTGCAACCCACATCCTTCTGAATCTGCTTCATGTATTCACATCTTGATCTCCCTCTATGATTTTCAGCCTCCACATTTCCCTCCAATACTAAACTGGTGGTTCCTTGATTCCTTACAATGTGTTATACCAACCGATCCCTCCTTTCAGTTTAATTGTGCTACAAATTCCTCTTCTCTCCAAATCTTTTCAGTACCTTCTCATCAGTTATGTGATCTACCCATCTAATCTTCAGCATTCTTCTGTAGCACAAGGTTTCAAAACCTTCTATTCTTTTCTTGTTTAAACTATTTATCGTCCACGTTTCACTTCTATACATAGCTAAACTCCATACAAATACTATCAGGAAGGACTTCCTGACACTTAAATCTATACTCGATGTTAACAAATTTCTCTTCTTCAGAAATGCCTTCCTTGCCATAGCCTGTCTATATTTTATATCCTCTCTACTTTGACCATCATGTTATTTTGCACCCCAAAACAGCAAAACTCACCTACTATTTTAAGTCTCTCATTTCCTAACCTCACCTGCTTTTAATTCGACTACATTCCATTATCCTCATTTTGATGTTCATCTTATATCCTCCTTTCAAGACACTATCCATTCTGCTCAACTGGTCTTCTATGTCCTTTGCTGTCTCTGAAAGAATTACAATGTCGTTGGAAAACCTCAAAGTTTTTATTTCTTCTCCATGGATTTTAATTCCTACTCCAAATTTTCCTTTGTTTCTTTTACTGCTCGCTCAGTATACAGATTGAATAACACCAGGGATAGGCTACAAACCAGTCTCACTCCCTTCTCAATCACTGCCTCCCTTTCCTGTCCCTAGACTCCTATAACTGCCATTTGGTTTCTGTACAAATTGTAAATAGCCTTTCGTTCCCTGTATTATACCCCTGCTACCTTCAGAATTTGAAAGAGAGTATTCCAGTCAACATTGTCAAAAGCTTTCTCTAAGGCAACAAATGCTACAAACATAGGTTTGCCTCTGTTACTGTTTACAGGTTAGTTTTTCATATTTTATTGCATACAGTTACAGCATCACTAAAGATAAATTTTCAGAATCATTTGTTGTGACATTTGGTCACTCTGTTGCCTTTACTTTGGCCAATGTTTAACTGTTGGTGTGTGAGGAACTCCCATCATATTCGAACAATACTGGTCGTGTACTAGTTAATGTTGTAGTTTACGGCAACAACATGGCAACGGTTAGTAACAGTTTGTGATCTGTTATGTTTTGTGATCTAGCAACTTGCTCAGTTTCAGTCACACTGTTTATATGTTGTGAAGTGCGTTGTAGATCCTGCAGCACCGGAACCATACAGCTATAACAGATATGTGCAGTCAGACAAAATAACAGACATTGTGCCTTCACATGGAAAAAGAGAGGAAATACAGTGAAATGTACCTGCAACATAGATTTACAATTATTTCCACAGTTACTGATTAATTTGGAATGAATGCTTAGCAAGTAGGAGTAGGAAACCTGAAAACTTATACAGACACCTACCTACTCACAAACTGAGCTTCCTCTTAAAAAAAAAAAACCAGTTTTTGAACAGCTACAGTAACATTGGAAAATAAAAGAAAAAGTTTACTGAATTACAAAGTTTTCTGATAAGCATCGAATGAAATATC
This sequence comes from Schistocerca cancellata, assembly GCF_023864275.1. NCBI lineage: Eukaryota > Metazoa > Arthropoda > Insecta > Orthoptera > Acrididae > Schistocerca > Schistocerca cancellata. The sequence continues at coordinate 158,355,011 of NC_064627.1, forward strand.
TTACTTAATCAGAAAGGCTAAGACACTATAATTGTAGGCATAAATCTTATGTCAGAAATGGCAATAAGACTGAATTATATTATTTTTGGGCCAATAATTTGCAAAGGAATTTCAAAGAATTCCAGTGTCAAATGATACAAAAGGTAAACCTATTTTGGACATTAGTAATGAATGCTATGAGCAGGTTTTTGTAAGAAATAAATTAAGTTAAAAATTTACAATTTAGGGGGATGAACCGTGCAGGCTGAGTCACAAAGAAAGTAGAGTTTAATGTAGAGTCGTCAGCAAGGTCATTGAAGACCAAGCGCAAGCTTGAATTACAAAAGGATGAGGGAGGAAATTGGCCATGGCCTTTTCAAAGGAGAACCTGTATGGACATTTACTATGTTAGCACTATTAATGGGGCATGTTGCAGATTTTTAAAAGTGAATGAAATTTTTGAATGCCATGGGCTTGGAGAAAAGCAAATGTGTTGTAGCATGTATCAACAGTGCAAAGGAATGACAGGAAGAACAGCAGATTTTATGTTGAAAGTTAAATCTGGAAACAATGCTTCTACTACTTTTACTCGCCGCAGAACTCATTGAGTGGGTTTAGTGGCTAAGAACATTTCCATTGATTTAAATGCTGTATTAGGGAATACAATTTAAGTTATCAAACTGATTAAAATTTGTGCACCTGATAGGTGCCACTCTCAAAATAATTCTGAGTAAGTCGATTTCTTCAAAAATGCAAACAGGCGATTTGAATTATGCTATCAGCCAAATATATTTGAGATGGTGCAGTTATCTGTAGTGAAGTATTATTTGAAAGAAGCTGCATAAATATTCAGTGCAGCGCAATGGTGCAAAAATTTAAAACTGTGCATGCCACAAAACGAAAAAAACTTAGTATCCTATGACCAATGAGTCACACTCCTATAAATACCAGGGTAACACTTTGTAGGGAAATGAAATGGAATGATCACATGGACTCAGTTGTGGATAAAGCAGAAGACAGAATTCAGTTTATTAGTAAGATACTGGGAAAATGCAGCAGATTGCTTACAAATCACTCATGTAATCCATTCTGTAATACTTCTGAAGTGTTTGGGACCCAAGATAGGTATAAACTATCCCGAGAAAGCCCATGTACAAAAGTTTAAAGAACCAGCTTCAAATGATGACTCTAGAAATAGACAACCCCTTATTTATCATTCACATAGATAATGAGGACAAGATTAGATTAACTGCAGTGCACACTTAGGCATTTAAACAATCATTCTTCCCATGAATGGCATGGGAAGCAACCCTAATAACTGGTACAAAGGGATGTAATCTCTGCTGTGCACTTCACAGTTGTTTGCAGAGTACACATGTAAATGTCAACCAATAGTGACGGACATTATGCCATGGTTCAAGCCAATATATCAGAATAAGCAGTCAAATCCATCACAACACAGGTAAATTTATCTTTTTTCCAGTCTTCAGCAACACATCCTTTTCTTTTTTTTTACTGTGAATAAGCAATCTGAGGACCACATTCCAATTTAAATTCTTTGTTTCCTTCCAGTATGCCTTCATTTATTCACTATGTTTCTTCTTTCTTTCTTCCCAGACCATTTTGAACCAGTTTCTTTAGCTACCTTGCCTTGGAATCCTTTTGTTTTCAATACTTTTCCCCAGAAGGCTTCTCTGTTGTTTATAACTTCTATTTTTATACAGTTTCTTTCTAAATATCTTTTTACTTTGTTGACCCTGCTTGTCATGCACTTCTTACCCCACAAATATTTGAAGATCTTATTAGTTAAACTACTGTCTTGCATTCGAAACATATGTCCAAAATACATGAGTCTACTTTTCACCATTATGTTTGAAATATTTTGTATATTTTGGTATATTTCAACATTACTTCGTAATTTCCAACCTTCTGCTGTTTTGTGGTCCTAATATTTTCCTTATATTTCTCCTTTCTAGCACTTGTAATTTATCTAAATTATCTAAAGTATAGAAAAATTCAGAGTAGGAATTAAAATCCATGGAAAAGAAATAAAAACTTTGAGATTCGCTGATGACATTGTAATGACATGTGTCAAGAGACAGAAAAGGACCTGGAAGAGTAGCTGAATGGAATGGACACAGGTCTTGAAAGGAGGATATAAGATGAACATCAACAAAAGCAAAATGAGGATAGTGAAATGTAGTCGAATTAAATCGGGTGATGCTGCGGGGATTAGATTAGGAAATAAGACGCTTAAAGTAGTAAATGAGTTTTGCTATTTGCGGAGCAAAATAACTAATAATGGTCGAAGTAGAGAGTATATAAAATGTAGACTGGCAATGGCACAAAAGCGTTTCTGAAGAAGAGAAATTTGTTAAGATCGAGTATAGATTTAAGTGTCAGGAAGTCGTTTCTGAAAGTATTTGTATGGAGTGTAGCCACGTATGGAAGTCAAACGTGGATGATAAATAGTTTAGACAAGAAGAGAATGGAAGCTTTTGAAATGTGGTGCTACAGAAGAATGCTGAAGATTAGATGGGCAGATCACATAACTAATGAGTAGGTATTGAATAGAATTGGAGAGAAGAGAAATTTGTGGCACGACTTGACTAGAAGAAGGAATTGGTTGGTAGCGCACATTCTGAGGCATCAAGGGATCACCAATTTAGTATTGGAGGGCAGCGTGGAGGGTAAAAATCGTAGAGGAAGACCATGATATGAATACACTAAACAGATCCAGAAGGATGTAGATTGCAGTGGGTACTGGGAGGTGAAGCAGGATAGAGTAGCATGGAGAGCTGCATCAAACCAGTCTCTGGACTGAAGACCACAACAACAACAACATAGTTTAATGCCAAGCATTCACTTGCATGCAGGCTTTACTACTGTGTTGTAATGCCTTATTTTTGCATTTTTTTGATAGGCACTTTTTACTATAGAGGTCTTTGGTGATACCATATGCTCTCCCCATTTTATGCAGCCTTTCCTCTATTGCATATTTTTCCAAAGCATTTTCTTGGATTATTCCTGAAATTTGGGAGCATCCTTAATGACTGTTACAAATATTGTTTTTTCAGCAGAAATTCTTCAGCCAGTTCTGTTGGATATTTCTTCCAGATTTATTTGTGTTATATGTCACATTTTCGGAACATATAACAATATCATCTGCAAATGTAATACAGTTGATTTTATTGTTTTTGCTTGAACTTTCAAACCTTAGATGTGAGATGTCGAGTTCAATACGTTTTTAGTTCCATATTTTTTTAGGGATAGGCCATCACCTTGTCATACACCTGTTTTTATTTTGAAAGGCTGCAAAATTTCTTCCAACAATTTTATTTTAATTGTTGTTTCAAGGATTAGGTTTGGCAGTTTAGACTTTACGCCAAATTCTCGAATTATTTTATCTAGTGTTTCTCTGTCAACAGAATCAAAAGCCTTTTTGAAATCAACACACATAACTACAATATCCGTTGAATTGTGACAATATTATGAAAAGGAAAGTTGCTACTCACCATATAGTGGAGATGCTGAGTCGCAGATAGGCACAACAAAAAAGACTGTCACAAATAAAGCTTTTGGCCAGCGAGGCCTTCGTCAAAAATAGGTCTCCCACACACACACACACACACACACACAAATGTGCAAATTTAGTAATCTGTGGTGAATTACTGACTTGAGATTAAATATTTGTTCTGAGGATGACCTTCCTTTCCTAAAACCATCTTGATATTCACCTAAATGACTGTCTACAGGTATTGTTGTTTCTATTCTGCTTAATAAAATCTCAGGAAATACTTTATACACTAATGAAAGTACAGAGATTCCTCTGTAGTTGTTTACATCCTGTTTATTATCTTTTTTGTGGAGTGGGCATGTCAGGGCAACTTTCCATTCTTCTGGGATCTTTTCTGTTTTCTTCACAAAGTAAATTTAAGTCCTTTGCTATATTTGGCAAGGACCACTCCAAAAGTTTGGCTGTAATACAATCTTCTCCACTAGCTTTATTGTTTTTGAGGGTCTTAATTACTTCTTGAATTTCTTCTATAGCTGGTGGTAAATCTTCATCCAAATTTTCATTAATATCTGAGAATTCCATTATTTTGTTCAGGACAGTTCAGTTCAGGAGGTGAAATATCTTGCTAGTATTTCACAATCTCAGTATTATTTAACCCAATTATACAATTTTCATTTTTGAAACAGACATTTGGAGTTTGGTAACCCTTTAATTTACTCTTAAAAGTTTGATAAATTAACGAGTATTGTTTTTTACAAAATTTTTGTCTATTTCCAAAAGTTTCTCCTTTGAAAGGCTCGTTTGGTATTTGATTAACCTCGGTATTTCCTTTCATTGTTGATTAAGTCTTCAATTTTCTTTGAGCATTTCCATTTTTCCTACTTTTTAGTCCTCTCTGCTATGGCTTCTTTGCGTATTTCATTCCACCATGTTTTCCTTTTATTTTTTTGACCCAAATATTTTCGGTGCACCATTATCAATTGCTTTGGATATTTCTTGCTAGTTGCCATGTTTAGCCACTTTATTTTCATCTTGATAGTTTTTAATTGATTCTTTTGTTTTGTTATATTTAAATAACATCTGGTAAGTTATGGTTTTTTCCTAAATTTTATTACATACTTCTTTCTTTTCATTTCCATTGTTGATGTACTAATCCATTAACCATATATTTATCTAATATCAAGTATTTATTGTCAAATACTATTTGTGCTTTAGAATTTAATCAATCATTATTTCAGTATAAGTTTCACTGGGGAAGCACTCCTGCAGAAAAATAACCATAGAAAGTAGCGTTTCGGTTCTTTTTATACACAGTTATTACTAATTACATTTATCGCTGTGAGTGGAGGTCATGAAAGGAGTCAGCAATGAAAAAGTTTGAGAAGCTCTGGTAAATACGATAAGCTTCCACTCGTATTACACAAAAATAAACATGTCCATTAATAAGAAATAATGTTAACTATGTATTGTCTAGCTAGATACCATTTTCCTAATTGGTGTTGGGTCCAACATGCAACACATATTTCATCACTTCAAGATATTACACAATGGGATTAATGTTTTTAAAATAACAGCTCAACACAACTGTTTGCTGCATTCAGTTCACATCCATTAGCTTTTCATGTTATCTAGGATTCTCTGTCTTATAACTTCTGGCCAGAAACGGCTACAAACACCATCCTGTCCATCCGTCAGCTTTGACTCTCACCCACTGTCGTGCTTAGAATGTATTACTGCTCTAAGCCGTAATTACAGAAGAGACAATGCTTCTCCTGATACTGCCAAGGATAGTTATTTTTGTTACCAAAGTTTCAGCAAGATAGGCCCTAACAATTATGCCTCTTTTGAAACCCGATGGAGTAAGCATAACAAAAATTAAAACTGTAATATCTGTACACGACTTCTTCCAGTAACAGAAAGCTGTGTGCACATTCTTGCTTGCTAAGTGTCACTCTTTGGATATTAGATGGTGGGGGCATCAAGTTTCATTTGAGTTTTCTCCTTATAATGATAGTAGCTTGCTCTAAATGTAAAAAAGTTAATGAAGATAAGTTTCTGTTCAATTTCACTGTTGCCAGCATTCTCAAAAATTTTAGAAAAAGTAATGTACAGTCGGCTTTATAACCATCTTATCTCAAATAACATACTGTTAAAGTCACAGTTTGGATTTCTAAAAGGTTCTGATATTGAGAAGGCTATCTACACTTACAGTGAAAATGTGCTTAATTCATTAGACAAAAAATTGCAGGCAACTGGTATACTTTGTTATCTGTCAAAGGCATTTGACTGTGTAAATCACAATATCCTTTTAAGTAAATTAGAATATTATAGTGTAACAGGAAATGCTGCAAAATGGTTCATATCTTATATCTCTGGCAGGAAACAAAGGGTGTTATTAGGAAAGAGACATGTATCAAGCTATCAGGCATCGTCCAACTGGGAACGAATTACATGTGGGGTCCCATAAGGTTCCATTTTGGGGCCCTTACTTTTTCTTGTGTATATCAATGACCTTTCATCAGTAACATTACCAGATGCCAAGTTCGTTTTGTTTGCCGATGATACAAACATTGCAATAAATAGCAAAACAAGTGTAGTCTTAGAAAGATCAGCTAATAAAATATTTGTGGACATTAATCACTGGTTCCTAGCCAATTCTTTGTCACTGAACTTTGAAAAAACACACTACATGCAATTCAGAACTTGTAAGAAGTGTCCCACGAGTATACATCTAACATACAGTGACAGGAAGATAGAAAAAGTGGACAGTGTTAAATTCTTAGGATTACAGCTAGATAATAAATTCAACTGGGAGGAGCACACCTCAGAACTGCTGAAGCGTCTTAACAAATCTCTGTTTGCAATGCGAATTTTGTCAGACGTAAGGGATATAAAAATGAAAAAGCTGGCATACTATGCCTACTTTCATTCCATGTCATATGGGATTATTTTCTGGGGTAATTCATCAAGCCAAGCTAAAGTTTCCCGGGCACAAAAACGTGCAGTAAGAGTTATATGTGGTGTGAACTCGAGGACATCCTGCAGAAGCCTGTTTAGGGAACTAGCGATACTAACTACTGCTTCCCAATGTATTTATTCCTTAATGAAATTTGTTATTAAAAATATATCACTTTTTCAAACCAACAGCTCAATTCATGGAATCAATACTAGAAATAAGAATAATCTTCACAAGGATTTAGTCACTTAGTCTTCTACAAAAAGGTGTCCATTATTCAGGAACATACATTTTCAATAACTTGCCAGCAGCCATAAAAAGCTTAACAACCAATGAAATTCACTTTAAGAGAAGCCTAAAGGATTTATTGGTGGCCAACTCCTTCTACTCCATTGATGAATTCCTCAGTAAAACCAAAACACACACACACACACACACACACACACACACACACACACACACACTTACAATGAACACATTACTGCAATGAAATTGTGCAGAGATTATTATATATATATATATATATATATATATATATATATACTTAAAAACAAAGATGATGTGACTTACCAAATGAAAGTGCTGGCAGGTCGACAGACACACAAACGAACACAAACATACACACTAAATTCAAGCTTTCGCAACAAACTGTTGCCTCATCAGGAAAGAGGGAAGGAGAGGGAAAGACGAAAGGATGTGGGTTTTAAGGGAGAGGGTAAGGAGTCATTCCAGTCCCGGGAGCGGAAAGACTTACCTTAGGGGGAAAAAAGGACAGGTATACACTCGCACACACACACATATCCATCCACACATATACAGACACAAGCAGATGTCTGCTTGTGTCTGTATATGTGTGGATGGATATGTGTGTGTGTGCGAGTGTATACCCGTCCTTTTTTCCCCCTAAGGTAAGTCTTTCCGCTCCCGGGACTGGAATGACTCCTTACCCTCTCCCTTAAAACCCACATCCTTTCGTCTTTCCCTCTCCTTCCCTCTTTCCTGATGAGGCAACAGTTTGTTGCGAAAGCTTGAATTTAGTGTGTATGTTTGTGTTCGTTTGTGTGTCTGTCGACCTGCCAGCACTTTCATTTGGTAAGTCACATCACCTTTGTTTTTAAGTATATTTTTCCTTCGTGGAATGTTTCCTTCTATTATAACCATATATATATGTATATATATATATATATAAATAAACAAAGATGATGTGACTTACCAAATGAAAGTGCTGGCAGGTCGACAGACACACAAACGAACACAAACATACACACAAATTTCAAGCTTTCGCAACAAACTGTTGCCTCATCAGGAAAGAGGGAAGGAGAGGGAAAGACGAAAGGATGTGGGTTTTAAGGGAGAGGGTAAGGAGTCATTCCAATCCCGGGAGCGGAAAGACTTACCTTAGGGGGAAAAAAGGACAGGTATACACTTGCACACACACACATATCCATCCGCATATACACAGACACAAGCAGACATTTGTAAAGGCAAGTCAGTCGGGGCGGAAGTACAGAGGCAAAGATGAAAGACAGGTGAGGTATGAGCGGCGGCAAATTGAAATTAGAAATTAGCGGAGATTGAGGCCTGGCGGATAGCGAGAAGAGAGGATATGCTGAAGGGCAAGTTCCCATCTCCGGAGTTCAGACAGGTTGGTGTTAGTGGGAAGTATCCAGATAACCCGGACGGTGTAACACTGTGCCAAGATGTGCTGGCCGTGCACCAAGGCATGTTTAGCCACAGGGTGATCCTCATTACCAACAAACACTGTCTGCCTGTGTCCATTCATGCGAATGGACAGTTTGTTGCTGGTCATTCCCATATCGAACGCTTCACAGTGTAGGCAGGTCAGTTGGTAAATCACGTGGGTGCTTTCACACGTGGCTCTGCCTTTGATCGTGTACACCTTCCTGGTTACAGGACTGGAATAAGTGGTGGTGGGAGGGTGCATGGGACAGGTTTTACACCGGGGGCGGTTACAGGGGTAGGAGCCAGAGGGTAGGGAAGGTGGTTTGGGGATTTCATAGGAATGAACTAAGAGGTTACGAAGGTTGGTGGACGGCGGAATGACACTCTTGGTGGAGTGGGGAGGATTTCATGAAGGATGGATCTCATTTCAGGGCAGGATTTGAGGAAGTCGTATCCCTGCTGGAGAGCCACATTCAGAATCTGACCCAGTCCCGGAAAGTATCCTGTCACAAGTGGGGCACTTTTGGGGTTCTTCTGTGGAAGGTTCCGGGTTTGAGGAGATGAGGAAGTGGCTCTGGTTATTTGCTTCTGTACCAGGTCGGGAGGGTAGTTACGGGATGCAAAAGCTGTTTCCAGGTTGTTGGTGTAATGGTTCAAGGATTCCGGACTGGAGCAGATTCGTTTGCCACGAAGACCTAGGCTGTAGGGAAGGGACCGTTTGATGTGGAATGGGAGGCAGCTGTCGTAATGGAGGTACTGTTGCTTGTTGGTGGGTTTGATGTGGACGGACGTGTGAAGCTGGCCATTGGACAGGTGGAGGTCAACGTTAAGGAAAGTGGCATGGGATTTAGAGTAGGACCAGGTGAATCTGATGGAACCAAAGGAGTTGAGGTTGGAGAGGAAATTCTGGAGTTCTTCTTCACTGTGAGTCCAGATCATGAAAATGTCATCAATAAATCTGTACCAAACTTTGGGTTGGCAGGTCTGGGTAACCAAGAAGGCTTCCTCTAAGCGACCCATGAATAGGTTGGCGTACGAGGGGGCCATCCTGGTACCCATGGCTGTTCCCTTTAATTGTTGGTATGTCTGGCCTTCAAAAGTGAAGAAGTTGTGGGTCAGGATGAAGCTGGCTAAGGTAATGAGGAAAGAGGTTTTAGGTAGGGCGGCAGGTGATCGGCGTGAAAGGAAGTGCTCCATCGCAGCGAGGCCCTGGACATGCGGAATATTTGTGTATAAGGAAGTGGCATCAATGGTTACAAGGATGGTTTCCGGGGGTAACAGACTGGGTAGGGATTCCAGGCGTTCGAGAAAGTGGTTGGTGTCTTTGATGAAGGATGGGAGACTGCATGTAATGGGTTGAAGGTGTTGATCTACGTAGGCAGAGATGCGTTCTGTGGGGGCTTGGTAACCACCTACAATGGGACGGCCGGGATGATTGGGTTTGTGAATTTTGGGAAGAAGGTAGAAGGTAGGTGTGCGGGGTGTTGGTGGGGTCAGAAGGTTGATGGAGTCAGGTGAAAGGTTTTGTAGCGGGCCTAAGGTTCTGAGGATTCCTTGAAGCTCCGCCTGGACATCAGGAATGGGATTACCCTGGCAAACTTTGTAAGTGGTGTTTTCTGAAAGCTGATGCAGTCCCTCAGCCACATACTCCCGACGATCAAGTACCACAGTCGTGGAACCTTTGTCCGCCGGAAGAACGACGATGGATCGGTCAGCCTTCAGATCACGGATAGCCTGGGCTTCAGCAGTGGTGATGTTGGGAGTAGGATTAAGGTTTTTTAAGAAGGATTGAGAGGCAAGGCTGGAAGTCAGAAATTCCTGGAAGGTTAGGAGAGGGTGATTTTGAGGAAGAGGAGGTGGGTCCCGCTGTGACGGAGGACGGAACTGTTCCAGGCATGGTTCAATTTGGATAGTGTCTTGGGGAGTTGGATCGTTAGGAGTAGGATTAGGATCATTTTTCTTCGTGGCAAAGTGATATTTCCAGCAGAGAGTACGGGTGTAGGACAGTAAATCTTTGACGAGGGCTGTTTGGTTAAATCTGGGAGTGGGGCTGAAGGTGAGGCCTTTGGATAGGACAGAGGTTTCGGATTGGGAGAGAGGTTTGGAGGAAAGGTTAACTACTGAATTGGGGTGTTGTGGTTCCAGATTGTTTTGATTGGAATTTTGAGGTTTTGGAGGGAGTGGAGCTGGAAGTGGGAGATTGAGTAGATGGGAGAGACTGGGTTTGTGTGCAATGAGAGGAGGTTGAGGTTTGCTGGAAAGGTTGTGAAGGGTGAGTGAGTTGCCTTTCCGGAGGTGGGAAACCAGGAGATTGGATAGTTTTTTAAGGTGGAGGGTGGCATGCTGTTCTAATTTGCGGTTGGCCTGTAGGAGGATGCTCTGAACAACCGGTGTGGTTGCGAAAGCTAGAATTTTGTGTGTATGTTTGTGTGTGTATCGACCTGCCAGCGCTTTTGTTTGGCAAGTCTCATCATCTTAGAGGGAAACATTCCATGTGGGAAAAATATATCTAAAAGGAAAGATGATGAGACTTACCAAACAAAAGCACTGGCAGGTCGATAGACACACAAACAAACACAAACATACACACAAAATTCTAGCTTTCGCAACCAACGGCTGCTTCGTCAGGAAAGAGGGAAGGAGAGGGAAAGACGAAAGGATGTGGGTTTTAAGGGAGAGGATAAGGAGTCATTCCAATCCCGGGAGCGGAAAGACTTACCTTAGGGGGAAAAAAGGACAGGTATACACTCGCACGCACACACACATATCCATCTGCACATGTCTGTGTATGAATTTCCTTGATTTCCTTAAAATGCTTTAGGCAAATATTGTGACACACATCCATGTGTGTGTGTGTGTGTGTGTGTGTGTGTGTGTGTGTGTGTGTGCGCGCGCGCGCGAGTGTTTACCTGTCCTTTTTTCCCCCTAAGGTAAGTCTTTCTGCTCCCGGGATTGGAATGACTCCTTACCCTCTCCCTTAAAACCCAAATCCTTTCGTCTTTCCCCCTCCTTCCCTCTTTCCTGATGAGGCAACCGTTGGTTGCGAAAGCTTGAATTTTGTGTGTATGTTTGTGTGTCTATCGACCTGCCAGCGCTTTTGTTTGGTAAGTCTCATCATCTTATATTATAGAGTGAAACATTCCACGTGGGCAAAATATTTCTAAAAACAAAGATGATGTAACTTACCGAACAAAAGCGTTGGTATGTTGACACACACACACACACACACACACACACACACACACACACACACACACAATTCAAGCTTTCGCAACCCACGGTTGCTTCATCAGGACAGAGGGAAGGAGAGGGTAAGGAGTCATTCCAATCCCGGGAGCAGAAAGACTTACCTTAGGGGGAAAAAAGGACAGGTATACACTCGCGCGCACACACACATATCCATCCGCACATATACAGACACAAGCGTCTGCTTACCTTCTCCCTTAAAACCCACACCCTTTCGTCTTTCCCTCTCCTTCCTGATGAAGCAACCGTGGGTTGCGAAAGCTTGAATTTTGTGTGTGTGTTTGTGTTTATTTGTGTGTCTATCAACATACCAATGCTTCCGTTTGGTAAGTTAGCCTACTATTAATATTATTTGCTGTCCTTTTTCTCCTAACAAACTTTCAATTACCTTCCCTCAGAATCAGATTTTAAACCTTTAACTGCTCTGGACGTGTTAATGCATGTGCCTTTGTACCTGTCCCTGTGTACTCTGAACATGTTTACGCCTTTGTGCCTGTTCCTGTGAGCTCTGAATGTGTTTACGTGCGCCACCAGTCCTTCTACCTGGTAATCTGAGCATCACTGATTTGCAGAATGAATTCGGAAGCTTACATTTCCACTATCAATACTTGTGCTCATCTAAGTTTACGATATGCTGCATTACAGTCCTGTCATAGACGAGAACAAACCACAGCAAGCAGTGGCACCCATTCATTGTATGAAGTCATAATAGTGCATCATGCAGCATTGAAATACAGAATTGGGTTATACTGACAGATTACTTAGACAGCAGAATCAATGGTAGAATTACATTCTTTACCACTATAATTGTCACAATGCTGCCAACAGACACAGCAGAGGCTCTCACCTAATTAGTATATCTTATGGTGGTGTGTAAAGTTGTAAAACAAAGTTCAAACTCTGAACAAGATATTGTACCCAATTCCTCTATATCAGCATAAAGTCAATCAAGAAACAGAAATTAAACCTTTCACTGCTGTGGGCATGTATATGCTAACGAGTTACTTCCATTATCATGACGAATAAAATAGTTTGAAGTATTTAACATCCAACATTTGTGCCTCATTGCATGTTATCATTTGCAAAGAACCTCATTTCAATATCTTGAATCGTTTATAAGATACCATGATTGTTCCAACGATGATTCGTGATGGACAAGAATGTCAATGGACGCATCATGTGAGACTGTCTGTTGGATATAAAACCCAGTAATTCAAGAAACGAAAGACGTATTGTTCTGCTCTCAATTTTAAGTAAATTGTCCTTTAGTACACCCCACAAATAAAAATCGCTCAGAGTTAAATCAGGATTTCTAGTGGACAAGACATTATTACTAATCACTCTTTCATCTAACACATCATGAATTGCGCGCAAAGAAACATTGACCGTATGACCCCTTGCCAGATCCAGTTGAAAAAATGTGACGCTTCATTCTCTTTCACTCAGTTCACTAAAGAATGGCCACAAAATGTTTTGCACATATTTTCACTTGTAACTGTGTCATTAAAAAAGGTTGGGCCTATTATTGTCACCACTAACTGCACAACAAAACCCTGTTTTCTGATTAGGGGTTCCTCATGAAGCGTAATAGGTCTATCTGTTCCCCAATGTTGACAATTTTGGTAATTAACATAACCATGTAAATGGAACCAAGCCTCATCTGAAAACAGAATGAGGGAAGGATGCATTTCACAGTCATGCACTAGTTCAGGGTGTACACGTGGACAAGGAAAAAATATTCCCAGATTTTTCCCAGTTAAAAATACACTTTCTCCCGGGTGAAAACACACTTTTTTTTCCGTGTTAAGTGACAGTATATTTTCCCTTATCAATCCTTTGAATGGTTATGGTTTTATACAAGGGCGTACAATTTCCCGGCACTTTAGAAAACGAAACTCAGGGAAAACTAGGCGTTTTGGAAATATCTTTGATGCGCAGCAACCTGTTCGCTGCGTATTTTTGTGTTACGAAAATATACATTGGAATTCCATCAAACACCACATGTTACTTTCCAAATCATTGAACTCGAGATTGAGATGCGCTTTTGTTAATCAGTCATAGCTCAATGTCACGTGATCTCGCCAGCAGATGACAGCGGATATTCATAGCATACGACACGTGATGTAGTCAGCGAACAGCAACATCACTGTTAAGTAGCACGAACACAAAAACAGGGAAAGTTAATAGTTTAAATTAATATACATAGTGTTGCTACAAGAAAAGCAAAGCTTTCACATATAATATTGGTCTCAAGCTGCAAGAGACGCCAAGGTTTCGCATGTAATGTTGATCTTTTTAGCGCGTGTTACACTTTAAGATATACCACACAATTTTTACTAATGACATAAATATCTGATCTTCGAGTTGATTTGTAAATGAGAGTCAAATGCTCTGAGATACTTGGTACATTCTTGCACGTAGTTCAACTTACGTAAAAAGATGTTTACTTCGAAAGTATCGCTTTTCAAACCACTATTCGCAATATTTTCCAGCGCCCTGTTAGAAATAGGTTCGTTTCAGCAGTTGCCAGAGAGCGCAGATAACAGGCGACATGCGCAGCTTTCATGATGAAGGAAACCCGTATGTACGTACATGTAAATGATTGAAAGATCATACATTAAGTCATAAAAGGAACAAGACATCAGAGGATACTCCAAGAGCATCGGAATTTCGTGAACCATATTAAAATGTGCACATTTAAAGTGCATAGTGCACATTCGTATGTCCAGATTCCCAATGAAGTAGACCTCGAGCTGATGTTAAGCTTTTCAGTGTGGTTTTTTGGATGTAAATTTTCTTGGAGCACCAGTACTGTATTATATCATGTTTGGTTCTTTATTGTGGCATAATGCCATACGTGCTAGAAAATGAAAACATGCACTTGAAATGCTGCAAACAGTTGAAACTAGCCAGTACTGTGGAATTAAACATTTGTTTTAAATACATTGACTGCCTCTGCGGAAAATGTTAATAAAAGTCAAATTTCTTTAGCAAACAGACAAAAATAACTTAATTGTTCCGCAAGGCGATTAATGCTTGACTGTCAGAAAGGTATAAATAAAATAAAATCTGAAACTAATGACATATTTTAGCCTTCCATAATTATGTGAATGTGTTTTAATTCACTTGATAGCTCCCGGCCACAGATATCCGTTTTTTTCATTTGACGTGAGAGTAAACGAAGGGAAACCAAAATCACTAAATGTAAACAGGGGTCACATGGAGGCTACCCACTATAACTCAGACTGCACTGTGCATCAGCCCCGGATCTTGCGAACCGGGTCAATTTTCAAAAATATGTTCATCTTTTAGCGCACATCTTTCTGAAAAGTCTGAAACATATGTGTTCAAGGGAAAAGTAAGACATATTATTTGGACTTAAGTATGCCTAAAGGCAGTGCCAGCCTTCTTCATAAAGCATTCTTCTACCGCACGTCACTGTATTTTGCTCTGTGGAATTGAAAAATGTATGTTTTGTAATGGATGCCACAAACTATATTCAGGACAGAGGAAACAAATGTCCTGTGGTGTCTCTCCTGCTCCCAGTCGGCCGGTTTGACAGCCTGCCACTCTTTAAAAAAAAACTCGCGATTAATAGTAGATGGGATTATTTGTAATCGGGAGAACAAGAACTCCTCAGAAAATTTGGACTCTTTAATGCCTATCAGCTAATAACTTGTGTTTTGTGTGACATAAAATGAAATATAGGATACATAAAACCAATAAAGATAAGAGATAAGCAAGAAATTACACATTTGTTCAATCCTTAGCTCCTGGCATTTTTTCTCTCTAATCTTGCTACAGCTTTACATGGCGTGCTTTTCTTTCTGCGAAAGAATCTATTACCTAATCAAAGTTCGTCAAACGTGTTGCTATATGAAAAATCGAAATGTCGTTATATAATACCGAAAAAGCAGTTAATACAAATAGTACCCAAGACTGGTGTGGTTTCTCGATCTGATTACGTCTATTTTGTCACTGTCTGCAAGATGAAACAAAATAGGCCTTTCTAGTATGGCAGCAATTTTGTAACACACATCTAATAAACAAGTCTGTTTTGGCGCAAATGGCCATTTTTATAGCACGACAGAATATAATTCACAAATTAACAATATCAAATCCTATTAGGTCTACTACAAGCAAAAAGCTTTATGGTTGAAAATAAGTTTCACATTTCATTCATACACACCAGTTTCTCAAGCATGAGATCGAAGAGTAGTATTCCGAAATTTTTATATAAATTTGGAATCGTGTTATTCTTCCATAATTTGTGTGATGTCCCCGCTTCTTCTCCTTCATCGTGCTAACAATCAATCTTGACATCACCAGTTCTGTAGCTATTCCTGCCATTGTCAAAATTTGTTCGCCGCTAACTTCACTAACCATGCCAGAACTACAGGTTTAGTTATCCCGCGATTATTTTCCGGTTAGCGCTATAACGTTTCCCACGTTACTACTAGCTGGGGACTGTACAACTGGTCCATACTAGTGTAGCGATCTGGCCAAAAATTTTCTGTCAAAATGTCATTTACTTGGATACAGCGAGAAGATAATATGTAATCTTTCTCACCTGTTATTCCTGTCAGTCGTTTATTTCCATTCTGGTAGTCTGAATCTATGGATTTCGCTACTAATTATAACAACGCCGATCATTCGCAAACCCAACCAACCATATACTCAGACGGCGATTGGCATTCATCCGTTCGGCTTTACTCCGCTCAACTCGTATAGCCCCGTCCCCATTTGTCTGCGGAAAGTTTATTTCTAGATGCGACGAGGATTCTCCTGACAGAGACATCACGTACACTATGCATGCATTCAAAAATCAACTTATGATTCATTCAGAAATAAACTTAAAATGGGATCAAAAACCAACAGGGAAGCGTTTCAAAATAATATGAATAATCTGAATATAATAGAGGGAAACATTCCACGTGGGAAAAATATATTTAAAAAGAAAGATGATGAGACTTACCCAACAAAAGCGCTGGCAGGTCGATAGACACACAAATAAACACAAACATACACACAAAACTCTAGCTTTCGCAACCAACGGTTGCCTCGTCAGGAAAGAGGGAAGGAGAAGGAAAGACAAAAGGATTGGGTTTTAAGGGAGAGGGTAAGGAGTCATTCCAATCCCGGGAGCGGAAAGACTTACCTTAGGGGGAAAAAAGGACAGGTTTACACTCGCACACACACACATATCCATCCACACATACACAGACACAAGCAGACATTTTCAAATGTCTGCTTGTGTCTGTGTATGTGTGGATGGATATGTGTGTGTGTGCGAGTGTAAACCTGTCCTTTTTTCCCCCTAAGGTAAGTCTTTCCGCTCCCGGGATTGGAATGACTCCTTACCCTCTCCCTTAAAACCCAATCCTTTTGTCTTTCCTTCTCCTTCCCTCTTTCCTGACGAGGCAACCGTTGGTTGCGAAAGCTAGAGTTTTGTGTGTATGTTTGTGTTTATTTGTGTGTCTATCGACCTGCCAGCGCTTTTGTTGGGTAAGTCTCATCATCTTTCTTTTTAAATATAATATGAATAATCGATAGACAAACATGTGCTGGATGCTAGGCGCTTTGCAAAACAAGTTTTTTCTTCTCAAGAATATGAATTTGGCGCCCCCTTTTCCTGGTTGCATCTAGCTGCTTGCTGCGACTGCTTGCACAGCCAACAGTCACATTCCTGTGGCCAGAAGCGAGAGAATCTACTACTCAAAACGCAACTCAACTGCTCATGCGCATGAGCCAGCTCGTAACTGCTAAAACGAATCTAATGTAAACAGTTGTGACTTCACGCTCATTGGAGGCAATTTGTTGTTATGAAGCATTGCATAGTCTTCCTAAAGCCTTTGACACATTTTGCTGTTGGCAGACGCTTGCATGAGCACAGTGTGTCATCGTTGTATATGGCGCACTTCCTTTGCAATTTAAGTTATTTTCGTTTTTTTATCTCGTTTATGTTTTATTGTTGAAGTATTATTATGCAATAGTGGGGTACAGTAATATCCTTTGTTAGACTATCGGTTCTTACAGTCAAAATTACAAAAAATTAACTGAAAACTAAAACAATGAAAAATTCCCAGAATTTTTAAAAAATCCTGGGTTTTTCCCGGTTTCCTCCTGGATGAAAAAATTCCCGGGTTTTTCCCGGATCGTATACACCCTGTAGTTTTAAAATCCTTTCGCAAAACTTAATAGTGTGCACAGGATCACCAGGTCGAAGTTCTTGTACTACTGATAATGTATAGCAGCTCAGCCCCTCGTTGTACAGAGGTGCACAATATTTGTGTTTGCTGCGAAAGATGTGCAAGAGAATTTTTAGAGGAATTTTCCAGGCGGTGTGCAATGCAGCAATATGAGCTTCTGTGAGCAATGTACAGAGTCATTTACACTTCTAGTCTTGAACACTTCCCCTTTCATGAAATTTATTCACTAATTTGTGAACTGCATCACAACTCTAACACCTGGAAACTTTCAAACAATCTCTGAACAGTACGAGCAGACACTGTACGCACATATGAATTGTAAATAAACACTCGTTGTGGAATTGGACAATTCACTCTTGCCATTGTTACATTTGAAAACTTCACTGTTCCCACTCATGATGGCTGTTTCACTGCTCGAATGACACTGGAAGACAAGGCCCATATGTCTGTACAACCTTGAAGGTAAAACCCATAAAAGAGGGGGGGGGGGGGCATATTGCGGTCCCTCGGGACCCATTCCACCAGCAGGCGCGGCTTCCATAGCCAGCCTGCAATACCCCGAGCAGGCAGTCATCAGATAGATGAAACACCCGGTATTTTCCGGACGAGGCACTTGTTTCCATCCCTTATACTTAAAACTTTTTGCAAAACCCAACACCTTGTTAGAGAATTATGAACAACACTACATGCAGTATACTTACTGTTAGGCTGGCATCATTAAGAGGCAAAGTACAAGTGGGACGAATCTTCTACTAATTCAGAACTAGGAAGGCCAGATCTAAATAAAGTTTATTGTGTAATATTTGTAAACATTACTTGAAAGCCAACACCTGGCCAGTGTCATTTTATCTCCATTTTACTTTTCTTGTTCCGTCCTCCAGCAATGTTTCATTAAGAGTAAATAACAGGACATTGGTAATTATGCTAACATAAAAGTGGGCTGGAATTACCATTCTACACAGAGTTTCTGGTTGTGCCTGAGGAAAAAAGTTCAGACAGAAATTGTAGCTATTTAGCAGTTTGCCTTCACCTGAAAATGGATTATACACCTGAAGAACAAATCCAAGCATCCATCACACGGAAATATACTATGATATATTCAAGACTGTTTACATGGCTCTAAGAAAACACCTCTTTTAGTTCACTGAACATATTTAAAATGCTTGAATTTTCGCACTTCTGAGAACAATGAATGAAACCAAGGGTACTTCAAAGGAAATAACAGGCTCTTTTGCAAAGTATTTGTAAGCATACACTTCAAATATGTGATGATACAAGGCTTTTTCTGTTATTAATAATTGCAGCAATGACATATGCGAAAAATAAAACGTGTTCCGTTCAGAAAGAGCCATGCTCGCCAACACATGGACAGAGAAGTCAGTAAAGTTTACATGGCGGTAGTACATACATAGTGTTCTGTAATAAAAGTTGTGTCTTCAGGAAAGATGCTGAAAGTGTTTATGTAATTATTTATTTCAAAAATATTTGCAAAGGATGTGTTTTTAAAAAAATCTCAAAAGCATTTTTACTGTGTGAAAATTTAAAATCTATTACTAAACCAAAAGAAAGGAACTTGTTAATCTATGAATCATAAATATTACACAAGATCAATATTAACTGGGAATACCGAAATATTTTGGAAGTATAGGGATGTGGCAGAGTAATTAGTTTTCTTATTTAGGAAGTGACTAAAGTGATCACAAATTACACAGATAATAATTTACTATACTTGAGAATTATTAATGCCAGCCAGAAATATTTGCACTCGCTGATATTTGGGTTAACAAAGATCCTTGATTGGCCTATCAAAGCAACCAACGGATAAAGAATTTCTGAATCAGATTATGCAATTACATTTTGAGCGTAACTGTTCTGAGGTACAAATACTATTCGGTGCTTACAATTCAACTGCTGGTGCAGTAAAGAAAGTGTCTAATTAATAGTATTCACAATCTTCAGAGATATATGTGATTACATACAATCCCTGGAAAAGTAGCAATGGAAATACTAAAGACAAGTTACTAAACACAGCGTTCCAAAATTCCTTCACCAAAGATGATGATGTGAATATTGCAGACTTCAAATCAAGAACAGCTGCCAACATGAGTAACTTAGATGTAGATATCCTCAGAGTAGTGAAGCAACTGAAATTACTTAATAAAAGTAAGTCTTCTGGTCCAGACTGTATCCCAAGTAGATTCCTTTCAGAGTATGCTGATGCAAAAGTTCCATATTTAACAGCCATATACAACTGCTCGTTCGATGAAGGAACCGTACCCAACGACTGGAAAGTTGCACAGGTCATACCAATATTCAAGAAACAGTGGGACTAATCCGCTAAATTACAAGCTCATATCATTAATGTCAATATGCAGCAGGATTTTTGAACATATACAGTGTTCGAATATCATGAATTACCTCGAAGAGAATGGTCTATTGACACACAGTCAACACCGAGTTAGGAAACAATGTTCCTGTCAAACACAGCTAGCTCTTTACTCACACAATGAGTTCAGTACTACTGACAAGGGATTTCAGATTGATTCTGTATTTCTACATTTGCAGAAGGCTTTTGACACTGTACATCACAAGCAGCTTTTAGTCAAATTGCATGCTTACGGAATACTATCTGTTATGTGACTGGATTCATGATTTCCTCTTAGATAACAGTTTGTAACAATTGATAGAAAGTGATCAAATAAGACAGAAGTGATTTCTGGTGTTCCCCAAGGTAGTGTTATACACCAGCCGCAGCTCCTTATCCACATAAAAACTTAGCAGACAATATTAGCAGCCGTCTTAGGTGGTTTACAGATGATGCTGTCATTTAACATCTATAAAATTTGTCAGTAAATCAAAACAAACTGTAAATGGTTTAGGAAAGATATCTGTATAGTGTGAAAACTAAACTGGCAATAAGCCCTAGAAGTGTGAAGTCATCTGGTTCAGCTTCAGTTACACAATAAATCAATCAATTTAAAGGCCCTAAATTCAACTAGATACCTAAAAAAACCCTCACCCAGCAGCGGCAGAATACACACTAACAAAAAGGTTTAACTTATGCAAACTTTCGTATCCAGTGGCCCCTTCCTCTGGCTGAAGACTTGAAGGGGAAGGAAGAGGCTGGAAGAAACTGTACCCCTTTTCCTAAACCTCTCCAGTCCTTTTCCTTGACTCCTCTTCCTTCCCCTCCAACTCTACCGATAGGAGGAGAGCCATTGGCCCTGAAAGCTTGCGTAAATTAAACCTTGTGTGTGTGTTCTCCTGCCACCAATTGATGAGTAGAGTTTATCTATTCAATTACATTATATTCTCAACTAAATACCTAGGAATTACAATTGTGAACAACTTAAATTGTAAAGAACACATGGAGAATGTTGTGGGGAACGCAAGCCAAAGACTGTTTTATTGACAGAACACTTATAAGATGCAATAGATCTACTAAAGAGACTGCCTACGCTATGCATATCCGTCCCCTTTTTGGAGTACTGCTGCGCGGTGTAGTATTCTCACCAGATATGATACAGGATTTGGGGTAGACATCATTAAAACAATGGTGTTTGTTGCAGCAGAATCTTCTCACGAAACTTCGATCATCAACTTTCTCCTCCAAATGCGAAAATATTTTGTCGACACTGATTACATAGGGCGAAATTATCATAATAATAAAATAAGGGAAATCAGAGCACACACAGAAAGAGAGAGATGTTTGTTTTTCCTGTGCGCTGTTTGAGTTTGGAATAGTGTTATTGTGAACATGGTTTGATGAAGCCTCTGCTAGGCTTCACTGCACTGTGATTTGTGCAGTATCCATGTAGATGTAACAGATTTTAATCTTGTAAGCAAGCTACATAAGATAAGCTCGGACACAAAGTTACTTAAGCTACTTTTCCATAGTGTCCCTATAAGCAGATCACCGCGTAACCACTGTGAGATTCACGCAATTCTAACATTAAAAAAATGTTTTAATCTATTTGATGTTAAATTAGCATAAATGTGAAGACATACAGTACCTTAATATAAAGATAGTTTTTTTTAAGCTATTGCTGTTAAAACAATGGCAGCTTACAAAATGGTGGAGTAGATAAGTCATCACATTCACATTAAGACTTTTTGCAGAATTTTGATGTGGCTGTGCTTCAGTCACCATCGAATTTTGCGAACATAAACCAAAATATGTTGTCCCTAAAAGCACTTACACTGTGTGCAACAGACTTAGAAAGACAATTGCGATATGACTTACCATGAAGACTATAGTACATTCAATTTTGCCAGAACATTCAGCTGTGAGAAAGATCTGTTCCCGACTGAATGCCATACATTCTGACCGAAGAAATTATATCGTATACTATATCACAAAAGTTGACAGAACTTTCAACATTCATATGAGCTGGAAACTAAGCAGCACAGAACTGGATGTTTCAAGACGATCCAAAATGAACAAATATGATACGATCATCAAACACTTTCAAGAAAATGATCACTTGTTTGTTTGCATATTTCAACACAAGCACTGCTTTAGAGGACCAAAGAACAGTCAATGCTGAATAAGGTAAAACAATGCAACATTCTTCACTATGACAGTGCCAGTTTCAATTTAACAGAGAAAAACATGAAGTTAATGTTTCATTACCTGTATTCATCCAGTACACCACCTATTAAAGTCTTTTTGTTCCCTTTTGTTAAACGAAATGTGTTGACTTCAGTCATCTCAAGAAGGTGCTGAATCCATGAAAAACTGTCTCTTTGAGGTACCTACATCACAGTGGAAAAATATTTCCAAAACTGGTTTGAACACATGCCAAAGTAGTTAATCACTTTCAAAGCCACATACTTTAAGAGGAGCAACTGATTTGAACTGGAAAAACATTTTTCTTTTGCAGATTTTATTAAAAAGGGTCTCTCATAACAGTTGCCTCCACACAAACAGGATATATTTCATTAATTTTATTTCATCCCAAATACACAATGAACCTATTAGAGCTGATTTGCACTTTACATCAAACAACTTTTTTAACTGTGTTCTACCAAAAGCACAATACCTACAAATCGTTCATATACTATCTGCCCTGCACTCTACCTGGCCCTCCCCCGCTCCGACTCTCCCCTCCCTGCAAAGACACTTCACACAGAGCAAGTGGATTATGATACGTTCTTTAAACACACATTTAGGAATCAAGCTCCCAACTTTAAGGGGACACCAAAACTGAGTATACTCATTATGAAACAACTCCCCAATGTGCACTTAACAAGTAACATCTGCTTAAGCCTTTCAGTGACATACACTTCTCTTGCTATTTTGCTCCAGTCTATATGACCTGGAAGTAATATACTTTTCTTTTTATTAAATAACATGTTCATAAAACTCTCTGAATGTTTATAATAGCTAGAGCTCTTTTTTACCCAAAATTTTTTCAGATGTTTAACAAAGTTCGTGCCAAACATTAATTTTTACTTATGTAGCGTTATTAAACATGAAAAAAATCTTTTACCTGATCCGCTGACGTAAGAATTTTTTGTGAGATTTGCTGGCATGTTACACGTGCATGTTTCAAAAACTTAATTTCTTATAATATAGCATGTACTGTCAACAAGTGACTTGCGTGTGGCAAACAAATCACCAATACTGAGATGTAAGTTGCTCTATATGCCTCTGATAGTGAAGACTTAATGTGGGTTCTATACGACACGACATACAGTGAACAGAGCAATATTCAAAACTATTCCTTCAAGAATTAACCAAATAAAATGGCAGCTGTGATCAATTGTGCAACAGATGTCTTTCTGCAGCCAACATCGTCAACACTGAGGAATAAGGACAATATACCTCGTCCTGACTTAAAAGTGGGCCCCCATCATCCTTTTAACCTTACCCGACCTATCCCTCCACTGTGGAACAAACTGATAATCTCAAATGCTACAATATAATTTAACTGGACAGAGAAAAAATCTGCTCACCAAGCAGCGGCAGGAGAAAACACACACAAAAGGTATTCCAGGTTGCAAGCTTTCGGAGCTACTACTTCTAGCAGAAGGGGAAGGGAGAGAGGTGAAGGAAAAGGACTGTCAAGGTTTCAGAAAAGGTGTGGAGATTGGAAAACTCACCCGGAACCCCAGGTCAAAGGTCATTTATCGGACAGGATGAGAAGCGAAGACTGATTCTTGGGGTATTTCCCACTTTCCAGTCTGGATAAAACTCCTCTCATACTCATTAACCCCTTGCATGATTTTCGTACAAATTTTTCCTATTTTCTTGCCTTTAATATCTTCACATATTACATTCATTCTTTTCTGAACCATTCTTTTGCACTGTAAAAACAAAGGTCCCATATTCTTTTTCTTGAAACCTGCTTGTCCCTTGCAGTTACTCCCAAAGGCCTAGCAGTGAAAGTCCCTGTCTCTAGGATGTAACCCTGCTCTACACCAGCCCCTTTTAAAGTTTCAAATACAGCAATCTTTTGCAATTATCCAGCTAATCTGTGACCTACATGCCTCATCCTTCAATTTCCGCTCCACCAAACTTCTCTCCTACAAAATCCTACAATTATTTGCCCCTCACATTTCTTTGGATAGTATAATCTGCCAGGCCAACTCCAAGCTGCAACATGACAGACTTAAAGCCAAAAAGCTATCCACAACCTTCTCCTAATTACCTCAACAGTGGTGTTTCCGTTCCTGTCCTCCTGCAGCTCCTTAAACAGCCACATCATCAACCACGACTCCTCTTCTACAAACTGAGCTTGGGCAATATCCTTAAAAACCCCCAGCCTTTACCACTGACCCTCAGACAAGTAACAACTCAACCAGTCATAACAGTACAGTTCTCACAACCGCTCCTCTACTGCACTCTCCCCTCCTGAAATACCTAACCGTCTCACTTTCAGTCCTAAATCTGTATTTAATCATGCTACTTTGGTGAAAGACTAACACTAATGAAAGTATCAGTTTGCAACCAAAATCCCAAAACCTTTCCAAAAGCAAAACTGAAATTGAACCCTGCCTTGAACAGTTACAATCACAATCCCAACTTGATCCACCAGCACTACCTCAAAATCATACCTTACAAGCCTTCCAAAAATTCCTCACATTCAGTATTGCTTAAGAAGCCTTCCTAAAGTGCCTACAACATGATCATAACCTGTCCTCTGCAGAACTCCATGCCCTTCGTTCCCTAAAAGCTGATGGCTCAATCATTATCCTCCCAGTGGACTAAGTATCTACCAATGTGGTACTTGACCAACAGGAGTATGTATGTGGAGGCGTACGCCAGCTGTCCAACACCTTTACATACAACTGCCATCACGATCCCATACCTGTGATTCAAACCTCAGGCCCCTCTCAAGGTCTAACGTCTCAATCCATAGAATTTCTTACCCAAACGAAACCATGGACACCCAACTTTTTACCTCCTCCTTACGATCCACACTCCCAATCACCCTGGCCATCCCACAGTTGCTGGCTTCAAAGCATCCACTGAATGTATATCTGCCTTACTTGATCAACACCTGCAACCCAAAGTACAAAGACTTCCCTCCTATATTAAAAACACCAATCATTTCCTAGATCATCTGAAATCAGTGTCCATTCTGCTCCACACACCCACCTTGCTTGTCACCACTGATGCCACCTCCCTCAACACCAACATCCCTGATGTACATGGTAGGTCTGGTGATGAACATTTCCTCAGTCAGTGTCCACCTGATTACAAATATGACATCCTTCCTGCTCATCTTAATCAACTTTATACTTATGAACCACTACTTCATCTTTAAGAAACAGACATAAAAACAGAGGGTACAGCCATGGAAATCAGGAATCAGGATGGCTCTTTCCCATGCCACCCATTTCATGGGTCATCAGGTGTGTGTGTGTGTGTGTGTGTGTGTGTGTGTGTGTCAGGGGGGGGGCAGTGCTTTCCTGGGATCCATGAGCCTGAAGCCCTTGGTTTGGATTAGATACACTGATGACATCTTTGTTATATGGACTCTCAGTGAGGATGACCTGTTAAAATTCTTGGAATCCCTAAATACAGTCTCCCAATTAAATTTCACATGGTCCAATTCTGATTCCCATGTCACTTTCCTTGATGTTGATCTCATCCTCACTATAGGTCATCTCACATTAAATCTACTCACAAACAACAGTACTTACATCCTGACAGTTGGCATTAAAAGGCAGTCCCCAACAGTCACTCTTTCCTTCTCATCCCGTTCGGTAAATGTGCACTGACCCAGGGTTCCAAGAGACTTTTCCGAACTCTACCCCTTTTTTCCTCCTTCAACCTTTCTGCCAGAAGAAGCCACTGGCTCCAAAAGCTTGCACTCTGTAATACCTCCTGCCACCACTTGAGTAGATTTTTTTATTCATCCAGTTACATTATATTTTCAGAAACTGGTTTCAAATGCTAGGACAGTGGCACTTCTGTTCGTCTGTCAGCATTAATACACATTATGCCTTCTGACCGTAAGTATTTGCCAGCAATCGTCTTAAATGATTAAATATTGCTAAGTTTTATTTCAAGCATTAATAATGATAAACATAACTTGTAGTTCTTTTGTGCTGATGTAAAACATCCAAATGAAAAAGGCTGGAATATATTTTGGGTTACACATTGTATAATTTGATAAATCAATTACAGAAAAAAGGCAACATACCAACAAATTTGTTGCAGTTCACTGTATTTGGGAAAAATGTCTATCCCGGAGCAAACAAGACTTTAACAACTGACAGCATTTGAAAGTTTATGTCCCTGCAGAAAGCATATTCCAAAGTAAACCAGTGAAATTGGGCACAAAAATATGGATATTTTGCAAAAAAAATTCTTAAGTACAAATTTATACAGTCAAAACTACAGGAGCAACAACAGAAAAATGAATGAGTTGACAGTTGCACTTCACCTCACCAATGAATTATGAGGTCAGAATATACCTGGTAACTTTTTTTTATCATCTTACTTAAAAAATGACACTAATGTGGACGGCAATATGCCAAAGAAAAAAACCTCACTTATGAGGATATGTCCTAGTCAGCAATACATACAAGACGTCAAAAATTATTATTGATTAAAGTGGAACTAAAGGGGCTATTAGAACACTAACATCTAAGAAATAATTTTACTTGTAAACAACAGACGTTGTGCAAATAGTTATCTTCAACATTCTCCGTGTTTCTGAATACAACTAGTTTTGTAGACTTCAGTAGATATCAGCTGCAGCATGAACTGACGAGGAGAGAGTTCTTACACTTTGATAACCAATCACAGTGACATACTGCATTAAGAAAACACTTTTCCAAAACTGGACAAATCACTGATGACTTTCAACAACATTTTTAAAAATTCTTCAAAACTGATTTCGCTGTAGACAGAATTCATTATGAAATAACCAAAACTTCGTAAACTTTATAATGTGGACATTCTATTACTTGTCCTTGGGAAACAACCTATAATCATCCTCTTCAGCAACTGGTGCTAGCCTCGATATCATCCAAAACTCTCTGTGAACTATAGAACAAACGAGAAAAATTGGGAAAAATCTAAGTTTGGGTTTCTTTTTCTTGCTTTCTTTTTTAAATCTCTTGAAAATTTTCAGTCGTACGGAGGTGTTTCTTTCGTTTCCAATACATAAAATTATATACTGTATTCCATACTATGAAATGAGTAGTAAGAGTGAGAGGGAAACATAAATTCACTCACAAATCAACAATGTCAAGGAGGTGGGAGAGTGTAAACAAAACCCTTTAGTTTATGAGCATGCAAGCAGCATGTTCCCCATGATTTGGCAGGACATCAATTTGTAAACTGGACAGCAACATACTGCAGCCAACCACACATCCACTGAATTTGTCACATAATAAACATCAGTTGCTAATCAGCATCAAGAATAATTTTCAGAAGAAAAAAACTGAAATTACAGTAGGTCCCTCAAATTATTTTCAGAGCACAAGGGTAATATTAAAGAATCAGACATCACTTTGTAGAAAAAATGTATTTATGTAAAACAATACATACACACATTAAAACAGCTACAAATGGTTCTAACACACCTTAGATTACATAATTAAATCGACAAAGATTCCAAATATTGTAAGCTGCTGAAAAAAGGTGCTGATTTCCAAATAATGCCGAGACATGTGTTTTATTTTTCCTCGATAAAGAAAACCACATCAAAGTAATATGGATACTTACTAATAAATATGTATAATCTATATGAATGCTAATCTGTAACACTAGATACACTTAGTAAGCAATGACAATGTGTGTCCTCTTCTGGACTGACTTCAGTTTGCCCAAGCTGGGATATATTTATCAGCCTACACAGCTATAAAATCTATCAATTATCTTTTTTTTTTCACAAGTAACACTAAGATACTGGGAAATGAAAGAAATCTGAAACAATGTCATGATTCCTGTTTTGTTCCAATCAAAATATTCTACAAAGAATCTAGAACACAACCGGCAGCATACCTGTTCACATCTGTCGCGCTAATTCCACGGAACGCTTCCGACCGACATGCCGTGCGGGAAGCCTTTCTAAGTCGGATGTGTTCAACGTCTTTTGTAAGTACAGACTAACTGTTTCCTTATACACTTCTTTTCAATGTTGTAAGTACACAACTGTGTCAAAAGGGGATAAATGGTCTAAGTGCAACTTTCTCTTTCAGTGAAAAAATGGACCGTGTTTAATTTTCTATGGAATGAGACTTCATAACAGGGTTAATAATATTTTGCTGAACACCAACAGCACGTAATGCACATGATCGTGAAGCAAAGAATGTGCCCACCCTACTTGTTGAACAAATGAACAGAAGAATTCTATTTCAAAAATTCTCCTTCAAAAATCACGAAGAGAAGAATGCTTAAAAGTAATGGTGTGGATGTATCAGACTACAACAATAATTATCTATCAAACAAGACAGAATATCTGAAATCTATCTAGCATGTTCAAAAAGAAACAAGAGAACAAAGGTGAGTTGCCCGTTACACCGTCACGCCGCGCCGCAACACAACAGGCGATTGTCTTCCGTTTCATTCCGGCCGAGGCTTCCCGCGTGAAAAATTTCACCGGACTTCGACGCTACGGACCGGCTTATAACGGCGACGGACAGGCGGATGATTGCGTCTTAATACGGTGCAAAGCGGCGAGGAGAGAGCGTTCCACGCGCGCCCGGTCTAATACAAAATAAATACACAATTAGCTGTAGACTTATCTTGAACAGGTGAGAATTACCGATAAAAAGGAAACAGAACACGTACTTACACAAGGTATAAAAAAAGTAAAACAAAACAAATAGGAGAGGAATATGAAGCTTATACAAGTCCAATCAAAGTTAGATGATGACTCATGAACTACAACAGAAAATAATAGTACAGAAACAGTGAACTGAGTAATTTACCCACAAAAGACAACTCTATGTTATGGACACTGCAGGTAAGGCTGTTTCATCAAATTTTCTTCTAAAAAGGGGACCAGATGGGGCATGCATTACTGACAAGGAGTTCAGTTACACCTAATTATTTCACAGCCAGCCTGAACTGGAAGAAAAAAAATGTTAAGCATTAACTAAAAAGTGAAGCAGGGCTTGAATTCATGCTATTTTTACATGGGGGCAGCAAATAAATGCAGGAGTAAAAGAAATTAATAGACAAACTTGTGTATTCATAAAAACTTACCTTCTTTCCTCAAAGCTATCGCGACTGAAGTCTTCAAACATACGACTGAAAACAAGAAAATTAAAATGTTAAAATAAAAATCGGAATGAATTAACAATATGGCGATTACACAATAATACACCCTTAAACATTCTTTAATCATTTTAAGTAAATAGCCACTTTTAATCAAATTACAAAGATGTAAAATAACATAGGCACATACGTAAATTATGTAAATTGCACTTGAATGGAAAGAGATTGACAAAAATTTGCAGACTTGCAAAGAGAAGACTACCAGTTACAGGACACAATACGTTACAATAACAATCAGAGGCACACACCTTGTGACCCACCATTTTTCATGAGCTTCAGCATGTTAATCACATGTACATGAAAGAAAATACAACTCTTTTGGAGATCTTATGCAGGATCTTTTTCAGATCAGACGGAATTGTTAAAACACTAGAAAATAAGGATATTTTATTTAAACATCAGGCAACAACTCTTTTTCAACTGTAGATTCAATCAGTTGCAGTGGTAAATGTTCTTACTAATTGGTGTGGCAACAATATGGTACACAGTGTCTGCCTCCAGTTTACAATCAACTTGCATTCCCATGATTTGAAATTTTACTTCTTGCATTATTTATACTGTCATTTTAAATAAATTTTTCATCTCTGTTTCTCAAAGACTTTCTTTCTCATGTTATTCCTCTCTACAAGAATTCTTACATAATTATATGCAAACACGAGGTTACTTTAGTAAATTAATACTTGGGGCATATCTGCTATGGGCTGGTATGAAATCTGACACAGATCAAATTATTCTGTCGTACTACATGATCTGCAATAAAAATCTTTTAGCCCAGGAGAGATTCCAGCAGTATTTGTATAACACTTTTTGATCTTTCTCCTCCTCTTAACATTCTAAAGCACAATATATTCCGTAGGGAGAAAAATAAGACAAATAAGGTAGTCCACATACACAAATGAAGTATGACAGTGTCCTCCTCCACAGTAAAAGTTGTTTGGCTTAATACAAAATATTCTCGCAAAAGTTTTTGCAAGAAGCAGAATTCCAACCCACATACATATAACTTGACTGATCTGAACACAAATTTCACATCATCTGGCCGCCCCAGTCAGCAAAGAATTTCCTTCTTAATTATATCTGCAACAGGTCAAAACTCACCAATTCCTTGTAAGCTCTTAGGTATATGTAAAATATTTATATATGGCTCAAATTTCAACCATTTCAGAACACAAATTTTCAGAAACAGATTACAAAGGAAACTCCCCATATTTGATGAGGCCAACTTGTACAGGAGCAAATTTAAATTTCCGTAGTGCAGAAATTAGTTGTCAAAAATATATAAAATTCAGGAATTGTTAACATATCTTAATTACATTTAAAATAAACATACTGTGGAATACTGTCAAGCGATCATACAGTCACACACAACTCTCCCTCTGAAAGCCCAACAGTTATGCTATATAAGCTGAAATTTATACATTCATCTTCATTTGCCTTTTTGATGGCCTTATAAGCAAAAGCAATGTGCACTGAAATATTATCAGTCTTCTAAATACAGGGTATATAAAAAACAATCATGTGATTTTTAAAAAATCATAACTATTATGTTATTTGAGATATGGGCATGAGCAACCTACAGTTGTAAAGAGCAAACTCTCGAATTGTGTGTTGTTCCTGCTAGGTAGCAGCAGTGTGTGCCCACTTCAGTTCTAGCAAAACTGGTGTCAGGACAACAAAGAGTTTTGTATTCTAAGTTTTGTGCAGTGCGGGTCAGTAATAACCGTCCAACAGAACTTTCATACTAGATATTGCGTAGATCCTCTTAGAGCACAGAGCATTAGACAATGGCATGAACAATTCCGAGAATCAGGTTGTTTGTGTAAAGGCAAATCGCCACGCCGTCCCCTAAGTGCCTCACAGATGTCGAAAGCATCCGCTATAGTTTCATGAGAAGTCTGCAGAAATCCGTTCGCCGTGCAGCTGCGGATTCTAATTTCATTCTTGGCAAGATGGAAGATGACAGATTTCTTACACACTTAGGCTTTAGTGATGCGGCAACATTCCATTTAAATGGAAAGGTGAACTGCCAATGTGAAAATATGGGGCATGGAATAACCACATAAAAGTTGTACAACATGAGGGACTCTCCAAAATTTCTTTGTGCAGCTTCACAGGAAAATGTGTATGGTCCATTTTTCTTTGCCAAGAACACTAACAGGAAACACGTATCTCCATGTCCTTAAGAACTGTTTTCTCACAACTGGAGACTCATTGGAATGGCTTCATTTACTAACAGGATAGGGCACCACCACACTGGCACCTTGAAGTGCAGGGATTTTTAAATCAAAGGATTACTGAATGATGGATAGGTTGCACTGGACGAAATGATTCAGCCTTAGATTACTGACCTCCAAGGTCACCAGACCTGACTATGTGATTATTTCTTGTTGGGGTTTATAAAAGACTGTTTACGTGCTTCCATTACGAACAAAAACCGCTGCAACGAATGAACTGAGACATTGCATAACAGCAGCTGCGGAAGCTATAAGCTATGGGAACAATTTTAATATCACATTGACATATGCCATGCATCTCAAGGGGGGGCATATTAAACCCGGTGGTGGTAGCAAAAGGGGCGCAGGGGACGGGGAAGATCGTTCCAATTTATGAAGAAACAAAATTCATTGTATATGTTTATTAGTTTGAGGAATATAGACAGCCAATTCTTTTTGATTCACCCTGTATTTTAAGTACCGCTACACAACAAAGTTCAATATTTTTTTTTAACAAGTGCCTTACTATTGCCTAAAAACATGCTTCTTATTGGCAAATAAATCATGAAAAGTTAAAATCTGATGCTCTGATGAGAGCCACTAAAATCCACATTGTGATGGGGCTGCTTACTGGAGGAGATTAGCATGTTTCAGATGATTATCGGATAGTGAGGTACTCGGCTGCGCGATTATCAGCACCCGTACAAATTCTCAGTCCTATCTTGCCCCTTGCATGAATGATGAGGACAAAACAAACACCCAGTCATCTCAAGGCAGGTGAAAATCCCTGACCCCACTGCATTAAGTGCCCATTACATAACCTATGTTTTATGAGCATCAAAAGAAGTGCACCACAGAGTGTTAGCTTCACTTAAATATAACTCCCTGTCTGTAGTGCCACTTGACATGCTGTTACCCAGACAGAATAACATCTGACAGGACATGACAGATTGAGCAGAGATTTGTTGGAGGGAGGGTGTTTGGTGCTTTTGCTCATCTGTCTGCAATGTTTCCCTCCATCCCTTCATTCCAGTTACCCTGCACAACACTATTACTTCCTACCTTAGAGAGAATACGAGTACCTTGTACCGCTTAGGCAAGACATCAACAAGCTTTTAGTGTCCACAGATCACAGTATCAAAATATGAATATGATATCAGTTACACGTGCTTTAATCATATTTTAAGGGTACAGATTAAAGAAACCTTAACATTTGAATATACTTCTTGGTTTCCTAATAACAGTGTGAAATTCACTTAAAATGGAAGCTTCACAGTTAAATAATTTTGGAAATATCTTGCTCAGACAATAATGAAATACTTTGCAGCCAAGAACAAGATATAGACACTTACTCTGAACATTTTGTTGGCAAAACAAGATTAATGTAGTTCAGGCTGCAATTTTTTTTCATATAAGGAACAAAGCTGATTACAATGTTTTGTCTGGAAAATGAGATCAATAATGTACCTTAAGAACAAAACACTTGAAAAGGTCGAAGAAACTTTTTATCACAAGGAACTGGCACATTGGCAGCCATATTTTTGGAAGTAAACAGAAAATAGTTTGAACTATTTCAATAAGCATTTATAGTAAGAATTTGATTCTATGGCATCTGACAGACCAAAATTTCATCAATGACAAAAGACTGAAGCAGAAAGAAATTCCACAATTTTTGGAACTGCTAATTACATGTACAGAAATTTCATCACAACCATGAACCACACAAAAACTGTTGGCGAAGACAAAACTAAAAGAAAGGGATTCTGCTTAGTGCGAACAAATTTCTTGGAAAATTAATTTTCAATTTCAATTACAAAATGTGGTACTTTTGCTGTTTACTGTGACCAAAACAATGGCTCCTTTATGTGCCATTTGTTGTTAGCAAATGGTCTACACTAATTTAACTGTAGGGCACGAATGCTGGATTACATGTAAAGCAGCAAGGGACATTGAGCAGGTAAGGAATTTTCCACCAAGTGTGCACACACACTTTTACTGGTTTCTGTTGGCAGTACTGGTGGTAGCAGCTCCACAGTATGGGCTTATCTGTCCGTGATTTTAAGAACAGTAAGGAACGGGACTAATTCCAAAATTTTTTAGTAAAGTATATTGCCAAATATTCCAGTTTACCAGTCATATATTACAAACAAATCTAAGCAAATCTCCAATTTTTGTACAGTAATTCCAAACCAAATTTAATACAATAAGGTTTCTGGCTGTGAGTAGATATGAAGAAACAATCTTCAGTAAGTGGAGACAGTGTACTCAAGAATGACTGATACACTGAGCGAATCTCTGAAATATCGAAGTGTCAAATGACTCAGTCCATTAAAAACAACAAAAACTTTACCCTTCAGAACACTGGCATCACCACCTACCTGAGCGGTGTGTGTGTGTGTGTGTGTGTGTGTGTGTGTGTGTGTGTGTGTGTGTGTGTGTGTGTGTGTGTGTGTGTGTGGGGGGGGGGGGGGGGACAATCCACCCAAATATTCTTTTGAAAAGCAGTTTCAGTTTCTTCCCCCTTTGTTAACACCAAGTGATACCACTGACCAAATATACTCAAGCTTAAGTAATTACTTATGAAAAGCTCTTGTGCAGTAAGAATTATTGGTTTGCAGATTTATTAACATGCCACCACCATTATATCAAAACCACTTACATTATTCATTAAAAAAGACAATATTCCAAGTTTTAATGAATTGTGCTGGTATGACCACGAGTGATAAGGCAACAGGGTAGATAGGAACAATCTGCTTGGTTTTGCTGTAAGTCTGTAGGATGGGTGATCAAGAGGCAAACTGCTAACAATGTAACGCCATGCGACAATCGCAATCCGGCTGGAATAATAATAAAATTAGTCACGTGCTGGAGTCAAGAGGAATTGAAGTGTGTTCACAGCAAATCATGGATATTGTCTGGTTTTAAAAGCAAAGGAACGATGGCAAGTAAATATTTATTACAAAATGTATTCCACATGACTATGTTAATACTGCAGTGTACTTGAACAGCTAGTTTACTGGAATTTATGATTTTTTAAACTGATCTTAACAGCCTGTTGTGTTCAAAACATTTTTCCTTTACTCTTCCGTGCAAAAAGCTTTATAATCGAATAGCAATTTACCCATTGCAGCTCTGCGCACATTACTTGGCAACAAAATACCTACGCAATGTAAATTTTGAAGGGTATTATTCTGAAGGAAAAGATTTCAAGCAGTTAGCAGTTCCTCAGTTATAGATGTTTGCCAGATGAAATTTTTGTACTTTTCCTGCGGCTGAAAACTTCCCATTAACCTGGGACCAGTCGCACACAAGCGATAATCTCTGTTACAATATGAGTGTACCAAACAATGTGCTGCTCGAACACTGCCCGAGGTGGACTGCATTAGTGTAAGGTAATGGGAAATTGGGTTGCAAAATTGGATTGTACTGTTTTCGTTTAAAGTACAAAATTTTCACACTATGATGACTCAAGTAAAACGTATTAAAAAGGATTTTTTAATTATGATTATATAATTAATCTGTGTACTTAAATTGCAGGTTATTTGCAGAATTCCATTATCCACAGTTTTCAAATCCCTAATTACTGCAGACAATTTAGAGTTTATTGTATTTGCATTTCCAATCAAATTCAAGCACAATTTACTTTAAAAACTATTCAATTTGAAACAGTTTTTGCTGTTTAGTACAGAATAAAGAATCATACACATGGTGTCAATAAATTTAAATGTAAATTTTTTATACTTTGTAACTGCAAAACTTTTTTTCAAATTTGTACACTTTGGAAGTTTTAAGTGCCACAATGTGGCCTGATGTATCCAGAATGCTCTGAAGAGTGGTTTTCAGGTCCTACCTTCTTCAAGGGGGTCTTACATTTAGACTCCTTGTGATTATAACCTTCCTCTTGAGGTCCCTTTTCAATAATTTAAAGTGTAATGCACACGGAATACAACTGTTCACCCAGCCCTAATATTCAATGGAAGCCGATATGTTGTTAACATTTGTTCATCTTAGGTGATTGTTTTAACACTAGAACACTCAGTTTCATAATGACCTTTTTTAGTTTTTACATAATAACTACATTTCACACAATGGAGTAACATTTCCTGTCATGAGTTTTATTCATTTATTACATATTTTCAATGTTCTGAAAACCACTGCATTTCACACAACTTATAATTTTTCTGTAGGTTTCAGCTGTAATACCCAGGGTTGTTACACTCATCCCTTTATTGGAATACTGTAATTTCACACACTCCCAAACTTCAGTTATTTTACTTTGTAATGGAATAATTAACTTCTGTTCATGTTACTATGGTATGAATGGACAAAAAAATTTATTCAGCAACTTACTTAGGAACTACGCACTGTACATGTACAGTTGCTCACCTCGTAGGACCTCAGAATATCCCGAAAAGAATGAAAATGAGGTAGCACAGAAATGCCATACATTTCAAGTTCTTAAACTGTGCAAGTGTAATAAAACCATTTATAAGTGTGATGTATGTGTGAAGAAGGCTTGTGGAAAATGCACAAGAAAACTGAATACAAATGTCAATTGTGTATAACCTAGCTAAAATTGCTGTAAACCTGAATAGTTCCATTTTTCTATGCAATTACAATTAAGTAAACCCCTTCACTTGCATAGTCTTGTTTGGGTTTTACAGGTTTCAGTTAAACTTGATTTTTTAATAACTGATGTTATTTGTACTCTTTTGCATTTTATTCACAATTCTGTATATTAAGTAGCATATATATAAAGTAAAAGCACTGAAATATGGTAATTGCATATAATTTTTAAACAATTCGGAACATTGTTATGTAGAAGGGGTCAAAATCACCCCTCCAGGCATTAGAAAGGGCAGGAAAATCTGTGTGTTCTACTGGTAGAGTGTATGATGTACTTAAGCTGTACAGTCAATCTGTGGAATTCCAGTTTACTTCAGTGAAATACTTTTACAAGTAATAGAAAGTAAAACTGACAAATTTGCAGACTTCTGATGTAGTGTTTAATTCAATGGTACTAGGAAATTAATTGAAAACAGCGTCATGACACACACACACACACACACACACACACACACACACACACACACACAAAATTATCAAAAACTCAGCATGCAATGGAAACATTTTAGCAAAAAGGTTTTCACCTTCATGCTCTCTTGGAATCACCAACTAGAGTCCATTTAAGAAGAATTAGTCATTTTCAACTAACAACAGAATGAAAATGATGTGGAATGGAAAAGAACTTAAATACTGTCCATCATCAGAATACTATACGTAGTTTGCTTCTTTCTTCCAGAATAATTTGGTGACAAGTTATTACTATTTCTGGCTAGAAGCAACCATGAAAAAATCTCCCACAGTTACAAGCAAACCACCACCACCACCACCACCACCATCTTGATCCTCATTACCAAGTTTAACTTAGTTTCTTCGCAAGTGATCGCATGACTTGTCCATCTGGCGTCAAAGTCAAGAGGATAAATTATTTCCATAGTTTTAGTGAAACAGCTAATAGCGTTTTTGGTGATGCTGTACCAGTGAGCATTTGGACAATAGTTCAACTGTGTTTAACTATTGGATTCAAGGCAGCAACAAAGGTGCGTAACATGCAAAAAGATTTTTCTCCACTGCTTCCGTTCTCCCATGCGGTGAGATTTTCCAGTCAGCAACCATTCTGTATTTCTCTGCTGCAGTAACTTGCACCCAAGTCCCAAAAAAGGTGACTTTTGCAATTCATATGATGAAAATGCTTGAGAAATTTCATCACCTTTGACATTGAGGCCACCTGTTAATTTCTCTACCTCTGCACCCACCTTTACATCTGCAATCATGACACTAATACTGCCTTAAATGTGAGGTAGTGATATGTTCTTAAAATACCTAGTTTTAAACTGTTAATGCCTGCATTTCATTTTAATCAGTGTTAACATAGAAAATTGGTATGCTGTTTGCGTTTCATCCTCCATATCACCTCCGTCATACTGCTACATTCTTATGGAGGTAAATAGTAAGCAGATCCAATTTTATGTGGTATACATTTGGACACATTCCTACATACACCTTATAAAAATATGGACCCAATGTTCCACACTTTCCATGTCAGTCGGAAATTTTAATCCAGCCACTCAATAGACTGGGTTTTTAACTCCAATCCCCAGTGTGATTTTTGTGCCTTCCATTCGTTCCAAATGGTCAGTTCATAGTAAATTACAATCACGCTATCCAGAATTTCTAATCCAGGAAGGAAACAAATGAATTCTATGGTTTGCATCAAAGTTAAGTTGCCAGAACAATATAACAGCTCACATCATAGCATTTAATAATACAAACTAGTTTTAAATTGAGGGTTATATCCAGAAGTGTGCTGCACCAATGAACAGCCACTCAATAGACTGGGTTTTTAACTCCAATCCCCAGTGTGATTTTTGTGCCTTCCATTCGTTCCAAATGGTCAGTTCATTTCCTGAAAGCATTTTAAGAAAATACTGGCTTGTGGATATGTGCATAGCTTTTGGCATTTAGTAAAGGTATTTTTAGTATACTGCTCAAGCACCACTTCATTTCTTTCCTATCTCAAATTAACATTCCAACTGCATTTAACATCTGAACTTTGACTTTCCTCACTTATTGACACATTACTGAATCCACCACATGTATACCAATTAATGCTTTTCTTATCAAGATTTTCCAAAGTAAGAGACAAAAATTATACTATTTACCTTAAGCACTTTGGGTTTTGGAAAATAATTAAAGTTCATGTCACATGAGTGATACTGTTGCTTCTTACACTAATGATACTAGGAAGTAAATTACAATCACACTATCCAGAATTTCTAATCCAGGAAGGAAACAAATGAATTCTATGGTTTGCATCAAAGTTAAGTTGCCAGAACAATATAACAGCTCACATCATAGCATTTAATAATACAAACTAGTTTTAAATTGAGGGTTATATCCAGAAGTGTGCTGCACCAATGAACATTAAATAAAAATTATGGTGAAGCAAGAAATTTAGTTTTGAAAACTGATACACTGCTTACACTTGCAAGATTTCACGAACATTATACAGCTGAAAGACAGCATATGAAAATCTAGCATTTCACAGCCATGTTTATTGGGTAATGTGTGATTTTGACAAGTTTTAATAAAAGACAACTCTCATTCCACCTGTTTTGACGATCTCTTTCACACTGAAGGTGTGACAAAGATTCTCTCTGTACTGTCAGCATTCTAGATACAGACTGGTATTTTAATACTAGACTTGAGTGTGGGTGACAAATCTCAACCAAAAATGGGTCCCAGGTTCAATTCCCGGCCAGGTTGGGGATTTTCTCTGCCCGGGGACTGGGTGTGTTGTCTTCATCATCGTAATCATAATTTGTGACAGTGGTCAGACTGGACTGTGAAAAAATTGGGTCTTTTGTACAGGCACTGATGACCACACAGTTGAGTGCCCCACAAACCAATCATCATCATTGACACAAAAAACAACATAATGAAATTTTCAGGAATTCTGTCTAGGTAACACATTTTAAGTGATTAACATTGCAAGACCACAAGGTTAACGAAAGCACGAGATAGGCCATTGCAAATGTGAAATGCTGGTACATTAATAACTGGTATAGAGCTGCAATGTTGAATGCAAGCATGCAAATGCGCATGTATAGAGTTGTACAGGTGTCTAATGTCAGTTTGTGAGACGGAGTGCCACATTTGTTGCACTTAAGAAGTTGGCTAATGCAGGGATGGTTAATGCTGCTTGTGGATGACACTGGGGGTGTCTTACTGGAGACAGATTTGGGGATCAAACACACCAAGGTAACATGTCGACTCACTCTCGAGCTTGTTTGGTTACAACAGTGATAGGGGGTGAGCATTATCCTGTTCAGAAACACCCCCTGGAATGCTGTTCATGAGTGACAGCACAACAGGAGATATCACCAGATTCTGAACCAACTGCCGTCAGAAGATACAATAGACCTCCACCCTGTTCTCCAATGACTTCTCACTTTACATCACTAAGTCGCAAATAGTAGTGGTTTGGATCCAGTCAAATGCACACTACAGGATGTCTACCTCGGAGCTGTCCTTGAAGTAACTGGTTTGTAACAATTCGTTGTGTCATTGTGATGCCAACTGCTGCTGAAATTGCCATTGCAGATGCAGTATGATGCACCAGAACCATATGCGAAACACAATGGTCTTGCCTATGGTGCCACATGGCTGTCTGCAGCCCAGTCTTCTTGCAACCATACATTCTCGTGATCGCTGCTGCCAGTTCTCTCTACAATATCGCAGGATCATCCAGCTTCTCGTAGCACTCTTTATGTGACCTCGTTCAGACAGACTGTTTATGGAGTCTGCCATCAAAGGCATTCTTGACTAACCAACTCACCATGTCTAATCTCAAAGGTAACTGACACTCATGACCATTACAGTATATATTTAAAGCAAACTATATGCATCCTCAAAGTGACACTACCACCACCTTTCTTACATCACTCATCAAATATGAATAGACATTTTTTAGATGTAGAAAAATGCCAAGTTTCATTTATGTCACAACTTCTTGGTGTTGCAATTTTTTCCCATCTTTGTATATTATAAGGCAATGGGACTTCCTTCTGAACAGTGAACATACTGGACAAAAATTCAGAAATTAAGTAAACAAGAGCACCTTACCATTAATTCAATTAGCAATATAACATTACCTAATTCACAGAAGAGCCAAGCTTTCAAACATTTGTCAGATGTATATTTTAATAGCAACTTAGTAGGTATTCTAAAAGTCTAAGCTTGCCTTTGTGTTTGGTTATATAAGGTGAGTATAGGTAACACCAAACTATTGAGCCACGCTGCTTTGTCTGCACTTTCATTATTGCAGTTAGCCATAATATGCAGTTTGGAGACACTATAATAACTGTTTCGTTTAAGTGATAGCATCTTCCACTGAATAAACAAAATCACACCTCTGAAATATACAAAGCCATTCTGACAGTTCTACACTACAGCATAAGCCAAAGTGAACATGAAATGGGTGGTACAAACAACAACTGTTATTGTAAACCCACTCAATCTTTAATCACAGTGGGAAAATGTTGCTATACAAATATCTAACAAAATTCAGAAAAAAGAACTTTTTTTCAGAATGAACTCTCACTACATCTTTTCCTGCTTTGAATACAATTATGTTGTCCATATACTTTACAGAAAAGTAAAAACGGGCTGGATAAAATAGTTGATAAATTATGAATAAAAACCAATGACTAGTTTCTCAAATGTTGCAATATTTCCATACTCCACAATCACATTTCAGCCCAACTTTCATCTATACCAGCCAGTGAATTTCCTGATTACAGGACAAAACTTACGTTTTCTGAATAGCACATTCCCACAAATTTTGATTAAAATGTGTACTTTAGCAAGTAAATGGCAGTGTAGTTAAAACTACACAAATTTTATATTAATTTCAAAGAAGTGACTTCAGGAGTATAAACTGAATAGTAGCTGCACACTTACAGATGTGCAACGGAGTAGTTTTGATTCATAGAAGTATGTTAACATATTTAACTGATTTATTGTGAAGTAGTCAACTGTGTTAACTTCAAAGATTGCAGTCACTTCAAGAAACTTTACTCTCCCAATGGATCCAGGAACTACAGTTCTCAAAAATGGATCACTATGGAGGCAAGGAAAGTAGGCTCCAAAAAAGACTTCATCTATGAAAATGCTCACTACTTTGCATGCATATCAATTTCACAAAACTAATTACTGAGTAACATGCATTGTTCTGCATGCTAATAAGGTTCTGGGTATACTGTAAGCAATGACTGTAAAAATGAAAACTATTTCTTGGAAATTCATACAACAGTGTCCTGAAAATGCATGTGAATATCTTCATGAAAATACTGCAATTCAAAAAGAGCCTAATTTCCTCGCCCAGGGTTAAGTGTGTGCCAAGACAGTACGTCAAATTTAAGCATCACAAACACGGTTATTTTAATTTAGGTATCTTTATTTCTTATTTGTTTACATGTGTATTTGTACAAGTACACTTAGAAAGCAAAATGTAAAATCTTTACTTTTAAAAATACTGATACCACCACAACTGACATTAAGTATATTTTTATCACATGCATCAAGACTGTTGTGAAAATTCCAAGAGAAACGAACTAAGGATATGGGTTCCAACGTCAAGTGTGTGTTTTATTACTGGTGTCTAATATAACACCATCTCAGATTTTTGCAGGTCACAACTGGTGAGTGCCTCAACAACCCACTACTCTATGAAGGTTGTCAAAGCATCAAGTACCTAAATTTTATAAGCATCTGTTCAGCACAATCTTCAAGCACATCAATATATTTTTAAATCACTGACAAGCCATCAGTGACATGCTAACCTGAAAACCTGTCACAGTTTTAATAACTGCACAGAAATTACTGTTCAGTAAGCTTATCACACAAATTGAAAATTCAGTAAATATTTTATGCATTTATATCTAGTGCATTACAGTCCTCTAAAACAAAATGTCACGAGAACCTCTACTGGACAATTCTAGTGCATTTTTGAGCCCTACAGTATTTTCAGACATGACTTACCACTGAAATTGTGGAAATTACATTCATTAATTACATACAGTGGACAACATACTGTAAAGCATTAAGTTCATATTAATTTTTCAAATTTTATATATGCATATAAAATTTAATGACAAAACCAAATGGAATACTCATTACCCAAAAACAATGCTGCCATGCTTTCAGCTCACACTGCAACCAATCTGAGATTTTAAACAAAGAAATGTAAAACAAAAAGAGAGTATTTACCCTTATGCAGGTATGTCCATTTTGAAATTATTTTAAGAAATACAAGATGAATATTTTTCTTTTGGCAATTATTTTTCACTGAAGAGTAAATAATCTCAAAGAGCAAAGTCTTTAGGAGCCAAACTACTACTCCACATACAAAGCACACTGTACTCACACAACAGCAAAATTGTACACCAACCTGTGCAGAATTATTATTACAATAGATATTTCTAATGCAGGTGTAT
Organism: Schistocerca cancellata; assembly: GCF_023864275.1. Taxonomy (NCBI): domain Eukaryota; kingdom Metazoa; phylum Arthropoda; class Insecta; order Orthoptera; family Acrididae; genus Schistocerca; species Schistocerca cancellata. The sequence goes on from NC_064627.1 coordinate 158,397,617, forward strand.
TATGTTTTACCTTCAAACACAAAAATACTTTGTTATGTATAATAACTAATATAAAAACATGTAAAGGCTCCATACAGAAACACTGGTCTTGTTAAATGCATTAAGTACACACATGTAATGAGTCTGAGGGTGTATCATTTAGGTATCCAAACACTGTCTTTACACCATGCACTGTACAATACTCTTCACACAATTTTCAAACAATATACAAAGCTTATTGAACATCAAATTAAATAAACACACGTGATGATTTCATGGCTCTCATCAAGCCTAAAAAACCTAGGGAGTATTTTTCCAAAAATATCAAACTGAAAATTTCACAAGCAAATGGTTGCATCTAGCTGAGGCAAAGTTTTTACTGTACAAGAGCTAAAAAATCTAAGGGTTTGATTAAGACTTGTGTGTTCACACACACACTAGAGTAATACAAATTACTTGAGGCACAAGTAATTGAGTGTTTTGTATAAAAAGATCTGTTGCAATTTTTTTCCTCCCAGTGCCTATTACCTTTTCTATTCTTTTCATATATTCTTGACAGTAATAGAGCAACTGTTCAGGTTTTAAAAACTCACATGGTGCACTATACACTGGACTTTCATGAATGGTCCACAACTGACATTAGAAAATAGTTTCAGTTACAGTTTTTAGAAAACCTAAAAACTGCTCATGCATTCACAACAGTTTCCACTCAAACCTTCACTGCACGAATACATTCTGCAGTGGGTGTTACACAATATACTATAGAGAATTCTCTTACCTAAATCGGCTTGGTGGAACAGCAGATGATGATGGTGATCGCCGACTGAAAATACTATACTCTGAACTTGGGCGATCATAAACTGGTGAATCTCTAACAGATCCAACAGGTCCTCGCAGCCCAATGGGAGGTGGTGGAGGGAGAGCATCCCTTGGCCTGGGAGGAAGTGGTGGTGGGGGTAAAAATTCTCGGCCACGAAGTGATGGTCCCAAGTCACGAGGAGGAAGAGGGGGGAACCTGCGCTCAAACATGTCGCGTGGTGAATCTTCAAATCTGTTTCTGTCATAGAAACCGTCATATAAGGGGTCCTGTGAACAACAAAGAGTGTGAAATAGCACAAGATCATAATGTTCTCTAATAATGTTTTAAGCAATTAAGTGGTATTTACCCTCATTCCAAATCTGCCCATCATTCTGTCACGCAGGAATGGTGGAGGTGGTGGAGGAGGATATGGTTCTCTGCCAAAAATAGGGCCTCTGAAACCATTCCTGTCCGGTCCTAACCTGGAAAATAAAAAAGACGAAGACTATATACAAGCTGATGAAATATTTGTTAATAGCAAAGAAAAATTTACTTCTGTTAACCCTCAATTATGACCTATTTTAACCTAATATAAAATACAGAACAATACATCTGGATCATATTTCATCTTCAAGAAAAGAATCTACGATTCCCTAAGCTAGCAGTGCTACCATCTCCACTTTTCTATCAGATGTGTTGAGGTCGAGTGCTAGATGTTGTAGCTAACAGCTAGATGTTGTAGCTAACAGAACATCCAAAAGTGTTAATTTAACTTACATGAAGTAATTTAGCAACACATTTTATAAAATATAACAACAGCATTAATAATAAATTCAGACTTGGAAGGTAAACAAAAGTGGTATGATGCAAATAAAAAGTAAGGCATCAATCTCAGTGGTTTAAAAGTTTCATCTGGGTGATTGTGAGCAAAACCTGAACAGATATCAAGTTAAAACTACTATAACCAGATTCCACTGGCTATTTTCCATTTTTTGTATGTGTGCATGGGCTTGCAATCTAACCACCCACACAGAGCACATTCGAACCAGGTTAAACTACAAACTCCCAGGCTATCTGTACCAGCTTCTAACAAAAATCTAACTTGCTTCAGGAGCCTACAGGTAGGGACAGCAAACCACATGAAATCAAGTTCACGAAGGCGAACGAAAAATTCACAAAAGGGAAAAATAAATAGAAACCCTGACAGAATAGGTAGAAATGCTCCAATAAGCCAGTCAGGAGACTATGTCTTAGCATAAGTGAAACACTGAAAACACACTTCACTTTTACATCGTGTAAGTTTTGTTGACATTTCCTAACTGATTGCTTTAAATTTAAAAATTTCTGGATTTTTAAATCCAAATCACTGATGAAAGCGTATTATCAAAACACTGCACATAACTGCAAGTGTCTACGGCTTGTTAAAAGTGGCACTGGCAGCAACTTACATTTGGTGGGCACAGAGGTGTGCAGATAAACTGACCACCCATAACTGCTTTACTATAGCACAAAGAAAAGAGGGAATGAAATGAACATGTAAGACATGCATAGGAAATCTGTATTTTTGTTAAGCCAACAATGTAGGAAATATAAGATTGCTATCTACCGTAAGGGAGACAATTGCACATGGTACAGTTAACAGAATTAAAGTTTTCGGCCACAGCCTTTACCAGGAGAGAGGAAAATGAGAAACACACCATTTATACACACAATTTCTGGCCTGAGCTGTCAGTCTTATTTGTATGAATGGTGTGTGTGTTTCTCTGTTTTCCTCTGCTGATGAAAGCTGCTGCAGCCAAAAGCTTTGTGTATCAACTGTATCTTCAACATTTTGCAGCCCTATCAGTAACTCTATAAATATTAATTTTAATTATCAACAGCCTTAGTTGCACCGTTTACCTAAGTTTCAGTCGGGACAACCCAATCTCCTTCAGAATAACAGTTAACTACAGTTTATCCATAGTGGACATTGTCAAGCTAAAACTTATAAATCCACAGATCATCGCCAGACTGTAAAAACTTATCTGAAACTGCCTCGGCTCCACTTCGCAACTGTGATGCAGCAGCCACAAAAGTTGAGCCCAGGCAGTTTCAGGTAAGTTTTTACAGTCTGACAAATTTATGGATTTGTAGTTTTAGCTTGACGATGTCCACTATGGACAAATGGTAGTTACTGTTATTCTGAAGAAGGTTGGGTTATCCCAGTTGAAACCTAGGTAAATTGTTCAACTGAGGCTGTTCATGATTAAAATTAATATCTCAACTGTGCCTATCTGCACTCTTTACAGTAAGCAGCAATCTTTTTTCCTACACTGGTGATATTCCTATGTGAAGTTTCCAGTCTTGTTAAGCCACTGAGATAAAATCCTACAACTTGCATTACAACACCACCTCCCAGAAAAAAGCTACCACTTTTTTTGTTGCATACCTACAATCACCTGATGTCCAAAATGAGCAGGCATGGCATACTGAAATACAATTTCACCTTAAAGCTGACCTACAAAGGTCAGAGCCACCTTTAAGTCATTAGCAATAATCACTTAAAAGTGGTTTTACCATTCGTAAGACTTTCTTAAAATTCTAGTACATTGCAGACAACAGAAACCAGTAAAGTAATAGTAGTATTAGATTTCTAGTAAGTTGCACTGCTCTTATTCTATTCCAAAATGGTTAAAAATATGACTATTGCATGATGATTGAACAAAAAGTGGCTAAGTTACCAGCTACCCCACATTAATACTTTTCAAGGGACTTGGAAAAAAAATGGTGAAAATGTGGGAAAATGTAAAATGTACCTGTAAAAGTTACGTACAGGATACCACTTGCATTTTCACACTTAATTTATATACATGTAATAGGTATCAACGTACTTTAGTCAGGGACTTGTTTATTATCTAATAAAAACCACTGATATAACAGGAACTGATAATTGGGAACTAGAAACGTTTGACTCAATTTCATATGTCAATCTATGTATTTGGAACACCTGCAGTTGTCATCCATTGTATAAATAATGAAACACTGCATCAGTTAAGTATTTTTTTCATGCTCAGCATAGTACATTTCGAGAATTTTTCTTGATGTCAAGTGCAAATATTTACATAAGCATTTTGTGTGGTGTTTGCATATGTGTTGTTCAGCACCACTTTAACTGTAGTCATCTTTTTGAGGTTATCAGGTACTGTGCTTCTCAGTTATGTAGGAAACCACACATGCAAACTATCACTCATTTTTCGGGTAACAATACCAAAAATGCATATGTACATACTACACTTAACAAGAATAAATTCTTTAAACACTTTTGCCCAGCATGAAAATATATGTAACTCACACTGTTTCAAAACAAAAACATTTCAGCAACACAAACTGAATGAAGGTGTCACCAAGCAATACAAGCGGCCAAAAGAAGATACATGATGAATGTGATTCAACAGAGGTGTGACGATTAGAACAATCACAAAACTGCATACGCTGTAGGGGCAGTTTGGAAATGGTTTTGATTGGTCATATCTTTACTCAAACGAACCTAGTTACTCCCATCAGCCACCACACAGTTTGGCAGCAACATGAGATATGGCATGAATTGTCCCAACTTTTACACATTTACTGGTTTTAATCCATCCAGTAGAGCACCCTGGTGTCAAGGAACTTTATCACATTATGCTTGTAAACACTACTTGACAGCCAACATCATGTTAGTGTCATTTTACATCAGCCTTTTCTCCGCAAACATTTTTCATAAAGTGTAAATTTATAAATATGTGGACACAGTAAATTTGACAGGAGAGATATAAAATTTCGCAAATGGGGAAAAACGCTGATTGCGGAAATGTGAAATGGGGTTATACTGTGTTTTAATGAGGAGAAACTAATGCAAAATAATTTAAACTAATTTCTATGTCCAGAATTGTGGATTATGCAATCTCAAAACACAAATTAACTGCATCTGAAACATTTTCACTTCAGAACTAAGGAGGTGGTACCTTATGCCAAAACTAGAAGTAGCCATAAATCAACTTAGAGAAACAGCCTCATTACATAGTAGTTGAACACAAACTACTTACCCAGCTTTAGGACACTCCTTAGACCAGTGACCACCTCTTCCACACCTGCAAAATTACAGTACTATTTGTAATTTTACACCGTGCAAACGTGACTCCATTATTTTTACATCCAGCTGCTACAGGAAAGCAATTTAATACTTAGGATGTTTCAGCATAGCACTTATTTACTGAAAGTTGATTAAATTTTCAGGATTTGTTAATGCAAAATCTTTACTACATTTAAAAACACAACACACAATGAACTTTCAGTATTGTATACCATGAGGCATCTCAAACTGCCTCTTCCTTAATCTTTTTAATGGACTAAAATACATTGTGCACTGAAACAGTGAAAATAGTTTCACATACCTAAAGGGGCAAGGAAAGAGGCGGTGCATTTCTAGTGCTAAAATTTAAACCATTGTCAAAAATGTGACTTTCTTCCTAAATTACAATTTCTGTGGAAGTGGTATATTGGATCTGAGATTGTGACTACATTCTTCCATCTCTGTTTCAAAACATGTTTGTGTGCTGCTCTCATTGGCTGTGTAGAAACTGCAGCTAACATCCTCTCTTTCATGTCTAAATCACTGGCTGCATAGAAGCAGCACCTGACATCCTTTTTCTTTCTATCATACCTCATGGTAAACAATGACAACACACTGACATTTACCCTATTTTTTTCTTCCCAGTTCTTGATATCTCCTGCTTCACTGCCTCCCTGACAAAGATCTTTATGGTATAGATAGCCTGTCTTCTGTCAACAGATGATCCAGCAATACAGTTCTACATGTAAACTGCAACCTGAGTGTGCATCATCAGGTTATCACTGTAGACACCAATGGCACAAAAGTACATGGTCAGGTTCTTGGCTTGAGGGGTTAAGCAACATGTAATTACAACTTGGGAAGGGTCTGATACTACATTCATATTAAGGAAAGTAAGCACATGAAATGCATCTTTTAAAGGATATGTATTTCCTACATTCCGACAGTCAATAAAAAATATCAAACATGCTTAGAATTTTCACTGTTTCAGGAGAAAATAACCAGTTGAGATCCAATTTGATCAACATACAGCTCAGCTGTCCATTACACTATATATTACATTAAAACTCTTATTGGGATTGGCACAAAATAAGTTATGACATTTTAATTATATTCTCATATAAAGTTAGACCCAATTAAGCACATCTGAATTAATATATTAATGCTGGTGAGGACCTGGACATAAATCCATTCAAAATTGAATTCGGTTTCAGGAAAGTTTATGGTTATACATGAAAAATATGCTAGAAACACATCTGGCTTAATGAAATTAATTTTCAGTATGGAATATCCGGATTCCTTTAGCATGTTTTAAAAGCAAGTTAATCGCCAGAAGCATTACACAACATTTAACATTACGGTTTAACTGAGATGTACATTTAAATTAGCTCAAAGATGTGAAAGTAACCACAGTTGAAATGGCTGTCCTTGTCTGTGTTACATTATGCTAGGTAATATTTGCATATCCACAATCATACAATGCTTTATTAAGAAATTCAAAAATGATTTACCTGTAACACTGCTCAGGATCTCCCATTCCCGGTCGCTGACGAACCCTACTTGTGGACACCTGGACCTTCATTGGCTGCCCATCGACTATGTACCCATTCAACTCTTTAATGGCCAAGTTCACATTATCATTTGATTCAATATGCTGAAAAAAGTAAATAAAAATCTAGTCTCTAAACACTCAACAGTTTTAATTCATCCAATTACTATAGCAAGAGTCATACTCACCACAAAACCGTAATTTCTCACGATGTCACATTCCAGAACTGTTCCATACTTTGCAAACAATGCTCGCACCTGAGGTGCTTTTGTGTTGTCAGTTAGGTTTCCAACAAATATCTTTGTTGTTGGTGTCTGAGGTCCTTTGCGACTTGTTGCAGCTTCCACTTTTATTGCTTGTCCATGAACCAGGTACCCATTTAGATTCTGAATTGCATCACGTCCACCTTCTTCATGTTCCATATGCTACAATACAAATTCCCATTAGTTATAAAAATATAGTGTCAGGTGGAATAATCAGAACTAGGGCTAATTGGTAATAAGTACAAAATTTTGGTGGAGAGAAACTAGTTGTAATAGTTGGTAGCTTGTATTCAGCCCTACTTTTATTTAGACATCACTTTCCCTCTTTCTGATGCTGAATCTAAATTGTTGACCTTTTAATGTTTTATGCAGTAGTTCGTTAGTTCCACATTGTGGTACAGAGTTCAATTTTTCCCCCTTTATTTACTGCCACATTACACATTGTCAAAATTATCTCCCATGTAGCCTTGTCATTCAAGGCAAATTTATTTTTTCATACACATCACTTTCCTTACCTCAGCCTTCATTGGCCATAATTGTTTCATCAGCCTAATTCAAAAGGTTTCCTGAGCCATCACATCTGATCTGTCCAAAAAGACAACTTAGGAGTCCCAAGTCATTATTTATCATATGGCTTTACCAGAGCAAGTGCGGTATTGACATCGTAAATTGACATAACATAAAAATATAAATATACATATACACACATACATAATAATATAAACAGAACAAACACCAGTCATTAAATCTGAGCAAAGTTGAAATATAATCACAGCTACAATTTGTCGAAAAGTTATGTCCAAATGTGACAGCCATTTAACGGCAGCAGGGCTGGCCTCCACGAAGTCTCTCCAGTCACCACAGAATCTTTGCAGTGGGCAATCTTGCACTAGATGTAATGTTAGTTCATCAGTTTCACAGTCACACATTGTGTTAACTTTGGCACCCCATTTGTACAGCATGGATTTAGTTCTTGCGTGTCCAGTTCTCACACGGTTAAGCTGGCACCAGATTTTATGAGGAAGCTGCATTCCTGGGAGTTGTTGGCTGGGGTCCCCTATATTGTGTCAGTTAATGTCACTATTGTTCTACTTGATTTTCCAGGATATGTGGCAGTCATAGGTATTTCCTTGGGCAAGTGTTCTGTCTTCCCATATTGGCGCTCTTGATTTAAGGCGATATAGACAGCAGTCATGTAGTACTTGGTGTATCAGTAGTACTCTTGCCTTATCTGCACGATTAATTTTTTGCCATTCCTGAATTGTTGCCTGCTGTCTACAGATTTCAGGCAGAGTGATGTTTGAGAGGACATGAAGCCATTCTAGAGGTGTTGACTTTAGTGTCCCTGTTATTGTCCTCATGGGTTCATTGATCTGGGTGTCAATCTTCTTAAATGGGCACTCCTACTCCACACAGGGGCACAGTACTCTGCCACGGAATAGGTGTGTGATATTGCTGCAACACTTAGTGTATTTGCATCCGCTCCCCACGTGGTACCTGCTAATCTCTGGATGATATTTCGGGTTTTCAATTTCTGGCTAGTTAGTTCCAGGTGTTTCTTGGAAGTAAGTGACCTGTCAAGTTATGCCTGAATATTTGGGAAATTTGTTATGTTCAATTCGTTTTTTGCAGAAAGTAATATTTAGTTCTCTGTCTGCTAGTCTGTATGGACGGCACAGGTCTCCGTTTTATTTGGGTTTGGGCACAGTCTCCATTTTTTGTAGTACTGGTTTAGTACTTCTAGGTCAGCAGTTAAAGAGTTCTTTCACTATCTTCTAGTCATTTGCTTTGAGTAGCTATAGCCATGTCATCAGTGTAGCAAAACTTACTTGACTCAGTGTCTACCATGTCACTGATGTAAACATTTAAAAGCAGTGGAGCCAATACAGATCCTTGGGGAGTCCACTTTTTATTCTTTTTGACTTGCTGCTTTGTGACCCCAGGTTTACTTTCAGATATCAGACTTTCAGCATTTTTTCCAACAGTTTTGTCAATTTCTAGCATGGAATCATGTTCGCAAATTTCAGGATAAGACCATCTATCCATACCGTATCATAAGCTGCACCGAGGTCGACAAAGACTGCTGATGTTTTCAATCCTTTCTGGAATCCCGATTCTATGTATGATGTGAGGGCTAATACTTGTTCGTAGCAACTCCAATTAGTTCTGAATCCGGCTTGTTCGTGAGGCAAGTGTTTTGTCTATCGTTGGGTACATCCTATTGTAGATCAGTCTCTCCAGCAACTTATAGCAAATGCTCAATAATGCTATTGGGCAGTAGTTTGCAGGGTTTTCCACCAGATTTCCCTGGTTTAAGGATAACCAGAGTAAGACATTCTAAATTCCTTTGGGATATCTCCAGTTTTTAGTATGTCATTGAAGTAAGTAGTCTTTAAGCCAGGTTCTTGCTATTGGTCCCAGATTTTTTATAAATTGAGGAAATATATTATCAGCTGCAGCTGCTTTCCATAGTTTGAGGGTTTTTATACCTTTGTTTACCTCCTTGATAGTAAAAGGTTTTGAAAACTGTTTTCTTGCAGGGCTATCTCAACAAGGCTATGACGTAAGTCACATGCCTTGAGATCAGGTCAATTCTGTTTTCCCACATCTGGAATAGCTGTTAGAAACCAGCATTACACCTGGCCTAAATTCACAATTTCTACGGGCTGAGCATTTCTTTCACCCATTCCTTTTTCCATGCCTATATTTTTCTGTATCTTATTTTCCAATCTGTCAATTCACCCTCCCCACCTGTCTACCATGTATAATGCACACAATGCTTTCCACTATTATTAATTATTTCACAATGTTTTATCAATAATTTCTGTCTTGCTTATTACCCCCTCTTCCACCTTTAAACCCTCACATTTTCAAATCTCATCCAGTGTAGACACCGATGTCTCTTTATCCCATCTGATGGGTCTCCCATAACCCAGGTACTGAGTAACTCTTCTGTAACTTTACCAATTTCCTAAAAGTTGCCAGTCTTCCGTCATTTCTTTCTCTTTCCCTTTAACCCTTCTGCCATAAGAAGCCACTGGCTCCAAAAGCTTGTGCATTACCATATCCTTTGCTTTTTCTCCTGCTACCACTTGGTGTGAAGACTTCTCTGCGATTGTGAATTTCAAAACATTGATTATTGTCACTGATATAAAGCAGGGTACTTGGGTATAGATATGAGTAAGGACAGCAATACAATACTAAACCACGACTGGTTCATTCTGGAGGACAAAGCCGAGGATCTACATTAAAGAATGTCCAGACTGCAGTAAACTTCGTGGGCTTGTGTACAGACGATAGGAGCTTGAAAGCTAGTCTGAATACTGTTTTCTGTTGTTTCTAAGCTTTACCCATCAGTCTACTCTAGGTGGGTGGTGATTGATTTTCCTCATTTTAAATATTGTTCCATCAAGGAGTTTCCACTATTGTTACAGATCAGAGCTACACATAAATGTGTCACCAGCTTTATATTATACAAATAAAGTAAAACATTATGGGAGTGAATAAGCTTACTGTGTTCAGAAAGCAACCCTACACCACTCACTCAAATAACTTACACTTTCCAGAGCTTCCTAAATTAAATCTGCCCCTTTAAACAGGATTAGCATAAAATTTTATTCCAACTTTGTTTTCTTTAGGTTTTGATGTACCACTGGACAAATTATGACCCGGGCATCCTTGAGTTCTTCCTCCATATATTTAAGCTACACTGGTCATAGAAAACTAAGGCAGAAATGTGATAACCATGACCTGACAACTGAAGCTGTTTTACAGCAACATGTTAAAAAGTATTAATGAAAAACCCTAAAGATGATCATGCTGGTAAGGCTTTCTATCAGGTGTTCAGAACTGCAACTCCAGTACTTCTTTGAAGAAACCTGAGCACCTACTGGAGATCTATTCACAATCTTTTTTACAATGAACTGCATAATTTGTAAAAATGTGTGAAAAGATAATGAATAACAAGGCTTTGTCCACAATTGTGACAAGTGGGTTTTTGTAGTGACCCATCTTGGTTTGAGCTTTTGCGTGGGGAGGGAGGATGGATGAAGTAGCGAACTAACAACTGTTCTAGCCTGCATTTTGTGCTGCTTCAACAAATGGAGCTCATTTTATTAGTGGTTTACTACATTTCCCTCACATATAAAAATGTGTTTATTTCCAATTACCAAGTCGAAGTGCAATTTTGATATTTGCTGGGCAATCTACAATTAGTGGAAATGGCTATACAATGTAACATTCATTTAGTGCACCTCCAAAGTCATTCACCTGACAAAAAATTCCTAACAAATGTGTGTTTGCCTTCTTAATACCAAATGTCAAAAATAAGCCCGTGTATTCCAGTATAGAGCAAATGGGTAAAACACTGGAGTTTAGTAATTAAAACTCTTTGGTCAACTTTGCTCTCAATAGACTAACTTTTCAGAAGCTTTGCACAACTACACAGACTTGCAACAATACAGACCTTTTCTTAACAATACATCTTGTACCAATATCCCTTTTGGCTCCCTTATCTAATAGTAAGCGCCACTGCCTCCAGATTGCATGGTCCCATGCCCCATTTCTGGCCGAGTCAATTTTCCATCACCCAGGAACAAAGTGTGTGACATTTTGTATTTCCATCGATGCAGAAGGTCACTAAAATGGAATCATGTAGAAAAGCTTCCATTGGGAGGGGGGGGGGGGGCGGTAAATAAAGACTCCCAGCCAATAAGGCCATAAACTTATTATTAACCTAGGTAATTGTTTCATCCTTAGACAGTAAGTCGTTGATCTAAAGATAAAATTGCATGCCTCACCTCACAAGTAACCTTTCACATCCAAGTCCATTTTCACTCCTGGAAGTCTTTTAGATTTGTTCTGCAAATCTGCACAAAGTCGCATGAAATCAACTCCCACTTTCGATGCAAGAGAAGCCAATCCTCATTTCTGACATCTTCAGCACGTAAAGTGTTAACAAAAGAAAGTTTCACATCAGCTGAAGAGAAAGAACTGGGAAAGATGGATAAGATCAACAAGGAAAGAAAAATACAACTGAGATATGGCTAAAGAGGAGTAGCACTGCCAAAGCTTACTAAACTTTAAGAATTTATGAAGCAATCTTTGATTAAAGCTGGAGCACAAACACACTTCAGAATTCTTTCTGGCAAAATAAAATCAAATACACCTATGTAGATGTGGTGCAAGACGTTAAGGGACCAAGAAACTGATTTTGTGAGTCTCAAATCTGTGGACAAAATTAAAAAGTATTACAAGCATAACACGAGACCATTTGACATTGGCAAATGTTTTACCTACACTGACAAAGTAAAGCACCCAAAAGACAAAGATGTCAACGTAACTTCATGATCAGATATCATAACTTCATACATGAACACTTATCAAGTAGGTAAATGACTAGAATTTCCCATTTCCAGGACAGAACAGCCACCAGAGTGCATTAATTTTGTTCATGTGTTGTGTTACAAGGCCTGGCAAAGTACTGAGGGGCACAAACAGCATTAAGATACCGAACGATCACTGAAGGACACAGATGTTGCTGACCCATGAGAGGGAACATTATCTGCACCCGACAGTTAGATAGTGATCTCATAGTGGGTCTCCAGATGACTGGCTGATCAATATTGCAATATCGAGATTTGTGGGGCATTGGCCTGTGACACTGGGAAGGACTGCACAGGGCCTTGAGAACAGGCATACTAGTCAAAGGTTTCCAAGACTACCACCACAACAGAGGTCTGACCCATGAGAGGGAACATTATCTGCACCCGACAGATAGAGATCTCATAGTGGGTCTCCAGATGACTGGCTGATCAATATTGCAATATCGAGATTTGTGGTGCATTGGCCTGTGACACTGGGAAGGACTGCACAGGGCCTTGAGAACAGGCATACTTGTCAAAGGTTTCCAAGACTACCACCACAACAGAGGTCTGCCAAATCCTAAAGCTCATTGTAACCCTAAACACCAGTCTGCCATCAGAGAACAACTGATGAACCCTCACATTTTGTGTCATCCCCACCACTTGCCAAATATTAGCAGCAACTGAACTTTGGAATTATTATTCCATGCACAAACTGCCATTAACACAGCAACACAAATGGCTGTTTTGAAGTGGTGCCAAGACACGAAGCATAGATTGGTTGGTTGGATTAAAAGAGGGGGAAAGGGACCAAACTATGAGGTAATCAGTCCCTTGTTCCGAATAAAACAATGTCATAAGTGTGAGAATAAAAGAAATGAGACAGAACTCAAAACAGAATGAAAGGAAAATTACAAGAACGATGCAGGGCAACAAACATGTAAATGGACAAAAGGGGACAAGGAAACCACAGAAATGGGATGAAGACATTAAAACAACAAAGCAGATTACCTTGGTTGACTGACCATGAGAATCCACAACACTTAAGACTGCACATGATTGTTGCTACTGTGCATTCAGCAATGGGTCACAGTTCTGCACTACCCAGCATTACCACCATCATTATGTTGGTGGCTGATTGATCAGGTGAACTGACAGCACATCCTTCAGTGTAATCCCTCTGAGACAGTGTAGAGCGATTATTCATCAAAGCAACAGCAGTTCACAAGTGGCACCTGTGTTTATGACCTGTGTGCATGATAGGTTACTCCTGCGGTCATGAGACTCCCAAAAGTGAATGTGTGATACTAGCTGACAAATCGATCCCAATGCCAGTACCTCAGTTGTGGGTTAGCTTGTAGCAAGGGAGGATATAACAGTTTCAGACACTCTTCCAAATCCAATCAATGCACGCATTTAGGCCAGAGTGTGTGCAACTCAGTTGTTAAGTGAGCTCTTATTTCCAAGTTTATTGTAAATTTAACAATTTTGTAAGCATTTAAATAAAATCACATACCCTGTCAACCTGTAACAGTTTCCTTCACCCTTTCAAGGTGCTTAACCTTTTCCAGAAACAGCTTTCCATATCTAAGGACTCCAAATGAAATTAATTTTTCAATATTCCATTGATGTGTGTAAGGCTTAGCTATGTACTTTTGAGGTTATGTTAAATGAGAGTTACTGTGGGATGGAGTGACATTTATCATTGATTTAAAGATTTTTTCTTCCAATCTGGTTAGGCTTTATTATTTTAAGTGAAATTCAGCATATAGCTAATAGATGTGAAGCACTGGAAAACAATGTGTTCTACCTTTCCTCCTTAACAGAGGACCAGAAAACTGATTATCTCTTACGTCTTTAGGTTAGACTGATCACATGTATTTTTATCATAAATACATAGTACAGTTTTACCTTCTATTCAGGAGTATACAGTCTCACAGAAAGAGGTGACATTTTAATGAAATTTTATATTACACTACACCTAACAGTGCTAGTTGTTAACGGGGTTTCCTTGACATACTTTCAAGTTGCTGATCAACTTTTAATTCAATATCTATCTTCACATTAGCTGGAGATTAATTACCTAGCAGAACTGTTTAGTTAATCTTATCCCAATTCATGTGGGCTACCACCATAGTTACAATGTTATTCAAAACAGTTTTAAACATTGTTTAGGAATTATGTTGGAGCAATTATAGACACCACCATAATCATTCAGGAAAATGTTCATATATCATTCCACTGTTGGTTTACAACCATCCCTCCCAGTAAACTCTTAATCTATTGCAGTGCCATTTACCCCTACAACACTGTAAATGTATGTCATCAGCTGGAATCAAAGGTAATTAACCCAACAGCAGAGTTTGTATTCTTTTGTCTTAAATTGCAAAAATAACCTGTTTAAATTAAGCAAAATAATTCCTTCAAGTTGAAGTAAAGACTTCTCAAAATTTTTTCTAATTACCCTACATGAACGTCTATCAACATATCTACAATTACTCCCCAACTGCCTATCAGCCAACGAGCTCTAAATGACAAAAATACACAGAGGGTGTCCAGAACGTAGGGATGAACACCTAAGTTCTACAGAACATATGAAACTAATTCAAAATGTAATTTTTTATTAGACATGAAGCTGCTTCTCCCACTTCAGCATGAAAAATTGTATTTCCTTATTACCAACCAGGACTGCAGAGCAACAAGCAATGTTTTTATTGAAGATCTCGATGACACGTTCACAAACATCTGGTGGTATGCTGTTAATAACCCTTTTAATTTCATCCTTCAATTGTGTTTTGTTCACTTACACTTCTGACTTAACAAATCCCCACAAAAAAAAGTAACAAGGTGTAAGATCACATGATCTGGCAGGCCATTCCTTGTTGCCATGGAAAGAGAATTTTTGTGGAAACTTTACGTTCAGCAAAGCAATCTGTTAACAGGATGTAACATGTTGCACAATCTTGTTGAAACCCAAAATTGTCACTTTCATTATGTTTCGGTAAAGGTCACCGTTTGGTGACAGCAGCTGCCTCATTTTCGAAGCACAGGCCGATTACTCCTGCCCAGAACCCACATCGCCATCACTCGTGGATTTCAGTTACCCCTAATTCTACAGTTCTGATGATGTAGCCACTGAGGTAAAGAAAAAAAAGTTCTTTTGGGAAGTTCTCATTCTCCGCTTGTCGAGCCAATATCCATAGAGCATACCGCAGTCTCTTTCCATGATTTGCAAGCTTCAACTCCTGTGCAAGTTGATTACTGTACGCATGCATTATAAGATCTTTTGAAAGGATTTCATGCAGTGAACTTTGTGATAAATTCAGTTGTTGGTCTTGTTGGCCAACAGATGATCTGGGCCTACAGTTACACTGTCACGCCCAACAACGTTTTCTTGTGTTCGAACAGAACACAGTAATCCTGTTTTCTTAATGCTTGAAACAGGACCTGTGGCCTGAGACTTCTGGACCAACTGCCCAACTCATGATTCGGGCGGAGCAGAATTGCGTCCAAGTGCCACACGCAATTCATGAACAGATGCCATGGGACTTCTGCAGTTTTTCTAATAATGTTATCACTTTGATACATTGCTTAGTTATCTGCTCCATGATGAAAGTAACATCAATGCACACCAAACACACAAGCCATTAGGCTACTAATGGAGAGCATTGCTGATAAAACATGAAAAAACCACAGCTGCCAAGCATCATATGACAAAATGGCACAAAATTCAAATTTGTCCTTACTTCCTGGACACCCATTATAAAGAATAGATGCTGTGTCAAAAATGAAACTCGGCCACAGGCAACACTACTTATCAGTCTTACCATATCTTGTCAACTCAGAACCAGATAACCTATAAACTAAACACAGACCTCTGGCTGAGCTGTGCAAAACCAGTATCACACTATTGTTCAGTTTCAGGCAATTTAATGAAATGGAGTGGGAGCAGCAGGATTTTCCAGCCACCTCTTCACAGATATTTCATCCAATCCACAAGTCTCTCTTATGTCACTATTATGATAAAGTTGAGGGGATATGACAAGCAATGAGCACTAGATTACAATGTTGTTGTTGTCTTCAGTCCTGAGACTGGTTTGATGCAGCTCTCCATGCTACTCTATCCTGTACAAGCTTCATCTCCCAGTACCTACTGCAACCTACATCCTTCTGAATCTGCTTAGGGTATTCATCCCTTGGTCTCCCTCCACAATTTTTACCCTCCACACTGCCCTCCAATACTAAACTGGTGATCCCTTGATGCCTCGGAACATGTCCTATTTAAAACTTTTTACACAAACTTTAAAATAAATGTTCTGGTGCTAAATTTTAGTTTTACAAGTCAAACCTGCTCAAATGAATTTATCAAATTCACACTAGTTTGAAGAACACTCAGTTTTATAATTGAGGACCTGAAACTGTCCAATAAGCAGCTAACCTAACCTACACTCCAGGCTACACAACACACCAGGCTCTCGGAATGATTACTAGTATCAATGGGGACATCACTGGTCAAAGCAAAATGAACTTCACTGTTCTCTACACAGGAAATTAATAGGACCACTATTAACAATCTGCATTTCACACATTTCCAAAAGTTTTGGTTTTCATCAAAATTTCTACTGTGCATTATGTAATTTCCCTTTTGCTGAACTGTTATAAGTGTCATGTGACTCATGCCTGGGAGTTGTACCCTTATTAAGAACTGCACACACTGGAAAAGATGCACTTAACCAAGTGCCCATGACTTATCCAATGCATGCTGCTGCTGCTAACAGTTTGCATGATTAATGATGGGAAGTGCTCATGATCATCTTTATTTGGATATGGGTAGCCAATCTCACTCCTCATTCATTATTTCCTATGCTTTGTAAATGAGATTAGCTGGTATTATTTTCACTCTCAGAAATTTAAGCTGAGCTACTGCAACCACCCTAACCACCATCTTAAACATACAATGAAACAAAAAATGAGTTGACTCTTCAAAATTAGTGATGGTTAATCTCTCACTCCCCATTAAGAAAAGAAACTCAATATTTTCATCCCACCAAAGTGAATCCTGCAACATCACCCATCTGGCTACGACCAACAATAAATAGCGATGGGAAAATTTCATGTGAATGTGATAACATGAAACCTCCAGCTTTTTTTTTTTACCTCTTTTTTTTTTTTTTTTTTTTTTTTTTACAAAATACTATGAAACTGAATTTTCCCCACTTCCATGAAAAAATTTTCCCCACTTCCATGAAAAAATCTGATATATTTGAAGACACCAGCTTACAGATTTTGGTATCAGTAGGTTTAAATTGGATCTTTACTTTTATTCTCAAGGCTGAGGCATGTGCAAACTGATGCTTAGATGTGTTAACTTCAGCTGTCCAAGTCAACTTTCCTGGCACCATTGTATAACAAATCACAGGAAACCAATATTTTTAAGAGATCTTTGGTGCAGTACTTCAGCTTTGCAAACACGTAAACATGGCACCTCTTTTGAATATGTTGTAACTTGTGCATTTTAATTGTTTACAAAATGTTGATGCTCTTTGTGTATTCTGTTTCTTTTATGACGTGACTTAAGACCCCTTAATGGTATATTCCTACGAACGTACGTAAATGTTCACTTTATGACTAAGCAGGCAAATATGGTCAGTAATACTGAATAAAATCTTTGGTTTGAGGTGTATCGAGAAGCTTTAACAAAATTTTACAAATCCGCCTTGTGTGACAATGTTTTATGTATTTATGTTTCAGCACTTGTCTGGTACCTCATCTAGGCTTGACATTAATTCTTAATTAGTGTTTATGTCTTAAATTTACAGAATGCCATTCTTTGGTAAATTACTGACTGGCAGCACATTGTGTTTTATCATTGTAACTTCCCAAATGCTTTGTATTTACTCAGGCAGTACAATATAGAAAGTTTGTCTTCACAGATAACCTTATTAATTTTTTATACCATTTGAAGAAGCCATGAAAAATATACTGTCCTCAGTTCTAGCACATTTAAACTGCAGTTTAATTTCTGCAAGAAATTTTTAATTATTCTTACTACCTTTTTGCAGTGCTGTGTGGATGTAAATCTGATTGGAAATGCTAGATAACAGTACTGGGAAAAAAGCCTGCTTCCGTATCTGGATAAAATATGATAAAACATTTGCCCTAAGTACGATAACTCCATATGTCCTCACCAAACAACATGCTGCAGTGCTGCACATGGTCTCGTAATGCTCCAATAGAGTAAAGTGGAATGTTTGACGTGTGCCGTTGGCTTTGGCCAGTGACGTAATGTCAATGACTGCTACCACGTCTTTTGGTGCATATATTCACAGTTTAGTTATTAATTGGTAAAGCCGTCGAATGCGATTGTAAAAGAAACCTAGTTGTAGTGATAGATAGATCTGCAACTTTGCCCGATGTCTAGGTTAAGTTGGAAGGTGATGGATGTGAATTGGCGAAGCCAATGGAAGCAAGCCAAAAAAATCTTGTGACACTGATCTGTACCTTAGCTCATTTGAAAAACAGCCCAGTAACATCATGGAGGCTCACCATATTGTTTACAGCATGTCACTTTTCCTATGCTGGTCAAAGCTAAACACTTAACCATTCCTCTCTACACACAGTACCCAGGAAATTCCAAACAGAAATGCATCAAAGAGTATAAGTAGGCCAAACACCAAGCCTGGACTTCCTATAGCACAGCTGCACCATGTGCAGTAACACCTGTTTTCTGGCATTCTCTGGCAACTGTTCAAATGAACCTATTTCAAACAATTCATGGGAAAATATTGTGAATAGTAGTTTGAGGGCTACTTTCAAACTTTTGACACAAGGTCAATTACGGTGTGTGAGAATGTGTGTTTAATTTCTTAAACCACAGAGCATTTGACTCGTACTGAAAACTTAACACATTGAGGACCATATACTGAGAAATTCCAAGCCCAGAAGACCAGCCATTTAAAATTTTACTGGTACATTTGTGTCTGATATATCCTAAAGGACATCATGCAGAAAAAGGACCAATATTACATGTGAAAGCTTGGCTTTGCTTGTAAATATTGTATATGTACATTAATTTACACATTTTTCACACTATTTAACAGTGATGTTTCTGTTGGCTGACTACAACCCATGGCCTATGCTGAATATCTACTGTTACTGGCAGACGATTGACAAAAGTATATTGCAATCTCTATTTGGGCACTTAGGAACCTAATGTCATGTATTTGGCGGAATTTTTATTTATAATTTCATAATACGAGAACACAAAGTGTACATGCTGCTGTGCACCAAAGACCATTAAAATACACGTTTTCACTGTTTCGTTTCATGAAGTGCCAGGAAATTCTACATCACCAGTGTATTAAACTTTCACGAAAGGACTGGTAAGTTTCACAGCTCCAGGTGAAGGTATACTGTCAATGCAGAAAACGTATTTTAATAGGGGCAATTCAGGATTTTTTTCTTGTCCACCTATACACCCTGACACATTTTAGTACAGATTATTTTAGAGTAGATTTGCCATGATGGATGACAAGTTTAGTCAGCATTTAGGAAAAATAAAGAGTACAGTATCTTGACCACCATCTCCTGAAGGTAACAAACATTTCATAAATTTGTTGCAACGCCAATGTCACATCCTTCAAAATCTCCTCATCGATGTCATTCGATAACCAATTTGCAGCAAAAGTAAAAAAGTAGCACTGGGTTGAACTAATTTGACAAAGCTAAGGTAAACATGAATGATGGCTAAGAGAGGGAGTACATCCGACTTTTTGAAGTACGGTGAAGGGAAGGTGCTATCCCAGCATCTGTCTGGGGTGATTTTAAGGGAATCACAGAAAACCTAAGTCTGGATAGCCGAATGCAATCTTCTGTTGTCCATCCAAATGACAGTCCAGTGTGTCAACAATTGCGCAACCTTGTGACAAATCAAGAGCTAAGTTTAAAGAGCCAATGAGATTCTTATTCGTAATTTCCTTGGCTTTGTAAATGAAATTGGATGATACTGTAAATACCTTCAATCTACGGTATGCTCTTAGATACCTGCCTAGCACCTCAAAACTCACAACACTCAGAAAAAAGGAACAGCTGAATACTTGTGCAACTCACTAGCTATTATGTACTGCCAGCTGAAAGGCTGTGACTAATAAATTGCCAACAGCTGCAAGTAACAGAAAAGTCTAAAAGTTGCATACGTGAAATTGTAGGATGGACTCCAGCTGGTATCATACTTCCTGTCTAGAGCTGCCTACAGAAATAGTGTGCGACACCACAGAATGTGAGTATACAGTAAGTTAGATAATATTCAATGGAGGCACCGTTACATTGTCCGCAACTTCTGTTGCATGGCACCGTTGGTAACAGTTCGTGTGTTGAATGAGGGCAAGTGAACATGACAAATTACTTTTTTCTATAATTTTGTATTTTAAGCTGAGGTACTGTAAATCACAACTCAGAAAAACAGTACCTGCAACAGCCATACCAACGAATAGTTGGAAACATTAGCAGGCTACAAACCCTGGACAACATGAAATGCACTTAAGCCAAGAAGTTTGCTTTCAAATTTAAGTACTGCTTTTCTCTCTCTCTCTCTCTCTCTCTCTCTCTCTCACTCACTCACTCACTCACACACACACACACACACACACACACACACAACTGATTATGCATATACTTCAAGTACCTTCAGTTCTTCCTCATGACTACAAACTATATACACTTCAGACTTACCTTAAATCGTTCCAGTTAAAGCCTCAAACTTGCAGATTGTAGAAAACACATCCAATTCAAACACTTTTCATAGTACTATTTACAACTACTGAATTATAACAGTACTTGGTTCGAATGCCTCAAATTTATGAACTGATTTTACTATACATTAGTGCTTAACTCGGCCACATACATCTGATACTTACCACGAATCCATAATTCTTCACCACGTCACATTCTACAACTTTTCCATATTTTTCAAAAAGTGGCTTAATATCATCCACAGTAGTTTTGTCAGCCAAGTTGCCGACGAATATCTTGAATGTGCCTACACTACTGAAGCCTGGCATTTTGAGTGGCACCAGACCTGTAACAACAGTTTCAAAACATGTAATACAAGCGCCGGTTGTATTACCGTAATTCGAAACCGAAGAATGTTTTAATAGTGGAACCAATTTTGCTCGGAGCAAAGTATGTAAAACATACTAGCAAATACATAACCAAAATCGTAACATGCTATTCTATGCCTTCTGCGTTTGCCTTGCACGGTGCCGTAAACGCCATTCAAATTCCCACCCGGTGAAGTAACGTTACTGCCACAATTGCCAACGTAACATCACCAGCTACTAAATAATCATAATGCAACTCATCTTAACACAACTTACCCACTCATCTACCGATTTTGAATAAGAACTGCCTTACAATTTTCCAAAAACACACACCGTATATCCAATGGCGTTCCTGTAGCATCCAGAACAATTAAAATGGCGCCTGCGGGGTAATGCCCTCGTAACGAAATTTTAAAATTGAAGATTACTACCTATACACATAAATGTAACTGCAGTTAACTCTCTAGCACTTCCACTCACATAACAGCAAACTTTAATCTTATAAATATTGATCATACTTCAAAATGCGGCCTACCGCTCCACCACGAGTAACACTGCCTACACGAATTACCAATTACAACACACTAACAAAAAGTAATGAACAAATTCAATAACATAAATATACAATTCCATATACAGAAACAGTTACCAGCTTAAGAGACGCTAATACTCGGCAATATTTGAGTATCAGACCCAAACAAGACGATGCCGCAATGGCGCTTCCTCCTTCCACTACGTACAAGACACCAGAGGAGAAAATGGCGTAGTGACGACAGACAGCGTTCATCAATTTGAGCCAAAGATAAACTACAATCGAAGAGAAATATCCACACGAAACCAACTGCACATTAATACGCACCACGTAGAAACCATCTGAGCAGTTCTATTGACTGAATTGTTTCTAACAAAAAGGCAACAAAATAAAAAGGACGTAAAAACTATATAAATGGCCAAGAGACAGGCAGTTTTCACACATTAATTTACTCTGAGAGAGACGCAGGGCGACCAAGACGACTAGCGAAACTAAGACAAATTCATACTTGCCATTACGTCACGCTAAGTCATGTCAAAACATTCAACAATGGGCTAACTGTACAATCTCGGGTTAAATCCAGTGGTAGCTAACCGAGGAATAGATACATTCTTCTGCAATCTCTCGGACAGGCAGTCTTCGACTGACACACACAATGTCGCGGACGTTCCTAACATGAGCGTCGTCGGTAGACGTGGTAGAGGGTACTGAACGAGGGTCTGGTTATTTTTAAACTGTATGAACCATTCGTAAGACTGAGTGCGGCTTAAGAACTAATCACTGTAGTATTCTTGCATTGTTTGATGCGTCTCTGTAAAGGCTTTCTTGAGATTCATGCAAGATTTAATGCAAACGCGTTGTTCCTCTAGCTCTGCCATCTGAAATTCGCAAACTGTGCGATACAATGTTCTCCTGAATATAGCAATGAACAATAACTAATAGAGATACAACAATGAAACTTCCGGCAGTTACACATTTAACAGAGGCGTGTGCTGGGATGCCAACCGAATTCCGCCCCATCAAATCACTGGCGCGAAATTACGAATGGTCCAGAATTTTTTGAACAAATCTCGTATATCACACGAGAAACCCATCCAAAATACTACACGTAGCACCATCAAAGATACTACAAGTAGCACGTTTAAATAACACTTTGGAATGTCCCACTAAATCTTATCTACAGTAGAATTTATCCCTCTCTTTCGCATATAACGGAATTAGTTATTTTATCCCTACCTCCACGCACCAAGAGTCGTGTAGCCAAATGTCGACAATCTCCTTGCACTGAATAGTGCCTCCATACACCTTACATCTTAAATTACCCCTTACACAAAACAGAATTTACCCCCCCCCCCCCCCCAAATTGCTTAAACTAAACATGATAATACACTTATTTACACATCACATTCTTCTTCTACAAGGTGCTGCTTATATTTATCCTGCCTGTGTATCCTTTGAATCTCACTTTTTTGCGTTTTTTCGACCGCTGGAACGCGAAGCCTCTTCCCTCATTCACCAACAGACGCTAACGTTTACCGATAAACTTTGTGACTATTGTTGGCACATCAATTTTTGGTTCAAGAAAGGCACATTTTCTTTCTTCATCAACATCGGTCATTTCACTTACAGACTGCTCATTTTTAATGTTGCCCTTCTCTGAACATTGTTCTCTCAAAATATCATTTTCATATCCTTTCCTTTCTCCTCCATATCTTTTATACAAATTGCAACATTAGACGAACCCTCAATTTCAGTATCGCCATCAAACAATTCATTAAACACTTCCTTTGCCTGGTTTTGTCTTTCCTCCTATCAATACCTAATACTTTATATTTCTGCTGTATCCACCAGTGAGGTAGTAATGACTTCAAAATTTTCCTATATAATTTCCAATCAGTTATAGAGTAGTCATTTTATTCCTTGCTGTACCATTCAGCCCTAACATCACCACCTAAACAAACATGTCCCCCATTATCCATTTCTATATTCTCCCAATCCACCTCTAAATCATCTCTGGCTTTAAATAATCCTCAAAATTCTTTGGCTTATCATCCTTGTAAGCGTCAGATATACTGTTCCCTTCCTCTGAACTAATGATACCAGTAGCTTCAACAATCTCTCAATTAACCACACAGCTTAAAGTCTCTTTACTCTTAAACAAATCCACACTTATTTTCACTGAATCAATAGAAACTTTATCACACTTTAAGTCCATTAACATCTGCCAATAACTCATAAGATTCATTGTATAAAACATCCATTATATCTGTCGATACATTATAGAAATCATCACCAATAAATTCGTCAACCTCCCCCGATACACCACTCAAACTGCCATTACCACATCAAACCACATATTAATTCACATTTCACTCGAATTGCGCCAAACTCGGAACTCCCTCTGTATCCATAACATT
Source organism: Schistocerca cancellata (assembly GCF_023864275.1). Taxonomy (NCBI): domain Eukaryota; kingdom Metazoa; phylum Arthropoda; class Insecta; order Orthoptera; family Acrididae; genus Schistocerca; species Schistocerca cancellata. The sequence goes on from NC_064627.1 coordinate 158,421,707, forward strand.
TTCTCTCCTCTCAGATTTCTCTAACACTTTGCGTTCTGATCAACTACCTAACACATTATTTTCCCATTCGTCCTTTCACATCCACTCATAACTTATACTTTCATCAAGAGTCACTGGTACACTTCCACCAACAGTAATACATGCACAGACTCCTTCCTCTGAGGTATCTAAATCAGTAGCCTCAACTTGCGCAACTTGACCCTCTCAAATATCACCTTTGCATCCCTTTAACAATAAATCATCCACTTCCACGCACTCATAATGAAATTCGTCGCCAGCCGACGAGACTATTGTTATGATTCCTTCACAAAAAGCTTCACATTCTTCCATTGATATACCACAAAATTCATCTTCAGCTGATGAGACTACTGCTTCACTGCCTTCACAGATAGCTGCAACTAATTTCTCCAATACAAAATTATTTTCATTACCTTAATGTACATTGTTGTTTCTGTTACTACTGACTAGTACCTGTTGGAATTTGTCATACATTCTACCTTCACTAAATTCAGATCCACTCCTGTCTCTCTTTTTTTTATTACAGAATATGTCAATAAACATACACTCATTCCATCAGTAGCAGTGGGACAACTGGGAGAATGGCCCCCTCAACATTATTCCCAAATTTATTCAGGATAGCAGCAACATTGCAATGACTTCATGGTTGGAAGTTCAAATTTTGTTGGGAAAATAGGTGAATTGGGCTACCTCCTCTAACCTAATCCCCTCCCCTCCCCCTTCCCTCCCCCTCTCCACGGAAATGATGGGACATTCAAATTTTGGAAGTAAAAAGGTCACTTGGGCTACCTGCACTAACCTAAGAAAGCGTTGGGAAAAGTTTGGTGGGAAAATAGGTCAATTGGGCTACCTCGACTAACATAAGACATCTGACCACCACCTCGTCTTTGGAATTGGCAGGAAAAGGACTCAGCCTGAGTTGGGCTGCTGGATAGGATGGACATAAATCTTTATTTTGCATGGAGTGTTTATTTAAACAGTTGGAGTTCTCATAGGTAGTAGCTCCATCCAGTGTGTTCATCATGAGGTCTGTAATCCAACTGACCTAGTATACAGTATTCCAACCAGAGGGCGCTGTCGTCCAATGGCGGTCTGGGAAAAAATGGTGGGAAACGACTCTGTCTGTGTCCAGCTGCTGGAGAGAGGAAGGAGTGTACTTTTATTTATTTTTCAGTGCGAAGTTGGAACAATTTCTTTAGGGACGAATTTCAGGTAGTTTATTTATTACACTGATACAAAATGCTCGCCTTGGCGTTCTTGGGGTCACAGTAAATAGCCCATAGACCTGCAAACTACCAGAAAATCACTGAAATAATGCAGTACAATGATGTGCAGATACGAAAACAACTCGTAAATTGTCAAAATAATGCAAACAATTTCACTAATTGTAAACTGTCTAAATAATGCATTGGTCAGCCCATAGACATGTTCACAAAATAATGCAACAGACACTTTCACTACACATAGAATAGGAAAAATGATGCTTATATAACACTCTGCAAACACGCTGACAACGCTTAAACAGCCGAAAATAATGCAGTGCACAAACACTCATTGTAGGTGAAAACGCTTTCGAAATATCGTTAAGAAATTCAACCCCAATGTATCAGCGGAATGATCCCTACAGACGACCCCAGGCGCTCACGCCGGTGTGGCGCACTCATGCTAGTCCAACCCGTCCCACGTGCAAGACACCTCTGGCAGTGCCCACGTGTTTGCTTAGGCACCGTTGCTGGCGCAATGACACATAGCCGCGAGATTGTTACCTACCGACTCACCCTCGTAGGCGCAGCTAAAAGGTTGCCAGTGTTATACTGATGTCTCCTGCCAATGTAAATAACAGCCAAGTCTCCATCTGGATGCGTTATAGGAATCTTTTGGATCGCTTCCCAGAATAACACAGGATGCATTTTTCCCAGCAATCCTAACAGGACGGCCCTACCCACATACGAGATGCCTCTGGCCATGCACGTGTTTACCTAGCCACTGTGCATATTTGCGAGTCCACCGCTGGCCTAATTGCTGAGCGAGATGTTTCCCTAGTGACTCATCCGCGCGAGAACAGCTAAAAGGTTGTCAGTGTTATACTGACGTCTCACGTCTACATAAATAAGTGCCAAGTCTTCCTCTAGGAAATCGTGAAGTGTCACAGAAATAGTTAACGGTCGCTTTTGTTGTTGCTGTAGGAACTTTCGTGATGTCTCAGCTTGTCTGCATGGAAATTCTTCCCCTAAAATGACCTGTTCACAAAAATGGTCCAGAATAACACCAAATGCATCCTCCCTGATGGTCCTAGTGAGACATCCTGTGCTACGTTTCCTGGAAATCGTGATGTCCTGCTTTCAACATACGTCTCAGAAACGGTAAATTTTATCAGTGCGAAAAGCCTTCATCATGTATGTGCACATTTGTGAAAACACCATTAATCATAAAAGTATTCTTGTTTGGAAAGAGAGCACCGTCTAAGCATAGACACGAAAATCAGAAAAATTACGCAAATAGAATTCGAAGCACTGTCCTACAGAAGAGAAAAATGGTTGGAATTTTCTGTGTCCTACAGCCGCTGGAGATGTCCTAATGTCACAATGGTGGATGGGGGACAGCATCCAACCACAATATATAGCCCCATAGGCTCCTTTATCCCAGCACAAAGGATGTCTTGTGACTGAATGGATCATTCTGATTGGCTCTTACTGAATTTAGCCGCCAAATTACTGATGGTGCACGTGTGAGGGCACTGTCTGTCTTGTTTTTCTGCAGATGAGACTTTCAGCGGCAAAACTACTTTTGTACAGATCTCCATAGTGCACTGATAGTTAAATCCTGAAAAAGTGGTCTACAGATCGTCAAATACGGTAAGATACTTCCTCAATTACACCGCTCTGCCACTGAAGACGGAAGTTTGAATATTTCTGCGTGAAACCGATCTCCAATCCGGCTATATATCACCACATACCGTTTCTGCTTAGTAAACACACAATTCGTATCCTGCACCATACAAAATCACCACTTCTGCATCCTGCATATAGCTATCGACCATCAGACACTAGTCCAAGTACCGCGAAGACTGTTGTACAAAGACTGGGTGGGTTCCCCTTGGTACAAAGGCGTTGCTGTTTCTGGCCCCGACCTGCTTGCTTGCTTACTACACCCATCTACAGACTCTGGGATTACAAGAACATATGTATTTTCACATGGTTTGCCAGAATGTCATATCATTTTCCTGATTCTTCCCGATGTCAAGCACATCGCAATATCGCTTGCATAGTAGTCTCGCTTGCGCAGTATAATTGTTTCTCTAGTAGCGGGATGGAGCATGCTGTAAACCACTAACTAGAAACTTATCCCATCTGCAAAGACCTGTATGTGAAAACTCGAAAAAAATGGAGGAAACTGGTATTTCCACTCGCGAATACCAATATCGGTGATATAACATACCTATAATTTACAAAGTCAACTAAGGTGCTTCTCATGTCTAGAGAACCAGCAAACGTGTCTTCCACGCGTCTTTCACTGCTAGATGCACACACCACAAATAAAGGCGGGAAATGTGCTGCAGTCAACTGGACAATTTACATGTGAGGGAATAACAATCCAGCACAAACACATGTCCATATTGAATCTTAACAAATTTCCACAAGTAACACACTCGATCACGAAGGCTGTCCAACATATACTGAGCATTAGTAAATATACAGGTATTGACCCATTGCACAGACCTGTGTAAAGTAGCATCGCCTGTAGGAGGATGACTGTATCCCACAGACTATACTGTATGTCACAAGAGACGGTCCCTGTGACTCTGTGTCATTGTTTGAAACATTGTTTTTTTTCTGCTGTAACACGCTTTGTACACTACTGTACATTTTTTTACACACACACACATACACAGGATGGTTTTAAATAAAAGACAGTCACAACATAAGGAAACTGGAAGAGTTTTGCGGCATTGTGGAGCGTTTACAAACTGCTGTCTAAAGTTGATTGACAGCCTCTACATTTAAACTCATGTGTCACAGTGATGGAATTGCTAATAGCTCTCTGTTCCATTTCGATTGATTCCTCATATTGCAGACATGTACACATTCACTGTTTCGGTGCTAGCCATCTCCAGCAGGTGTTGCCCCTCCACCAAGACTCTTTCCCCTTATCAAACAAGCGATGTCAGTCAGTCATTACATGGTAATCAACAGCGAACCAGTGGACAGATGGGATGGTAAAGATACAATTGATGTACTGTAATAATAAGCATCACAGTTGATAGTGCGAACAATTCTAGCAATTTTACAGTAATTTCAACATTGACCAATGATGCAACAGCATGCTTCCCAATTTCAGTATCATCTCTAAACCACCCTCCTCTACTTTGCGAGTACCATTGTGCATGTAGATAGGTGACTGCAGTATGTCCATTCATTGTTAATTCTCGAATATATACATCATCAAATTGTACCAGACAGCAATCTACATATTTCTAGCACCTTGAGCATAGTGTGTAATTTATGACACAGGGCATTCTCGCATTCTTAGGATAAAGTTGGAGACTGAAAGATCCCCTCGCACTGTCTTTGACCAACCCACCCTGCAGCACTGGTACCAATTTAATCTCCAGCTGGCCAGAAGTAGACTGCTACTATCCACGTCCTGTGAATGAATGGAGCTTTCTGAGTTTGCACCCATCCAAGTGAACAAGATTTTTCCAGATGTGCACATGTCGAGGAGGTTAGCACCCCCTGTCTGTGTATAGTAGCAGATTTGAAAGTGTTGAGATGTAATAACAGATGGTTAAGAAGAACAAGAAGTGGGTGGATCTTATGATAAGCAGGTAGTTTTTATGCACGATAGAGCTCCAGAAGGATGTTGTTCGAAGCTTTTTAAGTAAATCAACTATGCTATCAATTTTAAAGTATTACTCTAGTGTCTGGGATTAGTACCAATAGAGTATTGGTAAGAGAGAACATAAACACATGCACTCCTAAGGCTACACAGTTCTGCACTCAAAATAGGCTATAATGTTAGGTCGCTTTAGTTTCTGACCTATCATTCATGTGGAATGCAGTGCTGATAATATTCCAGTGTAAGAAATATATTTCCAGCGAATGACATATATCCTTCTTGCACGTTTCTCTACAATAAACTATGGTAAAAACTGTAAAATGAAAAATCTATTTCCTTAAAATATCGATTCTGTGTGATATATGCACAATATAACTTTCCAGAGATGTTTAGCGTCCACTGTTCACATCCGATCACGGTTCAGAAATTATACTATGCCCGCATCAGTCCTATATAAAATGGTCCTTAGTAATGGACAATACCTCTTACAAGGAAGCATACAAACGCATAGCAGCGGCATTTGACATGTGAAATTACACGTCATGCCGCCACTAACTCTGTAAACAGCACATCTGTCTAGCAGATGCATGTACGGGAATCGCAGTGCCTCACAAACATCTGTCGCTAACTTAGAATCACTTTAGTTATGAAACTGTAGTCTTGATTTTGTACCCAAGAAGCGACAGGGGAATTGAGTACATCGCATAAATCTTCGTTCGTTTAGAGGAATGTGTCAAAACAGGATGGTCACATTTCCTCATACATGAGATGGAAGTCCTCTGTTGGCTGAGACACTGCTCTAAATCACACACAGAACATGCAGTTGATTATGAGTCGAACGCAGGCTATGTGACACAACTGATGCATCCTGACAGAACATCGGCAAAAAATGGTCAAATGACCTGCAGCAACATCTCTCTCCCCCCCTCTCTCTCTAGAATGCATCATCAGTCTACCACTAAATCGTACCTTGTTACAACTCTAGCTCAACCGATCACTCCATCCACTCTCTGTCATCCTGTAATGCATGTGCGGGTAAGTTTAGAGGCAGATGGTTCTCTATTTTCCTGGAAAGTGTCAAATACAGTAGTAAATTCGCGCATATCACTGTTACCTCAACAGACATACAGTAGGACGTTGCCTCGATGGAAAGAAAAAAATACTGTTTCGATGTTTCCCATCGCTTCCATATCAACGTTTTCCCGGATTCCTCTTGCTGTCGTGTACTCGTTCCCATGCACAAGAACTGTTCTGCACCAGCCAGAAGAAACTTAAGTACTTCCTCAATTTCCCCACATTTTGGTGTATTTTCCCTCAATTTTACGTATTTTCTGTCATTTTTCGTTATTCTCTCGATATTATGTGACTTCTACCTATGTGATCATGACATCACTTCACGTTCCGTGTTCTAAAATTGCTTGTAAATGTAGTGCAGCTGCCAACACCCAGCACAAATGCACTATTTTTCTGGTCGAGCGGCATAGGATAGCAGTGTATTGGATTGCATCCAGTCACCTCCACCCACATATTCTACATTTGCAGTGCGTTTACTCTATTTTCTGTATACTGTGTATGTGCTTGTGTCATGAATGGCTGCGTTAGTTTAGTGGAGGTAGCCCAACTGACCTATTTTCCGGCCAAAATTTGAAGTTGACATGACATCACTGCGATGTTGCCACTTCTATCGCCGCCATTTATCGCCGCCATCGTGGAACCGATCGTGACTACCTATTTCAATATCCGAGTGTCTCATTCAATGCAGACGCACTTCCATTGCTGACTGACAACTGTCGAGCCAATTGTCGAGTTGTGATGCGCCGGTCGGCAAGATTCAGCATGTCTGGAGCAGTGGATGTGACAGGACGTCCCGAGCGTGACTGATCATGGAGATCTGTTTCTGCATGTCCTGAACTGTAACTTTCTTTACCTATCACCCAACTGTACTCCTATGAACTGCAGCAACGCCATACACTGCACACCAACGTTTATGGGCGTTCACTAGGGTTTCTTTTTCTGCACACAAGAATTCAATAACAGCATGCTGCTTGTAATGTGAGTCGTATGTTGACGACATTTTGACGTAGTATTACGGATCTGCCACCTGCCAGAACGGTTAGAAACTTCACCGGCGCACAAAACAAACATCAAACGTGAAGCGCCAACAAGGACGTCTGTCTGAGTATGTACATGGCTTCTTACGAAAATGTGGGGCATTACTTGTTGAATGACCCTTGTATGTACATCCACTTAGCCAATTCACGAGCTTAAAATCCCTACATTGTGTTTGAAACTTGGTCCATTTAGAAACTTATTCTGAAGTCGCCTTTGTTTCGCTTCACTCCAGAATTCGCTCAGGAAACAATTCTCAAATACTTCATAGGTATTACATGAAGCACTCACTGCATTTGCCCATTGCCCATATTGTGTATTGCCCTTAAGAGGTCTTTTAGTGAACTTCATCTTTGTCTCCCTCGACATTCCTCTCACAAAACAATCTTTACGCGTAGCAAGAATATCAACTGGATGGTACTTTCCATCATTTGCAAAACACTTCGTTGTTCCTGAATTAATCCATGAAACACATATCACATTAGAAGCTTGATTCACCACTAAAGTATTTAATTCTGCTCTCACATCTTTAAAGCGCTGTTCATTCTGCACAGCTTCTTTATTTAATCTTGATTCAGAATGTTCTTTATTTTTAAGTCCCTACTTTTAATATTGTGCTACTCTACCTGACAAACTGTTGATAGACTTCGTGGTCACTTCCTCAAGTACATTTTGCCCCTGCACACAGATTTTCACTGCACCAGCCAATTCATCCTGTATCTTTTTCAACTTGTCCCCATAACCTTTTCTACAGTGTCGTCTACCTCCTCAGAAGTTTAGTTTACATATATCATTAGAGCTTCTAATATTGAATCAATCATCCCTTCTATATCTAATTTAATTTTATTCATCTGAGCTTTTACTGTTTTTGCTATATTTGTCTGTTCTGAACCTATATCTATTTTTATTGAACCTCTCTCTGTACCCAACAGCATAATTTTAGAGTTCAAATTAGTCAGAATTTCCGTTAACCATGCCATTGAATCATTCACAATTACCTATCCCTTCTCTGATTTCGGATTATCTGCCCCACTAATATTTTCTCTACCAATACTACCACATTCAAATTTAGTACTAACTGGTCCACTCACATTATCTGAATCAAAAGCGCTTGTGACTGCTTAATCATTGGAAGCACCATCACTGCTTTTGACTGTGCGTGTTCACATATATTAACACTGTCTGTGCATCGACATAACTTATTGGTCATGCTGACTGCTTCTGCTGTACTGCTGCTGCTCTAACTGCTGGTGCTGATGAAGTCTAAGTTGCCACTAGTGACCTGCATTGCTGTAACTGCCACTGCCGCTATGCCGCCATTGAAGTCTCCACTGCTGCTGGCTGCTGCAGACTCAAACTCAGCACGCCTTGGCATAGCTTTAATATTTCTTGAAGTCTCATGACGAACTAACCCACAACTATTTTTCTACCGATTCACAAGCATACTGCTGTAAAACCTTATGCCACACCTCCCCCCCCCCCCCCCATGCAAACTATCATACAATAGAACTGGGATGTGGATCGCAGAATATTGTAAGGTGTTAGAATTACAGTTGAAATTTAAAGAGATTAAACACATATCCCAGACGAGAAAAACCGAATTACGACGTCAAGTATCAGTTACTGGTTGACTAGTTGCTCTTCTGAACAGCATGCTATATGAGTAACCCAGCTGAGACTTTGCCTGATACTGCTTGCACCTTAGGTACTGGGGTTAAACATGGCTCTG